>NC_141699.1:623070473-624330755 GCF_964263255.1 Lissotriton vulgaris
TGATTATTTACAAGGTTCATCTAGTTATGAGCAATTATTCTGTTACACCCACTATGGGGATCATTACTTACATAAATCTGCACAGCCTAGAAATGTTTTTATGTATAATCAATGGGACCTTGTTCTACACCACCTAAAAGCAGTTCTAAAGCATTTCAAATTCAAATATTTTTCAGGGTTTAACACCAGTGATGCAGAAACGTTTTATTACAAACTGTTAGATAAAACAGGAATGAAAACAATGCTGACAAATTCTAAATTGATATATTCTGAAGCATTTTATGACAAAATGATGACATTTGGTTTTGATTATTGGAAAAATAATATTGAAACGAAAACAATCTGGGGTACAAAAGATTGGCAGGTGCAAGGCATAGAAGCACTATTTAGAACCTGCATGATACCAGAACAAATGTTGTTTTTAAATGACACAATACACCAAACATCCTGTCTTGGCCTAGCTAAGAACAAAGACCTTAAAACACCGTCTATACCAAAGCCAATACCTGAGAATGCAACCGCAGATATTGAGTTAGACGTGTCGAAAATTTTACATTTCAACAGAACACATCCTGATTGGAAAAAGTGGTTAATCTGGCCTACTGACACAAACAGCTGTCAAGATAGATTCCTGAATAAAACACAGGGGTTAAAAATGACCAGATTAGACTCTAGATATTCCCAGAGACAACATACAGGGATTATAACCACATACAGTGTAGGGAAACTCTGCCTAGAATGGCTAACTACATCCACACTGGCTGAAATTAAGCAACACTTGTCTTTATTAAAAGATGGTGCTGATTTGCGTGATTTCATTCTTGGACCACGCAAACAGCGTCAAAAGCATTTCATAGCGACCAGTATCTATGCTGCTTACAACGAGGCTTGGAAAGTAAAGCAAATTGATACTGCTGAAAAAATACGAGAAATTGATCGTATTAATTTGGAGAAATCACTTTCTGTGGTAGACAATGGGTTAACGACTCTGTCTTCCAGAATATATTCGTTGGACAATATTGTATCCTCTGCCTTTGACGTGATAGACAGAGATTTGCTTATGTTACAACATGGCCAGTCTCAATTACGCTCTATTATAAAATTAGGCTGGACGCTGCAAAACCTTCGTTCAGGCTATGTGCCTTGGCGTTTGATAAACACTACGTCATTATTTTCCAGTTTTAACCTTACTGATAAACAGATCAGTTTGGCACAGAAAGGAGCAGACTATACAATCCTGAGCATCGAAAGACTCGAGAGATTACCATTGACAATGTCAGAGAGTCCTGTCATTGAATGGATAATACACGGAATTATCACAATTCCGATAACAACTTTCCGATTTAAAAAGTGCCTTGAGTACATACCTGCTGGCCAGTATGAACAATTGGGTAAAGGATATGTAAAATCTGAATGGAAATTACCATACACTCATTCTTGCTATAGTGACAGCGACAAAAATGTATTTCTTAGTGGTAATAACTGTAAACATTCACTAAGCGGTATACTTTTGTGTCAGGGTATTAATTTACACGGAGCATGTGATGGAAATTCAAACAACCTTTCATGCCACCAGCTAGTCACACCTGCAACTCAGATAGAGCCCTTCTTTATGCAACTCGCAAACGGGAGTTACATTCTTAGAACGGATCACAGATGTTGTGGCCTGACGCCAGGGAAAAGTTATCTAATAGAAGTAAAGTCCATGGTCAAATGTTGTATGCAAGCATTGTTTCCGAGCGGGCCTCCAGACATAGTGACTCCCCTCTGGCCTCGTCTGAATCTCTATTCTATACGAATTGATACATTAAGCAAAATGAAATCTGTACTTTTACAGACAACAGTGCCTATAACGTCATCTAAAGAGACGTATGATCTTCTAGTCGCAAGGACGGCTACTGAAGTTCATGACCTTTTATCAACAAATTGCCCCGTGCATTTCGTAGAAATGTTGAGCCAACTCCTTAACATGTCTAGTGCAACAAGCATCCCAGGCATATTTAAGACAGTCTTTACGGGACTGCTAACACCCTTCCAGGCAATTTTGGGAATCTTTCCTAATTTTGTGCACTCCATTTTTGGCGGCATACCATTATTTTTGGGACTCGTTGCAGGGATTCTATTTTTGACCCTCCTGCTACGTTATGGCAAGCCTCGGCTCAGACATAGCTCCCATGGGAATGGAAGAGACAATCCTAGCAATGCGCTACCGGGACAGGATAACTAACGTCCTCGGATTGGCCAGGCTGAGAGATCTAAACATGACCTGGTTCCTTTCATTCAGACCGATATGGCAAAATTGCATTTTACCTGTGCTACGGTGTATGCTTTGCGGCGATGAATGCGTGTTGGACATCTGTCTTTCACTTCCATCAGCAGTACCAATGGACGTCGATACTTTGCTCAGTCCAATAACGGCTCACGCATTGTGTTGTCCCCAGCGGCTACCAATCCTGATGACGGCATTTGTGGAGACTCCTGTACTACAGCCAAGTGGTAACAGTGGAGCGAGTGACAAAAGCAACATCATCCAGGTACAGCGAGCTGTGAGCATTGCTGCTCCCGAATATGATGACAGCAATCATTCTCACACCTGCCAAGTTACAGCGCTATCTAATTTGGTTGAACTATCACCTGAATTTGTAGACCAATTCTTTGAGAGCCTGTCTGATACGATGTTCTCACCCACAGAGAAACAATAACTTTTAGAAGCTTTTCCGACACACAGTGTTCCCATGAACTCTGAATTCGGCCTTCAGTTTTGATCAACAATAACTGCCAAGAGCTTTGGAAATCTATTTTCTTTGAATTGGACAATTTTTTAATATTGACCCTTTTTGGCACGAACAATTCTTTGCTTAACGTAAAAACTATTCTTAGAGAACAGAAGCTTCACACTTCTATTTCTAAACACATCTAGAGACATAACAACATAACACCAGCCTCTAGCACACATGTTATTACAATGCATTTTTTTGTGATGATTTATCTCGCTTTTCTTCTGTCAGAGATACTTCATGTGTAATTCTTTATGCATAATCGTTCATTGATTTCATATGCAATAATTTTTGAATGATTACTATGCTTTAAAAAACGTACAGTACCTAAATTCCATGTATTACAAGTACGCCTATTTCGAATGCATTTATGTATTTTGGGGTGGGCAATGTTACACATGCATCTAATTGCTTAGTTTTAGTGATTTTGATGGACATGAAAACGTGGAGTGGGTGTTGCGTGCTTATCTAGGTTCCTGATCGATACTGTGACCTTATGCCCCTATTCGGCTATAAATCCCTTTATTCCCTATATTGGCATAACCGTTCAAGTGCAATTTTCTGAAAAGTCATCTCTGGCCTCACACGAACAGAGCCACATTCCAGCATGACTCTCTGCTACTTCCTTTGCGGCCAATTAGTGCAATGACAGAGCAGCAGTCACTATCTGATATTCCTAGATAACAATCCGAGTTCTTCAACAAGATAAAAACTTAGCAAACCTGGAAATCCCCGCTTGCTATGTTTTGATTAGTAATGGAACTCTAATGAGCAACTGATAACTGTCACTTCCTAGTGACATCTTTAATTGACGTCTTATGTCCAGCAAACTTGCGTCAAACCCGGCACCTGTCAGGTATAAATATTACCAACGTTGCCTTAAGCAATGTTCGTTGTTCGTTGCCTGTTGCTGATGCCAGCTGCCTGCATGACCCTGTGTTGGTAAATCTAGCACTCTGTCGCTGCAGCCTGCTATCCTGTGGTGGTGAAGCTGCTGATTACCATTATCGCCGCTACAGCGCGAACTATGGTGCAGTACGCTTAAGGAGCTGAACAGCCGTCCTCTGCGAAGACATCCAGCAGATTCCAGCTGCCCGCGGACGCTGTCCCCCCTCCTTCCTCGACGCGCTGAAGAGAGCCGCTGCCTTTCTCGTGCAGAGAAATCCAGTCCCGGCGCTTCCGGTTTACCCTCGCGGGTGACTGGGATATCGAGAGAGACCCCTGAAGGAGATACCAATCCTCCATCATTCTATTCAGAGGTATGGTGTTGACTAAACCCTTAGACGAGAATTCTTGAAACAAACCTTGGCAAAACCAACTTAACTTAAGCTACTTACTTACTCCCCTTTTCACGTGTTAGGCTTAGGTCAGGCACACTGGGGTAGGCTTAGTTAGAAGCACCAGTTGAGTATTTTAGCCTAATGTATATATGACTGTATATATGTTTTATTACTTTAAACCATTGTATGGCTAAGAAACCATATCAATGCTTTTACAGTTCTATTTCGCAATACTTATCTTACTGTACGTACTTTTTATAATAACAATTATTGCAATTGTGGCAATACATTTCTCTTGTACGAGAAGAAAGACTGTGCAATAAATGTTAACCTTTTATTGACAAACGCCCGTCTCTCTATTCTCTACATCTCGTGAAAGTAAACTGCACTAGACTGACTGAGTGAAATACATGTCTATTGTTTCACACGACCCTAGAGATCGACTCTTGATCTGAGGAGCAAAGTTGTCATGTTGCACGGTTGTTGGAAAACTGAATCCCTTCTTGTCTGTGCCAAGGAAGCTGATCACTTCCTATGCAGAGAAGAAAGTTTCCAGTGACCTCTGAGCTAGTTGGTAACACAACCCAATTAAGTTTAGCATAGTCAGTGGAGGCCTGGAATATCCGCAGTTCCACGTCGATACTACTGTTTATGTTATTCCAATGCGCAGGGCCTAGTGGGAAACTAGGAACTACACTACACGCTATTGTGGGCTGCCGCACCTGAGGAGCTGTTGCTGCTGAGAGCCCGATTGGCCTGTGTTACCAAAGTCATAGTTATCGCTATTGTGGGCTGCCACAGCTGAGGAGCTGTTGCTGCTGAGAGCCTGCATTTGCCTGTGTTACCAAAGTCATTGTGATTGCTATTGTGGGCCGCCGCAGCTGAGGAGCTGTTGCTGCTGAGAGCCCTCATTTGCTGTCCTACGAGAATCATCGCTATCGCTATTGTGGGCCACTGCAGCTGAGGACCTGTGCTGCTGAGGGCCCGCATTGGCCATCCTACGAGAATCATCGCTATTGCCATTGTGGGCCGCTGCAGCTGAGGAGCTGTGCCGCTGAGTGCCCGCATTTGCCGTCCGATGAGAATCATCGCAATCTCTATTGTGGGCCACTGCAGCTGAGGAGCTGTGCAGCTGAGTGCCCGCATTGGCCGTCCTAGGAGAATCATCGCAAACGCTATTGTGGGCCGCTGCAGCTGAGGACCTGTGCCACTGAGTGCCCGCAATTGCTGTTCTACAAGAATCATCACTATCGCTATCGCTATTGTGGGCTGCTGCAGCTGAGGAGCTGTGCCGCTGAGTGCCCCCACTAGTCACCACTACAAGGATCTTGTTATCACTTGCGTTTGCCGCTGGGTGCCCGCCTTTAAGCGCCATCCCAGGAATATTGAGAACGCACGCCTCGGACTGCTACAGCTGGGAGCTGTGGCCGCGGCGAGTCCACCTGTCATCACCGCGGCTTCCTTGTGAGGCTGCGTGTCTTGCCCCTTTAAATCTCAGGTGCATTGTGCACCACCGGGTCACGTGGACCCTGGCCTCAAAATAAGTTCGTTCAATATGCTTTTTGAGTGCCTTTATTGCTGTTGAAGTGAATTTGTAATTATGTGCATTGTGGCTCCTTTCGCGCTTTTAAGCCTCGTGTTCAGTATATATAAAGGTAGCTATTTTTCTATAGCTTCTTGTGGTGTCTGTTTGTAGCGTCTTCCCAGCGTTATTGTGTATGGTCATAAATGCTTCACACACTGCCTCTGAGATAGGCCTGTCCGCCTGTGCTACGTTACCACAGGTTTGAGCAGGGGTTATCAAAAGATGTAGTCCCCTTACTCTGACTTAGGAAGAAGGATCCCTATTTGGACCTCGGCGCCAGTAGCTGCCAACTGGGTATCCCCATTTCTAACACATTGATTATGGATTACCTTGGGGTAAATGCAAAATTTGTTTTTTGTATTGTAAGTTTTTACGAAAGGTGGTAAAGTGTATTTTAGGAAATGATTTTGAAGCCTTGGGATATTTGTAGTTGAGGAATTTTTAAAGTTGACTTAATGTTCGTTTTTGCCATTGCTAAATATATTGTGGTGTTTACTCTTCTTTACTGTGCCTCCTTTCTTTGCTGGTCAAGTGGCCTTTTTTATGAGGCTGGTGCGTGTGTGTGTGTTTACCATAGGCCACGATTTTGTCTTTGTTTTAGGCCTAATTTGTTCTTCATGCCATGTGGAAGGGTGGCCATTTTGTATAACCAGTGTGCTTTTGCCATAGGCCTACATGTGTTCTTTGCTGTCCATGTCTTCTGGCTTGTTGTTGTGAACATGTGGCTGAAGGACAATTTGAGTAGTCTGTGGGCTTCTGCCATAGGCCTCCACCACGTGCTCTTGTTGTCCATACTTTTGAGGCAGGGCGACCATCTTGTGTCGTGGTGATTTTTCCATAGACCTGCATGTATTCTTTGTTGTCCATGCCTTTGCCGATGGTGGCCTTGTGGTAGGGCAGCCATTTTGTGTAGCCAATATGCTTTGCTTTTTCCATATGATTCAGAAAAGGGGGTGGTGATGAACAGAGTGTCTGAATTAAGCAGACCACTCTTACCCAGTCAAAAGATCAGGGCTTAATCCATCACCGTTATTTAGCTCACTGCATCACCCCAGTTCAGAACCTGGCTATATGCAAATTAGTCTGACCCTCGTGCCTCATGGGAACAGGGCAGACCAAACTACCAAGCCAATTCTTCACTGGAAAGGAGACAAGCTTCCGGGGACCGGTTTCTGGCATTTCAGCCGTCGTCGGCCCAGCTTGCTTGAATCCTGGTGGTGCAGTGAGCAAGGGACTCATGTCTGAGTATACCCTTCCACACCTATAGTGGCCAAAAACGATTCAGAAAAGGGGGTGGTGATGAACAGAGTGTCTGAATTAAGCAGACCACACTTACCCAGTCAAAAGATCAGGGCTTAATCCATCACCGTTATTTAGCTCACTGCATCACACCAGTTCAGAACCTGGCTATATGCAAATTAGTCTGACCCCGTGCCTCATGGGAACAGGGCAGACCAAACTACCAAGCCAATTCTTCACTGGAAAGGAGACAAGCTTCCGGGGACCGGTTTCTGGCATTTCAGCCGTCGCCGGCCCGGCTTTCTTGAATCCTGGTGGTGCAGTGAGCAAGGGACTCATGTCTGAGTATACCCTGCCACATCTATAGTGGCCAAAAACGATTCAGAAAAGGGGGTGGTGATGAACAGAGTGTCTGAATTAAGCAGACCACTCTTACCCAGTCAAGAGATCAGGGCTTAATCCATCACTGTTATTTAGCTCACTGCATCACCCCAGTTCAGAACCTGGCTATATGCAAATTAGTCTGACCCCGTGCCTCAAGGGAACAGGGCAGACCAAACTACAAAGCCAATTCTTCACTGGAAAGGAGAAAAGCTTCCGGGGACCGGTTTCTGGCATTTCAGCCGTCGTCGGCCCGGCTTGCTTGAATCCTGGTGGTGCAGTGAGCAAGGGACTCATGTCTGAGTATACCCTGCCACACCTATAGTGGCCAAAAACGATTCAGAAAAGGGGGTGGTGATGAACAGAGTGTCTGAATTAAGCAGACCACTCTTACCCAGTCAAGAGATCAGGGCTTAATCCATCACCGTTATTTAGCTCACGGCATCACCCCAGTTCAGTACCTGGCTATATGCAAATTAGTCTGACCCCGTGCCTCATGGGAACAGGGCAGACCAAACTACCAAGCCAATTCTTCACTGGAAAGGAGACAAGCCTCCGGGGACCGGTTTCTGGCATTTCAGACGTCGTAGGCCTGGCTTGCTTGAATCCTGGTGGTGCAGTGAGCAAGGGACTCATGTCTGAGTATACCATGCCACACCTATAGTGGCAAAAAACGATTCAGAAAAGGGGGTGGTGATGAACAGAGTGTCTGAATTAAGCAGACCACTCTTACCCAGTCAAGAGATCAGGGCTTAATCCATCACCGTTATTTAGCTCACTGCATCACCCCAGTTCAGAACCTGGCTATATGCAAATTGGTCTGACCCCGTGCCTCATGGGAACAGGGCAGACCAAACTACCAAGCCAATTCTTCACTGGAAAGGAGACTAGCTTCCGGGGACCGGTTTCTGGCATTTCAGCCGTCGTCGGCCCGGCTTGCTTGAATCCTGGTGGTGCAGTGAGCAAGGGACTCATGTCTGAGTATACCCTGCCACACCTATAGTGGCCAAAAACGATTCAGAAAAGGGGGTGGTGATGAACAGAGTGTCAGAATTAAGCAGACCACTCTTACCCAGTCAAGAGATCAGGGCTTAATCCATCACCGTTATTTAGCTCACTGCATCACCCCAGTTCAGAACCTGGCTATATGCAAATTAGTCTGACCCCGTGCCTCATGGGAACAGGGCAGACCAAACTACCAAGCCAATTCTTCACTGGAAAGTTGACAAGCTTCCGGGGACCTGTTTCTGGCATTTCAGCCGTCGTCGGCCCGGCTTGCTTGAATCCTGGTGGTGCAGTGAGCAAGGGACTCATGTCTGAGTATACCCTGCCACACCTATAGTGGCCAAAAACGATTCAGAAAAGGGGGTGGTGATGAACAGAGTGTCTGAATTAAGAAGACCACTCTTACCCAGTCAAGAGATCAGGGCTTAATCCATCACCGTTATTTAGCTCACTGCATCACCCCAGTTCAGAACCTGGCTATATGCAAATTAGTCTGACCCCGTGCCTCAAGGGAACAGGGCAGACCAAACTACCAAGCCAATTCTTCATTGGAAAGGAGACAAGCTTCCGGGGACTGGTTTCTGGCATTTCAGCCGTCATCGGCCCGGCTTGCTTGAATCCTGGTGGTGCAGTGAGCAAGGGACTCATGTCTGAGTATACCCTGCCACAACTATAGTGGCCAAAAACGATTCAGAAAAGGGGGTGGTGATGAACAGAGTGTCTGAATTAAGCAGACCACTCTTACCAAGTCAAGAGATCAGGGCTTATTCCATCACCGTTATTTAGCTCACTGCATCACCCCAGTTCAGAACCTGGCTATATGCAAATTAGACTGACCCAGTGCCTCATGGGAACAGGGCAGACCAAACTACCAAGCCAATTCTCCACTGGAAAGGAGACAAGCTTCCGGGGACCGGTTTCTGGCATTTCAGCCGTCGTCGGCCCGGCAAGCGTTGAAGGGTATACTCAGATGTGAGTCCCTTGCTCATTGCACCATCAGGATTCAAGCAAGCCGGGCCGAAGACGGCTGAAATGCCAGAAACCGGTCCCCGGAAGCTTGTTTCCTTACCAGTATAAGAATTGGCTTGGTAGTTAGGTCTGCCCTGTTCCCATGATGCACTGGGCCAGGGTCAGACTAATTTGCATGTAGCCAGGTTCTGAGCTGGGATGGTGCAGTGAGCTAAAAAACGGTGATGGATCAAGCCCTGATCTTTGGACTGGGTAAGAGTGGTCTGCTTAATTCAGACACTCTGTTCATCACCACCCCCTTTTCTGAATCGTTTTTGTCCACCACAAGCGTGGAAGGGTATACTCAGATGTGAGTCCCTTGCTCATTGCACCATCAGGATTCAAGCAAGCTGGGCCGAAGACGGCTGAAATGCCAGAAACCGGTCCCCGGAAGCTTGTTTCCTTCCCAGTATAAGAATTGGCTTGGTAGTTTGGTCTGCCCTGTTCCCATGATGCACTGGGCCAGGGTCAGACTAATTTGCATGTAGCCAGGTTCTTAGCTGGGATGGTGCAGTGAGCTAAAAAAACAGTGATGGATCAAGCCCTGATCTTTGGACTGGGTAAGAGTGGTCTGCTTAATTCAGACACTCTGTTCATCACCACCCCCTTTTCTGAATCGTTTTTGTCCACCATTAGCGTGGAAGGGTATACTCAGATGTGAGTCCCTTGCTCATTGCACCACCAGGATTCAAGCAAGCAGGGCCGAAGACGGCTGAAATGCCAGAAACCAGTCCCCGGATGCTTGTTTCCTTCCCAGTATAAGAATTGGCTTGGTAGTTTGGTCTGCCCTGTTCCCATGATGCACTGGGCCAGGGTCAGACTAAATTTGCATGTAGCCCGGTTCTGAGCTGGGAATGGTGCAGTGAGCTAAAAAACGATGATGGATCAAGCCTTGATCTTTGGACTGGGTAAGAGTGGTCTGCTTAATTCAGACACTCTGTTCATCACCACCCCCTTTTCTGAATCGTTTTTGTCCACCATAAGCGTGGAAGGGTATACTCAGATGTGAGTCCCTTGCTCATTGCACCATCAGGATTCAAGCAAGCCGGGCCAAACACGGCTGAAATGCCAGAAACCTGTCCCCGGAAGCTTGTTTCCTTCCCAGTATAAGAGTTGGCATGGTAGTTTGGTCTGCCCTGTTCCCATGATGCACTGGGCCAGGGTAAGACTAAATTTGCATGTAGCCAGGTTCTGAGCTGGGATGGTGCAGTGAGCTAAAAAACGGTGATGGATCAAGCCCTGATCTTTGGACTGGGTAAGAGTGGTCTGCTTAATTCAGACACTCTGTTCATCACCACCCCCTTTTCTGAATCGATTTTTGTCCACCACAAGCGTGGAAGGGTATACTCAGATGTGAGTCCTTTGCTCATTGCACCATCAGGATTCAAGCAAGCCGGGCCGAAGACAGCTGAAATGCCAGAAACCGGTCCCCGGAAGCTTGTTTCCTTCCCAGTATAAGAATTGGCTTGGTAGTTTGGTCTGCCCTGTTCCCATGATGCACTGGGCCAGGGTAAGACTAATTTGCATGTAGCCAGGTTCTGAGCTGGGAAGGTGCAGTGAGCTAGAAAATGGTGATGGATCAAGCCCTGATCTTTGGACTGGGTAAGAGTGGTCTGCTTAATTCAGACACTCTGTTCATCACCACCCCCTTTTCTGAATCGTTTTTGTCCACGACAAGCGTGGAAGGGTATACTCAGATGTGAGTCCCTTGCTCATTGCACCATCTGGATTCAAGCAAGCCGGGCCGAAGACGGCTGAAATGCCAGAAACCGATCCCCGTAAGCTTGTTTCCTTCCCAGTATAAGAATTGACTCGGTAGTTTGGTCTGCCCTGTTCCCATGATGCACTGTGCCAGGGTCATACTAATTTGCATGTAGCCAGGTTCTGAGCTGGGATGGTGCAGTGAGCTAAAAAACGGTGATGGATCAAGCCCTGATCTTTGGACTGGGTAAGAGTGGTCTGTTTAATTCAGACACTCTGTTCATCACCACCCCCTTTTCTGAATCGTTTATGTCCACCATAAGCGTGGAAGGGTATACTCAGATGTGGGTCCCTTGCTCATTGCACCATCAGGATTCAAGCAAGCCGGGCCGAAGACGGCTGAAATGCCAGAAACCGTTCCACGGAAGCTTGTTCCTTCCCAGTATAAGAATTGGCTTTGTAGTTTGGTCTGCCCTGTTCCCATGATGCACTGGTTCAGGGTCAGACTAATTTGCATGTAGCCAGGTTCTGAGCTGGGATGGTGCAGTGAGCTAAAAAACGGTGATGGATCAAGCCCTGATCTTTGGACTGGGTAAGAGTGGTCTGCTTAATTCAGACACTCTGTTCATCACCACCCCCTTTTCTGAATCGTTTTTGTCCACCATAAGCGTGGAAGGGTATACTCAGATGTGAGTCCCTTGCTCATTGCACCATCAGGATTCAAGCAAGCCGGGCCGAAGACGGCTGAAATGCCAGAAACCGGTCCCAGGAAGCTTGTTTCCTTCCCAGTCTAAGAATTGGCTTGGTAGTTTGGTCTGCCCTGTTCCCATGATGCACTGGGCCAGGGTCAGACTAAATTTGCATGTAGCCAGGTTCTGAGCTGGGATGGTGCAGTGAGCTAAAAAATGGTCATGGATCAAGCCCTGATCTTTGGACTGGGTAAGAGTGGTCTGCTTAATTCAGACACTCTGTTCATCACCACCCCCTTTTCTGAATCGTTTATGTCCACCATAAGCGTGGAAGGGTATACTCAGATGTGGGTCCCTTGCTCATTGCACCATCAGGATTCAAGCAAGCCGGGCCGAAGACGGCTGAAATGCCAGAAACCGGTCCCAGGAAGCTTGTTTCCTTCCCAGTATGAGAATTGGCTTGGTAGTGTGGTCTGCCCTGTTCCCATGATGCACTGGGCCAGGGTCAGGCTAATTTGCATGTAGCCAGGTTCTGAGCTGGGATGGTGCAGTGAGCTAAAAAACGGTGATGGATCAAGCCCTGATCATTGGACTGGGTAAGAGTGGTCTGCTTAATTCAGACACTCTGTTCATCACCACCCCCTTTTCTGAATCGTTTTTGTCCACCATAAGCGTGGAAGGGTATACTCAGATGTGAGTCCCTTGCTCATTGCACCATCAGGATTCAAGCAAGCCGGGCCGAAGACGGCGGAAATCCAGAAACCGGTCCCAGGAAGCTTGTTTCCTTCCCAGTATAAGAATTGGCTTGGTAGTTTGGTCTGCCCTGTTCCCATGATGCACTGGGCCAGGGTCAGACTAAATTTGCATGTAGCCAGGTTCTGAGCTGGGATGGTGCAGTGAGCTAAAAAACGGTGATGGATCAAGCCCTGATCTTTGGACTGGGTAAGAGTGGTCTGCTTAATTCAGACACTCTGTTCATCACCACCCCCTTTTCTGAATCGTTTATGTCCACCATAAGCGTGGAAGGGTATACTCAGATGTGGGTCCCTTGCTCATTGCACCATCAGGATTCAAGCAAGCCGGGCCGAAGACGGCTGAAATGCCAGAAACCGGTCCCAGGAAGCTTGTTTCCTTCCCAGTATGAGAATTGGCTTGGTAGTGTGGTCTGCCCTGTTCCCATGATGCACTGGGCCAGGGTCAGGCTAATTTGCATGTAGCCAGGTTCTGAGCTGGGATGGTGCAGTGAGCTAAAAAACGGTGATGGATCAAGCCCTGATCATTGGACTGGGTAAGAGTGGTCTGCTTAATTCAGACACTCTGTTCATCACCACCCCCTTTTCTGAATCGTTTTTGTCCACCATAAGCGTGGAAGGGTATACTCAGATGTGAGTCCCTTGCTCATTGCACCATCAGGATTCAAGCAAGCCGGGCCGAAGACGGCGGAAATCCAGAAACCGGTCCCAGGAAGCTTGTTTCCTTCCCAGTATAAGAATTGGCTTGGTAGTTTGGTCTGCCCTGTTCCCATGATGCACTGGGCCAGGGTCAGACTAAATTTGCATGTAGCCAGGTTCTGAGCTGGGATGGTGCAGTGAGCTAAAAAACGGTGATGGATCAAGCCCTGATCTTTGGACTGGGTAAGAGTGGTCTGTTTAATTCAGACACTCTGTTCATCACCACCCCCTTTTCTGAATCGTTTATGTCCACCATAAGCGTGGAAGGGTATACTCAGATGTGGGTCCCTTGCTCATTGCACCATCAGGATTCAAGCAAGCCGGGCCGAAGACGGCTGAAATGCCAGAAACCGGTCCCAGGAAGCTTGTTTCCTTCCCAGTATGAGAATTGGCTTGGTAGTGTGGTCTGCCCTGTTCCCATGATGCACTGGGCCAGGGTCAGGCTAATTTGCATGTAGCCAGGTTCTGAGCTGGGATGGTGCAGTGAGCTAAAAAACGGTGATGGATCAAGCCCTGATCTTTGGACTGGGTAAGAGTGGTCTGCTTAATTCAGACACTCTGTTCATCACCACCCCCTTTTCTGAATCGTTTTTGTCCACCATAAGCGTGGAAGGGTATACTCAGATGTGAGTCCCTTGCTCATTGCACCTTCAGGATTCAAGCAGGCCGGGCCGAAGACGGCTGAAATGCCAGAAACCGGTCCCCGGAAACTTGTTTCCTTCCCAGTATAAGAATTGGCTTGGTAGTTTGGTCTGCCCTGTTCACATGATGCACTGGGCCAGGGTCAGACTAATTTGCATGTAGCCAGGTTCTGAGCTGGGATGGTGCAGTGAGCTAAAAAACGGTGATGGATCAAGCCCTGATCATTGGACTGGGTAAGAGAGGTCTGCTTAATTCAGACACTCTGTTCATCACCACCCCCTTTTCTGAATCGTTTTTGTCCACCATAAGCGTGGAAGGGTATACTCAGATGTGAGTCCCTTGCTCATTGCACCATCAGGATTCAAGCAAGCCGGGCCGAAGACGGCGGAAATCCAGAAACCGGTCCCAGGAAGCTTGTTTCCTTCCCAGTATAAGAATTGGCTTGGTAGTTTGGTCTGCCCTGTTCCCATGATGCACTGGGCCAGGGTCAGACTAAATTTGCATGTAGCCAGGTTCTGAGCTGGGATGGTGCAGTGAGCTAAAAAACGGTGATGGATCAAGCCCTGATCTTTGGACTGGGTAAGAGTGGTCTGTTTAATTCAGACACTCTGTTCATCACCACCCCCTTTTCTGAATCGTTTATGTCCACCATAAGCGTGGAAGGGTATACTCAGATGTGGGTCCCTTGCTCATTGCACCATCAGGATTCAAGCAAGCCGGGCCGAAGACGGCTGAAATGCCAGAAACCGGTCCCAGGAAGCTTGTTTCCTTCCCAGTATGAGAATTGGCTTGGTAGTGTGGTCTGCCCTGTTCCCATGATGCACTGGGCCAGGGTCAGGCTAATTTGCATGTAGCCAGGTTCTGAGCTGGGATGGTGCAGTGAGCTAAAAAACGGTGATGGATCAAGCCCTGATCTTTGGACTGGGTAAGAGTGGTCTGCTTAATTCAGACACTCTGTTCATCACCACCCCCTTTTCTGAATCGTTTTTGTCCACCATAAGCGTGGAAGGGTATACTCAGATGTGAGTCCCTTGCTCATTGCACCTTCAGGATTCAAGCAGGCCGGGCCGAAGACGGCTGAAATGCCAGAAACCGGTCCCCGGAAACTTGTTTCCTTCCCAGTATAAGAATTGGCTTGGTAGTTTGGTCTGCCCTGTTCACATGATGCACTGGGCCAGGGTCAGACTAATTTGCATGTAGCCAGGTTCTGAGCTGGGATGGTGCAGTGAGCTAAAAAACAGTGATAGATCAAGCCCTGATCTTTGGACTGGGTAAGAGTGGTCTGCTTAATTCAGACACTCTGTTCATCACCACCCCCTTTTCTGAATCGTTGCTTTTTCCATAGGCCTGCATGTGTTCCTGGTTGTCCATGCCTTTGCACATGTGTCAACGTGGCCACTTTGCTTACCCCATTGTGTTTTTGCCACAGACCTCCATGTGTTCTTTATTGTCCATGCCATTTTTATTGTTGCTCTGACATGTGTCTGTTTTTATAGGCAGTGTGTTGACTCCTTTTCTTCCACTTTTCAAAGCCATTTTCTAGGATCATTTATAAAAGAATCTATGCCTTTTTGTTTTTTGTTAATTTTTGTTTTTTGAGTTTAATATGCTTGAGGATGATTGTAGTACAGTGTTTTTATGCATTTTTTTTCCATTTGTTCCTGCACCTCCTTGACTTTCATAGGAATTCTCATAGTCCCTAGGAGGATACAGGCAATAATTTTTCCAAATATTTTATTTTTTCATGTACCCCCTCCCTGCCATAAGAATCTCATAGACCATAGGCGTACACCAGAATTAATTTTTAATAATGAACCCATTTTCCCTTGTACCCCCTGCCTGCCATAGTTGTCTCATAATTGCCATAAACGCACACCAGCAATATATTTTTTTAATAATTATTCAATTTTCTCCTGCACCCCCTGCCTGCTATAGGTTTCAAATAGGCCATAGGTGGACACCAGCAATCGTTTTTTAAAGTGTGTTTCTGTTTTTTCCTGCACACCACAATAATTGCTTTAAGGATTATTAAATTTTCCTTTGCACCCCCTGCCTGCCATAGGTGTCTTATAGGCCATAGGAACACACTAGCAATACTTTAAAAAAAAGTATTCCATTTTTTAACTGCACCCCATGCCTACCATAGTTGTCTGACATGGCACAATAGCAATTCTTTTGTAAAGTACTGTTACATTTCCCCCTGCATCCCCACCTGCCACAGGTGTCTCGTAGACCTAAGAGGCACATAAAGTAATTTTTTCAGTCTTTATGTTATTGAAATATTATGTTTATGCATGGTTTGGAATGGAAATACACTAATGTTAATGATTTGTGATGACCTCATCAAATTATATTGTCCCTAGATTCAAATTGCAAATGTCACATTCCACCGAATTTATTTCTAGTTTGTTTGCTTTTCGTTTTGGGGGCACAAGAACCATCACACCCAGTATAGCCAGAAAGAGGGCTGGCAGTGATACCACCTAGGTCCTCCTCTACTTCTGCATGCGCTGCTAAGTGGTAACTGCCAGAGCTAAGAACTTGAAGATGGTCCCAAAGAAGGATGTTACTGCCAAGAAGGATGGCAATGAAGAAGAAGATTTCCACCACTGTTATGCTGCCCTCCACCTTTTTCCAGGAAACATGATGCGCCACAGTCCTCTGGGCGGCAAAGGGCTGGGAGCAGCACTCCTGCATCAACAGCACCACCGAAACCTGAACCAAAGCCCATTTCTCTAAGCAGTGCAGCCACTGCTGTCATGGCAACAAGCAGTGTGATTGAACTGGATTTGTCTAAATTACCTAATCATCACCGGAAATTGGACAACAGGAGCCACAGCCAGCAGCAGTTCTTCCTAAAGTAGGAGCAGAACCGGAGGCTGATCTTCCTGCTGAGCAAAATCTTGCTCCTCAATCATTTGATTTGAAATTTTTCAGGAAGACAGAGAAAGGGTACTCCACCATCTTCTTCAATCCCCTCTTCTGATGTTCTGGGCATGCATTGGACCCCAGCCAAGTCTGAAACCTGCCACAACAGGCAAAGGAAAAGAAAAGTCTCCTGAAAGCCTAATAATTATGGAAAGTGACAGAGATGATGAGCCAGTGATTGTCAGTGTGAATGCAGCTCAGAGGGCTCTGAGATGACCTAGTCTATTCAAACTGCTCAGAGGGATGTGGTTCACCACCACTACTGGCTGCCATATTTGTAAATCCCCAGTCAAGACCTACATCCACCAGTTCCACAGTCGAAGTCCGGTCTACAGAGTGGCAAACAACATACCCACCTACCACCAGTTCCTCAGGCATTGGCCTTGGCACACTAAAAACGTTATCCTTCCCAGCATGGGATTTCTTTTTGATTAGCAAGCGGGAGGATAACATTGCAGTATGTTCCATTTGACACGCAAGTGTTCATTGAGGTAAGCAACGTTTGCACTAGGGTCCTGGAGGCCCAACGTCCCATCTGAAAAAACATCACACAATTGGGTGAGAGGAGAACCTTAAAAATATAGCCAGTGGTGATGGTGATGAGATAGGGAAGCAGCTCAGTTCACAGTGATAGAAGAAGAATGCGGTCTTCAGAAAGAAGAGGATGCTGGCATTGCATGAAGTAGACCTGCTGCAAAGAGTGTCCCCTGTGGTGTGCCAGCATCATCCACATCAACAACCTCCAAATGGCACAAGACCCAGAGGCAAACATTGCTGCATACAGTGATTCCCGCAAGGCACACATTGAGTGTACCACCTCCTAGTTTTCTCTGGAGGTCGCCTGTATCAGTGGTACCACAAAAGACAAAATCCAAGCTACTATTATGGGCATGTTAAGGCAGGCAGGGCCCAAGGAACACAACCACCCAACAGCACTTTTTACAATAGGAACCTAGTTAAAATGTTAAGGCTGCACCTCCTCCCTTTTTCCCTTGTGGAAGGAGAGGGATTTTTAGAATTTGGAAGGTTCAAAGGGGACCTACTTTTACAGAGTTGCTGTGTCAGTGTTCAGACAATCCACCTGACAACAGACATGTTGACCAGTTGTCAAGCAATGATTACATTTGTATCACGGCACACAGGATCTTTTTTGTGGGTGTTATGCAACAGCTACCTGCAAGTTCCAGCTCTGAAGAAAGTTTCAAGGGTATTCAGTGGCATATAACAATAGCGTTGTTCGCTATAGAGAAATCCCTTAGAGTTGTAAACATCTTATAAGAGTTTAACAGCAAGGTGTTTGAATGGTTTTGACTCAGAAGTAGGAGAGAGGTGGGTGGAATATTCTGTTCTACCCGTGGAATTTTTGCAGACTCCACGTTACTTGTAACACAGAGATTTGGCAAATTCCAACAATTGCTGCGTGGTGGAAATTTTGGGGGCGCACACAGCTCCAGAATAGTAAATTGGCGAGTGTGCCCATGATTTGGCTTGCCCTTGCTTGATTTCAAGTCACTAGGAGGACATTCAATGAGATTTTTCTAACAAGGTTGGTCGTGATCATTCACTGTCAGCAGGCTTGCCGCTCAAGTAGAAAATCTACTTGAGTAGCAGTAAAATCAACTTGCGTATCTGCATCCTCTGGTGCACTGCGTGGGGATGTTCACATTGATTTTTCATCACAGAACATGCTACTGGTGCTAAATCTCAGCGCGAGCAGTGCAACAGGCCTATTTCTAACCAAAGGCAGAACTCTGAGGCATTGCTTGGAGTCAAATTCCACGAGTTATGCCCACCCCTTCTCAGTGGTCTCAGAATTTGATTTGGTGCCGCAGACAATAGCACTATTATTGTCAAGGCATGGCAGATAGTGAATATTTCAGTGCCCTGTGTTGAGTTCATTGCATCAACCTGATTGTGCAGGACTTCCTCAAAAAAGAGGACATACTCAGAAACATACTGGCCAACTGTCGAAGAATCTGCACTCATTACAGTAATTCTTCTAAAGCCCAGTATCAGTTGAGGATCATTCAGCATGCTAATAGAGTACCAGTTAAAGCTCTCATTCAACAACTCGCAACACTTTGGAACTTGTGCTACTACATGCTGCAATATCTGTACAAGTAGTACAGACCGATAACCGACTATGTCCTTCAAAGAGATGGGTATTCAACTAGGAAAAGCATGACAACTGAGTTGGACAAATGGGTGGTAGTCAAGTGCCTGACACAAATGCTACTTCCTTTTGAGGTTTCCACACGGGAAGTCAGCAAGAAGGACGTCGAGGTGATCCAAGCAATCCGGTTGCTGCGGCTCCTAAAGGACCAGTGAAAAAAAGAGGCGCAAAGGTTCACTGGTGTGAACAAAGAAGCTTAGGAGTAGGTTCAGAGATTAATACTTCACTTGGCTGATAATCCAAGACTGCAAAAAGAGATTGTGCCCTCCAAAGAGTACTTATGTGACACAATACTTGATCCACTGTGCAAAAAAATACCCTACTTTCATTCCTTTTTCAGATGGGGATGTTTCCCTTTATGAGACTTGGATTGCCAATCAAGCGACAAACCTGGAAGTAGAACAGCTAAAAGTAGAGGTGCAAGCAAGTTCTGGTTTTAAGCCTTCAGCCTCCAGTGAGGGCAGTGCTGTTGTCTCACAACCAACATCATCATCACCAGCAACACCAGCAACAGCAGAATCCGGCCAAACCTCTGCAATGGCTTTGTTTCAAGTGGCATAGCTTAAATCCTGTGCAGAGGTGAAGGCAAAAGAGGTTGAGCAAGTGCCAGCACCAATGACTATTCAGATGATGGCCCAAAGATATCTAGGTGACCCAAAAGAGGTCTACCTGGATCAAAAGAACATTGGTCTATTGGTGTGTGGAGATGTAACAATGGACAGAGCTCAGTAGGCTGACAATAAAGGTTAAAGACTGCTGCTGTTTGTTTAGGGGGACAGGTGGAGACTTTTAAGATCACAATTCCCTCCAGGTGCTTGTTGCCCTGCCCGTACTTGGTGCCATATCTTTGCACCACTGTCTTCACTGCACAGTAGTGTGAAAAGCTGCAACTGTTTCTTAAGTGGAGGACAAGAGGAGGATTTTAAAGACAACAAATCCCTCCAGGTGCTTGTTGCCCTGTCCCTACTCAATTCTATATCTTGGTGCCACTATCCCCTCTGCACGGGACGTGTGGAAAGGTGGAACACTTCTGACGTTTGTTTAGTAGAGGGCAGAAAGAAGACTTTAAAGACCACAATTCTCACCATGTGCTTGTTGCTCTTCCCCTACTCGACTCTATATCTTGGTGCCACTATCCACGCTGCATGGGACTCGTGCGGGCCACGCCTGGGCCAAAGGCATGCCCGTCTGTGCCTGTCAGAGCCAGGAAGAGACAGGGCAGGGTCACCCCCCTTAGATGTAGCATTCCATTTTCTGGCAAAACACCCTTCCTTCCATTGGAACTAAGAATTAAGGACCTGATTTAGATCTTGGTGGACAGTTACTCCATCACAACAGTGATCTATGTACAATAAGTACGCTCTTTTATTACTCACAATCGTCATTTTGCTTCGTATATATGCCACCAACAAGTAGACCATCTAGCATAAAGGATTCAGCTACAGGTACCTGTATCATTACCATCATTCACTTGATTATTGCTCTCACAAGGGGCTCAAGCATAGTTTGAAAGAGATGAGGGCATAGTGGGTTCTTGGCGTTGTTGTTTTGTGCCCCAGCTAGTTAGTAACTGCGCAAGTTGTGCATATTAAATGATGAGCAAATGAAAAACAGCCAAGAACTTACAGGGGGTAGCAAAAAGCAAGAAAACTTCCAAGCATGTTGCTGGAAACTCTACACTAGATGATTTGAATGATGAAATAGAGTCTATTATGAGTGGTGAGAGATCCGATAAGGCCTGTAGTGGTGTGCTTAGTTAATACCATTGCAGTGGCAAACAACATAACTCAAGTAAGTTAACCCCTTCTACGGGGGGCAAATTCCGATGCGGTGCGGGGGGGCGCGCGCGCGCTGCGGTACTCATGACGAGTCCAGTTAATCGTGCTGCACAGTGGAGCTGTACTTATGACGAGCTGGACTCGTCATGACTCCGCCCAATCCTTTAGAACGCTCGCCCAGGCGGTAAATTGGCTGTGCGTTGGAGGCGCCTCGGCAGCATAACGAGTCCAGCTCGTCATGAGCACAGGACTACCGTGCAGCATGACCAGCTGGACTCGTCATGAGCACGGAACAGGTTAATAAAACCTGACGAGCCACTGGAAGAAAACGTAGTAGACCCAGCTAGGAAAACTAAATCCCCCTAGACAATAAGCATTCCTATGCTATGTCTCCCCCTACCCTAAAGACAATCACACACATTGAGTCAACTTAATTTGTCAGAATAGTTATGCTCATTGGGGGTCCCTGAGACAGATGCTAATTTTACTCAAAAGGGGAAAACTGCTAGAAATAAAAGTTGAGATAAAGAAGAGAACCAGGTGGGAGGGCAGGCAGATCACATACTTTTGTTGCACTTCCTTGGGATGAAAGACTGCCCTAAAAAGCTGAATTCTTTCCATGGCAATGAAAGTTGAGGAACCACCTAACAGGGGCTGCTTGTGTCCCATGGGTATACAAGCTAGTAGGAAACACTGCAGACTGGAGGCAGAAGAAAGTTATAATTCAATTAGACAGGGTGATCTTAGGAGAGAGGGTGTTATATGCCAGACTAAAGCTACAATCCTCAAAACCAGAATCATATCTGGCACCAGAAGCCACCATGTTCCCATCGCCCTTCAAACACCTGCCATAAGAGCTGCCTATGGAAACCCGGGCAGTGCCATCTCTTTAGCTAGCTAAAATCTGAGGAAAGGTGTAGTTATGGATATGTAGCGGTTAGACCCCTCAATGAGCAATATATTAAGAGGGTGGACAGAGTGAAGGAAGCTGCACATGATTAAGGTACCAAAACGTGCCCCCCTTGTCAATGAAGATAAAGTCTCCCTTAAATACAAATGTTACACTGGATCAGAAAAACACAATAGTGCCATTCAATAATATGATCTAATATCTGGCATGCCAAGTGCCATTCAAAGCTGAGTGATCCATATCATTATATTGCACTTTCCCCTACTAAGGAGGAGTTAGTTGTGGGTTTAGTTTCTTGGACCAGCATACTAGTGTGAGAAATGGCTCAGAGATCCAATTCAAATATAAATATGATTTCCAATATTTGCTCTTTGGTGTTCCTTATGAAATAATGAGTAGAAAAGCTCAACACACACTTATGTCCAGGGGATCATTCACCTTAGTAGAATCATCACAGTGAGATTGTCCAAGTGATATATATTGAAAGATAGGGCAGTCATCTATGAAGAGAGTTGGTAAATTAGCTGCAAACAATATAACTGCTGTATATGTGGACGCAAAAGAGGGAACTGCTCAACCAACTGGGGAACCAAAGAGCCCATTGGGGATTGCTAAGACTGCATAACTCTGAAGTTTTGCCTAATTATTATAACTCGGTAGAACAATCCTTAATCAAGTTACTTTCATGGAATATAGCTGGATTAAAAGCTAAACTTAATGATCCTGCTTGGGGCAAATTTATAGACAGGTATCATATTCATGTTCAAACTACAAGAATTCCCATTGGCAATAATCAACCTAATGATATTCTTCAGCATTCACATGTATACCTAATTCAAACAATAGCACAGTACCACAAGGAATTTTTCTTCTAAAAACATGTATGGTTGTAATCACACTCTTATCTTCATCTGAGCTAAAGCCTGGGAGGATCTAAATAAAGCAGCCAATTTGAAAGATACCGTTGTCTTCTGGGGCGTAATCAACTGACCTATTTTGTCAGACAACCGAGCATCTATTGTTGAGTGCCATGTCCCTGGGGCCGACTGGATCACTCACTTTTGTTCTATTTTTAATCCAGATAACAAAGAGTGTGGGTGTTTAAGTTCAGTTCAGGCTGGACTGTTCCCATGAGGCTCAGGGTCAAGACTGATTTGCATATGGCCAGGTCTAAACTGGGGTGGCATGGTGAGCAAAAGAATGATGAATTTAACCCAGATCTCTTGACTATAGGTGAATGTTTTGATTTGTTCTGCATTCTATCCATCAATTGTGTGTCTTTTGCAATTAAATACAATGGCAGCTCAAGGGTCAGAGTTAAGTGGGGGCACTGGAAAAAAGCGCTCATCAGGCTACATACCAATTGAGGAGTTAGGCAGCAAAAAACTCCTCGAGGGGTACACACTACACAGATAAAAACTTACAGGAAAATGTTGGTGCCAGAGGTTGCCGCTTGAAGGCAGGGTGGTAAAGCAGTATGAGACTGGGTAAGCCCAAGAAGAAGACAGTTGAGGGGGGTAAAAGAGGGGAAACAGATATCAAACTTGAAGATTACACCCTAAATAAGGACTTTCTTTAGGTAGTACCGATGACCCTCTTACAGCAAAACCCATCCCTGGTCTCTACAGCATACAGGCTGTCAGAGGGTTAAGATATTACGAGTCCAAATAGGTTCCAGGTGCTGGCAAGTATCACTGACCCACTAGAGGTAGATCTCTTAAAAGAGTTTGTCTCAGGACAGGAAGAGAAAAGGAACTCTTGCTCCTTTAGAATTATGGAGCACTCTCAGACAGGAAAATTCCAGCCAGAGTCATAGCCAATACTTCACGATGACCTACGTCCATTACTTGAGTGTGGACGGGGGATAGTGCAAACTCAACATCAATTCCAACCTCAAGCACAGTTCCAGTCAGGTATAGATCTTATCCAACTGTTAACTACTGAGGTCAGGAATAGATTTGAGATATCAGAATCAAATCAAAGAGAGATCAGAACTGTATGTGATAGTTTGTAAAAGAAACTGGATGAGCTGGCAACCGGAACATTACAGCTGGAAACCTCTGTGAGAGATCTAACACTTCAATTGGAAGGTAGCACAAAAAGATCATGTGCCTAAAGGGGAATGAGGTGCTATTAAAGGAAAAGATGCAGTTGTTAGAAAACAATCAGAGAAGAAATATCCTCCGGATACTAAAAATCTCAGAAGGGGCAGAGGGGGAAGATATGAAGGCCTTTGTAGCGAGACTGATCAAGGTGGGAACCAATATGGATTGTTCAGAAGAAGAACTGGTTAAGGACATAAAGATCCATACAGGGTGAACCCAATAAAAACAAAGCTTAGTTAATTTCAATATTTATAAAATTAAGGAAGAAATCCTCACAAAGGCTCTAAAAAAGAACATTCTGACAGTAGATGGTATCAGCTTTGAAATAAGGTTTGATGTCTCCCAATTTACGGCAACAAGCAGTGGGAGTTTGGAAATTTGATTGAGCCCTTTAAAAATCTGGGAGCGACAGCCCAGTTGAGATTTCCTGCCAGTCTGCGAGTAATGCATAATAATAACATGCAGAATTTTCGTAGAATAATGGAGGCCAAAGAATTTCTTACATCTCTTACTGGGATAGGGGGAAATAGAATTATGACAAAACATTCTTTATATTATTTCTCCCAATATTTATTTTCCTTATGGCCTTTTGCTTTGTCTGATACGGTTCTCTCCTCCGGATTTCCTTTGATTGGACCTAGGCAGAGAACTGCCTATAAAACCGCAGTTGAATTTAGCGGAGCAAACTCTTATATTTGGTAAAAGTCTCTTGACTTAGAAGGGCCTCCTCAGGCCTAGGCCATGAAGAAGGAAGAGGATGGTAGTGCACTGGTGGGGGAGCATGGGGTAAAAAACAAATTGCCCTCATCAAATTAGCTGGTGCTCAGGCCTTAGTCTGACAACAAATTTGCCTTAGTCTGACAACAAAAAGTGAGACACAGAAGGGGAAAGATATTGCAATATCTAAAAGATGTTCCAGCCAATGTCATAATTCTTCAAGAGACCCTTCTAACTAGCGGACAGATGAAAGAGATATTTAAATCTAGAAAATGGCTACAGAGATTGGGTTTACAGACCATCAATTTACTATAAGAGGGGGAGCGATCCTTGTTAAAACTAACCCACAGATAACAATAGAGGAGAGCAGAGTGGATAAGGCTGGTAGGTGGGTGATTGTTAAGTTAAGATTCTATGATCAAGTCTACAATGTGGTCGGTTATAATGGCCCTAATGTGGACAAACCTATTCCGTATGGTAATCTACTTTCAGAACTTTTAGATTTCTCTGACCCAATTATCATGGTAGGGGATTTCAATGTGGTTTTCGATTCCAACCTTGATTGTTCTTCTAAAAGTAAAGCTATAGCTCATAAGAAAACTCAATCCTAAATAAAAAATTCAATAAAGGAATTAGGTTGGTGTGATATTTGGAGAGAGAGGATGGGAGCTCTAAAAAACTTTCCCTTTAATAATACAAAATACAGACACCAATCAAGAATTGATTTATTTTTAAGAAACCAGAGTATAAAAGATCAGGTTAGAGACATCAGTCACGTTGGATCGCAAATGTCAGATCACTAGGCCATTACTCTAGCTCTAACCCACTCAGGCACAGAAGTGCAAAGGAGATGGACGACTGATCGTACCATATTGTCTGATGAGGAAACAGTAGAAACACCTGGGCTGGAATCTCAAAAGTTCTTTAAGGATAATATAGATGTGGAATAAAAAGCCTTTTTAGGGGCTCACTGAAGCACCGGTCCTTAAACCAACAAAGAAGAGATTGGCTTGGAAGCTGTAATATTAAAGAGAATACATTTATTAACCTCACATGAGGGAGACTGCGCCAATACGGTACCCTCAGGCCCCTGTATGAGGCAGTCCAAGGAGTACAGAAACCATGGGCCTTTTATGGCCAGTATATAGCTGAGTAAGCATGAAGACTCAAAAAGAGGCGGTACAAGTATACACAAGAATAGTTATTACACATATATGGACTAACAGAAAATACTTAGTCAACAAAGTAGGAGGATTAACAAAGTTGCTGACATTATTTAAAATAGCCTGACAGTGACTTCAATGGCAGGTGCATTCTCCCAGCTACAGGCCTTTCTGAGCATGTGCAGTGCTCTGGCTCAGTGCTGAAGGAGTTAACCGTAACTGATGACTCAAGCTGAATTCAAGGCCAGGCAACAGTGAAGAGGGGAGTAGCACATGGTGAGCTCATGGCTAACTAAAATGGCTGCCACAAACAAAATGGCTTCAGCTAATGCTACCAGCGATTTCAGCTAGTTTCTACATAGATAGTGCACCAAAATAAATGGTTTGCGAAGCTTACTAGGCCTTATTACCGGGGAAAATAATATCTATCCAATCATATAAAAGTAAGCAACGCAGGGCAGAGATAGCAAATATTGAAAAATTAGCCCATTTTAATTATGGAGAAGGTTGTGGAAAGCTACTAGCATGGAAGTGAAAAATGACCAGGCAAAATGCTTTATAAATGAACGAAGACATGAAGCTATAGGGAGTTCTGGTCAGACAAGGGATGGTTTAGAGGAGGCTGCCCTAAACCACTTCGGGAAGGTCTACTCAGAAAATCAAACCACGTTAGAGGTTGAGGAGGAAGAATGGCTAGGTCAAGAAGCTCCCAAAGTCTGTGAAGCCCAAAGGGAAGTAATTACTGGCCCAACAACAAAAGTTGAAATTAGATACTCTCTTAAAGCAGGAAAATCAAGTAAGGAACCAGGTCCAGATGGCCTCCCGGTTGAGCTATATAAAAAGTTAGAAGACTATCTCCCCCCGTTACGGTTAGGCTGTTTTCGGAAATTTACGGAAATGACAGGGAGATCCCCCCCTTCATGGGATGAAGCTATTGTCACTCTGATATTGAAACTAGATAAACCACCGGACTGTTGTGCCTCCTGTAGGCCTATCTCGCTGCAAAAATATTGGCAAATAGGCTTAATGGTGTGGTAGGGGAACTCCTTAATGAAGATCAGAAGGGCTTCATATGAGGTAGAGGAATAAAAGCTCTAACCTTTTGTCTAATCGGAGCAATAGATATAGCCTCCACGTACAAAGTACCACTGGCAGTAATTACAGTGGAGGCAACCAAATCCTTTCATAGGGTAAATTGGCCATATCTACAAAACATCTTAAGGCTATCTAATTTAGGGGGACATTTTTGTAGAGCAATAGAATCACTTTATAAAACCCCTACGGCTAAAGTTTTGGTAAATGGAAACCTCTCAAAATCTTTGAACATCTCTAGGGGGACCAGGCAAGGGTGTCCACTATCCCCTCTTTTATTTGATCTTTATATTGAACCCTGGGCGGCGAAGATAAGAAACAAAAAAATAGTATATCCCCTTTTAAATTTCGGGGTTGGGAGAAAAAAGTGGGGCTTTACGCCGACGATCTGGTAGTATATACCTCTGAGCCTAATATTTCAGTGCCTGTAGTGTATGAATTGGAATCACAATTTGGCCATATCTCAGGATCTGAAATAAATGAGAGTAAAACGATTATGATGTCCTAGAACATAATCTCACAATTGAATTGTATCAAGGAGGAAATGAGATACTTAGGCATTAAAATTGTTCAGAAAATAGAACAAATTCCGGAAGCTAATTTTCAAAAGGATAGTAAGGAAGTGGGAAAACTTCTACTTAGTTGGTCTCATCTTCCATTGACAATTTATGGCAGAGTGAATCTAGTGAAGATGTCAATTCTTCCTGAGTTAACTTTTTTATTCAGAATATTCCCATGGCCTTCAAGGAAGAATGGCTCAAAAATATCCAGTCGAAAATCACTAGCTTCATTTGGGCCTCAAAAGGGGCTCGAATTGCATGGAAAAAGTTAAGACTGCAATATAGTAAAGGTGGCCTACAATTGCCAGATCTTTCCTATTATGCCTGGGTCTTTCTTTTAAAAGGAAGGAAATTATTATTCAGTGCACCAGATAGCACTGACACCGGGAAAATGTTTAGATCAATGCTTTGCGAAGTGAAGGGAGGAGAGCAAGGTTTCACACTTAAAAATGGGGATCGAAGATTCTTTAAAAAGGTACGACTTAAGACCTTACAGCGCTTTGCAGTCACAAGGCAAAACATCAGGAGTGAATTAAAACTCAAATACTATAGTGGAATGGCTCCTATTTGGGATTCTCCTGGGTCTCCGAAGTGGTCAACGGATAGTCTGGCTCTTCCACTGAGAGAAAAAAAGAACAACAACTTGAAGTCAATTGATGGTAGATAGAGTCTTAATATATTTGTATGAGGGTAAAGAGATAACAAATAATCGGTTGTCAAGATTCAAATATCTTCAAAAAAAGAGTTGGAATCACACTGCTGGTCTTGGTGCGGGTCTGTTGAACGAACTAGAATCTCAGATGATGACTAATATAAGTCGGAAAAAAAGAGGTGGCTTTTAGTGGACTCATCGGATGGAGACTTCTACCTACCATTGACATTATGGGAAAAAAGCTTGCCTGGAGAGCAGATGGAAGATATATGGCAAGTATCTTGTGACAGGTTGTACCCCATGGTACGTGCTGCAAATTTAACCCTTTAAGTGCTGCGCAAGTTCAGCGGCCGACGGCACCACTACCTCCGTAGTGCTGCCGTTGGCCGTTGAACGTTCGAACTGCACCTGCACAATGGAACGTCCAGCACTGGAGCTGGACGTTCCATAGCCGTTAAGGTGTTAAGGTAGAACCACCTTTTCTGTCTTATTCAAGAAAGAAGGTTAATGAAGCACACCCTAATTGCAGGTATATGAAGTCTTGACAATCACAAGAATGTGTAATCAAATTAATCTAAGATACACATATTTATGCACAATGTAGTTAATGACATAAGCTGATCCAAAATTCCATCAGGACAAGATGACCAGATCACAATGCTCGTAAATATAGTTTTCTTTATTCCTTGTTCTTTTCAAACTTATATTCAGACGTAAACTGCAGCCAACATGTGTTTCGTCTGTACACAGTTAGTACTCAGACTTTCTCAAAACTATGACGTGATCCTATACAGAATCATTAGTCATGTCATAGTTAAAACATCAGAAAGAGTGTACTGGGAACCAGTCAGCACAACAGACAATCAACAGCCGGAGTAATCTGGTCCAGAAATATTTATACTGGACGGATGGAAGCTCCTAGACTAAATGGAGCTTCATGAATTGTAATTGTTCCGTCAGCACCCAATGTGTAAAAGCTCCAATATCATCTCTCAAATTAAGTAGGTGAGTAAATAAGAAAAATAGTCCAACTGTCACCAACGATGAGGTTGCAAAATCCTAAAACCCGACCCTAGTTCCATCGTAATCACAAAAAATACGGGTCAGAAACGCATGATAACGCCACCTTTTCTGTCTTCACAGGGTCTATTGGACTCTGTATATACTATCAAAATTGGGAAAGGGTGTTATGCCGAGATGTCCAAAATGCGGCAAGGAAAAAGGAGCCGACATACATATGTTTTTGGAATGTCCTGAAATTCACAGGTTTTGCTGGACGTGAGTAATACTGTGTCCATAATACTTGGTGAGACGCTCCAGGTAAGCAAAACACGTGTTTTCTTTGGGATCTCGGAGGGTTACAAATCCCTATCATATAATAGTAAAAAAATGATATTTTACTTGATTTTGCTTGCCCGTGGAGAAATATGTAAGAACTGGATAAAATCTACCCCTCCGAAAAAAAGGATGATTTGAATAAAATATTCTTCTCTGTTAGACAGGGCATTTTAAGGTAAGCAGAGTGATTTCTAGCTATTATATGAGAACAGGGAGAAATCCGCTACCCATACACAGTCCAATGATTAGGTCTTTAGACCATTTTGCTCGACCACTATTGTGGTGGCTTCCTAGATGGCTGTGTAAAATCAAGCTGCCTTTGTTTGGAGACTTGGAAGCAACGTATAGAGTGATCCATCCTTGGTCCAGAACAAAGATCTCTGGTTGGTGCTACGTTAAGGGAGACCCCGGAGTACGGATTGCCATTCTTTGTTAACCAGGGCAAATGAGGACTAAAAAAATAAATAAGGAGTGGCTAATCGATATTCTAGACGTACCTGCAGTAAAAAAAAATGCCTATATGAGTGTTGCCAGTGGAAAAGCCCCAGGTCCGGATGGGGTTCTAATTGATCTTCTAATAAATAATGTGGAATTCTGGGCTCCCCTTGTCACCAATGTATTGAGGTTCGCAGTGAAATGCAACCTTATATATTAAAGTATATTAGATTAGTAGATAGATAAATAGTAGATTAGAGTAGAGCCATCTATAAGAAAAGGAATAGCAACTGCCCGCATGTTAACGTCCAATATTGTTGATTGATTTAACTTAAAGATTCTCTGGAGGGTAATCCTGGGCAAATTGGAGGATTGGGCAGAGGCTAGCTCTTTTGTCTTCCCTGCCCTGTATGGGTTTCAACAAGGTTTATGGACTGACGAGGAAACACTTAACCTAACTCTCATCATAGGCAAATATGTAAAAGCCAGGAGAGACGCAATACATATGGCGTTTATGGACCACTCTTGTGCTTTTAACCTTGTAGATAGGAGCATATTATAGGACCTAATAGAGCAGACTGCTATTGATCACCCTATTGTGGATCTGGTAAAACACATGCATTAGGACTCCACAATGAGCTTGCACTTTACACGGAATGTGGACTGTACAGCCCCAATAAAGGTGACAAAAGGGGTGAGACAGGGTTGCATATTGGCGCCTTTTCTTTTTTTAATATACATGATTCCCTAGACATCGCTTTAAGGGCTTGCAGTGATGATGTTCCTAGGATTGGTATGTAGGCAGTCCCCATGCTGCTCTATGCAGATGAGTGTTACAGCAAACAAATGGACGGAATGCTGACAATGCAAACATTATCTCCCAGTCAAAAGATCTGGGTTAAATCCATTGTTCTTTTGCCCACTACATCACCCCAGTTTGGACCCAGCCATATGCAAATCAATCTTCACCCTGTGCCCCATGGGAACAGATCAGACCGAACTGCCAGGCCAGGTCTTCCCTGGACCGGAAACAAGCATCCTGGGGCCGGTCTCAGGGTATGTCACCCTTCTTCAGCCAGGATAGCTTGAATCCAGTGGCACAGTGAGCAAGGGACCCACGTCTGGGCATACCAATCCCACTTAGGGCAAAAAGTGTTACAGCAAACAAATGATGGACGGAATGCTGACAATGAAAGCATTCTCCCCCAGTCAAAAGATCTGGGTTAATCCACTGTTCTTTTGCCCACTACACCACCCCAGTTTGGACCCAGCCATATGCAAATCAGGCTTGACCCTGTGCCCCATGGGAACAGTCAAGATCGAACTGCCAGGCCAGGTCATCCCTGGACCGGAAAAAAGCATCCTGGGACTGGTTTCAGGGTATGTCACCCTTCTTCAGCCAGGCTAGCTTGAATCCAGTGGAACTGTGAGCAAGGGACCCACATCTGGGCATACCCATCCCACTTAGGGCGAAAAGTGTTACAGCAAACAAATGATGGAAGGAATGCTGACAATGCAAACATTCTCCCCTGTCAAATGATCTGGGTTAAATCCATTGTTCTTTTGACCACTACACCACCCCAGTTTGGACCCAACCATATGCAAATCAGTCTTGACACTCAGCCCCATGGGAACAGTCCAGAACGAACTGCCAGGCGAGGTCCTCCCTGGACTGGAAAGAAGCATCCGGGTCCGGTTTCAGGGTATGTCAGCCGTCTCCAGCCAGGCTAGCTTGTATCCAGTGGCACAGTGAGCAAGGGACCCACGTCTGGGCATACTCATCCCACTTAGGCCGAAATATGTTACAGCAAACAAATGATGAACGGAATGCTGACATTGCAAACATTCTCCCCCAGTCAATAGATCTGGGTTAAATCCACCGTTCTCTTGCCCACTATGCCACCCCAGTTTGGACCCAGCCGTATGCAAATCAGTCTTGACCCTGTGCCCCATGGGAACAGTCCAGAACGAACTGCCAGGCGAGGTCCTCCCTGGACTGGAAAGAAGCATCCGGGTCCGGTTTCAGGGTATGTCAGCCGTCTTCAGCCAGGCTAGCTTGAATCCAGTGGCACAGTGAGCAAGGAACCCACATATGGACATACCCTTCCCACTTAGGGCAAAAAGTGTTACAGCAAACAAATGATAGATGAAATGCTGACAATGCAAACATTCTCCCCTGTCAAATGATCTGCGTTAAATCCATCGTTCTTTTGAGCACTACGCCACCCCAGTTTGGAACCAGCCATATCAAATCAGTCTTGACACTCAGCCCCATATGAATAGTCCTTACCGAACTGCCAGGCGAGGTCCTCCCTGGACCGGAAACAAGCATCCTGGGACTGGTTTCAGGGTATGTCACCCGTCTTCAGCCAGCCTAGCTTGAATCCAGTGGCACAGTGAGCAAGGGACCCACATCTGAGCATACCCATCCCACTTAGGGCAAAATGTGTTACAGCAAACAAATGATGGATGGAATGCTGACATTGCAAACATTCTCCCCCAGTCAAAAGATCTGGGTTAAATCCATTGTTCTTTTGACCACTATACCACCCCAGTTTGGACTCAGCCATATGCAAATCAGTCTTGACCCTGTGCCCCATGGGAACAGTCCAGACCGAACTGCCAGGCCAGGTCCTCCCTGGACCGGAAACAAGCATCTTCGGACCGGTTTCAGGGTGTGTCACCCTTCTTCAGCCAGGCTAGCTTGAATCCAGTGGCATATATTTCAATGACTCTCCATGAATCACCATTTATCACATGTAAAGACACCCTTCATCAATAGATCGTGTCCATGCAAACTTTATTTCATCTGAATGTTTCCGTGGACTTCCTATGTACATACACCACCTTCCTCCGAACTAGCAAATATTTTAATCTTCCATAAAATTAAAAAAGCAAACACAAAGTTACCTAAGAAAAATAAATAAAGCAAATATTATAATCAAGCATAACTTTAATTTTTACAAAAAATATATAAACAATATTTAAACAGTTAGCATATGGTAATTGCCATTCTTAAATACACTCTGAATGAAAAATTAGAAATACTGTTCTTCATTTAGAGAGCTTTACAGCAAACAATATTCATCCCTAATCCCCATATTTGAAATCAGACTAAAAAGTGAAAGGCACTGACTCCCAGGTGGGACAACATATCCCAACATTCTTGTCAACTGTATAAAAGTCAAGGCAACAACTATCAACAATTGCAAACTGATGAATGCCGTCTATGAAGAAGATAGTTTTGTTGAAACACATTGTAGTATCTGATGCAACTTAATGCAACTTGAATTGGCTAAAGAAAAGAAGTTACTTGATACAGCTTTTGAGAGTGGAGCATTTTGCTTTCCGTTTTGGCAACACATATTTATATAGAGTTAACTGATGACAATGTAACATTATATGTTATATATTGTGTCAATATGTATGACATAAAGGTTTACCGATAAGGTTGGCCGATTCACAACGAGATTCAGGGGGCTAACAATCCAAACACCATGGTTAGAATGGATATACACTAAAAATATGTAAAGAGTACTCAGCGCCAATATGGTGACTAAGTATACGATTCATTAAGTATTCCATTATTAATGTTTAGTAAATGTCACGTGACAAACTCAGAGGCTTTGAGAAATATTAAAAAACACCGTATTTTGGCGCTTGTTAACATTGGACAAAGGTATAAGCCGAAATGCGTCATGTTTGTTTCCAAATAAAAAGAGGGAAATTACCCCACATGAGTGCTTCTTTCTAGTATTGATATAAGTGAGGAGAAAATGGGGAGTTAATATTTTCGCTGACACACCTCCGAGATTACAGCACCCGTCCGGGAGTGCTCTGGAAAGGTGTAACGGAGCCGAGATAAAGTATCCAGCAGCCAGTGGCATAACGAAACTTGAGGGGCTCCCCCTGCAAAGCACATGGAGGGGGGCCCCCACCGGCGGCCCAGCCCACTACCTACAGTGTATCATCTCGACATCTCAGTTCAGCAATTCCTCAGGTTAAACTCACAAGTGGTAGAATTACAGAGTTTATCACAGATAGGTATATAGACACATTGCTCCTCATAGAATGCTCTGAGGCATTTGATAAAGGCAGCTATAAGTTTTGGGGGGGTGACTGGCCAAACAGCCGGAATGTCTTTCAGGAATAACTAATACATGACTGAGACATACGTGAGAAATGAGAGCACAGAAAACATTATATCAGCCAAACTTAAAGCCACTTTAAAGACTTTAGTATGTCACCGATGATGTAAAATAGGATTTAGTTCGACAATGATCAACTAAAGTAGATAAACAAGTTAAAGCGGTAAGCGAATTAAGGAAACATTGCCTATTACTGGGATCATGATGTTCATCAATATATACTGACTCCGTTAGAGTCCCGATGTGAGATTAGACAACCACAAGTAGAAATAGTAAAATATAGATATAATTTGGAAAGGCTTTCACTTTGCCTGTAGATTGATCTATTAATGTAATATTATATGCAGACGAATTTACTTCAGGTGTATCACCGGCATGTGATGGAGAGTGGGTATGTACCGCCCTACACTATGTTTTACTTTTATTGCCTGCTGGGCCCCAGCCGCCCCACCATGATGCCCTCCCGGATTCCAAATTATCCGATCTCTACCCGCCACCCACTGAGACTCCGACGGTCCTTAGGGGTGGGACAAGGTGGGTGATCCCTCATGGTCAAGGGCCTATGCTGACCTAGAGCTTATCAGAGCAAATACAGGACGGGATTCAAAAGCGAAACCCACTGAGGAAAGTTGTAGGACCAAGGTGACTGCACACATTTTTAATATAGCTCGAACATGCCATGGACGATGCAGCAAGACACTTAACATCTGCACGCCCTTTGTGAGAAGAGGGAAGCGTAATGCAACGGGGGACATTTAAATCCCACCAACCCACATGTTACTCGAATAAAGAGGGCTGGCAATAGAAGCTTAATGGGGAACGACCCAATACCATTTCTTTAGTAATTCCAAGGAACTTCTGTAAAAACAACACACTTGCAGACAAAATTGCCCTCGCAAACATCATTAATAGATAAGGGTGAGCAACAGCCAGCGAGAGCAATATGGCTGCATTATGAGGATGCTCACAATTATGCTGGCGAGGGCGGGAGCATTTTTAATCACAACGTCATTGCTGTGCCAATATCTGAAACTTTTGTGTGACCATTTTCGAGTCAAATGCTACACAATTGTCTTTTGTATTTTTATTCACCCCTTAGCCATCCACAAATCGTGACCCATCCATCTATTCACCCACCCAGCCATTCAGCCAACCGAACACAATAACCCAACCGTTCATCCATCCCCACCCATCCATCCAAACTCTTGCATCGAAACACACACCAAACCAAGACCATCTGTCCATACCATCCATTAATTCACTCATCCACCCACCCATCTCTCTAGATACAAGCTGTTAGCAAAGGAAAAGCATTTAGCAGGCACAATAGAAACCTGGGAGATTTTCAGAGCAGCCTAGTTTTTATTCCATCCATGCCTGATTCTTCCACTGCACACTCATTGCCTCTTAGCTCACAGCTGGGATTGTTTTGATCCCAATTCCTGCTTTTTATCACTGCTCCTGTCGTATCCTTCTCTTCCTGCTTCTTTCTTAGTAGTTGTCTGCCTTTCTCTCTATTGCACTGGGTCAATCTTTGGAAATTAAAAATAATTCTGGATGCCCAAATATTGAACGCCCAAGTATACAACATGCATTCACCAGCACAAATTAAGCATGTTTGCCTGAGAAATGACTGACTCTATCCCGACCTTCACAAGCTTTCAGAGACACTGATCGTTTCAGAAAATGTGCCTGTTTTGAGACAGGCCAGCCCGCCGCTGATCTCTGCCTATTCTTAGGCCTCAGTATTACTTCCTTGGACTCTAAACCCGCCCTGTGTCCTGTGATGCAGGAGGAGAGGCCTCTCACTACTCAACATCAACACTGGATGCAGTGCTGACATAATGAACACCGCACTCCTCAAAATGCGTAAGCCCTACAAGAACTAGCAAATGTTATGGGTTTACAGGTTCTACACAGATCATTTAAAAGCAATAACATCTATCTAACTTAAGACCTTTGTGGACAATGATTATTTCATAATACATTTTTATATGAGTAAACAATTACAACTTCCCATAAAGTTTTTTCAGTAATAGTTTACCTACTTTGATCATTTTTTAATGTAGCCACTAGTTTTGGGCCAGCCTTTGCTCATGTTCTTTGCACCCAGAGTCCACAAGGACATTGTCGAATGATACAATCTTCAGGCACACCCTGCACCCAATTCCCTAGCTCCCTATCAATATGGGTACAGAGTCCCCTCCTAATTATATCCCACTGTCCAGAGAGCCTACTAAATGCAGTGTCTGGCCTTTGGTCACCTTCTACACTCACTCCTAAGTGCCCTCAGAGCTTGTGGCCATGGCATCTGGCCAGCCCTTGTGCAGTGTGGCATTTAACCACACCCTAAACTAACTTTTACTGCCACTGGACCCCATAGAGCATCACCTTCAGCCATGCACACCACACTCTAGGTATCATCCACCTCCAGCCAATAAATGTAGCAACAATAGTTTTCATGAGCTATTCATTGGGGTTAATGGTAATATGCAATGTCACCATTGCTGTCCACTCCAAACTAAATTATTATGCCTTCAGTATAGCTTGGTCTTGCTGAAACCAATATGCCAAATAAGGGTTTCAGACAACTCAAATATTCTATAATATGAGGAGCACAAGATTATCGTCAAATGGCCAAGTTGAAAATAATGCTTTCTACACCAGTCAGTCAGAACAGCAGAAAAAGTGGGCAGCCATGCATCTGAAAACAAATAATCCTAAAAACAAAACTCTGACATGTCTGCTTTTATTACCTTGTTATATTTCAATCATAACTTTTCAGGATCGAGTAGAGCATGTGTTGAGAGAACGCAATGGAACGGACAGAAGGCATAAAACTGAGCAGACTCTTATAAGCTGCAGAATAGGCAAATTACAAGAGTTATAAATTTAGAGCATAAACTGAGAAGGGGCAAGAGTGGGAAATGGCAGTCGACAGGGACATGAAATCAGGAGTGGCAATGGCTATTACAAGTAGCAGTGAGGTCAGAGGCATCGGCATCTTACAATAATAAATGGGCAGGGTAGATCTCACTAGTAGCAAAACTGAGTGCAATTAACCACCCAGAACACTCTTCAACTGCACAAGGGGTTTGGAATAGGCCATTGGTGACTTTAGGGACCTCCCCCATTCGCTAAATTGAAATAAAAGGCGATACCATGGTTTTCTTCATTACAGTGCAAAAATCCCAGACTTTGATTTTATAACTATTTTGCTAACTTTGGGGACGATTCACAGAACTAATTTAAGACAAAATTCTAAACTTACTACTTTTGGTATTCACAGAAGTTAGGATTTTGTCTTAAGCTTGTCTTAAGACAAGCTTAAGACAGACTTAAGACAGACTTAAGACAGATTCCTAACTTAAGTCTGTCTTAAGTATGTCTTAAGACAAACAAAACAAAATCCTAACTTCTGTGAATACCAAAAGTAGTAAGTATAGGATTTTGTCTTAAGTTAGTTCTGTGAATCGGGCCCTTTGTGTTTATAGGCTTGAGATCTACAAATGTACAGACTAATTTAAGTCGCAAAAATCTCTTAACAATATCCATTTGATCTAAGACTTGTCAAACAATAAACACTATGAAGAGCATATTGACTTTGATGACACGCTTTCCAAATCAAAACACGTCATAAATAATACTGCTTTTCCTGACAGTTTTGTGGTGGGGCCTAGGGTGATGGTTAATTTATACTCCTGTAATTTACTACCAAGTTCATCTATGTTCTCCCTGTTTTTCTTTAGTAAAAGATATTTCTACAAATGGTGTTTTACCACAAATGCATGGGTTTTGATTTATTTTATAGCAACTTGTTTGTTAAATCCGATATTGATGGCAAGGCTAGATATACTATAGCTCAAAATATACTTTCAGAAAAACTTAAAATGTAGTTTTGGAAATAGCGCTGCTCAGATGAAGATTTTGGGGGAGGCAAAAAGGGTCCTGCACCTACAGGTTGACTATAAACACCCAGAAATCTACACTAGTAAGTTTCCACCTGCGTACTTTTTTTGTATTTTTGCAATTCACAAATTTCACCTTTGTTATGTCAGTTAATCTACAGGACCTGCGTTTCATCAGGAATCGCACCTCCTGAAGTGATCGGTGCACTTGCGCCTGACTTCTGGCTTACTTGAAATGCGTTTTAATTATATATTACTATGCAAGATTGCCAGGAGGAGAAGGCCATCACTGTTCTTCCCCTAGATGATGAATTATGTGAGGCTGTAGACACCTCCATACACCAGGCAGTAGCAGCCGCCCCAAGGCCCTTCGAAAGGTGCCTGATGCAGTTGGCCCACTCTTATGCAAGCCCCTTAGACCTGTCCCGAGCTGAAGCTCCCCCCTCGGGTGCTACAGGAGTCACAGCAGATGAGGCTACGACCCCACAAGTGCAAAGGGGACCCCACCATTGATCTAAGCGCCTTCGATAGGCTGAAGAGGGCTTTCCTGGCTGACCCTCCTGAAGAGGGAGCAGAGAACACCCTTGAAGAGTGGCGTGACATACCCTACTCTCTCCCACTGCCTCTAGGGGAGGACGAAGACTCCCATGGAGATTACAATGATGAGGCTGGCCCGTCCAGGGCCTGATCCTTCCCATGAAACATCCTCAGCCGTCCAGTCGGATGATATCTCAGATTGGTTCCAATCAGCCAAGGTCAGCAATTATGTGGCAGACCGCCTACGGAAACCACTAGAGAAGGATGGGTGGGTGGAGCTTGTGAAGTTGCACTAAGCGGAATTCCACTGAGTTAGATAAAAACTCTGCCTTAAAAAAACACCAGTAGAAGGCTACAATGCATGCTTGGCCTTCGGGGGCTCTACTTTGTTGTTTTTCACACTTTATACCAACAAGGGACCTTGATTGAAATAAATAAGCTTCATTACACTGTTACCTGTACATTGGGGGTCATTAGGATCGCGGACGGACTTGAGTCCGTCCGCGACCCCAGAGCATGAGGGAACGTCCGCATGTGCTGCGGCGTTCCCTCTGTGCAGATTAGGATGTGACCGCCAGGGTGGCGGTCACATCCTCTATTTTTAACATTGCTGCGGGTGGAGCTTCAAGCTGCACCCGCAGCAATGTTAAAAATGCAAGCACCGCATTTGCGTGCACAAAGCGGCAGGCAACGCGCGGTGCCTGCTGCATTGTGCACGCAAATGCAGGGGGGTACCATAGGTACCCCCCATGTGCACCCCCCACCCCCCACTACACCTAGGGGGCCCGGAATGGGCCCCTGCAGTGCAGTTACACATGCTTTTCCACGGCGGAAAAGCCGCTGCGGAAAAGCATGTTCCCAAGCGCATCCTAATCTGGCTGACGGTGTCTAAGAGACACCTTCACCATTTTAGGGCTTTTCCGCCGCGGTTGTAAGCCAGCCGCGGCGGAAAAGCTGCAGACCTAAACCAGGACCCACCAGCCATCCTAATTTGGCGGTGGGTCCCGGTGGGTCCGCAGAGGATTTTCCGCATCCTCCGGGCCGGCGGTGGCTTCCGCCGGCCCGGAGGATGCGGAAAATCCTCCATCCTAATGACCCCCATTATCTGTATACATATGCATGCTCCCAACCTATGCGCGTGCACACACTCACTCACACACTCACATATGCATTCAGCTAAACCTCAAATTGCACAACATGGCAGCAAGAAATGAGAATATAACTCGGTAACAGTGTTTAATGTAATGGCTCGTCAATGCTCATCTTACAAAGCTTTAAACACACACATCTGTCTTGCGTTGCATACCTTTCCCATGTCTCTCTATTGATTAGAATTTTCTGTCACAGTCCTCCTCTGGAGGGCTGTAGTGTCGGGCCTCTATGAACATTAGGAATCAGAGGCTGTGCTGAGAAATAAACAGCACTTTGCATGCCCTTAAGTGCTGCTGAGTGACAGGCCCGGATCAGAGGCTCTAGCTCCCAAAGCGTGGCTGCCTGGGAATATTCAGGGTAGGTGCTATCTCAGGGAAGAGAGAGTTGCGCATAGCCAGTGTGTCATAGGCTAGTAGTGAAAGGAAGGAAAAGCTGTGACACACACCAACTTTGAAAATTAAATATAGCAATAATCAGGGTTCAATGGGCCCCTCGGCCCTGCGCCCCAATGTCACTGCACCTGCTTCATCAATGATACCTATGCCCAGAAAAAGAGAGCCCTGATCAAAAGTGTATTGAAGCCGAAGCACTAGGGAAGCTGACTCAACCACAATGGTTGCCATCTATGTTTTATTATCGTCATATACTGTGAACTGAGTACTCTGAATTATTTTGAAATAAGAGGTGTGCATCTTTAAACCTCAAAGTCAGAGCATCGCACCCCACACCATGAGATCTCATATGTTTATATACATATGAAGATTTGTAGGGTAGATCAATATATAGCGTTTCATTCTTGTGCAGATAATCACAGTTTGTGTGTGAAGAGAAGTAACAAATGACATTTTCGTCACTTGTTTGGCAATGAATGTTAATATATAATATGCCAACATTTGTTACAATTTTTCATAGAGAATTTTGCCATAAAGATGCCCCAGAGCTCTATGAGGGAAAAGGAGGGATCTGCATAAAATACCAGTCTGACAAGTGGCAGGCACTATCCCAGCCTTACTGGCCTATAGGGGCACTTATTGCTTGTTAACTCTCTTTACAAGGCCAGTACACCCGTGGCAGATCTTGTGCTTCCAAAATAGTCTCGGAGAAGGGCACTATATAATGTAATGAATTAGGTCACATTACAAAACAATGATAGATCAAATTCCAGACGTACTTCTCCACCGAGTGAACCACCGTACATCCAGTAGTTCACCCTTAATATGTCCACCAACTATGTCTGCTGAATTACACGTCTCCTAACTCTATTTCTACCAGAGGCAGATTGTTCCTGCAACCCACTCTCTCACCCCACACTCACCGCTCACTGATTTTCTGCTGCAGAAGGCAGGGCAATGCTCCCCAGGTCGGGGAGGGGGGCTACTAATAATTCATTTAAATTATGGCCGGGGACGGCGAACAGTTCTTCTTAGCATCGACGGCGTAGGAGCATAGCTGGGCTGGGTCCTCCGATGCCACACCTCGAGCGCTCAATGCGCATGACGAATATTTCAATCAGGGCATAGGACATTGGCCCCCAGCCCTGCCCCCTGACCCTGCCCCATCCTAATGCCCACGCAGACACGTCCAGGAACAACTGCGCGCCGCGCGCACTCACCCTGACTCTGACTCCCCATTTAATGGAAAAGAAGTGAGCCTCAGAGGCCCTGCCGGGCCTGCACACCATTGTATTAATGAAGAGGCTCAGTCAGAGCCTGCGGCCCGACCTGAGCCCGCTCGTGCACAACACTTGCCCAACATGCAATTAATGAGGCTCGGCCTTGCCGGGGGCCTGCGTGCTGTGCGCACTATTAAATTTATTAAGAGGCCGGGTGTGCCATTTACATCACGATGAAGTGAGGGGCCCCTGGTTGAGTGCGGGGCCCCCCGCAATGCGTGGGCTGCTGGGGCCTGTGTTACGCCCCTGCCAGCAGCACCGTTGCAGAAGAACTGCTGACTTTGAAGCTCAGCAATCGGTGAGTCGGAGGATGCACTGAGGGCGGAGCAACATCGCTGGTAGGCAGCTATTATTTAAAAGTGCGGGATTACATTTGAATCAGCGACATAGTGAGGGGGGCACAAATAACATGAGCTATCAAAGCAAATTTGATTTGGAGCAACATCATGCTTAATGTATCGGCATGCCGCTTGAGAGACTATACGAATGCAAAATGCGAAAGTGGTAGGAGGATACCTCCCTACAGAGTTATATTGACGTAGATCGAGAACCCAGGGGTTTACGGATATATACTATCCCTGCTTATGAAAACCCCGATCCTAGGTTCTTAGAAGAATGGGCGGGGCATACTGCTCAATCTAGTAAAGGCATGCTAGTGATACTAGTTAAGTTCACCTGGAGCAACCGGGACAAAGCATTACAAGAGATAGAAAATTTGGAAAGTGAAATAGAAAAAGAGGAGGACAAGACAAGTTTGGAGGAATTAAGAGAACAAATGTCTGAACTAAAAATAAAAAGAAAGCAAAGAAAGCAAGAACATTTTGAGAGAGATGAGTGTGACTATGCACAAGGCCGAATACTAACGTTTGCTAATAAGGTTGATGGGCCAAAAAAAGAATTAACAGCGAGAAAGACAACATCTACAATAGAACTGGTGGAGACATCAGAATCCGATGTAACAGGCAACGAATCCTCAGGAGATGATAGTGCCAGCACCTCTACAGAACAACAGAGATAGACTCCTTTTCAAGAGGAGTTTCGCCTCATGCGACAAACCTGGTTGAGAGAGGAGGCAAAGGCAAGCCACCGGAGGGAGCATCAGAAAAACAAGATGGGGCGGCTGGAATCAGAGGAATGAATATGTCACCGTGAGTCACTCGCAGCAAGAGAGGCAACAAATGGAAGTAGAAAATCTTACCATCATTAACCTTACACCTAAAAAATTAACAATGGATGAAGAATCAGTGTTAAGGTTAGGCCTCACATTTTGCCCCTCTAACAAATTGGAAAACACTCAGACCCAAATTGACCTCTTTAAAATGACAAGGAAACTAAAGCTGCATAAGTACTTCAAATTGAAACCCAACGTTACCAAACCTAAAAAACTGCAAAGGAAACACACGGTGACCGATACATCAACTGGGGAAGATCTAACAGCTCTGGAAGTGATGGAAACACTAAGAATGGACAATAGTGCTGACACAACTAAAGCATTGGATACAGTGGAATGAACTGTTCAATTGGGGATGGAACAAGAGAAGGATTTTATTCTGTTTAAGCCAACATCACAGTTTCTACCTCAATTACCGATGAATGCCATAGACATCTTCTCAGAAGCAGTCAACAAAGGTCTTTTGAAATTCAGAACTCAAACAAGAAGAAAAAGATGGGATTATAATATAACAAAAGAACAACAAATAGCTTTAACTAGCTTGAAAAAAGATGTGTCAATTACATGTAAACCCTCAGACAAAGGAGGCAATATTGATCTTCAGACAAGAGAACAATAGAACAATATTGCATGGAAGCCCAAAGACAACTTTCGCAGAGGCCGCCGCACCCCCCCGCAGGGGGGGGGGAGGCTAAAAGGCCGTCGCCATAACCCACGTGGTGCCCCAACCAGTGGTGAAACTGGTTCCGGGCGCCCCAAAGCGCCCGGAGACCAGCGGAAGCGGGCAGCGCACCAGCCTGCCCGGCCGGAAGTAACCTTTGGCTTGGGCGCCCCAAGAGGCTCCCAATGGCACCCCCCCGCCTCATTCAAATCCTCCAATCAGGGGATACACCGAAGCCCCCTAAGGAGAGTCAGGGGGATTTAAGTCGCCGACTCTCCCAGCTAGGCCACAACTTCTTCGTGAAGCTGGGAGAGCGGCGCGACAAGAAGATCTGCAGAATCGGACGGCGGAGCCTTGCAGAGGACTGAACCTTCCGGAACACTAGGACTTCGAGGGAGAAGAACCGACTCACCGAAGCCCCTCTTCCCGCACCATCGACCAGCCGCCCCGCGGTGCGCAGTGTGCCACTACGGGGCTGAAGTTGCGACGAGGCTCACCAAAGAAATTCCCCGGCGGAGTCACGCAGCCGAAGCGAAGCGGGATTGCGTAGCACGACCCCTCCCATCTTCATCGGAGCTCACGCATTGGGGCGGAGCAGAGGAACCGTCGTCGGCTACGCTAGGAGCCATGGCAGAGGGCCAGCCCGGGGAAGTGGCCGAGTTGCTGAAAAGGATCCGGGAGGTCACGGCCATCCACGGGAACGAGTGGCTGCAGCCTCACATCGCCAGCGGGAAAGAAAACAGACCGGTCGACCAGGCGGAGGAGGGAGCAGGCCCATCGGATCCCAAAAGGCGCAAAAAGACACCGATAAGGAAGTCCTCCAGGAAGAACCCCCCGAGGAAGGAGCGCCAAACCCCCCCTCCTCTGCGACGCGATGATGGTGATCAGAGCGAAATATCGGCCAGCACGAATGGTGAGCATATCAGAAAGATAGTTAAGGAATGTTTAAAATCACTGGCGCCAGCACTGCTTAACACCACAGGGCATGGGGTATCAGGCAGGCCCAGGGAGCAGCGCACAGATGAGGCGGCAGGCATATTTTGGCACATGGTCGACCCAGGTTGGGCGCGCCAGGCTAGGGGGCAGGAGCACGTGGTTCTGCCGGCACAGGGCGAGCAAATTTCCCCGGTCCTGGGTTGGGGTTACGGATCCGCATCAGGGAGCCCAGCGCTGGGAGGCATAACCTCCGATCCATACAGCAGGCCTTCCCCCGGCCCGGCATCTTTGACAACAAAGGCCACCGGCCTAGCATGCCTTATCCCATTATCCGTTAAAGAAAGAATATGGCGCAAGGAGTTTATCGATATATTTTCTCTGCTCGAGATTCAACTCGAGGGCCTGGACCTCACAACCTGTGACAAGAAAGATGAGGATAGGAGAGAGAGGCGTGGCAGCAGAAAGGAGCGCAATTTTGAAAATTGGTTGGATGCCTTCAGAATAATGGCCTGCATTATTGTAGAGAAATTCCCTCACTGTGCGGCAGACCTTTGGCTTTATGAGGCTAATATTGACCTGGCACATAGGCAGTTCCCAGGGGAAGCGTGGCTGGAATACGACAAGGGTTTTAGGCTCAAAATGCAGAGGCACCCTGAGATAGAATGTAACGAGGAGGACGTATCTGGGTTCATCCATAAAATGCTCGCAGCGAAGGAGGTAAAATCTTGGGCGGGCAAGTATGACGATTCCTTTCGTAGTTCCCACCAGAAGGGCAGGAGCGGAACTTACCAGAAGCAGAGCGCAGGGAGATCCCATTCCCCGAACAAAACCAAGGCCATTTGTTGGAGATACGACGCAGGGGATTGCTCGTGGGGCTCGTCATGTAAATTCCAGCACGCTTGCTCGAGCTGTGAGGGCAAGCACGCGGCGGTGGCGTGCAGGGGAGGCAAGCGTGAAAAAAGGGGACAAAAAAGAGAAAAGCAAAAAGCACTAGCCCCAGGGCTATTAGGCGAGGTGACCTGGTAGACATTCAAGAGTGCCAGCTGGCCAGGTCCCCTATCAACAGACAACAGCTGCGCAGGTTGGCGAATAAGTACCCGAACAGGGCGGATGCCAGGGTGCTGGTAGAAGGTTTTGACCAAGGTTTCGTCATTCCATTCAAAGGCACCTTACCACACGAGGGGGCAAGGAACCTAAAATCAGCGATGCAACACCCACACGTGGTATGCACCAAGTTGGCGAAAGAGAAAGCACTGGGTAGGATTGAGGGTCCACTACCGAAGGAACTACGCGGAGGCATAGTGGTCTCCCCAATAGGGGTGGTCCCCAAGAAGGAGCAGGGTCAGTTTAGATTGATACACCACCTTTCATTCCCTGAAGGGGCATCAGTGAATGATGGAATTGCCCCTGAAGCCTGCTCAGTAGGTTATGCGACAGTGGATGACGCAATAGATTTAGTAAAAGCGGCGGGGAAGGGAGCCCTCATGGCCAAGGAGGACATTGAATCGGCGTTCCGCCTGCTGCCCGTCCACACATCCAGTTTTTACTTGCTGGGTTTTCAGTGGGAGGGTGACCTGTTTGTCGATAAGGCGATGCCCATGGGCTGCGCCATATCGTGCGCATACTTCGAGCAATTCGCAACCTTCTTAGAATGGGCCCTTCATGATTGCCATCAGGAAGGTGGCAAACTACACTAACTCGACGATTTCCTATTCACAGGTCCAGCGGGATCCCTCACGTGCAGCAACACTCTGGCGGCATTGGAAGGGCTAGCCAGGACCTTAGAGGTCCCCCTGGCAGCAGATAAGACGACAGGCCCAACCACGAGACTAACTTTCCTAGGGATAGAGCTGGAGTCTGTGGCAGGGACAGCCTGGCTGCCCCCGGAAAAGGTAAAAGAATTCAGGGAGGACGTCGGTAGGTTGCGCAGGCGGAACAAGGCCACCCTCCGGGACATACAGGGGGTGATAGGCAAGCTGAACTTCGCGGCCAGGGTCATACCCACAGCCAGGGTCTTCTCCAGGTGCCTGACACAGCTAACAGCAGGAGTCACCTACAGACATTACCGCATTCGGTTGAGTGCGGGGGTGAAACAGGACCTCCAGATGTGGGACGAGTTCCTGCAGGAATTTAATGGAGTATTGATCTGGAGAGAGGGTTGGGTGACAGCCAGGCGGATAGCCCTATTCACAGATGCAGTAGTGAGCCTGGGGTTTGGGGCCATCCTGGGAAATCAATGGTGCGCGAGCCAGTGGCCAGACAAATGGCACGCACAGGGAGTCACCAGGAACATCACGTTCCTGGAGCTTTTCCCAATAATAGTGGCATTGACCATCTGGAAGCATGAGTTGAAGAACATGAAGCTGACACTGTGGTCAGATAACAAGGGGGTGGTGCAAGCCATTAACCGGGGCGCAGCGCGATGCCCAGACACATTGAGGCTAATGAGGCAGTTCATTAAATTGCAGCTGGAAGGGAATCTGGAGCTGATTTACAAAAGGGGGGTGGTGATGAACAGAGTGTCTGAATTGAGCAGACCACTCTTACCCAGTCCAAAGATCAGGGCTTGATCCATCACCGTTATTTATCTCACTGCCCCATCCCAGCTCAGAACCTGGCTATATGCAAATCAGTCTGTCCCTGGCCCAGTGCATCATGGGAACAGGGCAGACTAAACTACCAAGCCAATTCTTTACCAGAAAGGAGACAAGCTACCGGGGACCGGTTTCTGGCATTTCAGCCTCTTCGGCCCGGCTTGCTTGAATCCTGATGGAGCAGTGAGAAAGGGACTCATGTCTGAGTATACCCTGCCACACCTATAGTGGCCAAAATCGATTTACAAAAGGGGGTGGTGATGAACAGAGTGTCTGAATTGAGCAGACCACTCTTACCCAGTCCAAAGTTTAGGGCTTGATCCATCACCGTTATTTATCTCACTGCCCCATCCCAGCTCAGAACCTGGCTATATGCAAATCAGTCTGTCCCTGGCCCAGTGCATCATGGGAACAGGGCAGACTAAACTACCAAGCCAATTCTTTACCAGAAAGGAGACAAGCTACCGGGGACCGGTTTCTGGCATTTCAGCCTCTTCGGCCCGGCTTGCTTGAATCCTGATGGAGCAGTGAGAAAGGGACTCATGTCTGAGTATACCCTGCCACACCTATAGTGGCCAAAATCGATTTACAAAAGGGGGTGGTGATGAACAGAGTGTCTGAATTGAGCAGACCACTCTTACCCAGTCCAAAGATCAGGGCTTGATCCATCACCGTTATTTATCTCACTGCCCCATCCCAGCTCAGAACCTGGCTATATGCAAATCAGTCTGTCCCTGGCCCAGTGCATCATGGGAACAGGGCAGACTAAACTACCAAGCCAATTCTTTACCAGAAAGGAGACAAGCTACCGGGGACCGGTTTCTGGCATTTCAGCCTCTTCGGCCCGGCTTGCTTGAATCCTGATGGAGCAGTGAGAAAGGGACTCATGTCTGAGTATACCCTGCCACACCTATAGTGGCCAAAATCGATTTACAAAAGGGGGTGGTGATGAACAGAGTGTCTGAATTGAGCAGACCACTCTTACCCAGTCCAAAGATCAGGGCTTGATCCATCACCGTTATTTATCTCACTGCCCCATCCCAGCTCAGAACCTGGCTATATGCAAATCAGTCTGTCCCTGGCCCAGTGCATCATGGGAACAGGGCAGACTAAACTACCAAGCCAATTCTTTACCAGAAAGGAGACAAGCTACCGGGGACCGGTTTCTGGCATTTCAGCCTCTTCGGCCCGGCTTGCTTGAATCCTGATGGAGCAGTGAGAAAGGGACTCATGTCTGAGTATACCCTGCCACACCTATAGTGGCCAAAATCGATTTACAAAAGGGGGTGGTGATGAACAGAGTGTCTGAATTGAGCAGACCACTCTTACCCAGTCCAAAGATCAGGGCTTGATCCATCACCGTTATTTATCTCACTGCCCCATCCCAGCTCAGAACCTGGCTATATGCAAATCAGTCTGTCCCTGGCCCAGTGCATCATGGGAACAGGGCAGACTAAACTACCAAGCCAATTCTTTACCAGAAAGGAGACAAGCTACCGGGGACCGGTTTCTGGCATTTCAGCCTCTTCGGCCCGGCTTGCTTGAATCCTGATGGAGCAGTGAGAAAGGGACTCATGTCTGAGTATACCCTGCCACACCTATAGTGGCCAAAATCGATTTACAAAAGGGGGTGGTGATGAACAGAGTGTCTGAATTGAGCAGACCACTCTTACCCAGTCCAAAGATCAGGGCTTGATCCATCACCGTTATTTATCTCACTGCCCCATCCCAGCTCAGAACCTGGCTATATGCAAATCAGTCTGTCCCTGGCCCAGTGCATCATGGGAACAGGGCAGACTAAACTACCAAGCCAATTCTTTACCAGAAAGGAGACAAGCTACCGGGGACCGGTTTCTGGCATTTCAGCCTCTTCGGCCCGGCTTGCTTGAATCCTGATGGAGCAGTGAGAAAGGGACTCATGTCTGAGTATACCCTGCCACACCTATAGTGGCCAAAATCGATTTACAAAAGGGGGTGGTGATGAACAGAGTGTCTGAATTGAGCAGACCACTCTTACCCAGTCCAAAGATCAGGGCTTGATCCATCACCGTTATTTATCTCACTGCCCCATCCCAGCTCAGAACCTGGCTATATGCAAATCAGTCTGTCCCTGGCCCAGTGCATCATGGGAACAGGGCAGACTAAACTACCAAGCCAATTCTTTACCAGAAAGGAGACAAGCTACTGGGGACCGGTTTCTGGCATTTCAGCCTCTTCGGCCCGGCTTGCTTGAATCCTGATGGAGCAGTGAGAAAGGGACTCATGTCTGAGTATACCCTGCCACACCTATAGTGGCCAAAATCGATTTACAAAAGGGGGTGGTGATGAACAGAGTGTCTGAATTGAGCAGACCACTCTTACCCAGTCCAAAGATCAGGGCTTGATCCATCACCGTTATTTATCTCACTGCCCCATCCCAGCTCAGAACCTGGCTATATGCAAATCAGTCTGTCCCTGGCCCAGTGCATCATGGGAACAGGGCAGACTAAACTACCAAGCCAATTCTTTACCAGAAAGGAGACAAGCTACCGGGGACCGGTTTCTGGCATTTCAGCCTCTTCGGCCCGGCTTGCTTGAATCCTGATGGAGCAGTGAGAAAGGGACTCATGTCTGAGTATACCCTGCCACACCTATAGTGGCCAAAATCGATTTACAAAAGGGGGTGGTGATGAACAGAGTGTCTGAATTGAGCAGACCACTCTTACCCAGTCCAAAGATCAGGGCTTGATCCATCACCGTTATTTATCTCACTGCCCCATCCCAGCTCAGAACCTGGCTATATGCAAATCAGTCTGTCCCTGGCCCAGTGCATCATGGGAACAGGGCAGACTAAACTACCAAGCCAATTCTTTACCAGAAAGGAGACAAGCTACCGGGGACCGGTTTCTGGCATTTCAGCCTCTTCGGCCCGGCTTGCTTGAATCCTGATGGAGCAGTGAGAAAGGGACTCATGTCTGAGTATACCCTGCCACACCTATAGTGGCCAAAATCGATTTACAAAAGGGGGTGGTGATGAACAGAGTGTCTGAATTGAGCAGACCACTCTTACCCAGTCCAAAGATCAGGGCTTGATCCATCACCGTTATTTATCTCACTGCCCCATCCCAGCTCAGAACCTGGCTATATGCAAATCAGTCTGTCCCTGGCCCAGTGCATCATGGGAATCTGGAGCTGAAAGCACGCCACGTCCCAGGGGCAGAGAACATGGCAGCGGACGCATTGTCCCGGTCACAGATGGAGCAATTCAGAGACCTGGTCCCTGGGGCGGACCGAGACATGACCCCCTTCCCAACATACCTGTGGGACCTGGGGGGGTAGACCTATCCAGACTGGTGGGCCAATCACTAACCCCTGAAGCCACCAGGAGATACAAGAAATGCACAAGTACTGTGATGAGCGTGGGCGGCATAAACACACTGGATGACAAATTAGGAACACAGACAGCTGTTGAGAAGTTTGTGCAGTGGGCATTCAATGCCAATAAATCAAGGTCATGGGCACAGGCACACCTGTCAGCCATTGCCCATTTTGCCAGACTCCATACGGGGGATGACCCCAAGGCCTCCCCATATCTCAAGGCAGCCCTGAAGGGGTGGAGGAGAGTAGAGGGGAAAAAGACAGATGTAAGGCGCCCCATTGAGTTTGGTAAGCTGGGCCTTCTCCTGAGGGCTTTAGATGGAATCATCTTAGACAGATACGAGCTCCTACTATTTAGAGCCGCATTCACCACAGCTTTCTTTGGCGCGTTCGGCATAAGTGAGCTAGTGGCGCCCACAAGATAGACCCGGCGCAGCGATGCCTTCAGGCCCGGGACATTAAACCCTTGGCAAGAGCGGTGGAGATTACATTAAAGCAGTCTAAGACAGACCAGGCATGAAAAGGGGTAACAATTAGGTTACACTACATCTCCGAGACGGGGCTCTGCGCAGTGTGTTGCTTGTTCAAATACATGATAGCCCGCCCGGTGGGTGACGGCCCTCTTTTCAGGCATCGTGACGGGAGGAACCTGAGCAGGTTCCAATTCACAGCTGTGATGCGCCAAGGTCTCGGAAAAGCTGTCTTCCACACAGCAGCCTTCGCCCCGCACTCCTTCAGGATCGGGGCAGCAACCACGGTATCGCAGCACGGCATGCCAAAGGATCGGATACGGGCTGTGGGCAGATGGCGATCCAGGGCCTACAAATCGTACATACGGCCACACCTGGTATAAAAAAAAAAAAGGGAAGGAAAGGTTCCAAAAAAAAAAAAAAAAAGGGAGCACGAAAAAGGGGAGTCAGCTTGGGATGCCGCATGGCAAGGTGCTGTGGCAATGCCCACTTTCCGCCGACACGCCACTACTCCGGTGCGCAGAAGGCCACCGGAGCTCCATAACTATACCAAAAAAAAAAAAAGTGATGAATAACTGCACCGAAAGAAGATAAACCCAGGTGCGCAGCGGGCCACATTGACAGAATCTCTTCTCTTGACAGGGGGACGCCCGCGGCTAGTTTGGGTGGTGGGACATTCATTCATGTCCAGGATGGAGTCATGGTGGCGACGGTCAGGGCACAAAGTGGCAGCCAGACCCAAAGCGACGTACATCGGTGGGTAGGACAACCAGGGATGAGATGGGAGCAGCTGCTGCCAACCCTGGACAGCCTACTGGCTGATTCGGCGTGGCACCCCGACGCCCTGATCATCCACCTCGGCGGCAACGACCTGACGAAACTGGGGCGCAAAGTAGTGGGACAGGCCATCCAGAAGGATCTCACCACGGCAACAACGTGGTTGGGTCCCACAACGGTGATCTGGTCAGGGATGATCAGCAGAAAACACTGGAGAGGCACTGACTCACACAAAGCGGTGGATAACGCAAGGAGGAAACTGAACATCGCAATGCACAAGTTCTGTGCCACGAACGGCATGGACTCAATCTGTCACGGCCTCATTCACCCAGGACGTCCAGAGCTGTACGGCCAGGACGGGGTGCACCTCTCCGACAGAGGAATGCAAGTCTTCTGGGATAACCTGTGGGGTGCATTGGCGATGGCAGGCTGTAAGTAAAAAAAGAAAACAGGATGGGGGGGAGCCGCAGAAAGACGTAAGCCTCCCTGCGGCGTGGCGGAAATCCTACAATGGTTGGCTAAGGATACACACCAGCGGGCGGTGTGTAGGAAGAGGGCCACTCACTTTTCAGTGCCGCACGGCAGGGTGACGTGGCCGCAGCAAGGAGGGGAGTACCAAGAGGAGACGGCACTCGCGGCCCAGACCCAGCCGGACGGCAGGGCGCAAATGGTAGCAAGCTGGGGACCTAACTCCAGTGGGAAAAAGCTCCCCTCCACGACACGCAGACGGCGTGGGCAACCAACCAATGGTACAACAAGGATTCACAAGGAACTGGTTGCAAAGTGCCATTTACGAACTGAAGAAAACTGACACCTTTTTCTCACAAGACGGTGTCATGGGTCTATTAATATTCATGTATGATTGATGAGGACAGTTCGTAAATGAAGAAATTGCATAACCAGTATTTGTTTGTAATATTGAAAATTGAATATTGTAATTTTAATATTGCAATTTTAATATTAATAAACTGCGGCCAACAACGGCCACTACTTTAACCGGCATTGTTGGCTGACATGATTGCAGGAGGTACAAGTGGGAAGTAGGGCAGGGGGGTGGAACGACGGGGTAAGTTACGATTTGGCAAACACGGAATGGGCACATTCGAGGGTTATCAGATGAAACCTGCTATAAGAAAATAACAAAAGAGACTTATCAGAAAAGCATAGCACGATATCATGAACTGATAAAAACGTGGTATGCTAAGTCGATGTTAGACACAGATAAATGTTTCTTACTCTGATTTTTGAATCCAATTGTTCCAAAATGTTATCACATCCCTAAAATACATAAGAACTGTGAAAAACCACCAGGAAGACTGATCGTGTCCTTGTAGGGGAGTTTGACAGAGCACTTATCTATCTTTATTGACCATTTCCTGTTCAAATTTGTGATTGAACTAACATGGTATATTAAAGACTCACAGGATTTTCTTTTTCACATGAAAGTACTGCATTGGGGCCCTAGCTACAAATTGATTGTATGGCACATTTATGTTTATACACTTACACAAATCATGAACATGGGCTCTAGGCTGTAAATTATTTTTTTGACAAAAATATCACTAAAATGTTTTGCATAACAAGATGTTACTAGAATTTACCGAATTCTGCCTAGAAAATAATATGTCGCTGTTTGAGGGAGATTACTATAGACAGGGCTAGGGATCAGCGATGGGCACCTGCTTCGCCCAAGTTATGCATACTTGTTTGTAGGCTGGTGGGAGAGGCAGGTGTTTGGGGTGCCCTAGAATGATGTTTGGATGGCCAATGTAATATCTTGGCATCACTATATTGATGACTTGTGTATAGTATGGAGAGGCTCTACAGAATCAGCAACGGAATTCATCACACATCTAAATGATAATGACATAAATCTACAATTTACAGGGGACTTACGTTCTAAAACAGTACATTTTCTAGACCTAACAGTCATTGTAGCTGAGGGTAAATTGAGTATGTCATTGTATCGCAGGACCACTGTGGGCAATTCAGTCTTGCATGGGAAAAGCAGTCATCATCCTAAGCTGATCAAAAACATCCCATATGGCGAATTTTTAAGGTGAAAAAAGAAATAGCACCAATGATAGTGACTTTAGAATTGCAGCCAAAGGGAGTTTTGATAGATTTAAAATGAGAGGTTATGACGAAGGTCTTCTATACACAACTTTGAGTAGAGTTGAGAATATTCCAAGAAAAAAGTTATTAAAAGTGAAAGATGGGAAGAGTGAGAATGCGAAGATAGCACAGTTTAGAATGCTAACGACTTTCTCTGAAGACGCAAATCAGCTCAAAAAAATATTGAAGAAAAATTGGCACATACTTAAAACGGATATTGTCGTTGGCCCAGACATACCCGCAATCCCGCAAATAACCTTCAAAAAAGAGATTGCCTAGTGCACAGTCACCTGGAGAAGAAATCTAAAACCATGGGAACCCTGAAAGAGATGAGGGGATTTTTCCCTTGTGGAAAGTGTAAGGCGTGTTTAGCTAGTAAAAGATCACTTACATAAGAAATACCAGGTTTGAAGGTACATAGGATATTAAATAAATTTCTCACGTGCAATACAGCTTACGCAGTATATTGCCTAATAATAAATCAGGAAATGCATTTATAAAAAGGAATGAACACTGATGAACACCATGGAGACTCTACATGATATGTATGAAACAAATTAATATATAATCAATGATTAAAAAAAGTGAGAGACATTTGTGATCAGTAAAGAAATACAAGTCCCATAATGCCTCATAATGGGCTAATATGGCAAATGTATAAATTTGGAAAGCGGGGATGGACTCACAAAAACCGTGAGAAAGACCATAGACCATTTCTTGGTTGAAACGTTGGTGATGGTGGTGGTGGAGACTGTGTTTTAAATGCACAAAACAGTTATAGAACACTGCTGGAATGCAGAGCATTCTTTGTTCTATCTATCTATCTATCTATCTATCTATCTATCTATCTATCTATCTATCTATCTATCTATCTATCTATCTATCTATCTATCTATCTATCTATCTATCTATCTATCTATCTATCTATCTATCTATCTATCTATCTATCTATCTATCTATCTATCTATCTATCTATCTATCTATCTATCTATCTATCTATCTATCTATCTTCGCCATTAGGTATATATAGTTAGGACCTAGTTTCCATAGGATATCTGTAACATTCTATTGGGAATAACGTTGGCGCCGGTGGACATATCTTCGCGAATTTCTCAAAGAAGATGGCCCGTTCCCCTCCGCTTCTTCCCTGAAAGTCTCGGGTATATTTGTCAAGCGGGGGCCAAGAAAAAAGAGGGGCCCAAAACATGTTTCACCCATGTTAATTTCTATAGGACCTCAGTAGACTGAGGCACAAGAAAGCAGAAAAACAAACATGTAGAACTCACTAATGGGGCAGGGTAGAAGCACCCTGAACCCCTAGGCCTGCTCAGGGGGTCCCAGAGGGACCACCAAGGCAAATTTTTCATTTTTTTCAAAAATCGCTGGGTGCGCGCACCGTACGCGCACCCCGCGATTTCCCCCCCCAAAAAAATTGGGGGGGGGGGGCTTGGGGGTCCTTGTTAGACCCCCTGAGCAGACCTAGGGGGTCAGGGTGCTTCTACCCTGCCCCCTTTTTGAGTTTGAAAACTTTACGAGCAGGAGCTGCATGCTCATTGGCTTTCAACACTTCAAACCAGAAAGTGTTGTCAGCCATCTTGTGCTCAGTAGACCGAGTTACAAGAAAGCAGAAAAACAAATGTGTAGAACACAAAAAGGGGGCAGGGTAGAAACACCCTGACCCCCTAGGTCTGCCCAGGTGGTCCCACAAGGACCCCAAAGGCCAACATTTTTTAAATTAAAAACCCGTTTTTTTTTCCAAATTACCCCCCGGGGGGACAAAATCACGGGGCATAGAGATAGAGATGTGTGGTGGGTGCCCCAAACCCCCCTTACACTGCCCCGGGGACCGCGGCCCCCCGGGGAAAAGCAACGCAACCCCCTGGCGCATAATAAAGGCTCATGGTGGGCTAGGTGGCCCCTAGGGCTCCCCAATATGCAAAGGAACTTAATCCCCCAATTTAGAACACTCTACAGTGCGTGTTTGCACAGTTTAACGTGGGGAATAAATTCCTGTTCAATACAGAGGTCCCCTAGAGGGAACTAGTCCAACAGGTATCTCCAGTAAGTGCCATGGAGCTGCGCTGCAGAGTGTTGTAAAAAGGGGGCATGCCCTCTGAATACTTGCTAAACCATAGGTTTCAGACATGATATAGTTAGGAATTACAATTTAAAAACCATTGAAATTCACTGAAAAATCCATAGTTATAGTGAGTCCAACTAACTATAACGTGAGAATTTCAATGGTTTTATGTCAGTAAAATTTCCAGGTAACTATAACTGGTGTGAAACCTATGGTTTTTTCAGTGAATTTAATAGGTTTTTTAAATGCTAATTCCTAACTATAAGTGGTGTGAAACCTATGGTTTTTTCAGTGATATATATATATATATATATAGTCGCCAGTAGATAGTTATAGCTAGGACCTAGTTTCCATCGGAAATCCCCAACAATCTATTTGGAATAACTTTGGCGCCAGTTGACGAATCTTTGCAAAATTGTTAAAACTGGTGGGGCGCTCCGGTCCACTCGTATCCTGAAAGCCTTGGGGTGATTTGTGAAGTGGGGGGTGAGAAAAAAAGGGGGTCCCAAAACGTGTTTTCCCCATGCAATTTTCCATAGGTACCGTTCATCGTGGCTACAGCCGAACGGCTGAACGGAATTACACAAAATTTGGCAAAGTTGTAGTCCTTGGTTCAGACCCGTGCCTTTTACTTATATGGTGTAAATCTGTTCAGTAGTTACTGGGAAAATTACAATTAAAAATACATTTATATCTATGGCCTCGGTGGATGCGCGGATTATAAGCGCACTGTCCCGATCACGCTTAGAAGGCTGATTGGCTGTCAAGTGGTTGTCAACATTCGAAACCAGGAAGGGTTTGCAGACATTTTGTGCCTCGGTAGAAGCGAGGATCTAGAAATTAGTGGAACAAGTGTTTAAACGTATAAAGGGGCAGGTAAGAAATATTTTTACCCTCTAGACCTGCTCAGGGGGTCCCACAAGGACCCCTAGGGCCCCCACATTATTATAATTTTTTTAAACTGAGAAATGTGCATTGGGTGCATGGCTCCTCCGTAAACAAAATAAAAACGAAGCGCGGGCTCCTGTGCTTGTTTAAAAATTAGCCACCTGGGAAGTACCAATCCCGTGGTCTAAAATATTGCATTTGAAGCGGGGGCAGAGAAAAAAGGGGGGACCCAAAACCTATTTTCCCCATGCAATTTTCCATAGAAATCGTTCATTGCGGCTGCAGCCCGAACGATTGAACGGAATTATACCAAATTTGGCAAAGAGGTAGTCCTCGGTTCAGACTCGTGCCTTTTGCTTAAGTTTTGTAAATACGTTCAGTAGTTTCTGTGAAAATTACAAGTAAAAGTGCATATATATCTATGGCCTCGGTGGATACGCGTATCTTGCGCACACACTAAGTGCACCGTTCCGATTACGCGCTGACTGCTAATTGGTTGTCAAGTGGTTCTCAACATTCGAAAACAGGAAGTGTTGGAAGCCATTTTGTGCCTCGGTAGAAGCGAGGGTCTAGAAATTAGTGGAACAAGTGTTCAAAATGTATAAAGGGGGCAGGTAAGAAATATTTTGACCCTCTAGACTAGCTCCGGGGGTCCCACAGGGATCCCTAGGGCCCCAAATCTTTTTTTTTTTGTAAACGAAGAAATGTGCGTTGGGTGCATGGATCCGTCATAATAAAATTAAAAATGAAGCGCAGGCTCCTGTGCTTGTTTAAAAATTAGCTACCTGGGAGGGCCAAATCCCGGGGTCTAAAATATTACATTTGATTGGGGTCCAGAGGGGCCTTGTAGCCCGGGGACCGCCATTCCTCGGTGCAACAAAATAAATGGGGTAGGGAGCTCAAAGGTCCGCCTAAACCCCGGGGATTACTACCCTCTGGGGCTTTTTATATTTTTGGAGGTGGGACCGCATGGTCTGCATTCTGGAGCAATCAAAAGCCTTGGAGAACACCACCCCCAGGAGCGGCTCCTACTGTGTCTCGGGGTGTCTACCCCCAGAATACTGCTGTTGGTATGGCAGGTGGGAGTCGAGGTTCCAGCTCTGTCATAGGAAACTTGAGGGCTTATTAACATGTTCCACTTAGTCGCAATTTTTTTTAAAAATCCAAAAATGTGGTAAAAATGATATCGCCCTATTTACTAGGTGATGCTAAGATGTATTAATGCCTGTTAGCAGCTGGTTTTTCTAAGGTCTCGCCTTGCATCTCCAATGATTTGCAATGTAGGTGTTCTCAGTGGCAAGGTAGGTGTTTCTATGATAATATAAAAAGGAAAAGGGAGGTATGACAATAGCGTTGTATTTACAAGGCAGCCGTGGATTTGAGGACCGATATGAAAACTCTTCCTAATTGCAGTTCATGTCATATCCTAACATCTGTTCTGAAGTAGATTTAAGCATGTTTAATATGCGATGTGGCAGATTTACAAGTTCCTTGCTTCACTATAGCATCACTTTTAACGTGGGAAAAGTGACGCGGAGGTGGTGCAAGGGGCTTGTAAATCTGCTACACAGTGTTTTGTCATAGTTTGCTTTTCTTGCTGTTATGTAGAGGATCCTGGGTAAATATAACAGTTTCTGTACAGTCAGTACCTTTCAACCCGACCCCCAAACTGCTTACTGCCTGTTACCATAGTAACAGTTCATGGAGTACTTAAAAGAGCACACAGGTTACAAGTTCACCACACAATGCTGCTAATCCAAACAGTTACCACAGCTGGAGTTTTTAACATTTTCCATAGGAACCGTTAATCCCAGGTGCAGACTTTGGTAAAGAGCTGGTAAAGAATTAGTTTCAGTATTATATAAGCATGGGCGAATTTTGCGAATTCGCGATCTGCGAATTTGAGGATTTGCGAATTTGCAATCCACAAAATTTGCGTATTTGTGCGAATTTGCGGATTTTTTTATTTTTGCGTGTTCGCGGGGCGCTTGGCGTGTTCGCGGGGCACTTTGCGTGTTCGCAGGGGTTTTTTTGTGCGAGACCGCGATGCGCCCTCTGGTTCATCACTGCCACCCTCTCATTTTTTGTGCCCTTCTGCCCTCTGCCCCACTCATTTTTGTGCCATTCTGCCCTCTGCCCCACTCGTTGTTGTGCCCTTGTGCCCCTTGCCCCACTCGTTTTTGTGCCATTCTGCCCTCTGCCCCACTCGTTGTTGTGCCTTTGTGCCCCTTGCCCCACTCGTTTTTGTGCCATTCTGCCCTCTGCCCCACTTGCTCTTGTGCCCTTGTGCCCTTTGCCCCACTCGTTTTTGTGCCATTCTGCCCTCTGCCCCATTCGTTGTTGTGCCCTTGTTCCCCTTGCCCCACTCGTTTTTGTGGCATTCTGCCCTCTGCCCCACTCATTGTTGTGCCCTTGTGCCCTTTGCCCCACTCGTTGTTGTGCCCTTCTGCCCTCTGCCCCACTCAATGCTGTGCCCTTCTGCCCTCTGCCCCACTCTGTGACCTTCTGCCCTCTGCCCCACTCCAGTTTTATTTTAGAATGGCGCCGGCAAGCTGCTCGAGCACCTGGATTTTATCTATTAGTGCTTCCTGTTGAAGCTAACTTAGTAACTATTTTAGAATGGTGCGGGCAGCTTGCCGGTGCCGTTCTAAAATAGTTACAAGCTTGAAGCTTGAACTTTTGCCCCCCCGGATCTGTTCCGCTCGCGGATTCGCTGATTTTCGGCAAATTCGCAGGAGTTCGCGGATAGCGAATTTGCCGAAAATCCGCGAGCGGAATGGATTTTGCACCCATGATTAGTATTATACTTCTAGTTATAAACATAATTTCTATTTTAATTGTTAAATTTTTTGTAAGCATATGTTCAGTGCAGTTCAGGAATCTTGATTCGAATTCCATTAATTCATAAAAGCACATACAAAGAGCAATAAAATATTACATAATACAAGCATACAAATTTAAATCAGGCAAGACAACATTACCAGTTATTAGATAGAGAATAGTCAAGGATTGTCCATCATTTTGAGTTCACGGGCCGAAGCCCTCAAGAAAGTGCTGGTGCGACAAATTATTTCCTCATTATCCAGGGAAAGCAGTAATTGATAAGATTCCCCCATGGTAATTGGTCTATATTTTTTAAAAATAGGGATTAAAAACCATTTTATAAATTTTAAGTAATATTTACAAATAAAAAAGAAATGCAGATCCGTTTGTGCACTTACTCCATCACAGGGACAGATAACCTAGAGAAAAATTCAACAAGAATCTTACAGTCCCAGACCTCAATCGAAACAATAAACTTTGTTCCCAGTTTGTCATTTGCAACATGAGGTATAACTAAATGTTTCCCTGCCCATATAAATGAGGACCGTAGTTTTCTTGGATTCTTCCCTGACCCTGTCCATATCATAAAGTGCGTAAAGTGCTTTCTTCAGGTCATTCTTATGTACAGATCTAGATGTACCTGGATCCAGAACAATATCAACTTTATCGATACTGCACAAACTTTTATAAACCCCCGAAAGCCAGGGAATCTCCATCCCTCTTTCACATCCAAGGCAGTCTTTTATAGTTTCTTGGGTCAGGGTAGCTGAATCATTCCTCCAAACTGAGTGCCAAAATAATGCGGGCGAGCCTTGGTAAGATCAAAAAATAAAAGGCAAACATAGTTCTTTGTGGGAAATATATTGGGAGGTAGAGATCAGTGTTCCCAGCAGCTTTCTACAACACCGATGTTCCTCCTGCTGGATGCACCTGGTCTCTGCCAAACCCCATATTTCTGCCCCATAGGTAGCAGCGGGAAAACATTGCAATTTAAAAATCCTTAAAATAGCCTCAGTGGCACCTATTTTCCTAGGTCGGGGGAGGCTCAAAATTGAGTTAATGACCTTTGAGAATTTGCTCGTGGAGTGGGCAGCATGCCCAGTCCACGAGCCATTCGCAGCAAAGATCACCCCGGGAAATTCTGATTGGAGGTAAGTCTGTTACTCCCTACGTGTATAGAATCAAGTTGGCGTTTCCCAGGGCCACAAGACATAATACATTTTTGTAGTTTAAGCGTAGGTCTAACCCATCCATGTAGTCCACAAAACTTTGGACCAGGGAGCGCAAGTCATTCGGAGTGCAGCCCATTAGGACCGCATCATCTGCGTAAAGGAGTACAGGCAGCGGTTTGCCATTAATTATAGGAACATCTGGGGTTGCATTCTTCAAATGGTCGCTCAATCCATTAATATAAATGATGAAGAGCAGGGGTGCTAAAACACACCCCTGTCTAACTCCCCTTCCTATCTTAATAGCACCTGACAAATCCCCACCTTGTCCTATCCGTACCTGTGCCTTGAGGTGAGTGTGCAAGAATGCTAAAAAATGTACTAAAGATTCGTCTAAACCATAATTTATTAAAATAGACAAAAGTTTGGACCCATTTACCAAATCAAATGCGGATGATAGGTCCCTAAATGATAAATAAGTGGGGGAGGAGTGGGCGGTATTATATTTATTAATAACCAGATTTAAATTCAGGCACTGTTCTACTGTACCAACCCTACTTCTGAAACCCAGTTGACATGGTGATAAAATACCACTTTCCTATTTCCTATTATAAATAATATGGCCCAGAATTTTTAAGGTATTGTCCAACAGGGAGATCGGTCTGTAGTTGGCTGGTTCCGACCGGTCGCCCTTTTTATATATTGGGACGATTACACTTGTTGCCCATGAATCAGGCATGGGTGCTTCTGGGAGGCTATTAAAAACATTCAATAAAAGTGGGGCTCAAAGATCCAGTTTCCATTTTATAATGTCTATGGGCAACCCGTCAGGTCCAGGGGCCTCATTGCCAAGACTCTGTGCAATAGCATCCTTTACTTCTATCAGTGTTACTTGTACATTTCCTGAGTTACTCTGCACATACTGATCTGGGGTATATAATGGTGATGTATAGATTTTGGAAAAGTGATCCTCCCATGATTTGCTGGTAATATTGCAGCTAATCGGTGTTAGCTGCTGGCCCGTATTGCGTAGATCTCTTACTGCAGACCAGAAAGGCCTACCAGTCGACCAGTCGACCAGTCGATCTTCCGGATATTACCACAAGAGCTCCCCAGCGTTCACTCTAAAGGGTCCCCTTGCGCTCGGATATAGCAGTTTTATAAACTTTCCTAGCTACTCTAATATCTGCGTTAACTCTTGGTTTAGCAGTTAGTGCCATGCGCAAGCTTCTATTCACCTTAGAACAGTTGTGGTCAAACCATCTTGGGTCTTTAGGGCCTTGGCAAACTGGCACTGATAATAAGGATCTAATCTCCGAACAGAGTATGATAAAATCTGCAATTATACTTGGACAGGGTGCTCTATTCGACAAACATGAGGCAATTAGAAGAGAGTGTTTTTCTAATAAGATCTTTGTTATTGCCTCACTATCTACCCCCCTCCATTTCAATCTTAGTTTGTCTGTTGTGGGGACTAAATCCCTCACCCCTAATGCACTAGTATACACAGGTCTTTGTGCTAATGGTAATACCACTGTAAGCGGATTATGATCCCCAAAATCAGTTGCGAGGACTTCTTTACCCAGTAGGCAGTCTGCAAGCCTCGGAGTTATAAAAATAAAATCAATAGTAGAGGCACTGTCCCTTCCTCTAAATGTCGGTACCAGCTGGTTAGAGGAGGGTTGACCTAGGTCCATTACATTGTACAAAATATGTTCCTTAAGTAGGGAATCTAATTGCACTCCCCTCCATTCTGCTTGATCAGCCTGTCATAATCCTGTACCTCCTGGATCTATTGATAATTTAGCATTAAAATCCCAGCCCAAAACGATCCCCATACCATCATCCACGACTTTCTCTAATTTGGAAATAAATTTAAAAAGCCTAATGAAATTCATATTTGGGTTAGAGTGAAAGTCATTATTATACAAATTTATTAAATAAAAAGGTACTTGACTTTTATACTCTATTACTTGGAAATTAAGGCTACTTGTATGTATTGTTTTAAAACTCCCACTTAACATTACACTAACGCCAATGAATAACCCCCCAACTGCTATTCCAAAATTGGGCTTAGGTGCCACTAAATTAAAACAATGAAAGCCTTCAATATGTAAATCATGTGTGGCCCATGTTTCCTGAAACATAATTAAGTGCTGGGAGGATATTATACACAGCCAATCAGTATCAGCTAGTCTAGATTCTAAACCAGCAAAATTCCAGCTCAGGATTTTGCGGTATGAATCATTTTTGCTTCTAACCTTATTGTAGGATGTTTGTACTCTAATACTTCTATCTATTTCTATGGGAGGATTTAATTCCTGTATCCCTTGGCCAGTAGTGATACACATTCTATGATCAGTTGTACAAGCTATTCCCTGTTCCTGTGCTTGGCCACATGCGAGTCAATCATTTGCATCTAATGAGCTTAGTATCTCATATCTATTACTTAGTGTGGCAGAGCTAATGGGGGGGGTCTATCTGGGTTGGATACTCTCTATTCATATTGGCTCTGAGATTAAGAGGTGGATAAAAGTACCCCAGTGGGAATACATTGACGTAGTCATAGTGGATCCTGGCTGATCCCGTCTGTCTCAAGATATCATCCACCTATTTTGGGGAGCCAAAATTTACGATGACACAGTCACCGTTCATGCTTTTCTCAGTCCTCCCTACCCATGGTACCCTTCTCACCATTTTAAAATTGTTGAACAAATGCTCACCCAATACTGTTTTATTACTTAGAAAATGGAGAGCTTTGTTTTTAAGTGTAGTCCAATGATCATCTCTCCCATCTTCCGTTTTGGGGACATTTGCTAGAATTATGGAGTACGGGCATGCCTCTGGAGGGAGGTGTAGGGATAATTCTTTGTGGGATGTCTGGGCTGCAGGATATAATCTCCCGACTGGGCCCCTAGGGCCCGATTTTGCTCCTTGATTGGCTCCTGATACTATAGATGGGATTTTAGGGGCTTCGACTTGGGTTACTGTGGTTATGATAGAGTCTGCCAGATCAGTTACAGTGGTTGTAAGAGCGCTCAAACGGTGCACTTCAGATGAATTGGTCCCAGTCTTTGGGGCTTCCTGTTGTTTCATATGATTTTCAATAATATTAAATCTTTGGCTTATTTCCTCAAGTTTATCAAATACTGGGGAGATAAGTGTCTTAAACTTTCCCTCCATAAGCTTTATCAGCTCTGACATATTCCCCCCTAAATTGTTTACTGTCTCCGTCATCTTATTCTCATTTCCAACTAAACCTACCTCGATATCCAAATTAATTACATTTTCCAAATTTACTGCCTGTGTACCCAACCCAGATGCAGAGTTTTTATTTCTAGCCTGTTTGGATTGTTGCCTACTACTTTTTGGTGCGCCAATAGCTTTCCTTTTCCCAAGTGAGACTTTGATGTGGGTGGACATCATTGCCCGCAGTTGCCTAGTGCGTGTGACTGGGGGTGAGGGTGGCGGGCTAGAGCTAACAGATGATCCATCAGTAAGTAATAGACTAGCATTTGAGACTGGCCCCTGGACAATTTGGGGGAGTATGGTTGAAACCTGGGGGGATCAATGGAGTCAGGGGGAATGTTAGGACATACATTGGGCTTTATGGTTACTAATGGGAGAAGTGTATGACATAAAGGGTCCAATGATAATCTTCTTTCAACAAGTTCAATCTCTTTGGCCACGACAGATTCTGCCCTTTTCAAAACGGCATCCAAAGTCCCCGCACCACCAACCCCTGCGCACACTTTGGAATTTGCTTTGGCCGGGTGTCAGTATAATCAATACTCAGTATCAAGGGCTTCCGGACACTCTAATAAAATTAACCGGCAGTTCGATGGAAGTGACAACATCAGTATAATAAGAAAAGTCTTAAACCTCTCTTGTAGTTGATATAGGTGATGTCCTTAAGGTCCTGTCCATAGATGATGGGGCCCAGCCGGCCTCTGTCGGGCCCGGACGGCCACAAGACGGCCCGTCCGGTAGTTGTGGTCCTACACCCGTGTTCTCCCCCCTACAGCGGCTGCATTCGGATGGAGGAGAGCTGCGTCGGCAAGGGGAGACCGGATGCAACACAGGAAGTCGGCGGGCCCAGGAGTCGAGGCAACGGGCTCCAGGCAATGCCCAAACAAAGGTACACAAGTTGCAGCTTACACCGATTCAAAACGAGTTACCCCACTCCACAGGTAGAAGACCGCAATTTTATGTGCCTCCTGGCGCGGTTTCTAGGTTGGCGGATTCCGGCCGCAATTGGTCCTGGTAGTTGTGGTCCTACACCCGCGTTCTCCCCCCTACAGCGGCCTCGCTCGGATGGAGGAGAGCTGCGACGGCAGGGGGAGACCGGATGCAACACGAGAGGTCGGCGGGCCCAGGAGTCGTGGCAACGGGCTCCAGGCAATGCCCAAACAAAGGTACACAAATTGCAGCTTACACCGATTCAAAACGAGTATGTAAGCATATGATTATCACACTAAATAACGGTGAAATGTTGTCAGAAAAAAAAAACGATATACTTTTTTTATTAAAGTTTATGAAAACAACAATAAATAACTAGAAACGTAATTTTGAAATAACAATATAATAAATAACTAGAAACATACTTTAACATAACAATATAATAAACAAAATGTTCGATGGACTCCTATGCCAGGAGGGTAGGTAATCTGCAAAACAAAAATGAAAATAAGTGTTTAAAATTAGGTCGATGTGACTGAATGAGGTCAACGATCACAAATTAAGATAACACTTGGCAATATTTGTTCATTTGCACGTCTGTAGTGTGCCTAAAACATTCCACCTCTTGTTTAGCCCACGTTGAAGAGGTGTCTGTACGGAAGTGCCTACTGCGTCAGATTTACAGTATGGACCAAGAGGTCTTTAAAATCATTCAGAGATGAGACAGAATTAGGTGAGAGATCAAGTCATTATACAGGACAATATTCTTTATTTGGAATGCATTTAATCAGAGGCTTTGTGTATCAGGGCTGCTCTGCTTACCTTGTGTAAACACTGTGGTGAACAGAGTTCACAACTTCAACTTAGCTTTGGTTTTACACTGCAGACTGTATTAAATTCAGTCTTGATTTTTTTATGGGCAGAGTGGACAGCAGCATCCATAACTTTAAAAGAGAAAGGGAAACAATGTGAGAGAGAGTGAGAGAGAGAAAGAGAGAAAAACGACATTAAAATTGTGACAGAGAGAAAGTCATAGATGGAGCAGTTAGTACTGGAGAAAATCTTTGTAGCTCACTGTTTTGCCTTCGTTGTGTTTTCAAGCACGTGCCGGTTCATAGTGCACCCTCCAGTTTAGTGATCTGAAAGATAGTATAGAGTTAGTAATAGCATAGTACATACAATTGCATAAGTATATGTTTGCTTTATGTCTTTGTATTTCATCAACTTCCACTGCAAGGAGGTGTTTGTGCAATGTTTTTCTTCCAATGTACTCAACCCCATGCACTCCCACTCCACAGTGGTGAGTTCTCATTACTGCGTACCCAGACTGTTGCCTCCCATTGATTCCCAGATTCCGGAGGTGAGTGCTTCTTCTTGTGCACTCAGGGGCAGATTCATAAGCTCCTTGCGCCACTTTTGCGTCACTTTTCCCATGTTAAAAGTGATTGAAAAGTGGCACAAGGGGCTTGTAAATCTGCCCCTCAGACTGTTGCAACCTATCCAATCCCAGTGCCCGGAGGTATTTGTACATTTGTACGCAGTCAAACTGCTGCACGCTGCCCACTCTCTCCGCACACAGGTGACTTCTCGTTGCTTCAGAAACAAGCTTCTTTGCTCACCTTGTGCCATTGTCATGATTCAAAGAGCGTGCACCACGTGTCAAAGCAGCCTTCTCAGACGTTGAGATGAGAGAGAAAGTGAAAGATTGACTGAAAATAAAATTCGCAGCTCACCTTTCTGTCACCAGTGTGTCTTTCACCACGTGCCGGGACATAGTTGAGGAAGAAGCAGAAAATGACTCACTCTCCCCACCAGGGATCTATCCAGCAGTTTTCATAATAAAGCAGCAAAGGAATTGACAGCCAATCTGTAAAATTAAAAGACATCTTTATTATAATTAATTATGAGGCTTCGTCGTCCAACCGTAGTTTTACAGCTGAAAGAGGGAGCCTGCCTGAGCTTTCTCAGGCAGGCTTTTTATACAAAAAGTTTGGCCCTAGGCTCACATTCTTGCTTTGAGACACATCATTGTAGGTCACTCCCATGTTACTAACAAAGCATGTTATAATTACAAATACCAGTTTGCTTGCCCAAACTGTCCAACCCATCTTCCATCATGAACATATGTCAAACTTCACATATTTTCCTGTGCAGGCCGGAGAAACTCACAATAGAACTGGTTTCCTCCCCATCATATAAACGGTCACCTCCCCATTGTAAAAGCCCAGAAGCAGAGAAACAGAGCCAGGTGTGGAAGATAGAAATGTAGGATAAGGGATGCTTGTGGGTCATAAACAGGCATGGCTACTGTATTCGGCCTTCTAATCTTGCTCAGGCCAATGTACACAACAAGTTGCTCAGATCTTTAATATAGATTGAATAGAGGGCATGGACTGGTTTGGTGAGGCCAACATCACGTAGGCAGATTCAGCCTGTTCAGGTCAAATGGGAGTCAGGAAGAACTCAAGCTAAGGGGTACGTGTCCTTTAATACTTGCTCTACCAGAATCATTGGCTCATGTATATGCCTATGTAAAGGGCAACACCTAAGATGGCTGCTGTTCACAATATGGGATCTGTGGGCTCAGAATGAATTTGCCAATAACTCCTGCATGCATCATTGTATCGTGATGAAAATACACACACATATAAAACTTGCCATTTTCGTTTCTCTGATATCAAAATCATAGCAGAATAATGATATTTTAAACACAGGTTCAGATTTCAAAGAACCTCAGACGCCCCTTTTGCCCTTACATAGGCAATTACTCAGTCTATATTAGCAGCTGTGTCCAAAATCCGTTATAAGCCTCTTGGAAGGCTTCTATTGTCCATCAAATCCGCTTCCATCATCTTCTTCCGCGTTGGGCCTCTCGATCCAGGCCTTTTCATGCTCAGTAGGAGTGCCCTCCTGGAACACCCACAGTTCATTCAAGTCTCAATGTCTAAAAACAAATGCACCAGTGTATCTTCTCTGTGACACCTCAGGAAATGTGCTCTTCATTGATCAAGGGCACAAAACATCTTGTGCAGAAACAAGCACCATTGAGAAACGACCTCTCAAGATCAGTAGCTCCTTTCCGACTCCAACACTCATCATTTAGTGTCAGAGGACGATCAAGCTGCTCTTCTCATGGGCACCGGAATGTAGTGCCTTTTCCAAACTTGGATTCTCAGGTGCACTGCCTTTCTGCTGGAGCAAAGGGAAAAGAGGTGTGTGTGGGGAAAGGCCAAAAACTCAGGCCAAGGGGGTCAGGGGACCGTGCGCTGCTAGAGGTTCAAGCACATGACAGTTTGAACAAATTGCACAAAGTGGATGACAGTCCTGCCATCAAAAGCAGGGATCCTTCGCATCTTTGCACTGAACTTCTGAGGAAAACAGAAAATCAGCTCCTTTTTTTCTTTTCTTTTTACAACGCCTTCTGATGAAACAAATGGCTTGCTTAGGAGGTACCACTGGAGGCACGCGGATGATCGCTGTCCATGCTGATGACCGCTGCCCACGCTGCTGATTGCTGTTCATGCTGCTGATTGCTGTTCACGCTGCTGATTGCTGTTCATGCTGCTGATTGCTGTCAGGAATTGCAAGGCCAAGAAGTCTGTAGTCGTCTGCCATTAACTGATGGGGACCAGGCTTTTTTTTTGATTACCGGTCTGCAGGATAACATTCTTCCTTTTTGACTCTGGAAGATTCCCGCAGAACCTAGTGATATAGGAAGTATAACACAATTGTTAGTTTCCTTCAAGTCAGATATAAAAACAGTTCATGGGTTGGCTTTTTGACAAGAGGACTGCAAGCAAGTGGCCTGTAATCTGCATAGGAGTGGCAATATGTCATGGGAACCTAAATGGATGCCCTCACACAGTGGCATTGTCTAATGGGGTACATTATTTAATGGGGTAAATACATATTCTCCTTAATGATGAAGCTTAGGTGTTCCTAAACTCCTTATCTAGAACATCTCAAATAGAGCAATGACATAATACACATTATCGAGGACATGAAGAAGTCCCTTCTTTAAACAATGTGCATCAAATGCGCTATGTAATACAAAGGCTAATGATCAACTGTGCAGACAAGAGGACAAGAACTAGAGAGTCCTGGTATCTGCTTGATTAGAACACATCTTATAAAAAAATTGAAACAGCAGAAACAGAAGAGAACTGAAAAATTAAAAATAGACATTAAAAATATGTCGTACTAAAAAGAATGTAAACTTGAGATATCTCCTATTGGGATGGAAAATCTCCTATTGAGATGGAAAACTTGTATTGGGTCAATTAACCAGGCTATCACTATCCTGACAGTCAGTATGAAAAGACATTTGAAGTGGGCCTAAAGAAAATTCTTGAAAACTAGTCTGATCAAAAAGGGAATGTATGTGGCATAAGGGGGGTTCCTACTACATCACTGCAGTTTAGAAGTGTGAACATGAACAATACACCCATAATAATAAATGGGTTGACTGGTGAAAGGAAGATGGAGAAGGGAAAATGGAAGTAGGACACAACTAAAATCTTCAATAACTAAACATGATGCAACATTGGTCAGGGAAGGAGCAAAAAGAAAAATCTATAGGTAGGACAAGAGTTTGCTTGGGTGGCCTAAGGCATGTGACACAGCACCAAGAGCACAGGGATACATGAAAGACCAATGTTACAGAAATTTAACTCTACTGCTGACAATCCATACCCTACACGGTAATTCTAACTAATGTTCAGTTGTCTCTTCAGGGAAAAAAATGAATCCATAGGCTTTTTCAGGAATCAAAAAATGCGATCAAAAAAATGCGATATCGAAATTAGGCCACCTTTAGTCACGGATCTATAATTCCATCCTTAGGCCCAATCAAGGATACATAAATGCAGAGCTGCCTGTCCTTAAGGAAAAAGGCAGTTAAGTGACTAACAACGGATGGCACACTTTGATGCAGTATATCATTTTAGTTTTCTTAAAAATCATTACAGCCAAATTTAGGCATGCACTGGAAAAACTGCTGCCTTACTCGCTCGCAGTATGAGGTCCATATCTGTGAAATTTATCTTAATACAATATTCATCCAATTTATTGTGAAATAACACATATCGTCATATGTGTTCCTTCACAACACAGGGGAACTTGTAATTCAAAGTAGCACCATAGAACAGAACATACACACAAAAATTAAAATAAATACACATATCAAGCCATCTCAAGCCATAAGATATACTTGCTGTATATCAAGCACAAGGAAAAACAGCCCAGACGAACAAACAGCATATATGAATAAACGGTCATGCATAATACCATGGCACATGTACTTTATACTATAAACTTGCAGCCCAATCTCAATTGTCAAGTCTAAAATCCTATACCCTACTTTTGACAGAAGAGCATCAGGTAATTGATACTCTGCTGTAAAATATAATGTCGCTGTGTCAAATAACGCGTTTCAGTGGACCAAATGTATAAATGAAACATAAACACACACATTTTTTTCTTAAAGAAATTACGCAAAAAAAATGTTTTCTCTTAACCAGCCAACTCACGTGTCTTGTGAATTAATCCATGAATTATCTGTAGGAAGAAGCAGAAAACATACACAACACACACATTTCTCATAATACAATATCAATTATAACCCTTTTTATCAGACTACAAAACATGACACAATGTGACATACAAAAAAACTTCTCATTATTTACCTGTAACTTTTTGTCCATGTACCTTGCAAAAACGCCCATTCTTACTCAGGCCTAAGGCCTTTAAGTTGCAGAATTTTTTTGGGGAAGGGCTTCTACTTATTGCCTATCTAAAACTCAATGTAACACTTCGTTTTTCTTTTTGTCAAATAAACTTAACTAAAAAAAATTAGTTCCTAGCATGGAGATACACATATACCAGTTCTACAGATCATTTAGCAGAATGTTTGATTTTTTTTCAAAGAAATCACTTTTGCATTTGCCCTTTTTAAATCATGTTCCCTCATTTTACACAGTGCCTAATTTGTAAGACATGAAGTGCAGGTGCTACAATTTTGCATGAGGAATACCTTTCCTATTTGTTTATTATCTCAGATGTGCGCTGTTAACGCAGATGAAATCGGAATGCGGCAAATGAGAACAAGCCAGCCTGCAATGAATGAAGGTTACAGATTTAAATCGTATACAATCAACTACATCTCATATAAAGCGCTTGTGTGCAGCATTTTGAAAGCAACTGGGAGCTATGCAAACCACGTGTGGGCTCTACAATCCTTCAGGGTACCGACAAATGAGGCTGCAGTTTTACAAATTAAATAGTGTTCCTTTTATTATTATTAGCGGGATGCAATGCTGTGTCAGCCCTGCCGTATTTCTAATTTGAGATAAATGTGTTGATGACATAATTTACCGAACAACAAGCCTTTTGTGGGAACATGCTGGAGCTATTATTTATTCTTTGGCTAAAATGCAATCATCATTTGCTGTACATGTGCCCTGCATCCTCTGCTCATTTTAGTTCCCAAAAACGAAAATCCCATCCCAGCTAATGTCATATTTGTAACGCTCTAAGAAGATACTTTTAAATTATAAACATGAGCACAAATTAAATTTATCGGAGCAAGTCAGGCTATTCAAGTGACCTCAGGTCAGGACTGTGGCAGGGGCAGGGATTTAAATACAAAGAGGCAGCTGAAGTTAGCATCAGATGCATGTTTAACCATGTCATGCTGCATTCCACAGGCGAGGCCCTAATTAAAAGGTCACAAATGTCAACAAGACAGCCTTACAAGATAACATCTCGGCCGCTACTGCTGGAACACATTATACAGGTTCTGCCAGTCCCCTGCTCCTGGTAACTGAAGCTGACAAGGCCAGTAGGTTTAACCACTTCCACATAACCTGCAATATTTCACTATATTTAAAACAATTTCTATGACACATTTACTCGCTGAATCATAAGAAGGCACAACCTGCAAACATATATTATGACCTAAATGTATGCTTTTTACTGAAGTGACACTTTAAAAAGGGGCCCTGAAACCATTCAAAACAGTCTATTTATCTGGAAATCGACTTTTGCATTCTGGATACTAAGAAATAAATATACTACAATTTTTTTGCATAATAGGTATTACTAGAATGTCTACTACCCAATTTACGAGTCATACATTTGAAAATAATAATTTATACCTTATAGAAATGAGCTTGTTTGCGCCTAGGGAAAGGGAAATTGCGCACAGAGGTGTTTGGTCATTTTCGTGGTACAACATAACTTAAATCAAACATTTTAATGCTAGGGGGTCATAGTATGAATGTTAAGCTTCACAAATATTAAAAAACGATTTTTGTAGCACTTGGTTTTTAATAATTATTTTTCATAATTAATAATTATTTTCTCCTAATGAAGCCTAATTATTGCTATTTGTGACTGTTCTACATATAAAACGCTCACTACATCCCTAGCCTATTATTTAGATACATATTAACACACAAGCCTAGGCGCAGCTGCCTAACTGGGACTGCGTGAGATTACTGTGCCACATTTATTTAAAAAGGACTGTTTGCAAAATTCCACCACCCGTGTTTAACTAGAGAGGTGCTGGCTGAATGAACATTCTTATTAGATATACTACAGCTGAAAAGACTTGGCTGTGAGCATCTAACACCGTGCGTCTAAAGGGATCACTGAAATAATATCGAGGGACAAAATATCGACTTGCCAAAATATCGTGGACAAAATATCGACAGTCAAAATATCGAGTTTGTATCTACAAACAGGTAAGTACAAAAATATCGAGTACAAAATATCGTTAACAATAATATAGATGTAAAAAATATCGACTTTATTAAAAACAGTGTTAAATTAAATTAATATTAAATTTTAATTACTAAAATATACTTAAAACTACTTAAATTAAATTATAATAATTAAATAATAAATGAAAATAATAAAAATAATTTTTTACAATCTTATTTGTTGACCCTGAACCCTAAAAATACCCCTTTACCCAAAAACCCAAAACTGACCCTGAACCCTAAAAATACCCCTTTACCCAAAAACCCAAAACTGACCCTGAACCCTAAAAATACCCCTTTACCCAAAAACCCAAAACTGACCCTGAACCCTAAAAATACCCCTTTACCCAAAAACTGAAAACTGACCCTGAACCCTAAAAATGCCCCTTTACCCAAAAACTGAAAACTGACCCTGAACCCTAAAAATACCCCTTTACCCAAGAACTGAAAACTGACCCTGAACCCTAAAAATAGCCCTTTACCCATGAACTGAAAACTGACCCTTTACCCATGAACTGAAAACTGACCCTGAACCCTAAAAATACCCCTTTACCCTAAAACTGAAAACTGACCCTGAACCCTAAAAATGCCCCTTTACCCAAAAACTGAAAACTGACCCTGAACCCCAAAAATACCCCTTTACCCTAAAACTGAAAACTGACCCTGAACCCTAAAAATGCTCCTTTACCCAAAATGTATCAATATTATTTAATTACCAATTAATTATTAATTAACAATAACAATAAAGTAAATATATTAGAACATTATCTGTAATTATTTTAATAATTAATATTATTTTTTCCAAATTAATTACTTAAAAATAACACAAAATTATATATATTAAAAATTTACTCTAATTAATGTAATTAACTAATTACAATTAATTAATTAACAATTAATTACTAATACAAAATATGTTCAAAATTATATTAATTAATTAACTAATTTATATTAATTAATTATCAATTAATTATTAATTAAAAATATTAACAAACATATATTAATTAATTAATTATTATTAAATTACTTCCCACCCTATTCCCCTATAAACCAACAACCCGCTACAGAATTACATTACGCAATTATTATAAAAACAAAATTCATTTAATAAAATATTTTATAACATTAATACACACTATTCACACATATTATTACATAAAAATACACTATAAAATATTATATATTATTAAAAATTCGATATTTTTGCTATCTATATTTTATACAGTCGATATTACTTCACTTACCTGAAAAACGATATTTTTGTAGTCGATATTATGTCCAGTCGATATTTTGTCCAGTCTATATTTAAAACTCGATATTATGTCCAGTCGATATTTTGGAGTCGATATTTTGTCTGTACACCGTCTAAAGAACAGGCAATTTCGTTTTTTCATTTTTTTTCTTTGGTGCCTTATTTACATCTATTGAACGTGACCCATACACATACATACATTGAGCTCATTCCAGACACAAAACAGAAGGCGTTGAAACATTTAGGACACACAATACAGCGCTCCCTAACCATTCCTTGTACATATCGCCGTCGCAATTTACAACAAAACCCACAAACAACATAGACATTTAAACACACATTTTAACCCATAGGTCAACACTTAGGACAGGAACAAGGAACAGCCTACAGACTGTGTTCAAAAATAACCTGCCAATACTAGTTGTAAACCATATTTACAACAAAAACGTTTTAGTTCCTATTATTTATTTATTTATTTATTTATTTTTTTAAATTCTTCAACAGATTTCCAGAAGGCTGCAAAAGGGACAGCCTCACAGACCTTTAGAGAGAGCTCATAAATTGGAGTTCCGACCGGAGGTATCAGACGCGAATCCTCCAACCGGGAATCCTTTGTTGCAACCTAGTCAATACTAATACAAAACAAAATACCGCGACCAGGCATCTGCGCTCACTAGTCGGGTTTCAAACTTCATGGGGCTATCTCCAACGATATACACGCAAATGTACGTGACCCACGGTTTTTGAATACTGCAGTGTTCAAATAAAACTAAGGAACCAATACTGAGGAAGATTATCCAACTAAAGCAACCTGCGATAATCTGAACCACAGCAACCAAAGGCCTACCAAATGAACCAAATGTACCGGTACCCAAACCAAAGATTATCTTAACAAAAGCAACCAGTGATAATCTACAAAAGCAACCAAAGTATCAATAAATACTAAGGACCGCGTCACATTTCTGCGACCAATAAATAACTAAGGACTCAGAACCACAACGAACTGGGAGCGACCCACTTATTCTTCAATTAAAGCAGATGGAGAAAATGTCTCTTCATTAACTGCCTATACAAATTGCAATTTGCATATACACAAATATTTATCCAAATTATAACTGTCAATTCCCCACTGCACTAACAGTCTGTTAAAAATTACTTACAGCAAAAAAAGAATGGGTTCCTTAGTCAGGAGTGGCATCTTTAGGAGAGTTTTAAGTCAGAAAAATCAAAAAACATACTGGGCCACAGACACAGATAATCCCCCAGAAAACCCTGTGCCCAGAGTACCTCTTTTTGGTAGAATTCTGTCTTGTCTTCCCCAGTAGTAGTTTTTCCATCCTTTGACAAAACACTCCTGTAGATAACCACTCCATGATAAGTCCCACAGTTGGATGCGCCATTTGAGGAAGAAGCAGAAAATGACTCACTCTCCCCACCAGGGATCTATCCAGCAGTTTGCATAATAAAGCTGCAAAGGAATTGACAGCCAATCTGTAAAATTAAAAGACATCTTTATTATAATTAATTATGAGGCTTCGTCGTCCAACCGTAGTTTTACAGCTGAAAGAGGGAGCCTGCCTGAGCTTTCTCAGGCAGGCTTTTTATACAAAAAGTTTGGCCCTAGGCTCACATTCTTGCTTTGAGACACATCATTGTAGGTCACTCTCATGTTACTAACAAAGCATGTTATAATTACAAATACCAGTTTGCTTGCCCAAACTGTCCAACCCATCTTCCATCATGAACATATGTCAAACTTCACATATTTTCCTGTGCAGGCCGGAGAAACTCACAATAGAACTGGTTTCCTCCCCATCATATAAACGGTCACCTCCCCATTGTAAAAGCCCAGAAGCAGAGAAACAGAGCCAGGTGTGGAAGATAGAAATGTAGGATAAGGGATGCTTGTGGGTCATAAACAGGCATGGCTACTGTATTCGGCCTTCTAATCTTGCTCAGGCCAATGTACACAACAAGTTGCTCAGATCTTTAATATAGATTGACTAGAGGGCATGGACTGGTTTGGTGAGGCCAACATCACGTAGCCAGATTCAGCCTGTTCAGGTCAAATGGGAGTCAGGAAGAACTCAAGCTAAGGGGTACGTGTCCTTTAATACTTGCTCTACCAGAATCATTGGCTCATGTATATGCCTATGTAAAGGGCAACACCTAAGATGGCTGCTGTTCACAATATGGGATCTGTGGGCTCAGAATGAATTTGCCAATAACTCCTGCATGCATCATTGTATCCTGATGAAAATACACACACATATAAAACTTGCCATTTTCGTTTCTCTGATATCAAAATCATAGCAGAATAATGATATTTTAAACACAGGTTCAGATTTCAAAGAACCTCATAATGCACCCTGAAGGAAGGTAAAAGAAAGATGTTAGGCTTAGTAATTGTTACTATCTTAATGTGGAGTAGAATTACATCGTCCTTTCACACACCTTCCCTCCCGCATTTAAAAAACAACTATTTGTACAGTTCCAACTTGTTTAATAGGCTTCGATTTTTGTAAAATTACTGTAGTAGTAATGTTTTAATCCGGTCTAGAAAGCAAGTGGTGCACAGTGCTACACGTGCTTTCGATCATCACAAGCGACGGACATTTTACCGATCATAAAAGCTTTCATGCTATTGGAAAAAAATACAAATGCAATAAGATGAGGTACATACGACTGAATATGCCTAAATGGCTGTGTCGCCTTTTCGTATCCAGTCTGCTGCGCCCCATCTACTTCCCACGCTGCGCACTCAGGCTTGATTGCTCACCTTTTCATGGACAGGGCACCTTCTACATCATGCAATGCCGCTCTGCCAGCAAGAAGTGTAACATATGGTGTTGAGTCTTGATATCGCTATGGCTAACAACATACTCGTGCTCCCATCATCATCGCGGGGTTCCTCACCAGTCAGTCCTTGCGGTACCACTAACTCAGTGACCAAAGAGGCCACGGTCGTAGTGGTGGGCCTCCCTGCTCTGTGGTTCGGGCCTACATGATGCATCGGAACCACTAGGACGGGACATCACAGCGCTTTTGATGGGAGAAACTCTAAAATGGCGTAGCGCCCTTGCTCCCCACCTTTTTTTTGGTAGGGTCATGTGTATAGTGACTCATGTGCTGGATGGGTGTGGTGGGGGGGTATATCAGCCATGAGAAAGTGTGTGTGTGCCGTTCTTACAACTAGAAACTAAGAAATCACTACAATGGAAATCTGGGCCATGTAGTGTTGTTGTGTGGGCTGGACTGATGATGATGCCAGTGCTGTGCAAGACTGTGAACGATGACTCCGGAGCTATGGGTGTGGTTCCGTCGGGCTGGGAGAAGTTTAGGGTGCAGTGTTTAGCACATGAAGGACAGATAATATATATACGTATGTGGTCATTCAGGTATACTGTCGAACTTGGTGCTGGAAATCATTGGTCGAGGCGCGGAGTCTCGTCCACATGCTGTTATTGTAGAGTAATGATGTAATCAACGCGTTCCTGAACATGTACTGTAAATACGGTGCTCATGTAAATTGTTGATATAGTTTTAGGTCAACTTCACGCTATATAATATGCTAAAAAAAATGAAATAGTACACATTTATAAAGTGACTATACAGTTTCTTTGCAATATTGTAATGATCCACTTTGTACATTCGTATTTGTAGAATGAGTGAGAGAAAGTTCTATAATCGAAGTTTTTGTTATTGGCAGAGGTAACATCATTCCATACGTTACTTACAGCACAATATAATGTGTTAGGGCGCAGGAGCAGCATTTTACAAATATAATAAGTATACAGACACAGATAGATAGTTGAAGTGGTTATGGGCACGTGTGCTCGACTCCATTTTATGACGTTGCTGTTGGTAACAAGTAGAATAGTCATCAATATCATACACAGATATTCAATCATGAACGGTTTATGACTTCTGCTGTACAAAGGTAGGAGCGCCGTATGTGAAATTATACACAGAAGATTCTATCGTAAAGGGTTCATGGGTTGTGGTACAATGAGGTAGGGGCGGTTTATGTAGAGCCAACTATGATGCCTGGTTCAAGAAGAACCCACTGGTAAGAATGTCTTTTGGCAACTGAATTTTGCATTAATAAGGCCATGTGGCGAATATTTATGGTGCACTGAGTTAGTGGTACGTCTGGTGCTCAGTGTGTGCTCACCCTGCGATGATGCGTAGTTATAGCGGTCTGTACTCAAAGCATTGACCGTTGTATACTAGACTGCATGAACTTAGAGGGGGAAAAAAACTACTATCAATGGTTATCAATTGCTGTGCAAACTAGGTCTAGTGATTGCTTTACATAACAAATTAAACAATTGCATTTCACGCAGTGCATTCTAACTTTCTCAAAATGGGGACGTATTTTGGTTTGGTGGCGATGTTGAAGGTGATGCCCTAAAGGTACTTGGTATTGCCGGTGGTGGAGGTACATTTAGGCGCAGTCTTCTACATTCTTCGTGAGCATAGTTCACAGGATGCAGGGTTTAAAGGTGCTTGTGCATACTAGCAGTGCCATAGGAGTATTTTTTGGTTGCGCCTTAAATAAATTGAGGCTAAATTTCCTACTGTCTGTAGTGTAGATAGAAAGCTGAATTCAAGTTGTGAATCCTACTGTCTGCAGTGTACATCGAAGCCACTAGTCAGCACAGGTATAGAAGAATGTTTTCTTCACTTATTTAAACAAAATCTGAATACATACAGTATAGTTTTCTCTGCATTAAGTAAATCAAGTAAATCAAGGCTGAATTCCCTACTGTCTATAGTGTAGTTGCAAAGCTGAATTCAAGTTGTAAACCCTGCTGTCCGCAGTGTAGATCATAGGTTGGAGTGCATCATCTGTAATCATAATTGAAATGGAAGCTAGAACATGTATAGAATGCATTATTAAAATGTGTATGTTTCAGGGACATTTGAAAGGGACAGTATGTCTCACTGTGACATAAAACTGTTCACTCTTCTTTGCGATGATTTATGGTGCACTGAGTTAGTACTATCTTTGGCGCTGAGCTCGTAGGTATCCTGCGATACTGCATAGTGCAGGGAGGCTGCACAGGGAGCAATGTTTTTTGCCTAGTGAATTCTGTCTTAATAAGGCTACAGGGAGATGACTTGTGGTGCAGTGAGTTAGTGGTACCGAAATAACTCAGCTTGTGCTCACTCTACGATGATTCGTGCTTCGGGGGGGTCGCAGTGGTATAATGTCGCTTGTCTATTGGAATATTGCCATTCTACCTGAATTGTGAGCCCTCACAATGTAGATCAAAGGCAGTCATCACTGACATCAAGAAATTCTTTTAGTCGTATCTTTTAACTAAATCTGAGGACATAAAGTACAATTATCTCTACCTTAAAAAAATAACAGCTAAATTTCATGCTGTTTGCATTATAGATTCAAAGCTAAATTCAAGTTGTGAACCCTGCTGTCCGCACTGGAGATCGAAGGCAGTAGTCGTCAAAGATATCGACGAATGATTTTTGTCACTTATTTGAACAAAATCTGAACACATACAGTACAATTCTCTCTGACTTACGTAAATCAAGTCTAACTTGAATGCTGTCCATAGGGTAGATGGAAAGCTGAATTCAAGTTGTGAACATGGAAGGTACGGGTAATCACTGACCCTACATTCATCCATAGCTCCACACATGAAAGATGGTGGAGGTCACACATCTGTGTGGATATGAATGTTTATTGCACACTCAGTGGAGTGTTGCAGTTGTAGCAATACAGGGCCATGCAAAGTTCAAATTGAAACTTTACTCAGCAGCAAAACGAAACAAGCAAGATTGATGCCAAGGGCACAACTTTTAGAAAAAAACAAAAGAAAACCAAACAAACGAGTAGTGTTTGTCTCTAAATATTTCACTGCATCCAGAGACATTAAGCAAATCACCATGAAACGCTGGGACCTACTGGAAACTGAAGAAGACTTCAAGAAGATATTAGTGGAGAACCCCCTGTTTGCGGATACTAGAGCTCAAAACCTCAAATAATTTCTCTCCAACAAAGGCAAAACAGTATCTGATAAAGCACCCTTAAAATCTGGCACCCACAAAAGTTGGAACTGCATACACTGCAACAACGCAATCTTGGTTGATATCCTATTACACCCACATACGGGGAGCAAAATCAAATTGCAAAACATACCACTTGTGATTCGGAACACGAGGTATACACAATGAAATGCCCATGTGGCCTATTGTACGTGGGGAAAACTGAAAGAAAATTGAAAACAAGACTATCAGAACAAAAGAGCAGAATAGGCACTGGCAACTTAACCTCACCCCTGGCTACTCATTGGACCGAAAAATGTCACACGATAGTCCATTTGAAATTCCAGATCATAGAACAGGTTACCAAATCCCCATGGGCGGAAAACTCAAAGAAACTTCTCCAGAGAGTAGTCTTTTGGATTAAAAAATTACAAACAATGACTCCCTCTGGACTCAATGATAAATTTGAAATGTCGTGCTTCCTCTAACATCTTCCTAAGATCCCAGTGCCTTTCTACGATATTCCACCTAGGAACTCACACACAGTATTCATTGGACAGCCACTACAATTTATGAAATACATCAACCAGGGTACATATGCATGTTCGGTACAACAATTTTTTTTATATGCCACATAATTGCTTGCACATATATTTCCTATGATCCAGCTGATGATTTATATTCATGAGCGTTGCTAAATGACCGTTATTCCAGGTATAAAAATCTGTTACTAACATTCTTTTAATGTCCTTCTCCTGTGCACCTTGTTTTCTAATAGGCATAAAGTTTCTCATTTTGTATGGTCCGCCGTCCTGGGTGCCATCTTTAGCTGTATGTATAAGCCTCAGTACGCTACTGAGCCTGCTGTTTACATCTTATTCCTGTCGTTTCACTCCACTTTGAATATCGTCCCTTTTGTGTAGATGAGAATCTTCTCTTATTAAACTATTATACTCCTTTACCGATATGGATTTACGGGACATTGTGTTCATTTCCGCTATTGAATCGCAACTACATAGTCTGTAGTTCATGGCACTATTCCCTGATGACGTCGCTACGTGCTTCAGATATTTTTACCCGCTCAGGTTTCTGTAGATCACATGGCGATCGTACAGCTTCCACAGAGCTCGTGTTACACTGCGGCTTTTCTAGTAAGACTATGGCTGTCTGCGTTACAATGGATTTGTTTGGGTAACTTTTCCATTTTTGACCCCATGCGATCATTTTGCAGCATGGACTTCTCGAGTGGAGCTTCGACACTGACCTTGAAACCCCTGCGGGCACTCAAACAATTTTATAAGAGGTAAGCCTGCATGACCAACGGTACAGCGCTTTCACACATTCTTTCCCGTCACCTTAGAGAAATGATTTTTATACCGCATTGCTTGTTCAACAGGGACACCAGGATACCGCTACTCCACATTACAGCTCGGAAGTAGGATCACGCCTTCTTTTTGCTACGGTGAGCATTTTTAGAATTCTTCTATGTTGCTAGAGCGGACAGTTAGATCACGACCATTGTACACATGACATTGTGACTTTTATTTTTAGATTGCTACCGCTATCAAATATTCCACCACGATTGTTACACTGATTTTTCATACACAGGTATGTTGTGCTTGGATTCCACTTTGCTTATGCATTCTCTACTATCATAAGGATGTCTAATACTCATTTGTGTAATCTTTTTGCTCTTTCAGTTGCAAGCAGCAATTATTCAGACATTCCCAGTAAGTTCTGGTACCAGCATAGTCACTTTATTATCCTTTGGTGATGGTTCAAATATACACTGTGTGGATCATTTTACCAGCAGTTTTTTGTGTGCCCTTACTAACATACTTAACATATGTATCTCGTGCTGAAAATGAATTTTTTTTTTTTAACTCTCTTGTTGTTACAGATAACCCCTGACGAAGGGACAAAGGTCCCAAAATGCATAGAGTTGGATTGTCAAAAATATATTGTATTGTTTGTTGTATTTTCACTGTATTACCATAGGTTTCACCACAGTAATCAGATGCATGATTAGAAACCTGATCTAAAAGAAAAAGTTTATGGTTTAACTTCAATATGTACAGAGTTGTTAATTTGAATGTACTTTTTGAAAATTACTGCAGTCGTTGTGTGTTAGAGTCCTACCTGCCTGGTTAGGGGCTAGGCCACTTTTTTACACTAGTAAAAGGCAGATATTAGATTTCTACTGCTAACGCAGCTTATTGCCTGTTTTTAGATCGCACCCCAGATTTGCCTGCTCGTTGAAAATATCAAGAATTGGTGTTTTCATGTTATTTTTGCATGGGAATGCCTACTCTGCATATTAATAGCGCTAGTTGTTGCTCTCATTTTTGCCAAATTTTTTGGCAGAAGCTATTGCTGGAAATCTGGTGATATCGGCTGTTTTCATTGGTTGAGAATGGAATGATAATTTAAAATCACTGAAAAAAAACATAGGTTTAATGAACATTATAATTAGAAATTAGCATTTTAAAAACATTTGAAATTCACTGAAAAAACCATAGGTTTTAGGCACATTATAGTTAGAAATTAGCATATAAAAAACCTTAGAAATTCACAAAAAAAACATAGGTCTCAGAGACGTTATAGTTAGAAATTTGCATTTAAAACACCTTTGAAATTTACTTAAAAAAACCATAGGTTTCAGGGACGTTATAGTTAGTTGGACATTTCACTTAGTCAGTCAAAATTACTTTATTCGGTTATTATTAAACCATTTAAGTATTTTTTTTCTTTTTTAAAATTCTCATCAACATTACAAGATTAAAAAGAATTATTACGTAAAATCATCCGTAAATATAACATCACAGCAATTCTGAATATACAAATATCCTTATGAACTGCAAATGATATAAAAACATTTCATGTGCAATAGGGCAAAAAACACATAAAATGATCCGGACACATAAACCGTTGCTACTTCCTTTTTTTCCTTGCTCTAACTGCTGCTACTAAAAAGCTAGCAATACTGAAAGTTTCCCAAGGATTGCTCAGCATTTGCAGGTGTAAGAGAGCTGTTCTCCCCTGCAAAAAACCTTTATTTTTTTAAATCGGCAGGATATAACACCTGCGACTAGGTAAATAAAACGTCGCAGAATAAGACAAAATGCATAGTATCTTGCCTCGAAAAACAATAGCATGAGCAAGAATGTAAATAGTTAAACCTAAATCTCGTCAAAAGAAAACGATGTTGGAACTTGGTAACAATATTCAAGTAAGGCTCCTTAAAATAGGACGTTTGTAGGAGCTGGTGGGCACCGAAAGTGGGTTTCAATAATTCCAAGGCCTCTCTTTCTGATTTTGCTATGCGCTGATATGAGATCTTGGCCCACACAAGATCTTTTTTGCATATATTTTCTGTGCCATCAAACAACTTTTGGTCGGCCTAACCACTCTGCCGTGCTTTTCAAATGTCTCAACCATGGTATACTACTTGCCCTATCTAGAGTCATGCAATCTCGTATGATCTCTTTATGTAATACCAAATCTGGATTAGACGAGATCGAGATCCATTTAAGAATGGGCGACATTCTAATCAAAACAGAAACATAGTCGAGACCCACCTCTTGATGAATTATATACGAAGATGTGGATTGAGGGACGAGAGCAGGCTTATTAGAAACTTTTTTTCAACAATTTGGAGCTCTGTACAGTTATTATAGCCCCAGATTTCAGAGCCATACTTCACTATAGCAAGGCTCTTGGCCTTATAAATATTCAACACGGCCTGCATCGGTTTGGCACCCAACCTCCGGGTGAAGTCAATAACTGCCCCTGTTGATCTAGCCATAGCAATTCTCTTCGCCCTCCTTTGCACAACCCATTAACACCTATCATCAACTAGGACACCCAGGTACGGGAAGGTGTGGTTCTAGTTAGTTCAGTACCGCCACAGCTAAACGTTTTGGCTACCTTTGACTTTCCTCCCAGGCTTATGATATGTGACTTTGACAGGTTAACATTTAAGTCTAAAGAGCCCATGAAATTTGTGAAGGCGGTCAACAAGTCCTGCAGCCCCACGGCGGTGCGTGCTAATATTGCTGCACCATCTGCGTAGAGCAATGCTGGAATCAGTTGGTTCCTTACACGGGGAATATCTTTAACAGCTCCGGCTAGGGCTGGTTCAAGATGGTTAATATAGAGGGTTAATAACAAGGGTGCCAAGATGACCTTGTCTTATTTGTCTAGTGATAGCTAAGTGCTGCGTAAGATTACCCTTTTGGTCAAACCTTACCGCCGCCGTAAGGTCCCTGTGCAGGTCCACTAAAAAATATACAATATTCTTATCCATCCCCCTTTCTAATAATAAATCCCAGAGCTTGGACCTGTTCACCCGGTCAAACATTGAGGAAAGGTCCATAAAGGCGAGATGTAAGGTCCCTTTCTTGGCCATTGTATATTTCCCTATCAAAAGGTAGAGGTTAAGACACTGATCCATGGTGCCTCTGCCTTCTCTGAAACCATATTGGAGGTCTGACAGGGCACCCCGCTCGTCAATCCAACCTGTCAGTCTGCTGAGGACCACTCTCCCCAACACCTTGACAGTGGAATCGATCAGGGATATTGGCCTGTAGCACCTTGGATCCCCCCTATCGCCTTTTTTAAATACAGGGACACTAATAGATGTTGACCATGATTTTGGTAACCCATTAACACATGCTATAGTAAAAACATTTGCCAGTAATTTTTACCATAAATTAATATCTAACCTAAAAAGTTCAGCTTGGACCCCATCTGGGCCCGGTGCTTTATTACAAGACATTTGAGCTATAGCCGCAGCCACCACTTCTGCAGAGAAAGTTATGCTATAAGCAGCAATAGGGCAGGTAGGGCCTGTATTCGCCTGATCAAGTTGGTCCCCATAGATATGTTTAAAATGGGAGAACCAAAGCTCTTCAGGAATGTTACACTCCACTATGTTAGTCCCCAAGTCAGATAAGAAGGGTCTGTTAATGATCTCCCAAAATTTCACACTATTCTTAAGCACATCCACCAACAATAGATCGTCCCAAGCCTCTTGTTTAATTTCAGATTCACAATTACGTAGTGTCCGCTTGTACTCAGCCCTTAGCATAGCTATTCTATTTCTGTCCTGGGGTATTTGCTTCAGGGCGAGTAATAAGTCCTGGTGAGCAGCCGAGCAGTTACGAACAAACCACCTTTCTGCCTTTTGAACACGGTCTTTTAGAGGTAGGGAGAGGGCACTATCTATCGTTTGCAAATCTTTTCAAAAGCTACAACAGTTGCCTCACCTCCTTGGGTGCTATCTAAACAGAGAGCTATTTATGTGCCTACAACATTTAACATGTCAGTCAAAAAGTCAAGTCAAGTCATTATACTTTTATTCGACACATGTATCATAAAAAGTACAAACATAAAGTACACACATAATTATAAAAACAGTTCATTATTTACAAAAATACATATAAGAGTTATGTGGAAAAATTGACTTGATGAGCATTTTTTAAAATCTTAGTCCTAATGATCCAGGCACATGATAAGAACTTTGCAACCCCACAAATAGTAACCATAGAAGAGGTGTCAGAGATAAGAATACGCAAAGCTGATTTGTAATCTCTAACACCAAGATTCTTTAGAACTGGTTTTAACCATTTCTTCCTAGGTAAGATGTATGCCTTACAGGCAAAGAAAAAGTGGCCCAATGATTCTTCGGGATTTGTACACCCTGGACACATTGTATCCTCTTCCCTCCTATTGTTCCATCTAGATGTAAAACTTTTGAGGGGCAATGTTCCATGTCTAAATTTAAGATATAAAGTCCTTTCCCGAGGAATCTGAATAAAATCCAAAAACAATTCCAATTTTAGGGTGCATTTATGGGTCAAAAAAGTCTCGGTCAAATGTCCCCAGTTTGGGTTTTGTAGCGCCTTGGTCTCTATCCAATCCCAATATAATTTTTTTACCACTTGTTTTGGTGGAGGTGATTGGGATACCCAAGCGTCGCTTAAACCCAAACTTACTACAAGCTTTTTTAAAGCATTTAGCCACTTGATTTTGCCTGAAGTGTTTAATTTTAGCATTTCATCTAACACAAGGGCATAGTTAGCTAGTTCGGGGGTCCTCCTCAAACGAACCCAATATAAGAGGGGACGGAGCTGGAGGATGTCCCGAATAGACTTTCTACCCAGGTCTAAGAATAAAGGTTTAAGTGGGGTAGAGGATGGAAGCGACACCAAGTCCCTCATAAACTTGTTCTCTGATCGGACGTGGTCGTTGGTATTCTCATTGCCCCACAATTCCGAGCCATAAACAGCTGAGGCAATTGCTTTCCCCTCGTAGACTGATAAGGCAGGGGCAACTGGCCTACTTACAGAGAGACGTTGGTTTTTTAAAATAGTGCCGGAAACCCTTTTAAGATTTAAAATCATTTTACATATATGGGGTTCCCATTTCAAATGATTATTAATCCTAACACCAAGGTAGTCAAACTCATCGACCACCTCTAAAGGAGATCCATTCAAGGTCAAGTGGATATTCCTATATTTCCTCTTGGCAGTCATAACCATTAGTTTAGTTTTGGTTGTGTTTATTGTAAGTCCCCGTTCCTGACAAAAAACACTGAACTGATCAAGAAGGGTTTGGAGACCTGTGGGGGTTTTTGATAAGAGGAGGGTGTCGTCGGCAAAGAGGAGGGATGGCGTTTTCTCCACAGCCACAATGGGGGCATCGGCCGGTGTATCTTGTAGATGTTTCACCACCCCATTTATAAAGAGGGAAAATAAAGTAGGGGCCATCACACACCCCTGCCGCACCCCTCTGTTAACAGGTATACTCTTAGTGAGTTGCCCCTGCGCCCCCCAGCGTATCTTCGCATATGTACCCTCATGGAGTTTAATGATAAGATTTAGCAGATAGGATGGGAAACCCATATCCAGTAGGACATTCCAAAGTTTAACACGGGGTATTACATCAAAAGCCGTTTTGAGGTCAATAAAAGCCAGGTAAAGGCTCCCTCTGGCTATTGCCACTGTTTTCCAGAAAACTGCACAAAATCTGAAGACTTGGTCAATGGCCCCAACATTGTTTCTGAATCCAGCCTGAAAGTGGGACAAAATGTTTCCTTCCATAAGCCAGCCCTCAATCCTATTTACAATTACCCTGCCAACTACTTTTTGAATAACATCAATTAGACTAATTGGTCTGTAGTTGGCAGGGTCCTCTCTCTCACCCTTTTTAAAAACGGTAACAACTTCAGCACCCTTCCATGAGTCCGGTACCTGGTGGCCTAAATGAATAAGATTCAAAACATTTACAATAAAATCAGCCCAAACCAGTGAGTTAGACATCAATAAATCACCCGGTATTCCGTCCGGGCCAGGTGCCCTACCCGGTTTTATTTTAAGGATTGCCTCCTGTACCTCACGGGGCGAAAACAGTACATCTGTAAAGCCATCATCTCGATGGATCGTACGATCAATACCTAATATAGGGGGTACTGGCGCAACTTCTAAGGAGCCTACGCCATATAAATTTGAGAAGTGGGAATACCATTGGGACTCAGTTATATGGTTTGGTATGGGCTCAGCGCCTCGTCTATCCATGACGTTGATCAGTTTCCAAAATGCAGTGGCATTTTTCCCATGAGCCGCTTCCTTTAGAGCCTGCCAATGTTCCTCTTCCCAATCTTTTTTGGCTTTCGTAATACTAGTGCGATACTCATTTCTAGCTAATCTAGCAGCTGGGGCATCCTTATTTTTAATAGCTAGTGAAATTGCTTTTCTTTTCTCTCTACAGGAGGCAGTATACCAAGGGTTCCCCTTTTTTTGCGTGCATTTAGACAAATGACATCCCTTGTTTTTTTTAGAGAAAAACATACTGATCTCCCCTATTAGGTCTTTATACTTGGTTGCCAGCACCGACCCCTGAAGCTGGAGTGAAATTTCGTTCACTGGAACCAGGGCAGATGAGGCAGCCGAAACTAGAACCCTAATATTCTCAAGTGTCCCCTCATTGCACCTAACCACATTCCATTTAATCCTGCGGTTACAGTTAGAAGGGACTAGTTCTTTAGTAATCAGCTCATTGTGAACCTCCTCACCAATGTTGTCTCCCCAGAACATACCCATGCAAAGGGGATTATGGTCGCTATCAATCCTCTGACTGACCTCCATATCAACCAGATTAGCCCATGACCCTATATCCAAAAGGATATAGTCAATCCGTGACGGGCAACCTATTCGATTGAAGGTCATAGCGCCCATACGATCGGATGTGGTACGGCCATTTAAGGCACATAGGTCATATGCAGACACCAGGGCATTCAACTGAATAGCTCGAGCCGACCACTTCTTAATTGGGGCCAGAGATAAGGATGGAATTAACTGATTTCCTGGCTTATTATAACAGCCCAAAAATTCATCCTCATCAAGAGGCTCAAATGTACAATTAAAATCACCTCCCACTAATACTGAGGATTTAGAAGGGAGGGCAGAAAGCCTGTTGTCTAACAACTCCAGTATTGGAGACAATTGGCCCCCTGGGAGCCCCCTGGCATAAATACAGAAAAGTTCAAAAGCATTCCTGGCAGACTGCCTTTTAACAGTTATATGGAGAATATCATAACAGGGGACATAATTAACAGTAATCTTACAGTTCAAATCTGTCCTGATCCAAATAAGTAAGCCACCCGATGGGCGCCCCCTCCCAAGCTGTATTGCAGGGACAAAAAACGTAGAATAGCCCTGTTTGTGTTCTGGCTCTACACACCAGGTTTCCTGGAACATACAAATATGGAAATCATCTACAAAATTGTTCCATTCCGGATCGGGCAAGTTTTTCTTTAAGCCGGCTATGTTCCAGGACAGAATTTTAACAAGGGAGGGGGACAGCATAGGTGTATCCATGGCGGCCTGAGTATCAACATCCCCTGACAAGGGGTCTGGAATAGTGCTACCCTGGTCAGGTACTTCTTCCCTAGTAGGAACAATAGAACCACTATCTACGGTAGAAAGTACCCCACAGCCCCTGGCATCTTCAATACACTGGGGTGATGGTCAGTCCACTTCTTCCAACCCACTAAATCGATTATAACAAGGGAATAAAGGATAATTGAGCTGTGGGCCCCACCCTTCTCCATTAAAATGTGTATCCCCCTTCCACTGATGCCCCCTCCTCCTATGGACTAAGTTCCATCCTTCCTCTGCAGGCATTCCCCATTGTTGCGGATTCTGGTATGTACCACCTCTACCCAAGCCTTTCCTAGCAGGCCTCATCCAGCTCCATCTATCATCCTTATGGCCCTCCTGCATATAAAAAAAAGACAGGGGTTTGGCTGATACCACTGACTTACTATCACAGGGAGGAGTTGAACATATAAATTCTACAAGTCGTGGGTCCTCAAACGTGATAACGACACAATCACCCTTTATACTTTTCTTCTTCCCACCTACCCAAGGTGCCCGTTCAACCATAAGTATGTTCTTGTTTAGGCTGGGTGGTGGAGGGTAATTTTTGTCAAGCCAGTGGCATATTTTATTTTTAATCGCCCAGAAGGGCTCAGAAGTGGATAATGGCAGCTCAGGAATCCCTGTCAGAACAACCACGTACGGACAAGCATCTGGTGGTAAATTGATGTTACGTCGCGATGTGGTTTTTCTGGGCTGTGACTGTGGAATAATAGGAGCTGGGTTGTTAGGAGTCTTTTTGGTAACTGCATTTCTATTCGCTGCACTTGGACATGTAGAAGTGGAGGGTTTGATATTATTCACTGAATTAGTTGCCGGCAAAGAAGGAACTGGAAGGATAATTGCGGGAGCCGGAATACTCCCCGTGGGTGGATTTGTGACAACAATCCCAGTGTTAATAACAGGCGGTGAAACCACCGGAATAGAGGGGCCAGGGGTAATCAGCCTAGGGTCTTGTAGCGCAAGAATAGTAGCTAATTGATGTTCTATGTTAGAAAGCCTATTCTCCAGGGGCAAAAGCAAAGATTTTAACAAACTAGACATAGACTCCATTAAGGAGTCAAGCCCATCTCCTGAATTAGTTAGTGAGTCATTGCTTCCGCTCATATCCAGAAGACTGGCCAGACTGCTATCAGGAGTTATATCGTCCGGAACCCCTAAAGATAATAAATGGGGGGTAGCATCTAAGGGGTCAGACTCAGTTTGAGCAATGGGTGCCTGAAGAGTCCCATCATTTGCTATCGCCACACCTGTATTGTCCCCCCCGGAGTTGGAGCCCATAGACCCTTGTAAAATGATGGCGGGATTGTCTATAGGAAGATTTGTTGGGTTCACAACAATTGAAGTTAACGTAATGATGTCTGACCCAGCCGTAATAGAAGAGTCAATAGCATCATGATTAACTATCACGGGTGCGTGGGGGATATTAGAGGGTAGTGTGCTCATGACAGGGGCATTAGTAGGAGTTAGTGGTTGACTGCTGGCGGGAGTAGAATCATTAATGGAGTTCCCAGCAGAAGTAACAACAGGGTTTATCAAACTTGGCGGCGGGGAATGCATCATTGCAATGTTGCCCAATGAAGATCTTTTTGCGTGAGCAAGATCCAATGATACCCTCCTTTCCATTATAGAAATGCCCTCGTCTATCAAAGAGTGTGTTCGAGAAATAAAATTATCTAGGGTACCAATTACTTTTTTAGTTTTGACGTTTCCAGCTCTCTGGCTCCTAGTTTTACGAGTAGACATCTCTGGCAAGTTAAAAAAGGAAACAAGCTATAGTAAAATACCTCAACAAATGACCCAAAGATAACAGTACACACAAGGTAAGCAAATAGGCTACCCAGAGAAAAAGTGACCCCAGTAGCTTCAAACAGAAAGGCAACAGTAACAATCAATACGAGCCTTTGGTACAGAGGACTAATAAGGGTGCGCCCAGACCAGGCACTACAGGCCACGGAGGGCCACAGAGGGCCCGCCCTTTGCCCGGGCTTAGCCCCGGGCGCTCCCGCGCGCTCCCGCGCAGCGAGCAGCTTCCAAATTTATGGTCCCGAACCTATAGGGCGGGGTGGGGCGGGGCTGTCAAGGAGAGCAGAGACACCGGGACTCCTGGGAAAGCGAGTCCCGGGTCGCGCTCGCAGCCCTGCCGCCTCACCGTCTCTCAGAACCCCACAGGAGCAGCTGGATGTAGGAACCACCGAAGAGTCAGGCAGGTGAGCGGCGAAGCGGGACCCGCGCAGCGGGTACCGCGAGACGTGGGTGGTGGGTCCTGGAGGAAACAGAAACGCCGTCTTCAGAGTCCGATTTTGCAAGGGAGTGTCCCACTGCCGAGAGATCCTTCCCTCTTTTTCACCTGGGGCAGCTGGGGCCGGGGCGGTCAGGGAGAGCGGGGCCAGGTGACACGGCCAGAGACACCGGGACTCCTGGGAAAGCGAGTCCCGGGTCGCGCTCGCAGCCCTGCCGCCTCACCGTCTCTCAGAACCCCACAGGAGCAGCTGGATGTAGGAACCACCGAAGAGTCAGGCAGGTGAGCGGCGAAGTGGGACCCGCGCAGCGGGTACCGCGAGACGTGGGTGGTGGGTCCTGGAGGAAACAGAAACGCCGTCTTCAGAGTCCGATTTTGCAAGGGAGTGTCCCACTGCCGAGAGATCCTTCCCTCTTTTTCACCTGGGGCAGCTGGGGGCGGGGCGGTCAGGGAGAGCGGGGCCAGGTGACACGGCCAGAGACACCGGGACTCCTGGGAAAGCGAGTCCCGGGTCGCGCTCGCAGCCCTGCCGCCTCACCGTCTCTCAGAACCCCACAGGAGCAGCTGGATGTAGGAACCACCGAAGAGTCAGGCAGGTGAGCGGCGAAGTGGGACCCGCGCAGCGGGTACCGCGAGACGTGGGTGGTGGGTCCTGGAGGAAACAGAAACGCCGTCTTCAGAGTCCGATTTTGCAAGGGAGTGTCCCCAAAGTGTCAGTCAAAAAGAGGTTGGGTACCACCTTGGCCCATTTCAATCTCCGCCCTTGATCTCTGGTTCTCAATATGGGATCAAGGGCCCTAATCTACCCCCTCTGTGGTGTTTACACAACCCCTTAGACCAGAGGTCTTCAAACTTTTGGTTGCCGAGACCCGCCCCAGTCAAAGTGTTCAGGTGTAAGGACCCCCTCCTGACAAACAATTCTAAACCTATAGGCAGAGCTACTGGAATTATGAGGAAGGTGAGGACCAAATTATGCGATAGGCTCGACTAAATTTTATGGTATCTCATCAGTACCAGTTTATAATTAAATTACAGCAATAAACAACAGAAAGATGTCTAGTTAACCTTTGTGAAGGGCCTTCCACTCAGCAGGAATAAGTGCTGCCACATTAGAAGCTCACCTGGCACTGGCCGGGAGCAGCAGGGGTCCCTTAAAACCCTGGCAGCCTTATGCAGAGTTAAGCAGTTTACCAAGGCCACTTTCCTCTCACCCCCTCCCTTCCATCCCTCTCTCCTCTTCCAACCCTGGATCCCTCTCTTACTTTGCAAGCCATTTTTACAACTTCGGAACTCTTCCCATTCAACCTCTCACTTCATGTTTAATCACCTCTTGCCATTCTGTCTTTTCACTGCCCTCCTCTCTCGAATGTATCGAATGGCCTCTCTGGACACATCACCTCTCTTTCCCCTCAGCTCCTCTCATTCACCTCAAGTCTCTTCCTTAAAATTTCTGTCTATTTGTATCTTACACCTCTCCATCCTCTCTTGAACTTCTCTTCCATCATCGCTGTTGTCCCTCACCCACATCGTACCAAATTCTCTTTTTATGTCACAGATCATCACTCAGCTATCTTCTCTCACCGTTTAACAGTATCCCTGCTCTGTGCCCTCACCTTTCGCTCACACTCACTTCTCCTCTTGCGTTTCTGCACTTCTTCAGCACTTCACATTTCTCCTCATCCCTGACCTCTTCAATCTAATTCTCTTGCTCCCATGCTGTCCTCTCTCATCCCATCTACTCTCACCCTTTCATCTCTCCTCACTGGGCATACCCGTATGCTCCTCTCGGCCTGTGCCAATCTTCTTATTGTTCCCTACTGCAAAAAAACATGAATAGTCGGCCTCACTGTTTTGGTGCGGGCCACATAGTTGTGGAACTTTCACCCACCTTTGCTTCACTCCACCATTGATCTATTATCCTTTAGGAAACTATAAAAACTGGGCCCTATACCATGTGGATTACCACATTTGGCTGGTTCTCCTATCCCCTCTGTGTGTTTCTTATTTGCCATTTCAGCCAGCAGATGGTTATTAGCCCCAGGGCACTTTTTTGGAAATAATAATAATAGACAGAAGTGTGACCTGGAAGGTGGGACCCACTTTCTATCACTCCACGACCCTCCTGGGGGTCAGGCCCCTCAGTTTGAAGACCCCTGCCTTAGACTAACATAAATGGGGTTGTGATCACTAAAATGCGACCATTGTACCACATATTCCTTTACTTAGGGAGCTAAAATTGTAATAACAATTATATAATCAATAGTGGAGAACAGACCCCTACCCTTGACGATAGGAATACCCACCCCTTCTTCTCTCCTGTTTGGGAGCACCAACCCAAAATCTGTATAAAACCTTAGTAAATCCGCCGTTATAGTTAGTTGAGCAAACTATAACTCGCACCCCCGCAATGCACTGCTAATGACGTCACATATTACATCATTCATGACATGGTCAGTGATATCACTGATGACATCACTGATGACATCTCAAATTACATCACTGGTGACATCACTGATGATATCATCCACGTGAAAATCTGATGCACCTCCTCACACCTTAATAAAACCTTTGATACACCCACTCTAAAATACAGACTACCATTTTCGAAACAATAGAGACACCAATACCAGTTACTACGTACACACTCACTGATTCCTAGGTCTACACACACATCTACTCATACACCCATACAGTCACTCATACATGCAGTGACTCATCAATCCAACACTATTATAGGCACTCATACACCTATACAAACACTCACACACTGCCACTCATCCAGAGTTACTCACACATCTAGTCAGTCATGCAAAGAAACAACCACACTTCTATTTACTCACCTATACAGTTATACACACACAACCTCACTTTATTATACAGATACTAACATATACTTACTCTCTTACACAATCACTGATACAAGTACATACTCATCCATACAGCCACTCTCACAATCACTGACTCTCTCATATAGTTATTTGTATACTCCAACTCTCACATACACTGCCATTTACATATGTAGTTACTTGGACTTGTAGCACTGAGATATCCATTTACTCACCAACACACCCATACACACACTCAGCCACTCATATAGCTGTTTCCACATGCACTCTTCAACCCATACACCCAGTGATATGAAGCACTCACTCATCTATGCACAAAGTCACACACCTCCCACCTACCCACACCCACACTCAGGCACCCATGCAAATACTCAGGTAACCAATCAATAACCCATATAGACACTCATGTAGCTACTCACTAACCGATGTAGCACTTTACACAGCAATAGACAGACTGATACTGACCTTCACAGAGTTTAGTCAGTAACCCATGCATTCAATAAGACACATTTAAACGCTCACTTATACAGTCAGTCATGCACCTACTAAATCCTCCATCCAGACACTTATACACCCACTCATTCTTCATTACACCTTGACCAATATAATATATATATATATATATATATATATATATATATATATATATATATATATATATATATATATATATATATATATATATATATATATATATATATATATATATATATATATATATATATATATATATATATATATATATATAAAAAATGTAAACTTTACAGAATCACACAGTCACTGGATGATGTAATCAGGGATGCCATCAGTGGTGTCATTTGAGATGTCATCAGTAATGTCACTGACCATGTCATGAATTATGTAATATGTGACGTCATCAGCAGTGCATTGCAGGGGCGCAAGTTATAGTTAGCTCAACTAACTATATCAGCTGAATTTCTATGGTTTTGTATGAGTGAAATGTCCAACTAACTATAATGTCCCCGAAACCTAACGTTTTTTCAGTGAATATATACATATACATAACATCACATCATTTTAATTTACCTGTGATGCTGCTTGAAAAAAGTAATAATATTAGAATTTTTCAAAAACAAAAATATTACTCACTCAGTTCCTCAACCTCGGAATTTAGCAGGTTGTAAAAGTTCTTTTTACTGCCTATGATATCTGCCCAGCAGAGCGTCAGCTGCTTCTTGGTGTGAAGGATGCCATTGGTGTGGCACATACAGCATCACACCTGCACACAGGGCATCCGCAGGGCCTGGTCTGCACCTGCTGCCAACATGCAGTTTTAGTGCACCCTGAAGATGAGTGTGGCCACTTCCAGCTCGCCAAAGATAGGGCAGATGCTGCAACGTTGCCTAGTTCTACCTTTGCACCGGGGACTGGACTGGAGTTGGGACTGAGATAGGAAGAAAGAAATCAAGAGGACAGAGATGAGATGTCAGGAAAGTAGAAAAACAAAGTATGAAAAAGTTGTTAAAACACACACAGAAACACGGCATTGTGAAATTGGCGATAAAATGGAGTGGATTGGGTTAGATGGAGAAAAACAAGAAGTACAGGAGAAAGTTAGGTAGGAGCAGGCTAGATAAAACAAAATGAAGGATCACTTACGTACAGCCTGGCGCTGAATAATCAGCACAAAACACGCTACAGAAGTAAATAGCAGTACAAGCAGCATGACGTACATTTTAAACCTATTGGTGGATCTCTGCGGAGTCTTGCAGAGTTTTTATGTAATTTCGTGAAATTCCACTCATTCTGCTCACCCCTAGTCAGTAAACTGTGGCCGAGTGGCTGAATGCTGGGACTTGACAATCCTTTAAGTGAAGTAGGAGGAATAATGCTAGCCTAATGTGTAGTAGCCCTAAATTCTGGGGCCAGCAAAGCCCTCCTCTTCATCCAAGTCCTCCTCCTAGACCACTTCCTGCTTATTTTCTTCCTACTCATCCTCTTCTTATTGAGCAATGCTGACCACAGACATTTCTAGTTGGAGGAGGATCAGATTCTCTCATCAGTTTTCCCGCCTCCCTACTCTTGTAGATGGTTCATCTTCATCGAACAACTTCTTGTCCCCAGTACCTGAAAGAAGAAGATTGGAAAGGGGCAACCACTCGGTCCCCCCGAACGTATGGTTGGGTGCCCCGATCCCCCCTGGAAACCATTTTGGGCGGGGGGCGTGGCTCGCTGGTATGCCCGAAGTGGCGTAGCCGGGCGCGCCTTTTCCCGCCCAAGAGGGGTTGTCCTAGACACCTACACAGAAGACCACGCCCAGTAGGCGTACCGGAGGAGGGTACACGCCCTCCCGCAGAAGAATAAATAGAGCAGGAATCCGAAGAAGCGTCCTCTTGTTCCTGTGCTCTGAAGGCTGCACCCACTCGTTGCTCGTGAGCCCTCGACAGAACAAGCGGAAATTTTGACCCACCCACCAGCCCCTTATGGCAATGTTTGTTTAAATAAAGTTTTCGCTGAGATAGGCCTTTTTTCCTTTGTAGAAAAAGTAAAGGAATGTTTTAGATAAGGATGTGACTTCTGCCAGTAGGATAATGTTTTTCTTTGTAGGAGAGAGCAGTTGATGACACATCAAGGCTATGTCAGAATTTTTCTTTCCTAGTAGGTGAACAACTGTCGTATTTATTTTTTGGTCGGGCGGTAAGGTCATGATCGGTGAGCAGTAATTTCAAGGTCCCTAGAGGGGGGCGCCACCCAGAATGGATGGGAGCGCCCGGGGGGAGGCGGCCATTGGCCCCTTCCACGGGGAGGCAGCACCCACTTAGGATGGGTCGCCTAGGGGGAGACTGCCATAGGCCCCTCCCAGGGGGAAGGCGGCTAGATGCCCCTCCTACTAATTTCCCGGGGGCCGGATATCCGCGATGGCGGATAGAGAGTGTAGGGATGGGGGGGAGTCCACGCTGTCCTTCCTACAGATACCTCACACGGGAACTCGGACGACCTTTAAGATGGCATTGAGTGGAAAGGGGGCCCCCACCACGACAAGGGAAGTTACAGTTGGCAATGAGGGTAGAGTCCTCTGCGCATGCGCCACTCACACCGTGAGGGCGAGATTTTGGTAGTAGGGATCTGACACCGTTTAAGACCTTGCCGTTGGCCCTTAATGCTAGGATGTACAATTTTAATTTAGAATGTTTGCATTTTCAGGATGTTAGATTCGGCTAGGAAACCTTTGTATTAGAGATCTGTTAAAGTTAGCCAAAGAACATGTCTTCATCGAAATGTAATAAATGTAAAATTGTACATAATGATGAAACTTTTATTTAATGTTTTAAATTTTGTTTCATATTTTAATAAACACGGCAGGGAGGGTGACTCCCTCCCGCCTTCCAAAAGTTCAAACCTGTGTCCGACTTCTCCCATCCTTGGGGATTGGTGTTGGGAGGGGGTGGCGGGCATCCCGGCCATATGCAACAAGTGCAGAGCATCATAATTAAAGTGCTATAACACTACAGATTAGCGGAATACATCTTTAGCTGTGTCAAATGTGATATGGGATTTGTGAAAACCAGCATATGATGGATCAGAGATTAGCAGTGATGTGATAAACAAATATATGAAATGTAAACTCAAACTCACCAACTCCAGCCACAGATCTTTTGGATATCCCCCGTGAGGTCAGCTGCGGAACCTGGCTCCTTAAGTTTGGAATGGATGAAGATTTCCTTGATCCAGCATCTTCAAAAACTTGATTATCCTGCATTAATTTTCAGATGTATTACTAAATCAACGTGAAAACCAAAGCAGAGATATAACACAAGGTATTATTGGAAATTATCCACCATCATAACATGATAGGACAGTTAGTTATTGTGTAAAGTATAAAAACGGTTATTAACCTACAGAATTTGGCCCACTCACCTTACAGACGATGGCAGAGGGTCTGATTGCTGTTGTCAGTATGTCTTCTGACACCCATGTGGCATTTTCAGTGCTCATAATGACCGACTTGGTCCTGACAGCAGCTGTAATGAAGCAGACACATACATATTGGAGCAAATAGATTTAATTTTTAAACTAAGTGTAATTGTTTATAGAGGACAAAGTGGTTTGAGCTCCTCCTCTTTAGAAAACACAATATGAATTATCTTGAATAAAATGTAAAGGCTAAATAAAGAAGATGGGTCATACACTCATGTTCAAAAACGTTACAAAGGCTGCAAATCTTATAAACCATAATCTTGCATATTGTACTTGGTAACAACAGGGATGTTTGACACAACACACACTGCTAACATGCCGTACATTAAATCAGTTGATTAATAATTTGTGAAGTAATATGTAGGTGAAGTTACCAGTGTCTACAGCCGTCTGCTGTGTGGTGCCTTACCATGTGAGATATAATGGCGAGGGGTAGAGGTCCCTCTTGCCTGAGATGAGGTTGGTCCAACTTCACAGGGCCTATAGGAATATGAGAACTCTTCTAAATTGAATAAAACACTTAACATGTAAAACACACTTATACATTATGGTAACTAGTAACTGTTGTGTTGCAAACTAAGTAATGAACATGACAAACCGTAGCTAATGATTGAAATACATCTTGTAACAACATGGAGAACACTTCTTGTTCGCATATTTTATTACAAGTTCTTGCTGGTGATTGTGGGCGACCTGGCCCTTGACGCCTACCCCATGCAGATGCATGGAATCACTATGGCTGTTTGTGGAAAATTAAGACAAAATATTAAAAACTGTTTAATTCCATAAATACACATATGTATGTAGTACAACAATCAATGCAGATATGATGGAAACAAAAGAAGGAAAATTTCATGAACCATTTATTATTCATATAAAGTGACAGGCAGATATTTGACACATTTCACAAAAGAAAAATGTTTTGCTTTACAAAGACTTCTGTGATATAGAAAATGAAAAGCATAAGTGTACAATGCACTATAAGGTCAAGCGCATGCTATGTGTTTTTTTGCAACCAGACACCTGTGCTGTCTAGTAGGCTCAATCTAAAAATGGTTGTAGTGTTCCATGGCAGATTTGCATGCAAGATCAAGATGCACTTGCATGCATGTATCATGATGCATACATGCACATTAGTGGCTACCTCAAATTTTTGGGGGATTGTTTAGTAGGAACGTTTTCCATTTTTTGGGATTAACTGCTGTGGAAGGGTGGCCTGTTTGGATTTTATTCAGCATCAGAACTGGAAGTACTTACATTTATTTACTATAATTTGTACTAATGCTTGTGTATTTAATAATATAATGTGCTATTATTTATTTATTTATTTTTTATTTAGCTGTTTTATAACACGCTCTGTTACTCCAGAGTATCCTGGCTCGAAAAGTAAAAAACAAACAGGTGGCCAGAATGAAACAAGAGAAAATAGGCAGAAGTCTAATAAGCAGATCTAAAAAGATGAGTCTTCAGTGCCTTCTTAAAAGGTACAAAATTCTGGATCAATCTCAAGGATAAAGGCAGAGTGTTCCAGGCCGAGGCCGCAAGAACGGCAATTGACTGGCCTCCAAGGCGCACTCGCCGAAAGCGGGGAACATTCAGAAAATTGCAACCAGCTGAACGCAAAGAACAAGTGGGAGTGTATCGGCTGAATCTTTTCCTCAAATAAAAAGGCCCAAGATCATTGACTGCTTTAAATGCTAGTGTTAGGATTTTAAAAGTAATCCTTTGAGACACCGGCAGCCAATGTAGCTCCTTCAAATGGATTCACACACTCTCTACTGGGCACATTGCACAGAAGTCTTGCCGTCACATTTTTAATAATTTGTAGTCTAGCGACTAGGAATGCTGGAGTTCCGCTCAGAAGAGAGTTGGCATAATCGAGTCGTGATAGAATTAATGCCCTCGCAACCGACTCTCTTGCTGAAAACAAACCCCTGTAAGTTTTTTTATGTGTGCCTCAAATCTCAGATCCTCCCCAAACCATACTCCCAGGTTTTTTGCCGGGATGGTGACTGAACTTGGCTGGGGAAAATCAGGAGGCCACAAAAGATCTCTAAAATTGGGCGGAAATTGGCCGTACAGCAAAATCTCTGTCTTGTCTTCATTACATTTTAGCTGTGCCACTGCTAACCAGTTAAACACCACAGAGAGACAAGAACGAATGACCTCAGTATTAAGTGTTGTATCTGGCCATGTAAACAAAAGTTGCGTATCATCGGCATACGCTATGATTTTGGCCCCCATTTGTTCGGCCAAAACTATCAGTGGGGTAAGGTATACATTGAAAAGCAATGGGCTTAATGTAGACCCCTGAGGTACCCCGGTACTAAGAGGCTTGTCCGAGGAAGAAAAAGGTGGGATCCATACTTGCTGGGACCTATCGGACAGAAAAGATTTTACCCATTCCAGTGCAGAGCCTAGCACACCAATCTCAGCCAATCGAGTCAGGAGAAGTGAGTGCGGGACAGTATCGAACGCGGCAGAGAGGTCCAATAAAATTAGAGCCGCTCTGCCGCCACTGTCCAAACACTCCCTAATCGCCTCTGTGATCTCCACCAAGGCTGACTCTGTGCTGTGTGCTGCACGGAAGCCAGACTGAGCAGGGTGGAGAGCTTTCGATGACTCCACAAAGGTATTTAACTGACTAAAGGCAAGTTTCCAATTTTTGCCATGGCTGGAAGCAGAGAAATGGGCCTGTAATTGCCCGGCATAGCAGGATCAGCACCCGTTTTCTTCAACAAAGGAAGCAGCTTTGCCTGTTTCCATTCCGCAGGAACCTTGGAAGTTTCAAAGGATAGACCCATTATTTGAGAGACCTCCAATGCCACTGATTCCGCCACTGCAGCCAACACCCGGGCCGGGCATATATCACCAGGGGCACCGGATCTCAAAGATTTAATTGCAGACAAAGTGTCTTCCACTGAGGGGGGTGTGAATCTCTCCAAAGTATGAGTAGGCGGTATTATGAATCTGACATTTTCAACAGTCCTACTCGCATCACTGACCGTTCTAAGACTTTGCTGTATTGTAGCAATTTTTGTTAGAAAAAAAGAGGAAAGATTCTCACACCATTCAGTTGAGGGTTTCACCGATGTTTGTTCAGCACACGGGGAGAGAAAGCTCTTAACAATTGAAAAAATTTCCCGACTGTTATTATTAGCTCTCTCAATTCTTTCGACGAAATATTCAGATTTAGCCCGCTTAATACTAGCATAGTACTCCCGCTGTGCTGAACGGTAGGCTACCTTAGCTTGTGGACAATAATCTGCCCGCCATACTCGCTCCAATATCTTACAGGCAAGCTTAAGACTGCGTAATTGGGGTGAGTACCAGGGTTGTGAAGGGGTCATCCTATCTCTACCTGATTTCATCCCTTTCGATGAGGCGGATATTCCAGCTCTCAGCCAGTCATCAAAAACCTGAAGTGCAGAATCCAATTCCCCTCCCAAGATCGGTCTATCTTGATCAAGCGAGGTAATAAAATTACCTACATTGATCTTCGGGGGGAACGTATTCCTGCAGGGCTTGGGAGTGTCTTTCATGGCTGACCAAGTAAATCTAATCAGCCGATGATCTGTCCAAGTTAAAATTTGAGGGAGATCCACCTTCAAAGGAAAGTTAGAACATAGGACATCTAGAGTGTACCCACCTATATGTGTAGGGGAGGAGGCCCATTGGGTTAAAGACGCCAGGTCAAAAGAATCGTTTAGAAGCTTACTTTCCTGGAGTTCAGGCTGATCTACGTGGATATTCAGGTCACCAAGCAGTAGGAAACGTGAAAACCTCACTGCTCGGGGGACCAGAGTCTCTAGAAGAGCTTTAAGAAAAGGACCTGGAGGTACTGGAGGTCGATAAATAAGGGAGCCACCCAATGTAAAATGGGGGGACAAAATCAAAGAAAAATTCACAATCTCGCCCTCCTCTATATCATCCGTATTTTCTATATTAAGGGCCCAGGAATCCCTAAAGATAATGGCTAAACCGCCACCCCTACCGCTGGCTCTGTCTTTCCTCCGTATCTTAAAACCTCTGGGAATGGCCAGCTCAATGTCGGGAGCACATGAGCTATCCAGCCAAGTTTCAGTAATAAACAACAGGTCCAATGTGCCATCTTCCAATAAAGAATACATTTCTGCTGTATGTTTACACATTACACATATTAGTTATGTGTTTTGGGACAATGCTTATGGGTGGCATATTTACATTTAAATGGTGAATGATTTTGTAATGTTTTATTTAAGTTGTGGAAAATGTGTTGACATTTTTAGAAAATTGTATCAAGTTTTTATTTATGAATATGTATTTGTGTTATGATTAATTACATTTAGTAGTATGTACTTTATTATGTTATTTACAGTTTTAAGTTCAGTTTTAAAGAGGTTTATATTTTATGTATTGTAGGTTTTACATTTTGTTTAAAACGGGAAATTATTTTATTTTTCGGTTTATAGATTTATTTTTGTATGCTTTTAAATGTATTTGCTGACAACTTTTATTAGTTAACTTCTATTCTTGATGATTACCAATTGTTTCGCTTCAATATGTTTATCATCAGGACCATGTCAATATTGTTGCATTTTACTGAGAATGTCTAGAAAGGAGAAAGTAGAACTACATGAGACACTGCAAACTGGCTTTTGTGACTATTCCAATGCTGTCAATATTTGGGCTATTCAGAAAAGCTATCTTGGTGTATAGAAAGTAGTTCTAGTAGGTACACCAAGATGCAATAAACAAACCCCCAGCTGGAGGACTCTGCTTCTGCTCACCTATCTTTTTTTGTACAGAGACCTTAGCTGCGGGGGTGACGATGTCCACACATAGGTTTTAGTGGTATATGTGGGAGGATCAAGAGAGGGTGGTGGAAAATGGCTAATAGTTGTTGAAAAATGGGTGGTATTTAAGGAAATTAAAAGAGGAATTTTAGGTAGGATCATGCCAAAACAAAAACAGATCCACAAATGATTAAGATAATTGCAATGCACAAAATAAACCTCTAGATGTGGTTCTGTTGTGCTATTGACAGCCAGGCTTAAACGTTCTCCAGCCCAGACTTAAAGTAAGTCAAGCACTACACATGACCAACCTCTGGTGCTGCAACACACTCATGTAAAGATCTAGAGAGGGAAGAAATGTAATTTGACATAAGGAGACAAATAAAACAAAATAAATTAATTAACATTTGAAATGAAACTTTATTAAAAATCATTTAAATGTTATGAATAGGATTTTTTTAAACATTTTACATCTTAATTATTTTTTGTTATACACAATAACATTTTAATGAAATATATGGTCAATGATAACCACAAATTAAAAAAAACATTAAAATAGTTGTATCTTGTCAGACTCAAATCATCACTAACCTGTAGATCAGACGTTTGCTATAGAAACAGTCTTGAAGCCATCAGCCTTCTTTCCCCTTGACAGTGATGAACATGTGCTCTCAGTGCTGATGGCAAAGAGTGGGGCAGATGAATAGCAATATGAGAGAAAGCACATAAGAGACATTGCTGATTTATAGTCACACAGCTCGTATCATGAGATTGAACTTCTCCCAATTTTGTGCAGTATCGCACAAGCGAAAAATGTTGACACAAACTCTTATTCACTGCTCTTACATCAAAGTAAAATACACACAGTTCTTTCATTCATATGACATTTGCATGAATTATAATATTCTGCAGGAAGTGACACATACATAAGATTCCCTCTAGCAACTTGTGCACTACGGTAAACATGCAACATATCAAGGGCACAGTCCTTTAACCTTTTTAGAACCAAAAGAATCATCACAAACCTTCTTGTTTTCTGAGGTCCTTTACCAGTTGTTAATGCACCACAACTTGAGGCCCAGATCAGAAACAAAGGTTCTCAAATGATCTGCACATAACACTACAGAGACCCAAAAGAGAGTTGCTACAGCACAATTTTGAAGGTGTGATAGAATCCCAGTACATACGTGAAAATTATAGTACAGCAGCCCAACTGGAGTGCCCTAATCCAAAAAGTAGGGTTTAGGGAATATATGACAATCACAATGCATGCTTTACAATGCGGTTTTTACATTGCAACTACCATTACATTGCATGATTTTACTACGCATGCTAATACAACGCATATTTAAAAACTACCATTACAATGCATTCCATTACAACACATACCATTACAATGCGTACCCTTACAGTGCATAACACTTCAAGGGCAACAGTAGGGTTAGTGTTGGATAGTGTAGGGGTACAAATTACTATTCCCACTCCAGTGAGTGCAACAGTAGGGTAAATGTTGGATAGTGTGGGGGCAAAAATTACTATTCCCACTCCAGTAAGTGCAACAGTAGGGAAAGTGTTGGATAGTGTAGGGGTAAAAATTACTATTCCAACTCCAGTGAGTGCAAAAGTAGAGAAAGTGTTGGATAGTGTAGGGGTAAAAATTACTATTTCCATCTACCCCAAAACCAATACCCAACCTCAAACAAAAAATCTCCATTACTTACATTATAATGCATTGTAATGGCATGCATTGTAATAGTATACGTTGTAATGGCATGCGTTGTAGTGACATGCATTGTAATGGAATGCAATGTAAAGGCAGTTGCCTTATAACAGTTGCGCTGTAAAAGCAGTGAGATTTAATGACAGAGCTGTAATGGATGTTTCCCGCGTCTAGCTCTCCCTAGCTATTACTAACCTGAGGCCCCTGATTGCAGCACTGAGAAAGGTCAAACAGTTCCAAAAATGCAAGGAAAGTTTGAAGGTGACATTGCAGAAGAAAGTTCAAGAAGTACCACAAACAGAAGACTTCCTGCATGATGGTCTTTATATCTGTCTAGAAGATAATCTTGACTGGAAAATCAGAAACACAGGTGAAGAGTGAATCTAAGAGGATCCAAAGCAGATGCGTTGTCTCATCGACAGGGAACAAAGACAAACACCTGGCCACACTATGGATGTTGCTTTCTATGCTGTGGAATACTTTAATCCTGCATTAGATCCTAAAATCCAAGGATCCCTAAAGTTTGTGGTAGATCCTTGAATTATGGGATCCTCATATTCTGCAGTAGATCCTAAAATCCTGCATGCCACTCATGGGCTTGGCTTTAGGGTTGCCCACATGGGGACAGGACTACATGCTGATGATAGTGGGTAACAACTGGGAAGCAGATATGGAGAAGCCACAAACGTGGACAGAATAACTCAAGTAATGCTCTATGGATCACATCCAAGTGGCAATGCCCTGAGCAATTGGTGATTGGGGCGGCAACAGTGCACTTAACTAGAAGTGAATGCAAATTGGAGTGCTGCACCTGTGACATCCATGCTATGTGTTCTCACACCTATTAGCCTTTTTGACCTGAAGAAACAGAAGTCTTTTAGCCTGGTCAACAATAGGCGTGAATGCTATTACCTAATTGTCAAAATTCAATATGGAATTCTCACTAAAGAGGAGTTATATTGAATCAGTTGTCCTGCCTGGACATCTAAGACTGAGTATACCCAAGTTATCTTGGCTTTTTCTATTGGAGGTCTCTGAGAGATCCTGTTTTTCTACTGCCAGTCTGATATCCTGCAGTAGTGCTGGCAGAAGGTGCTGGAACTGCTTTGAAAAATACTCGAAGGAACCAGATGGGATAAGTTTGGAGATGCAGCAGAACTCCTTGTTGCCAAAGACGTTCTCATGCCAACTAAATTTAAAAACACAGAGAAACCAGATAAAAGTGACAATAGAGTCGAATACTTCAGAAACAGGTGCACAGTAACTCGCCATTGGTGTGCTAGTATGTCTTTAAACAAAAACACATTCTTGGTCCACGGTTATTTCACAACTTACTCAGAACACAGTAGGAGAGGTATACTCCCTGCCTGCTGCCAAGCGATTTTCTGATACTGTGAGGCGATTTTGTGGTCTGTAGCCATAACATTGTTGCAGAACTTTGAAAGGCAATTTCCTGCTGAACCTGAACCTAAGTACATTGGAAGACTGCCTGTTGGATAACCATGCTTCATGAATCTGGTGGGAAAATGAGAAGTATTTCTTACTATTGACAATTTTCAAAAGGAAACCAAGTTTGTTAGAATTGGTCAAGAATATTACTGCTTACTTGTTTTCTTGCAAAACTTTCCTTAACCTTTTGAATTAGTACCAATACACATTCATAGTGGAGGATATCTGTCATCAATCCAACATAACATCTGGACGTCACAAAGGCTCATTTGACAAGCCAGCATTTCATTTTCTCACTATGGCTGCCAACTCAAGAATATTAAATCAAGGGTTCATAATATTTGATGCAGAGTTCCTTCACTATTGTTAACTCAAGCTGTATTTAAATTCAACATTGCACAAATGAGCAGTACGTCAACCTGCAGGATTCAAGTCACTTCCTCACCTTCCTGCCAGATGTCAACTTCTTGAAACGGGAGGTGAGTGCTAAGTCTTTGCCTCCGCTACTTTGTTCTAACTGTGACCATATTAAATGCTTCCATGAGAGACACAACTGTTTAAATCGACCCAATAGACTATCATTCAAACTGAAGGTCTTGAAATTCGGAAATATTTTTCCTCACAATATTCAAATCTGTTGGCAAGTTTTTGTGTGTCACATTTTAGACTACAAGAAAAGTGGTATGAAACATATGAGTTCTTTTTTCAAAATGTATTCTTGCTCGGTTGTGCTGTTACACAAAACATTGAATTAATTTCTTTGCAGACTACCATTCTCCTTTCTCCTCGTCACTAAACAAAACTCAAAGAATCAGTAGGAGATCTGTTTGCTACTGCAGGTGGCAATATGGTCCCTAGCACAATGGGCTAGTCCCGCACAATCATAGAGGGGCATATTCTCAAGGACCTATTGCAGCGTTATCGGCACCTCATCACAGCTAAAGTTGCGATTAAACTAATGCCCTATTCACAAGCAGGTGATAACAGCCCATATCACCAGTTTACCCGCGATATCAGCTGAAAAAAACATGAGATGCAGAGTAGGCATTCCTGTGCCAAAAGCAGCGACAACACCACTCCGCAACATTCTCAACGAACAGCCAGATCAGCGAAAAGATCACAAAACAGGTGGTAAGGTGTGTTAGCAGCTCCGACCTGGTGTAAAGTTGGATCACAGGCTGCACCACAAAAGGGAGCCTATACCAGAGCCACACCTGAAGGGCAACAGATGCCACCGAGACACTGATCATACAGCCCGGACAACCAAGAGGGCCACAACACACACCGCCATCACCCCAGGACCCCGGGCCCCACCCGGGTACCCCCCACCCCCACGGGACCAAGACACTGCACATCAACGGCACGAAAACATAAACAAAAGCACCCTCCCGATGTCGCATAGTTGCAACAATCAACATACATGTGAGTACTGAAATCCTGATTCATTCATTCACCATTGAAAGATCAAACAAAATGTCACATTCTAGTTTGTCTCCAATCAACTATTCTGAAGAGTCATGATGGGGAATCCCTGGACAATCTGTGGCCCACAGCCTGCAGGACAATATCCAAGATAAGAAGATGTATCAGGCATGCATCAAAGGACAAGGATAGAGAGAAAGAGAGAGAGAGAAAGAAAGAGAGAGCAAGAGAGAGACTGGACAAGGAACGCAAGGCCAATAGGGCCTTTGGCTCATGCAAACATGCCAACAGCTGTGTGTGTCTCAAAATGTGTACACCCCAAATCACAGGCCTGGCATCACAATCAGTGCGAAGGCCACATCACATTTAAGAAATGCAAGCAGTAGTCAGTCTAAAATTTGAAATGAAAGCTCCTTTAGCTCAACAGGCAAGGCGGAAGGCCAACCGAACCCCGTCCTTGGTCCTGAATGCGGCTGGCACACCCTGCATGAGATACCATACCAGCCTCCGTTGACTCTCACACCACGAACTGCGCTAATGAAAAACCAACGTGCCCACACCCCACACACACATTTGTCCCTGCATGACCTACACCTGCAAGGGATGCCCTAAACACCTTGGTTAAAAACTACCCATATGTCCAAACGTTACGCACACAAACGACTCCTTGCCCAGAGCTGTGGCATATCGTCCACCGAACTGCCGTCGGTCTGAGGAGTGCCTCTGCAACGAGACCAACAATCGCAATGGCAGGCATATACACATCCCCTGTCATGTTTAACTGTACCGTGCACAAATTCTTCATCTGTTTGGATAGCTGCCAGTGGCAGTATTGCGAATCAGTTTCCGTCTGAGTTTCCACCTTGCCTACGTCACCTGCATCCAGCCCTTGTTCCACTGTTGATCATGCACATTTGAGTGGCCCATGGAGGTCTGCCCATCCAATGCAACGGTGGCCAAATTGGATTATGACCTGACAGTTCGCCCCCCCGGCCTATGAACAGGAGTGTCCCCGGGATACCCGTGCATGGGATGCACTGATCTTTGGCATATGTGCTGGCAGTTGTGCATGAAAGATTGCACAACTCCTCATGTGCAGTGACCACATCGAGGCGCTCCCCTATTGGGCTGTGTTACAGGTTGGGGAAACAGCGTGGACTGAGCACATCTACCCGGACCAGTTAATGGATTGGCTCACCCTGCTGTTCCTTGAACCTGACAACTACGTCCTATTGGAACACATCACCCATGAAGCTGCACTGGTATTCATGGATGAGTAACTGCGTTCCTGCAGCCACATCGGATTGTCCCCCACAGCACAAGTCCCAACACCTTCTTGCATCGTGAGGAATGCTCCCATATCCCACCACAAAACATAGAACATAGTCATGACACATCTGTGTCATTTCAAATGTTTTATTCACATTCTGGTAAATGACGGAGCTGTACATTGCCATTCAAGCCCACATTACATGGAATCCCAGTGGTGGGCCAACCAGAGTCCTTTGGGGATCGGAAAGTGATTTGGAAGTGGGAGAGTGCAGTCTGCAGCAGGATTGGTCTGTAATTGACAACTAATGAAGATATGGCAGTCCATGTCGGGGTCCAGGTCAATGTCGCAGAGTGTTCCGGGGGTCGGAGATGGATGCTACTTCCTACTTCCTCACACAGTAATTACCATCCACATCGTACTCTTTTGATACTTCTGTGTGCGTTGTGTCCGGTGTATGTGGCGGTGTAATGGCTGCATCACTGTGTGCCACTGACACATCAGGGTGTGAAGGTGATAGGGCTACATCACTGTGTGCCACTGACAGATTAGGGTGCGAAGGTGATAGCGCTGCATCACTGTGTGCCACTGACACATCAGGGGTCGAGGATGTGTGTGTCGAAGTTCCAGCTGAAGTTATCTGGGACAGGCTCAGTGGCAGCAATGGCAAGATGCGGATCTGCAAGGCATGGAAGATCTCAGCTACATCTCACTTGAGTTAAGCTGTGGCAACCATACTTCCAGCCTGTATCTGCTCCATGGTCTCCTTTGTCCTGCACATCTGTGCCAACTCTGTGCTGTCATCGCTGGTGCCTGTCTGACTAATGGCCCCAGCTATGTCATCCAAGGACTGTCGGGGAGCATGGTGCGGACAGTGGGTGTCCACTATGGACTGTAAGTGGTCCCTGATGGGTTTCAGACACCCACGTATGGCATCGAGTTTGGCTGCCACGAGCTCGAAACCCATCCGTAACTGATCAGCCAACTCCTCCTGGCAACCCAACACACAGCATTGAAATTCCATGTGTTGTTCGTGGGGCTCCTGGGAGTCAGCCGTGGTGGTGTGTGTTTCCTGCTGTGTGGTCTGTGCAGGTGGTGGGGTCACCTCGATCTGAACAGTAGCGGCCAGCAATAGCTTATGCTTGATACTTGTGTTGTATCTGTGCTCTTGTGGTAGGATTTATGTCCCAAGTTACTCCTAATTACGCTAATGGTTGTAATTGGGTTATTTTTGGGAACTGCACATCGCAAGAGTAATGCAAAAATCCTGAAATTAGTGTGCATACTCCTGCATAATTTAAATTTCAGCCAGGCCTAGTAGACATCCCAAGATGAAGGCCCATTATCCTGAACCATAGAACTGGGGTCTATCATTGTCTTGCGATCAGCATCAATCTTCCTTGGAGTCACTTGTTAAATTACAGTGCATTAGTTGGTATTTACTAGATGGGATTCTGCCATCCCAGTATGAAAACCTGTCTCTAATTTCATTATCATTTCTTTATCATAGGCAACTTTTGTTACACCTAGTTGCCTATTGTAAAGAAATGATGTAGCCGCTCAACTATAATAATTTATTACAATACTTTTTTACATCGCAATGCCTGCTGCGAGAGCCAGCAGCCAAGGAGAAAGGCAGGTCAGGCCCCGCAAAATAATTAAATCTGTGTAAAGAACGAAAGCAAAATGATGCTTTTATTTCTTCTGCTCTTGTTTTCTAGTTGTACAGTGGCAAACAGAAAGGAGATATTACTGACAACATATTTATTTATTGCACTCCTTAAGTAATTCTACAAACGTTTCTTTCTGCATGTTTCTACACATTCCTAAGCTACTGTTCCTTTAAAAAAAATCTTTTTGCAATAACTATTTGACAGCTTTTCTGATGTGTATAATGCACTACCAATTCTGTTTTTATTCTTTGCAAACATGCTCTCTGTTTCATAGGAAAGAGCTAAGCACCAAGGCTTTAAGTGGTTTGTAGTTAAGGTGATGGTGTGACCATGTATTATATGGAATTAAGTACCCCCTTCCTGCCTTACATGATAAGGATATTGCAAGTCAACTCAGAGCTCCATTACCTTGTAAAGGAACTTGGCCTTCGAAATCATTCCTCTATATAGTCATAGAAATATGCAGGGACTATATCTGGATAATGTACCGAAGGTTGTACTATATCCCATATATAAAATGTGGCTGTTCTAAGGTGTAGAAGTTAAAAACACGTCTTTCACGTTGTTCTTTTAATCATACTGATAACATTTGTTGTCCTAGAGCTTCTACATTTTGAGGTGCTCATTGACGAGATATTTAAATATCATAGCCCTCTCAAAGTATTAATTTATTTATTTTAAAGAATTTAAGGACATTCATTAAAAGTTCAATCGATTCTTCAAGGTAGTTATTAACTGTTTTTGCATAATGATGTTCTATTGCTTTCATGCTTAATGGATAGCACGTGCATACCTTCCTTCAATATTTAAATGATGTGTGACTTTACAAGCCTGCCCTGGAGAGATCTTAACCAACCAATGAATATAGATACAGATCTATGCTGCAAACACCACCAACATTGAGGCAGGCAGGGTGGATTAGCTCCCATTCAACCAGGTATCTGTTTACAGTGTATATCCAAGACCACAGAACACTTAACAACAGAGGATACACATAAAACTGAAGATATCCTTATATTCTTCCTCCTGCTATAATACAGACAAAGCATTAGAAGATTCATGAATAATTAAGACCGTAATTGTTACGCATAATCATAACAGGGACCTATCTGAAATCGGAAAGAAGGAACTCTTATACAATCTCATACCCCCCTAATCTTTCCAAAAATGCCACCAAATCCTTTAAACGCAACTTACTTAGAAAAAATCCAGAAACCTTAATCTCAGACCCCTCCTTCAACATAAAGAAGGGCGCCATTATCAATGACCTTATATTTTTCACCACTAAAATTGCTAAATGGTGCAAAACCTTAAATAACATGCTTAAGGTACAGGAAGTGAGAAACATTCCATACGGCATTACGATGCTAATAACACCCTCTCGAAGACTAAAAGCTACACTGAATATAACATGCTACTAGAACGACACGATTCTCACACAAGTCGCCAACTAAGAATTGGAACGTTTCGACAGATATTTCTCAATCCTAAAAGTACACGTTCTTAACAGCCCTTGTTCTAGAAAACTGCTAAATAATAAATCGCAATCCATCTCCCCACACAGGAATCAATCTGCCAAGATAGAAATGATCTCCGCTATAGAGCCTCAGCAATTGAAAATAGAATCCAGAAACTACATAGCTAAGACTAACAGCCCACATCTAAAACCACTTTATCTCCTACAAACCACAGAGCTCATAACTCTGAAGCAAGCCCCAACACAGGTCCTAACTCTATATTGGAAAAAGTTGTAAGGATGGTAGTAGCAGGCACAGACCAGGAAAATTGGAGATGTAATCATAGGACAGGTGTTTAGAACCGTGGAACAGAATTATCTTAAAAAAATATATACATAGAAAAACCAAAACGTAGCCCATATCCTCAAGGGACAACATGTTCTAACATATCAACAGGGTCACCCATACTACCTCCTGTCTCTCCTCAACCTGGTATGGAGTTTGAAAATCCCAGCTCTCCTCATCCCAGTATGGAGTATGATAATCTCAGCTAGCTCCCAATCGAGCAAAACTTACAAAGCCATGCAACTCGTTTACATGGATATAAAGAACCTACTACTCTTATCTGAAAAATGTCTAAACTGGAGCGCCTACAGAAATCCGTTCACAGGACCTATATTAAACTAAGGTCTATCCCATTGGCACCGACAAACAGATGATACCGCCCTCACAATCAACTCAGATATCTGACAGACAGTGAGTTACAAACCCTTTTGCTATCATATGATCCTGCCACCAATCTTTCCACTAAGTTGGACAAATTTATTATTCAGTCAGTCCCTATAAACGCAAGCAGAATTGCAAAGACGAGCAATAGAATGCCAAACTTTAACAATCTAAAAAATTTGATACTAATTCCCGAAAAACAAGAATCATTATTTATCAAACCACAGAAACCCATTTTGTGTCTACGACTCAACTATCGGTCAGCAAAAAAACATGCCGCAGACATAGCTGACCTCATCTTAAACCAGGAAATAGACATAACTATTCTAACAGAATCCGGGCTATCTGATTCACCCTCCTCATGCATAGATCTATTAGTCCCCTGAACTATTGCATTGTGAGACTAGACAGACCAAACAAAAAGCCTGTATACATAGATCTGACATTGCCTTAGAGTCTTGTGAATATCTAGGTCTGTCATTAAGATCCTTAGACAATCAAATTTGCAAACTTCACGCATTTTATCACCCTCCAGGCAAAAACGCCATGTTGGTAGACAAGCTGATATAAATCATCACAGCAAACACCACTCCCCTTTCAAATGATATTTTCCTAGGAGACTTCAACCTTCAATGGGAGCATTATTTTGACATTCAGATCCTCCCATTGAACCTTCCTGGCAGGTCAATCGCTGGTTCAAGAATGCCATCTACCGACCCATTCAGAAGGCTTTACTTTAGATTGGATTATCTCTAAAGATAAAGGTGTCGATAAAATCGAGATCATCCCTTGCGACTGGTCTGATCATCACATCAGTACCTTCCAAATACCCCATATAAAAACCAAAACCTCCTCACAATCAATAAAACCCAGAAAATGGAGTTGTGACACTTGAGGGCTCAATATGGAAATTCTCGCTGCACGCTGTGAGAAAGAACTGCAACCTCCTAATAATCTAGCAAATGTCAATTAGTATAATTGAGGTCATAGCCCCATTAAAACTCTAAAGAGTCTCAGACAAAGATAAAAACCCTTGGTTTAATGGATCCCTCAATGAAGAAAGACGATCACTCAGACTCACAGAACAGAAATAGCGACAACACCCTTCCTAACCCCATTTATTCCAACCAAGACAGGCCAGAAAGGTCTACATTAAAAGCATTCTAAAAAAAGACTTCTTTAGAAAAACACTGGATAATGCAAAAATCAGACCGAGGAAACTCTTCGAACTACTAGAGGATCAATCCAATAAAATGGCTAAAACTGCACCAACACCTATAAAATCGGACATAGGCGTCTACCCTGTTCCACCTTCACCCCTCCCGGGAGTGTTTCGATTGGCAGGAAGTGATCCCCCTTCGGAGGCAGTCATTTAAGTATCTGGGAGTGTGGGTGACCTTTCTGCCGGAGTTGGAGTGGGCCCTTAACATCACCCCCCTGGTCACCCGGATTAAAACTGACCTTAAAAATTGGCAATCTTTCCCCCTTAACCCGCTGGGCAGAAGTGCTCTTTTCAAAATGATGATCCTCCCCCGCTTACTCTACATCCTACAGAACACCTCGGTCCCACTCCCCAGTAGCTGGTTTAGAGAACTCGATGGCACACTCATTCGGTTTTTGTGGGGTGGTGGAAGGTCGCGTATGTCCCTTTCCCATTGCCGGATCCCTCCTTCGACGGTGGTATGGGAGTCACCAACCTCCATTTTTACTACTTAGCTACAAAACTCATAGTGATCCATGATTGGTTCGATGGGCGGCTGGTCCGACCCAGCTTACCGGGTGGAGCTTACAACCCTAGGCTTCCAGCAGATTCAAGACTTCCTATACGGCTCCCCGGTGCCACAAACCCTGCCCCCACTCACCAGGTCGGTCCTCATGGCCTGACACGCTGCCCTTCGCTTGGTGACCTGGGACAGGAAGCTTATTAGACAGACGCCCCTTTGGCATGGCACCTGGTTGAGTGAGGTCTCATCCCTGGAAGGCTTCTACCGTTGGGACTTGGTGGGGATAACACAACTCGGTGACCTGTGGGTAGGGGACCATATGCGCTCCTTTTCTGATCTACAACACAGACACACTCTCCTACACTCCCAGTTCTAAAAATACTTGCAACTCCGCCATGCCCTTCACATACACCTCCCAACACCCACCCCCTCCTGGAATGTAGCCCCCTAGAAGCACAAGTCATGATGGGTAATCTGGGGAGAGGGGGGTGTCCCGTACATACCGCGCCCTGGTAAATAATTGTCCCACATCTCTGGACCGGCTTAGGAAGTGATGGGAGGGATGGGTGGGTCCTTTGGACGAAGCAGACTGGCGTTACGCCCTTATGGTGCCCAAAACCCTGACCACATCTTCTAAACTACGCTTGGTCCTGCTTTACTATCTTCACGCGGCCTACCTCTCCCCGGCTCGTCTTTTCCGCGCTGGCATAAGAGCCTCCCCAGATTGCGCGTGCTGCTCTGCTGCGCCAGCCGTCTTCTACCATATGGTGTGGTTATGCCCGGCCTTGAATTTCTTTTGGGGGGGGGTGGAGTGGGATGGGTAGTTTCCCACGACACGAAGCACTTACTACTGGGGGTGTTCGACGGCCTGGATGGCTCCCTGGCTGATAGGCGCTTCCTGGGAACAGCGCTAGCTGTGGCGAAACAAGATATAGCTGCTAAATGGTCACAAGTTAAGGCACCAACACAGCAGAAATAGAGGAGGGGGGTGGACTGGTGTGGGGTGTAGGAGGAGTCCCTCTTCGAGGCTCGGGGGTGCCCAGAGATGTTCAACAGAGTGTGTGGCAAATGGTTTGGCCGGCTTCCACCTTGAAGGGTTCCGATCCGCTCTGCCGGTCTATTGTAGCGGGACTATTTCCCTATTCAGAAGTGACTAATGTGATTTGTGTGCTCATCGGAGGGGTACTGGGGTTTTTTAATGTTATATGTGACTTGTTACCAATGAATTTTACTTGTACCAAAAACGTTAATAAAAATTTGATTATCAAAAATAAATAAATCAGACATAAGCAGCAAATAATTCTCCTTCTTCACAGCCAAAGCTAGATCGATGGAGGTGGAGCTCAAAAAGGCAGTGGAGTGCCCTTCTATCAAAAACAACACCCCAGTAAAGCCTGAATATTAACCAGCTCTGACAATGCCTAAAAATAATGCTTAATGGTCAGAATTCAAGCCTGTCATTGACACAGATATTGCAAAGATTATCTTGTTCATAAAACCAAACAATCACTACAATGATCCTCTACCTGCTAAGTGTTGGTCTACAATAAACCATCTGCTCACCGCCTCATGAAAAAAGATTACTAACACTTTGCTATCGCAAGGCTCACTACCACATTGCCTTAAAACAGGGCATGTCACTCCAATGTTAAAAAAAACAACAGCGAGCCTGCAGACCTTAATAACGTCAGACCAGTCACAAAAATTCCCATGCTAACCAAAGTCCTGGAAAAATGTGTTCATAAACAACTGAGCCACACACATCTCTGAATTCAAACTGCTGAATGACTTCCAATCTGGTTTTAAACCAAACCATAGCACTGAAACTGCAATTCTGCACATCGTGGACAATGCTCTACTTGCTCTCGACCGTAACAAAAACCTGTCTCATTATCCTGCTGGACCTTTCATCAGCATTCAACACTGTAAACCTCACCAAAATACTAGATCGCCTGAAGAAAAGGATGTGCTTAGAGGGTACAATCCTAAAGTGGTTTAATGTGTTCTTAGAAAACAGATCGCAAAAATAAGTAGTAAACCAAACACTATCTGCCTCATCCAGAAATTCTATTGGAGTACCATAGGTCTCAACACTATCCCCAGCTCTATTAAATTTGTACATACAGCCACTCACAGAAGTCCTACAGCAAGCAAACATCTCCTTCCACATCGATAGAAGAGCTTGGTATCATGAACCAGGCACTAAAGAGAACCATCTACTGGCTAACCTCTTATCACCTCAAGCTTAACCCGCAGAAAACAGATTTCCTTCTGATTTCCCCCAGAAAAGCGCTAAAAATCTCGTGGAGTGGACCAAACTTATCACATCGCTAAACTGAACTCTGAGGATTGTAGAGTCAACCGAATCACTGGGCATTACGCTAGATAAAAACCTGACCATGCTTACACATATTAACTCAATGGCAAAAAATGCCCGCTTCCATTTAAGTTACTTGAGAAAACTGAAACCATTCATAACTAACTCAGACCTTAAAACTACAGTCCAGGCACTAGTCATATCAAGGATAGAGTACGGTTGCACAACACTAGCCGTTCTTCCATAGATTTAAACAGCTCCACTAAAAGCCTGTCTCAATGCAGCCACAAGACTTATAACTGGATCCAGAAAATTTGACCACATCACCCCCCAACTCAAAGCGCTCAACTGGCTGCTCTACGAAGCAAGCATAAAACTAAAAATGGCATGTATCACTCACAAAGTGATACACTACAATACTCCAAAAGTTCCTAGCCCAGAAAATCACTCTATCAGGAGGATGCTGGGTTTCCCGGAGCCGTGGACATTTATTACTGAAACCGGCCTTCTTCTGAAAGAAAAGAACTTACGACAGAAGTTTCTCTGGTGCAGCACCAAGAATGTGGAACGCTCCCTCCCCCAACATTTAAAAAAGTCTGTCCATCCCTGCTTTTAAAAATGCAGCCAAATCTTTTTTTAGGAGCAAATTCCTCCCATAACTCCAGCAGACTTTACTTTTTCAGAGGACCATCTTGTTCAATACATATGCTACCTTACATCGACCACTAACATCATTTTAGTCCTGTAAGTATGAATGATAAGCACAAAGGTTTATCTCACAAATCAATGTTCAGTCAATGTATGACTTTGTAACATAATTGTATCTAGCAACTGGCTGTACGTTAATTAGGTTTACTGAAACTGCATGGCGTTTGTGATGTTCCAATGTTGAATGATATGTAGATATAAAGCGCTCTGATACCCTTTTAGGGTCATGTTCGTGCTATATAAAACAACAAATAAATAAATAAGGTAAATGTGTTTAGTTATTTGTGCCAGTGAAAATTCTATCAAGATTCTCAATGATAGTCATCAGGCAACATACAATTGAAAAACAGTAGATAGCAGGTGACTTCTGAGCTATGTTGTTTCCCTCTCGCTCCCCACTGTTCCCTCCCTGGTGCTTAGCAGGCCACTTTCCACAAGAAAGAAATACATATTTACATTCAATTCAAAGTATGATTACATTTAGGATAAATATAGTATGTGCAATCAATATTCCTGAATAAGTCTACAGCCTGCTTCAACATGAGGTTCTTACATGCATTTTTCCAATGGTATTTACATTAGGTCATTTAATACAAGTTCAAGTTCATGTGCAAATAGTGTAATTAATTCAACAAGATAATTGAATCTGAAATACAAATTCAGAGAAGTGTTATTGAAAAAGGGAGAAGTAGTATAACACAATTAATGTAATAGAGAACACGTCTTGAGGACGTTGCTTAGCTTTATCCTTAAATGAGATTTGCATTGCTCAATAATAATTAAAGCATTGAATTTCAATTCAATATGAATTGCATTATAGTGTGCCCTTTCTAATGTATGAAAGTTAACATATTCTCTTGACCTTAATGTGGCCACTGAGTTGGGCTAAAAAATAAGGACTAAACCGTCCTGCAGCAAAAAGTTTATTAAATCACTTCTTTCTCCTACTCAGAACAGAAACCTAATTGCATTTATTGTATTGGCATTTGAAAGCAGTTAATACTAATAAACTGTTACTTTACCAAACAAAATAGGTTGGTGGCAGCGGGTCAGCAGGACACGTGGAATAGAGGTCATTTAGCACCCATAGTTAGTTAACACAGCAGAAGTGCAACAGAAACAATATGATCAGCAGCTACATTAAGAAAAGAAAATCAGTAACTGCGTTTGCAGAGATTACTTTTACTGTATGTACAGAAATCAGTTTAATTGCCTCAATTAATGAAGGTAACTGCCAACATGCCTCCCGATAATTACCATAAATGCTTCCTACAGTTAATGGAAGGTATGGGTAAATTTTGTGAATTTGCGGTTCGCAAATTTGCTCGAATTCTCAAAACAATCTGCAAATTCGCGGATTTCCCCACCAAATCACGGATTTTGTTGCAATTGCACACTATACTCAACTGGAGTACTTTCTGCTGGCTAACCAGTAAGTGCTACCTCGTTGGGTAAATGTATTGTGCTTTTCCTGCACTACAGCTGTGTAAAGGCCCAGAAGAGTTGTCTCCAGTGACCCCGTGTGTCAGTAACTTTGCCACCGCGCCCATAAGCGCCGAGGTCCCTCAAGTGAGCTGTCCATCACAGTGGGGGAAAGGGCGGGAAGAGGTTGCATAGCCTAGTGTGTGTGGGGCCGGGCTTCTGTGCGAGTTCACATGCCTCTTGTTTATAAAGGTCAGAGGCCGATCAGAGCAGCAGATGAGGAGAAAGCAGTAAGTGCTACCTCGTTGGATAAATGTATCGTGCTTTTCTTGCACTACAGCTGTGTAAAGGCCCAGAAGAGTTGTCTCCAGTGACCCCGTGTGTCTGTAACTTTGCCACCGCGCCCATAGGCGCCGAGGTCCCTCGAGTGAGCTGTCCATCACAGTGGGGGAAAGGGCAGGAAGAGGTTGAATAGCCTAGTGTGATGGGGCCGGGCTTCTGTGTGAGTTCATATGCCTCTTGTTTATAAAGGTCAGAGGCCGATCAATGCAGCCGATGAGGAGAAAGCAGTAAGTGCTACCTCGTTGGGTAAATGTATAGTGCTTTTCCTGCACTACAGCTGTGTAAAGGCCCAGAAGAGTTGTCTCCAGTGAGCCTGTGTGTCTGTAACTTTGCCACCGCGCCCATAGGCGCCGAGGGCCCTTGAGTGAGCTGTCCATCACAGTGGGGGAAAGGGCGGGAAGAGGTTGCATAGCCTAGTGTGTGTGGGGCCGGGCTTCTCTGCGAGTTCACATGCCTCTTGTTTATAAAGGTCAGAGGCCGATCAGCGCAGCAGATGAGGAGAAAGCAGCCTCCTGGTCACTGGAAGTACAGGAGGATTGCGCTCTAGAAACTCGTGAATGCCTAGACCTCCATCACGGATTACAGCTATTTTGGGAGAAAGCACACCTGCCTAGCATCGACCGTGCTCACTAGATTCTTGGGCTGATTATAATGCGTTACTGAATTTGAGCTTGAACTCAGGCACCTGATTTATATCTGTAAGTGCTTCCTGCTGAGGTTTAACTTTTGTGACAGGAACCTCGTTGCCTAATTGTAACTATTCCCTGACCCTGCTTTGAGGGTCAGAGCAGGGTCAGAGAATAGTTGCAAGTAGGCAACGAGGCATAGGAAGCACTTACAGGGTTACAGCAGGTGCCCAAGCTGAAGTTAATTTCTTTGTAACCATTTTGTAAAGTATTTTTACGGTGTTGGCAGCATACATTTTTATTCTGTTCTTTTTGGGTATGTGTTGTCGCTGTGTCCTCAGTGACAGTTCAACAGAGTTTTTCAAATGCTGGCACAAGGTCCGCACTGAGCACGCATTCTTGCCAGCATTTCTTTGTCCTGCAGTCCTCTGGTGACCGGAATGCCATGCTGAATGGTTGCTCCTATACGCTACTTACACTAACGTGCCATGAGCCATCCGGCCAGATGTCTAAAACATGCAGCCATTTTATGATTGGCACGGTTGTTCTCTTTTGAGACAACCACATTTTCCGCTCCGCCAACCACATTTCCTGCCGACCTTCGGAAGTTAATAGCAGTTATTTCATTGCGGTATTGACTTTTGAGACTTCTGCACCAACCACTGGACTTTTTGTTTTTTTGGAAGACTGACCTTCACTCTAATTTCATGAACTTCCATCAGGACGTCGTTGGATCGAATCATTTGGGGATCAGTGCTTTCTGTTTAACCTTACTGGATATGACCGTTTTGGGTACGCACAAGAGAAGACTCCTTCTTATGAAGCTTCTCTGACTTACCAGTTATGGTGATACTCTCTGAATGGTTGTTGCCTCGTGTGAGGTGTTGGACTGTACGTTATGAGTGTGCACATGAGAAGACTCTGTCTTATGAAGCTTCTCTGACTTACCCGTTTTGGTGATACCTTGTGGTGTGAGTGTAGTAGAGGGTTGAGAGTCCCTAGTCCTGCCCTAGTATTGTGGCTTGAGTGTGAGGCGAGGTGGTATTTGGTGTACACTCTTCTTAGGGTTTTGATGTTACCCTGTGTGTGAGTGCAGAAGAGGGTTGAGAATCCCTAGTCATGCCGTTTTGTTGTGCCTTGAGTGTGAGGCGAGGTGGTGTTTGGTATCTACTGTTTTTAGGGTTGTGATGTTACACAGTAGAGGGCTGAGTGTCCCTAGTCCTGCCGTTTGTTATCCACTTTCTTAGGGTTGCGATGTTACCCTGTGTGTAAGTGCAGTAGAGAGTTGAGAGTTCCTAGTCCTGCCGTAGTTTACCACCATTTGGTGGTTGTGGGTTACTTTTTCCCGAGTGTGAGTTAACGTGGGTGTGTGCTCACCGTTTCAGAGAATAGAACGTTTTTTCTTGTCCTTTATCTATCTCTTCTAGGTGGGATTGGGCATGTGATTCTTATGAATTTGTTGGACATGTGTTGTGTGTGTGTTTCATTTTGCATACTATCAATATCTCTTAAAACATGTCTTAAGTGTGTGCTATGAACTTGCATACCTTAATCTATATATAATCATTATAGAGGGGGAATGTGTTGTAATCTATTACTTGATTAGTGCATCCTCCCTATTGATGTCCTCAGCCTTGCTGCTCAGCCAGTGGTGTTGTCATCGGAATGTTTGGAGTGTTTAAGTTGAAGAGAGAGTCAGTTGGAATGGATGGGCTGAGCAGCAAGGAGGCTGCTCCTGGTGGGGCCTAATATGGATCTAACTTATTTCTTGTGACCAACCAACAAGGAAGTAATCTTATGAATAAATCTACTATCCTGTTCTACATCACTTGGCCTACGTATCTTTCTTCATTTTAACAGTAGCCTAGATACTAAAGGGATCCCACGAAGGTCTGCAGAAATGTGGGAGGACTTCCTGAAATGGTCAGGTTGATGAGTGTGTGGATGGGCCATGGATACGGATAACTAGTCCAATGATTACATCAAGCCATGGATTAAGGTGGTGTAAGGCTTTCAGCCACACACACCCTTTGTAATTTGTAATAGACTAGTGCTGTGGAAGGTACTGTCCGAAACTGCTTCGACCACCAACGGATCGAGGGCGCTTACAATTAGCCCAGAGTGCAGTAACCATGGTGTAATTAGGGCAAACAAAAAGAGAGAATGAAGCTCATAGAAAGCGTATGGGCCCCAAAAATTATTATCTCCCCCAGATACAAAAACTCAGTAGGTTTTATAGCAAAACTACATATTCCATTAATAGATTCTGCAAATCCAGTATAAGATGGTCAATGTCAGAGTTGACTTATGCAATTAATTCAGAAACAACAGTGTAATAATTAAAGCTATATATTAATTTAAGCACTAACCCATTTCTTAAGGTAAGAGAAATCATCCATGCCTTCTGCAGCAACTGCATTTCAATGAACACATATGAACCATTTCTTAAGCAATCGTTCAAAAAATTCACATGTTTTCCGCAGAACTTTCAGTGAAAATTCTTGGAAATTATACTTTGAGTACAAAATAGAAGCTTTATTCTCAATACATACTTTCTAACATGATATGACACAACTCTAAATCTTTGAAGTCATCTGCTTGATTCTCAGTGGAACAAGAGGAGAAATGGCTTAGCAGGGGAGGTACTGATTGGGAGGGGGATGGGTAGGAGCAATTTGAATAGAACATAAAAAGACAACATCCAGTTTAAAATGAAATGTGTATCACACAAACATGTAGCCTAACTATCCATAGCATAATCTAGACTTCTATAAGACTGAAAGATTTTATTTCAGTAGCAATCTTATCAATTCTTCAGTTATGACTCTATGCATCATTAGAGGTAAAGCATTTAAAAAACAATTTTTCAGTAATAATTGCACATTTTACATATTTTGAAAATGCTACGACAATACGAGAACACCTAATAATAGCAATTGAAATGGAGAGACATCCAGGACAACATTTAGATGAAATGATAATACTCTCGATGGTTGAGGTATTCTCAAAGCCAGATTTATGCAAAGCATATCATAAACTGGATATATATGAACAGTTGTATTACATAGCAACATGTTCTATGTCTTTAAGTTTATTTAGATAAATGATTGAAATGTGAAATATGTTCAGCTGCCAAAATTGGGTTTGCATGCAGGAGGGCAGATGATGTGCCCCTCCCAAAAGCGCACTGTTGTGCGAGCACTGTGTGGCATGCCCAATATGGTGCATGCCACACCGTGCAAAGATATGCTGGAGGTGCTGTCACAGCAGTGGTATGCTTTTTATTCTCCTTTGAGCCAAACATACCTGTCGCCATGACACCGCCACACCGCCGGCCAAGGGTTCCTATCAGAGTCTGGCAGGTGAGAGATCACATGCTTGGCAGTATTCCTGGGACCGCTCTGGCACAGGTCCTACAGGAAGACTGCCAAACTCATAATAATGCCCTGTAACACTACAGAGTCATCTCTATGTGAATAAACCATGGAAGAAAAAACATTTGGATGGAGTTACAATTGTGGAGAATGTTTGAGAAAGATCAAAAAGGATGTATCTCCTGCAGAGCACTTTGCATATTTTCATCCCATACTCTCTACTCTCTACAGAGTTACTAGTGGATGAAAGTGCAAAATCCTATACTTACTACTTTTGGTATTCACAGAAGTTAGGATTTTGTCTTGTTTTGTCTTGTTTGTTAAGACATACTTAAGACAGACTTAAGTTAGGAATCTGTCTTAAGTCTGTCTTAAGTCTGTCTTAAGCTTGTCTTAAGACAAGCTTAAGACAAAATCCTAACTTCTGTGAATACCAAAAGTAGTAAGTTTAGGATTTTGTCTTAAATTAGTTCTGTGAATCGTCCCCAAAGTTAGAAAAATAGTTATAAAATCAAAGTCTGGGATGTTTGCACTGTAATGAAGAAAACCAAGGTATCGCCTTTTATTTCAATTTAGCGAATGGAGGAGGTCCCTAAAATCCCCCATGGCCTATTCCAAACCCCTTGTGCAGTTGAAGAGTGTTCTGGGTGCTTAATTGCACTCAGTTTTGCTCCTAGTGAGATCTACACTGCCCATTTATTATTGTAAGATGCAAATGCCTCTGACCTCACTGCCACTTGTAATAGTCATTGCCACTCCTGATTTCCTGTCCCTGTCGACTGCCATTTCCCACTCTTGCCCCTTCTCAGTATATGCTCTAAATTTATAACTCTTGTAATTTGCCTATTCTGCAGCTTATAAGAGTCTGCTCAGTTTTATGCCTTATGTCCGTTCCATTGCCTGCTCTCAACACATGCTCTACTCGATCCCGAAAAGTTATGATTGAAATATAACAAGGTTATAAAAGCAGACATGTCAGAGGTTTTTTTTGGGATTATTTGTTTTCAGATGCATGGCTGCCCACTGTTTCTGCTGTTCTGACTGACTGGTGAAGAAAGCATTATTTTCAACTTGGCCCTTTGACGATAATCTTGTGTGCCTTACCATTTGTTATACACGTGTTTAAAATATTTGAGTTGTCTGAAACCCTTATTTGGCATATTGATTTCAGCAAGACCAAGCTATACTGAAGGCATAAGAATTTAGTTTGGAGTGGACAGCAATGGTGACATTGCATATTACCATTAACCCCAATGAATAGCTCATGAAAACTATTGTTGATACATTTGTTTGCTGGAGATGGATGATACCTAGAGTGTGGTGCGCAAAAGGTGATGCTCTATGGGGTCCAGTGGCAGTAAAAGTTAGTTAAGGGTGTGGTTAAATGCCACACTGCACAAGGGCTGGCCAGATGCCATGGGATATAATTAGGAGGGTACTCTGTACCCATATTGAAAGGGAGCTAGGGAATAGGGTGCAGGGTGTGCCTGAAGATTGTATCATTCGACAATGGCCTTGTGGACTCTGGGTGCAAAGAACATGGGCAAAGGCTGGCCCAAAACTAGTGGCTACATTAAAAAATGATCAAAGTAGTTAAACTATTACTGAAAAAACTTTATGGGAAGTTGGAATTGTTTACTCATATAAAAATGTATTAGGAAATAATCATTGTCCACAAAGATCTTAAGTTAGATAGATGGTATTGCTTTGAAATAATCTGTGTAGAACCTGTAAACCCATAACATTTGCTAGTTCTTGTAGGGCTTATGCATTCTGAGGAGTGCGGTGTTCATTATGTCACCACTGCATCCAGTGCTGATGTTGAGTAGTGAGAGGCCTCTCCTCTGGCATCACAAGACACTGGGCGGGTTTAGAGTCCAAGGAAGTAATACTGAGGCTTAAGAATGAGCAGAGATCAGCGGCGGGCTGGCCTGTCTCAAAACTGGCACATTTTCTGAAAAGATCAGTGTCTCTGAAAGCTTGTGAGGGTTGGGACAGAGTTAGTCATTTCTCAGGCAAACATGTTTAATTTGTGCTGGTGAATGCATGTTGTATACTTGGGCGTTCAATATTTGGGCATCCAGAATTATTTTTCATTTCCAAAGATTGACCCAGTGCAATAGAGAGAAAGGCAGACAACTACTTAGAAAGAAGCAGGAAGAGAAGGATACGACAGCAGCAGTGATAAAAGCAGGAATTGGGATAAAAACAATCCCAGCTGTGAGCTAAGAGGCAGGGAGTGTGCATTGGAAGAATCAGGCATGGATGGAATAAAAACTAGGCTGCTCTGAAAATCTCCCAGGTTTCTATTGTGCCTGCTAAATGCTTATCCTTTGCTCACAGCTTGTATCTAGAGAGATGGGTGGGTGGATGAGTGAATTAATGGATGGTATGGACAATTGGTCTTGGTTTGGTGTGTGTTTCGATGCAAGAGTTTGGATGGATGGGTGGGGATGGATGAATGGTTGAGTTATTGTGTTCGGTTGGCTGAATGGCTGGGTGGGTGAATAGATGGATGGGTTTTGCTAGTTTGATGGGTAAAGGGTTTGGATGCATGAATAGATGGGATTGGATAAGTGGGTGGGTGGATGGGTCATTTGGGGGGTTTATTTGGATGGGTAAAGATGGATGGGTTACGATTTGTGGATGGCTAAGGGGTAAATAAAAATACAAAAGACAAATGTGTAGCATTTGACTCAAAAATTGTCACACAAAAGATTCAGATATTAGCACAGCAATGACGTTGTGATTAAAAATGCTCCCGCCCTCGCCAGCATAATTGTGAGCATCCTCATAATGCAGCCATATTGCTCTCGCTGGCTGTTGCTCAACCTTTTCTATTAATGATTTTTGCGAGGGCAATTTTGTCTGCAAGTGTGTTGTTTTTACAGAAGTTCCTTGGAATTACTAAAGAAATAGTATTGGGTCGTTCCTCATTAAGCTTCTATTGCCAGCCCTCTCTATTCGAGTAGAATATGGGTTGGTGGGATTTAACCGCATGCGCGCTAGCGGTTTTCCCGCTGAGCGCTGCGATTTTAAAAATCCTGCGTTATGTGTCAAGGTCAACTCGTCACACGCACAGCGCAGGTAACGCCCATGACGAGCTGACCTTGTCACACGCATCGAAGGGGTTAAATGTCTCCCGTTGCATTATGCTTCCCTCTTCTCACAAAGGGCGTGCAGATGTTAAGTGTCTTGCTGCATCGTCCATGGCATGTTCGAGCTATATTAAAAATGTGTGCAGTCTCCTTGGTCCTACAAGTTTCCCCAGTGGGTTTCGCTTTTGAATCCAGTCCTGTATTTCCTCTGATAAGCTCTAGGTCAGCATAGGCCCTTGACCATGAGGGATCACCACCCTTGTCCCACCCCTAAGGACCATTGGAGTCTCAGTAGGTGGCGGGTAGAGATTGGATAATTTGGAATCCGGGAGGGCATCATGGTGGGGTGGCTGGGGCCCGGCCGGCAATAAAAGTAAAACATAGTGTAGGGCGGTACATACCCACTCTCCATCGCATGCCGGTCATACACCTGAAGAAAATTCATCCGCATATAATATTACATTAATAGATCAATCTACAGGCAAAGTGAAAGCCTTTCGAAATTATATCTATATTTTACTATTACTACTTGTGGTTGTCTAATCTCACATCGGGACTCTAACGGAGTCAGTATATATTGATGAACATCATGATCCCTGTAATAGTCAATGTTTCCTTAATTCGCTTACCGCTTAAACTTGTTTATCTACTTTCGTTGATCATTGTCGAACTAAATCCTATTTTACGTCATCAGTGACATACTAAAGTCTTTAATGTGGCTTTAAGTTTGGCTGATATAATGTTTTCTGTGCTCTCATTTCTCACGTATGTCTCAGTCATGTATTAGTTATTGCTGAAAGACATTCCGGCTGTTTGGCCATTCACCCCCCCCAAAACTTATAGCTGCCTTTATCAAATGCCTCAGAGCATTGTGGAGAAGTGTGGCTCAATGGTTAGAGTGGCAGACCTTGATGCAGAGCTCTGGCCCAGGACCAGGGTTCGATTCCCACCTCGGCGGGTCTCGGGCTCAAAAATTCCTCGGACCTGATATTCTCGCCTCAGTGCCTATTCTAATCATGGGTCCCACGCTGCAACTCTGGGCAATAGCTTGCTTAATCTCCACAACGGCCCCAACAGCGCCAGGATGCCTGGCTTCACCCTGGGGGTGCCCAGGAGTGGACACCTCACATGGAAAGCCAGGAAGGGTTCCACAGCGGTATGAGTAATAGCGCCACAAAACCGCTTGGTAGCAGTGCGCTTTACAAATACTTTACATTTACATTCTATGAGGAGCAATGTGTCTATATACTTATCTGTGATAAACTCAATAATTCTACCACTTGTGAGTTTAACCTGAGGAATTGCTGAACTGAGATGTCGAGATGATACACTGTAGGTAGTGGGCTGGGCCACCGGTGGGGGGCCCCCCCTCCATGTGCTTTGCAGCGGGGCCCCCTCAAGTTTTGTTACGCCACTGGGTTCAATGATACAATATCGGCTGGAACTTGTGGTTGAGCAAATTAGAGTAAGTTGTTTTCCATGATCGTTTGCAAGAGCTCCTGAATGTCATGCAGAGGTTGTTAAAAAGGATAAATAAACAAAAGAGAAGATGAATCATTATGTGGATAGAGAGAAATCGGCTAGATCACAAAATTATAAATCAAGTGATTTCGTTTTGGTCAGACAACAACAAACAAGAAAATCAAAAGCTGCTTTTAATCTAAAATGTTTAGCCACAACAGGTTTAACGGGTTCTATGATTGCAGCTCAAAATGAAGAGAAATCTGTAACCATAAATGTCTCACATTTTAAAGATTTCAAGCAGCTGGTCTCTAGAAGAAGTAACTTTGAAGCTAAAATATCTGGAAATGGCAAAAGGAGGAGTGAGCCTTGTGGCACTGTTCTGAAGTGTCTGATCTCTATGAAAGAGCTAATCCTGGACTGCGCATTGGACGTTATCTCAGAAGGATACCAAGAGTTATGAAGAAGGGCCTCAGAGAGTGATTAAAAATTAATCGAATCACCAAGTTCTACACATGTATTTATTTGTTAATACATTTGGATTTCTTTGCTGTTTGTTTTCGTTTTGACATCATAATACCACTGAATGGCACCTTCACCATTTCGAATACAACGCTGATAGAATGTGAACTCACACATTGAATGTTCTGTAATTGTCAGTTGATAGTAAAACAGGGGCTGCGCAGCACTATAATAGAAGGATTGTCTGCTAAATCCTTGCTGCTTCATATTTTTGTAAGATGCTACACTAGACAAATTCTGTTGGTCTGACTTTCCACGGAAACTCCTAATCAGTTTGTCTTTTTAAATCAGAGGCTCTCAAATTGCTAAGCTTGCTCTCTGAGGCAGAGCTTTTTTCGACTACATAATTGCAGAAGAAAATGTCACTGTTTTTAAAAAATTGATTAAAAATTCCACACTTATTAATTTACTGAGTCAACAGTCTCAAATGTTTAGAATATTTGTCGGTATCACGTTAATCCTTGGCATCTGTTTTAAACCATTCTGATCTCATTCTACAGTCAGATTTCTTACATGCTGATGGTATGACTCATATTCCTGAAACTCATTTTGAGTTGATTTGTGGTGTTTGTATAATCATTATTACTGTGGCTCGAATAAATCCACCATAAGGGACGCAGTGTATGTTGTGTTTAGAATGACAGCTTCTCTTAAGAAAATTCAAATTATTGAAGGGAGTCTTTCTAAATAAAAGTATGTACCTAACATCTGTTCAGGTACAGAGAATAATAGACCCAAACATTTATTGTTAGCAGAGCCAAATAAATTGCAAATAGGAGACCCATTATTCACTATTCAGTTTGCGACATATCCTTTCACTCTCCCAACGGCTCTAAACAATCAACACATTATTTGGATATGCCTCCAGGAAAATGTTTTGTGTCATAAACCCACATCATCAATTTGAAAAATGATGACCCGAAAAATATCCAGTTAACATTCTGCAACATCGCAAACAAAGTTGACAGTGGGAGAAGTTGCAAGACAACCTTCATCATATGTGGCATCACCTGGAAGGGTTACCCCCACATCCATGCCCAAGTACGGTAGTGGGCCACTCTCATAGGCTAAAATGTTAAACTTGCTTGTAAATATGTTTGTAGCGAGTGCGGTGCACAGATCTTCTGAAGGAAGTTTCACAAAATGTATTCCTCTAATGAATGGAATAGCCTTAGTCATGCCTTTTGACTGCAGACTGCATCAGGGGCAGGGCTTAAAATGCAAAGCAGGTGAACACAAACTCCTCATTGTCACCATACTCTATGCACTGTACCATCTTACATATAAAAAGCCACTACGTCAGCCCAAGAAAGAAAACACAAAGGGTAAAAAAAAATTGAGGTAATGTACAAGGACTCAAGAAAAGAAAATCCCTCATCTTATAGTCTTTTACCTGCCAGGAGCCTGCATCCAAGAATGGGGCAAATTGGTGAATTGTGAATCTGAAAACGAAGTCTAAGTGGTTTTTTTAATCAGCAAGTTGTCTAGACACACTATCAGTCCATTAATAGTGATGGGACAGCAGATAATTAAATATAAGCTGAGAAACTTCAAACAGCCTAATCAATGTCTTAGTCTATTGATCCTATAAATTAAGGTGATTAGAAGGAGCCTGGAAAATAGCTCCAATCCCCAGCTTCCCTAAGAAAGATGTAAATATGACAAGTAATCTACCCAGCACAATCTGTAGTTAACCCGCTAACATAAACATACCAGTGTAGGAATGGTACACTGCAAAGGCAAGATACAAATATATTATCTTTACTTTCAACTAAGCTATTTTATCGTAAATTAAAATTAGAAAGTAATTTTTCTATTACTTCTTTTTGAAACGTGTTTTTAATATTATTAGAAAGCTTAGCACAGACGAAACCATGATTACATTTGCAGCTTAACAGATGTATCGTATAACCTTTTTTTTGGTAACTGGACATAATATCGACTACATAATATCGAATGGACAAAATATCGACGGAAAAATATCGACAATACCAAAATATCGACAATAGGAATATCGTTGAACAAAATATCGACTGCAAAAATGATCCAAAAATATCGAATACAAAAATATCGACTCAAAAATATCGACTAGACAAAATATCGAAATATAGTGAAAGTAAAAAATATCGAAAAAATGTTAGAAAATATTGATTTAATAAAATATTATATATATAATATATTAATAAATAGTACCTAATGTTTAGGAGCGGGTTGTGGGTTTATAGGGGAATAGGGTGGGAAGTAATTTAATAATAATTAATTAGTTAATATATGTTTGGTAATTGTTTTAATTAGATTTTAATTGGTAATCAATTAATATTAATTAGTTAATTGTTTAATTGATTAATTAGCATATAAGTTAATTGATTAATTGATTTTTTGATTATTAATATTTTTTTTATAATTATTTTGTATATGATTTTAATTGATATATTGGTTATTAATTAATAATAATTAGTGATTTTTTGGATTAAGAATTAGTATATTATTGACATTTATTAATTAATAACACATTAATTATAAATAGTTAATGATGTAATTAATATATTGCATATCATTTAAATAAATTAATTGGTAATTAATTTATAATAATGACTTAATTACATTAATTGTATACATTTAAATGTAATGTGTTAATTTATGTTGTAGTTAATTAATTAATTGGAATCAAACAATATTAATTAATCTAAATTATTATTATTATAGGTAATGTGAAAATATATTTTATAATATTTTTTTACAATAAATATGTATTTTTCATATATATATGTTTAATGTTGTGTTCATTATTATTTATAGTGTTCTGGCTTAGTTTCATAGTTTTTGTTATAGGTTAATTTTTTAGGGTTTTGGGTCTTTTTTCTAGTCGTGAGTAAAAGTGTATTTAGTGGGATTTGGGAAATTTTTACGTTTGTGGGTAAATGTGTATTTTTGAGTTTGAGGGTCAGTTTTCAGTTCTTGTGTAAAGGGCTATTTGTAGAGTTCAGGGTCAGTTTTTAGTTTGTGGGTAAAGGGGTATTTGTAGGGTTCAGGGTCAGTTTTCAGTTTGTGGGTAAAGGGGTATTTGTAGGGTTCAGGGTCAGTTTTCAGTTTGTGGGTAAAGGGGTATTTGTTGGGTTCAGGGTCAGTTTTCAGTTTGTGGGTAAATGGGGTATTTGTAGGGTTCAGGGTCAGTTTTCAGTTTGTTGGGAAAGGAGTATTTGTAGGGTTCAGGGTCAGTTTTCAGTTTGTGGGTGTAGGGGTATTTGTAGGGTTCAGGCTCAGTTTTCAGTTTGTTGGGAAAGGAGTGTTTGTAGGGTTCAGGGTCAGTTTTCAGTTTGTGGGTGTAGGGGTATTTGTAGGGTTCAGGGTCAGTTTTCAGTTTGTGGGTAAAGGGGTATTTGTAGGGTTCAGGGTCAGTTTTCAGTTTGTGGGTGTAGGGGTATTTGTAGGGTTCAGGGTCAGTTTTCAGTTTGTGGGTAAAGGGGTATTTGTAGGGTTCAGGGTCAGTTTTCAGTTTGTTGGGAAAGGAGTATTTGTAGGGTTCAGGGTCAGTTTTCAGTTTGTGGGTGTAGGGGTATTTGTAGGGTTCAGGGTCAGTTTTCAGTTTGTGGGTAAAGGGGTATTTGTAGGGTTCAGGGTCAGTTTTCAGTTTGTTGGGAAAGGAGTATTTGTAGGGTTCAGGGTCAGTTTTCAGTTTGTGGGTAAAGGGGTATTTGTAGGGTTCAGGGTCAGTTTTCAGTTTGTTCGGAAAGGAGTATTTGTAGGGTTCAGGGTCAGTTTTCAGTTTGTGGGTAAAGGGGTATTTGTAGGGTTCAGGGTCAGTTTTCAGTTTGTTGGGAAAGGAGTATTTGTAGGGTTCAGGGTCAGTTTTCAGTTTGTGGGTGTAGGGGTATTTGTAGGGTTCAGGGTCAGTTTTCAGTTTGTTGGGAAAGGAGTATTTGTAGGGTTCAGGGTCAGTTTTCAGTTTGTGGGTGTAGGGGTATTTGTAGGGTTCAGGGTCAGTTTTCAGTTTGTGGGTAAAGGGGTATTTGTAGGGTTCAGGGTCAGTTTTCAGTTTGTGGGTGTAGGGGTATTTGTAGGGTTCAGGGTCAGTTTTCTGTCTGTTGATAAAGGGGTATTTGTAGGGTTCTGGGTCAGTTTTGGCCTTTAGGGTGAAGGGGTCTTTTTAGTGTTTTGGGACAGTTTTGGGTATTTTAGAGTGCTGATAGTTTAAGTTAACAGTGATACATTAAATTTATTACACAAAAATAGCTATTATTATAACTTTACATTAGTACCCTTTATTTAGATCAAAACTATTTATGTATTAGCATGTTTTCAGACAGTAGCTAGAGTGGAGTTGGAATTCTAATTATTAATTGGTTGGTGTACAGCACCATCAGTAATATTACCAACATTGGAGTTGGATTAATAAAAATACATTGGTTAGTCTCCACCACATTTTATGCTATTACCTTGAGTGTAGTAGGAATAGTACAATAATTTTTGTTAGTGTCCTGCAGCTTCTATGATTTGAGATTGACTGGAGTAGTAACAATATATATACAATTGGTCAGTGTGCAGCACATTTGTATACATTTGTTCATTACTGTAATTTACAAATAATAATTAATGCAACATAGATGTTTTCTAATAACTTTATTAAACAATTTTTCATTTTTTTATTGTGTACTACAATAAAATCACAAACAAATATAACATCATATTTTTTGAAACTTTTATTATTCACACAATAACATCTTTACATTTATATACATGTGGTCAATGTAAAACATAATTTGGATTACTAGATTTTTTCTGTAAATTTTACATATTCACATCAGTCACTTACAATTTAAACTATTTATATAGAAATATATTAAACAATGATTTTTTATATATTTCTTATATTAATATTTAATAATGTTAATATTAAATATTAATATAATAAAATATATAATACATATTTCTTTTTAACAAGTAACATGAGTAATATTACATTTTTAGGATCAATTCAAATACAAAAAAAAATTTTCTTGGTGTATATTTCACACAATGTTGTTTTTACATAAAACATATAAATCGATTTGGTTGTAAAGTTTATAATTTTATAGGGAAACAAGATGTTTAATTATAATATCTGGTATTTATCAAATATTACTAAAGCAATTATATAATTTTGTTGCACTTAGAAATAATTATATAACTTTTTTTACTAATTAATAAAAATAATAATTTTTTTATTAATTATTATTATTATTATTATTAATTAATAAACATAAACATTATTTTATTATTAACAAAAATATATACATTCACAGATAAAATAAAGACTTTTTTAAGGCCATTCTTTATATACTAAATGGTTCTACTTGTTATATTAATAACAATAAATAAGTTATATTATTTATCATTATTAATTATTCCCATAAACATTTTTAATGTTTTAGTAAAATTATACACAAATTTATTCATATAAATATACTGATTAACTAAATATTTACATCTTTTATTCAAAGTTTTATATAATTATTTAATATTATTAATATATAATACATATTATATATTAATTTATATTAAATATATATTATTTTTTTAATAAAGGAAAATTGTCATGAGTATAGTGTATTAATTTGTTACATTATACATGTGTATGTATTATATATTTTACATTTAACATTGTTTATTCTATTATCCTTTTACACAAATGGGTTAAGGGGACTACTTTTTTACCGCGTAAGGTTATTGCGCTCCATTCAGGACTGGAGAAGTTCGCGGTTGGGAGTTGCTTCGCGTGGAGAGAGGTAAGGTTATTTTTAACTACAAATTATAAGTAAGTGGTCATGTTTGAGGGTATAATCAAACTCTGTAGTGTTTTTTGGTGTATGTATTAATAGTTTAATTTGCGTTTGGGTGAAAAGTTTCCGTTATAGATGTGTCGTGCTTTTTTTCCTTCAAGTCTAATTTTAAGTGTTCGGAAATGTCTTCTTACATGGTTAATGTTAATTGTTAGTATATTTACAAATGTGAAGGGGGTATTTGTGGGTGGCTTTCGTTATATATGTTATTTTACAGGTTTCGGTTCCTCGCACGAAAACTACATGGAAGGAAGCGTGTTTTTTAATGGAGAAACTAATGTTTAAGTTATTATGCTTACATTTTGACTTTTATCTCCTATTTTTCGTGTTTGCCAGGAGCGGTTTTTTCACTTTTTAAACCTTTTTCGGGTTTTTTGGAGGGTTTCTTATCGGATTGATACATTGATATGCGTAACCGTTTTTTTAAAATAGTGTGTATATAACTTTAAATCCTAACGTGTACACACTACTGTTTACGGGATTTCCTGGAGCGTTTTTTTACGTTTTACAATTTATTTTCGGGTTTTTGAGGGTTTCCCACATTGGAATAGTAAGATATTGGATTGGATTGTATGGATTGATTTTTCCTTCATTGCGTCTCTCAAGTTCAAAAATTGTAAGTATTTATTTTACTATTTTGATTGGGTGGGAAATGTCGATTTCTAATGTTATGTGTATGTTATAAAAAATTATAAACATTGCATATTTGTTACGAATTTATTTACATAAATTTTCTAAGTTTGTCAAACAAATATGTTTATTTATAATTTATTATATATGTTTATGACATGTGAATTTTATTAGTATTGTAAGAAGACATTCGTACATTTATTTGATATTTTTAAAGTAGACTTTTTGCTATTATTGCCAGGTATTCTAAACCTCTAGTTGTAGGGTATAATGTGACTTGACTTTGAAGTAGTCGGAACATTTGTTGGGTTTGTTTAGTGAGTTTGGGCCCTATTTGTGACACTGATTGTTCCATTCTTAGTTCCTGATAGCTTTGTTCTTTTTTCAAAGCTTCAAGAAGGTTGTGGAATGTGGGTTTGCCTCGGTTTGTAGTTGCTTGGAAAGCATTATGCCACCCTTCAACACTGTTGTTGGTTTTAGCCTCTTGGTTTAAAGTACTGAGATAGACATTCCACCAAGGGATTTGGAATTTGGGCTGGCGTCGATGTCCTGATCTGTGCAACCTTCCCACCCAAGTGTCTTCAAAATAGTCTAGCAATGGTGTTAACTTATCCTCATTCCTCTTATAGTATGTGCTGTCAATTAATAAATTGTAATGTTCAGCAACATCTGTAACAGGGACGTAGGCCAGGGCTATTAACTTTTTAACTTGATAGGCAAAGGTGCTAGTATAGTACACTTAAAGTAGATTTTTGGAGATGCCTCCATATACTCTGATTAAAATGATAATAGCAACCCTGGATTGCTGTGTGGGGAAATGTTCTCAAAATGCTATTTATCATAGCTAATTCGAAATCAATAATTATTTTTTCGGGAAAATAATTATTGATTTCCGTTTTGAGAACATTTAAAATTTCGGTGTAGGTTGTTTGCTGTTTGTTGGGTAGCAAACAGTAAATGAAAGGTATGTTAGAATGATGGTATAAACCGTGGATGGAATACAGTTGGTAAAAAGGTTTTGGGCAGGGTTTAAAGGTTCCATCCATCATCCATTGGGGACACTGTTGGATTTTTCGTAAATTACTAGCAGTTGCAAACATAATTATTCGGTTTGTACTGCTTTCATTATCAAAAAGAATAAATTTATCTTTATTGTGTGTGATGGCCATTTCGGGTGAAATAATAATTTCTTCAAAACAAGTTGGGTTGGGTTGGGTTGTGCTAGTGAGTCGTTTGGTGCGTGCAATTGTGCGCTTCAGGGAGTCAATAGAGGGTAGTTGCCCTGAAGCATGGGCAGGGATTTTTACCAGTTCTTCTTTAAGTATTTGTGTGGTGGGTTTGTCACTTTGTGTGCTAGCACTTTTAATACTCTCTAAGGCATCTCTAATTTCAATTTCGGTGACATTTGGGGGATGATTATGTTCTCTAGTGAATAGCACATTACTTTCCTCGGTAGTGGCCCTCCCATAACATTTGTTGGAGTAATATTTTGTACACTTCCAAAAAACCTTTCCGCCACTTTGTCTCTCCTGATTATACACATAACCCATGTAGCATAATAGTAATTTGTTTTTCTGAGACATGACAAATTCTGCACCTTCAGTCATTTTGATTTACTTGTTCTAGGAAAGAGTAGAAAGAAACAAAATCAGTACACATTTTTTTACTTATGTGGTGCTAACATCATTAGTGAAGCATTTATACTTACAGTTAATCAAAGTAGTAGTCACAGAAGCAGAAATGTCTTTTCAATGATGTTCTTGTATGTATGTCTTTATTTGCTGTTGGTATGAAAATATTGAAAAACAACATTAATGTTTCTATATAACAAACGTCTTTCCTACTCAAAAGCAGTTGTCATTTTTGTTTACTAGTGCATTTGATGTAAACATTACATATACTTACTTGTTTAAATAGTAGAATAGTAGTAATTGCTGGAGTTCATCAATTTAGTACAGGTATGATCTGTAGAGTAGATAGAAGAAATAAAAGCAAAATATTATAATTTTAATACTGAACTGTTTGGAAATGTAACAGATTTAAACGTATACTAACTTCTAAATATGTCGTTTTCTTTGTTGTAGGTAGAATAGCTGTATGATGTATTCAGAATATCTGTAGAGGAAATATAAAATAGATAAGATGTTGTTAAGAACATAGTCTGTGTTATTTTCGGCAGTTTTAGAGAAATGATAAATATACTTACATTTTATACAAGGCTATTCTTCTATATTGGTATATTTTGTGTAGGATGTTTTCATATGAGATGTAGAATAGATGTATGATGTTTTCTGAATATCTGTAGAGGCAATTCAAAATAAATAACATGGTGTTAAGAATATAGTTAGCGTTTTTTGTGCCCACATTGTAGCTAATAACAATTACACTTACATTTTTCTGAAGGGTATTCTTGTGTTTTGCTATAGTTGATCTTGGATCTTTCAAATGATCTATAGGGAAGATGTAAAAAGCAAGATATGTTGTTTAAAAATGTGCATTAATGAAATTGGCCGTTTTATAACAAACACATCTATACTTACATGTGTAATTAGGGTAGTTTTATCGTTTTTGCTGTAGAAATAGCACAATTTCAGTATATCTGTAAATATAATGGTAATGAAAAATAAATACTCTTGTAAATTAGTGTTTAAAAAAAGCAGTTGGTGTGTAACAGAAAATTATTATATACTTACTATCTGAATTTGCACATGAAGAAATATGACCATGTAATAGGATTTGTGTTGGAGTAGTTTCTATCAGAAAAGTAGGAAGACATGAAAATAAAATAAGTGTAAGACTTAGGAGATGTAAGGAAAATAGTGCACTTGTAATTTATTTTTCTCCAAAAATGTTGTGTTACTTACTTGATTAATTAGCTAGTAAGCTGGATCTTTAAAGATGTTTATTCTGCAACACAATCTTCAAAGTGTTGGCATCTACTTTCCACAGAGGTAGCAGCAACAAATGGTAGAATGCATGTAGCCCTTTTATAGTATATGTGTTATGTGTGCTTTGATTTGATTGGTTGTAGGATGTAAGGAAGCATAGTATAGGCTAGTTTGAATTTTTTTAAGTTAATTGGAGTGTTTGTTGATGTGAGAATGGTGGTATGTGGTTATTCCCGCATTAAAGCAGGTTCGTGTTTAAATGAAATATATATATATGTGAAAATAAGTAATGAAAATGTTAGTTAAATGCAAAGATTAATAGAAAAAGATAAAATGCATGTAATAGAATGTATAGCAAATGTGGATTAATAGTAATTTTATGTAAGAAACCGGTATGATATGTGAAACGTTTTTTTTAGTGAGAAAAGAATTTTATTGATGATAAAGATGGTATTTTAGAAAGAAAAGTGTGCAAATATGAACTCGATATTTTTTTTTTAACGATATTGTGGTAGTCTATATTTTTGTAGTCGATATTTTTGTAGTGTTAGGGCTAATTTCATGGCCAACGATATAATTGTAGTCGATATTTTTTTAAGCGATATTTATGTACTCGATATAGTTACTACTCGATATTTTGTACTCGATATTTTTGTAGTTTGTGTAATAAGTATAGTAAGTCGATATTTTTGTCGTCGATAATTTGTCAACGATATTTTGGTAAGTCGATAATGTGTCCGTCGATAATATTTCAGTGATCCCTTTTTTTTATAGTTCATCAATGTTTTCTAGTTCTGTAAATAGTAAAAGGATGAGCTGCGAGTATTTGCACGATTTTCAATTAAGCGAGCAGGATTTAAATAGTTTGATTTTCAGTTGCAATCACAAGACCCTCTCTCCTTTTAAATAATATATCTCAGTATACGTTCAGTATAAACTGGGGACTTCGATAGTCAGACATATACTTCACATTACACCTCTTCTGGTCATTTCTCAAGGTCGACAGATAGGCTGTTTCTTCAAGTCTAAACCATTAATGAGCGAAGTATGTCATAGACGATGCTTCCTCGTCTGTTGCACAACGGCTAGTGCTCATTTGTTTTATAAAAGACTTGTGAATTCCTTAAACTTAAAAGGGGCTCTTATGCAGATATGTTGTTATCCATGTGGGTTGTATCTACTACTGAACAGAGCATTCAAGAAGGGAAAGGAAAATACCTAGATTCGTTATATTGTGCATTTGTGATGCATCATGTGCCAGGGATTGTGATGGTAGAATATCTGCTCTGCCAGATGCTTGCATTGTATCCTATATTTGTCGCCTATAATAACATATGTATTTTATCTGCATTTGGGTTTCAGCAACTCCAGCATAAGTATTAATGAACTAGATTGGCTTTGTGAATGTTAAAGTGTTGAATGCCAGCAAACACACCAAAGGCGATGGGAGAAATGCTTATAATAAGTCTAGCGACAGCCAATTGCTCGGGATAGTTTTACAACACATCGTTTTTGCCCAACTTGCCACCTCTGATTATACACAGCTATATGAAAATCGTTTTTCACGCTGCCCCATTTAGACCAACCCAAAATGCCCAGCTAGGTCGTCTCTCAACTGGAACACAAGCAACCCAAGTGTGTTGCGGTCTGAATCAATGCCAGACATGACGTAGTTTAAAGAAACTATGGGCCTCATTTACAATGAATTGACATAGCTCACAACTGCAATTATTTTTGCCGGGGTGCCCTATGCCAATTTTAAAAGGCAGGAATGCACCATATTTACAAGATATGGTGCATTCCTTGTCTTTCTGCGGTGCACAGTTTATAAGGGAGTCTGCATTGTTGGCAGGATTGTTTTTGTGCAGGAGGGGATTACTTCCTGCACAAAAATGATACACTGATGTTTTTACCTCTTTCTAAGTGTGCTGAAGGAGTAAAGACATTTCTCCGTGTTACGTATCCCCTGGGGGGGGGGGCGGGTTAACAGATAAATGTGGGATGCACTGCAAGTCCTAATAACAACAGTCAATGATCCTGTCGCACTCAAGGAAATTACACTACTGGGGGTAAAAGATCAAGCCCTGAGGCAGTCCACAGGCAGTGGACGAAATGCGTTGGCTGTTTTTTATGCTATTCCTGTGAACAATAAAGATGAATTTGGAAGCAATTCAGATGAAATAGATCATTGACTGTTGACATTAGGACTTGTGGTGCATCCCACATTTATGTTTTGAACTGTTTGGATCTTTTGGATCATTCCCTGAAAACAGCTGGAGCAGTGGGTGTGTATGCAATGTTGTTTTCAAATGTTTTGTTTTGGACTCTATTTTGGGAAATTGGGAGGGAAGTGTGATAGGTCTATGGGCTCGCTGTTTCTTTGCTTTGTATAACCCCTGGGGAGGTGTACAGTTTTTATGCAGCCCCAAGTTTACAGATCCTTATACATCTGGGAATGTGTCAAAACTCATGAGTGGTGCATGGGTAAATCCACTGCAAAGTCCATGGAATACCTCTCTGATGCAGAGGAAGACAACACAGTGATTTGCAACTGGTTCCCTTACACCATATATATGATGCAATGAATTCTTTGCAAAGTGACTGTGCATGGCCTTGTAGACATGGGTCTTCACTCTGCACCACTGGAACATCTTAAAAAGTGGCTTACTGGCGGTGCAAGGGGCTTGTAAATAAGCAACTACGTTTTTGTCTGGTCTCTCTCAGACCTTTATCTTGTAGCTCCAGCGCAGCGGCCTATTCTTGATCAGTGTAGTCCATGAATAGTTTCATCTGCCATATGCATTTGAGTGGTTTGGCACAGATTTAGGGGCAAGTCGCCATACTGCACTGCACTGCATGACGGGAAGGGCAGGGATACGCTGTATTTAAAAAAAAACAGGGCATTCCTGCCTTTTCCCCTGTGATTGCGAGTTTACACGATGGTGCAAGGGTGCCTGTGATAATGTAGGATTGCTTTTGTGCCGTAAGGGGAACCTTCCTGCACAAAAATAATCATGAGAGGCATATTCCTCATGCACACATAGAAAGAGGAAGTAACTGATAGAAATAAATATATTTTTCCTTGTTATGCCCCTCCTGGAAAGGAATTTCTTTTTAATGCATTCTTAGGTTTACCATTTCTGGGAAATCTAGAACTGCATCAAAAAACATGGGAGTTGTGATGGAAAACCCATGCAACGGCCACAAAACGCCTTCCTATCGCAGAGTATGGTAACACAATTATTTAAACTGTGTTGCTTTATTCAACATTTATGAAGCCACTCAGGGATCATCGTACAGGAATAGGCAAATCCTTGTAGATAGGGCAGGGTGGTCTCATCCTTATGATCCACCACCCTTAGACTATAATGGCTTAGTAAGATTCAGAGCAGGCATAATGAAACCTGCGATAAGCACCGTTAGAGCTACTTTTATCTTCGCTACACAAGTTAGCGAGCAGATTGATAATTGTAGAAATGTCTTTTAGCAACATTTTCCACGTTATTTCTGTCAGTTACGCCCACTTTGCATATCATTAACGTTGCAAACCTGGGCTTTGAGGAAACGGGCGCAGAGGCATAGAAACACGCGCTAGCGTGTCCTTGCTGATAGTGCGATAAAATTATTGCTGCGTTTCTCCCGAAAACAGACACTAAAGCGGCAATAATTTTATCACGTGGCCTTGATGATATGCCCCACAGAGAGATGTAGCATTTGCTGAATGATGCTGTAACTTCTTGAGAATTTAAATGTCCTCGTTTTCTCCTGAATGCTGGAAATATCTTGAGGCCACATCCTGTTTCAATTGTAACGCCAAGTTTAAGAAAGGACAATGCCCATTCTGCAGTCTGTGTCAAAATGGAATTAGGTTCAACTTTGGTTATCAACCTCAGGAGAGCAGGTGATATGCAGTTATGTTGATTCCTCGGATGTTCACTGATTTCTTATTTCCTGTATTTGCTGTTTTTAAATTGTTTTTCATTTACCCATTGCATAATCTAGGATTATCTGGCTTCGAATACAGGCCTTAGTTGAGGCCCAAATAATGTGTGGGGAGGAGACGTACATCCCCTTCATGGTCATGTAATCGTTGAAGTACCCGAACAAAGCTTTAAAAAAAATTCTGTCTATCAGAGTGTCAGCCTCATCCATCTGTTTGCAGTTGGGGGCCATGATCAAATATTGAGAAGTGAGACAAGTTGTTGTGTGCGGGGGGGGGAAGGGTGGCCAGTGACAAGCAAATAGCCACTTCACATTTCTGGGCCATGGAGACATTACATGAACATGTATTAATTTGGGTTTATAAAATGCCATGTTTCCGTCAAGGTGTGGACTCAAATAAATGTCTTGAGGAGCACATTATTAGATGTGTGTGGTGATCCTGACTGATCTAATGTTGTAAGGCTGGATCAGGGGTTACATTCCACTTCATCCTCAATTCTAGTTGTACTTTTACTGTTGATAAAGAAAATCTCACCATCAAGGCGCTGCAGTGATGCAAGTAGGACAGTGTTGATTTCATTGCTCTTCACTCTGTTCTTAAATGTTTGAAAACTGAAAATGAAATTCGACAGAAGGGCATAATAGTGTGGATCAGTATCACATTCTTTACTCTGTGGAACCCCAATAATAATGTGGAGCATAAGAAAATGTAGGCAAGTATTCACTCGCTAATATTGCATTTTCATTGCACTAGGAGACCTAAAGCATATGTGCACATCGCCTCCACACTCCCTTTAGCTGTGTTAAATATTTACCAATTTGACTTTATTATTGCTTTGGCTGAGAATTGTGCTTCTAAATACAACAACACCTTTAATTTGTAAGAGAAGAGTTTGCTGCCTTACTTAAATTTATTTTATGAATTGGAAAGTGAAAGTAAAAGCAACAACACGAAGCAGAAATATCAGGAAGAATGGAGTTCCGAAGCTGTAGGAGTGCTTTTGGCCGATGAATAAATCCCGACACAGCAGTGACTTGTATTTAACTTTATTAACCCGAGCGCTGGGGAGTATCATTCTCCGCGCTCTCTCTGCAACTCTTGACCCCAAAATGGCCGCCTTCCGTTTCTGGCAACCCGGTGAACGCCCAGTTCAACAACTAGAGCGTCACCACATATCTCCCCTCTTTAACACTCTCACAATAGACCTAAATGTTCATGATATACGCAGTCTCTGTAGATATGCAATTGGACACAGACAATGAATGGAACAATCTTACTTGGTCTCCATGCTAAAGTCCTCGAATTTCTTGGGGGCTTTAATCACTCTGCCCGACTTCGTTCTCAACGGCACCGGGCTGGAGCTCGCACCTTAACCCCTGTCTGTATTTCCCTCACCCATCTTTGCTTTTGTTCGCAGTCCTCTACCTAGTCCTTCGCCTCTGTGGCTCCGTGGCGTTAGTGAGTCTGTTCTTTCAACTTCTTCACCTTCCTCCTGAGTATGCTGGTCCTCATTGCTCCAACGATGGGGGTAATCCCCGGACATGTCCGTCTCCGTTGCTTCCTCTGGTCCCGTTTCTTCACTTCCCTCAACAGGGAGTGGACTCCACTCATCTGGAACTTCCCACTTCATGATTTTTCTACATTTCGCCATCCTATCTTGTGACCATACCTTCCCATCACTGAGTAGAGCTGATCTGGCATATGGTTCTATCACTTGCAGAGGGGGTGTGAACTTGCAGTTTCCCTTCTTTTTCAACACCGCCTGTTTCACCCTTTCCCATTTGCCCTTTTCTAGGGCCACCACTTTGACATTCCGTCGTTTGTTGTAGTGTTCTGTGTACAAGGCCTGCGCCCTTTCGATATTCCGACGTACTACTGCCGGGGACCACTTGCTTTGGACTATTAGATGCTTCCATGCCAGATTGTCCTTCGTAAACGGGTCTCGCCCATGCAGTATTCTGAAGGGGTTATATCCTGTGCTGGCAGGGGTAATGTGATACACCCATAACATCCTTTGTAGCTCCTTGTCCCAATCTTGCCCTGCACTTATCGCTGCTTGCACTGATCCCATTATCACTCTATTAAACCTGTCTGCCAATCCGTTCCCCGCCGGAGTGTGTTTTACTTCTATCCCGTTGCGGTCTATGAAGGCATCCCATTTTGTGGACACAAACTGTGGTCCATTGTCACAGGTGATCCCTTTAGGAATCCCTTCTCTCAGGAATGTGGACGTAAGGAAGGAAAGCACAACTTCAGTGTCCACAGCTTCACATACTTCTACTTCCGGCCATTTGGAATACCAGTCCACCACTACTACTGCATATTTGGGCACTCCGTTGGTATCCAAAATGGGGCCTAATATGTCCTCGGATAGCATCTCCCAAGGACTAGAGGGACATGTGAATTTTCCCAGCGGCGGCCGCAGTAAGGCCTGTGTTTTGTCCGCCCTGCAGCATGGTTCGCACATCCGGGCATGTCTCTCTTCTTGACTGTCCATGGCAGGCCACCAATATGCCTGCTTTGCCCGGGCCTTAGTATTCATTATTCCGAGGTGTCCCTCATGTAGGATGGTTAGGAGGTGTTCCACTAAGTTCTGTGGGGGTACCACTTTGTCTCCTCTTAGTAAGAACGTTGGATTGTCTCCAATCGACAGTTCCTCTTGCATTTCCCAGAATTTCCTCAGCTGGCTGTCTAGGTGTTTCTTGTCCGGCCAACCGTGAGTCACATAGCTCTTCACTGCCTTCACCGTCTTGGATGTACGCTTCCTCCCGTTCTCTTGCACTGATTACTGTTTCATGGTCTTGTGTTAACACCACCATGTAACCCTCCCATCCTGAGGGTTCTTGATCTATCGCCGGTTCCATAGCTGCCGCTTTGCTCAAGAAATCAGCCACCTTGTTTCTGTTTCCTGGAATGTATTCCACTTCATATACATAATCCAAAAACCTCAATGTCAATTTTGCTATGCGGGGGGTCGCGTGAGCCTTCCCGCTGGAGGTGAGGACTTTCACTAGCGGTTTGTGGTCTGTGCGGAGCAAGAAACTGGAGCCCCACAAAAACTGTCTGAATCTCTCCATGGCTCATATCTTTGACAGCATTTCCTTTTCTACCACGCTGAACTTTTCTTCGTTGGGCGCTAACAACCTTGAGGCAAAACTGATAGTGGTGACTTCTCCTTCCTGTGACCTCTGCATCAACACTGCCCCCAATCCCTTGTTGCTGACATTGGTGGTCAGTATGGACAAGGCAGCTTGGTCAAATCCTCTGAGGGGTATGGCAGTGCAAATGTCTTGTTTCAGTGCATCAAACTCTGTTTGCTCATCGCTGGACCATTTGAATGTGTTCCTTTCTTTCAAGAGTTGTCTCAGATGATGGGTTTTGGACGCAAAGTGTGGAACAAATTTACTGTAGAACTCTGCCATGCCTAAAACCGAGCCAATATCCTCCTTTTTCGTGGGTGTGGGTGCGTCTTTGATGGCTAACACATTGGCTCTCTTTGACTCTATTCCCCTTTCACTGATCTCATGACCCAGGTATGTCACAGATCTTACACCGAACTTGCATTTTGCCCACTCCACGATGAGTCTGTTTTGTGCCAGAATGGTTAACACCAAGTGTAGCTTTGTGTCGTGGTCGCTTTTTGACTTTTCCATTATGAGGATATCGTCTTGGAAGTATTGCACTTCTTCCACCTTTTGAAACAGCCTATGCAAGAGTTTTTGAAACACCGCAGCAACAGATGCTAATCCGAACGGCATTCTAAGGAATTTATAACATCCAAACAGTGTTATAAATGATGTCAGGTGACTGCATGAAGGATGTAGGGCAATTTGGTGGTATGCAGATGAGAGATCCACAGTGGAGTACCACTTTATCCCTTTTGTCATAGCTAGCATCTCATTTATCCGGGGCAGCGGGAAATTGTCCACCCATATATTCTTGTTAAGTTCCCTTAAGTCCACACACGGACGTACCTTCCCGTTGGGTTTCTGAGCGACGACGAGAGGTGCGAGCCACTCGGTTGTTAGACGGAGACCCGGAGGGTCGGCCGAGTACAGGGGGAGAGGCCTCCGGCGAGGGCCCTCTCCGGTGATCGTACAGACAAGTAACTTCCCCCCCACAGATGGACACCACACAGAGATGAGTTCTGCACACTTTATATAGAGATCTTGAGGCAAGGTGATAAACGATACAGTGGGACCAGGATACGAGGATCCTGCCAATTCTAGTCTCTTTGGGGAAAAGGGGTAGCGGGACATTCTTAGTACCGGTCCGGTACGGGAGTGGCAGGAGATGGAGCTCACAATCCTCGAGCTTGAGAGTTCGCAAGGATGGGCCGCGGCAGCGCCAGCAGGCTCGGAGATGGTTCACGATGATGAGGGCCGCGGCAGCGCCAGAAGGCCTCGAAGATGGTTTCACGATGATGAGGGCCACGGCAGCGCCAGCAGGCTTCGAAGATGGTTTCACGATGATGAGGGCCGCAGCAGCGCCAGCAGGCTTCGAAGATGGTTTACGACGAGGAGGGCCGCGGCAGCGCCAGCAGGCTTCGAAGATGGTTTCACGATGATGAGGGCCGCGGCAGCGCCAGCAGGCTTCGAAGATGGTTTACGACGAGGAGGGCCGCGGCAGCGCCAGCAGGCTTCGAAGATGGATTCACGATAAGGAGGGCCGCGGCAGCGCCAGCAGGCCTAGAAGATGGTTCACGAGAAGGAGCCGCGGCAGCGCCAGCAGGCCTCCAAGGATGAGTTCGTCTCGGTGTCTCTCGACTCCAGGATACAACTGCCTTCCTGCTCTGGAGCTGCCCCAGTTATAGGTCTGGCGCCCTTTGATGTCCGGACCCTCGAACTTGGAGGTCGGGAGGTCCGGGATGAGGGAGTCCAGACACCCAGCAGGGGGGTGGAGCCAGCGCCCGGGGAGGCCGGGGGCGATCGACACCTGGCGGAGGGGAGCCATTGACACTCCTTCTCCCATTGACCTGCCAAGTGGTCTCTTCACCTCCTGGGTGGATGGTGGTGCCTCGATGTCGGGGCCTGGCCAGGCCCGGGGTTGGGGTCGATCCGAGGCCACGCGGCCTTGTCGTGTAGTGTCCAAAATGGCGGCTGGGCCGGGGGCATTGGTCCTGGAAGGGGCCCGGGCCAGCCGATACCGGGGTGTTCAGGAGCTGGAGGTCCGTCGGGGATGGGCCGTGGGTTGTTCCGGTGGGTTGCAGGGATAGTTCTTGTCTAGGACACAGGTGGAGCAGGGGCCCGGGCCCCGCCATGCGGAGAGGGAGCGGGCCTTCCACGAGGCCTGTCCAACATCGGCACTTTCGATTGCTTCAATGATTCCATTCTTTTCCAGGCGTAGTAGTTCTTCCTGCACCGCCTCCCTGCTTCTGAAGGGAATGTTGCAGACCTTGTGGCTTACCGGTCGGGACCCTTCCTTTAAGCGTATTTTGTGTGTGAATGTGGTCATTCGACCTATGGTTCCCTTGAAGACCTCCGGGTATTCTCTCTTCCACGTGTCTTCTTTGTACTCTTGTTCTGTATCCATCATTAGGACTTGAGTGATTCTTCCTGGGTTAAGTTGGATTTCTAGGGCGCCTTGATCTATCCATCCCAGAACGGAAGGTCCCTTCTCGGCAACGTACAGCTTGTTGTTGCTGTTTGACCTTTGAACTCGAACGTGAGAGTACAGTACCCTATCATGGGTATGGGTTTGCCTGTGTACGTGACTGGGCGTATGTTAGGGGGACTTAAGCTTGCCTTTGTCATGTGTTCAAAATCTTTTTCCCACACAGTTCGCTGAACTATAGTGTACAGGGAACCTGAATCCGACACAATATTGACTTGTACTCCGCCGATCGTCATTTGTAGTACAGGCTTCTTGGATCCTGTTTAGTTTATTCCGAGGACCTGGTTGTCTATGCACAAGACTTCTTCTCCTTCTTCTTTTTCTCCTGGTATTCCTTCCTCCTCATCGTAGTCTTGGGCTACATATTTCACTTCCATCCTCCTGAGCTTGCACCTGCACACCTTTTCGTAGTCTCACATTATTCCATAGAATGAGCACTTGGCCCTGAATGCTGGGCAGACTTTGTTATTGCTGGCATGTGTTTGGCTTCCACACCGGTAACAATTTTCCTTGTTGTACCCTTGTGGTCTCTGAGTTCCCGCTATTCTCTGAGGGTATTTCTTCAGATACCTTGCTTTGGGTGGTGCATTCTGCTGGGTTCTTGCTGGTCTGCTCCCATATGACACCTTGCATATCATTGTTTTGCTAGCTGTCTCCTTCCTCGCTGCTTCCACGCACCTTTTCGACAATTCTGCCTTCTTCACGAGTGCCACTACTTCCTTAAGAGGAGCGTCTCCATTTACCCACAACTTCTCTTGTATGGCTGTGTTGGAGGTATGCATTATGATCTGGTCCCTGATCAGTTCATTATGCAGCGTTGCAAACTTGAAAGTCACTGCCAGCTTCTGCAGTACTGCTACGTACTCGTCAATCGATTCCCCGCTGCTTTGTTTCCTATAAAATAAATCACATCTGTCGATGGCTATGCATACTACCGGATGGTAGTGCAAGTCTAGATCTTCTATCGCATGTTGGAACTCATCTGTGTTCCATGGGAAATCTGGTTTTCTTCACTAGATTGGCATATACTCTGATTCCTTCAGGGCCTAGGATGTGGAGAAGTATTTTCTTCCTCCTGGAACTTGAGTACGCCCTGTCGCTTTCTGCTTCCAAGGTGGATAGGTAGTTCAGGAAGTACCTCTTCCAGACTTCCCATGGCATTGCTGGTTCACCCCTCTTAGGCAAGAATTAGACTAAGTTGATGAGGGAGGATGATTGCGTGCACATTCTCTCTGCATTGCGTTGGACCGGGTTCTGCTGCACGGCGACGCCTTATGGACTTCTAGGGGCTTGTCTCTCTCCAAGTCTGCCTTCTTGTGCGGTGTCAGGACTTCTTTCTTCTCTCCTGGAGGCACCTGGGGAGTCCAGGGCGGTGCTTTGGAGTGTTGTAGCCTGTTCTTTGGGGCACCCTCTTCCGCCTTTGCCATGGAGTGTAGTGGAGGTTTTCCTGGGATTGGCTGCACCCTTATGGTCCCACTCTTTTTTCTGCAGCCCACCACCATGTGTGCACCTTGTTAGGGCAGCCTTTTCCCTTCTAGGATGGTGTCCCCCGGTGTTAGCAGTGGTCTCACGTCGCTGTGGAACCCCTGTAGCTTTAGACGTGTGGTGTTGCCGGCCACTTCAACCCAGGGTGGGGCGACTGGCACTTACCAGCTGTAGCTGGGAGTCTTGTGTGCCTCCACTTGTGTGGGGTGCTGCGCTGGTGTGAAGGGCTTGTCGGGTGAAGAAGGATGTCTCCTGCTGCGCGGGACACTCCACCCCCCACCCTGCCGCGCTCAAATTAGTGTGTTCCGTCGGACGTCGTGCGCCCTGCTCAGCAAGCAGTCGCAGAATTCCTTGTCCTCGTCGCCATTGCAGAAGTGCTTTTGGCCGATGAATAAATCCCGACACAGCAGTGACTTGTATTTAAATTTATTAACCCAAGCGCCGGGGAGTATCGTTCTCCGCGCTCTCTCTGCAACTCTCAACCCCAAAATGGCCGCCTTCGGTTTCCGGCAACCCGGTGCATGCCCAGTTCAACAACTAGAGCGTCACCACAGAAGTGTGCTTGTTTTATGGAATGGTATCGTGATTTAGGTAAGAAATAGATGATCTTGCTTGTAGTCGGCTCTGTAACTATTTTTCTTTTCAAAAATAAAATGTTTAATGTACCGTAATATTACACAGCCTATAAAATGATCCAAAGTGTTAGAAAATATATTTGTGAATTTGTTGATGACGAAAGAAGAATTATCATTTTATTTGAATTCCATCGGTTTACAGATACAACCATTAAGGAACAACTGATCAAAGGGGAAAACTTTCATTAAAAAATGGCACACTTTTCCGGAGTACGTTGACATTTCTTATTCCCCTTGGAAGGTTTTGCAAACAAGGATGGATCTATCTGGTTTCTAGTCAGTCTTTTAACAGAGAAAAAAACCTGGCAGCTCTTTCTTGTAAAGTACCCCCACATTTCAGTCCACGAGACATCAACTCCTGCTTCAGGGTTTCTAATCCAAGCTCCAGTGCAGCAGCAGACGAGAAGTCCTCCAGGTCCACCGGAGAAGGAGCCACAATCTCAGGCATACTTCCAACTTCAGAAATTAAAGGTTTTTTCTACATTTTGCTCCAATATTTCTGTATATTTGCTAGTTTTTGCTTCCTGCCGTCCAGTCTGTTCATTTTGGGGAGAAATGTCCATCGCCACTATATTGTTGTGTTTTATCTAGGACCCCGATCAATATTGTGACCTTATGCCCCTATACGGCTATAATCAATACATATCCCTCTAATGGCATAACAATCAGAGCCATATTTCAGTAACTCGCCTCTGCAGTCCATGACAGTCCATGACACAGCAGAAGCCACTTCCTTAGATTCCTAGATAGCACACCGAGTTCTTTCGACATACCAAATCCCCAGCAACCTGGGAAAGCCCCGCTTGCTTTGTTTTGATTAGTAATAGAACTCCTGCGAGCACTGTAAGAACGACCAGTTCTTAGTGACATCTTTATTGACATCTTATGTCCAAAAACTTACGTCAAACTCGGCACCTTTCAGGTATAAATATACCAACGTTGCCTTAAGCAAGCACACAGTGGTGGTGAATACAGGAGCAGAACACCTGTCCCCTTGCAGAGCCCAGCAGATGCGAGAAGCCCACGGACGCTGCCCCTCCTCCTTGACGCGCTGAGAAAGACGCTGTCTTTTCTCCTGCCGAGAAAATCCAGCTCCGGCGTTTCCAGCCTACCCTTGCAGGTGACTGGGATATTGGGTCCTGAGAGGAGATACCAGACCTCCCGCATTCTTTTCCAGAGGTACGGTGCTGACTAAACCCTTAGAGAGAAATCTTGAAACAAACTCTTGGCAAAACCAACTTAACTTAAACTGCTACTTACTCCCTCCCATGTATTAGGCTTAGGTCAGGTACACCGGGGTAGGCGTAGTTAGAAGCACCAGTTGAGGTTGTTAGCTAATGTATATATGAATGTATATATTTTATTCATTTTAACTATCTTATGGCTAAGAAACCATATCAATGCTTTTACAGTATTATTTCGTAATACTCCTTTTACTGTACGCACTTTTCATAATAACGAGTCTTGCAATTGTGGCAATTCATTTCTCTTGCATGAGAAGGAAGACTGCTCAATAAATAATATCTTTTATTGAAAACGCCCGTCTCTCTATTCTCTGCATCCTGGTGAAAGTAAAACTGCACAACTGACTGAGTGAAATAGCTGTCTATTGTTTCACACGACTCTAGAGATTGACTCTTATTCTGAGGAGCAAAGTTGTCATGTTAATGCGGTTGTCGGAAGCTGAATCCCTTCTTGTCTGAGCCAGGGAAGCTGATCACTTCCTATTCAGTCAAGAAAGTTTCCAGTGACCTCTGAGCTAGCTGGCGCAAACCTAAATTAAGTCTAACATAGTCAGTAGAGACCTAGAAGACCGCAGTCCTACGTCTACACTGCTGTTTATGTTATTCCAATGCGCAGGGCCTATAGGGAAAATAGGAACTACACTACATGGCGCCCAACGTTTGGTAAGGCGATAAAACTAACGCAAGACGTTAGAGTAACTCAGTCGTGCTTTTTCACACAGACCCTTTCTCCCGTAAATACTCAAATAGACGTCTAGAGTGGGTGAAAGGTTAAAATCCGCTGGAACTTAGTAGGAAGAGATTCCTATGTAGAGTTTCTGGTTTAGTCAACGTTGAAGGACACAGTGTTCTAAAATATTGTGCACCTAATCTTTCTTTCCTTGGAAACCTGCTCTGCAAACCTTCATTAATACAATGTCAGAAAATGGCAATAACAACAGAACCAATGAAGTCGCAGTAGACGCGAATCAACAGGGTCCCGATGTTACAGGGATTAATGAACCGGGTGCGATTATCATCCCGGCAAACATAAGAAAATCTATAACTTCAAGACTTATAGAAAACGGACTGACATCAACAGGTGGTACAGTCACACGAATATCGGCAGACAGAGGTATTCTATTCTTGGATAAACTTTCCAGCGGCAAAAGCTACAACACATGAGTTCCACTTTTACAAAATAGAGGAATCACTGGAAGAGTACTGGAAGAGTACGCTCCTTTCGAGGAGATTGAAATACCATTAAAATACCAGGAGCACCTGCTCTGGTTTAAAGGCGCCCTAAAACATAATGATCACATTACCAGGCTCGGTCCACTAGGTAGACCAGGAGCAACGTGGCCGGTTCTAGCCAGCTGCACACCACATCCAGACATCGAAAAAATGTCAAGAGAAGAACTTTTAGCACAGCTAAAATTATTAATTAAAATACGCAGACAGTTAGTCCAATATGTAATGCGGACCGCAACAGTCCAAACAGCTGTTAATATTCCACAGCTGACCCCTTATCAGGGGAACACAAATAAAATTACACCACAGAACATACAATCATGTCTTGGAAAAACTCCTGCAAAAAGGGAACAAATTCCTTTCTGGTTAGCACAGAAAATTACTCAAATAGAGGCTGTATTCCCGAATACTACCCCTATTGAGAAACACAGAATTCTGACTATCTGCCTTCCAATGGGGGTCGCACCGCATGTGGAGGACTGTGACACTTGGGGTACAGTCTTTGCTTCCATTTACACAAAAACACATGGTGTTCCGTCCATGGCGGTAATACCGGATGTGCTAAAACACATTCAGAATGACTACGGTCCAGAACCTGCTTTAACTCTTGGTGTGAAATTACTGAAAGACTTCAAGCAGGTCTCGAATATATTACTAGCCAACATAAAAGGAGAAGCAGCATCTGTGGTGATCCGCCAGAAATTGAAAGAAACAGATATACCAGATCAACCAATTGAGCTTTCCAGAATTATAGAAAAATGCTATGAAGAATTAGGTAGAGATAGTTTGGGTGGGAAACCTGTAAAACCCCAACTACTCGAAAATCCTGAAAAATGATTTATTAAAAATAATCTAAACACTCCTAAAAGGAGCTGGGATGGAAATAAACAGTCCACTCCCAAAGAAAAAGTTTTCCAGTCCAGAGGAAGGTCTCCTCGGCGAAGGGAAAGAACTCCAACTCGAGAACACCAGTCTCCCCAGAGGGAACACTCTGAGAAAAGATATAACCTTAGAAATAGGGATAACTTTAAAAAGCCTGATAGATATCAAAGTATTGATACACGTCCCTCTCAATCTTTTTTGCAGAAATCGGAAAGAAGAGGACGGTCAGATCCAAGGGAAGAGCACACCATGTCCAAAGACAAGGAACCTGCTCAAAGTAAAAAATTACAATTCCCATGGAAGAAAGTAGCCAGTATTAGAGTAATCGAACATGCCGAGAATACCGAGGACACAGCTGAAAAACGGAGAGTGGGCACAGACAATGCTAGACAGTGCAGCAGAAATCAGCATAGCTCGCAAGATCCTGATGAGTCATCTGGAGACAGTGGACACAAATGAATACATTCAAGTAGAAACTGCAGATACCAGAGTTAGCGAACCTCATAAGATATACAAACTAACACTGCGTATAGAGGGAGCTAAGACTAGAAAAATAAGGGGTCTATTTTGGGATAACCTCTCAAAAGGCTATGACATCCTGTTAGCCGAGAAAGATTGGCCCCCAGAGTTTGTCAGGGAGTGCCCTCATGGCGAAGAAATGATTATTCCTGCCTTCTCAAATCTCATTCCAATTCACACTAAATATATATATGCAAAGAAATGGGCAGTAGCCCAGGCACCAGCATTATATAAGAATCTCCTCAATGTGTGGGAACCTTCCGACCACAACACGGCACAGACTAGGTGGGTGACCCTGGGGAACATGGTGGCCAAACGGGATATTGCTCAGAAATGGGGTGCGTCCACGGCCCCCCTGGTGGTACAATGGAAAGCCAATATGGATTGGTGTATGTTTCGGGAGAAGACGGTCTATGTGGCAAGAGGGAGACCTCGCACCTGGAATAAAGTATGGGGGGCTTGGAACGCATATAGAGGAGACGTGTGTCTGCCACCTGAACCCGTCTCTCTGGATGAACATGTGTCACCCTGACCTGTAACGCCAACTGAGCTTTGATGCACTACACTCTCCTGTTGTCTTTCCCCCCCCTCCTTCCCATTCTGACATTCCCTCCTTGATAATCGCTTCCCTGCCTTTCCTCCCGACCTGTCCCTGACGCCCTGACTCACACTGGACTCTATTGCCGTCTTTTCGCGCCCTAGGGCGCTCCTTTGTTAAGTTCTTCATCTAAATATAAAATTAACCTTCAATGATTATGTGTTGATATTTTTGCACTAAATGTTCTCCTGTTGCCCATGCTGCCTTGCCTCGGGGATGTCAGGCTGAATAGCTGTGTGCTCTGTTCTTAATAAAGGTTTTCAAAAATTAAAAAAAAAAAAAAAAAGAATCATGTAGGATGGGATGAGGACTCTCCTCCTCACAAAATCCAGTTAAAAAGTCAACCGACTGCACAAAGGCAGTACCCAATTAAGCAAGAAGCTAAAAAACAGGTCAGGGAGATTTCAGATCAACTTGAATACCAAGGGGTAATTGAAACATGCACCTCTCAAATGAACAATCCTTTGTTTCCTGTCTCCAAACCGGACGATTCGTATCGTCTAGTCTTGGACTACAGACACCTTAACTCATGGTGCAAAACATTTGCGGTACAAAATTTGCACAGTGCGGCACTAATGAATAACATAGTTCACAAAAAATACAAAACAACATTAGACATATCTAATGAGTTCTTTTGCCAAAATATTGCACCAGAAAGCAGGTACTTGACCGCTTTCTCAATAATGGGGTCACAGAAAAATTTCTGTAGGCTCCCACAGGGATTCAAGAACAGCCCAGGACTATTCTCAGCCAGAGTAACAGAGTTACTACAAATATATGATGATGAGGCATTATCTTATGTCGATGACATCTATCTCACAGACGACGACTTGGATACTCACTTGAAAAGGGTGAACACCATAATACTTGGGTTTGCAGCAGAGGGTTACAAATTCAACTTTAAAAAGTCAAGAATTGCCCATCTAACAGTCTTATTCTTAGGATACGAATTATCAAGTGAAGGAAAAAGCCTAGCGGACAACTTCTTAGAGAAGTGCGCTGTACTGCAAGCACTGAAAACGCTGAAGAACTTACAATCGATTCTAGGCTTCCTGAATTTCGGAAGAACTTACATTCTAAACTACGCAGAGAGGATTAAACCTCTCTACGAATTAATTAAACCTGATTTTAAACCAATCAACTGGACTCAAAAACACACAGAAATTTTGAGATCACTGCAAACAGACGTGTTAGCTAAAACAAAATTAGAAACACGTGACAGTACACGCAACCTTGTAATCCGGGTCATCCCAGGAAGATGCAGATTCACGTACCTGACCTCTAATGAGGGAGAAACTGTACCAATAGCTTACAAATCACATTTGTACACACAAGCAGAAAAAACGTTCAGTCTCACAGAAAATACTGTAAAGGCAGTGCAAACTGCTATAGTGAAAGAACGAGCACTAGCACAAGGCAAAAGAATCACTGTTCTCACAGCAGAATAAGCCTTCAAGGCACTATTCAGCCCAGTAAACCTGCCTACAGTGTCACTGGATCCGAAATGGATACAGTGGGAAAATTCTCTTGCTGCGGAAGACGTGAAATACTATTTCGCCCCGCACATTAAAAAACGGAATGATTTAAAATATGAAAAAGAATATCCTCTGCCAATTGAAATTCTGCCCCTTGAACAGTACTCCTGTATAATCTATACAGACAGATTTGTACAGCATTACAATGTAGACTATAAATCCTACGATGCAGCCTGCGCGATTGTTAAAGGTCGCTGACTCTGCGGTAAATTCAGACCGAAAATAACAAAAACTGAATCACTGAGAAAATGTTCGGCTCAGCAAGCTGAAATCAGATCCTTAAGGATTGGCGCTTGAAAATGCCGAACGTGAATTCCCGACACTAATCGTGTGTGATTCGCATTTTTGCGTCAATTCTTACAATAATGATTTGCAGAACTGGGTTCAAAATGATTACAAAGACGATACAGGTGCCACAATCAAGCATAAAATGCTTTGGAAACAAGTAGTTCTTTTTCAGAAAGAACTACAAACGACTCATGTGATACACACTCTGAGTCATCAACGTGATGGCGTTCACGTTGCAGGGAATTCATTGGCTAATTCAGCCACAGCGGAAGCAACTAAACTGGCTTCCGTAGCCACAAAAAAGCGTTCAGAAAAATACATAGATGGGGAAGCCATGCTGGCGGTAAAAACGTCTTCAAAAGGCAACTGTGCAGCACTACCTGTGAACTATCCACTCAATTATACGTACGTAATTGATGCAAACTCCATTCCTTTTGCTCGAATCCCTGGAGTGGGGGATAGGGTAATTCCAAACACGAATCGGAGAAAGTTATTAATAGCAGACGCACACATGGGTGAAGGACCAAGGCACAAACAGATGAAGGAATCTCTGACTGAATTACAATCAGTATACTGGTGGCCGGGGATGAGCCTGCACCATTATAAATTTGTAAAGAACTGCCCAGACTGCGACAGAGACCGCAGTAACGAGTCAAGCGGAGTAATGCCATGGCCATTTATGAAGGCAGCATAGAGCTATCTACACATGCAATCCAGCGTCCTATTAATTGTTTAAGACTACATTCACTTAAAAATGTGTCCCCAGCGCTCGGCTGACGCCAGAACTGTTATAAAAGATTTGCGAGTCTTTATCGGCACATACGCAATTGCCATGCTTCATTCTGACCAGGGTCCTGCTTTTATCTCTCGAGCTTATAAGGAGGCCATGGGCAGCATGGGCATTGGATTGCGATTCTCTTGTCCCTTCCATTCTGAGGGAAACGGGGTAGTGGAAAGAAAAAACCGAGACATAAAGCAATCTATAACGGCAAAGGTATTAGGTTCGGGTGATGGGTGGGTCAAGCATTTAATAAGTGTCCAAAGTAGTCTTAACAACTTGCCAAGACATTCTCTAAAAGGTTTCAGCCCGTACGAACTATTGTTCGGAACTAGAATGCATGTTCAGGACTTAGATAGTCTTGCTTCAGTGGTAGAAGATAAGAATAAAGACTTTGACATCGAAGATCGTTTGGCTGTTTTACAGGACTTAAATGAAACAAGAAAAGGCCTGAGCAACATAAAGTTAAAACAACAGCCAACCACCACTGAAGAAACACCACCTGTCCCAGCAAGACCTGTCTGGATTCCAAAGATTCGGGATCTGGTCAGAGGGAAAATAGTGGTGAAGAAGGAATTTGGGCCTTCTTACAGAAAAGCAGTACCTATCTTAGCAATCAATAGAACAAGATCAGTAGTACTACCGCTCCTTGCTGGTAAAAAGGAGAACGGAGTTGTATCAATTGACCTGGTAAAACCACAATCATGTGGCCTATAATAAATAGTAGGTCCAGTGGATTCCCAAGAAGTAACAGAATACACAAATTTGCTAGTATCCAAGAGGTTCAAACTGAAAGACTAATCACATTTGATAAACCTGCAGTGAATAAAAAAGGGCTATGCAGAAATGCCATGGAACTTGTGCCTCTTGAAACACAAATTGAAACAGTTTGTCATGAAACACCAGTCTACAATGATGTGGCATCAGAATGTGCTAATGAAAGCCAAATGGGAAAAACAATTCCAACATTCGACAGAACTGCATCTGGCTACTTCATCAATTTCAACAACTTTTCTGAAGATCAAAGCGACCCTGAAGTGACGTCAGAAACAAAGACTGTTAAAGAAAAAGCAAAAGAACTCTTTCATCAACTTAAAGAAACCTATCTTATTTCTCCATGGTTAGAATTTTGGATAGGGCTAGGTGTATTTTTCCTCCTCCTTTGGCTCATCATGGCACTTTGTTTGGGAAAATTCATTGAGGGAAAATACAGTTCAATGGACACAATAAGTCAGAGCATCAACTTAGTTCTGAAGCCTCACAAATCATCTCACATCGAGAAAAGAGAACTATCATCAGTAAATGTCACAGCCATTCCAATACCCGGCGGGGTAGTTTGGGACAAGACAGACTATGAAATATATGGCCCGGTCGAGATCTTGAAATATCCTCACCAGTTTAAGGTTTCATTAAGTGACTTTGTAAAACCAAGTATATTCTCTGATGATTGGGACTTTAAAAGTATAAATGATATGATGTCGGATTTAGTGTTGTCAGCAAAATTTACAGAACATGATTATTTACAAGGTTCGTCTAATTATGAACAGATGTACTGTTTTTCACATCACGCAGACCACTATTTACATAAATCTGCTCAACCTAGAAATGTTTTTAAATATAACCAATGGGAACATTGTGCTACTCCACCTAAAAGCAGTTCAAAAACATTCTATAAGAAATTCCAATACTTCTCAGGGTTTAACACGAGTAATGCAGAAAATTTGTATTATAAACTGTTGGATAAAACAGGGACGAAAACCATGCTGACAAATACTAAATTGATATATTCAGAAGCATTTTATGAAAAAATGATTACATTTGGTTTTGATTTCTGGAAAAATAACATTGAAACAAAAACCATCTGGGGTACAAAAGATTGGCAGGTACAAGGCCTAGAAGCATTATTTCGAGCCTGCATGATCCCAGAACAAATAATGTTCTTGAATGACACAATTCAACAAACAACCTGTCTTGGACTAGCCAAGATTAAAGACCTTAACAAACCGTCTATTCCAAAGCCAATACCTGATAATGCAACCAAAGATATTGAAATAGACGTATCCCAAATTTTAAATGAAAACAGAACACATCCTGATTGGAAAAAGTGGTTAATCTGGCCTACCGACACTATCTGTCAAGATAGATTCCTGAACAAAATACAGGGTTTAAAAATTTCCAGACCAGACCCTAGATACTCCCAGAGACAACATCCAGGGAAAGTAACAACGTACAGTATAGGGAAACTATGCCTTGAATGACTACAAACATCCACACTGGCACAAATTAAGCAACACTTGTCTTTACTTAAAGATGGTGCTAACTTGCGCGATTTCATTATGGGACCACGCAAACAGCGTCAAAAAAGTTTCATAGCGGCCAGCATATATGCGGCATACAACGAGGCATGGAAAGAAACTCAAATTGAAACAGCCGAGAAAATACGAGAAATCGGTCGTATTAATTTGGAAAAATCACTTTCTGTTGTGGACAATGGGTTAATGACTCTGTCCTCCAGAATATATTCACTGGACAGTATTGTATCATCTGCAATTGATATAATAGACCAGGACTTGCTAATGTTACAACATGGCCAGTCCCAATTGCGTTCTATTGTACAGCTAGGCTGGACGTTGCAAAATCTCAGTTCGGGCTATGTGCCATGGCGTTTAATCAACACAAGGTCATTGTTTTCCATGTTTAACCTTACTGATAAACAAATCAGTTTGGCACAGAGAGGAGCAGACTATACAATCATGAGCATCTAAAAACTTGAGAGATTACCATTGACAATGTCAGAAAGACCTGTTATTGAATGGATAATACACGGGATTATCACAATTCCGATAACAACTTTCCAATTTAAAAATTGCCTTGAGTATATACCGGCAGGCCAGTATGAAAAGTTGGGTAAAGGATACATTAAGTCATCATGGAAATTACCTTATACACACACATGTTATAGTGACAACAACAAAAATGTATTTCTTAGTGGTAATGAGGGTAAACATTCACTAAGCGGTATACTTTTGTGCCAAGGTATTAACTTACATGGTGCCTGTGAGGGTACTTCAAACAACCTTTCATGCCACCAGCATGGCACACCTGCAGCACAAATGGAGCCATTCTTTAGGCAACTTTCTAACTGGAGTTACGTTCTAATAACGGATCACAGCTGTTGTGGCTTGGTGCCAGGGAAAGCATATCTCTTAAGCGTGAGTTCCATGGTCACTTGCTGTATGCAAGCATTGTATCCGAATGGCCCTGGAGACTCAGTGGCTCTGATTTGGCCTAGTTTGAATATCTCGTCTAAACAAATTGACACTTTAAGCAGAATGAAGTCTGTGCTTTGCAGACAACAGTGCCCATCTCGTCATCAAAAGAGACGTATGATCTCCAAGTTGCAAGGACGGCGGCAGAGATACATACACTTTTATCAACAAATTGCCCGGTGCATTTCACAGAAATGCTCAGCCAAATCCTAAATATGTCGAATGCCAGTGGTATCTCAAATGTATTTAAGACAATTTTTTCGGGACTGTTAACACCATTTGAAGCAGTCCTGGGTATCTTTCCAAATTTTGTACATTCGATCTTTGGCGGCGTACCACTACTTTTGGGACTCGTAGCAGGTATTTTATTTTTGACTCTCCTGCTCCGATATGGCAAACCAAACCGCAGACATGACTCCGGCACGGTTGGAAGAAACGATCCTAGCAATACGCTACCGGGACCGCATAACTAAAGTCCTTGGGATAGCCCGGCTACGAAATCTGAATATGATCTGGTTTCTTTCATTCAGACCTATATGGCAGACCTGCATCTTACCTGTGCTTCGATGTCTGCTATGCGGAGAGGAATGCGTGTTAGACACCTGTCTTGCACTACCATCAGCAATACCAATGGACGTCAATACTTTGCTAAGTCCAGTAACGGCTCACGCATCGTGTGGTCCCCAGCGGTTACCATTCCTGATGACGGCATTCGTTGAGACTCCTGCACTACGACTAGGTGGTGGCAGTGAAGCAGAAAGTGAAAGCAACATCACCCAGGTACGACCTTCTGTGAGCATTGCTGATCCTGAAATCGATGATAGCAATCATTCTCCCTACTGCCAAGTTACAGCATTATCGAACTTGGTCGAACTGTCACCTGAATATATAGACCAATTCTTTGCGAGCCTGTCTGAAATGATGTCCTCCCCTGAACAAAAATGATAACTTTTTGGAAAAACATTCCGGCACACAGCGTTCCCATGAACTCTGTATTCGGCCTTCAGCTTTGATAAACAAAAGCTACTGAAAAAGCGTTTTGAAGTATTTTTCCCTGCTCACCATGAAATTATTTTTTCCGAAATATTTACCTTTTTCCGTCACACTTCCTTTGCTTAAAGTAGAACTATTCATAAAGAACAGAGCTTCTATTTTTAGTAGATCTAGAGACAAAATTTTACCTCAGCCTCTAGCACATTTTACAGCAATTGTATTTATTTGTGATGAAATAGTCTTGCCCTTCTTTTCTGTATTTAGAGACATTTCATGTGTAATTCTTCGCAAAATCGTTCAACTGAATATATATGCAAAAAATGTTTTGGAATGATTACTCTGCTTAAAACGTATAGTACCTATTATCATTTTCATGTATTTCATGTACACCATTTCAAATGCAAAATGTATTTTGGGGTGGGTAGGAATACACGTGCATCTTATTGCTTACGTTTTAAGTAATTGATGGACATGAATTCGTGGAGTGGGTGTTGTGTTTCATCTAGGACCCCGATCAATACTGTGACCTCATGCCCCTATATGGCTATAATCAATACATATCCCTATAATGGCATAACAATCAGAGCCATATTTCAGTAACTCGCCTCTGCAGTCCATGATAGTCCATGACACAGCAGAAGCCACTTCCTTAGATTCCTAGATAGCACACCGAGTTCTTTTGACATACCAAACCCCCAGCAACCTGGGAAAGCCCTGCTTGGTTTGTTTTGATTAGTAATAGAACTCCTGCGAGCACTGTAAGAATGACCAGTTCTTAGTGACATCACTATTGACGTCTTACGTCCAAAAACGTACGTCAAACTCGGCACCTTTCAGGTATAAATATACCAACGTTGCCTTAAGCAAGCACACGGTGGTGGTGAATACAGGAGCAGAACAGCTGTCCCCTTGCAGAGCCCAGCAGATGCGAGAAGCCCACGGACGCTGCCCCTCCTCCTTTGACGCGCTGAGAAAGACGCTGTCTTTTCTCCTGCCGAGAAAATCCAGCTCCGGCGTTTCCAGCCTACCTTTGCGGGTGGCTGGGAAATCGGGTCCTGAGAGGAGATACCAGACCTCTCGCATTCTATTCCTGAGGTACGGTGCTGACTAAACCCTTAAAAAGAATTCTTGAAACAAACTCTTGGCAAAACCAACTTAACTTAAACTGCTACTTACTCCCTCCCATGTATTAGGCTTAGGTCAGGTACACCGGGGTAGGCGTAGTTAGAAGCACCAGTTGAGGTCATTAGCTAATGTATATATGAATGTATATATTTTATTCATTTTAACTATCTTATGGCTAAGAAACCATATCAGTGCTTTTACAGTATTATTTCGTAATACTCCTTTTACTGTACGCACTTTTCATAATAACGAGTCTTGCAATTGTGGCAATTAATTTCTCTTGCATGAGAAGGAAGACTGCTCAATAAATAATATCTTTTATTGAAAACGCCCGTCTCTCTATTCTCTGCATCCTGGTGAAAGTAAAACTGCACAACTGACTGAGTGAAATAGCTGTCTATTGTTTCACACGACTCTAGAGATTGACTCTTATTCTGAGGAGCAAAGTTGTCATGTTAATGCAGTTGTCGGGAGCTGAATCCCTTCTTGTCTGAGCCAGGGAAGCTGATCACTTCCTATTCAGTCAAGAAAGTTCCCAGTGACCTCTTAGCTAGCTGGCGCAAGCCTAAATTAAGTCTAACATAGTCAGTAGAGACCTAGAAGACCGCAGTCCTACGTCTACACTGCTGTTTATGTTATTCCAATGCGCAGGGCCTATAGGGAAAATAGGAAAAACACTACAATATCACAAACTGAATCTTTCTCCAAATCACCTAAAAGTTCTGGAGTCTTTTCTGAATACTCTGTGGCTACGTTACAATGAATAGTTTCATCTGCCCGCTGTTCTCTCCTGTGGCTTCTTCAACGCTCTCAACTGCAATATCTGAATCTTCAGCTTCTTTATGCTTTCCGGGATTGGCATGTGTTTTCTGGATTTCGATTTTGGGTATGCTGTTCTAGTAGAGTCATCACCATCACTTTCATCGCCACCAGAACTACTAAAATCCTCCACACCTTCTATCCCTGTCCAAAAACATTTCTTTTTTCCAGATGTTGTTCTTATTTCTGACACATTTAGACGCTTAAGGCTATCATTAGCTTCTAGCAGCACCATACTGCTTGAACTTGCTTGCATACCTTTCAGGACAGAGCCTTCCAATCGCTCCAACATCTCACTGCACTGCTTATGGTACTCTGAATTAGTAAAGTAATGCTTTGGATTAGCAAGCTTGCCTGCAATCTTTCCAAAAGCCTTTGTTCTTTTATGCTTCTCACTCTGCTTGTTTCTTCAGCCAGTCAGCCATCGCACTTTCATGGTTAACATCACAAAGTTGTCTTCCGCTCAAATCTCGACAAGCCTCCATGTATGTTGTCTTTTCAATTTGAGCACCAAGAGCTCGCAGCATAGATCCAAACCTTCCTTTTTCCCCCACAAAGTCTAAGCTCCAGACTGTACACCAGTCCATTCATCACCTCCAACTAATCGTCCATTACATTTCACAAACGAATCCTCCAGAGGGTAACCCTTGTCCCTGGGAAGCAGTAGATCGCGCACCATCGCAGACAGTATGCCAGTCAACTTTTCCGGTGAACGGGTCTCTCACCCACACTGCCAAGGCCATTGCGCAGGACTGAAAGGCGTACATCCACACGCCGAATAGTCAACTACTAGCTGCAGTGGAACTCACAGGAAGAACAACCAAAACAGCCTTCCGTAAACAGAGAAGATGGACTCGCAGGGTAAACTCCCTAGCAGTTCAACGGAACACTACGCCAACCGCCCCGTCTGTATTTATCCATATTTATTTTTTGGGCATTTTATCTGTATTTATCCACATTAATATTTACAACAAGCAGAAGGCAACGCTGCAGCTAATATTTTTCCACATTTATTTAAATTGACAATGCACACATGCATTTGGTTGTTATTGGTCAACACAATACATTCATCTGAAAACTTTGCCATTCACAGAATGTACCAAATACGTTTAAAAATGCTACACAAGCATTGCAGTTTCTGTCATTGGCACAGAGTGCTAACTCCTCTCCCCCACTGAACACCATCCTGCCCCCACTGAGAAAAACTCACACTACCTTCAGCTACAACCCAATTCTCCAAATCACCTAAAAGTTCTGGAGTCTTTTCTGAAAACTCTGTGGCTACGTTACAATGAATCGTTTCATCTGAACCTCTGTTCTCTCCTGTGGCTTCTTTAACACTCTCAACTGCAATTATGGGCCGGGATGCCCGCCACCCCTCCCAACACCAATTCCCCATGGGAGGAGACAGACGCAGGTTTGAACTTTTGGAAGGCGGGGGGGAGTTACCCCCCCGGCCGTATTTATTAAAATATGAAACAAAATTTAAAACTTTAAATTAAAACATTTCATGAATTATGTACAATTTTATCTTTCATTACATTTTGATGAAGACAAGTTCTTGGCTAACCTTAACAAATCTCTAATACAAAGGTTTCCTAGCCGAGTCTAGCATCCTGAAAATGCATAACATTCTAAATAAAATTGTACATCCTAGCATTAAGGGCCAAAGGCAAGGTCTTAACCGGTGTCAGATCCCTACTACCAAATTCCCGCCCTCACGGTGTGAGTAGCGCATGCGCAGAGGACTTTACCCTCGCAGCCAACTGTAACTTCCCTTGTCGTAGGGGCCCCCTTTCACTCGACGCCATCTTAAGTTCGTCCGAGTTCTCGTGCGAGGTATCCGTAAGAAGGACAACGTGGATTCCCCCCTTCCCCACACTCTCTTCCGCCGGAGCAGATATCCGGCCCCCGGGAAATTCGTAGGAGGGGCATATAGCCGTCTCCCCCTGGGAGGGGCCTATGTCCGTCTCCCCCTAGGCGACCCATCCGTAGTGGGTGCCGCCCCCCCATGGGAGGGGCCAATGGCCGCCTCCCCCCGGGCGCTCCCATCCATACTGGGTGGCGCCCCCCCTAGGGACCTTGAAATCACTGCTCACCGATCATGACCTTACCGCCCGACCAAAATAAATATGACAGTTGTTTTACCTACTAAGGAAAGAAAATACGCCTAATCTGTAACAGCTTGACAATTCACCAACTTTGACATTGCTACAAAGGGAAAAAAGTCCTAACGCACAAGACAATTTTTATCATTTAATACATTCCTCTACGTTTCTACAAAGGAGAAAAAGGCCTACAAGCATCTATTCAATTAAAGGCATACATCCCTGATGAAGAATGAGTATATCTTTTTATTACATTCGAATAATCACCAACAATTACTTTATTCCAAAAATATTGCAAAAAGGGGCTGGTGGGTGGGTCAAAATTGCAGCTTGTTCCCTCGAGGGCTCACGAGCGACGAGTGGTGCAGCCTTCAGGGCACTGGAACAAGAGGAAGCTTCGTTGGATTCCCGCTCTATTTATCCATCTGTGGGAGGGCGGGAGCCCGCCTCAGGTACGCCCATCCGTGCGCGGACTTCCAGGCGGGTGTTTAGGACAACCTCTTCTGGGTGGGAGGGGCGTGCTCCGGCTACGCTGCTTCGGGCATACCAGCCAGGACACGCCCCCCGCCCACAATGGTTCCCGGGGGATCGGGGCACCCATCCATACGTTCGGGGGACCGAGTGGTCTTCCCTTTCCATATGGGCCGGGATGCCCGCCACCCCTCCCAACACCAATTCCCCATGGGAGGAGACAGACACAGGTTTGAACTTTTGGAAGGCGGGGGGGAGTTACCGCCCCGGCCGTATTTATTAAAATATGAAACAAAATTTAAAACTTTAAATTAAAACGTTTCATGAATTATGTGCAATTTTATCTTTCATTACATTTTGATGAAGACAAGTTCTTGGCTAACCTTAACAAATCTCTAATACAAAGGTTTCCTAGCCGAGTCTAGCATCCTGAAAATGCATAACATTCTAAATAAAATTGTACATCCTAGCATTAAGGGCCAACGGCAAGGTCTTAACCGGTTTCAGATCCCTACTACCAAATTCCCGCCCTCACGGTGTGAGTGGCCCATGCGCAGAGGACTTAACCCTCGCAGCCAACTGTAACTTCCCTTGTCGTAGGGGCCCCCTTTCACTCAACGCCATCTTAAGGTTGTCCGAGTTCTCGTGCGAGGTATCCGTAAGAAGGACAGCGTGGACTCCACCCCTTCCCCACACTCTCTTCCGCCGGAGCGGATATCCGGCCCCCGGGAAATTCGTAGGAGGGGCATATAGCCGTCTCCCCCTGAGAGGGGCCTATGGCCGTCACCCCCTAGGCGACCCATCCGTAGTGGGTGCCGCCCCCCGTGGGAGGGGCCAATGGCCGCCTCCCCCCGGGCACTCCCATCCATACTGGGTGGCGCCCCCCCTAGGGACCTTGAAATCACTGCTCACCGATCATGACCTTACGGCCACAGGCCGGATAGTTGACCGACTATCCGGCCCCTCCCCACCTCCTAAAGGTCATGTCTCCTCAACGCCCTCAGCCACGCTACGAAGTCTCCTATGAGTAATTCATTCCCAGCCCTGGACAGGTGCACCCCATCATTCAAATAATAGTGATCACCCCGGATACACCCATGAGGAATGCTTTGCAAGTGATTAGAGCGAAACAGTTTCTCGATCTTGTTGTTGACCCTCTTTACCGAGTGGTTCAACGCCGACACAGACAGACCCCCCCGCCAAACTCTTCTGGGAATCATGTGGGACCAAGCAATCGTACACCTCAGGAGCCTCTTGGACAACCAACTGACTGTTGACAATATGTGCTCCAGAAATACCCGTCTTCCCAGCCTTACCAAGTCATTGCCTCCCAGATGCACTATGATTACAGATGGCGGTGACCTTTGCCGCCCTAACAGTTCCTCCAGATAGCTCTGAAACTGGTCAAAACAGAGGCCTCCTTTCCCATGGAAGGACACTCTGAACCCACATTCATCAGATGCGTGGATCGCGTCACCTGCCTTGAATATGTCCCCGGCACGCCTCACGTATGAGTGGCCCACGACCCATACCACTTGACCTCCAGTCGATGATCCTTTCTCACTGGTCCTCTAGTGTCGGGCCAGTCCAACTTTTCGCCCCGCGTTACAGGCTTGCGAAACTGTAATCCAAACAAAAGACAACAAGCGTGAGTGCATTTCATCAGTCTTTTACAACATGTGCAGTCGCACATACCTCTTGAAACAATTCGAGGACCAACGGCCTAACTGTGTCACTTCCTCCGTACCCAGACCCCGAACCGTAGCCTCAGTAGCGGCCCCTATTCTGAATGAGTGGGTCCCAAAATCGCACAGGTTCAAGCCCGCTGCAGCAATTGAAATTGCCAGCACCCTCCGAAACTGAAATCTCGTCAACGGGGTGCCGTCCTTGTGTCTAAGCAGGGTCCCCCCCAATGTTGTCAACCTCTGTGCCAGGTAGTCCTCTAAATACCTTATGGGACAACTGGGGCTCCCTCGGGCGCGCTGCAGAACCACACTATTTCCCAGAGCTTCCTGGTCTGTCTTGGACCTGGCTATCGAGATCAACAGAGAATCACCCCGTAATTGAACATGATCCCTGCATAGACCTCCCTCCACATCCTTCTTGTTCCTTGCTACGAGTTCACTTACCCGCATGGCCCAATGGAATGCCAATGCGAAAGCCGCTCGGAACAGAATTACCTCGCTGGGCGAGGAGCATGTCTCATCCAGTTTTGCTAGTAGCAAGGACAATCTGTCTAGCCCAATCGGGTGCCTTTTATCTTGTCTGCGACCTTCCAGGCGCTGCCAACTGCGGAGCGCCTTCCTGACTAAGAAGGAACCCGTCGGGTCCCGTATCCCATGGAGCTGTGCCATGAATGATATGGCTGCCCTATATCTGTTGGAAGTTGCTGCCGATCGGCCTTCCTTATGAAGTGCCACCAAAAACCCGAGGAAGGATTCTTCCCGCCCCCAGCTATGTCCCCCTACCGGCCCTAAAAAGGCGCAGTATGAACGAAACCCTCCCTCATAAGCTTTTCTCGTCCGGAGCGCTAAACTGGCTGCCACGAGGTCTTGTAATCCGGGGCAACGATCTGCCATAGAGCTTCGGGGAACGGTGCCGCCACTAGTTCCGCTGTGGGTAGATAACCCCTGAAAGCCTGCGTGTGTGAACGAGAGAGTGCATCAGCTGCATTATTCAGTACACCCGGCACATGCCTTGCCCTGAATTGTACATTCAATCTCATGCATCGCAATACAATTTCTTTCAACAGTCTCAAGATCCACTTGCAGCGTGCAGCCTGGTGGTTAATACTAGCCCTGGGCGTAGTGGGCGTAGTGGGGCTTCGCGGAGCTACGTGAAGTGGGCGAGAAACTACGCCCACCTCCGCACTCCGCGTAGCCCCACTACGCACCACAGGCCTCCCTCCCGCCCTCCCTTAATACGTTAAATTAAAAGTGTAAAATAATTAAAAGCCACTTACCTTGCCCGCCGCTGCCCGCCACGTCCACGGGGCTCGCTATCTTCATTGCTGCCGTCTTGTTTACTAATGCGCATGCGCGGGCGGCCGCGCATGCGCATTTTCTCGTGGTAAGTGCTTTTTCAAGGTAAGTGCCTTTTAATTAATTTAAACTTTTCATTTAAAGTATTTAGGGAGGGCGGGAGGGGGGCGGGTGGCGGCCAGCTAAGCTCCGTCTGCGGAGCATGCGTAGTGCCGCCTGGCTACGCCCGCTACGCAAAATGTGGAGTAGGCGGCACTATGCACACTCCGTGCACGGAGCGTAGCTGGCCACCCACCCCTAGTTAATACACTCAACCACCGTCATGTTTTCTGACCAAAACACCACTGAGCAGTTCCTAAAGTCTTCCGGCCATGCCAACAGAGCCACCCAAATGGGGAATAGCTCCAAGAACCCAATGTTACCTGTTAGGCCACTTGAGTGCCACCACGCCGACCATGTTTGTGCCGACCATCGGTTACCTAAGATCGCGCCCAATCCCACACTCCCAGCCGAGTCGGTCCACAAGCCCAGTTCATCAGACGATGCTGGGGGTTTGTTCCACGCCACTCGACTGTTGAAATCCGCCAGGAATGCTAACCAAATGTGCATGTCCTGGCGAGCCTCTGCCGACAGTCTAGTGCGGTGGTGACCTTCCCTCAGGCCCACCATAGCTTGTGCTATGGAACGTGAGAAGGGGCGAGCCATCGGTATCACTTTTAAGGCAAAATTAAGCTGACCCACTGTCTGTTGTAACTGATGTAGGGTCACCTTGTCCTTACGGAGACATTGTATCAAGGAAGCCCTGAACTTGGCCACCTTCTCGATTGGCAGACGGAAACACCCCTCCATTGAGTCCAGCTCAATCCCCAGAAACTCCAGTGAGGTAGATGGCCCCACCGTCTTACCTGGCGCCAAAGGGACCCCAAACTCCCGCATGAGTGTGCAGAAGTCCTGCAGTGTTTGCGCACATTCCGGAGTGCCCGCCGGACCTAGAAAAAGGAAATCATCCAAATAGTGCGTCACCTGTGTATGCCCTGTGGCCTCGGTGAACGCCCATTCCAAAAAGGAGCTGAACATTTCAAAATAGGCACATGAAATTGAACAACCCATGGGCATACATTTATCCATGTAATATTTCCCTTGGAACGTGAATCCCAGCAAGCGCTGGTCCTGAGGGTGTACCGGGAGCAACCTGAATGGCGATTCGATGTCTGATTTTGCCAACAGTGCACTGGGGCCCAAGCGATTCAACAGAACGACTGCATCATCGAATGATGCGTATCTAACTGAGCATACCTCAGGGTCAATAGCCTCATTTACCGAGGCCCCCTTAGGGGCCGATAGATTGTGGATGAGTCTGTACTCCCCCGGGTCTTTCTTTGGAACCACTCCTAAAGGTGAACACACAAATTCCGCAACTGGCGGGCAGGCAAATGGCCCCGCTACCCGCCCCAAGCTGACTTCTTTCGCTATTTTTCTGGCGGCCACCGCCGGGTTGGGCTGAATAGACAGTTGGTTCTTACAGAAGGGGCTCCCCCGAAAATTTCCCACCGGGATTTTGAAGCCATACAGAAAGCCATTCCTCAAAATCCCGGCGGACACATGATCTGGGTATCGGTTCAGCCAGGGGGTCAAAGCCAAGATATCAATGGGCGAAGATGTTTGCTTCCAAGGCACCACCTCAATCCTGCTTGGATCCCCCCTTTCCTCCCGCACCATTGGACTTGGATCGACAGCTAGCTTCTGGGTGTGAGGAATTCCCACAGCCCGAACAAGCATGCCGGAACATACACGTTCCTTGAGGCCTGTTACAGGTTCCTTTGTTGAATCCCCAACAAACCCCCCGCTTGCCTCCATTCCCTCCGGACCTGGGATGCGGATCCCCTCCGGCGTTCGGCCGAAAGGGCTGTGCCGGCTTTTGTTGGAATGTCCCAGAAACGCTTGTGCTTGGTACCGACGTACCCGCCGGTCCCGGCAAAAGCTGGGCATGCCACGACACCGTGTCCAGACAATCCCATGTTAAAGCCTCGTTAAACTCCTTTGCTTTTCTAAAGGTAACGTCATAACCCTTCCATTCATTTCCCCCGTACATTGCATAGAAATTCATGATCCTGTTCTGATAACATGATAAGTCAGGCAACACTTCTGGTTTACGCTCACCCATAACTGCCAAAAAAATAGAAAAGGCCCTGACCCAGTTCACCATGGTCTCATCGACCCTGAATTCCGCCATCTTGGCTCGCCATACGCTGGGGTGCCACAAATCTTTCTGGGTCTTTGCATATTCTACCTCACGATGGTCAGTCAAAAGTGAAAACATGTTGATGTATTTATCTCCCCATATCATTTCTTTCGTAGCAATGGGAATGTGCGCGATAAACTTTCCCGCCTTGAAGGCACTGAACTCTCCCCCACCAATGGAAATGGTCTCTTACCGGGTTCAGCCGTCTTCCCAGCCGTGTCCGTTGTCTTCGCTTGACCGTCCGTCGTGACCCCCGTCGCTACCTGTGGGGGAATAGAAGGTACATTCGCCATCCCGGCATCCCTTGACTGCCGCAACTGCTCAATAATTAATCTGGCTTCTTCAGTCGGATCGCCCACGGCCACTGATCCCCCTGCTCCTTTCTTTAGCCAAGGTAATACTGCTGCTACCTGATGCGCCAGTTCAGGGGGCATTTGCTCATCCCCAATTGGCGTTATTACTACGGGGATTGGTAAACCCCCATCCGGACCTGGTACCGGGCTATCTACCGGCGCGACTGGGTTGTCTGCGCCCGGGCTCGATGGAGGCACTTCTGGGACTGGGACCTCACTGGAACCTGCCCTCCCCTTATTCCTCTTACCCTTACCCCCTGGGGCGACATTCGGCAAGGCCGGTCCTATGACTTTTTTAGGCTGCCCGAGGGGGTGTTCTGGGCCGCCATCTGCTTCTTGATTGCCGCTAAGCCCCGACCGAGCTCATCCACTTTACCCATCTTCCGGTCCATCACCGCTACTCGGTTCACCAAGGTGCGTAGCATCCTCTCCATCTCGGAGCTCTTGCCAGACATGACTTCGGTTACTCCGTCCGACTTGATCCACAAGGGTGACTCGATCTTCCACACGCCTGACACTGAAAGAGAAATAACAAAGATTACAAGTTCTCAAAATTGCAGCTTGTTCCCTCGAGGGCTCACGAGCGACGAGTGGTGCAGCCTTCAGAGCACTGGAACAAGAGGAAGCTTTGTTGGATTCCCGCTCTATTTATCCATCTGTGGGAGGGCGGGAGCCCGCCTCAGGTACGCCCATCCGTGCGCGGACTTCCGGGCGGGTGTTTAGGACAACCTCTTCTGGGCGGGAGGGGCGTGCTCCAGCTACGCCGCTTCGGGCATACCAGCCAGGACATGCCACCCGCCCACAATGGTTCCCGGGGGATCAGGGCACCCATCCATACGTTTGGGGGGACCGAGTGGTCTTCCTTTTCCAATCTGAATCTTCAGCTTCTTTATGCTTTCCGGGATTTGCATCTGTGTTCTAGATTTCGATTTTCTATCTGCTTTGTGAACCTTCTTCAAAATCACTATTATGCTCCTGGGAGTGTTATGCACATGCCTCATTTTTCAGTGAACTGCTCCCCTCCAATGTGTCCCTTTCAGTTCTCTCTGCAGGACTTCCCTTGGATTCCTCACTTGCTCCTGACACACTAGTAGAGTCATCACCATCACTTTCATCGCCACCAGAACTACTAGAATCCTCCACACCTTCTATCCCTGTCCAAAAACATTTCTTTTTTCCAGATGTTGTTCTTATTTCTGACACATTTGGATGCTTACTGCTATCATTACTGCTATCATTAGATTCTAGCAGCACCATACTGCTTGAACTTGCTTGCATACCTTTCAGGACAGAGCCTTCCAAGCGCTCCAACATCTCACTGCACTGCTGATGGTACTCTGAATTAGTCAAGTAATGCTTTGGCTTAGCAAGCTTGCGCTGCAATCTTTCCAAATGCCTTTGTTCTTTTTCTGCTTCTCACTCTGCGTGTTTCTTCACCCAGTCAGCCATCGCATTTTCATGGTTAACATCACAAAGTTGTCTTCCGCTCAAATCTCGACAAGCCTCCATGTATGTTGTCTTTTCAATTTGAGCACCAAGAGCTCGCAGCATAGATCCAAACCTTCCTTTTCCCCCCACAAGTCTAAGCTCCAGACTGTACACCAGTCCATTCTGCAGGGCTTCATCACCTCCAACCAATTGTCCATTACATTTCACGAACGAATCCTCCAGAGGGTAACCCTTGTCCCTGACAAGCAGTAGTGGAGTGGTGTGGCTCACTGGTTAGAGGCAGCAGACCCGGAAGCAAAGAACGGCCCGGGACCAGGGTTCAATTCCCGACGCGGCAGGGTTGTGGACCAGGGTCAACGGACTCAATAATTCTCACCTCGGTGCCTACTCTAACCAGGGATCTCACTCGGCAACTCTGGGCATTAAGCTCGCCTCATCTCTACAACGGCCCCCCACAGACGCCAGGGATGCCTAGTTTCACCTTGGAGATACCCAGAAGGGACCATCTCACAGGGAAAGCCAGGACGGGTTCCCCAGCGGTCTATAGGACACCCCGAGATGGGGTAACAGTGCGCTTTACAAGTATCATCATTACATTACATTACAGTAGATCGCGCACCGGTGTACCATCGCAGACAGTATGCCAGTCAACTTTTCCGGTGAACGGGTCCCTCACCCACACTGCCAAGGCCATTGCGCAGGACTGAAAGGCATACATCCACACGCTGAATAGTCAACCACTAGCTGCAGTGGAACTCAGGTGAAGAACAACCAAAACAGCCGTCCGTAAACAGAGAAGATGGACTCGCAGGGTAAACTCCCTAGCAGTTCAACGGAACACTACGCCAACCGCCCCCTGGGATGCTGTAAATGCGTCGCCCATCATGAATAATTATCTAGGTAGTAAAGTTAAGAAAACAAGAAATTATTGTTTTGGGTTGGAGAACAATTATGAATTATGATTAGGGCTCCCGGTTTTATGGTATTTATTTTGTTGCCATTTCCGTCTGTATTTATCTATATTTCTTTTTTGGGCATTTTATCTGTATATTTTTACAACAAGCAGAAGGCAACTCTGCAGCTAGTATTTTTCCACATTTATTTAAATTGACAATGCACACATGCATTCGGTTGTAATTGGTCAACACAATACATTCATCGGAAAACTTTGCCATTCACAGAATGTCCCAAATACGCTTAAAAGCGCTACACAAGCATTGCAGTTTCTGTCATCGGCACAGAGTGCTAACTCCTCTCTCCCACTGAACACCATCCTGCCCCACTGAGAGAAACTCACACTACCTTCAGCTACAACCCAATTGTGCCCCGCTATAAACACCTAGAAGCAACTCAATTCAAACTATGCACTAGACAAGAGTAATTTTCTGCCTGAAAAAAGTGACAACATTCTCGAAAAATTAAACACTCATAGGAATACAACTTAAAGCTTTTACACTCATTATTCAGAAAGCTAAGGACATGAAAAGAAAAGTAGCGCTTGACTGGCAAACTCTGTAAGGTGGCGCTAATGTGTTTGGGTGTGTATAAAACCAATCTGGCCACTTTGCAACTACTCTGTCTTGTTTTATTTGGTTATGTATTTATTATTCCTATTTTTAAATCTTTTTCCTCTCCTCCTGAGGCCACGTTTTGGAATAGAAAAACGTCAGAAAAAGACTTTTGTAAGACAAGTGTCCTTTTTTTTGGCTCCATTTCACAGGGGACTTGGGGGCATATTACCAACAACTAGCGATAATTATCGCTAGGTTGGCTTAGCGGCAATAATTTTATCGCCGTGTAGCGACGATTTTTATCGCTTAGGAGCCTTGATATTATCAAGGTTTATCTCCTAAGCGATAAAAATCGGACGAAATGCATGAATATCGCTGAAAAGTCAGCGATATTCATGCATTAATGAGCAAATGCTCTTAGCCATGTTATCCACCTCCCATTGGATAACATGGCTAAGAACTGCTCAGGGCAGGTGTTAGCTTTTGGAGATATTCACGCTTAGCGCGAATATCTCCAAAAGTTGGTAATAGGAGATAGCGATGTTAGCGACTGTTTCCAGTCGCTAACATCTTGGCACGCCCACTGTGCATGTCATTAGTGATAAATATCACTGACATGCAAAGCGGGGCCCAAGATGGCCGCTATCTCCTACTAGCTGTCGCTAACTGGTGTTAGCGACAGCTAGGTAATAGGGAGATAATTTTATCTCCGCTTTCTTGGCTTTTAAAGCCAAAAAAGCGGAGATAAACCCCCTTGATAATATGCCCCTAAATGACAGAAAGGAAAGGAAAGAACAGTCACGGTTTTCTGCAGGTGAAGAGGAGTGCGACAAAGAGAGGGAGTAAGAGGAAGAAAGAGGGGGGCCATCAGAATTGGACATTGTCCTTCTCTTGTCTTGTCCGGGCAAGAAAGAAGAGACAGCAATGGTTATGGGCTATGCGGTCTTCTCACCTACACCCTCTTCCCTGTGTGTGTCTGACTAAGCCCTGCCTTCCAGCGCAGCCCAGGCTGAAAATACAAGGATTGGGTTTCTTCTCTCCGCTGCCCACTCCCCCCTGTCTACCCCAGGCATGTCTGTGAGAGTGATGTCATAGCCCGAGCCAAGGGAAGGGAGTGGGGGCTGAATGTGGTGTGTGTGAGAGTGATTCACCTCGAGGTGGGGTGCTGAGAACAATGCAGGCCTCCTGGCGCTGGAAGCCACAGATCATCTGGGAGCTCAGGGCACCATGCCTCCTGCCATGACCCCCTATTTTGCAGGCACTTACTGAGTGCTAAAACGATGAACAGGAGTAGCAGGCATTGTGAAGGTGAAACGGAGGGGGGCTGCGCACAACTCAATCTGACGAGCTGAATGGGAGAAACAGCAGTGCCAGAGTGAATTATTTCGAAGTGGCCCATGTGATTACACTCGAATCTATGTGCCTCTGGCTCAGCTCTATGCGCTACCTATTGCTACATATAGAAGGGGGTGGTGTTGCATAGATTACTGGGCTTGTGTTGTTTCAGCTGACCAGTCAGTGTTGGATCTGTAGGCTCTCAAACCCTCTGTGTTCTGGGGCCCAGAAGTGAACCAGAATATAGGGGAATGCCTGGGTAATCTAATACAGGCCGCTGTGGCTAGGACAGTGTCAGTCACCTGGGGGTGCATGTTGCAGGAACCAGCAGACCTCTCTGTCGTGGCCAGAGGTGTATCAAGGCTTTGCCGAGTTTGTGGTCAGACTGTTCTTGCAGGACACGTACCCAGATCAGTGCTCTGCAGTCCGGCCACAAACTCAATCACTACACTGATGTAGCTTGACTTTGCAGTCCCACAGCGCAGAGGGGATGGGTGGAGCTGGCATCAGATTCCGACTTTTGCCACCCCCCCCAAACTGCATACGCCACCGACTCCAGCCCAAGCCCTCGTACTTGCCTTTCTTTTGAAAGAGCTGGCCAGGCTCACTCGAGGGGTGAAGCGGAACCCCAGACATGGCTGGGGCAGCTAACAAAAGGCCGACAGGAGCGGAAAAAGACCCCTCATTGAAAGAAATTTCCAGCAAAACTAAAGCTGGTGTTTCGCTTTACTGAACGCAGCCACAGCCCTAGAATCAGCAAGAGGGCATTGCGAGGCAACTCTGCTGGAGCACAGCAGCGCACAAAATGTGCTAGTATTTTCCCGTTTTAACATATAAATACAGACAAAGGAAAACATGTTTTCCGACTGCATTTACATGTAAAAATCAGTTTAAACGGAAAACCAGGAGCCCTAATTATGATATCTACATAAAAAGTCTTAGGGGCATATTTATATCGGTTTTGGTTCGCCCTTTCAAGGATGACACAAAACCTAAGTCGGATTTATCAAGCCACGCAAGGCCTCCTTGCGTGGCCCTTAGTGCCTTGATAAATATAATGCAACACAGCACATATTGCTGTGTTGCGTAACTCTGTACCAGAGAGGCATTGCGTGGGTGTTCCAATGCATCCTCCCATGGATTTTGACGCATTCCCAGATTTACCATTATTGGCAGACCTGGGAATGAGTCAAAAGGCTACGCCCCCTGAGGTAAGACATAACAAGGAGAAATATCTTTATTTCTCCTTGCTACTTCCTCTTTCTAGGTGGGCTGCATTCTGACAGAAACATAGATAGAAATGCCGCACAAGCCTATTTTTCTACAGCAAGGAGTCCCTTCCTGCACAAAATAATCCTGCTATCAACGCAGGCACCCTTGTATCAAGGTGAAAGGATGCCTGTGTATGTGCTAGGCAGCACATTGTGCACCAGCACTGGGAAAGGGCAGGAAAGCATAGTGTATTGTTAAGTATGGCTCATTCCTGCCCTTTCCCTATCACGTAGCTCAGCAAGATAACTTACTGCACTGCATGATAATTTCATAAATATGCTCCATAGAATGTATGTACATGTGGCTGGCACAATTCGGACTTCACATATGATTATAGAGGATGTAAAGAAGGTTCAGCATTTTAAATGAATGTCATACATTTTAATTAAAAAAAACAGACAATAAAAAACCTAAAATATCTGAGAATGAAGGTAAAACTCCAAAACAATTATCAAAGCATAAGTTAAACTTAGTAATCTCTTGTGCTTACAGTAATAATCATAAATTATTGCTTTTACTAAATTGATTTATTGATTTGTGCTGAATGACTGGTCAACACCATAGTGGAACATTTGGCTTGGTCTTCTTCACATATAAAATGAGCACTGGAAAAGTAAAAAGGTCCAGCATTGACTGACGTCTATTGGCTTCATCAATGCTTGTTTGGTATTGCCTTGCTTTTTCTTTAACTTTATTGCTGGATGAGCTGCAGGGCTCTTACCAACATTAAAACTGTGAGAAAGTGGATTATTAGTTGGAGTGGATGGAAGGCATCACAAATAATATCAGGGAAGGGGAAGCTTTTGGTGGGTAAAGTCCAAAGTTCGCAGTCAGGAAGTAGTCTATATTGAATGGAGGCTGCTCAGAAACAGACCTGGAAAAGACTTCTGACTCTGGAATTAGATTTTTTTCTGGAAGTCGGATTTCCTCAGGGGATGCAGGCTGTAGCTGAATAGGGTTTAACATTGTCAAATGTCAGTCAGTGTCATACTGGCTGGATCGGGTTTGTTACTGCAGAGAAGAGCGTAGTAGGAGTCAGGTCCCCAGCAGATGGGCTGGCAAGTTGGTGCCGGTCTCACAATAGTTCTCCAGGCAGAAATTCTTCAAAAACTTTCTAAGTCCCAGCTTTTAGGGTTAGGCAGGAGGAGTACACTCTGTCACCAGCCAAGGGTTCAAATGCCTCAGGAACAACACTTGGAGACAGGACTCACACAAACAAGCAGAAGCTGTCAGCAGGGTCCAAGGCAGGTCCTGTAGAAAGTTGTCAGCTGGGCTCCTATTTTGAAAGTGGGGTTCTTGCAGCTTTTCTTTCCCTATAGCATAAGAGAGGGTCAGTCTACTAAGCCTTTGAGTCTACTTTTTTTGTCCTGGGTGCAAGTGGGAGCAGGACCAGCACTTAAGGTTCTCCTTACATATCTCAACCGTAGGGACTGTCCTTCTTCTGTCTTCCATAATTCCACTAGTGTCTTGAAGAAGGTGTCCAGGGGTGGCATGTTTTTGCCAGGCACTAGCCTTTGGGTAGGCTTGAAACCTGGCCCATCCCTGACTAAAAGGAAAATATTCTTCACCCACTTTGGGAGCAGTTCCAGTGTGTCCTACTGCTGAAGATTCCAGAGACCCTCTCATTGGCTAATTCCAACATGGCAGTACCTTTCATCCCTTGTGCAGAGCTCCTGCGCTCACCCTAGAGAAGTGGTCAGATGATAGAGAGAAATATGGCAATAAATGGGTGGAACAAGTAAGGGCCCACCCTGAAGCTCTTCAAGCCTCATTAGATCTAGGTCGAACCGTTCTGTGCTCAGCAACATTACAAACTCAACATTACAAGACAGTTTACTCGTTATACCATACACCTGATAGAATTGCCCAGTGGGGGGGAAGCGCTGCAACTCAACGAGCGCTAACATCACTCACATGTTTTCACAATGTCCTCAACTTTACACTCTAAAATTGGCAATAGAGGAATTTTTGGAGAACTCCCTGGGGCTAAAGTCTAAATTAACGGACGAATTGATAATATTAGGCATCAGTATAGGAGATAATAACATACATCCAGAATTTTTGTTTATGGTTACAGCAGTTTTTAGGCTCATTATTGCGAAAGCCTGGAAAGATAAATCGGCACCGACGTTTCAGACGTGGATAGCAAAGATACTTTCCACATATAATCTGGAGAAAGCTATCTATGATAGGAAAGGCAGAAGGGCAAGAGTATTGGGGGTAAGCATGGGCGAATTTTGCGAATCTCGCGTTCGCGAATTTTGCGGATTTGCGAACTCGCAATCCGCAAAATCCGCGAATTCCCGCGAATTTGTGGATTTTTTTTTTTTTGTGTTTGCGCGTGTTTCTGCCAGTTCGCGAGGGTTTTTACAATTTCGCAATTTGCGAACTTACCGGTCGGGTCGCAAGTTTTGCGAACTTGTTGTTTCTACATGTCCAGCCTGTTTGGGACACTATTCTTCATCACTGCCACTCTCTGTCACCACTGCCACTCTCTGACTACTCATGCCACCCTCTGGCCCACCCATGCCACCCTCTGTTTCATCACCACACCCTCTGGTTGTCCAGTGTACATTATTTTCGGCAAAGCAAAGCACACCTTCCCTGCCTCAAGTGACCTGAATTAATTTGGGGCTGATTAATGTGTCACAGAATATTTTTTTAGCTGGCACCTGCTTCCTTAGTGCTTCCTGATTAGTGATCTTTTGCACTTGCTAAGTGCTTTCATTGTTGCAAAATTAGTTACAACACCTGCCCTGCCCCAACTGACAATAATGAATTAGGGGCTGATTAATGGATTTTAACTTCCAGCCTGGCTCCTGCTTGTCTCCCTTAGCTGTAATTCAGGACCTTTGTGGCATATGTGTAACTATTCTGAGGTTCAGAGCAGGGTCACATAATAGTTGCAACTGGCAACTGAACTCTGGAGGGGCCCCTCAGGAAGCACTACAGGAAATGGCTACTAATGATGAGCCTGAACTTTTGAACCTGGTAAGTAGTTTCAGTTTTGCTAAGATCGTATTTCTGAAATTTAGCACTTACTCGCGGGGTGCGAAGTTGTACTGGCAAGCCGCGAACTCACGCGAACAGTGCGAGCAAGCCATAAAATCCGCTGCTCGCGGATTTGCGGATTTTGCGGGAGATTCGCGGATCTCGCGGATTGCGAATTTACCGAAAATCCGCAAAATCCGCGAGCGAAACGGATTTTCCGCCCATTCTTAATTGGGGGGTAGGATTTGGCTTCCCATCGAGCAATGGAAGAGCAGAAAGAATTAAAAATACAGGAGTTGATATGTTTCTCTGTTTTTTTGTTTGTGGCTCTTCATGGGCTATATCAGCTTCTGTTTTGTCTTTGTTTCTCCCTTTCTCTTTTTTGTTAGGTATGAAGATGGCTGTATTTTATATGTATAACTGTGTAAAAACAAATCTGTACTGTAAAAACTGTATTGGATTTAACAGAAAAATTGGGGGGGGGGGGGGGGCGGGGAAATCTGAATAAAAATATAAAAAAAAAAAAAAGAGAAGTGGCCAGGGAAATGAGCAAACCCTCCCATGTGCTCACGTAATACTGGTTTGGGGGTAGCTCCTCTCCCAGTTAGATTCATGCCTGGCTAGTTAGAAGGACAATAGGGGGGGCGAGCCTAGGTGTGAGCCACATCTGATTGTTACATAACAGGCCCCTTTGAAGTTAATTAGGTTCGTTGGCACTGCCCAGATGGTCATCCTGCCAGAGGAACAGGACACCCCCTTCAGCCAAGCCCATTGTCTCAGCTCTGGAAGCTAATTCACACCTAATCAAGGAATTACTCAGCTCCTGGATGATAGTTGGAAGCTCGGCAAACTGGCTTCCAGAGGTTTTAGGCAGGTTAAAAGTAGCGTTTGTAAAATATTTGTTACACATCTAAATTCACCAATGTATTTGATTTGTAATACATATTTTAAAAAGTCAAAGAATTAACTTTTTATCAGGTTCCTAGACAGAGATACCTTCATTAAGTTTAATGCATTATGATATTGCTTCCGCATGGAACAGCTCAACCTGCTACATTAAAAAAAGCTTTTTTGGCCTTTTCACTGTAAGGGCTTGTTTAACATTAACCATTGACATGTGCTACTTTTATATACCATGCACCCTGCCTTATGTGAATTGAGGGCCTGCTTAGGGTGACTTATCAATATTTAAAAGGAGGCAAGAACTGATAAAGCTGGAGTGTGCCCTATGCTCACTTCATGTGTTCATCAATCACCGCAGGCAATACTAGTACTAAAGGGAGCTAAACTACTTTGGTTGTGGATGTGCTCATTGTGAAAGAGCAAAATGCAGTCATTCAAAGTGATGGTAACCAGCGACTTAATCAGTTTGACACAATGCCTCATGTTGTATGATGTAGTGGGCAGAAGCAAAATGAGAACAACGCAACAACAGACCAATGGATGTAGAGAGGTGACTGAAAGCCCCTTTAAATAAGTATATTAAACATATTATTTTGGTAAAATTAGACAGTCTTGGCTAATACCGACATAAAAAGTGGTGTTCAAAAGTAATAAGAGGTGATAGTAAAGCCAACTAATGCTACGCAATGGGTTGTAAGCTGACTGTAAGCTGTCAATTGGTCTTTTCGCCAGAAGAATGAATGAATGAATAGTATTTATAAAGCACGCAGCTACTCAGAAAGAGTGTCCCGACACTGGCGAACCTCAAAACTAATTTGCTGCTGTCCCTAATGGGCAGGGGAAACTTAGGGTGAGTTTCGGAAGAGCCAAGATTTAAGCATTTTCCTAAAAGTGAGTATGTCCGTGAACGGTCTGAGTATCACCGGCAGGAGGTTCCAGGCACGTGCGACTTGCACTTTGAAAGAGCGACCTCCTGTGCGGGAGAAGCATATCCTGGGGACAGCAGCCAGATACAATGAAGATGACCTCCAGGTACTGCGGGGGGCGTAATGTGTGTCTCTCTTTCTGAGGTAATGTGCGCCGGTGTTCTGCAGTGCCTTAAAGGCAGAACCAAGATGTGAATTCTTTTCTTGACGGGTAGCCAGTACAATGCTTTCATGTGAGGTGAGATCTGAATTTTAGGTTTAAGCAGGAGGACCGCCCGGGCGGCTGAATTCTGGACCACCTGTAATCTATTTAGGAGGTATTCCGGGAGGCCTAGATATAGGAAATTGACATACTTCAGTCTGGAAAAAATAAGGGCTTGGACAATTTTCTTCCTGTGGCCAACAGGCTGAAGGGGAAGAACGTTTCTGAGCAGCCGCAGGAGGCCAAAGTAGGATCCTGTGACTGACTGGATTTGCAATGTCATGAATAAAGTTTCATCTATCTTGACACTCAGGTTGTTGGCCATGCTGACGGAAGAGAGGGGTGGCGACCATCGTTTCCACTCATCCATGGGTGGGGAGCCGAAGAAAATGACCTCCCATTTTACTGAGTTGTACTTGAGCTGGTTCTCCCTTAGCCTATGCAAATACCCTCGTCAAACATTGGTTGATCTTTTCACCTGCAAAGTTTGCACCCTTGTCACAAGTGAATAGAAGCTGCGTGTCATCAGCATACAAGATTACTTTGGCGCCGCAAGCTTCTGCTAAAGGAGCAAGGGGAGAATATAAAGGTATACAACCTTTAGCACACATCTTTTAGCACGCACTACCATTACCACGCATCTGTTACAACGCATACCATTACAACGCATAGCGCTTCGAGGCGATCTGACTTAGGGAATGGCTAGTGAATAGGTTAATTTACTATCCAATAACCTTCCCTTGTGTCCACGGGGACTGGTGTTGGAATAGTAAATTAAAATATTCACTATCCAGCACCCAAAGCACTATGCGTTGTAAAGGTATCGCGTTGTAAAAAATGCGTGGTAATGGTATACGTGGTAAAAGTGTGCGTGCTAACATCATACATCCAATATAAAGGTTGAAAAGTGCAGGGCTCAGAATTGAGCCCTGAGGGACTCCCACCTTCATGGAAGGGATGGGAGTGAAAAAAGGGGGAGACCAGACTTCTTGGTATCTATCCTCCAGAAAGGAGAAGAACCACTCCAGAACCGTGCCACCCAGACCGCAATCCTGCAACGTGTGCAGGAGTAGGTCACCTTGCACGGTATCGAAAGCGGCGGAAAGGTCCAGCAGAATTAACATAGCAGACAGCTTGAGATCTAAGAAACAGAATCTGATTCACTGAAAAGCTAGCATTGAAGAAAATACTTAAATATGGACTCTGAAGACTCCCTTCACCTGTATGCTGGCCATGTCAAAATAAAATAAATAAATACATTGGGCCAGATGCATCAAGCTAAAAACCGGTCGCGAAGAGGCAGAATCTCAGAATCTACCCCTTTGCGACCGGTATTTTTGCAATTGGGATGCATCATCCCAAATGCAAAAATCCCAAATAGAGAATTCGCTAAATTGCCATTGCTTGCATTTAAGGAATCTCAAATTTGTTATTCCTTAAATGCAATGCATGAAAGTTTCAAAAATAGCAAATTCGCTAATAGGGCACGCAAATTACCACGAAGTACAACTTCCTGGTAATTTGCAAAAGTTTCATGTTGCACACACACATGCCCTAGGGGCATGTGTGTGCGCAACATATGTGCACAGATCAAATTCAGGGGTGCAACAGGGTGTCCTTTGGACACCCCTGCACCCTTGAACTCGCAATCTCAATTTGCGAATCGCTAATTGCGATTCGCAAATTGAGATTGTCTTCTAATTCATTCCTATGGGTCTCTAGGCCCATAGGAATGAATGGGGAGGTATTCATTAATTGCGACTCGCAATTTGCGAGTCGCAATTAAGGAATTCTAAGCAATCGCTATTTTTGTAGTGATTGCTTGTTGCATTTCATTTTGCTATTCCTTATAAGCGATTCCTTATTTTTCGCTAATAAGGAATCGCAAAATGGATGCTTGATGCATCTGGCCCATTGAGTGTTATTCCAGGTCAATGTTCTCTTTGTATTTCTTTCGTGTACCTCCTAAAGTAATGACTTATTATGAACTATACTTTGAAATACATGCAATGCATGACAAGAACAAGTCCATTCACTTGACGGACACAAAATGTACATCTTTTATGACGGAACCGTAAAAATATACCCAGACGATGTATAAAGAATTCAATCCAAACCCCCTTCCCCAACGCAATGAATCCACTAGGCCCGCATTTTTATTGTCTGCAATATTTTCAAGCGTGTAGATCACAGGCAGAGATGACTGCTTTCCTGATATTTGTGTCTGCCACACAACTTAGCTGGTTTGTTAATGGAGCTTTCATAGTGTATTAACCTAATTGTTGCCATAAAGCACTTAATAGCGCAGTTGCACGTTTTATTGTTATCAAAATAAATTGATGCTTAAGGCATCGTTCGCACACAGATAAAACCCTGAGAGGGAAACAATGCACAGTAGCTCATTTAGACAGGAAAACGCTTGAGGGGAGAGGAGGTTACTACAATGTCTAAGCTCACTTTTGTTACAAATTAGAGACAGTGTTTTCACTTTTGCATAAAACCACATCTTTTGTATTTAACCTATTATAAACAGTAAACTAAATACAGACAAAGAGGCCAGTGTGCTTGCTAAAATGTAGGTCAAGTTCAAAGCAGTTGATCTCACAGTAAACTGTACAACAAATAAAGCAAGCTGTGTGTAAGACAATATTTATTTTTTTATGAGATAGTGGTACAGATCACCTAGTACAGGTAAAGAACTACCCAGGTAGCAAACATATGAAAATAGAGGTACATAAAGTAAACAAGTATTTATAACTCAGTAGGTTTACTTTGTACCACCTTCTCTTATCCAACGAGGGTTTCGGTCAGAGTTTGCTAAGAATATGCTCTGTTGTACAATTTGGTTATGTTCACTTGTGGATGTGTCTTACTTTCGCAGGTCTGTGAGGCATCATTTTAAATAGAGCTGAAGGGCAGACAAGGTGGTGAATCTGCAGCGAGTGACCTCAACTCTAAAGAGGAATGTGGAACAGTGGTGTTCAGTCTTCACCGAGAAAGACAATTGTAGATGAGAATGACAGGCAGCCTCCTCCCTGGCAGGAAGGGCAAGGGTAACAGGCTGCAGTAGAGGTAAGAAAGAGAGGGTGGAGAAAAAAACACTTAATACTGAGATACTGCAACATCTTCAGCAGCACTTGTCCAGAATGTTTCAAGCAGGAGTGAGATCAAAATTAATCAGAAGTATGTAGCATGTCACAAGAGTACACATGTTTTAGGTCCATAAAAAGAAAATAAACAACGTAAAGGAACTGAAATTCAGGAGTTTTTTCAAAAATAATAACCCCTGGTCCAGGGACCTACCAACCTAAACCCGAACATTACCTGAATGCGAAGTCCTAAGGCACCTTTGAGGCTACACCTCAGACACAGTCCCAGACTTTACTGCACCCAAAAACTAAAAGATTCCATCAATAGCAGTTAAAATCAGTATTAAGAAAGTACCTCCAAATGAATACGGAAATATAAATGGTTCCAAAGGACCCAGTGCAATAGTCCAACAGAAAAGCGGGTATCAGTCAGGAGTCAGTAGGAAAGCAGGTGTCATGTAAGCGCCAAGCAAGAAGTAATGGGGTCAAGGAGGAATCAGGCAGGAAAGAATGATTCAGAACGAAAAGCTCAGGGAACAAGGTAGAACTGTGATAAACCCCACAGGAGCTGAACTGTTCAGTGTACCAATTTCACATGTTTAGCACTTCAGTCACTAAATATGTGTGTATTTGTGTGTGTGTGTGTGTGTGTGTGGCCCGCTAGCATCAGCAAAAGCCTCACCATATCCTGAAAGAAGAGATGACCAAGAACCACCTCACTTCAGTTAAATCCTGTGGCCGTCACACGTCACCTATGAACAACTTGTAGACTGGGTCCCAGCTTGTAACTCCCATCCCTATTATGTTACTGCAAGGAAATGGTACAATAAGAGTAAGACAGCAGAAGGCTGTGACACAATGACAATAATTTTCCCCAAACAGTAATTCATCAGTGCTCTCTGACAGGGACATGGTCAAGGCAAGAACACAAAATACTGGGCCTCAATAGGATATGCATTATTGACCCTAAGCCCGGGTAGTTCATTGTAGGTCTGGAAAGGCCCGGTCCATGTCAGATTTTCAACATAATGCATGAGGGCTGCATGTTACTTGCAACTACACTGTCATTCACAGTGGCAGTTCCTCCTTCAGGGTGGATGAGTGCAACCGCGCCTGCTGTGAGTGCAGCAGTAAGTCAAGTCAAGTCAAAAGATCTTTATTCGGATTCAACATCCATAAAAGTACATACAATCTCAACATCATGGAATATCATACAAGAAACCAAGTCCAATGCGCTTACATTTAAAATCATGTAATAAAAACAGCAAATTCATCATGGTCTGTATGTGCAAGTAACTTCAAAATTAGAAGTATCAAGTTTTGAGTTAATAAAACAGAGTTGCAATCGGCAACTCTACAAAAGATAATTCTATAATGTGTGCAGGATGCAATTATTTGTGCAAAATAAAGCAATGTGCAAAGTCAGCAATTCACATTACAAAACTTTTCAGGGCAGGTTCAATGACACTCTTAAGCGGACTTCATATTAAAAAGAACTACGATTGGCGACTCTACAAAAAATAATTCTATAATGTGTGCAAAAATGCAGTTATTTGTGCAAAATAAGGCAATGTGCAAATCAGCAATTCACAGTACAAAACTTTTCAAGGCTAGTTTAGTGATACTCTAGAGCGGACTGCAGATTTAAGAAAGCAACTGACTCTAAAAATGACTTCGTCACAGCTTAACCGTAATAACTCTTCAAAAGCTAGTTCAAAGTCAAATTGGTCAGTATTACGAAAATATGTTTGGTGTATTTAACATAAAAACCACAAAAAAGTGTAAAGTGCAAAAGGCTTTGTTTGCCACCATGGCTACAAGTACAGTTTAGGTGCTCCAAATTCCTATTAAATCCTATTGGGAAGCATAATAGATTTTTAATACTCCCATCCCTGAACCGGAACAGCAAACTCCTGTTCCATCTACTCATCTTTCCGCACAGATAACTTTCGGGAAGATTAGGAGGCCTATCACTTGGTGTGAAAAGTGATAGATACCTTAGGGCTGCCGGTTTTGTGAGGTCTTTCTTTTCTCTTTCACAGTTATAGTGACTATACAGGGACCTTTTTACTAAGTTCTTATGTGAGCAGTCTATTATGTGGGGAGATGTAAATAAATGTCCCTGCTCCACACTCCGTAGGCTTTTTTCCACCGTCGTGAGCCACGGTATCTGGGTGGCCCGGTCACATTTCAAGCAGTCCTTAATGATGTCACGGGTCAGGGACGCGGCTTGATTCCTCCATATTTTCAGCCAAAACAAGGCAGGTCTGGCTTTTATAAAGTCCTCCGTGTATTTAATGCACAGTTCTTGGTGGCACAAGTAAGTTGGGGCTGAGATAACCCCCCCAAGATCTTCCTGCAAAACCGGTTCTCCTCTGTTTGCATGTAGGTACAGTTTGTATAGCCCCATACCTCGACGCCGTAAGTTCCTGTGGGTAAGCATTGGGTCTTATAAATATGTAACATTGAAGCAATGACCTCAGCGCTTTGTGGTTGGCCAAGAGAGATAACAGAGTTTATGGCTTTGCTCAGTTTGTTTCTACTGTGTGCTACATGCGGCTGCCAAGACCCAGAATCAGCAAACAACAAGCCTAGGTAAGGGAAAGTGTTAGTGCACTTTAACCCCTCCCATGCTCGTGACGGAACCGTTCTGTCACGAGCCTCGGGTGGGCTGTGCTGGTGACGGAACGGTTCCGTCACGGCCCTCTCACCGCGTCTGCGCGGCACGAATTCCGCACCTGCGCTAACATTCTCTAGCGCGGGCGGGGCCGTGACGGAACCGTTCCGTCACAAGCACAGCTCACCCGCGTGCCGTGACGGAGCGGTTCCGTCACGAGCACGGGACCGCCGCACGGCCCCCCCACCCCCTTAGCACTGCGGCGGAATAGCCGCCGCAGTGAAGGGGTTAAAACATTGCACCCTATTTAAATACAGTTGATCTTATGCTTTTTTGGACCACAGCACATTATAAACGATTTGTTAAAATGTGTACAGAGTCCCAGATCTGCCATGTAGGCAACAAATACTGAAATTAAAATTCGTAGTGCATTGGGTGTGTGGTCCATAAGTACCGCGTCATCCGCGTAGACAGGAGCTGCAAGTGGTCTGCCATTCACTTGCGGCACATCAGATGTCAATTTACACACACAGTTGCTTAATTCATTTATGTACAAAATAAAAAGCAGGGGGGCCTAGACACACCCTTGTCTGACCCCCCTGCCAAATAAAATATCACTGGATACCTCGCTTAGAGTGTTCAAATGGACGCGGGCTCTCAGGTCACTGTGCAAATGAGCCAGAAAGTGAACTAAAGATTCATCTAAACCATAATTCAACAGAACTGTCCATAAGCGGGAACGGTTAACAAAATCAAATGCAGAACTTAAACCCATAAAACCTCAATAAAGGGAGGATTTTATTGCAATTGTGTACTTTGCCATTATTAAATTTAGATTGAGGCACTGTTCCACGGTGCCCACGTTGCTTCTAAAGCCTAGCTGGCATGGATGTAAAATGGAATTTTCTTCTGCCCAATTACTAATCCTGCTAAAAAGGACCCTGCCTAAGATCTTCAGAGTGTTATAGATCAAGGATATTGGTCGATAACAGGCAGGATCCAATCCATTACCCTTTTTGAAGATAGGCACGATGGTGTTATTTGACCAGGTTACTGGCGGGGGTATGGGATAGATGGTTGAAGATGTTACAGAGTAGTGGCGCCCAAAATTCTGGTTCCAATTTAATTTGGTCGATGGATAGACCGTCGGGCCTGGGGCTTTGTTCCCTGCGCTAGCTGAGATGGCATCTTCTACCTCCATTATAGTGATGTTAAGAGGGGTTAAGGGTGGGACAGGGCCCGTGATGTTTAGTGGGGCCTCATATATTTTTGAGAAATGTTTCACCCACTCGTCCCCAGGTATATTACAATTTATCGGGGTGATGTTGGTTCCCTGTGATCTTAAGCTCTTAACCTCACTCCAAAATCCAGTTACATCCCTCAATGTAGCAAAACGCACAAGGGAATCCCAGTGTTCTTGTAATAGCTCCTCTGTCCTTCTTTTAAGTACAGTTTTATAACTAGCCCTCAGTCTCCTCACATCAGACTGGTCACGTAAGACCATTGTAAGGGCTGCCCTAAGATCGCGATTGGCTTTAGAGCATTGGGAATCGAACCACCGTGGTTGTTTATTGTCGGTGGTTCGGGTTGGTTTCGAGATCTCATTTTTTATGGCCTTACAGAGGTCCAAAAAGGCCTCTATGATCGTGTGTTCTGGGCTGTCGGTGGAAAGACAGACTGACACTAGTTGGGGGTATATCCTAACAATACGTGCCAAAACTCCCTTATTATCAACCCCCCTCCAAACCACCCTAAGTCTGTCTGTGGAGACTGCTAAATTTTGTGCGCCAATTTCTCTCCTCATTCCCTGTTTTTTGATAGATTTTAAGTTTATTAGTATCGGGTCAATGATCACTGTAAGGGACGTCAACTACCTTGGCCTTTAGTAGGAGATCTCCTAAGATAGAGGATAGAAATATATAATCTATAGTGGTTGAGCACCCTCGCCCTACATAGGTGGCCTGTGGTTCTTCAGTCCCTTTACTTTTCACCTCATCCATAACGTTAACTAGGTCGCGAGAGGTTATGTGGTCAAGTAGTTCCATGCCTCTTTTACAGCTAGAGGTTCTTGAGTGGATGTGGGCATTGAAATCACCCCCTATACAGATACCATCAAAGTTGCCATATTTATGTCCTTCCACAATTTCATCTATACAATCAAATAATCTTGTGAAATTCGAATTAGGATGAGTTACAAAGTCATTGTTATAAAAATTGATTATACATAACTTTATCTTGCTGGTATATGCCAACACCTGAAAACTCTTGTCATTAACAGGTAATAGTTCGGTTTTAACTCCTGCCGTGATTTTAGCCCAGATAGTTAGACCCCCGCTTGGTCTGCCCCCATGGCTGAAGGGAATGCATTCTGGTTATAACAACTGTACCCTTCCAGGAGTAGGGGGCTAGTACACCATGTCTCTTGTAACATCAAAACATCAAAATTAGTGACCCACTCTATCCACTCTTTAATTTGTGTTTTGGCGTGGAGACCAGCGATGTTCCAACTCAAGATGGTCAGGTTGTCAGTAGATGATAAAGTGTGCGCGCCCTGGGAAGATGTTAAGGGTACGATTGGTAGGACCGATATTACTGGTTCAGTGGGGGCCAGTGATTTAGTACGACATGGTATTTAAACATTAGAAACAGTTCTGAGTGGTTGGTCAATTTGTGATGTTTTTAGAGTGGGTGTAGGTGGTGGTCATTCAAAACTACTCATGTCCGATAGGATACTAAATCTGTTGAACAAGGGGTAAGGTGATCGTACTTGGTTAAATGGTCTCTGGGGGGGCCTATAAAAATAGCCTAATGGGAGTAAGGTTATGACGGTTGATGGGCCTGGGTAAATATTGTTGTTATTCAGTATGTATTTTGCTGTCCCAGGATGGCGAAAATTGAGCACAATACAGTCGCCATTAATGTTCTTAAATAAGGGACCAACCCAGCTTACCCGGCGGGCTGACAAGATTTCATTTGAAATGTCATGACCCACCCCTTTGTGTTTACGCAACCAGTCTATACATTTATTGTTTAGCTGGACCCAAGACTCGCCTTGCCCTTCTTTGAGTGGTGGAACGCCGGCTAGGGCTAAGACATATGGGCAAGCATCTGGTGGTAAATGCAGGGTGGGTCCCATAGTCTTCACAGGCCTTGGTGTGTCAGGGGCAGTAGTGGTTGTAGCCCCTGGTTTGGGGACCACAGGGGTGGGAATATGCTTCGGGGGTCCGCTGGCCGTGCTAGTGACGCAGGTGGAGCTAGGAGGTGCAGCTGTCGTGACTGTGGCTTGCTGTGGTTTCTTGTTGGATGGAATTTTAGCAGTGATATTGTTTTTCGGGGTAGCGGTGGGTGCAGATGTTAGTGTAAGTGTGCTACTGTTGGCAGTGTTTGGCCCTTTGCCCAAATATCCTTACAAATAGACTCTATGTCTTTCAATAGACGATCTCCCCTCAGTAGATCAAGGCTAATTTGTCCCTTCCTTTTTACGTCATCTTTCTTAACAAGATGTTCCAGTCTATCTAAACGTTTAAAAATAGTATTAAATTGCTTGATCATTTGACTTTCCATCTGTTTAAAAATTGTGTCTACGATAGTTTCAATCAAGTTCCCATTGGTTTTTGGTTGGCTGATGCTATCGAGTAGTGACTCTGTCTGCGTGCTGATAGAGGTTCGATCTTCGTTTACCAGGGTCAGTGGTGATGCAACTAGAATCACATCATCAGGCGGCATAGGCTCACTTGTGTCAGTGCCACCCCTTAAGGAATCTTTGTTCCCTTTGGATCACATGCTCTGAGGTGTTGGCTGGCTCTTATTGCGAGGTGGTTGCTTCCTCTTATTTCCCGTTGGTTTGGGGACCCCTCTTTTCCTTTTTTCACCTCCCAATTTGTTAGTCGGGGTCATGAGGGGCGCTGAGTCTAGTGGGGATTCTGTTGTAGAGTTCCCACCTAGCAGTGGTTCAAGGGCGCTAGCTGGTAGTGGTTGTTTCGAGATAATGATCGTGGGAGAAAGTGGGAGGGCAGAATTTGCATTTTGTAGCGATGTCTCAGAGAGTGTAGTAGCTAAGCCCATTGACATCCTCCTCTCAGTGTTGGCAATCTCATTAGTTACCATGTTAAAGGCATTCTCCAGCATGCTTTCTAGGGAACTTTGGGTCACAAAAGATCCTTCAATAGCTGGTACCACATTAACAGTGTTTCTTTTCCCCATTTCGAAGGTGACACAAACAGACTCACCTAATACAGTAGCTTAGGGGGGTGGCCCAGCCCAGCCTCTGAGGGCCACAGAGGGCCCGCCCTTTGCCCAGGCTAAGCCCGGCGCGTCCCGCGTGCGTCCCGCGGGGCGGGAGGTGCTCACTGTTCTTATTGCGCCTCCGGGCGCGTGGTCAGCGTCACGGCCGGCGACCTCCCTGTGGCCGCTCGTTAATGGAGTCCGCTGGTGGGGGCTACAGCCGTTTCCCTCACAGCGCTTGCTGAATGCCCGGCAAGGTGACAGCCTCTGGAGCGTTCGTGCCGTTTCCCTCACGGCGTTCACAAGCTCCGGTAACTGCAGCAGTAAGTCAACAATGAATACCTGGTCATATTAACATTTCTTTGCTGATAGTTCCACCGGCCAGTGTGAGGGCGGGATTGATGCCTGTTGCAGCGGAGATGGCACGAAAAGTACAGAGTGTGCATGTCGGATTGTCCGGCTGTCTTGTAGTTGCCAGCATGTGCACTTCTGCGTGCACGCTTCCAGCAGCTGTGTCAACAGCCAGAGATTAGACACAGGCACCAAGTAACAAATGGAGTGATTGGTTAGCCTGCTCCAGCCAATCCTAACACTGCTCTCTTGCTGAGAACATTATGAGAGCAGCTGCAGGATTGATTAGGTTTGCATTGGCATGACCTCCAGACACCAGCCTCAAAGGTAGAACAGCGCACGGGCCATAATGGCAGAGAGGAGAGTGAGAAAGGCTATCATGATAAGTTGGCTGCAGGCTTTGCCTGGTCATGCATGCTTGAAATTTGGGAGACTTAGCCTGTGTGGCTCAAGGTAAAATGGAAAAATTAAGTGAAGCTACTGTATTGTGGCATCTGTGTCAATGTGTGTGTGTGTGTGTGCTGTGTTGAGTGATACATGTGTTGTGTTTATTGATCCTTCCAGGAGACCTGAACTTCCACCTCGAGAACAATAACAACACCAACTATACCACTCTGATCGCCAGCCTCACCAACCTCGGACTCAGACAGCTCGTCACAGCGCCCACCCACTTCGCCAGCCACATGCTCGACCCCATCTTCTCTGCAAGCCCCAACGTCACCTTCAGCCACACCAGCCACGGCCCGTGTAGGGCGTGCCACCGGGCGGTGATGTGGGGCGTGGGAGGGGCAGGGTGGGTGGTTGTAAAATGCGGGAAATGGACGAGCTCAGGTAAGTACTGAAAAAATAAATAAAACGAATTTCGTTGCCAAATGTGATGCAGCACGCGCGACTTTTTATTTTTTTTGGTACTAACTTGAAATTGTCTGTATCCCGCATTTTACAACCCCCCACACTGCCCCTCCCCTGCCACACATCATTGCCCGGTGGCACGCCCTACACAGGCCGTGGCTGAGCCACACCACCGAACTCCACTGGACCGACAATCGCTGCATCAACTTCACCTTCGGGAAAGACACCACGCACCCCTGCACTAAACAGATCCCCCACCACAGCTGGAGAAAAATCACAGAAGACCAGCTAAACACCACCCTTGCCCAAAATCCACGTGCTAACCCCACCCCTGCCAACACCGCTGCACGCAACCTCTGGTGTTGGATCGACAACTGCGCAAACACTCTCTCCCCGATCAAGAAACCCTCCAACAGACACACTAAGAAGAAAGCCAACTGGTTCACCGCTGACCTCCAAGCCTCCAAACAAACCTGCCGTACACTAGAGAAGAAATGGCACCACAAACAGACACCAGACAGCCACACAGCCCTCAAGAACGCCACCCGCTGACACCATCACCTCATCAGATCCGCAAAATAGGCCTCCAATCAAGGACCAACTCGACAACAATGTGCACAACAGCAAAGAGCTCTTCAACATCGTGAAAGAACTCTCCAACCCCAGCTCCAACACCAACGACATCCCACCATCACAAGACCTGTGCGACTCCCTTGCCACCTTCTTCCATCGCAAGATCACAGACATCCACGACAGCTTCAACAGCCTGACCACCCTCACAACCACTGACACTGCAGACCCCTCAGCCACCACCGACATCAATCCCCTGCTCACCTGGACCAACATAAACAACAAAGACACCATTAAAATCATGAATACCATCCACTCCAGCTCTCTGTCAGACCCATGCCCACACTACATCTTCAACAAAGCCAGTGCCACCATCATACCCCATCTCCGCAAGGCCATCAACATCTCCATCAAGACCCTGACCTTCCCGGAGAGCTGGAAGCACGCCGAGATCAATGCCATACTCAAAAAACCCAAGGCAGATTTGAGGGACCTTAAGAACTTCCGGACCATCTTCCTCCTCTGGTTCCTGGTGTAGGTCATTGAGAAGACCGTCAACAGACAGCTGGCCCACTACCTCAAGGATGAGCAATATCCTGGACCCGTCCTAGTCTGGATTCAGCAGCAACCACAGTACTGAGACTGCCCTCATCGCTGCCACCAATGACATCAGGGTCCTGCTGAACAAAGGTGAAACCGTGGCCCTCATCCTCCTGGACCTATCAGCCACCTTCAACACTGTCTGCCACCGAACCCTACGCACACACCTCCACAATGCAGGGATCTGAGACAAGGCTCTAGAATGGACCACCTCCATCCTCTCCGGCAGAACCCACAGCATCCGCGCCCCCCCCCCTTCCGTTCCAAAGCCTCCGAGATCATCTGTGGCATACCCCAAGAATCATCCCTCAGCCCAACATTGTTCAACATCTACATGGCACTACTCGCCCACGTCGCCCGACTGCATGACCTCAACATCATCTCCTACGCCGACGACACCCAGCTGATCCTCTCCCTCACGAAAGACGCCCCTCACTGCCAAAACCAACCTCCACAAAGCAATGAAAGCCTTCGCCGAGTGGATGAAGAGAAGCTGTCTGAAGCTGAACTCAGACAAAGACAGAGGTCCTCATCCTCGGCTCCAGCCCCTCAGCCTGGGATGACTCCTGGTGGCTGTCCGCACTGAGAGCAGCACCTACACCCACTGACCACGCACGCAACCTAGGGTTTATCCTCGACTCAACACTCTCCATGACCAAGCAAGTTAACGCCATCTCGTCCTCCTGCTTCAACACCCTCTGCATGCTCCGCAAGGTCTACAGGTGGATCCCTACCAAAACAAAAAGAACAGTCACCTAGGTCCTCGTCAGCAGCAGGCTGGACTACGCAAATGCCCTCAACGCAAGAGCCTAGGCCAAACTCCTGAAACGTCTACAACGGACACAGAACGCCTCTGCACGCCTGATCCTCGACATCCCTTGCCACAGCCACATCACACCACAGCTGAAAAACCTGCTCTGGCTTCTGTTAAGAAGAAGATCACCTTCAAGCTCCCCACCCACGCACACAGGGCGCTCCACAATACCGGACTGGGTACCTCAACAGACGACTCACCTTCTACACCCCGAACAGACAGCTCGGTTCTGCCGACCTTGCCGTCACCACTGTTCCCCGCATCAAAAGGGTGACTGCCGGCAGCAGATCATTCTCCCACCTCGCCCCCAAGACCTGGAACACCCTCCCCATCCTCGTTCCGCAGACCCAGGACCTACCAACCTTCAGGAGGCTTCGCAAAACCTGGCTATTCGAACAGTACCAGCACCCGTCCCCCCAGCACCTTGAGACCCTCCCGGGTGAGTAGTGTAGTACACTTTACAAATGTGTTGATTGATTGATTGATTGATTGTGATTGTGATCTGTGTTATCTCTGCCAGGTTTTGTCTGCTGTGTTCATCTGCGTCGGTGTGTGCACGTAAGAAGTTTGTCTGCAACTGCTGGCTAGAAGTTAAGGGGTTTTCCTTTCAGGAGGGGGTTGATTGCTTGGACACCTCTGAAGTGAGGCTCCTGCACTTACATTTTATTCTTGTCGGAGTAGTTCCTATGCTGCTCCTGTAAAATGTGACTGCAGGAAGGCCGAAGATTGCAGTTGCCGCTATATTATAGGAACCACAGACAACGAAGCTATCATTGTAATGGGCAGTAAGTTTTTTTTTAGCAAGAATTATCCTTGAAGAGGAATGCATTTAAGAGGAGTGTGAACACGTTCCCATTAGCAGTGAAATGCTAACATATGTGATTGAAATACAATCAGATCCAACGGGAGGCTCTGACGTCAATCGCTGTTCTGCATCGGCAGCCGCGCAGATCATTGCAGCGATAACGAGGGCACATAGAGTCAGGCAAAGGCACATATCTGAATTTTACCAAAGTTCAGCTAATGTCTCTTCAGAGCTGGAATTTAGTACAGCAGCACTAGAGCACTCATCAACGAGGTGGTAATATTAACCTCCTCATCCCACTTGCTCATGCTTCTCATCCCTAGATGAGACGAGCCACATGGGACAGGCACATGCAGATGTGGTGGCATCAATGACAACCTTCCCAGAAATCCTCCTATTTAGGTAGAGCCTGTCTGCAAGACCTGTTGTATTGTATTCTATGTGTATTAAAAATGTACTGCTTTCTATTGGCTGTTGGCAGTTGCATTCATAAATGTAGCCTTTGTATTGATGTTGCGTTGTAAAAGGCCCTCCCTTCTCTTCCTCTGGGTATTTAGTTTGACCATCACACTGCGTAGCGTGTGATAGCTCCTGTTTACAGAAAGACATGCATTTGTTAGCAATTATCCTTATCATAACTGCAGTCTGACTTCCATTCTGACCTAATGAAGCTCTGTGGCTTTGTTTCTGTTTCAGAGTTCACCTGTGCCTTTGTTTATGTTTTAACGTTCATCTGTTATGACTTATCCTGATGGTAACTGCCCTATGACTTTTATTCCAACAGTCAAACTTAAAAATGAGTTTAAAAAACCACAGAGCATTTTATTTTACTAATATTATACATTCAATGTTATTAATTAAATAATACAGTAGAGCGTTTTTAGTTTCCTTTTCTGTTGACATTTTTGGGGGTTGGTTTTCCATTTTGCCAGTGGACATGGGCAGAGATGCTGAAGTCATGTAAGGTGTGGCTGGATGTATATCGCAGTGCAAATGCAGGTGTTTCAGCACCAGATTTTTAGAGCTAACGATGGTGAGCACCGGTAAAACCCGGACAAATTAAAGCTGGTTCTATTGGGCTCATTAATACAACTATATCAAATAGTCAAACTTAAAAATGATATTAAAAAACTATGGAGCATTTTATTTTAGCAATATTAAGCATTGCGTGTTATTAAAAAATACTGTAGATGATTTTGATTTCCTTTTCTGTTCACGTTGTCAGGGTTTGCTTTACGCTTTGACAGCAGACATGGGCAGAGATGCTGGAGTCATGTAAGGTGTGGCTGGAGGTAAATCGCAGTGCAAATTCAGTCGTTTCGGCACCAGGTTTTTAGAGCTAACAATGGTGAGTGCCGTAGAAGGACCCGGCCGAATTAAAGCTGTATCAGTTGGTGTGATTAATACAACTGTACTAAACAGTCAAACTTATAAATAATATTAAAAAACAACGAAGCATTTTATTTTACTAATATTAAGCATTGTATGTTATTAAAAAACACGGTAGACCATTTATTTTTTCCTTTTCTGTTGACATTGTTGGGGTATGTTTTTCGTTTTGCTACCACTGCTCTTTAATGCTTTCCCTGTTCTTTAATACTTTTTATATACTGAACTCCAATATACAGCCACTGCCAAAGCTTGTTTTATGATTCCCAGCGTAGGAAGAACCCCACATTCCACTCCTTTTTGACAGATGCCCTTAGAATTAGATATCAGTTTATTTTTGAGTGTGGCTGTGATTTGATTTGCCGCTCGGAGGTTTAGTGCCCACCATCATCTGAGGTATGAATGTTTCCAGGTAAAGACCTTCTGGAGGGATGGTCCCTGTAAGGACATTATGGTGATTGGGGTATGGTGAACACAGGTATCTTGGCTCCTCCACAGCTCAAGTGAGAGCAGAAGGTGAGAACAAACCAGGACACTTCCATGTTCCTTTCTAGGGCCTGCACACCTTCCTCAGCCTCTTTGGACCTTCCTGGGCAGTTCTAGGGTTGCCAGCAGAGTATCATTCATCATAGACAGAGGTTCTGTGCCTACAGGAGCCCTTTATTAATAGACTCAGAGGCAGAGCACACTGTGCTAACTTAAGGGGCAGCATTTGAACTCTGGCATGGAACTAGCTTCATGCCAATAGTATGAAAAACAGCTTTGGATGCAAAACTAAAAGAAACCATTATAGTGACTTTATAGTACTTCCCTCCCCTAAACGCAGAACGAAAAATATATAAATAAAATATATAAATACACTATTTCATTTTCCATTGAAATATCTGTACTTTGTAATCAAAAGAACAATTCAACTGGTTAATATTTGTGTCTGTTGGTAGCGCCTGTTACTGCAGCCGTACACAACTTAATTATAGGAGCTACCGGTTTGGACAGAAAACAAAATATTCATAGTTCATCCATGCATTTTACTTGTGCCTGGCATATAAGGTAGGTCATAGTGACATTTAATGGGTCTTGCAATGATTGTCTGGTCTGCTACGGCTTACGATCTCTTCGTGGTTGGGATTGCTCACTTCACGCTCTACTTATGAATATCACAGCCCCAACTTTTATGTCTCACTACTTTGAAATGTCACCAGCCGCCACTAGTTATTCAGTTGTATAGCTTATGCTACAGCAGCTAAAACTATATTTTCAATGTATCAAATGTTTGTATTCAAAAATACAATTCTGTAAATAAAATGTGTTTCTTAAAATCGATTACAAACGATGCACAAACATGGCTTCAACCTAGAAGTACAATAGATTTTTAGTATAGTAAAATGATGAAGCATAAATATTTATATTAAAACGTCAATCACCAAGCGTGAAAATGCAAAGAATATTTTAGGTCAGAAAAATCACTACCAAAAACTTATGAGTGACAGGCCTTTTTCAACAAGGCTCACTTTGAGTAGAGCTCCTGGCTGACAGGATGTCGATGCTGTCTCAGCACCACCTTGGAACGCAAAGTGCAACCCACAGTTTAGAAATGTTTTCATAATTTTAATTTCTTCACAAAACAGCATTTACAGGTTTACATTATGAACGGGCCAGGCCCATAAGTTCTAGACTGTTCTAAAGTCACACGCTTCTTTTTCACAGCATGAAAGTGTAAAGGGGAGAAAAGTCAGTAGTTGTAGAATAATTAATTTGGGTACTTATTAACCGACGGACAACTATCTGAGGTTAGTTGAATTATTACAAAGTAAAAAAACAACTAAACATAGAGATACCTCAACACAAGTTTCTAGAACTACAGAGGGATCAGTATGATGCTAAATCTGCGAATCCAGTTGAGACAGTGCAGCATAAGCAACACAATTATTCAAGAAGTGGAATACAGAAAAGAAAGAAGTAGCACATTATCCTTACTTCCACTAACCAGTTATTCACAGGAAGTAATCCCAGGATGCACCTTGGTTCACACCATCCACCCTGGATACAGTCCAGAAGGAAATTTTCCATGATGTCGACAGTGCACCTTCCTCGAAACAATTTGTCCTTGCTTCCCAGGCCTTCTCCTGTATGAAGCACAATGACCTTCCTTTATCAAATCAAGCCACTCAATTGTAACTTGAGTGGCTATTTTATCTAAGTGAGCACTTCTTCACTTGCAACAAAAAACATGAGAATGAACAGATTCCACATCACATATACAATTCAACTGTTAATTTTAAAGCGTGAGTCTCAGGGACTTGTACTTCGGGCCTACTAATTCTAGCTAACATAAGTGAAACATCATGTGCACTTTACGAGATCACATAACCCTAGTGCAATTTCAACTAATGCATTTACCAATGTGTGAATTACATAATTAGTGAACACAATTAAACATGAATGAGTGTCAGTTGCACAACACAAGTTCTATATGTTAATGTTTCCTGCTAATTATAATTCATTTGCTATGTCAATTCTTCATGCTACTTGTCAATGGCCTAAAATACACCACATATTCATTTTAATACATTTCAAAAGTTCTAACACTTAACATTAATACAGCAAGTTATTATCTGTGGGTGCATTCTACACGTGATTATGATGCATTTCTATGATTGAAATTTCTGAATAATCAGTTTTATACAATTTAAATGAATTACTACACGATAAATAGTAATTTTATTAAAAATATTTTTTCGGACAAAAAAACCTTTCAACAATTAATAAAACATTGCCTCCTAAAAATGTCATCTGTATCACAAAACATTAAGGGCCCGATTACAACTTTGGCAATGCGAATCTGGGTTCGCCACGCCGCATCACCCCCATAGTCATGAACAGACTGCCCGCCAGTTCAGGAGATTCCCCCTGCCTGGTGGGCAGACAGGACCTGCGCATTTAGACAACATAAACTAAGGGATTGGTTTCTAGATACCCACAAAGGATATGTTAGTCTCTAGACCAGCTAGCTTGCAGTGCCACTACTAGCCCTGAGGCATAGGGTCAAGACTGATTTGCATATGGCTGGTTCTAAACTGGGGTGGCATGGGGAGCAAAAGAACAATGGATTTAACCCAGATCTCTTGACTGGGATTGAATGTATGATTTATTCAGCATTCCGTCCATCATTTGTTTGTGTAGCACTATTAGCCCCGCAACCTTACCAATGAGGAATAGTTTCTGGCGACTATTGAACATGACAACCCTGACCCCTCAGGGATCTTGGAAACAGTAGAGTACTTTTCACTCAGTCACTCGTGCTCACTTGTTTTCAGAGGGATCTACTGAATAAACAATGGGGATGTTTTAATAAGCATTTATTGAACCACAGTCATTCTAGTAGAAAATACTTGTGCTGCAACAACCATTAGACAGAAACAGATATAGATGATTACAAGCACCAATAGAGTAAATAAAAGGTAGAATTCTACCATAGTGCTAAAACAGTGAATATATGCAGGAATATAGATACATGACAGTAATAATGTGTACTCCTACAATGCAAACCCTAACTAGATGTACCTAAGTGTACCTCGCATGTACGTAGGTGGATAGCCAAGAATCCCCCTAGGAAATAGCCAACCCTATTATCTAATGTGAGAGAGTGAAGGACCCCGTCTTGGTCTCGAGTTGGACACCACACGAGGGATGTCAGACCACTGAGTGCTGGAGTGTCTGTGTGCATGGACTTCAGCGTCTTGTGTCAGCTTGTCAGCATGGAAGTGTTTCTCCTCTGGTTTGCCCAAAGAAGATGTGTTGCTTATATACCAAAAATGTACCCTATGGGGTTCTAACTAGATGTGTCATGGTACTGTGGGCATGTCAGCCTAGGATGACAATAGCGGTTACCCTATACAGAGTTATTATGTGGAAGATGGTAATACTGCTGTGATACTAAGAATCCTCATGCATAATAAATTAGGCTAGTTTTCAGAGAAAACCACACAACATGTATTCGGCACCTAACTAGGTAAAAGGCCAGAGCCAAAACTGTTATGTAGAGCAAGGCAGGACAAATGTAGGTAAAAGGTTGTGTAACTACCTAGGCCTATACTGGGGGTACATTGGTGTTCATAACACCCACTGCTCATCCGACTGGACGACAGAACTAACAGATGCTAAAATATGTCTGTTAAAAAGCATAAGAACATAGCTAAAATATAAATATAAAAACAATCTAAAATCATGAGATGTGTTAAAAATGACATAAAAGTTAAAAAAGCTCTATAAGTCCTCTAAGTAGTTAATATTTGTTAGGCCAACTGAGCATGCAAGAAAAATCCACCAAGAAAGATGTTTTCAAATTTCAATTTAGGTTGCATTTCAAAAAAGGCGAATTGTTCAAAGCATTTGGAGAGACAAATATTTATGTGTCCAATGGTGCAAAGGCGATCTTCTTTAGTTGCCACAGCCATTGCAGAGGAAGTACCTGATGCCTGTAAATCTTGTACAGAGCTGGTGTCTATTCCAATGGGAGCTGAAGCATCCAGTGGTGGCTCTAAGACTGCCGATATCAGGATTGGAATATGCAGAGGACACTGCACTACATGGGCCTTTAATGGGTCCAGCAGTACATTCATGACCGGAGGCGCAACACATGGAAATGTTAGACAGATATCCAATACGCTTTTGTGTCCGCTGAATAAGCAGCGGAGTACAGGCAAGACGCAGTTGACCCAGATTGATCTGAATGACAGAAACTAAAGCTTGCTTGGCTCCCAAACCAAAGAGTGCCCAGATGAAGTACCATGCGTTCAGGCAAGCATCACTCCAAGAGCGCCTTTTCCATCTCTTTGGATTTCGGGTGTCCATTTTGTAGCAGGAAAATTAAAACCAGGACACCCACCACAAGTAGTAGGACCAGTGGAAGCCCTACAAAAATGCCTCCAAATACGGAGTGTATCAAAGATGGAATGACTCTGACAATCGTCTGAAAGGTATTTAATAGCCCAGAACCTATGTTCCTAAATAGATGTACTATCCCACTTGTATCAGACATGTTAAAGACACGATGTACCATTTCCCTGAAATGGAGCGGCAAGTTTGTACAGACTAGTGCCTTTATCTCAGCTAAAGACCTTGCAACCTGGAGATCTAAACTCTCTTCACATGAGGTTAAAGCCACCTCCTTATGTAAAAATATTGGCTTTCAGTTTGCTCTGAGAATCAAACTGTGTAAGGGAAATATTCAATAAAGGCCATAGCGGTGCCTCCCTGAATGTGTGGGTCGGTGGAAACAATACTTGCATACAACAAGTAACCCTGGAGCTTACTGACCGGATGATATGCGATGCCCAGTAGCATAGCACAACAACCTTGATCATTCAACATCGAATAACTCCCATTAGAGAGTATTTTGAACACCAGATGAACCACAGCAGCTGGGAATCAATTCAAGTGACAAGATAAGTTTGCAACCAAAGCGTTGCAAGCTCCATGAAGCATAGTATCCTGACAAATTAAAGGCCCACTTAACCAATTCTCACAGTCTGAACCGCTGAGAAAGATTTCAGTGTCCCCATTTCTGCATCTAAATCTGTAAGGTAATTCCAAAGATTCATGGATGTTTTCCCTACCCACCGCGTCATACCTGCCTACTTGCTGGTACTGTAGATAATATTGAAATTGGAATGTTGTCACTGGCAAACTTATATTGCCATGCAATAACCATTCTGTGGACGCTGTCTCAGCCACGGTAGAAGGTAAATAATTGGTCCAATTTTTCCGTGTCCAGCATTTTATACTTTGCATCTGTCTGTGCCATTGTTGTCTGTCTTTCTTGTATTTTATAAGCAGAGAACAGAGAAGTACTGTTGATATATCACCAGGGCACATAACCAGAGTGCAATGATTGTATCGTCCAGCTTAATAATAGAATGGATCGTAACTGCTTTTGCCGATGTTGAAGAATGGAGAGTCCACCACTGCCAATCAATTTCACACAATCTCTCCACAGCTTTCTGTTGAGAGATCTTCCATACTTCATTGTAAATAGCATATAAGAAGCGCTTATGACATGGTCCCTGGGGACCTAGCAAAAAATTCCTTGGATCCATGTCATCTGAAAGTAAACAAAAGTGTTGATTCACCTCGGACATTGTAGAGGTTCTCAGCCAATCTAAGAATAACTTCCCAATACTGTAGGATGTCACCACCCTGGGATGTTCTTGTCGTACATAGCTTTGAACAGGCCTATACATGCAAAACCTTTTGGTGGTACCCCTGAGTCTTGATTGCCCCCATTTCAGTTGATAGGCCAAACCAACTATCCCTTCCAATTGAGTTCTGAAGAATTGTATGAACCCTCGTGTATAATGTCACTTTGCATATCCTCACTATGTTGTGTATACTTTTGCCATCCCTCAAAGTGTGAAAGCGAGGGAATTTGAGGTGTGTTTAAGTCCTTCAACTTGGCTAGTCTAAGACAAGAAGTCTGTTGTACTATGTTGTTCAGGAAGATAATCTGCTGTGGTATGAGACATGCTCTAAATATTGCCTCAGTTCCCTGAACTTGCCCACCTTTAGTCCCAAGACAGATTTATGTCTATGGTGTCCCTCCAACAGTCCAAACCTTGTACAGATAGCTGGAAAGTAAAGGAAGCAGAGTATATCTGTTTCGTATTAGTGAGCATATTTTTCTTTGCAGGTTTAGTTGCAACCTTATAATAATATGAGGTTGGGTCTGAAGTGGTAAACCCAGAAATATAAGCAATCTTGTGAGCAAATGTTTGTGAACTGCCTTTTGGTAGTGCCAGGCAATGGTCCCATTGATGGTAAGTAAAAACATTATGTGGAGTACTCGTTTTGTGCAAGAAAATGATGAACACAATTTTGGTAACAATACATGGTATCAAAATCAGATCTTCAGAGAATGTAGCAGATTATTCTAAATCAGACAGCATACTATTCACAATTTCAAAGTCCCAATCATCAGATAATGTACTGGAGGTGATGATATTGTTCAAAGACATTTCAAATACATGTAGTATTTTCAAAAGTTCAGTGGGACCAAATACATCATATGAATCCCTATCCCAAACTATTCCTTCAGGAATCGGAACTGATGTAATATTCATAAAGGATAGGTCACTTTGTTCACAATGAGATGATATATATGGGTTAAGGACCAAGTTCACATTGTACTGTAGAAAATTCTGGAAGATAATGTCTGTTCAGAAGTAGGAAAAAGACAGCCACTACACCTATCCAGAGGATTAGGAACAGTAGACCAATTGTAAACCAGAGATGTAGCCAGGGAGAAACAAAGTAAGTCTTTTCCAGCCAACGGTAGATAGTATATATTTTTTCTTTGTGAGAAACAGAAGCTGGTGGGGACTCAGTTTTACTCAGATCCAGTGAAGTAGCCAGATCTATCTATCTTTGGTAGCTCAGCAGGTTTTGTTGAACTGGTAGATGACTCTTTGTGATACATATGCACAAAGATGTTGGTATTAGGTCGAATTGAGATCTGCGTTTCATTTGTATTTTGTTGTCGTTCAATTTCGACTGGTATGAGTTCCATTCCATTGTTGGCAACTGCGTTACTTCATAGAGTGGAATCTTCAAACATTATTATTTTTTCTGTCTGAACTTCCTATATGGTAGCGAGAGGAGATTAACAGCTACTCAGGAGCCCAACCGGCCTGCTATTCAGTATCGGCCACATAGTGTGGTTCAATCAGATCATTGGAGACGGGTTGCTTTTCTTTCTTTCAGGCAAGAGGAGGAAGAAGTACTGTTCTTGTTCAATCGACAGCCAGGACAGCTACAGTCGCTCTGTAAGATGGCCAAATTCTTTTTTTGGCCACAATCTTTTCCTTGACCAAGTCCCCAATCTGTGGGACCCAGGCAAATCATGCTGAAACTGCTTTCACTTCCTCAGCGGTGGTGTGTTTTACTTGGACATTACTTTGTGGTGCCCGGAATTCATTGAGTTTTTGTAAAACAGCCAAGCGGTCATTGATGCCAAATGCTTTTTCGTGTGCCACTGTGCTGCCACAATCGAGGTCAGGTACCCATATTCTTGTCCCAAACAGGTCCTCATATAGAGTACGGCCTCTTAGGGAACTTCTTGGCATGTTATTAAGTGCCCTGTAGATCCAATATAGGTGATTAATCCAACTGCCACTCAAGCCTAATACCCTTGCTGTTAAGCTTTAAGTCCCAGTTTTTCCTCTCCACAATCCAATTTCCCTCGGTATGATACAGATAGCAGTGCAATACAACACCCAAACTTCCCAAGGATTCTTTCTAAACCTAGAGCTAAACACAGGGCCACTGTCAGAATGTAATGTGTCAATTGCATATGTCCCTATGAAGACTCGAAAATCCTTTATAACAGTTCTGACATCAGCACAGTGCTGAGGTCAAACCCACAGGTATCTAGAGCATAATTCAATCGCCACCAAGATGCACTTGTAAGCCCGGTCAAATTGTAGGGGGCTGCAGTGGTCCAAATAGATGAACAAGAGAGGTCTGTCTGATATCAGTAAAGGTGTCTGTGGTGATCGTGTTACAGTGAAACCCTTCATCTGCTGGCAGATGTCGCACTTAAGGAGGAAGCCCTATGTCTGTTTGGTAAGACCTGGCCACCAATAACATTGCTTTAATAATGAAACTGTTGAAGTAATACCTGCATGTGTGGAACCCAGACCCTTGTGTGCAGCTAGTATTAAACCTAAACTGCAATCTATGTTTGGTATTACTCTTTCCCTCACTCCCCGAATTTGAGCATGTAGAATATTTTGTGCATCTAACTTGTAGGAGTACCTAAGTGGAAAGCCTTTTGGCAAAGCTGAGCTGTTTGTACATGGAACAATGATAGCAACCATTATCTATCCATCTATCCTCGTGCTAGAAGGAGTGATTGCAGCAATGGCAGCAGTTGAGACTGTTACCTTGGCGGCTTCATCAGCCAATGAATTCCATAGGGAACATGAATGCCAACAGGATGATGACTCAGAGTATGAATCACGTGAGCCCACAGCAAGCTTTTTATCAGCTCTGCCACTTGTTCCTAAAGTAATTTATGCTTTATTGTGCTACCTTCTGAATCTTGAAATCCATCTGGCCCCAGTAGTGAAGATTTTCATTGTAAGACTGGACACAATAAAATTAATCGCACACAATTAGTGTGGGGAATTCTTCAATCAATAAATCAGGGGCTTATAAAGCACTCTACTCACCAGTGAGGGTCTCAAAGGGCTAGGGGGGACAGCTCCAGATCAGTCAAAGAGCCAGGTGTTGAGGTCCTTCCTGAACATGTGCAGGGTAGGGGAGAGTCTGATGTTCACTGGGAGCTTGTTCCAGGTCTTGGCTGCGATGTAGGAGAAAGCTCTCCCACCTGTTCTGTTCTGGGGATGCGGGGCACCTCAGCCAGGGCGAGCTCGGTGGTGTGGAGGTTCCTATTGAGCATGTGGAAGGATACTCTCTTGTTGAGGTATTTGGGTCCAACGTTGTTGAGGGATTTGTAGGTGTAGTTGAGGAGTTTGAAGGTGACCCTCTTCTCGAAGGAGATCCAGTAGAGGTCTCATAGGTGTTGGGTCATGTGTTTGTGGCGTGGTGTCCCGAGGACGAGTCTGGCCGCGGCATTCTGGATGGTTTGGAGTCTGTGTAGTAGAGTTCTGTTGATGCCGGCATATAGGGAGTTGCCATAGTCCAGTCTGCTGGTTATGAGTGTGTGGGTGACGGTCTTTCTGCAGTCGGAGGGATCCATTTGAAGGTCTTGTGGAAGATGAGCAGGCAGTTGAAACTGGTGAAGGCGACAGCATTGATCTGGCGGTTCACGCAGAGACAGGAGTCGAGGATGATGCCAAGGTTGTGTGTGTGGTCTCTAGGGGTGGGTGGATTTCCGAGAGTGGAGGGCCACCATGTGTCGGCCTAGGCGGAGGTGTGGGCTCCGAGGATGGGTCTTCTCTGAGTTAAGCTTCAAGCAGCTGTCCTTCATCTAGGTTGCCACATTTCTCTTTCCTTCCTAGAAGCAGAGTCTGGTGTCTTCAGGATTCTTCATAAGTGAGAGGATGAGCTGGGTGTCATTGGCATAGGATACAATGCTGTGTCCCTGCTGTCTAACAATGGTGGCAAGGGGGGGCCATGTAGATGTTGAAGAGGGTGGGGCTGAGTGATTATCCTTGGGGTACTCTGCAGTGGGTTCGGTGAGGAAGGGAGGGAGTCTGACCCTCTGGGTTCCGCCGGAGAGGAAGGATTGGATCCAGTTGAGGGCTGCTCCTTGTATCCCTGTATTGTAAAGTCTTGCTGTGAGTGTACGATGAGAGATGGTGTTGAAGGCTGTGGAGAGGTCTAGAAGGATGAGGGCCGTGGTGTGTCCCTGGTCGAGTAGCATGCAGATGTCGTCCGTAGCAGCAAGGAGGGCTGTCTCGGTGCTGTGGTTGCTGGAGAATCCAGACTGAGAGGCATATAGGATGGAGTTCTCCTTGAAGAAGGTGGTCAGCTGGGCGTTCACGAGTCTCTTAGTGACTTTAATTGCGAAGGCGAGAGAGATGGGCCGTTAATTTTTCAGGTTGGTAGGGTCGGCTGTGGGCTTATGAAGAGTGGTTTAACCTCTGCCCGCTTTTAGTCGTCTGGGAAGATGCCCGACATGAAGGGGACGTTGATGGTCCTAGTTTAGGTGTGATGGTGGGGGCGGCCCTGTGGAATATGTGCGGTGGTCGGGGGTCCTTTGGGGCTCCTGCGTGGGTTTTTTCCATGGTGGCTGTGATGTGTTTGACGGTGGCGGGCTTCCAGGTCATGATGTTTGGCTTGTTGGCGGCATTGGGGGGGGGGGGGGTGTTGCCTGTCATCGGTTCGTTGAAGTTGTCATGGAGGGTCTTGATCTTCAGATGGAAGTATGCGCTGAGCTTGTTGCAGAGTTCCTGGGAAGGTGTGATGTCTGTGGCTTCACTGGGGGGTTTTGTGAACTGTTGTATGACGTTGATCAGCTCCTTGGCATTAGTCGCGTTGGTCGGGATTTTGTCTCTTATGAAGGTTTGTTTAGTATCTCTTATGCGCTGGTGGTATTCCTTCAGGGCGCTCCTGTGGTTGTTCTGTGCTCCCTTGCTTTTCTGGTTTTGTATTTTTAACACCAGTATCAGGGCTTTTAGTTCTGCCAGCTGTGCCGTGCAATATCCTAGAGACTGCGTCTACATCTTGCTAGGACGGAATGTACAGTCCCGCATTTATCCCTTTACAATCACACAAGGTGTGCTGTATTCCTGTTTACTTCCTACGACTGGCTAAGCTCTCAGTGTAAATGATGTATTCATACTGGTCTAAAGGCATTATTTCATTTGGAAGAGGATATTCTTGTTCTTACTGCAAAAATGCTTGTGTTTTTAATGTAGAATCAAATATGGAGTCCACTTCAGTGACAGTGGAAGAATTAGCCCATTGTATACATCGCGGATGCAGTGCTTTAGGATTAGGAACGCTTGTGTTATTAACAGACTCTAAGGTTGGTACCCAAGTTGCTTCAATTATTGGTTTCCCCTGAGCCAGTGCTATTTGTCTCACTACAGAAGTCTGTACTGCTGTCAGAATACTTTCAGTCGATGCAAAATCCATCTCAACGTTTATGTACAAATGTGATTTGTATGCAATTGGTACAGTATTGCCTTCATTGAAGGTGAGGTAAGTGTACCCTGACTTACCTGCGACCGCGTGGATCACCAATTATCTGGTGTTTACACATTTGGAAGCTATCATGTTAGCTTGTCCGGAACAGAGAATTTCTGTGTGTTCCTCTGTCCAATGTCAAACTGAAAAATCAGGTCTAATTGACTCATGAAAAGGTTTTACTTTTTCTCCGTGAACCAAAATGTATGTTCTGCTAAAATTTAGAAATCCTAAAACGGATTGTACGTTTTTCAGAATTTTTGGAGATTGCAGCAGCGAGCACATTTCTAAAAAAAATAGCTGCCAGGCTTTTCCCTTCAGTTAGGAGCTCATATCCTAAGAATAGGAAATTGAGATGGGCAAATTTCGATTTTTTAAAGTTACATTAATAGCCCTCAGAGGCGAATCCAAGAATTATGTTGTTCACCCTGTTCAAATGATCCACAATATTTCATTGGTTGTCAGATAAATATCATCCACATCGGACAATGCCTCCTCATCAAATTTTTGTAGCAACTCTGATACTCTTGCTGGGAACAATCTGAGGCTATTCTTATACCCTTGGGGTAAACTACTGAATTGACTCTGCAAGCCTAGGGATGAAAAATAAATGCTGTCAAATATCTGCTCTCAGGCAGTTTATTTTATAAAGTAATTCAGTAGATGCTTCTTGATAAACCATTGTCACTAATGATATGTACATCTCTTTCTTATCTATGTGTGTGTGTGTCTGTCCATCTGGTGTACTCCAACAATGCGAACACAGGAGACTCTCAGGTGATATTGATTTTGTTTTTCACCTTGTTTTTGATTCTGATTCACATCACCACACCTAGCAGTAGCAAGATAAGTCCTGATGAAGCAGTAAGGTGAACCATGGGCCCAATACAAAACTGCAGAAAGATGTCGACCATTTTTTCCAGCTGGGTAGTTATTTGTTGAAGCCACCATTCGCACTGTTTTTATTGTTGAGGAAAAGGAGGTGTCCATTAAAAATATTTTCCTCCTTTTGACTCAATTTTAAACATCACACTTTACACACTTCTTGGTTTACACATTTTGGCACTGCTTTTCAGCTACTCCCTGGTACCCAATACATATTACATCACAGACGGTTTGGGATCGATGTGTTAGATTCGGCTGAATCTGGCCAAATCTTGCACTGGGTTCTTGATTCCCCATGTGCAAATTTAAGGTTCCCAAATGATGTAGGGCGGTACAGGGTGGAAGTCTGATGGGATCTCTTTGAGCACTTTTGGGAGACCCAGCGTTAGATTTCGCTATTCATTAGTGAAAGCATATAACATCACTGGTTAAGGCACACACCCACTTTTCTGACCCCTTGCTACTCATAAGTTGGTATTCAAGTTATTGTGAGGGCTGTAGCATTGGTTGGTCGTAAAATATTCCCTAGGACCCCCTCTCTTTGTTATAAATGACGTTTACAATAAGCAAAATTGAACCAGTGTCATTCTAATATAAAATACATGTGCTGCAACAACCATTAGACAGAAACAGATATAGAGGTTTACAAGCACCAATAGAGTAAATAAAAGGGAGAATTCTACCATAGTGCTACAACAATGAATATATGCAGGCATATAGATACATGACAGTAATAATGTCTACTCCTATGATGTAAACCCTAACTAGATGTACCTAAGTGTACCTAGCATACATGTAGGTGTATAGGCAAGAATCCCCCTAGGAAACAGCCAACCCCATTACCTGATGTGACAGATGAAGGCCCCCATCTTGGTCTCGAGTTGGACACCCCACAAGGGATGTCAGACCACGCGTTCTAGAGTGTCTGCATTCAGGGACCTCAGCATCTCATGTCAGCATGGAAGTCTTTATCTTCCAGTTTGCCCAATAAAGATGTGGTGCTTATATACCCAAAATATACCCTTGGGGGTTCTACCAAGATGTGTCATGGTACTATGGGCATGTCGGGCAAGGATGACAATAACGATGACCCTTAAACAGAGTTATTAAGCGGAAGATGGTAATCTTGCTGTAATACTAAAAATCCTCATGCATAACAAATTAGACTAGTTTTCAGAGAAAACCACACAACATTTATTCAGCACCAAACTAGGTAAAAGGTCGGTGCCAGAACCTTTATGTAGAGCAAGGTAGGACACATGTAGGTAAAAGGTTGGGCAACTACCTAGTCCTATATTGGGGTACATTGGGGTTCATAACATGGGAACACCAAAAACAGTTCCTGAATGGCATGGACTAAAAAGTCCATGCCATGCAGGAACTGTCAATAGCTGAAGTAACTTTTACAAATTTTCAAAAGTTTGCAAACTTTTGATTGACCAATGCTTTTTCGTGGCTGAATTAATAAAATATTAAAACCTTTGAAAATCTGTATCTCCAAAACGCTCCAGTGGACTTTGCTCATCAAGTATTCATAAAAATGTAATCTATTTTTATTGATTGGTTTCACGTTGTGTGGCATTTATATCTTATTTTCCTGTTTACTAATGTTAAATGCTATTCACTAGTTCCTTTGTTCAAGCTTTGCTGCTCGAAGCCATAGCTACCCAGGGTTGAGCTTAAGGTTGTGCAAATGAGCCTGAATGGAACCAAGACAGTTTTTGTGAGTGTATTCCACATTACGGGCACACAGCCATACCATGTTGTTACCTCAAGTCCTCACAGGATGTAATCATGGAAATGTTGGATTGCTGGCAAAATATTGATGCATGCAATAGCAAAACACAAAAATATCAGAAAATAAATACCATTGTCAAAAATATTGCCTTTCTATACTTAAACAATGAAACCACAAATATAACCCCTTCTTTGCAATGGGTGCGCGGGAGTCGTGCTACGCAGGCACCAGAGGGATTTCCTTTCCCCCCCCCCAACAGCCACGATAGCTTCCCGAGCTCCTGAGACTGTTCCCTAGTTCCCCTGAAATGAAGATCAATATGTACGTCACACTAATGTCATTTCAGGGAAACCGAAACTGAATTGAGCCAAGAGGCTCATTTCAGTTTCACTTTCTACTTGCTTCTTAGGGGGCTATCTTAGCCCTCCCAGCATGTAGAAAGACAGGTGAGGTATCATTAAAAAGGGGAGAATCACTCCTTTCCAGTGGTATCCCTCCCTACTCGGTCCCTGCTTGGGAATCACCCCAGAAGGGCAATCCCCAAGCAGGGATCTACCCACTGGCTAGTAGGGAGGCAGGAGCAGCCACTTGGACAAGAGCCTTTGCTCCCCCCCAAATAATTTGGGGAAAAGAAAATCAGTTTTTCCTGGGGGGGAAGAAAGCCAACTATATGCCAGAGATGATCTTTTTATGTTGTATTTAGGGGTGGGGCTGCCTAAGATGGGCATGTCAATGCCCCACCCCCTGTAATATTCCACAGTCTTTCTGCCTCCCCAGGGAGACAGATGGGACAAAAGCCCCCGATCTGCCCCACCGAAGGGCAGAAAGCCCACTAGATGCCAGGGATTAATTTTCCTATTTTATTTAGGGGTGGGGGCTGCCTGAGATGGGAATGCTAATACCCCCACCCCCTGCAACATTCCACAGTCGTTCTACCACCCCTGGGAGGCAGATGGGGCAGTAGCCCCAGATCCGTCCTCCAGGGGGGTAGAAATCCCACTAGATGCCAGGGATTATGTTTTTTTATTGTAGTTAGGGGTGGGGGCTGCCTGAGATGACCCCATATAACATAACAGGGATTTTTTTTTTTATACTTAGACGTTGGGTCTGCCTAAAATGGGCATGCCAATGCCTCCAACCCCTAACAAAATTGCCACAGCCTTTGGGGAGGCAGATACGGGCAATAGTCCCTAATCTACCCCCCGGGGGGTAGACGCTCATTAAGCACCAGCAATTGTTTTTTAATATGTAGGGGTGGGGGCTGCAGAGAATGAGCATGCTAATGCCCCCACTGGCAAAAAAGTATTTTTGTTCCCCAGAAGGCAGATCGGGGGATAGCTGCCTATCTGACCCCCGCAGGAGGGGCAGAAAGCCCACTAGGCACCAGGGATATCTTTATGGGCATGTAAGTGAGAAGCCCCATAGGCAAGGGCCACTCCCTTTTTTGGACAAACTTTTTGGCTTTTTCAGTGATATTTTTATTCTCATCTGCACAGAAAGAAGGAGCGAAAAACTAGAAACCAGGGAGAGTTTGTGTATGTGTAAATTGGAGTTTGGCTGACGGTCTGTGTGTACTGACCTTTGGCTGGCCTTTTGCTGGTGGTATCTGTGGACCTGCACTTGGCTAATGGTGTGGGTGGACTTGCACTTGAAGACAGTGTATGTAGATTGGCGGTTGCCTGGTCGTGTGTATGGAGTGGCACTTGGCTGGTGGTGTGCGTGGATTGGTGATTGACTGGCTGTGTGCATTGATGGTGCTTGGATGAAGAGCTGGACTGGCCTTAGCAGGCACAGGGTGTTTCCCTGGTGGGCAGGAGGCGCGGGGCGGTTTGTCACCGGGAGCCGGTTTTACAGCAGTTGGGCAATATCGGGCCCCTATAACAAAATCGGGAGCCTTGCTTTTTACTAGCACCCCCTCCCTCCAAGGGCTGGTCGAGCAGCAATCTGCCAAGGCTGGTTGCTGTACCCAGTCTGGCCCTGCTTGGCTGGCGGAGTGCGTGGGTGGCATTTGGCTGGCGGTATGCAGGGTTATTGCTTCACTGACTCTGTGCATTGATAGCATTTAGCTGGCGGTGTATGTGCATGGTGCTTGGTTCGCAGTGTCCATGGATGGTGCTTGGCTGGCAGTGTGTATGGATGATGCTTGGCTGGCGGTGTGCGTGGATGGTGCATGACTGGTGGTGTGCATGGATTGTGATGTGCGTGTACTGACTCTTGGCTGGCAGGGTGGCTTGCATGGATCTCCCAGCGTTTTCTTACCCAGAGTCCACAGCAAACCTCAAATTTACTTGCAAAGTCACATTTTCCTCAAATTTCTGTGTGGGTACGTTGTAGGATCACCGTGCAGGCACACATTTGGTTCCGTCAATCCCCTGCAAACCTTAAATTTAGCTAAAAAAATAGGGGTGAGCGGTAAATCCGTTACGCCCGCGGATTTTGCGGATTTTTGGGATATCCGCAATCCGCGAATTTTGCGGATTTCCCGCAAAATCCGCAAAAAAAAATCCGCGGACGTAACGGGTTCAAAAGTTGAACCCCCACTCCAGTAACTATTTTACAATGGCGCCAGCAAGCTGCCAGCGCCGTTGTAAAATAGTTACAAAGTTAGCTTGCACAGGAACCACTAGATAAAACGAAGCAGGTGCTGCTTTATTTTATCTAAGTGGTTTCTGTGCGAGCTAACTTTGTAACTATTTTACAACGGCGCTGGCTGCTTGCTGGCGCCATTGTAAAATAGTTACAGCCTGGCTACAGCTCACTCAAGGGACCCCTGCGCCCTTCGGGGCGATTGCATAGTAACACACACATGGTCGCTCGAACTAGTTGATGCTCAAATTCAGTGACTCATTCATTAGCCCAAAAACAATTGTGAGCGTCGTCGAGGCTGGGCAGGGGTGCCTTCTTCCCAAATCTACCGTGGAAAATCAGCTGTGATGCTGGATAGAGGCCTTTGCATCCTTGACTTTCATGAGCGCAATACCCGTGCTGTTCCTGTGACCAGGAGTTTCTTTCTCTTCATCTGCTGAACTGATCTTTCTCTGACCTTTTATACACACAAGAGGCAGTGTTCGCACGGGTTTCTGTAAGTTCGCGAGCGTTTTGTACAATTTCGCAATTTGCGAAATTGTACAAAACCCTCGCGAACTTGCAAAAACCCGTGCGAACACAAAAAAAAATCCGCGAGGATTCGCGGATTTTGCGGATTTTGGCAATCCGCAAATTCGCAAATCCGCAAATTCGCGGATTGCCAATCCGCAAAATCCGCCCATGCCTATAAAAAAATCAAATTTTCCTCACTTTTCTGTGTGGGAATGTTGTGGGATCACCTGGGTAGTAAAACGTTAGGGGATCCACCCAACCCATACCTCCCTGGACTCCCCAGGGTGTATAGTTTTTTCCAGAAATGTGTGGGTTTGGTAGGTTTCCCTAGATGCCCGCTGAGCCCAGGGCCACAAACCCAGGTGCCCCCCTTGCGAAACCAGGTCATTTTGTTATAGGTAATTTTGATGTCTCCACAATACATTTTGGGCCCTTGCCCATTGTGGGTATTTGGCCCACCCACACGAGTTACCATTTTAATCGGGAGACCTGAGGGAACACTGGGTGGTAGGAAATTTATGTCAGCCTGGTGATCCCACAACTTTCCCATACACAAATTTGAGAAAAATTAGATTTTTTTTCAGCTAAATCGTAGGTTTGTAGGGAATTCTGGGTAGGAAAACGTTGGGGGATCCATACAACCGATACCTCCCTGGACTTCCCAGGCTGTCTAGTCTTCAGAAATGTGTGATAACCTGAGTAGGAAAACGTTAGGGGATCCATCCAACCCATACCTCCCTGGACTCCCCAAGGTTTTTTAGTTTTTTCTAGAAATGTGTGGGTTTGGTAGGTTTCCCTAGATGGCCATCAATCCTGGGGCCAAACACCCAGATGCCCCCCTTGCAAAACCAGGTTGTTTTGTGATAGTTATTTTTGCTGTCTCCACAACACATTTTGGGCCCTTGCCTGCCACGGGCTCTTGGCCCACCCACAAAAGTGAGGTACCAGTTTTTTTTAAAACTTGCTTTTATTGCAACACTGCGCAATTCATCATAAGATGAATGTTACATGCTGCCCTTGGGGCTGTTTCACAAATCACAGCATGACTGTCAATCTGGCCAAAACGCTCCCTTAATTTTTTTCCGTATATTCCCAATGAGGTGTTTTTACATCATTAATGCCACAGGTTTAATATGTGCAGTAAATTTCCACAACAAAACAGAAAAAAATTGTAGCTTTTGGCAGCGACTAGTAGTCTGGGGATTATCAGGTCTGCATATGTCTGATAAAATTCCACTGGGAGGCCAGCCGACCCCGGTCCTGCATCTGGCCATACTTTGCACCACCTCACGGAGTTCATCGAGTTGGATCTCTGCATCTTAAGCAGTCGCCTGCTCCCCGGTGAGCCAAAGGAACAGGTATGTCATTCAAGAACCCTATATTCACTGTATGTGGGGTCCCAGGGTCTTTTTGATATACTACAGCCAAGTGATCATACATTAGAGAGTTAATCCCCAACTGTGTGGTGGCCGCGGTTCCATCCAGGCGAATGAGTGCTATTATAAGGGGCGGGGCCTCATGTCTCAGCAGCCATGCTAATAGCCTTTCCCATTCACCTTTTGTGTGCAACAATTGGCAATATACTCATCTGGTAAGACATTACAGTCTGTCCCAGATCTTGCTAACATGGTGCTGTGCCTGTAAGAGGGATGCGTCATGTGGCTCTGGTTCTTGCCCCCTGTGGTGTAATCTTGTAAGCTTAGCCTCCACATTTACTAGTTCCTGCTCCAGCCGTTTCCTCGTTCCCCCAACTTTGGATAGGCATTCTCCCCGGTTCACTACCTTGAGAGCATCCCATTCTACTCCCCTGCTAGTGGCGAAAGACCAGTTTGTGTAGAAGAATCTTGTAATGGTTTCCCTAAGCTCCTCTTGGAACAGTGTATCTTGGAGGGCCTCTGGTTGCAGGTGCCATAGAGGGAGTCTCGGCATGCTGCAATCCGGTCCCCACTCCACAGCACATTGGCATGGTTCGATATGAAGCAATTAATCATGTGCATATTCATTACACAGCTAGAGCTTCTTCTAAGAGGAGAAAGCAGTCAAGTCTGCTGGACACAGCCTGGGCTGGTGTGTAGCATATGTACCCTCATGTATTGGGGTGTGTTTTAGGTCAAATGTCTACACAGTGCAGACTTTGCACCACATCCCTCAAAGCAGTGGTCATATTGGGTTTAGTGTGCTGTTTTGGGGGGTTCCTGTCTAAGTTACCATTCAATATACAATTAAAGTCTCCCGCCCATATCAGCGGCATCCCTATGCAAGGAATACGTCGTTTTTTTAGTTCTAGATAGAACTCACCATCATCTACATTTGGGGCGTATACATTGACCAAGCACCCCTCCTCCCCATCCAGTGTGCACTGTACTACTACATACCTTCCTTCTATTTCTGCTGTGTAGATATGCATTTTGAATGGGACTTGTGGGGCTACCCACACTGCCACCCCTTTGCATATGTAGAGTAAGTGGAGGAAAACAGTTGTCCCCTCCATTTCTTATGTAGCTTTTGAAACTGAGTTTCCAGTAGGAGAGTTTTTTGAAGCATCATCACCTGGCTGCCCTGTCTGCATAGGTAAGTCTGGACTCTGTACCTCTTCACAAAAGAATTGAGCCACTTTACATTCCATGTCAGGATTTTAAATCGTCCCATCTTACTTCATCCATGATCTACTCTGTCCCAACCAACCTTCATTCCCCCACTGCCACCACCATCAGTAAACAGAAAACTAACATTTGCATCAACCCACCCCCTAGGTACACCCTCCGCAAACAATATGTGCAGTCCCATCTGTCGCCAACCACCAGAGCACCCTCCCAAATCCCCAGTCCCCAACTAGACCTTTGAACCATCATCTTAACTTGAGCTGCAATTGCAGATAACCAATAAACCGTGCCTATAACAGCACTCACATTAACCCCAACCACACTTCAAACATGTAGAGGGTGAGAGCATGCACTTATCCCTCCAATGACTCACTCACACTATTATATATACCATATAAGAGGGCGTCGGGATGTGTCGGGCACGCAATGATGGTCCTATCCGCTATCTGCCGGACTAACAGTAACATCCATTTCAACCGCCCCTACAGCCCAACCAGGTCCGTGGACAGCCATCCAGAAAGTATCTGCATTTGATTTACTCACTAGACGCGCACTCCAGGCACGCATCTCGCCCAACCGGAACTCATCTGTCCATTTGTGTTGCCTCTGTTGGTGGCACTTCAGGGAACTTACGGATTCGGGTGTATCTTCAATCACATTTCCTGTGCTGGCATCTGAGCTTGAGGCAGTGACCTCCTCTACCAAGGCTCTTGCAGCCTTGCGCTCGGCCTGCTGTAGCAAGGGGTCCACTCTGAGTACCCGCCTGTCTTCGTTGCTTGAGTCCAGCCTCTCTAGATCCAGGGATCCATCTTGACGTACCACCACTCGCTGGGTCGAACACAAAGCTCTTCTGGATTACCTCCCACAGCCACTGGGCATTTTCAATCTATGTACGCAGGCATCTTCATTTTGCCACTTCCACACTGTATAGTCCTATTATCCCCCCACACCTCCAGCCTGTCCCACACAGCTTCTAGCATTGTGAAGAAATGAGCAAGGTCGCCATGCATGACCTTCAATTTAGCGGGGTAGGGAAGCATATATTGGAGGTTCATGGCTCTGAGTTTCTGTTTAATGCCTCCGAAGGATGCTCTTTGTTGTTGTACCAAGAGGGTGTAGTCAGGGAAAATGCAGATCCAGTGATGTGTCCTCATGTAATGCAACTAGTGCACATGTAAAGCTCTCTGATACCCAATACCTTCGGGTCAAGTTTGCGCTATATAAAACTCCATTAAAAAAATAGCATTAAATTCACAACAAATAACTGCTTTTTAAAAATCATCCCATTCTTATCCTCTAAAAACCCAATATCCCGCTGATAAAAAAATTATGCATCCAATATTTTTATACATTAATACAACAAAAAAGACAAATTTCCACAATTTCTTAATATGTATCAGCTTACTAAAAAAGCAGATAAAGAAAGACACATAGAAGCAAACAGTACAATAAATTACATACAAAATAAGACTAACAAACAGTATTATATACAAAGATATTTTCTAAATCGATATATTTAAAACAATATTAAAAACAGCACTTAAAACAATATTTTTCCTTTGATATTCCTGTTGACAATATTTTTGACATCCTGATATTCTTGAGAATATTTTTGTATCACAATATTTTCCATTCGATATTTTGTCCAAACACTGAAATGTTTTGTTTATTAAAGAATTGGAATGTTGAGATTTCCTTTGAAGCCAAATGAGCTGCAGCCTCCTATAAAACCTGGTAGAGGTTGACTGCATTCAACGTTACAATGTCCTCATACACAGCCTCTGGGTTTCTCTTTCTCCTGCCTCTCTACAATTCATGGATTGGGCAGGTGAAAGCGAAAGGCAGAGTCTGTGCAGCAGGGCGCACAGAACGCTCTCCCCTTCCCTATTCCCATTGCTCACAGTGTCACTGGCGCCTCAGAAAGAGGGGGTGGAATTCGCTTCTGCTCCTGGGTCTCGTTGGCTCAGCTTAATGAGGAAAAACTGTTTAACCCAGGCCATGGAGAACCTGGGATGACTTCAGCCTCCTATCACAGATATTACTGTAAATGTTCGACAGCTAACAGATGTGGCCTCTGTTAACCAGAAGCAGCCCGTGCAGGTAAGAGTGGTGGGGCTGGGTGGGGAGGATTTGACAGAAAAGACGAGGGGAAATTAATTATTTATTCAATTTTCCCTTGTTGTCTGTCGAATCCCCCTCACCCATCCCATGGCTCTTACGTGTATGGCTGCTCCTGCTGTTATCTGTTAAATATTCACAGCAGCAGGTATGAAACAAATGCTTTGGAGCTACAGGATTAGGTTGAACATCCTCGGTCTCTGGGACGCCTTCGTCTTTTAATTAGGACTTTCTGTCATCATGGGACACAGTGTACTAATAGCAATATTGCCCACAGCAGTCGGCTACACTGGCCATTATTGGCCCATTCCCTTGTTAAAGGCCCTTGTCTTTGATCCCGTGTCTTTAACACTAGAGTGGGCCCTTAAAAGCCAGTGTAGCCTACTCCGGCAGGTTACAAAACTGTATTACTTTGTTACATGTAAGAATATATACGTCAGTATTCTAAATGAGAGAAAGGCAAAACAAGTGCAAATGTCTTTACTACTTTTTCTCTACTGCAAATTGAATTTTTACCCATGGAGTAATTAGTTATCATATGACCTCAAAGATTCTGAGTGGTTTGCCTTTCCCCATTTCACCCTGGAATGGGAATTACTCGAGCACGTAACAGGCATACATCTGTAATCCTTACCTGGACAGGTGCTGAGTAACATTTTGGTTGTCTCTAAACCTACATCACTTTTTTCTCTAATGTCTACTGCCACCTTTAGATTATGTTCAGTTTTGTCTCTAGTGCACCTTTTCAGTTTATCTACATGGAATTTCTCACCAGTGGCACCATCTACAGGAAAGACAGAAGCAGAGAGTTGCTACTCCCTTGAGTATCTGGTTTAGGGTGAAGTACCTCCTTTTTTCTGCCAACAAACATTTTTAGATGGTCTGTAGAGTCTTGAATCATTATTTTTTTGATAAACCTCAAGTGATTTGTAGTTTTAAGATTACTAGGTAGGAGATTTGAAGTGAGCTTTCTTTCTCTAACCTCTTTTTAGGTCTCGGCCTCATCCAGCGCATGCGTTGGTCTGGCTGAGACATTTAGTAGCTGCTTTGAAAAGTGCTACTTTCCCGGCGACCAGCTTACTATCAAGCGCACAAGAGCACGCACACATGCGCGTAATAGCAAGCTGGTGGCCGGCATGGTAGCACTTGTGGTGACACGCGTGCGCACCACTCACGTCACCACTCACGTTTATTACTTTTACGGCCGCGTGGCCAATGCTTGTTCGTACTTGCTTGAGGCATAATGGGTTTAAGATACAAGAAGGTGCTCTATCAGCCTGACACTCAGCAAATGAAGCTAAAGTAAAAATTTACAATTTCTTAAGAGTAATCGACTCTAAAATAACACGCTTTCCAGTTGGGAGGCTAATTCAAGCCACATGTGTTTTTATCTCTTCGGCCTTTTCGTGACACCAATAAGCTTGCTTTGCTGCCAGAGGTGCTGTTTTATATCGCTGCCTAGTGTTTGATGCGGACTGTGAAAAACACAATGTTCTTCTATCACCGCAAGTACAAGATCAGACACTTGTCACCACTTCAGCCGAGATCCCAGAAACTTGCAAAATAATGCCACCCTCCCTGAGGGCACGGACAGTTCCCCACCAGTGATGCCATAAACAGCAAGTGCCGCCCAGGTTACAGCCAAGCAGGATGCCTACCGCTCAGCCCCTGCACACCCACTACCGTGCAGCACCGGGATCTGACAATTGCATTCGCCAACGTTAAAACAGCACCTAATAAAATAGAAACCCCGGGTGGCCTGCCATGAAGGCGGTGCTTGCTCCCAGAGATGTGCCAGCACCCATCCTGTATGCAACAATCATCTGCAGCGTGAACACTGCAGCACCGCAGCAGCCCAGAATTGCGCGTGCAGAGAGGCATAATAAATGAGACGGGCTACCGTGAGAAAGTGAAAATGACAGTTTTAGGGGTGTCTAGGAGCTCACAACTTCGAAATTAGAATCCACATACAAAGTCACAACCTGGCCAGTAAAAATATTTTTACAATGAGTAAAGTTAGAGCAGAATAGTGCCCCAAAACGTGCAAAAGTGCAACTCGCAGTGCCCAAATTTCCATGCGCATGCCATTTATTGAAGTGCACTCTGTGGCCTGTGTCCAAGAGTACAGGCACATTTATATAGAACACCTAATTAGAGTTTTCATAAATATTGCTAGCTGGAAATGGCTAATATGATATCCTTAAATGAATGTGAACTAGAGGGGGCCAAGAAAATGGGTTAATTTGCTTCCCGAAAACACAGTGCCTGCGAACCGCACTCTCAATAAATTCCAAATCATTATTCTTTCTGCTGCACTCTTTTTCAGTCGCTGTTACCTGTCGGAATAACTCACGGGAATGTCTCGAAACCACCTATTTAATTGCGAATAAATCCTTCTCCTCCTTCCTGTCATGCAATTAGGCATATCTCTGGGATGTGGGAGGACTGTTCACTTCTTGTTGTTTTTTTTTGCAGCTTCAATCCGTTTAGTTATGGTATGCCGAGTTGAGGAGATTCCAGGGAGCACACAAAAGGGAAACAAGTTTGACAGTTTACGTAGTTGTTGCTGGGGGGCGAACCCCCCTCCCCACTGTTGCTTAGGTACCTGCACCCTCCAACCCTTCCTGTTGCTTTCTGCCCCCCCACTCCCATCGAGAATGGTCGCGCCCTGCTTCTGCATCAGAGCAGAGTGCCGGGAATGACCTGGATTCCTTTCACTGTAACTTGACCAAGGGCCTAATTCCCCACAGACTGTTTGACAGTTTTTCCTCACCCTCACTCAATGCAAATACTGTGCCTATTTGTTTCAACAACCTGCCAATGTTTTTTTTTCCTTCAAAAAGCAGAAGGTTATTGTTTTCTGCACCATTGCCTTGTCTTTTTCAGTAATTAACAGAAATAAAGGATTTCAAAGAAAAGGACATTATTTTAAATATAAACGGGGTTCCCTTGTCACGTGGTGCATATGTTGCAAACTAATTTGCTTGAAAAAAATAGGACTAATTCGGTTTGCCCTGTTGTTGCTCTCCGCAGATTAGGGAAAACTGGTTTGTTTCATAAATTAACTAGAGCTATATAAACTATGCACCAGAACAAAACAAGCATTGGCATAGCCAATATGTCTCGCCTTTGGGACCTTATGTGATCAGTTATCCAGCACAATATCCTTGGTGCAACAACATCATGTGTTGCATGGCTAAACATAAGGTCCCAAAGGCGAGACCTATTGGCTATGCCAATGGTTGTTTCAGTTAGATTTTCACAGTGTTATCTAGAATTTGCTATTGTCTTACATTTGTAAGCTTCTCACTAGTGCCTTAAAAAAATGCAGGTTGCTTTTCAAATGTCTTTGTCCACACTTAGGAGTTTGGTGGCTAACTCCATACAGCTTTCCCTTGACACATCTCAGCAGGTCAAACCAGCTGAACTTTTTCAGGTCACAAATTCCCAATAGTTATCAGGACATGCGGATTTGGGAGCAGTAAGCATTTCATTTAAAGTTTGTTGAGTCTAATGAATATTGCCCTGGGCCACTCATAATAGCAAACTAAGTGACTATTGAAAAGAATTTTGTTTAAGGCAGTCAATGTGAATATGATTTAAGATAGTGTGTTTGTATTCTGCAAAATGTTTTGCTTTAATTCTTGTGTCACTGCTTCTTGTCTATTCTACCCCTCAGGCCAAAAAATGTCTATGGGCCTAATTATGACAATGGCGGTGTGGGAACGGGGCTACCACGCTGCCTCCCCAATCCCACACCACCAAAGCCAAAACAGACCACCTCGCAGATTATGACTTTTTAAGTCACTGGCAGGCAGTTCTTTGGCATTCCCATGGTGGTGCCTTTAAAATAGGCAATGATATGGGAATGTAAAAGCATGTTCTTGAATGAACTAAAATGCACAATGTTGTGCATTTTGTTCCATGCAGGACCATGGGGTGTATGCAGACAGGGGGCTAAACCATGTGCCCCCTGCATGCACCCTAAGGCTCAGACGCACCAGGGAGCCCTGCAGGGCCCCCTTTATTTACTCACCACCACACTTTCATGGTTGTTGCATTGCCTTGATAAGTGTGGCAGTGAGGAAACTTGGAATATGCTTGGAAGGGCCGCAGCGGCCTCGCCAAGCGTTTTGCAGCCTCAAGACTGCTGTACCACCGGCAGGCTTAACTTAAGAGGCAATATTTGTACAACAACACATACACAGTAAGACAATGAAAATAATACAAAAGACCCCCCACATGTTTAGACAATTTGAGAATATTTATATAAGTAAAACAAGATCAAAATGACAACATTCCAATCAGTAGAGGTCGAGATATGAATTTTAAAGAATAAATGCAAAATTAGTGCTTAGAAGTCAAGAGCACTAAAAGGCTGCTTGAGGTTGAAAGGGACCAGGGTGTATCCAAAGTTCAGGCCGACTACGATGGAGAGCAGGCGGACTACAAGACTAACCCAGGTCATGCTGAAAAAGTACCTCTGGTGGAGCAAAGCATTGATGCTGAGGGTACGATGCATCAATCTTTTCCAGGCAGTCGAGTCACTGCATTGTTGTTGATCTACATTGAGGTAAAGGCAATGCATCATCATTGATCACGCACAGCATCATCATTGGGTTGTGCAGGCTGTAGAACCTCTTTGGTCGAACTGCCTCTGCTTTGGCATTGAAGGATGATGATCCAGTTCCAACTGCCTCAGTGTTGACGATGCATCGGATTTTTAGCAATATAACTACAGAACCTGTGTCTGAGGACAAGGACTGGAGAGGGAACCTTAGGAAAGGATAGAACTCACAGATGGCAGAGCTCTGCAGCAACAGCAGCAGTGGCGGGCCATACAAGTAACACTGTGGGGTGGTGAGGTGGGTTGGTGAGGTGGGGCAGGGGCAGTGTGGGGGAGGTGTGGAGTTTGACATACAACGGTAAAGATTAAAGTGAAGAAATAAAGAAAGAAAACCATTTACCTTGCGCTCGCAGCATCACTGAGTTGCTGATGTGATGAGCACAAGGTAAGTTATTTTCACCTTTCCCGTTGTATGCGGAACTCCACTATCCACCTACCCCACAGCGTTTTCTTGTGTGAGCCGCCACAGACCAGCAGGATTGTAGGAAGTCTTTTGTGTCCCTGATACTTCAGAAAACAGGAAGCAAACCAGCAGGCCCTTGGAGTCACTCTGGGTTCAACTGAGATGGGTCCACTCCTAATCCTCAACGGGGAAGAGATCAGCAGGCAGCAGGGCAGCTTAGCAAAGCAGAGAAGCAGTTCCTCAGAACAGTCAGTCCAGGTAAATTTGCAATCCTTACAGCACAGCAGAGTTCTTTCCAGGTCCAGTAGTGTACTGAGTTACCAGTGTAAGAGCCCCAGTACTTTTACCAAAATGTGCCTTTGAAGTGGGGGTGACTTCAAATCAGCTCCTTGAAGTGTGCAGGTCCTCTTTCACCTGAGCCTTGTGTGCCAGGCTATCTGTGGGCGGTAATACATTCTTTGTGTGGGAGCAGGACATAGCCTAGTCAGATGTAAGTTTGAGCTCCCTCTCCCCTTCCTGGCCATGAAGACTATCAGAATGAATATGAATGCCGATGGGTCCTCTGCCACACCCACCTTTCCTGTGTTTATGGCTGTCTTGAGGAAATGCACAAAGTGTAGCTGTCACCCAGCCCAGACATGCATTGGGGACAGGCTGGAGGCACATAGAGGAGCAAAGTTAGACGCAGAGAAACATCCACCTTCTAAACATGGTATTTCTAAAATAGTACTGTCAAATCCAACATTATCTCTAAAGTGGATTTATCATTACCCTTCCAAAAATATGAAACATGATTTAACTAGTATATTTGAGTCAGGAAGTACAGCAGGCCTACCTTAGGGGTCACCCATGTGTAATAAAAGGGGAGTTTAAGTATTTTAAATGCCAAGTCAAAGTGAGTGTAAACTATAAACACAGGCCCTGCAATAGTATGCCTGAGACAGGTTTGAAAGGCTACTTGTGAAGGTGGAACAACCAGTGCGGCAGCCACACTAGTAGCATTTAGATTACAGGCCTTGAGTATATGGTATATCACTTTACAAGGGGCTTATAAGTAAACTAAATATGCCATTCAGGTATATACCAATTTTAGCATGTTTTAAGTGAGACACACAAGAACTTTATCACTAGTTAGCAGTGGTAAAGTTCTCAGAGTCCTAAGGGCAACAAAAAGATACAGCAAAAGTGGAGGTAAGCAAGCAAAAGGTTCAGGAAAGACCACCCTAAGGATGACAGGTCAAACAGGCTGTTCTTACCGGGGCAGGACTTATATAGATTTACATAAAGTTAGTGTCTGTCCAGAGTGGCACAATGAGCCAAACAAAAATTATGGACTGGATTGTGAGTAAAAAGTAATTGCCATTGGTTAGGGTCAGTTAAGCATTTCACCCATAACCTTTTTTTGCTTTTCTCTGTGGCACACACCATTGGCTAAGATTACATCTCACTTTCTACCCATTTGATTTTCTCAGTGGCACACTCTATGTAGAAAGGGCATGCCTAGGCTCAGGTCTTGGGCGTGTTGTGCCATAGGAGTCAAACTGCTCCTCACTAAGTAGTCCAACTAAGACAGAACACTGCCTGGGGTTAATTTTGCTCCCAAATGGGACGGGTTGGAGAATAGGCTATATATATTGGTAGTCTTGACTTCTTCTAATGAGTTGGGATAAGGCTGATTTGCAGGTTATCAGGGATTGTTTAGGATGTGGGAAAACATCTAATGAACTTGGATGCGGTCAAATGTGATCACCAGTGACTGATATTAATTAATGCATTCTACCCATTACTTTTTTGTTTTTCTCGGTGCCTAAACCAAGGAGCTATTCCATTGCTAGATATCTATATACACCCATGTTTGTTCTTACATAGATTGATGGAAAATTAAAATTCAACTATTTAGCACCACACCTTGGATTGTGATACATTTTTTGTATTTTGAATTTTGTGCTAATTTTGCGTTGTTGAGGCATTTGGTTTCGGGACTCAGCTGTGATGTTTTCAGTGGTTTGCATGGCACGTATGTGTTAGCTTTAGCTATTTTTTTACTGGTTCAACTTCAATTTCACATTAGACAATTGGTAATGCATCGTCTTCGTGAGTGTCATAGCAGATGTCTAGGCTGCAAAAATTAATACTAACCCAATTTACAATCTAGCTTTTGTGTCTGGGGACGTCCACCCTAAAATGCATTCAAATATGCAAAAGGTAATGGCTCTCATCATTTTGTTAGCTTACAATCAGGAAAGGTACAGACTGTTACAATTCCTAGTCAACTATGAATATGTTGACTAAGAATTAAATTCCCTGTTCATATCTATTTAAAAAATCAAATGTATCCAGGCTTCACAATTAATTGTAGCGTAATTAAATAAAACAATAGACAAGAGCAAAACTGAATACACCATGTACTTTTGAGATCATTATGATCAATAACATCAAACCAGATAGCTGATTTTTGAGAAGTGTAATGGTACTTTGTAACGTTATTGTTAAAATGTTAACTTTTTAAAAATAAATAGGACACTTAAAACAATATCTCTGATGGACAAGTGTAACACCATAACATATGCCATTTATTCATCTACTATAATGATGCTGCTGTTTTATGTTCAATAGTCAACAGGATATTTTCGCTCGTCATTTTAATCATTGTTGCACATTTGTTTTTTAAATTAAATTGCTAATTTGTGTTAAAGTTTCAAAAGCACGGATAAAGTCAAAAGTCGCAACAGGGATAAAAGTAATCCTTAGTTAAAAGAACAGTTTGCTAATCTGCAGTAAACCACAATGAGTCAATTTGTGGTTGCACAGTAAGTACTATTAATAAAGAAATCCTTCAGAAATGTATTCTCAGTTTTGAGAAAAAAAACATGACTTATTATTATTCAAATGAGCAAAATGAGTTTGTTCTTGAAAAAGAAGATTAGAGGATTATTTTTCTTAAATATGTAACAACACACAAGTCTGTGTTTGCTTCTGATAATTCTCATTTGGTCTGTCACGGCATGTAGTCTGCCTAGTACAGCCCTTTCAAAGTGAAAGACTTATTTAGATCTTTCCTGCTTTGTGCACAGATGCACTTTAGTATTTGCCAATGGGACTGGGTACGTGCCAGTGAGGAGAGGAGGAGGACTTCGATCAAAGAAAGAGCTATATTAAGGACATTGTGGGCCGCTCTCTTGCAGCACTGCCACAAACCGGGAAAAAAAGAGAATATTAGATTTTAAAAAATGGCCTACAACTTGGCCTGTTTGCAAAGAGAAATGAAACACCCAAACAGTAAAATATGATATTGCTTTGGGCTTTCAAAAACCTTTAGCCTAATCTGATTGAAATTGCTTTTTAGTGAATGTGCCTTACATTTTCAACCTCCTGAACGTGCAGTCACTAGGCTTGTGCTTTCGCTTTTTGCCCTTGCAAAACATCGCCTGCCTGTGCCAGAAATCATCACCTTGATAGACGTAAATCCTGAAAGAGACAGGGATCATTTTGGGTTCTAACACCTTTTATTTGAAATCATGATTTGCATTTTCCCTCAGTATGGGCACATGTGGACATGCATAATCTTAGTGTCTATCCTCCGTGCATACGGTCATGAATTCCAACAGGTCTCTCTGGCTCAGTTGGCATATGTACACCAATGTCTGTGAGTTGAATAACTGGCCTTTTTATTAATAAATAGATTGGCAAATATGTACCTAATCTGCTTTAGTTTGCAATTTTATAATAATTGTTGGAAGTGGGGGTCCTTATCGCTTACAGCTGCCACCAAATGTTGGAGGCAGGAGTCCTTGACCCCTCTCTTCAACGTTAGGCTAAGTAAGGACATCGTTTGAGATAGTCCTGCACACTCCCTTAGTAGCTTGCCATGAGCAGCCAGGCTTATCTCCAAGGCACAAGTGTTCAATAATTGCAACCAAGCTCACATAAACCCCAAGATGTCACAACAAATAGACTCCACATGAGTTTTGATAAAAATGTGTATAATCTTTATATAAGCAATTATACGATACGATCACGCAAAACAAAATCAACATAAAAGAATGGGTAGTATTCTTTCCAGTGGGTTGGTAAGTTCTTATCCCAACCAGTGCTGCTAACTAGCAGTTAAGCTCACTTATAACCATTTCCAAAAGGTTAGGACAGTCGTATTGCTAGAATCACACTTGTTGCATAAGGAAACAAATACTGCAATGCGTAACGGTATTCTCTTATACTGTGCAACAGAGAAACAATGCTAAACGTAGCAACACAGTTCTAGACTTTGCAATTGAAGAAATAATGCAATGCATGTCACCACCAGCATGCCCTGAACCAGGAAGAAACAAAGCAATGTGTCATGCTATAATCCTGTACATTGCAATGACAAAATAATACACTGCGCCACGTTGTACTCAGATACTGTGCACTGAAGAAATAATGTAATGCTCCATATTACAATCAGGTAATATGCAAGGGAAACATAACGCAGTGTGTAGCATGTAGTTCTTCAGGTCCATATGAGGTCAGTCATCATACAACAGTTCGATAGTTTGTTAGTAGCAATATTGCAAAGTGTAATACAACAGTTTTACATGCTCCGTTACCTGTGTCCCTGTTATGGATCAAATGATGATACAAACGTACTGCTTCCTACTCTGGCCCCAGCACTGCCCCTCCTTGGGTCAGCATGTGTCGGGATCCGAGTCGAAGCAACGGCTCGCACAGCTGACTGAAACGGGAGGCCGAGAGAGTGTCCCTCTGGGTACGCACCCCACCCCAGGTGTTGATCCACGTTACCTGGGGGCGTGACCCCACTCTCCTCCCAGATATCAACGACTAGGGCCTTGATCCAGAACTCCGTCACGGGTGCGGCGACTCGGGCCGGTGGCTAAGCTCTTTCATGGCAGCCGGTCCAGGCCGCTGCGAGTGACTCCGAGGGCCCAATGACTTGGTCCTCCTACCGGTGGTCTCAGTCCACACTGAGATCCGCCCTCAGCACTGTGGAGACTTTACTTTCAATTTGGTGCACCCCCTACTCAGGCACTCCTCACCAGCACCTCATGTTGCACTTCGACACGTACACCGCACATCCGAGACTCGCCTCTTCTCTAGTGCTCACGACAATCCGGCACTCTTCATCAATGCTCCACTTGCACCTCAACATGCACACTGTGCGTTTAAGTCTCTCCTTTTCTCCCAGTGCACACAATGTCAAGGTGCTCTTCAATAACGCCCTAGCCGCACCATGACACGCACTCTGCACGTTCGCGTCTCACCTCTTCTCCTGGTGCAAACGATTTCCAGGCACTCCTCACCAATGCTCTGGCAGCACCACGACATAAGCCCAGCGCGTCCGAGACTCACTTCTTCTGTTGGTGCCTACGAGGCCCAGGCGCTCTTCACCAACACCCGGGCTGCACAGCGACACACACCCAGCGCGTGTGAGACTCACTTCTTCCATTGGTCCACACAATGCCCCAACGATCTTCACCAGCACCCTGGCTGCACCCCGACATGCACCCAGCGAGTCCGAGTCTCAAATCGACTCCCCGTGCACACCACAACCAGGTGCTCCTCACCAAAGACTTGTCCTGCACTTCGACACACACCCAGCACGTCCAAGACTTAGCTTGCTCCTGCGTGCCCACAATCACACGGCACAACTTCTGAGAGTCTCAAGCTGCAAAAGCATGCATACACTGCATTGCTTGGGACTTCTCCAGATACTTTTATGATCCTGTATTTCCAAACAGGGAGCCAGCGCACCTCAGGCCCTTGGGGGTTACAAGGCACAACACAAAGCAAACTCTTCTTCAAGAAGGGGGACTCAGCACCTCCAAGCCCAGTCCCAACAGCCTCTCCCTTAGTTATAACAGCAAACTGCAGACCAGCCCAGTCAAGAAGCAAGGAATGATCTGTCCACAGCAGTCTGTTCAGTTGCTCCTTCTTTAGCAGAGGTTCCTGTTGACCACAGAATGGGTCCAAGCCTTTTCAGTCTCAATCCCACTTTCAGGGGTTTCAACTCTCCTAGTTATACCCCTTAATGTCTTTGAAGTTCATATGTGCTCAGGGGTTCCTGACCCTTCCCTAAATCAGTTCTGGGTGTCTCCCTCCCAGTGTCACATCTCTCCCTTTGACACTAGGGGTCTGGATCCTTAAGCACTCAGCAGGAGGTGGGTCAATTGGTTTATAGCACCAGCCCAGGCCTTTTCACCTCCCGAGCTTCTCCTCCCCCCTACTCTCCAGATGCAGGGCAGCCTGGTGCCATCACAACCCCCCCCTCGTTCAAGACCTATTTCAGCTCCTCTCACCTTTCAGTTCCAGACAGACAATCCACGTTTCAGAGACTCACAGAAATGCTCAGAGCACAAAACCCAGCCACTTTCTAAGAGTGGTACAATGAAAAAAACACCTTCACAGAGAGATCTGCTATAACACTGTGAGCTCATATATATTAATCTTCACCTCTCCATTATAAACTGACAGGAAGCTAGGTTACCAAATACAACCACCAGCCCCCCCATTCTGTCCTATGGGCAGGATGGCCTTTCAGCAGTGAAAAATGAAATGGAGAGTTTTTCACTGTCAGAACATAGCACACACCTCAGAATATGTTCTGCCTTTTACCTACACTGCACCTTGTCCAGGGGTTACCTGAGATCTACCACAGGGGTGCCCAACATGCATGTAAAAGGGAAAGTTGGGCCTGACAAGTGGTTGCACTTGTCAGGACTACGTGCTAACTTAGCATTCTGCTCGCAGGCCCTACACTGAGGGTCTGAGTTCCCTTCTCTGCGCGCCTTTGCATTACTAACCCTGGCACACACAGTGCACATTACTAGGGACTTTACTAGTAAGGCAAACATACCAATCATGGCCAACCAATCACCAGTACATTTTTAAACAGGGAACTCTTGTACTTTGACACTGATCAGTAGTGGCAAAGAACCCAAAGCCTCTGAAGTGGCTATTCTATGTCGGGAAAATGGTACATGGGGAAAGCAAAAGATTTAGGGGAAGTTTAGCTAAAAAGGCCAAGTCCTACAATAATTAATTATTTGTACTGATGTTCTTCATCTTAGTTCACCAAATCTTTAGCTATGATTTATGATATTCAAATACCTCTTTAAAAACAACTTTTGAATAAAAAAGCACTGCCAATGGGTACCTATTATCATCACAAACTTTACAATAAACTGTAAGGCATAAACGAGTTTCACAACAAATTACAATGTATATACATTTAGTTTTGATAAAAATAAAGTTTGTTTGATGACCCACCCAGGAAATAGTTGAATACGTCCTCCGATGTAGGATCCCATAACAATTTATCTGAATTATTACAGTGAAAAAGTAACTCAACTGCAAGACACCCTATGAGTAATCAGCGACATAAGATACCTTTTGTTGGTAGGCTTCACTATGAACCTCTCAGAAGGTACAAAATATTGGTTTAGTCTGGATCTAATAAAACAAGCATGCACACATGGCTTGCAAAGTACTCACCTATGCACTGACTTTCTGCACACAGTGCACTTGCTGAAAAGAGATCAATACAATCCTCTCTTTCAAAACACTCCATAAGTTATATATTTTTTTAAAAGTATTTCATGCAATAAACAACAGCACTAAAACAAATGTCATGATCATTTCTTAAACTTCAGAAAATTTGAGATTACATCAAAATCATCTATAGTTTATTATTCTTAAAATAGTTCTTTCACAGTACTCTGTAGCCTTTATTTTAGTCAAATGCCAGAAAGAACAGGCACTTTCTCACCAATTAATCTGAGGCATACTCTAGGCGTGTGTGAGAGGGTGGCTGTGAGAACGAAAGAGGGTGATCACAGTTTAATCAATTATGGCCACGCAGCACAGCAAGTCACCTTGCTGCACTACAGGGAAAGGGAAGGAATGTGCCGTATTTATCTCAATATTGTAAATTCCTGCCTTTTCCCCAGCGCTGGGCAAAGGCTGCCTAGAACTAATGCAGGCATTATTGCACCAAGGTGCAAAGATGCATGCGTTACATTAGGGTACCTTCCTGCACAAAATACAATCTCCTAAGGCATATTCATCTTTCTAAGTGTGCTGCAGAATACAGCACTCTTAGAAAGAGGAAGTTAAGAGGATAAATAAAAATATTTCTCCTTGTTACTCCTCCCCTGGGAAGGCGTAACATTTTGGCACAATCCCAGATCTGCCAGTAATGGTAAATCTGGGAATGCTTCAAAATCCATGGCAGTTGCTTGGGAACAACCACGCAACACCCATGGAGTACCTCCCTGTAGCATAGTGATTTGTGCTGCAATACGTTACTCTGATTTATCACGCCACTCAGGGCCATGCAAGCTAGCCTTGTGTGACTTGATAAATCACATTTTAGGGTTTGCGTTGTTCATGTATTATGTTGTGGGCTGCAAATTTGACTCAAGCCTGTGATAAATATTGCGTTTAAAACATGTCAAGATGACTTCCAAGGTGCATAGGAGCCCTTAATGCAAAATCAGGCAAATGTTTGCCTCATAAGCATTGAGACCAAGATTCAGATTCAGAAAGTGTTGGCTCTATACGAAGATATTAGCATAAAGAACTTAAAATATTGTGGCCAGGGTAATTTGCGAATCAAATTGTCACATGGAGGAAGGACATACAATGGGTCTGACATCAAAATTCAGAAATGCTTATAAGGTTTTTCCAACATGATTCTGAAAAGATCTGCACTCTTAGTCCATGGTGAGGTGGCATACTGATCAGCCATTAGGATTAAAGGAAACTTTGAACACAACTATATGATCTCATTCCAATTCTCCCCTCTCCCATCAAACCTTGCAGAAGCTGGAAATGTTTCCTTCAACAAAGATCTGGTCTTACCAATTATGCCATTTTTAAAAATCTTTTTCTAAGCTTCTGTGGTGAATGATTTTGGCCTTTTGCATTACCATACTTTATCCTGTCTTTTGGAAAGGCTCTTGTTCCACTTTAAGAACAGTTAAGAAAATCAGAGCTGTATTCCTAGTCCTATTTTTTTTGGTCTTTACTCTGGGATTTAAGGTCATCTGTCTGTGTACGATTCCCACATTTTTAAATTTCTTTTTCTTTCCTTTCCGGTCCCAAAAAAATGTACTTGTTGTTCCTATGAATGAATGAATGATTACGCACTTGTATTGCGCATGGCTACCCGTAGGCATCCCAGCACAGAGGTATCTAGCCATTCCTCCAGCTCAGGGAAACAAGAAGGTTTTAAGCTGTTTCCTAAAAGCCAGGCAGTTGGGTTCCCACTGCATGGCATCAGGGAGCTGGTTCCAGAACTTTGAAGCGTGAAGAGAAATGCGACTGCCACCCATCCTAGTTCTCTTTATCCTGGGAATTGTTAGTAAATTCTTGCGACTAGATCTAAGATTTTGTGAAATATGGTGGGGCAAGAACAGAGGTTGGAGCAGGGCAGGTCCAGATGCAAAGATGGATTTATGGACCGTGCACATAGCTTTGAACAGAATCCTTTCCTGTACTGGAAGCCAGTGCAGCTGCTGTAAAGCAGGTTTGGCTGAACTCCGTGAAGGCATTCCCATAAGCACGCGAGCTGCACAGTTCTGTACTGTTTGTAGGACTTTAATAGTTCCCACAGGAGCACCCAAATACACTACGTTCGCATAATCAAGGCGTGATAGAATAAGTGATTGGACCAACAGCCACCTGGCTACAAAAGGGAGAAGGGTCAAAACCTTTCTAAGTAGCCTGATTATGCCATAGCAGATTGCCGCTACCTCGCGTGCCTGTACCAGAAAATGTAGTTTTGGGTCCAACCAAACCCCCAAACTCTTAATTTGCTTCTTGGGGTCAGGGGGCAGACCAAGCGAACTAGGCCACCAAGGGTCTAGATTGATGGGTGCCAGATGTCCCAGCATCATGATCTCAGTTCTTGAGCCGTTAAGCTTCAAAAATGAAGTATCCATCCATTCTAGGACTTTATTTAGGCAAGCAGAGAGGCTGGTACCAGAGGTGTCATGTCTGGACAATGCGACCACCAACTGGGTATCATCGGCGTAGGTGACCAACTGAACCTCCAAGGGAAGAACCATTTGTGCCAACGGTCTCATGTAGATGTTAAACATGGTATGTCTTAATGAGGATCCCTGGGGGACGCCGTACTGTAAAGGAATCTGTTTCGAGATTACCTCCTCCTCAAAGACAGCGAACACTCTGTCTGTGAGGAAGGACAGGAGCCAGTTAAGGGCCAGCCCTGAGTTCCCAGCATCCCGCAGCCTCTGCATCATCATTATTGAGTGGTTGACCGTATCGAAAGCTGTGCTCTAATCCAATAAAATAATGGCAGCACAGCTTCCGGCATCCACGATTTTCCTAACCTCTTCAATAACGGCGATGAGGGATGTTTCAGTGCCTTGTTCACTCCTAAAGCCTGTCTGAGTGGGATGTAACATACCGTTAGTTTCCAGCAAGGAAGACAGTAAAATATTGGCGAGTTTTTCCGCCAGTTTACTTATGCCCGGTATCAGAGAGATCGGGCGATATTTCGACCAATCTTCTGGGTCTAGGTTTGGTTTCTTCAGCAGTGCCTTCACTCTTGCCTGCTTCCATGAAGAGGCACCAGTCCAGCTGCGAAGGAGGAGTTGATTACATCTCGTAAAACTGGGGAAACAATTTCCGCCACTTTATTGAGAATAGATGGAGGTGCAATATCGGCCAGAGACCCAGATTTCAGATTCCCCAGAAGGACCTGTATGGTGGGGATGTCCAGGGGGGTAAATTCTTCTAGTTTTACCGAACCTATCACAGGGGTCGAAGGTTCTGAAGGAACTCTCTTCTAAAACCTGGAATATATTTTGGAAACTTTTGCAGCAAAGAAAGCTGCTAACTCCTCACAGCGCGTCTGCGCATTAGAAGATCCCATAAGGGGACCTGCGGGGGACACCAATGATTTAAATATTTAAAAAACGTCCCTCAGAGAGCTGGAGGCAGAGGCAGAGATAATCTTGTCTGAGTAGTAGTTGGATTGGGTGATTTTAATTTTATTTTTATATACTCGAAGGGCGTTTCTATAGATGCTTTTATCAGCTGCTGCGAAGCCCTTCCTCCATTTCCTTTCCAGCTGTTTGCAAGATTGTTTGAGCAATTTTAATCCCGGGGAATACCATGCCTTTTTGTTGATACCAATACAATGGCAGACTTCCGTCTTAGGAAGAATAACATCCAATGAGGATTCTAACCAGTTGTCCAGAGATACATTAGCTATAGTGGGGTCAGAGCTAATGACTGGTGTGGCCTTACTAAGAATATTACCCCACTCCTCCTGAGGTAACTTTGACCAAATCCTAGTGAATCTTTTAGTTCTTGTAGCCGGAACTACTAGATCCTGAGGGGACCATAGAAAGGACAGGAGCACATGGTCGGACCAGGGAACCACAGTGGATTCCCTCAGACAAATATTATCTAAGTTAGTGAAAAAATGGTCCAACAAGTGCCCCGCCCAATGAGTAGGTCCATTGACAATTTGTCTCAAATGCTGCCATAAGACATTGGGGGGCCAAGGTCTCTGGTTTCTAACACCAGAAACACTGCCAGCAGCACAGGTTGAGAGACATGCACATTGGGTCTGTAGGACTCCAATCACCAGGCTCCCCCGCACCACATTGCCACACCTGCAGTGCCCGGAGATGCATTAAAGCATCGGCTGGCTCCCGCAGTGTGGGACACCCTACTTAACGCCAGAAACACTGTCAGCAGCACCAGGGTGAGAGTCACGCACAGCTGGTCCGCAGGACCCCAATCCCCAGGCTCCCCCGCACTGTATTGCCACACCTGCAGCGCCAGAGGCGCATTAAAGCATCGGCGGGCTCCCGCAGCGCGGGACCCCCTACCTAAGACCAGAAACACTGCCAGCAGCACCGGGATGAGAGCCACGCACAGCGGGTCTGCAGGTCTCCAATCCCCAGGTTCCCCCGCACTGTATTGCCACACCGGCAGCGCCAGAGGCGCATTAAAGCATCGGCGGGCTCCCGCAGCGCGGGACGCTCTACCTAAGGCCAGAAACACTGCCAGCAGCACCGGGGTGAGAGCTACGCACAGCGGGTCTGCAGGGGTGCAATCCCCAGGCTCCCTCCCAAAGCATTGCCACACCAGCAGCGCCCAGAGCGTGGGTGGGCCCGTTCGCGCCCGTCACAGCCAGGAAGAGGCAGGGCAGGGCCACCCCCCTTTCATCTGAGGATCTGGGTCTCAGACTAGTGACGGAGCTTGTTGCAGGTACTATTTTGAACTCAACATTACTGCCATTCTTGAGCTTGTTGGTAGTATTGGTGTCCTCCTGTTAAGAGTTCAATCCCTTTATATCATACTTTATCAGGAACACTTGTGACTCTACCTAAAAAAAACTATAGGGACCTAGACTTTGAATTTTAAACTCAGGCGCCCATCAGCTTTTTATACGGATTTTGCATTTTTTATATTACTGCCATTTATTTGCACTTTTGCACTTATAGCACAAACATATTGCTCTGTGAGGTTTTATTGTTGATATTGTATTGTTTTATGCCTTAATTACTGTACTGCTGCACTAGGCACTTTCATCTCGGGTTTGGCATTGATCTTTGTATTTTTGTGTCATTATTTGGACTATATGTTTTTAGGTTTCGACCTGGCGAGGGGCACGCAGTGCCCCTACCAGTTCGAAAACTTTTGTCTTCAGTAGGGATGTTCGGACCGCCTCTGTTTCCAATTGGCTAGCTCCATAAATGGAGACTAGCCATTGGGAGACAGAGGCTGTCAATCACGCTTTCTTGCGAAAACGCGATTCGGGGGCGTTTCTCATTCTTTTTTTAAGCCCCGCCCCTTTGTCCCGGGCCGCGCTGTGATTGGCTGCCGGCCCGGGACACCCCCGTGACGTCAGCCAATAACAGCACGGCCCGGGACCTGACTTGTTTTCGGTGTGATCTGGTTTTTTTAATGTATTTATTTATTTATTTTTGAAACTCGCCGGCATGAACATTTCTTTTTCTCTGATGAGAAAGAAGGTTCCAGTAAAATCTGGTGGCCAGATAACGAAGATCCTAGAGGTGCTTGCGTGTTGTGCACGAGAGTGTGCAATGCACTATCAAAGTGTCCATTCTATTCCTTGAACCAGAAACGTCCATGCTGCCCCCTTCACAAGCTCAAGCATACAATGCAAGCTCACCCAGAACCTGCCCGGATTCTCTTATCGCACTTGTAGGATTTGCCTATCACAAATCATATGCGTGCGCAATGTCCGCTCGTGCAATGAAACCCACGCCAGAAGGAAACACGAAAAGGACGGACACAATCGAAATGTGTGCCTTGGAAATTTGCACAATGGAAGATGCACACCACTGTACTGGCTACAAGCTTCTATCATCACTTGCGGGGCCAGATGAAAGCCAATTATAAAATATTAAAGTTGTTAAATCCACCTTTTCTTTGCACGTTTTTGAGCAAAACTGGGTGATTTCTTACTCATCATAAAGGTTCTGCAGAAACTCGGGATCGAACCCGAGATTTTTCAAAAATCCAAAAAGCAAACCAGTGCAAGATGGCTGTAAACATAGTTACTTTGCAAAAGAATCAGTGCTGTATCCTCCACTCTTAAAACATCACGAACAGTTGCTTCCGTGATAAAAAAAAAAGCCTGAAAGAAGTCTCCGGGGTTGGTTGTCTCCATTGGGTTGCCAGCAGTGCAGATGAGTAGTCACTAATTCCTCTCTGTGTATGCCTTTAAGAGCGCTTTGAGAGCCGCGCAGCTGCTGCACATGGACCCGGCTGCAGGGCAACTCTCAGAGCACCTTTAACTGTTTCCAGGGAAGAGAAGGGAGGCGTCCTCCCCCCATCCCCCAACAAGGTTCTTTATCGTATTGGGCTTCCCGAGGGCATAAAAATCTGCCAACCGGCCTTGCTTGGGATCTGGAGGGATTAGAAGTGGGGTGGGGGTGGGGTTTGGGAGGGGCGGTCTGACAGCTGTGCAGCCGGGCCCCCTGTCTCATCCTTGCCATGTGTAAAAGTGTGTGTATACCGTGCAATACATCTTCAGGGGCCAGCTGCACTGTCACTGCCTGGAAGCAATGCCCAGAGGCACCAGGGGCAGCGTGGATGAACAGGAGAGGCAATGAAGATATGTAAATACCGCACACACTGCTGCGTCACACCCCATCTCTCACATATTGGCGCAAAACTAGAACCTCGAACAATGTAAGTACCACGTGTAGTCTACCCATTACCTCTAAAGTGTCTCAACCAGCGGCCTGTGGTGACGTACATTATATTATTCATTTACCGTTTGTATAGGGCCTACATGTCAAAAGGCTACTGCCGCAACTTGAAGGTGCTTCGTTACCGTAGCATTGAGTGACAGGGAATTGTGAAGCTAGCCACATAAAGGAAGGGGGCGACTCCATGGAGAGACTGAAGTATTGGGTGCGGGACACAGAGATACGAGGAGGGCAGAAGGCAGAGGTGGGAGAGAGTAGGAAAACGGAGTGTCCACTACAGCCGGGGAGATTTTCAATTCTACAGTGAAACGCTCTTCTAACTGAGCTGTTTCTGTCACTTCATCCTAGCTGAAGACGCAGGAAACACAAACCGTACTGAAGATCTAACAAAAGTTCAATACATTGAGGCCAGCAAACAAACTAAAGCAGAGACCGTCAAGCTCAACAGCGCGTCCATTTATTTACATTTACTGCTCTACTCAGCCCCGATTATTTTTGTAGGTGATTTTAATATAGTGTTAGATCCTTTTTTGGATAAATCTCCTAACAGTTGTGCGCAAATAGCCTCTAAAACTAGGTCTTTTCTAGTAGAAAGAATGAGACAGTATCTTTTTTTGGACATATGGGGGGTTAGGTCAGGTCAGCAGCTAGGCGTTTCATTTTACAATCATAAATATCACCACAAATCAAGGATTGATTTCATTTTGGTCAGTCAGTCTTGGAAGAATGTAGTAAAATCGATTAACTATTCTCCTATACACTTATCAGATCACACTGCAGTTTGTTTAAGATTGGAAGGTTTGTCCAAGGTCTCTCCTAGGATGTGGTCATTTGACCGCTCCATTTAGTTGGAACTTGAAGAGAGTGCATAGGGAGGGTAGAGTGCATAGGGAGGGTAGAGTGCATAGGGAGGGCAGAGTGCATAGGGAGGGCAGAGTGCATAGGGAGTGCAGAGTGCATAGGGAGTGCAGAGTGCAGAGTGCATAGGGAGTGCAGAGTGCATAGGGAGTGCAGAGTTCATAGGGAGTGCAGAATGCATAGGGAGTGCAGAGTGCATAGGGAGTGCAGAGTGCATAGGGAGTGCAGAGTGCATAGGGAGTGCAGAGTGCATAGGGAGTGCAAAGTGCATGGGGAGTGAAGAGTGCATGGGGAGTGCAGAGTGCATAGGGAGTGCAGAGTGCATAGGGAGTGCAGAGTGCATAGGGAGTGCAGAGTGCATAGGGAGCGCAGAGTGCATAGGGAGTGCAGAGTGCATAGGGAGTGCAGAGTGCATAGGGAGTGCAGAGTGAGTACTAGAGAGTGCAGCGTGAGTAGGGAGTGCTAGGGAGTGCTAGATAGTGCAGAGTGAGTAGGGAGTTCTAGGGAGTGCTAGAGAGTGCAGAGTGAGTAGGAAGTGCTAGGGAGTGCTAGAGAGTGCAGAGTGACTGCAGAGATTAAGCTAATGGCAATGTAAATGGCAATGCCATTTATTTATCTGTTTTCAAAACCAACACATAAATACAAATTTTGTCATTTACAATGCCAATAACTCTAACTTTTCCAAAGGCGAAACCATTGCATTGTAAATGCTTGCTATAATATTGCTGCTAAACAACATATATGCATTTCCTGTATTTTTAGCGCTAACACATTAATCTGTTGAAGTTTTTTAGTTGGATTACTTTTTTCTTCTCTCTAGTACTATATTGCATTTTGCACTTTGTTTATTGCATAAGACACTTTGTCCCAAACTTCATGTATTACCCCTGCAGAGACCTATATTAATTTAGTGTCCTCAGAGATAGTCAATATGAATAGACAGAAGAGAAATCTGGGGAAAACTGTGGCAGGAACTTTAGATGCCTTTATTCTGAGGGCAAAATCAGCCCTCATTAATGAAATAAATCTTACTGAAAAGAGGCTATCTCTTGAATCTCACCCTTCACAAGGTAGACTCTCTCTAGCCCCCGCAATCTCTGATTCTCTAATGGCCTTAAACCAGTCGGAGGCTTCATTATCCAGGTTGAGCCAGTCTTCATCTGTTGTTCCAGATATGGCGAGAGATTCAGCCTCTTGCTCATTTCTGGAGCAAGAACTTAGCCCTGTTAAATCTAAAACTACAACTAAAGGGCAGAAGGCCAAACTGAAGCCTACTGGTATCATTGGTCCCCCCCGTAAAAAGGAAGGCGCGGGTATTAACCAATCTAAATAAATCGACCTAGGGCACTACCAGAAGGAATACATTAGCTGTGCCAACCATGAATGCTTGTAAAGAGGGTCTCTCTACTCAGACAAAGCAGTTAATATTGGGGCAACCTATTGACAGCACACAGGAGGTAAATTTCTGGGGCAGGTTGGAAACCATGTTGTCTACTAGATCCAATTATTCAAAAAGATTGGTTTTGTTGAAGCTAGGTTGTTAAAATTAGAGGGGCTGGTGGGTCGCAGCTGCCGGATACAGCTTCAGCTGGAACAAACACTAGTAAAGGCCTCATTGCCACCGGGGTTAAAGGAGTAGGGGTAAATTCAAAGGAGAGGCTTGCAGTGAATAGCGAGGCGGTCGATAAGAGCAGCTCTATAACCACTGTAACTGATAGGGTGGACACTACAGAAATGTCATGCCAGTCCCCTACTAGAGCAGGATCATCTGTGCTAGAGGGAAGGGACATACAGATTGTAAGTCTCCCTAATATTGACCTTCCACCTGAATCCACCCCATATGTAGTGGTTTTGGGAGTGTCCCCTCCCTCCCCAAAGGGATTAAGGAAGATTATGGGCAGCAGATAAACAAAGTAAATCACTGGTTTACCCATAATACTACACTAGGTGTTGGCCTGACTAGAAACATCCTCATCCAGACGCAGGGTCAGCTGGATAGGGAACACAACCAAATTGGGCTCTGGTGACTGTGTGATTGTAAATGTTGATAGCCCACATACTGCTGGCCGTATTATAGCTAGGGATAATGGCCTATCCCCTTCACAGGGATCTGTCATTAGGGTTTTACCTTTGGGTTACTTCTAAAGCTAGGTCCGCCTAGGGACATGATTGAAAATGTCCCAGAGTATTTCCCGGAGATGGGCGGCCAAGTAGATTAGCATTTAGGCAACAGTCTAACCCCAGGGTTTATCCACCCCTGGAATTAGCTCGGCAGCTCGGCACTGACCTCTTATCAAATAATCGATTTGCTGCTTTAACAGGTTTGGAGGATTGTGATTGACTAACCCCTGAGCCGCACCTGGTTGTTCTCATGGAGTCCCCAGGGGAGGCAGCCTCAAGGCCCTTAGATGTTAGTCCTAACAACTTCCTATCCTGGAACATTGTTGGGTTGTCCAACAAGCTCCATGAACCTCTGTGGTTACAATATGTAAGGCAATGTATGGTAATTAGCCTTCAGGAAACATGGTCAGTGGATTGTAACCTATTTCTGGAAGGTTACAAGGCTTTCTTTGTCCCAGCTACCCCATCGGTGAGCGGAAGTCCAAAGGATGGTCTAGCTGTGTTTATTTCGGTAACCGTTGACTGCCGGATCCAGGTAATACCAACTACCCATCCTGGAATTTTGGCTTTGTCAGTAAAAAGGGGAGATTCCAGATGGGGGATTGTTACATTTTATTACTCAGTAGCCTATCCACACCAGGCTTCGAATATCACCACTTTGGGAATGATCATAAGACAATTTTTGGGACTCAGTTTACATAACCTCCTGGTTTCTGTAGATTTTAAAATATACTCTTGTGGTAACCCATCATTATCTTGCATTTCTGAGCTGGGCTGCCCACGTATGAGGGGATTTTATTATGAACATCACTTCACATCCAGGGGAAACTGCTGAATAATATGATGCATGAATTGGATTCAGTGGCCTTGATGTCTTTAACTGACCCATATACTAAGTTCTCTGTGCCAATGTTTAAAGGGGGTCATTTATTGATATTATCTTAATTTCCTCCTTATTACAATACTCTTTCCATGGTTTTGATATCGTGGAGAGTGAATTCAGTGATCATAATCCACTAACAGTTCACGTCGGACCCATTAACTGCAAAGACTGAGGTTGTTTTATCTAGGAGTGCACTGAGACCGACGGATGGCAAGCGCAGACTAAAATGGGCTCAGGTGTCCCCCTGTCAGGTTTTATAAAGAAGTAAAAATATCTTGTGCCCAAGAAGTACTAATATGTACTACGGAGGGTGCACCTCCTAATCAGGTTCTTGGTGCATACAAGTCATTAGTGCAAAAAGTTGGTGACATTTTAAGTGTCCCAGCTAGCAAAAATGCCTCATATGGTCCCAGGTGGTTCGACTCCCACTGCTCTAAAGCAGCAAAAAGGTTGAGGGAAGCCCTTTCAGTCAAACCGAGAATTCAGTATGACATATGTGCTTGTCGAAAGGAATATAAGTCAGCCCCGGCCAAGCAAAAGGGTAATCTGAAGGAGGAAGCTTGGAGGGAGCTGATCGACTCAAGCACTCTTAAGAACAGCTCGAGGTTCTGGAGTACAGTGAATAGGCCCCTTTTTGATCAGGAAGGGGGGCTTAGATTCAGACATCATAGAGGAGGAGTGGGTACTGTTTTGAAATCTATGTTTGAGTGCCCTCAGGTGCCCAATCCCCAAAAAAGCCAGGATATAAAGGATCCGGTATTACCCTTTAACAGGGCTGAGATCCTGGATGGCATTAGAGGTATATCTATCAATAAGGCACCACGGCCAGACGGGATCCCCCCAGACTTATTTAAGGCAGACCCTTCATTCTGTGCACCGATATTGGAAACAGTTTTTAATGCAGCGCCAAGGAGTGGTTGTCCCAAGTCTTGGGCTTCCTCAACTGTTGTCCCTGTTTTTAAGAAGGGAAATAGAAATAGTACCCTTTGTTATAGACCGATCTCGCTAATAGATTCGGTGGTCAAAGTGGTAGGGTGCATTCTCCTATAGAGATTACCAACTTGGACAGATAAACATAAGATCATGTCGGATGGCCAGTACGGATTCCGACTGGGACGCTCTACCATTGCTTAGTGTCTTAATTTATCTATGATACTGAGCAAATATATGGTTGCTCGCCACGGATCTATTCATCTTGTCTTCATGGACTTGTCATCTGTGTTTAACTGTGCAAACAGGGATAAACTGTGGCAGTCCATGAGGGCAATAGGGGTGGAGACCGGTATTGTTAATTTTCTTAAAGACCTGCATATTTCCACTAAAGCTAATGTCAGGTTCTCACAGGATTTGCAGGTCTCTAGGGACTTAGTTATTAAGAGGGGAGTCCGGCAGGGATGCATCCTGGTGACTTTTTTATTCAATTTTTATATAAATGAACTAGATAGCTTATTGAGGGCAACCGGAGCTGATTTTCCCTGCGTAGGATGGCGGGGCGTTCCAGTCCTGCTTTATGAAAATGACACCGTCCTCATATCTAGGACTGAAATGGGTTTACAATCCCTTTTAACCACATTTCAAGATTTATGACAGAACGGGACTTGGCCATTAATAATTCAAAGTCTTATGTTATGAAAGTGGGGCAACAGATGAAAAGAGTTTCCAGTGTAGTGTTGGCGATGCTAAGATCCCTGCACAAATGTATTTACCTATTTAGGGGGTTTATTTGACGATCAACTAAAATGGGGCCCCCTAATTCAGAGGAAAAAAGGGGATCTGGCTCAGGTCAACAAAGCCATTTTATACTTTGCCTCTAAAGTAGGGAAGAAACCGACCGGAGCTATGCTACAAGTATATCAAGCAAAAAGCTTAGCCATAGCGACATATGGTAGTGAAATCTGGGGTTACACTGCTACGGATTCCCTCCAGGTAGTGGAAAATGATTTTCTGAAACGATTACTATGTGTTCCGCGTAGAACCTCTAATTTAGTGGTCCACGAGGAAATGGGGGTCTCCTACCTAAGTGACACTCTTGCTCTGCGTCCCTTGATTTTCCTGTTAAAGTGTTGGTTGAATGAAGATTTAATCCTCACTCATTTGATTTTAAGAGAATGCATGACCCTAGATAATGCGGCTTGCATCCCCTGGCTTAAATATATTAAAAGAGAGTCTGAATGGATTGGGTGGGGCGTTTTATTTTCCAATCCTGATGCCATTGCCAGAAAGGACGTGGAATTACCCAAGACAGCCTCTTTGAGTCGAAGGCTATCAGACAGGGAAGCAGAGGAGGTCCAGAAACCCAGTCTTCGGACATATCTATTGCACAAATCAACACCATTGACGGAACCCTATCTCTTTGGGTCCCAGAGAACACATGAAAAATTCCTTTTAACTAGGTTTCGGATGAATCTCTTACACCTTCTGCTAGCAAGACTTAAGGGGGTTAACAGAGGTCAAGTGCTAGCTCCCTGTGGCTGCGAAGGAAAGTCACTGCAGTATCTGCTGCACTTTGTGTTCTTTTGTAAACTGTATGAATTCCCCTGTAGGCATTTTTGAGTTCCTATTTTAAAAAAGATGAATTTTAGACCAGCCCTTGTGTATCTCCAATTGTTGAAGGAGGATTGTATCTTTTTTATAGTAGGGTTTTTAAAAGCATCTGTGAAATCAAGGCATTGTATGGATAGAGAGTGTCTATTTATTTAGATATGTTTTTAGCTCATTTACTGTGCGGTCCTGGACCTTTTCTTTTAAATTGTGTCAATACCTTACTGTTTTTATGTATTGTATCTGTGTAACTTTTATGGTTTTTCAAACTAAAACCGAATAAAGTTTATTGACTGACTGACTACTTGTTGTTCTACCATTGGGGTATATATGGTATGAGTAATCCAAAGCATGGCCAGACTCAGTAACTCAGGAAACACCTCTTGCCTAAGTTAGGATTCTAAACTCTAATACAATATTAGGTAATCTCAAAGAATAGTAAGAAAATATTATTAACCAGTATACAAAGATACTTGAATTGGCAACAACATAATTTGAATTCAGGCATTATACCCCCAGAGAAAAAAAGAATAAAATGGATTATGCATAAGGCAAAGTAATTAAAGGGTCAGGCAAAGAGGCCACAGTATTTAGAGCTGCTCATATGAGTCAGAAGATTGAGCAGGGCGGATTGTGGAAAGACTATTTTTCAATTCGAAACACCTGTACTAAGCACTAATGCCAATCAATACTAATGTACAAAAGGAGTACAGATGTATTTTGATTCAGTTTCATTATGAGACAGTCCCTAGTCACCCTGGCATCTTTCTGATGGCTCTGTGGCGACCACAACCTGTGTCATATGATGTTAAAAATACACTGGACTAATCAGCTGTTACATATACAATGAGTGTATCATGGCTCACATATATTTTGTCCATGCATGTACAAATAAAGCAAGGGCCAAGGACCTATCATTGTGGTCCATTGTATGGGTTAGGAAATATGGGTTTTTAGGGTTTATATATTTTGTTCCAGTAAAATGGGGAGATACGTCTATTCAGCATGGTGTGTAAATTAATTTCAGGCAAGATTAATCTCATGTAAATCTGATTAATAATTTACATGTAATGTTTGTTTTCTGAACATAAGTTGAACATGTAATTTTTATTCAAGGAGTCTTGTTTTGAACAGAACATTTCTTGTGGGAGCTCTTAACTGCAGTGTGTGCTGCAATTTCATATTGTGTGGTAACCACATTCATCGCATAAATTTAGAAACTGGATGAATTAAAAAATCTAGCTAATACCTCACATGCAATTTCTATGCAAATTGTCACTCACCGATGATAGGCATAAAACTAGTAATTTCATTTCAAACTATAGGTGGTACATGTGGACAAAATACTGAGTTTTACACATTCCTCTAATCAAATCACAGAGATGGTCCCATGGAGATGTAAGGCAAGCCTCTGAATAGGACATTTTCTACATTTTTAATTACTATCATAGAGTTTCCATTTTTACTTTTTAAGGTTGGTACTTATTCAGCAAGCTGATGGAAAATGTATTTCTTGGGGGAGTTTGTATGTTGTATGTCGGTTTACTGAAAGGCAGGCTGATTTAAAGGAAAAGGTCGAGAAACTCCTTTTTCCGGTATTTCTCTGCCCTTTTGCCTTCTGTGCCACTCGTTTTTCACTCGTTTTTGTGCCCCTTTTGCCTTCTGTTCCACTCATTTTTTGTGCCCTTCTTCCTTCAGTGCCACTCGATTTTCCCTTGTTTTTGCGCCCCTTTTGCCTTCTGTTCCACTCATTTTTTGTGCCCTTCTGCTCTCTGTTCCACTAGTTTTTGTGCCCTTCTGCCCTCTGTGCCACTCATTTTTCCCTTGTTTTTGTGCCCCTTTTGCCTTCTGTTCCACTTGTTTTTTGTGCCCTTCTGCCCTATGTTCCACTCGTTTTTTGTGCCCTTCTGGCCTCTGTGCCACTTGTTTTTCCCTCGTTGTGTGCCCCTTCTGCCTTCTGTTCCACTAATTTTTTGTGCCCTTTTGCCTTCTGTGCCACTCGTTTTTCCCTCGATTCTGTGCCCCTTTTTCCTTCTGTTACCTTCGTTGTCCCTCACCGCCCTCGCCGCTGTGTCCCATGTGGCACCGCCCCCCTGATGGCCCACTGCCCATTCGCTGCCCCCGCCTCCCAGCTGCTCCTCCCTCCCACCTCCCCATATATGCCAGCCGCTGCAGAGATCTGAACTTTCACCTTGAGAACAACAACAACATCAACTCCACAACCCTGATCGATAACCTCGCCAACTTCAGACTGAAGCAACTCGTCACAATACCCACCCACTCCGCTGGCCACATGCTCGACCCTGTCTTCTCCTCAAGCCCGCACGTCTCCGTCAGCGACACCTCCGAACTCCTCTGGACCGACCACTGCTGCATCCACTTCGCCTTCCAGAAGCCCATCACACACCACCGCACCCAACCGATCCCCCGTCGCTGCTGGAGCACATTCACCGAAGACCAACTACACGCAAGCCTCGCTCTCAGCCCACCCACCGAACCCTCCAACACCGACGACGCTGCCCACAGCCTCAGACGCTGGATCGAGGACTGCGCCAACACCCTCGCCCGCTGAAGAACACCCCCCACAGAGACACCAGCAATAGGGCCAGCGGGTTCACCCCAGAGCTTCTAGCCTCCAAGCAAGCCTGCCAGAAACTAGAGAAGAAATGGCACGGGGAACAAACTCCGGACAGCCACGCAGCACACAAGGACGCCATCCGCAACCACCACCACCTCATCAGGTCGGCCAAGAGGACCTCCTTCAAATACCGCCTCGACAACAACGCACACAATAGGAAGGAGCTCTTCAACATCATGAAGGAACTCTCCAACCCCAGCTCCAACACCAACCACATCCCGCTGTCGCAGGCCCTGTACGACTCCCTTGCCACCTTCTTCCACCACAAGATAGCATACATCCATGACAGCTTCAACACCCAGACAGCCACAACAGACCCTCCGCACAGCATCGACCATGACCCCTTGCTAGCCTGGGCCAGTGTGAGCATCGATGACACCATCAAGACTATGCGCACAATCCACTCTGGCTCTCCACCAGACCCATTCCAACACCACGTCTTCAACAGAGCAAGCAGCTCCATCGCATCCCACCTGTGCAACATCATCAATCTCTACCTCAAGACCGCTACCTTCCCAGAGATCTGGAAACACGCTGAGATCAACGCCCTACTCAAAAAACCTAAGGCAGACCCAAGAGACCTCAAGAACTTCCAGCCCATCTCTCGACTCCCCTTCCCGGCCAAGGTCATTGAGAAAACCATCAAAAGACAGCTAACCCAATACCTCAAAGAAAACAGAATCCTGGACTCTTCCCAGTCAGGACTTCACAGCAACCTTAGCACCGAGACTGCCCTCATCGCCGCCACCAATGAGATCAGGACCCTGTTGGACAACGGCGAGACCGCAGCACTCATCCTCCTAGGCCTCTCTGCTGCCTTCGACACCGTTTGCCACCGCACACTACGCGCACGCCTCCACGCCGCATAGATCTAGGACAAGGCTCTGGATTGGACCACCTCCTTCCTCTCTCGCAGAACCCAGAGCGTCCGCCTCCCCCATTCCGTTCCAAAGCCTCCAAGATCATCTGCGGCGTACCCCAGAGATCCTCCCTTAGCCCGACGCTGTTCAACATTTACATGGCCCCGCTCGCACACGTAGCCGACAGCATGACCTCAACATAATCTCCTACGCCGCCGACGACACTCAGCTGATCCTCTCCCTCACCAAGGACCCCATCACTGCCAAAGCCAACCTCCACGAAGGAATGAAGGCAGTCGCCGACTGGATCAAGACCAGCCGTCTGAAGCTGAATACGGACAAGACAGAGGTCCTCATACTCAGCTCCAACCCTGCAGTCTGGGACGACTCCTAGTGGCCAGCGGCACTGGGGGCAGCCCCGACACCCACCGACCAGACACGCAACCTGGGAATCATCCTCGACTCAATGCTCTCAATGAAAAAGCAAGTCAACGCCGTCTCCTCCTCCTGCTTTAACACCCTCTGCATGCTCCACAAGATCTACAGATGGATCCCGACAGATACAAGAAAGACAGTCACCCAGGCCCTCATCAGCAGCAGACTCGACTACAGAAACGCCCTCTATACAGGATCCTCGACCAAGCTCATCAAACGACTACAACGCATCCAAAACGCCTCTGCACGACTGATCCTCGACGTACCACACCACGGCCACATCACCCCCCCACCTGAGAAACCTGCACTGGATCCCCGTCAACAAGAGGATATACTTCAAGCTCCTCACCCACGCACACAAGGCACTCCACAAGACCGGCCCAGCCTACCTCAACAGATGACTCTCCTTCTACATCCCCGACCTCTCACTCGCCACCATCCCGCGCATCCAAAGAACAACCACCGGTGGGAGATACTTCTACCACCTCCTCTCCAAGACATATAACACCCTCCCACTGAGCCTACGACCCAAGACCTGCTGACCTTCAGGAGGATATTCAAGACCTGGCTGTTCGATCGGTAGCCCCCCCCCCAGCGCCTTGAGACCGTCGCTGGTATGTAGTGCGCTTTACAAATGATTGATTGATTGATTGATTGATTGATTGATAGAAACCATTTCAAATTAACGTTGGTTGCTACAAATACATTTCCCTTCCTTGGCAAAAAGTTTGAATACATTTATTGTTCAAATGCATGTATACTATTCATTATGTAAACATAAGTACATTGTACATAATCACTCTTCGCACCTTTGCTCTTTATATTGCTGATTTTTCATAATAAGGCATTATGTACTAAGATTGCTCTTGTGGAAATACAAAAGGGGAAATGTTCTTTTAGGCATGAAAGAAGTATTATTAGGAGATAATTAAGCATATGAATAAGTTGCAACAGCTGGGATTTTGACAGCTATAGTCATGGGTAACATATGCAGCAGAGCACTGATGCTGCTACAGTTCTTAAATTGGCCAAAGGCGTCCCCTATGACTGACTCAGAGAATCTGACAATTTTGTCATTCCCTTCAAACCTGTTTTCAGTTTCCATCCTGTTCCATTATGGTTGTTTCAATGTGCTGCGTGTGTAACTATCATGACTGATTAAAGAAACGACATGTAAAACATGGCTGAGCCAAATATATGATGTTTTCAGAAACCTCATTTCTTGCTCTCCTAATTGATAGGTAATTGGGGGCCATATTAGCAATAAACTGCTATAAATATCGCAGAGCGCGCTTAGCGCAACATTTTTTATCGCCAGCTATCGCTGGAATATATCATCATGCTAACACTGTATTTGCAACAATTAGCGCTATGGCGATAAATATTCCAGCGATTACGGGAGGGAAGTACCAACATCGCGACAAAACCAGCGATGTTGCATGGGGAATGGGAAAAACCTTGCTGATACGACTCTGTGGTCGTATCAGCATAATCCACCCCCCATGTTAGGTATGGTTAAGTCAGGAAAATAGCAGGTGTTAAAAAACTGACGATGACCCCTGTTAGCGCAACTTTTCACATTGCTAACCGGGAACAGGGCCTCCTTGCTAATATGCGATAGGCCTGTTAGAGGCTGTTTACCAGGTCTGTTGGTCAGGAGCGCCTACTTTGCATGTCATTAGCGATAAATATTGCTGACATGCAAAGTGGCACCCAAACCAGTCGCGTTCGTCAGAAAGCAGTGGCTAACTGCTGTTAGCGACAGCTTGCTGATAGGGCGTTAGAATTATCATTGCTTTAGCAGGAAAAGAACCCGCTAAAGCGGCGATTTTACCTTTGCTAATATGCCCCTCAGTCTTTTGTGAGTACGCATATGATAAAAAAAGCCTTTCTTTAAGACTTGACTGTGGGTGGCTAATTTCCCCGACAAAAATCTGCATGTGTCCTCGTTTTCAAGATGATAGGAGCTGATTCGATGCACCACATGGCAAATTAGCTAGCATAATGGTCGCAACTGCAAGAAGCAGTAGGTGAATATCTTAAGCGCAAAAAAGTAAAGTTTGGGCTAAAGTCTAAATAAAAGTTACAGAAGTACCCCATCCTACATGTCACAGTGGTGGCCTTTTTAACACTTCCAACAATCACTTCAGTATTTTTTATTTGACCATGTTGGAGTTAAATCAAGCTCCAGTTAAATAAAGAAACAGGCAAGCTGCTATTATCTAGAAAATAGTGTGCTTATATTAAGAAAAATATGGCAGTTCTCACCATGTATGTGTCATTTAATGATCAAACAACAATGGATAGAGGTAAAAACATAGGGCGTCATTTACAAGAAAGTAATGCAGCGCGGTGCCACAAGCTATTTAGCTGTGCCATGCTACTTTACTTTCACAGCACAGGGATGGATCATATTTACAACAATATGACAGATCCCTGTACTCACCCCTTTGCAGGTGCACAATTGGCTGCCATGCCCCAATGCAGGCACCCATGCACCATGGTGCAAGGGTGTTTTTGTTGCGGAACTGATTTTGTTTGCGAGAAGGGGTACTTTCCTGCACAAAAACAATCCAAAGTGGTGTTTTCCTCCTTCTATGTGTGCTGCACATAGAAAGAGAACAAACAAGGAGGAATAAACATATTTCTCCTTGTTGCACCTCGTTATGCCTCCCCTGGGGAGGTGTAGAATTATGACACATTCACATGTTTACAAAACCTTGTAAATCTGGGAATATGGCAGAATCAATTGTGAACACCCACAGCAAAAACCTATGGAAAACCCCTTCCCCACAATGCACTGCATGAAAAGGGGACTTTTTTACAAGGACACAAAAAGCCACACAGGGTGGCTTTACGTGGCCTTGTAAATATGGGGCACCAAATTGCAACACTGGTGCGTCACAAAAAGTGATGCAGCAAGTGCAAGGGACTTGTAAATATGCCCCATCAAAGGAATATGAACGTATGAAAGTCCTTTTGCTTATGGTTTCCCAGGCTTCTTACTTTCTGGAACACAGCGGAGCATGACCAAAAGAGCTGAAAAGGCCCAATTTTGACAAAGTGCCATGAAACTACGCAGACCACCTGTGACTGAAGTAAAAGCCACCACAAACCGCCTTGCCAGATTTATCTCCTTGTTTTACAGACACAGAATGGGAGAAAAGACAAGAGCGCGAGCAATGTGTTAATATTGGAGATGAGTCATTCAGGAATACACAAGCATCACTTTTGTTTACTTTTACATAGACATTATCTTTGAAAGTATTTAACGCATCTGTTGAAGACTTTAGACTCCTTTCCCTACATTGAGTTATAAATATATTCAGAAAGGACTCTGCTACTGCTGCTGGTCTTCCTGAAAAGAGCAGGACCGGACTACATGTCCCAGGCTCCTCTTGCCAATTACCACATCTGTTTCCACATGCACATACTTAAGCCCTGGAGGGCTCCCGCAGCATGCGTCTACACTAAGGATGCTGCTACTGCCGCTGGTCTTCCTGAAAGAAGCAGGACCGGACTACACGTCCAAGGCTCCACTTGCCAATTACCGCAGCTGTTTCCACATGCACAGACTAAAGCCCCGGGCCAAGGGCATCGGAGTCCAGAGGAGGCTGGGCTGGGCCCACTCTCTTCCAGCTGCGTCTGGACAAGGTGCTGTTTAGCCCTGTTTTGTTTGGTTGAGGGGGGTCATCGCTAAGCTGGACTCCTTTCTAGTTAGAGCAGCCAGCGTACTCACGCAAGAGATAGAGCTGACCAAAAGTCGTCTCTCTTTGGACCCATCCTCCCTAATATTGGGCCTGGCCTTAGCCCCTGAGACCATTGTGTCCCACTCCGCCTCACCACTAGCACCAGTACATGTAACCATAACAGCCCCCCCACCAGATCAAAGTGGCTTTTCTCCTCCGAACTTGAACATAGAGAGTGCCCCGGGAAGGGTTGTAGATTGTTTTTCACAAAACGTCTCTCAACTTGGCTCTTCCTCACCACTGCCACCTGCTAAGCGAACCAGAGCAGGGGGGTCCATCAATGGTGCAACACAAAAAAAAATACATGCCCCAACAAATTGAAAGCTGCTCAAACAAGGGGGTATTCTATGAATACTCCAATGCCAACATCCCCAACACTGCCAAACATTCTGCTGTCCCAGGCATCCCAACCTGACAATATTTGGTCGGACATTACACTGAGTCTAAACTATACAATGGCTCCTATTCTTGCCAAATTGTCCCAAATAGAATTGCGCCTGGCGGAACTAGAATTACAGAACCAGACCATTATTGCCTAAATTCTCCTGAGGCACAATTCCCCCATAACAACATCTCCAACTATTGATCCAGCACCATTTGGCGTACCACGGGAGTCACTCATAATGGCCAAAACGTCACAAATACCATCAAAATTCTCACTATCTGGTGGCCCCCTAATGTTACCCCAAATTGTGATTCCTTATGGGCCACCCAGCGTCTCCAAGGACTGACTGGAGGAGCCTTAATCAGTTGATTACTATTACCCCAGGAGCGAACAACAGGAATAGCACAGGAGGCAGGGTGCCTTACTAATCACAAAGGAGCACAAGAGTATCTCCCACAACAAACTTTCCATCTTCCACCTGCTGCTCCTCCGTTCGTCTTCGTTCTGGCAAATGCCGCCCCCTTTCATGACAATCAGAGCGAATCCACTAGACAATTAATGGACAAATGTCTCCATTGGTTATTATGTAATGTTAAAGTGTCTGACCGGGAAGCAGACAGCTGGCTCACAAAATCATTAGGCTAGGAGAGTAGGTTGGGTGGGGGTCACAGGAGATTATTTGGTGGTGACTGTGTGGTAATTCATTTTAACAACATGCATGCATGTGCTTCTTTTTTAGCTAATCTTCATAGTTCCGCCCTAAGGAACACCCAGATTACACCTTTACCTTTAGAGTTTTTCTACACTGGCCAGGGTGTTTTTGATGGGAGGGCTCAAATGATTAGAAATCTGAACCCATGTAACAATCTGACAGAGGGCCCCATTCTAAATTCTGAGATTAGATTACAGAACAGATTTGCCGCTCTGTCGAACTTGGAAGCCTGTGATTGACTAACGCTTCCATCTTCACCACCTTCCCCATTACCTATCAGGTCTCTAGGTCCAATTGCCACAACCCCTGTAGACCATACCTCACCAATGTTCTCACTCATTATATCACCTTCTGAGTCTGCTACTGAAGTTGTAACTCTAGTCCAAAGTGTGAAGGGACATGGGCAACCTCTATCACTTTACATGAGTAATAATGAGGTAATTTGGGCGAACTTGGTATCCTGGAATGGTGCAGGTGTAGCCTCCAAGATGGATGACTTTCATTGGTGAAATGAGTGGCAATCTATGGAAATAGTACTATTCCAGGAAACCTGGTTAAAAGATCCTCCCTTCTATGCGGGGTTTCACACTTTCCATTCCCCAGCGATACCCTTGGTTTCTGGAAGGGCGAAGGGGGGCCTACTTGCCTTAATTTCAAATACAACCACACTCCAAGTTAGGCAAGTTGGTCCCTCATAATCTCAATTCCACATATTTGAGCTTGGGACCAGGAACCAGGCTACTTGTACACTAATTAACTTTTATAATAATGAGTTTGGGAAGAACTCAAGGAAAGTGGTAGATGCCTTAGCAATGGAAATTGGGATATTGCACAAAGTAAAAAATGGGGATAATATGAGTATAGTCTGGGCGGGGTATTTTAACAATAACCTTTGTTATTAACTATATTGGATGTGATGAATGAGAGAAGGCAGGGGACTTTCACCTTTAGAAGAGGCACCAAAGAGTCCACAATTGACTTTGTGTTAGTGTCTGGACATTTACTTTAGAGAGTGGCCGTTATGAATTTACGATTCTCATCCCATAGTGACCATGCCTTACCATTGACCCATTTAAATATTTTAGCTAAACCCAAAGAACATAATCAGGTTGTAAAGGATGTATACCTCTCCAGGAAAAGTGGTTACCAATTAAAATGGCTTCAGGTACAAAAAATGAATCTGGCCCCTGAAATTCTAGCAATGGCAAAGGATGATATAATAGCATGTTTGGGAGAAAATCTACTGCCCACAAACTTGGTTATCAGGTTCACTGACCTTCTGGTAAAAATAAAAACAGCACTTACGCGGGTTAGGTCCTCAAATGCTGTTGCTAATAAGGGGTGGTTTGACTCGGCCTGTTCAAAAGCCAAAACAACCCTCGTAAGTGCCCTAAAAACCTTACCTAGAGATTATCCCAAGATTGGCCTACTGTGGAATGATTAAAAAGTAGACAGGAGGGAGAGAGAGAAAGATCTTAGGGCAGAGGCATGGGAAGATCTTCAGCAAGCAGCCATCTCTGGTAGCAGCAAAGATTTCTGGGAAAATTGTGAATGCCCCTCAATTTAAGGATTCTAATGACCTTGCACTAGATGTGCATGTAGATGAAGAGACATGGGTGAGACGTTTTGAAGGCATATTTGGGATATCAACCTCCCCACTCATCCCAGTATTCTGCTCAGAACCTTTATCTCAGGGAGAGTTAATCTTCTCTGTATCTGAGGTTCAAAAGGCGCCTGAATCCTGTACCCCCGGCAAGGCCCGGGGACCAGATGAAGTGCCAATTGACCTATTTCAACAGAACTACGACTTGTGGGCCCCTTTACTCACAAATGTTTTTAATGACATCCAGATAGGGGGCCCACCTCATTCATGGAATAAAAGTGTCATTGTGCCAATTTATAAAAAAGGGAAAAGGGGCTCTCTAAAGAATAACTGCCCTATATCCTTCCTCGATACCACTGCCAAATTAATCGGCCGCGTTCTCCAGGCCAGACTGGAGGAATGGGCAGAATTGCACAGTATAATCATGAAAGCACAATATGGGTATTGCAGAGGAATGGGGATGGGTGATCATTGCCTAAACCTTTCCCAAATTATAGGGAAGTACTAAAAAGCCAAAAGTGGGAAACTATATATGGCCTTCATGGACCTAGCATCATCCTTTGACTGTGTGTCACACTCTAGGCTGAGGTCCATGATGGAGGAATGGACATTAACCCGCCGACTATTGGATACATTCGCCAGTTGTACGCCATTGCCACTGCCTGTGTAAGGTGTGGAAGGAAGGGGGAGTGCACTTGCCTTTTTAAAATCAAAAAGGAGTAAGATAGGGATGTGTCCTCTCCCCGTTCCTTTTTTCTATCTATACAAATGGGGTTGAGTCCTCCCTTTCTGCCCTTTCACTGGACGTGCCCCCTTCCCGACCTTGGCGTATGCTGATGATGTGGTATTGATGGCTAGATCCGGGTTAGCCCTACAAAAATTAGTTAAAGCATATTCCATCTTTATGGCCTCCCTTGACTTAAAAGTTAATGAATTCAAGGCATTTATAATTGTGGCTGGAGCGTCTAAAGGTGAGAAATATCCCTACTTTAGCTTGGCAGGCAAGAAAATCCAGGTGGTAGACTCCTTTTCATACCTTGGAGTGCTCTTCGATAAAGACCACTCGTGGTCCAAACTGATGGAAACAAGAAGCCAAGGTATGCAAAGGAGCCCTAAGGTTTGCTAAAAAATTGGGAGGAGGAACACTGGATGTGATTAAGAATATTTCTTTAGCGAAAACAAAGTCGGCAACAGCATATCGGGCAGGTGTTTGGAGGATGGCTAACATGATCTCATTACAGCAAATGGAAGATTCTTTATTCAAAAAGTGTGTGTCCTTACCCCCAATCAGCCCCAAATTGCATTTTACATCTTGAATTGGGGCTTCCCAATTTGAGTTACACCATAAGGCTGGCCCCAGTTCTACTGTAGCTCTCAATATGGGGGAGAACCACAGTGGACTTGGCCCAAATCGTCATTAGGGAATGCTGTAAATTAGAATACTATAAAAGGGTGGCTAAACTATGTTGAGTCTGAACTGAAAGCCCTAGGGCTGGTAAAACTTTTTAAGGACCCTGATTTATGTAAAAAGGTCACAAAGACATATCAAAAGGGGGTGGGGTCGCACACCACTCACTCACCAGCGGGATCGCCCCTAAGGACTATGGTCAGTGTAGTTTAGTATTCCGCGATGTATCCTTCTTCGCCATCCCTGGACACGTGTTTCGGGGTATTTACCCCTCATCAGCAGGGAATAGGCCATCTTCTTATCTTCTGGGGCTGTCGGTGGCTGCCAAATATTGCCAGGTCTAGTACCACACAGGCGCGCAGGTGCGGGGTCCCAGGCTCGTCAGCCCAACAACTCGAGGGAGCTTTAAACATTTCAAAAGGGGGTGGGGTCGCACACCACTCACTCACCAGTGGGATCGCACCTAAGGACTATGGTCAGTGTAGTTTAGTATTCCGCGATGTATCCTTCTTCGCCATCCCTGGACACGTGTTTCGGGGTATTTACCCCTCATCAGCAGGGAATAGGCCATCTTCTTATCTTCTGGGGCTGTCGGTGGCTGCCAAATATTGCCAGGTCTAGTACCACACAGGCGCGCAGGTGCGGGGTCCCAGGCTCGTCAGCCCAACAACTCGAGGGAGCTTTAAACATTTCAAAAGGGGGTGGGGTCGCACACCACTCACTCACCAGTGGGATCGCACCTAAGGACTATGGTCAGTGTAGTTTAGTATTCCGCGATGTATCCTTCTTCGCCATCCCTGGACACGTGTTTCGGGGTATTTACCCCTCATCAGCAGGGAATAGGCCATCTTCTTATCTTCTGGGGTTGCCGGTGGCTGCCAAATATTGCCAGGTCTAGTACCACACAGGCGCGCAGGTGCGGGGTCCCAGGCTCGTCAGCCCAACAGCTCGAGGGAGCTTTAAACATTTCAAAAGGGGGTGGGGTCGCACACCACTCACTCACCAGCGGGATCGCCCCTAAGGACTATGGTCAGTGTAGTTTAGTATTCCGCGATGTATCCTTCTTCGCCATCCCTGGACACGTGTTTCGGGGTATTTACCCCTCATCAGCAGGGAATAGGCCATCTTCTTATCTTCTGGGGTTGCCGGTGGCTGCCAAATATTGCCAGGTCTAGTACCATACAGGCGCGCAGGTGCGGGGTACCAGGCTTGTCAGCCCAACAGCTCGAGGGAGCTTTAAACATTTCAAAAGGGGGTGGGGTCGCACACCACTCACTCACCAGCGGAATCGCCCCTAAGGATGATGCTTACGGGCGACTCTGCTGGGAGGTGAAGCAGTGTGCTCCCACACCTACCTTCTACTTAAAGGCTGCCCTCGAGCCGCTGTGGGCTGACGAGCTCGTGGAGAGGCACCTGCGCGCCTGGAGAGATACTACGTTCCAAGGATACGGCAGCCTGCTCAGCAACCCCGAATCATTTTGCCTAATCTCTGCTGAATACGGATAATAATCCAGAAACACGTGTCCAGAGATGGCCAGCACTAATCTGCACCCACCTGGTGAAACACTCGGATGACTTTGCAAGTGTACTCGCTTGTCGGACTGCATCAACCATGATGCTTAGGGGCGACTCTGCTGGGAGGTGAAGCAGTGTGCTCCCACACCTACCTTGTCACAAAGACATAGTTAACGGATTTGTATACGAAAAGAACAAATTACGTGCAAAGGGAAAAAAAATTGACCCTTCGTCCTTCCATTGCTTACGATCAGGTAGCGCCAATAACAGGAGAAGGTTTTCGTTATTTATCACGCATAAATACCGCACAGCATAGATTTATTTTATTGTGCTTTTGACTTAATATGATTCCGTTACTCCTGGGTTACCCACAAAACACGTACAGACTATCAGATCTCGCTCCCTGCCCCTGTAATAACTATGCTGCACAGACGGATTTACACATCTTTTTATTCTGTAACAATTACTCTGAGGAAAGAAAAATATTTATACTCCCAATCTTGAGGAGTCAACATTTTAGGCAATGCCGGGTCGCCATGTATGTCCTAAAGGTTTGGTTTAATTCCAATGTGCTGTGAAAAATAAGCTGAATTAAGGATAACAGTATTGGCAATTGTTAAGTTTAGTGTTAGGTCAGTGGCTTGGCCTTACTGTTGGGAGTTCGTACCCAGTAGTGTTTTCTAAAACATTTTCTTGAATAACATTCCAAAAACATCCCCTAGTTTAATAAGGGTAAATTAAAAATCCCTGATCAATAAAAGTATTCAATGGTTACGACACGTGAGGAAGTGCAGATCAGTAATAAGAGAAGACACACTTCCTGCCAAAAGATTTGTGTTGAATGGCAAAAGTACTAATTAGGATTATGTGTGTCTTACACTGAATTCAGTAGACTTAGCAGGCAATTTAGTGGCATTCCACTTAGGGACATCCCACCTGACCACATCTAACATTAGGGTAAAATATAACCCGCCAGCACAAAACAACAGTAATAACATGTAATACAGTAGTCCGAAACTGCAATGAGGGTCCTTTCCTAGAAAAGGTAGATTGATGTTTAAAGCACACCCCCGACCAATACAGTATAATGATGAAACAACCCAAGGGGGTCAAGCTATCTGTCATACTGTGGCTTATTTTATTATTGACACTGAGGGGCCAGGGTCAGTGGCTGGGGTGGCTAGGCCCATTGAAAATCCAAATATCAGTTGTATCACTCCCCTGTCACCCAAATCAAGAAGAGTTGTCAAATTCTCAGATAACTGTATTCAGGTAGACACTAGTTTTATCACCCTCGTACCGGCCAAGAGAAGGCTTTCTTTTGCCTCCTGGAACACAGCATCAGCAGACTGGTCAGCATTTATAGAGGACCATGATATATAGGGGCTTTTCAGAAAACTTGCTCATTGAACCAAATCTACCGCCCAGGATATCTGAATTTCTCAAAACCGGCCCTTGGTGGTCAAAGAGGGAGACCCTCAGGAAGGCTCACCTTATGGGTCAGGCAAAATTCTCGCTACAGGGTTGAGGACGTACTGACTGATAGCCCTGACATCTTGGCTATACTTTTACGCCCAAAGCATACCCTGATGTACTAGTCATTAATGTATATGCAAGAGGCATGGTGGGTGCAAAACTATCTAGTAAAGTTTCCCTACTTGACACCTTTATAGACAGAAATAGGGGCAGAAGTAATATGGTTATTGCAGGTGATTTCAACTACTCATTTGAGCCCCTTGACCATGAGGAATGCAGCCTTAGTGATGAAGAGGACGCCCAGTGGAGCATCCCATCACTAACTTTATCAACGATAAGGAAATGGACAGAGGCTGCCCTTAAACTAAAAAGCCTGTGTCTGGAGAGGTGGTATCAGGGCAGCAAATGGGAGGACACCCTCAAATAGAAAGGGTTCTTACGCGTACTGTAATGGGCTAAGAAGCAGCAGTATTGATTACTTTTTTTATCAACATGGAGTTGTGATCTTCCCTTATCGACATAGAGGTCCAAGAGAGAAGCGAAAGCGACCACAACCCATTGTTGTTATCATTGCAGATGCAGGGTTTACATACACTACCTTAGATAATTGAGAGGGTGACTGCAGATGTTATTCTATCAAATGACTTGAGAAGGGTCAAATAGGCCATGTTAGTCGAAAATGACACCTCATTAGAGCAGATGAAGTCAGTGGTGGAGTGCACATTAATGGCCCTTACAAATTTAGACACTGAGGATGACATAAATGCTATCATTACGCAAGTACACGACTGAATGTTTGCTAAGCTTTAATCTTTCTTCATCAAGACCCATAAACCTAACAGTAGAGTCACTCCGAAGTCAGCAAACTGGTATAACAAGGCTTGTAGAGTAGCCTACAGACGATTGTCCCAAGCCATAAAAACGAAAATATGGGCCGATATTAAATATGCGCGGAAAATGTATAAAAGAAACCAATATAAAGCTAAAAAGGAGTCGGATGAACAACATTGGCAAGATCTCCTGCAAGCAAGTAAAGAAAAAACATGCAGAAATTCTGCCAGATAGTGAAATGGGGTAGCGGTGAAATCAGACAAACCCCCCATATTCATGTAAGCCCAGACCAGTAGACCAGTGGGTTTCTCACTTGCAGGCACAATTTGCCATCACAAGTGTCATCATAGATCAGTTTCAATTACCTAAGCCGGATACTGTTGTGTTTTTTGACAGAGGTGAGGTATAATCTGCCCTGAATGCAGTAACAAAAGGAAGAGCGACTGGCCCTGATTGCATCCTGGCAAATTTGTTCCTGTACAACAAAGAGAATTGTCGTACATACATTCACATACTTGTTAATGCGATAGCCAGTGGAGCTCCCATCCCAGATTCTTGGCGCTTTGCTGAAATACTCCCAATCTATAAAAAAGGGACCGGTCTAGGCCCAGTAATTACAGGCCATTCAGATTAATAGACTCTGTACAAAAGATGATGGCCAGGTTAGTGTTGAGCAGAATCCAAACCTGTATTTTAGAAAATGATATTTTATCACCTCTACAGGCTGGCTTCTGCTCACACGTTAGTACTATAGACCATGTGTTTAGGTTTATATTAATCTACTAGCGAGTTCTAATTATTGCAGGAGGGACCATTTATGTAGCTTTTATTGATCTTAAATCAGTATTCGACTTGGTTCCCCGCAACAAGCTATGGGTGGCATTAAAAGATTAAAGGATGCCACTAGAACTACTTTCCTTGGTAGTCAAATTGCATAAGTCAAATTTAAACAGGTACGCTGGGGCTCACAGAGAAACATTACGGACAGGTTTTTAGTATCCAAAGGGGTTCGCTAAGGGTGCATCGTGGCTCCAACCCTATTTTTGTTATTTATAAACAGGGTTGTGAACACTTTCTGGTATGAAGGCACCCTTACTTATTTTCGCTAAGACACCCTCATCATATCAAAAAATAAAAAAAGGGTTGCAGCGTGCACTGAGCAGGTTTGAGGTTTTTTGTGGTGACCATGAGTTGGTGGTTAACGAGGAAAAAACTAAATTCATGGTTCTCCACAAATACAAAGCAATCAAAGGGAGAGTCTTCATGAACAACGTACAACTTGAACAAACTGATGTATTTACGTATCTGGGGTTACTCTGGCAGGAAGCTAAATTGGAAATCCCAGATCGACCTAATGGCCCTTAAGCATGTACAACCCGCAGGAGCGCTATTGAAAGACAGAGGCTTTCTCAAACAAAGCCGTTAGGCCCTGCATTAAAGATATATACCACCAAGGTTAGGGCCTCAATTTTATATGGTGCAGAGCTCTGGGGATTTGATAATGTGACATCTTTAACTATAGCCCAAACACACATTTTTGAGAGCCCTTACTGTACTCATGCAATCCACCCCACTCAACTCCCTCTACCTACGCCAGGGTTGTTGTACATTTGAGGAGATAGCTCGATATAGGCTCATAGCTTTCTGGAGAAGGCTATGGTCCTCCCCGGAGCTGTCAGTCTATGCAAATGCGGTAAAAGATGTTAGAGAAGCTGACCTATCAAGTAAGATCCCCTGGTTACAAAAAATAAAGTGCACATTGGTGAATATGGGACTTAGCCACTTGTGGTAGGATGCAGTAGGTAGTTCCTTTCCCTCTAAAAAAGATTTTAAGGAAGCTTATTGGAATATGGTCAGAGTAAATTGCCTGACATATTTTAAGAACTCCTCTCCGTCAGGCATTTTCATGAAATATAAACATGATACCCAGTTTGAGGATTACTGGGATTTTATATCCAAACCCTGTGACAGAAAGCTGTACTACCAATTCAGGGTAGGCACACTCCCGGTCGAATCATTTACACAAAAATGGCACAGCACATCAGACATGAAATGTGTATGTTGTCAAGATCTGGTTGAGTCAATTCCCCATATATTATTTGTTTGTCTAGAATATAAGTCAAGTTGCTTTAACATGGGCACTAGATCAAGCACTGCAGCCCTTCAAATATTGAAGACCAACACGCAAGAGCACATGGCGACAGCCATGGCCAAATTTCTGAGCTGGACGTGGGGCATTCGAGCTAACAACCTGAAGAAGCAAGACTTGCAGCCTGATTCATCAAGCTTTTTTGCGCTTGCAAAGGGCCAGATTCTGAGAATCCGGCCCTTTGCGAGAGCGATTTTTGCATTTGGGATTCAGCATCCCAAATGTAAAAATCGCTAATTGCGATCTCGCAATTTTGCGAGGAATGACATTTAAGGAATCTCTATTTGAGATTCCTTAAATGCAATTCAACATCCTATTTAAATTTGCGAAATCGCAATTTCTAGGCGCAATTTACCGCGAGGTCAGACCTCGCGGTAAATTGCGAAAACTCCGAAAAATGCATTTAAATGCATTTTACTGAGTTGCATGTTACACGCACACATGTCCTTTGGACATGTGTGTGTGCAACACCTGTGTCACAGATCATTTGAGGGGTGCTACAGGGTGTCCTTTGGACACCTCTGGCACCCTTCAAATCGCTATCTTATTTGCGATTAGCAAATTGCTAATCGCAAATAAGGAATACTCACCATTCATTCCTATGGGCCTTTTGGCCCATAGGAATGCATGGGGAGTTTTTCTTTATTTGCGATTAGCAATTTGCTAATCGCAAATAAAGAATGTGTAGGAATCGCAAAAAATATTGCGATTCCTACATGAATCCCGTTTTGCGAGTCCTTAATAGCGATTCGCTATTAATCGCTATTAGGGCCTCGCAAAACGGGAGAATGATGAATCTGGCGGATAATGAATGGCAACCCCGTTTATAAAGCACTGTGAGTATTGCCCAATAATATAACGCATAATGCCTATTGGGATCTGTTTACATAGTTAGGTTTATGTCCTAGTTTATAGAATGTTTTAGTTTTATGGTGAAATGGAAGCCAACGATGAGAAGTTTGATTGATGCGCTTCACTGATTTTATCAAGTATCAACTTTCAATAACTTTTTGTACGTTTACTATGACTGTTTTTAATTTTTTTTATTTTCCTTGTCTAAAAATGCACTGTATATATTTTCACATCGACAGCTTTTTAATATGGCTGCTGTACCATAATACTGTATATAACTTATTCAAATATTTCAGTTACAATGTTTTATCGTTATTATTATCTGTGTCTTTTATGATCGGAAGGATTGAAATAAAGACTGATTTGACTTGAAATTCAAAAATAATATTGTACCTTTATGGTACTTAACATGTAATTTAAAACAGCATGAATAACGGTTTTGCTTCACAGACAGTGGAACATGGGATCTGATTTTTAATTATCGTAGTATAGGGCGGATAAACTGCACTCTTTGTGTAGTGTTAAATGTGCAAAAAAGCAAAAAGTGCATGGTGCTTTGTTCTGCTGGGAATTAAGTGACAGTGAGGAAAAGACGAAAACCACGTGCCTTTTACCCGGAAAACTAGCTAAAAGTGTATGGTTTGGACACGGAATCCATGTCAGAAGGAACCTGTACCTCTCATTTATAATGATCTGTAAATAAAGTATCGGGAGTGCAGGAAATAACCTAAGAGCGTTTTCTTGCCGTCCTGCTCTAGTCTCAGTTAAGCAGATGAAAATGTAACATATAATACATGGGATCCAGGAATCCATGTATAAATCCATCTCTAATTTCTTCTGACTCATTGACTTGTGGCATACCTCAGTCGGCGATTATAAATAAATGACATCAAAACTCAACTGAAATAACTTATCACTGTTGATTATTGACAACACTATGCCTGTTGCCAGAGCCAGCAGCCATAAGGGAAAGGCAAATCCGATCACAGAGCATAACTAAATAGCTGCTTTCCTTTCTTCTGCTCTGTTTTCTAGCCTTTTATTGATAAAAGATAAGAGATATTTATGGTAACATTTAGTTTTTGCTACCCTTGGATATTATAAAAAAATAGAATCTTTCAGCATGTTTCTACTGAGCCTTTATTTAAAAAAAGTAACCTGTATTAAACTGCTCTAATATCGTTTTGCAACAGATATCTAGCCATTGTTCCTATCATAAGATGTAAGTAGTCTTTAACTGTTCAGTCTCAAGAAAGTCCAGTGGAACGTATTGCAGTCATCCAATACATGTCAACAACATATTACCAGAGGGGAAATACTGTGGGGAAAAAAAGAGAATTGCAGTGAAGATCAGCTTCATTCAGACAAAACCAAACAAGCAGTGAACCAATTCATGGAACAGGCCCAAAATAATATCTACATCAGTTATAGAAACCATACAACAAGAGAGAGACTATTCCTCCTCCAGAACAGCGAACGAAAACAAGAAAAACAAGTTATGACATTTACCATTAGCTTCCATGAAGGACATACATGATGTCATGAAAGGCACTCGCATCTTTTAGCTAAGAATCCAACATTGTCACAATGCACATCCACTCTTCCAAAGTCGCCCTTCCAGAAAGATACTAACCTCAAGACAATTCTATGTCACTCAGAATTCGAAGACAATAGACTACAAAAAACCTCTCTGTTTCCTAAATCAGTAGTTTTCTACATATGCCATTAATATGCAGCCTGCAGGTTAAGTGAACATAAGAAAATGTACTTTATTTACTATGGGAATAGGAGGTAGGGAATAAAACAGTCGCTTTCCTGCAATAATATCTATTTGGTACACCTGATAGTCTGTCCTTGGCACAAAGCATACACAGGAAGAACAATAAGACCTCACAAACATTGGGCAAACCAACATCTCAACAACTATCAGCTAAAGGGAAATGTTTGATTTTAGAACTATATACTGTCAGGCAAGAATATGTCTAAGGAAGCAGAATTACACTACTGGCTTTAAGACCAGGTCTTCTATAATCCTACTGCCCCCAATCCTACTCCTACTTCTCTTTCCTTCTCTCTATGATGGTGTACAACAGCTATTGACTTGTAGACCAGCCAGTGGGCCTACAAACCAGCTGCACCAGCCTGTAACCAATTCTAATCATGGAGATCTCTGATTTACTCTTCCCCAAAACAAAAACATAAATGACTTACATTTAGTCTATGTCCCTTTGCTCTGCTAAACCCTGCACTACTATTAGTATCATCTGTTTCCCTCTGTTCCAGACTACTGTGCACCATGTGTGTTCACTAATAATAATAATAATATGATTGGTGCAGACTATGTGCCATTCTTCTAGGTGTTCCTGATTTTATGTTGATTGCAGCAGATAAAACTGTATTTGTGGGCATTTACCACATCTTCCTGATGGACTATCTTTAGACAAATGACAGTGATTGTTTGGATGAAGATTTTTTTTCCTTTGGACAGGAGGTATATAGTGTGGGGTGCTGAGTGTTGGAAATCATTCACAATGCAAGGTGAGTATAAGCATCAACAAAATGTATTTATATGAAATATCTTAAGTGCAATCCGGTCAGTGACATACAAAGGAATTAATCAACTGTAAGCAGCCTGCCACATATATCGTTCCCGTAAAGTTTAAAATACATAGAGCCACAAACCTGCCCAACACAGTTGATCTACAACTCAAATGATAACACAAAGACACAAGAATGCATACATAATGTGCTCATGTCTTGTGCCAGTTATATGGTGCATTATTCAAACTACATGAACATGCGTGAGAGACATGAGCACAAATGCAAGTCAAGCTCACGCACTCTACTCATGCAAGCATTGAACATGCAACACACCCTCCCCTTTTGGAAAGAAAGAAAACCAAAGGAAAAAAAGCCCAAACTATACTAAAACAGAATCTGAAAACCTCACAGGAGGTTTGGGTGTCCTCACACTCCTTGTTACACCCAAAGAGTCCGTTCTTCCACTGGACTGCATTCCTCTAGACCTTGAAGGATCTTGTGCCAAATAAGCTTCTACAACATCCAAAGAAGCAGTAGTTTGACATTCCGCTAGGCAATAATCTTGCCCTTTGAACAAAGACACGTCTCCCAAATTCCAAATGACACCACCTTCCACTCGCACAGCAGTGTTAAACACCTCAATGATTCGACCAACACACTAAGCCCATACTTTCCCATCCTTCCCTTCTTGAGGCACATTATTCTACCATCATTCACCTTCTGATTATTCTGAACGCTTTTGCCTTCCACTAATACATTCCTCATTTTAAGCTTATACTCTTCTACTATGCCCCGGATCACCTTGAAATCTACCTCCTCCACCTCATCCACATTTTTCAACCACCAAGTAATCAGTTTCATGCTAAGTTAACGCCATCTTAGTAACTCAAAAGGACGCACTGAGGTTACTGAATTAGGTGAAGTTCTGTAAGACAAGAACATAGACTGCAAAGCCTTCCTCCAGTTCAATACCCCTTACAGATAACTGAATAGCTTCCTTGGCCACATGGTTAAATTGTTCCACTTGACCATTAGCCTCTGGGTGGAACACACCACTGTGTCTATGCACACACCACATTTCTCAAGATATTTTTCCATATAATGACTCACAAATAGAGCACCATTGTGAGTCCCCCCTCCCGAGGAATACCTTCCATACAAAAACTTTCATCCAGAAACTCCACCATACTCTCTGAGGTGACCTCCCTTACCATTTTAATCTCAGGCCACTAACAGAAAAAAGTCCACCATGACTATGCCAAACTCCTCCTTCTTGGGTATTATAGAAAATGGACCAATGATATCCAAACCCAACATTTCTGCTAAGGAGCAGCCGGTAACTCTACTGGCTGGAGGTCAGACGACAATGCCCTTGCAGTTTTGTCACTCGACAACCAACTCCCACACAGTCTCACATGATGTTATATAAATGCGTCAACTTCTGGCCACCAACAATTCTTCCTGGCCTGCCTCCTAGTACATGACATACCCAGATGACCTCCATGGGCAATGTCCACTATAACCTTTCTCAAATTAAAAGGAGGTACAACCTTGTCCCCCCTATGACGATGCCTTTTTCTACTGTCAATTTTTCTTTCTCCTTAAAAAATCCTAATAACTCTCCTGGAACCTTCCTTTTCTCTGGCCAATCACTTTTGACTCATTGGATTACCCTGTCCAATTCGCCAACCTTCTCCATCAGCTCTTTCCACCTTGTCTCCTGGATCACAGGATACTCCAACTTAATAAGTTACCATCCTGCAATGTGAAACCTACTTCACACTCATCTCCCTCCATGCTTAACTGCCCCTTACAAGGTAGTGGAAGTCTGGATGTGCAATCAGCATGCACATTATATTACTTTTCCTGACAACACTTCGAAAGGAGGCAAGATTGGGTCGCGTCTTTAAGCGTATCATTGCAGTGAACCCGTGACCGCTCCTGCTTTTTGGTCAATTTCACACTTGAAAGACTAATTGATATTTTGGCACCGGGACAACTTGGCTCCGGTTTGTTTCATTAACGCGAAGCACTTTTGCTTTCTTGCAACATAAAATAGAGTGGACAAAGATTTGTCCATTCACTCTTGCTGTTGTCTTTTTTCCATCACGGACAACCTGACGTCACATGTTAAGAGTGCCTCATACATGCCCTGAAGAAGTCCATTTGTTTGGACGAAACATGTCGGCTGTTCATCACAACTTGAGATGTTTAATATTTTGAATAGGTAAATGAAGATTTGAAAAAAAATACCCTGGGGCACAGATCTAATAATTTGCTGTGTGATAGTTTACAAAGTGGTGCACAATTTGCTCTTATTAAACAGTTAAGTCCAATACTGGACTGCACCATGACAGTGGGTGCACTAACTGTGTGCACACGAAATCATGGGTACTTCCCAACATTTATAATAAACAGGGATAGAAGGTCAGGTGCTCAGTTTTTTGTAGGGTTCCACTGTCCTAGCTTGTTTGATTTAGCATGCACATTATACAACTGTAAGCAGCCTGCTACATATATCTTTCCTCTAAAGTTTAAAATAGATAGAGCCACAAACCTTACACTTTTCATAATAGAAATTGTACCCAACATGTGTGAGTGGGAACATTACACCTGATATTAAAGGACAGAAATCATAACATAGCCACACCAAGATCTTGGATTTGAATTACATCGAGCCTCGGGATAGGCTAATTATGGTATTTGGTCTTGGCCGGAAACCAGGTTAACCTACCAGTCTTAAACTTTTTTTCAAACCTAGATTCCTGGAGGAGTCCAGGGAGATATGGCTTTCCTATATCTCACTATCATTTCATACACAGAAAGCCCTGCACACTTGAACGTTTGCTATCAATCACATTTTTTTCACATGTTTCTGTAGGAAAGTGTCAGAATCTGCAGGGATTAACAAAGAACTTACCATTCAGCATTTCCACACATCTGATAAAATTGGTATCCTAAATGAGTGAGTGTGACTTTCACCACTGACAAAAAGAGCCCAAAAATGCAGCTGTAACATCAATATTTTTCCTTTGTTTTCCATAGCTGGAGTATTGAGACTATCAATACGTCTCGTCATCGTGTTTCAACATCCTACGCCTGCTGCGAAAGATCTTCCGATTGATCCCCAACGAAACCAGGAAGACGGTCACCCAAGCACTTGTCACCAGCCGACTGGACTATGGAAACACCCTCAACACCGGAACCACTGCCAAACTGCAGAAAAGACTCCAACGCATCCAGAACGCCTCCGCACGACTCATCCTGGACATCCCCCGTCTCAGCCCTATCTCCGGACACCTGAAAGACCTGCACTGGCTCCCCGTCAGCAAAAGAATCACATTCCGCCTCCTCACCCACGCACACAAAGCCCTCCATGACCTGGGCCCGAGGGACCTCAACAACCGCCTGACCTTCTACACTCCCACCCGCCAACTACGATCGACCAGCCACGCCCTCGCCGCCGTTCCACGCATCCGAAGAGCCACCATGGGAGGAAGATCCTTCTCCTACCTGGCAGCCAAGACCTGGAATTCCCTCCCCATCCACCTCCGTCTTACCCAAGACCACCTCTCCTTCAGGAAGCAACTCAAGACCTGGCTGTTCAAGCAGTTGCAGACCCCCCCTCCCCAAGCTCCTTGAGACCCTCCGGGTGAGTAGCACGCTATACAAATTTCATGATTGATTGATTGATTGATTAGTCAATACCCACTGATATCTACCAACACCAGACATTTCTGAAAACTGGTCATGTGGCAGAATCTAGGGTGGTGTGGCTTTCTTCCCCAGAATACACTGCAAATGTGACACTTTGCTCAAAATCACATACCGTTTGATAGACCTATGGTACCCTAAAGAAATATCCCTAGAATGCACAGTGAAAATATCAAGATTTTTACTTTGCTTTTTTAATCATTTAGGTGATTTAGCTAGCGGAGGTATTTAGGCCTGGAATTGGGCGGCTCACATAGCCACCGATCAATTAGACATCAGGGGAAGTGATCTGGCTTCTCTTGATACTGCTTCATTTTCTTATCCAAAAGGTATGCTAACATCAAACTTTGCCTTTCTCTGAGGGACAATTCCAAATTCATCAATGATTACAAAAATCCTACCACCCATCATTCCTACACTTTTCACAGACCATGGCTGGAGCATTAAAGGGGTAAGATTTCGGTGCAAACCCAGAGGCTATCCCACATAGCACTTGAAGGACATGATGTTCACGTCCTTGGCATTGTGGAGGTAGTGCTGTCGATGAGACCAGCCATCCTCTATATTTAAAGGGTTATTCCTCCTGGTGATCATGCATATTGTGGTTCAAATGTCAGATAATGTTCATAGCCACCTTTTGATTAAAGAGGGGGTTCCCACTCACATCTTCACTAACCAGCAGAACTTGCATGGCTTGACTCATGTTCACATGATTTAAGTTTGTTTGTCCGCTTTCTAAATTGGAAGTTTCACCTTGGGAAGTTCTTTTGTATTAAACCCTTTTAAATCAACTAATTCCTCTGCCACTTCCTGGCAATTAGAATAGCTCAATAAAGGTAGAGGCTGTATGGATGAGTATTAACCTTTGGGCAATATGCCATAGTTTCTTGGTGTGATGTCTGGATTCCATTTCACAGCAGCTCAAAGTAATATTTCTCTTCTATTGTTCCATGGAAGAAATTAATTCCATATTTTTCCTCCCATGAATCCCAAAAGGAGGCATTTCCTCTTTGCTTAAAGATTCACAGGACTGTTGTCAGCTATTCAGAGAGATTGTCCACCATCAGGACATCCAAGAATGTATTTCTGGTATTCAGCTGCTTAAGGCAGATTTTCATGAGGTGGCTATGTGATTTGATGAATTATTTAACCTAATAAATTCCCTAAGGGTGTTGCTGATTGATTATCTTTATTTTTAAATGTATTATTGGATTTGTCTCGCTATAAGAATGGAGAAGACGGATATATATATAATGCACAGATTTCTCAGTGGTAATCATCCATACTCGCGTGCTACTCATTCTCATTACAGTCCATATGAGCGCTTTGGCCCTGTTAAGATATTTTACATTTATGATGAAGAATTACAAGAGAGAAGGGAGGTGATTCTATTTGCCTCCAGTTTATGGGTAGAAAAATGTCTTCCTCACTTCACAAAATGGTTAAAACGTGAGTTACAATGACTAAACATTGTGTCAACTCCAGTGACTTTAGGGAGCCTCTTGTATTGTTTTTAACATGCATTGCCTTTCAACCAGTGCCATGAAGCTCTGCGTATGTGCAGCTACGAAAATATATAGCATAACAATAACATAGCAAACACAGTAAGGACCATTTCCAAATGTACATTATTGAGGTGTGAGAAACTCATAGTTCATAAGTGAAAATCATACCACACATGTCACTGTTCATTACTAAATGTGAGTAAGTGAAAGAGGTCTATCGCCCACACACATACCTCACAAAGTTCTAAGTATAAGACATCGCCAAACAATTGCCCCAGAACATCACTCCAACATAAATGATACATAGGACAGGAGAACTGAAAGGATTTTCAGGAGCACATGGACAATTAGTAAGTGAGGCCTTTGAAGCAAGCACTGTATAATCTAGAAATCACTCACTGCAACTCGGATATTCAAGATACATCCCCCGCCCCACATGTGGCACCCTAGTATTGAGGCCAGCAAATGCCCCATCAAAAATTCCAAACAGTTGGGGGCAGGTTTACTAAAGTGCATCCAATGTAGCGCAGCAGCCAAAAATGCTGTGCTGCGTTGCGTGACAAGGAAGGGAGCAGGAGAGCCCCATGTCTACAGAGATATGGCTCTCTCCTCCCCTCTTCGTAGTACCAGCAACAAAGTTTGCTGACGTGTGCCACGCACACAACTTTGTGCCATAGTGCAAGTGCGTGTGGAAGAGTCAAGCATAGATTTCGAACTAGAAGGATTCACTATATTATGCCTAGACAACATGTAACACTTTCCCTACTTTGGACTTGTGCTGTACAGTGCAGCACACATGCAAAGTCAGAAAAGAAAGGAGAAATTAAAATATTTCTCCCTTTAATGCCTGGTTTCAAAAATCGTTATTTTTGTGTGTGCAAAACCCTGTCTCACATTTTTGGTAGATGCGTTTTTGCTTTAAAAAAGTGTGGTTTGCTGCATGGGAATGCCCGTGTAACGCTCCCTTGACATTAAGTAATGCAAAGCAGGGCTTCACACTGCTTTGTGTTACCTTTAGTTTCTTTCCAGTGCAAAAGAAGTTTTTAGCAGGAAAGTAAATAGTAAAAAACACATTTTGTGCTGGTTTGAGTTACTTTTAGGATGCGAAGCCAGTGCAAAATGTTAGTAAATCACCCCTTAAGAGTCATGCTGGATGCATGCCACTACCAATGTATCACCAGAGTATGCATACAATGGTATGTGTAGTTTCAGGACTTTTAACTCTGCATCCACTTACCTTGGTCAAATAGCTGTATTCAATACAGTGGAAGCAGTGGACTTGTAGTTAGATGTTTTACCTGTGTTGTACTAGCCTCAAAGTCCAGGTACCAGACATGGCCACAACGCAAGTCATTGCTTGTCAAAAAGGTAGTCAACAAAGTTAAGCAAAATCCTAATTCCACAAGATGCGAGATATTCAAATGAAACCCTTGCAGCAGACAACAGGTAATTCCTTTGCCAGACCAGAAGAAAACAGCGCGTCGGGTTCCATGATTTTATAGTAAAAGAATTAAACACTACTTCGGATTAACCGTTTTACAATAAATCGTTATATGTGTACAGTATAGTCCTCAAAACATCTAACGCAGATGAAGAGCAATAAACAGTAATAAAACGAGGCATCCCAAATATGTATTGAGAATTTAATAAAGATCACAGACTGGGTTTGAACAGAGCATCAACTCTGCAGGTGACTAATTGGTAAGCATCTGTCTATGACAAGATGGATGCTGGAAGCTTGGAAAAAAATGCAAATCTCAAGAATGGCAATCGTGTTTGTCGGCAACTGTTAACAGTTAAGCTGCTCCTGTGGGGAAGAGGGATTACACCAGAATGGAAATAGCGTAATATTTCAGAACAAATTGTGCATTCACTGTCCTATAAAAATACATGCAAATGCTTTCTGCATAAAGACTAAAAAAGCGAAGTATTTTTCTGTTTTAAGAGTGTATTGCATATGTTCAGCAACATTTTGTCCTATGAGGAAGATTTTTAAAGGTCAGGTAGGATATGGTGAACTTCATCACATGAAGCCCCCAACCCCTCAAAAGATATGAAAAGTCTGTGGTATTTTTAGTGCCTACTAAATACCATCACCCTGTGTACTAAATACCCTGATTCATGTTTTTTATGGAAATGTACATTTTGGGAGATTTAAAATGCTGAAATCTGTCAAATCTGTCAAGGGAAAATAGTCTTGATGAAATTATTATTGCACAACTCAAAATTGTTGTCCCTGCCAGGGATTAGAGTTTAACTGCTGGTAATCAAGGCCAAAGTCTTCCTTGAAACCTTACTAAACTCTAAGTTATAGCCGAACCTCTGACACGCCCCATTGCTCTACGTCTACAGAATAACTTACTTCTTCTCCTTTTTGTTCAAATATTAACATTTCCTGGTTCATAGGCTTCTTTCTGCTTGCCCAGCATTGATCAAAATACCTCCCTCCTCCTTTACGACTGACTTGTGTTAACCCCTTCGCCGTGGGGGTTATTCCCCCGCTGTGCTGGGGAGGAGGGGGGCGCACACAGAGCCCGCTTGCTCATGACGAGCTCAGCTCGTCATGAGCTACAGTGCTCCTGTGCTCATGACGAGCTCAGCTCGTCACAGGTGCATTGGAACGTTCAGCACAGCGGGGGAATTCTCCCCGCACCTGAGCGTTCCACGGGCCATGACGAACTGAGCTCGTCATGAGCACCGGAGCACCGTGGCTCATGGCGAGCTCAGCTCATCATGAGCATGGAAAAGGTTAAGCCATTTCCTGAGTCTATAAAATACATCAATATTCGAGGAGGGTGGAGATTATGAAGCAGATTAACATAGAAGAGAAATCTTTGACCATGACTGCGAGGTGTGGGATGAAGGATTAGGCATTTCCACATCGAATCAATGCCACCATCCAGGTGGGCTGGTGATGTATTTCCTGGGTGTAGTGGTGCAGTGGGAAATGTAATGCTTTTTAATCTTACTAATTATATGTTAATCTGTGTGTTCATGTGTGGCTTTATACGTATAAGGAAGTCACACTTTGCCGAATAGAAGTATAATCATTCAATTGTAGTATCTTTATGTTTAACCAAATGTGCAGTTATGACTTGGCCTAACTAAAAGCAGGCCAAGAGCTTTTTACTGGTAAATATAATGTTGATTTTGAATGTGCTTTCAGATTTTTCTTCTTGTTGCTGGAGCAATATAACCTACATTAATTCAGAAGAGTAGCTAATTATCTGCTTTTAAAAAAATGTGTAAAGATAGGATTAATTAAAATTTACTTTGATTTACACTGTGCATGGGGATGATAAAGATCCTCCTCTACCATAGAGCCAAGACCCATACATTCGAGGTTGTGCAGCTGTGAGTACCATTGTTCGATGATAGAAAAGAATGAAATTTAGCTGTTCCAGAAAAATGGCCCAAAATGATTGATTCTGGTTTGGGCAGGCTTTGGGAAGATGTCCTGAGAAAAATAACTGCCATTTTAATTGTGTGTCCTAGGGATCCTGTCCTGATTTCACAGAGGGAATACCTTTCTCTAACTCTGCTGGTATGTGTTTCTTGATTTAGAATCTTGAATGTGTATGCCTATCTTTACCCTGAACATTAAATCGGTTCACTAAAAACTGATACCTTCTAATTAGGATTTTAACTTGCAATTCTTAGATGTTTTATTTAGTTTAGGTAAGTTCCTTTATGAAACTGATACTCACTTCCTTCATTCAGCATTTTGTATCTTGTAATAAATTGCATTGCCATTTATCTGATATTTAGGGCCCGATTACGATGCGAGCAGTAATCACCGATTCGTATTCCCTTTCGACCAAGCCATTTCGATGGGCTCAGTTGGCAAGGAATCCATATTAGTCTTCCAAATGGGTTACGACTGGCTCGGATAGCTAGCCCGCCGGACTAAGATTAAGGTACTACTGACCTGTGTCTGATTGAAGGTGCAGGACATTGGGGCTGTTTCTGTGTTAGCTGCTGGGAAATAGAGCTACCGCTACTGCTAAGCATTGTGTTTTAATCTTTTTTTAAATCGCTTTTCTGTTTTAAAATTGTTTCCATTTTGCTTTACTTACTTGCACAATAAAAAAAGATACTCACCTGCTGCTTAAGCGGGACTATTTATCTCATCTCCTCACTTTAGCGCCATCTTGAGGGAGGACTTGCCATTCTTGGGTGCCATCTTTGTGAGCGCACTAGTGGTGGAGGTGGTTCCACACTTGCTGCCTACTTAAGTCGGGCAATGCAAGCGCGTGGTGACTAAGATTAAGGTACTACTGACCTGGGTCTGATTGAAGGTGCGGGACAGTGGGGCTGTTTCTGTTAGCTGCTGGGAAATAGCGCTACCGCTACTGCTGAGCATAGTGTTTTAATCTTTTTTTAAATCGCTTTTCTGTTTTAAAATCGTTTCCATTTTGCTTTACTTACTTGCACATTAAAAAAATGATACTCACCTGCTGCTTGAGTGGGGCTATTCATCTCATCTCCTCACTTTAGCGCCATCTTGAGGGAGGACTTGCCATTGTCGGGCCCCATCTTTGTGAGCGCACAAGTGGCGAGGTGGTTCCACACTTGCTGCCTACGTAAGTTGGGCAATGCAAGTGCCAGAGGCAAGCCCGTCCGTACCTGGCCCTCACATCTCGTATACTATGCATGAACTCATGTCATTGAACCTGGGCGCCCTGCAGCTAAGCCATAAAATCACCATGGGGCTACGGCGTGAAGAGTTGCTTAAACCACCATTTATCGTACCCCAATGCAAGGCCAACACAAATCCGGTAAAAATGGTAACGCCACACAGGCATAATTTCGCATTGCTTAACACCCGCTCTCTCCAAAAGCACAATTTAGAGGTCTTCCCGCTACTCCAGGAAGGCGGAATCGATATTCTAAGGGTCACCGAAACCTGGCTTGAAGAATCTTCTGCTCCAGGTTTGGTCGCATCTTTCCCATCGAATTTTGCAGCCATCCACAAAAACCGGATTGGCACTATAAGGGGGGGGGGGGGCGTTGGGGGTAGCTTTCCTATATAACCTCTCATTCAAAACGGAAATCATCTGCTCAGAAAGTCTGGAGGGTGCGGATGTACTAGGGGTTAGGTTTTGCTCCAATACCGAATGTCTGGTAATACTCCTAGTCTACCGCCACCCACGCATATCACCAGGTTTTGTTGAAACTTTCCAGGAACTAATCCATGACCTTCATTCACGATATGAAGGATTTGTGGTAAGGAGAGACTTTAACTTCCATTGAGAGAAAACTCCTAAAGACTGTCAGGCAAAACAGTTAGATGAGGCCATGACTTCGCTAGATCTCGGTCAACGAGCGGTGGACTCGACACGTGAGAAAAGTCACACATTATATCTAATCTGGAGGGCTGTCCCGTTTCCAGTCCAATTATCATCTCCCCCTGATCATGGTCAGATCACCCACTATTGCAGGGTCACCTCACATTCCCAGGGCGAGCAGGAAATCCATCATCAGGATGGAAAGTCCTAAGAAGTTGGAATAAGATCAGAGCAGATGATCTGATAGCCACCCTAAAAACCCCTGTCTCACTCAAGCAACCTGAGGGTGACATGGAGGCCACTTGCCTCAATCTAACATTAAAGCTATAAAGGGCCATTGAAGCAACAGCATCGGCACGCAGGGTGAGAATTGTAGACAAGGGCAAAGGCGCCCCATGGTTCAACGATGCCCTTAGGCTTTGGAAACGATCTCTGCGCAAAAGCAAGAGAGCTTGGTGCAAAGAGTACAAACCCAGTGCCTGGGCCACGTATGTGCTGGCATTTGTCACTTACAAACAGGCAATAATTTCCAGGAAAGCGGAATTCTATGAGGCTGAATTGCTGCAGCAAGAAATCCCCAGAAAGAAACCTTCAAGGTTCTGACCGAGTTAAGAAAAAACAAGGAGCAGAATCTTTCCTTTCCTCAGGAGGACTGTCAAAAATTCCAGTCTTTCTTTACTAATAAAATATCGGATCTTCTGACAGAAATCCATCATACCCCGAGATTTGACTGCCCTGTATGCCCCTCATTGACAGCCCCTTCGATTGTCCACCCCTTAGCACGCTGCCTCCGCTCACTAAGGAGACTCTGGCAGGCCTGATGGGGCGAGTGAAATCAGGGTTACCAGCGGACCCCTGCCCACCCAGGATATTTAAGCTAGCCCTGCCAGGAATAGAGGACGATGTACTCTCCCTCCTCAATAGTTCCCTAGAAACAGGACAGGTTCCCACTAATTTCAAGTAGGCTCATCTGATCCCGCTTTTAAAGAAGCCCGGTGCAGATACTAAGATTTTGAAAAACTTTGGGCCTATATCACAGCTGCCTTTTTTAGCCGAAGTAATCGAACAGCATGTTCTCCCACATCTTTCTCGCCATCTCAAAAATAACTACCTGTTAGAACCGAACCAGGCTGGCTTTGGGGCCAATCAGAGCACGGAACTGGCCATGCTTTCCGTGCTGGAGGATTTGAGACTCAGGGCAGACAAAAAGACCCCGTGCGCCCTGGTGCTGTTAGACCTCTCCGCGGCATTTGACACGGTCAACCATGACCAGTTATTGTCGCGGTTGGGGGACCTCGGCTTCCAGGGTACCGCGCTTGCCTGGCTAACTTCATTTCTCCAAAACCGTCTCCAGAGAGTCCAACTGGCAAATTTGGTCTCCACGCCAGCAGGCCTCGTATGCGGAGTTACCCAAGGCTCTGCACTTTCACCTCTTCTTTTTAACGTCTATTTGCAACTTCTGATCTCTGCATTAAACCAGATGGAGTGCCGGATTTATAACTATGCCGATGACACTCAAATCATTATTCAAATTGATACCTCACCCTCGGCATATGTTAGATTGCAAAATATATTAAAATTCAAGGTTAATTGGATGTCTGCCAATTTGTTAAAGAAAAACCCAGACAAAACAGAGGTGCTGGCGATTACCACAACGTCCAGCCCCTGGAATGATCTTTTTTGGCCAAAAGAACTAGGGCCCTCTCCAGAACCAGCAGTGGCTGTGAAAGGCTTAGGCATTTATATAGATGCCAAGCTTTCTATGACAAAACAAGTCTCATCAGTTGTCGGCACTTGTCTAGGCCTACTAAGACAACTGCGGAAAATATCTCGACTCCTGACTTCGGCTACTCTAACACGGGGGGTATCAGCTATGATCTTGTCACTTCTGGACTATGGCAACTCGTTGTATGCTGGCCTCCCCCAACAACTGTTGGCCAGATTACAAATAGTCATGAACGACGCAGCAAGATTAATCTTTTAAAAACCAACACAGGTGCACGCTACACCTTTGTTACGTGAGCTCCATTGGCTCCCAATTAGGCAGATAATTATGTTCAAGGGCCTCTGTACCACACATAAATCGCTATATGGACAAGCACCAAGATACATCAAGGAGCGCCTAGTTCCCTACGCCCCCAGTAGGACGCTCCAATCAGCAGATGCCACCCTCCTGGTTTGCTCCCATTTCAAACTATCTGCTATGGGAGGGCGAGCTTTTTCCAATGCAATTCCAGTGGCCTGGAATAACTTGCGAGTAAACTTGCACAAGGAACCGAACCTCTTACCCTCCAGGAAGAAGCTTAAAACTGTGCTCTTCCTGGAGTCTTGGGGCACGTCCTAACAGCTCCCTGCCTCTCCATCGAACCAGTGTGTACCTTCTGACAAGCGCTTAGAGACCCCTGGGTGTTAAGGCGCTTTACAAATCTAAATAAATAAATTAAATTAAATAAAATTAAAAAAAATTGGAAGGCCCACAATAATAGCAGCTTGGGGGGCCAACAGCAGGGTTCCCATGGGTGCAAGGCCACCGAATGGCAGCCTATGATGCCCCCCTGATGATCTCTGCACTGTGTGGCAAGAGACCTTGAGGTGCCTGCCACCGGGTGCAGGGATGAACTGCAGCCCTGCTCTTTGCTATGAAAGGAGGCATTACATTTGGAATGCATGCTCTCATAGCAAAGTATAGGATTGCATCCTAATTCCTGGGCTGGAACTGACGACTGAAGGTTGTTCAGTTCCAGTTCCAGAACAATGCTGAACGGACTTGGGTCCATCCAGTATCATAATCGGCCCCTTAGTGATGGATTGCTTAACCATATCGAATATATGCTTAACTGACCATTGATTTACTAAATGAGTGGTAGTAGTAGTAGTAAACATACTTTATTCGGATTTGAATAACCATCAAGGTGTACACAACCAAAATACAATAGTACAACACACAAAGCACACAATACATATCACTCCTCTTATACTTCATTTCACATTAAGAGGAAATATATAAAATAGCAATAATCATCTCTGATTCTGCAAAAAACAAATGAGAATTCGTCCTCAGTCTCTTAAATAAAATAAAAGTATCCTAAACACCTCATGCAATTTCATAAAGCAGTGTTCTAGCAGGAACAATAGAAATCAGTACAGTAAGTCCATAGTGTAACCATGCCTAGTGCACCCTGTAGTAATGTAGAAAAAGCAAGATGGTTAAGATACATGTTCAGTTAGCACAACACAATATAGCTTATAGCAGTTACATTTAAGTTTTATTCTCCTGAACCATACAACTTGTGAAACATTTTCTGACTGCAAAGCACCTCATGCAATTTCCTAAGGCAACATTCCCACAAGAGCAATAAAGACAATACAGTAAGTCCCTAAAGTAACAGTGCATAGAGTGGCTCAATGGTTAGAGCTGCAGACCCTGATGCAGAGATCTAGCCTGGGACCAGGGTTCAATTCCCCACCTTGGCGGGTCTTGGGCTCAAATATTCCACGGACCTAATAATTCTCGCCTCGGTGCCTATTCCAATCATGGAGTCCCACTCTGCAACTCTGGGCAATAGCTTGCTTAATCTCCACAACGGCCCCCACAACGCTAAGGATGCCTGGCCTCCACCTTGGGGGTGCCCAGGAGTGGATGCCTCACAGGGAAAGCCAGGATGGGTTCCACAGCGGTATTCGTACAAGCGCCTTGAGACCCTTGTGGGTGAGTAGTGCGCTGTACAAGTATCAATTTACATTTACTAGTACTAATGTGCAAAATGAAAGATGGTTAAAATACATGTTCAGTTTTCCGATCATTAGCTCAACTATAAGCAATTGGCATTAAAAATGTGTTCTCTTGAACCACACTGCTTGTAAAAATGTGATGACTGCAAAGACTATTTTATGGATGTATTGCTTTTTAAATTCCTAAAAGCTACCAGGTGCCTGCATATTCCCATGTCATGGCAAGTAGGCACAATCCATTCGCAACATAGATTACAATAATTAGGACAGACAAACATTTTATGTATCTTGTCTTCGCCATTCAGACGACATGCAGGGCAAATGGTAGGATCTTGCTTCATGTACCATTTACATGTAAAAGATCGTAAAGGGAGAGATCCATGGTGAAAGCGTATATACAAGCTCCTAGCTAAGGGCGGGGATATTACATTTAAAAATCTCTCAAACACAGGGGAAGACCTAAAGTCTAAAAACAGAGTAGTCAGGGACCCACTTGAATGGTTAGTTATGTCTCTGTCATTTATATAGGCCCAATATCTGGCCTTTATCACATTTATCACCTTCAGATCATTTTTACAAATCGCAGTTGGGTCATCCCAATAGCTCTTCATCCCCAGTTTTCCTGGCCAAACCAAGACAAATTTAACCCACTGGAGATTCCTAGTTCCTGGGGTTTTTAGTAAATCTATAAACGTTAAGCTCTGGTGCGGTCCAAAGTCAGACCCAATAAACTAAAATGTTTAAAACAGCCATATCGGGAACTCTTTTCAGACCCACATCAAAATACATGGTGGTAAGGAGTGAGCTAAGTGGTACAACAAGCAATTCCCTAATAAAATTGTTTTACACAGTTGTCCGCAAGTGAGGGTCGGCGTAGCACCAGATCTCGGCACCATATAGTGCTGCGCCCTGAGATGATGTACAAAACATTTCCAGGGCGGGTGAAATTACACATGATGTTTGGTTACAAATCTTAAAATGGCATTAGATATAGGTTCTATTATTAAGGTGCTCTTGTTCCTTTGACATGTCCACCTATAATTGATCATAAGTCTAACACCCAAATAATCAAAGTGTGTACTCTTTAAATAGCCTCACTGTCTATACAGACAATACAGCTTTTCTTTTTAATCTTCTCAGACTCCATGTCCTTTATTTGCTCATATTTAGGTCTAAAACCCTACAATTACAAAAACTACTAAATGAGTAAAGCCTGTAACTTTGACTAAAAAAGTTTTACACTTAATGCAGATCACGAAGAGGTGGATTAAATCTCGGTCTCAGACTTATCACAACTTTGGCGCTCCTCTTGCAGAGCGGCACACTAGCGCTTGCCGGGAGGACCACCAAAGCTGTCCTCACATTGCCCACCAAATTACGACTGTAATCCTTGTTGGGTGGATGTGCTGCGGCAGTCCCACAGTGGTGCCTTGCTAAGGCTAAGGCTTAGAAAGGCACCGCTCTGGGACCGCCGCAGTATGTTCCTGCACAGGGAGGATGCACCCTGTCGTACATTCCTTCCTGTTCATCAATTGGGAGTGCATAAGGCAGGGTGAGAACAACATTTGCCCCCCCCCCTGCATGCACACCTTACACAGAGACATAATGGAGCCCTGTCAGGGCCTCCTTTGTTCCCTCAGCACCACCCTTTTCATGGTGGTCTCACCACCATGAAAAGGATGACTGTGAGGCAACTCATAATATGCTCTGCAGTGTCACAGCAGCACCACCAGCATATTGCAGCCTCTAACTACTGTGCAATCACCACAGGATCACTGATCCCCCACGATTGCAGTGGTTCTGTGGTGGTTCAACCGCCGAAGCCATAATATAGCAGGAGGACTAGCAGTCTGGCGGTCCAAGGACTGCCACCATGACTTCAGCTGTCCAATGGACCACCAGAGAAGTAATCAGGGCCCTAATTCTTTCAGTGGGCACTGAAAGTAGGCGTATGATGACCTTGTGAGACTTTTGTAGGATAATAGGTGAATATGGGACCATTTAATTTGTTTTTTCCGCAACTTTCAATGTTTGTTTAAAGACAGGCAAAATGCAAATGTCAGTCAGTCAGTCAATACTTTATTCAGTTTTTGCAACCATAAAAGTACATGTTACATATACAGTACACACACATAATAAAAAACATGAAACATCCAAACTCAGGTCTTATAAGTGATCAACCATACATATGAAAACATTTAAAGGGAAGCATATCAACTAGTAATCTAAAATGAATTGAAGAGTCATAAGAAAGAAGATCCAATGCAGACTTCACGATAATAAAATGTAACATACTTTAGGATATATAGCTATACCTGCACTCACAGTTACTGGCAGATCGCACATCTGAGTGAATAATAAATGGGTGTAATCTACAAAAGAAAGAAGTGTGTCATGCAAAGGGGTACCCTATATTAAAGCGATTCAAGAAAAAGAATAAATTAAAAACAAACACATTGTCAAGTCCCTTAGCCGCCCACACAAAAGAGTGAAAGGTCTTTCTACAGTTGCTGCATGGGCACCTACATTTACTCGAGACTGTATAATAGTATATGCAAAAATAATGCCAGTGCAGGAGAGACTAATAGCAGTACATAAAAAGCATATGCCTAACACGTATTAAAGTATGTTGTGAATACAGTACAAATAAGGTGTGATTTCAGAGATTGGTATCCATGAAAGTTCATATAAAATAATGAAAAAAAGGGGTCTACAAACTGCAGGAAAATGTAAATGTAATTATGTCAGGGAGAAACTGATTTGTTACAAACTGTAGTCTACTCTGTTTTTCATACAGATCTATGTTTTAATGTCTGGAATGTCTGGAATCAAAGAAAATAATTTGAACAACGAACATTTTGTGACACTTGCTGCATAATTTTAGGATCAAAAATCTAATTGAGAGTTTTGGGATTTCCACCAGGCACATTGGTATTCACAAATATGTTCAATGTTTACTTCGCAGTTATTTGTCTTTCTAGACTTACACCTATATGAATGAGGAGTCTTTAATATACCAAGGGGGAATTAATACATTTGAAAAAAACGTTGCTGGGCTGCGTTGTGTGAAAGGCAGACAACAGAAATGTGCCATATCTACCATGGTGCATGGGTGCCTGCATTAACCCTTTCTATGCTGATGACGGAACCGCTCCGTCATCAGCTGCGGTGGCGCTGTGCTGATGACGGAGCGGTTCTGTCATGGCCCTGCCGCTGCGCCTGCGCGGTGCTGATTTCGCGCCTGCGCGGCGCATTCTATTAAGCGGGCGGGGCCTTGACGGAACCGCTCCGTCATGAGCACAGCCCAACCGCGGCTGATGACGGAGCGGTTCCGGCATCAGCATGCGGCCGCCGAGCGGCCGCCCCACCCACTTAGCGCTGCGGCGGAATAGCCGCCGCAGCCATGTGGTTAAAGACAGGATTGTTTTTGTGCAGGAAGGGATACCTTCCTGCACAAAAACAATCCTTAAAGACATTTTCCTCTTTCTATGCGTGTTGCAGAATGAGGCACACATAGGAAGAGGAAGTAACTCAAAGAAATACAAATATTTCACGTTGTTTTGCCTGGTTCAGGGAGGCGTAAAATGTTGGCCCAATCCCAGGTCTACTTACCTAAGTAAATCTCGGATCACATCGAAATTCATGGGTGGATGTATGGGAACGCCCATGCTTCATTCATGCAATGCTGCCCTGACGCAAATCACACAGGCAGCGCTATGTGGCTTTGCATGGCTTAATAAATCTCCAAAACAATTTTTCTTCGGGGCCGTGCATCAAAAGTGACAAGACCCTGACTCAAAATCTTAGTCAAGCTACCGCTATAAGTGGAAATGTGCAGCAATATTTATTTTTGACATGGGTTGTGGTCAGAGGGAAATCTATCAAGAAAAGTATTTTATATGAAGGAAAGAATGGGAGAAAAAAAATATTCCTAAACATCTCTAATTTCCACACCCTTTGAATGTGAGTTATTTCATAAGACATTTGAATGTATATCTTTCACATGTGCAATGGTTTTCCAAGACAGTCCTGTCTTTCCAAATGCCCTTTGGAAAAGGGTAGCTGCTCCTTCATGCAACATTCACCAGGGAAATGTGTGAAAGACTGCAAAACACACTTGGATTTCAGAACACGGAATGGTGTACTGGTGAGCATTATTATGTTTCTCCGAAAATCCACTATCCCCTACTAAAGTGTAGTTCTGTTTTTTAAATTAAAATAAGAAAGTTCACTTAGGGAGCTTTCCCTCAAGGCTTGGGGGCATTTCTCCTGATTTTACGTGGCTTTGGCATTGAGAACAGGAAATACAGCACTGGAAGGGCTGCCTTAAATAAGTCAAGCCTTCCACCACTGTTTAGGGAACAGCAATGTTAGCAGAAGGGAACATAACCACCTGATGCTCCACTGTCAGACTGCCTTTCCATCACCTCTAATTTAGACGGTGAAATTGAGGCAATGTGGAATCTCTTCATGAGGAAGATGAAGATTAACCCACTAAGTAGCCATCCCATTAATTGGCATGGAATTCCTGATGCTTCTAAACCTGTCATGATTGCCTGATTCTAGTCATCAAAAGGAGAGGTAGGGAAAATGTAGTACACTCTTAGTCCCCAGCAATAATGTTTTAAACAAAAAAAGAGTATAATTGCTACATTGTAATAACAACCACGAGACAAAGAACACAGGGATACAAAACCAACTAGGTCTGTATAGAAGGCCATCACTCACCAACCTGGTTGGTGACATGCTTGATCATTGGGCCCCACCGGGAGAGGCCAAATGCCTCCCCAGTGTGCTACAACACCAGATTTACTGCGGATCAGGTTTCGTGAAGTGGTAAGTGATGGTGATTTAAAATTAAAAATGTCTAAGTAGTATCAAAAAATTATATATTGGTTGATCAACTAGACATATTAAAAACAATGTGTAGGAAGAGAGCCAAATAGATTGTTTGGCTGCTTCCTTTTACTCGTAGCTAGGTCAACATGTTTCTGCTGTGTATGGTGTAAATTTACCAGGCATTCGTCAGGACCATAAGTGATCTAAACCCCGGCGGTATGGGCGCGCTAAGACCCACCCTAACCTGGGAACGTGAAAGTGAAAAATGGTGTAAAAAGTGCAAAGGAAGGAAAAATTCCTTCTGAGGTACCCTAAATTTCTGAGGAACCAAAATAATGCACCTGAAAGGAAAGCAACAAAGACACACATAAAGGAGACATAACAAACAATTAGTTATTATTCTCTGCTCAACAGCATGTCTACTGTCTGTCTATCTAGTGATTATTATTGTGTTCTGGTTGTTAAGAGACTACCGTCTCATAATCTAGCAGTATTGTTGATACCAAACCAAAGTGAGAGGTAGTTATACTTGGTAATCTTCACCAAGGGGTGTGGGTTTGAAGATACGAAGTGGGTTTATGGTTTGAACTATACATGCACGCCACGATAAAAGTTATCGCACATGTAGCACGCACGTTGGTCAAACACGTGGGGATTTGGTATTTGGAAAGTGTGGTTGCAGGATCAATGGACCAAAATGGCCAGTGAGCCAAGCACGAGTTTTAGACAATAAAAAACCACACACACAAGAAAGGTCAACATTTCTCACTTGTAGGGTGAGAAAATATCACACCATGGGTCACGGGAGGGGGGTGTTGGTGAAATCGGCTCAACCTTAGGAAAAAGAAAAACAGAGTAAACGTCATTCAACAGTAAGTTACACTCAGATAGTACTTAGCTCTTTGTAGTGGCGGTGGTAGTAGCTGTGGACTCACTATCTCGTCACCAGGCACCCACTGGTAACCTGCTTTCACCCTCAGTAACCGGACCCCAAAGATGTTCGGTAACTGTGGGGAAGCGGTTTAAAAGGGGAATGAGGAAAATGCTCGTTCATGCGGCCCGGCCCAGTGGTGGGAGTGGTTACGTCGTAAGACGTCCCTCAGACCAATCAGGCTGCACGCTGGGGGATGAGGGATGAGGAAAATGCTCGCTCACGCGACCCGACCCAGTGGTGGGAGTGGTTACGTTGCAAGACGTCCCTCCGACCAAACAGGCTGCACGCAGGGAAGACGGCACGGCTCGGGCATTTGGAAAACACTATATCGCGTCATCTCTCCTAGCTACTTGCAATAACTTTATTTACATCCCGGTCTGAACACGGGTGCAAGAGTATGGATAAACTACACTCCCAACGTGTGTGAATATTTTCACGAGTATTGTCTAATGTGTGTACACACAAGATGCTCATGGGCACTAGGTCTCCATTTGCAAGCACAGCTAATTTGAACTCCTCACGCACACATACAAAGCCTTGCACAACACCAGACCAGGATGCTTGAACAGCCGTACACACTTCTAATAGCCAGCAAGAGAACTATGCTCAGCCTTATTCTCACTCGCTCACACCCCCTGCATTCACAAAAACATAGCAGGAGGGTTCGATCTCAATCATCAACCCCCAAAACTTGAATCAAACTACCTCAATTCATCAGAGCTTCCTCCCCACTTCTTGTGTTCTGCTAGGAAGCTGAAAACCTGGCTTTTCAAATAACCTTGAAGGCCTCTGGCCTTTCACTCCTGCTCAATCACCTGGATACCCTCACAGGTGATTAGTTCACACTACAAATCAACATAACATCTTGCTCTGTCGATGGCAACCATTGACAAGGCGGCCCATTTGCTGCTAGGGTCCCAGTTCATGGTGATAGTTCCACCACCCTATTTATGGAAGGATGACTATCAATAGATTTCTCTGCCTTGAATTGCCATGCATCACATTCTCCATGCCCCATGCTCAGTAATAAACACCCTGTATGTGAGGACCATCTACATTTTATTGTTCAAGGACAAACTCTGGCTTTCAGAGTTTATGCACGATAAACAAAAGGTTTTGGTCAGCGGGTTCAACAGAATGGTTCCTTCTCTGCAAACTCTACAGAGCAGCTGCTGCCACAGCAGTTGTTCTGAAGAATTGAAGATCCCTGCTAGGTTGGTCGGCTTGGGGAGAAGTGTCCATAGCTGATCTGAGTGACTGGAGGGCCATCCACGATGTATGAATGACCTTTAAAGGCTTTTCTAACTTTAATGAAATGGCTGGCCTCCTATAATGGGACATCTTTTCACAGCAAGAATAGTTGGAAGTTATTTTTTTAATTACTTTGTTTAGTTGAGAAATAATTAATATATCTAAACCCCAAAGACTCTATTCTTTTTTACATCAGTCATGGCTTGTCCCATCATACGCATGGCCATTCTCAAGTATAATTACCTCAGTTGTATCCCATGTAAACAGAGTAGTGTACCTGAGTCAAATAACCTATCAAGAAGAAAAGATGACCAACCTAGGGAGTTCACATATACCGAGAAGCACATTCATATTATTTGAGAATCATCCAGCCCGTAGGAGTCTCAGCTCTTGACTCTAAACTTGACTCTAAACTTACACTTCACCTGAGAACATTAAGCTATCCTTCTCCACATAGTTAGATAGCTCAGCACTCCAGTTTTTTTATGTGTAATTGTGACAGTTTAAAATTCAGCTCAATGCAGTTAAACACAATTATACACCATAATGCACAGTCTCCATTGTGTTTGTTAAGAGGAAGACATTTCTTTATTGATATTTTCTTCTTTTAATTTCTTACAAAACAATCTTCTTTAATGCAAATGTAGCCAATGCATTTTGTCACAAAGGACTTCTTCAAGGCCACAAAAACACATATAAAATACAATTTTAAAAAACAATAGAAAATAATTTAGTCTCTACAAAATAGATAAAATGTGGAAAGAAGGAAGCGGTACACATGTGTTTGATAGACATTAAGGGCCTTATTACGATGTCGTCGGAATTGCCTCCGAACAACACTGTCTCAATTTCGGGTCCGATGACCTCCCGTCAGTGGTTAAAACTGCCTGATTACAATGGGACCAAACAGCAACTTCCATTTCTCTATGAGAGCTTGTGTCTAGGCTGTAAACCAGATGTAATACAGGTTGCATAGACAAATGAGGGTGTGTGTAAAACCATGCACCCTGTGTCAGGCACCCCATGGTGCCTGCATACAGTGCAGGAATTTACATGGGGGCATTGTAGGTACCCACTTGGCCACCAACTGTAGGCTACGGGTCAAGGGGGCCCTGTCTCTTTCTGACAGCTTTTCTGTGTCAGAAAGTCTGGCACAGACAGGCTATGCGAAACCAACATCGTAATCCTGATGGCGGAAACACATCCGGAGGGGATTACTTGTGCAGCTCCAACTGGTTGGAGGACTCCGAGAGCCACACGCCGAAATAACCAGCCTGTTTATTCTCCAACCGCTGACACGTAATTCGACGGTCGGATTGCAAACTGATTTGTCGGTCGGAAAGCATCCGACTAGCAGTCAGAGGCATTCCAACTGACATCGTATTCGGCTCCTAAGTGTTCCACACCTGTAAAACGACCATCTAAGCAATCCATATAGCTAAATAGGCACTGGACCAGTCTGCCCTTACTCCAAATAAATCACTGTGCATTGCAAAATTCCCAGCATCATTCTGATCATAACTGAAATGAAGTTACATTTATTGTGAGACCATTTTCCTCAAATATAATTTTCAGCAAGCTACAAAATAAATATATTCCTCTGCGTTTTATCACTATTCCTCTTATCTCACATTTACACTGAGGTTATGTAATTTGTGTCCATTATTAATCTAACTAGTCCTGGTTTGGAAACCCTTGCCATGAGGTAAGCTGAACTGTACCTTCAAATAGACGTTCTTCTAAATAAGGCAGTGTATATATTTTGGAATGTAAATTATGCACTGCTTTGTGCAACTGTGACAGGATTTTCCTAAGACCTGTAATGGATGTGAAAAAAATGTGCTGTTTTCAGAAAAAGTAATGGATTGATAACGAAAGAGATAATCAAAACATGTGACAACCAAGTCAGAGAGGGAGGAGAAATGTCCCCTTGCGGCTGTGCTACTTAGTGTCAAAAGTTCCGGGATCAAATTGTTCCAAGCAGAAAATATAAATATAGGGTATCACAGTCATGATTCCAGTAAGGAATTCCTTCCATGTATTGTCCATTGTTCTATGCATCTTGGTAAAAGTATATGGAATATATTTAGGATAAAATGGCATATGAGCACCTCACATGACAAGAATGCTTTGTTTTACCATCTTCTTTTCACTAGCATCAAGTAAACAGAAACAATGTCATGTCATTCTAAAAACATTAGCAGACAAAGACTTCACTTGTTTTCACTTATTGATTAAAGAAAAGGAAGGTTTGAGCATTTAACAAGTCCATCATGTGATAGCAGGTACTAAAATACTTACGAAACAACCAAATGGTGCATTCTCGTACTACAAGACATGTTGCTGTTAGTCAGTAAGAAGCTCATAATCATTTGTTTCATCGGAACAGGTGTGTTACCATGTTACCCACACTCACAACACCTATCATAATATTGTTTGCACATATTATTTCAAAACTTGCTTTACTGAAAATGAATGTTACTCCTGAGCACATTGCTGATTTTCAGTAAAAACACCCACTGGTATGCCCATAATTGGATGACCTGTAAAAAATTGCATACATATTGAATGGCAAGGCACTCTCGTGTTATTTCAACATGTACTTCCTCATTATTACACTAATAATGGAGCAACATTTTTTTTAAAAAAGTGTCCGTCCTGTGATACAAGGCAGATGCTTCTATGCATTAAGTTTATGGCAGTTAAAAGGAGAAGTGAGCATGAATCAAAACCGCTATTACATGCCGCAAAAAGTGCATCGCATGTAATATGCTAAGCATGCTAATTCCCCATGCTGCACCAATATTTCATTAATACTACTTAGAAACACCAATCCTTCCTAAAACACCAGCCAAACATTGACATATTTTTTTGAGTTCTAAACATTAAAGAAAACTCAATCTCGTTCGAGAGAATGTGAGTCACTTATTTTAACACACAACAATTCCCACGATAAAAGTCCTGTGGCGTATCCACAAAGCAAAACAGGTCACTTACTGACTCAAAGTTTGAAATAGCCCTCCCAAGCAGCACCATCTGAAACAGCTGTGTTAGGAAGACTCTGCTTGTGGTTCTTACTCAGCCGCCATCTTTCAATGTTGAATATGTCTGTAAAATTGGGAGAACAGTCATCAGCCCCGTCCGTATTTTGGTAATGTAAGTGAAACACCATAGGTGTATAAATTCTCATGTTCTGGTAGCATATCCGAAATAAAGTTAATATCAAAACAGCTGTTGTGCCATTTGATTTTGCAGCATAACAGGTATAATACTCCGGGTTGCATCCGTCGAAGCATGCACATTAGACTGTGTCCCAATGTATGCTAAAGTACGAGCAAACATGGATGCCATCTTTAGATCTCACTCTATTTCCTTCGGTGACATTCAGAGAACCATTATGGATTTACCTAATACGTGGGGCAATGTAGACGTCCTATTTATTTTAAAGACATGACAGTGACTGGTACACATTGAATCAGACACAATCCACCTTTCTTGGATGCCGCTCAGGGGATCTTTTATACTCTGATCAAATTATATAACTTAAAGAAGATATATCACTTTGTGTTCAAAAAGCTCCATATGATCATAATCTGGGTCTCACAAAGACAGGCACTCCACTAGAATTTGAATGTCCGGGCTATGCAGTGTATTACATACAATATTAATTCGCCTGCAGTTATATTTCATCGGAGCAGACCATAAATTGGCACATAAAAAGGGAATAGCACGAGCAGTGGGTATATATTAATTAGGACATGCACCATCAATGTTAGGTAATCTAAACAGTCAGGTATTGATGTCACATCCCCTACAGAAAATTCTGACATTTGTTGTTGGTTTTAAGGCCTTTGGAGGCTGTTCACGAAAGAACCAATTGTGTATACAGTAGTGGTGTTATATGTGAATTGTGTGGCCCTGTTGCATCTCAACTGACACAAAGAGCACATGCCACAAGTAAACAATCCAAGCAGTATTTCTACAATCCAACTTTTCAAACTACCCTTCTCACTCCTTACATAGCAAAGGCACAACACTTTTTTAAAGGTGTTTCTCTGCGATAAACCACTCTGGCCTTTGTGGCAAAATTCCATCTGGCAGTGTGTTGGAACTGAGTAGGTGCCAATCCACTCTCAGAAATGTTATACATATGATCACTAAAAGCATTGTACTTTGTAATTAATGTAACCTATTTGTTTATTGTTGTTATTTTGATTCACCTGCTACAAAAGTCTGTTTTCTATTCAGTAACAAAAGTCTGTTTTCTATCCAGTTTCTTAACCCTGGTTTGTGCTTTCATCGTACATCTATCATCATACCCTTGTTCCTTGAAATCTTCTTTCATCCCTTGCACCCTCTTAGGTAAAACCTGTTCTTGGCTGCAGGTGTGCCTTGCCCTTACCATTTCAACATATGGTATGGCTTTTATTGTTGACTTGGGGTGGTGGTGGCATGGAATACACTATTGCAAGCTATTTGTTTCCTGAAGATATTATTTTGTATGCCATTCTGATGTACATATAATCTCAAGTAAAGAAAATCCGTCTCCTATTTGTGATGTTTAATGGTTCATTTCACATTTTATCGATTGGTATTTAGGTACACGTGATATGACAGATCACTCTTGATGCTATTCCACATGAGCAACCTTTCATCTATACAGCGATCATATATAGCTCTATGCTAGGAAATCTATTTAGTAAGGGGGGGGTCAAGTTCTAGACAAACTTAGTCATTGCCTTCACAAAATAAAGTACTGAAGAGAAACTCAAGAACAAGTTAAGTGGTGGGATGGAGCCACACTAGGGAAATATATTGAGAATAAAAAATATACTGGAAAGGGGCGACCACTCGGTCCCCCCGAACGTATGGTTGGGTGCCCCGATCCTCCCGGGAAACCATTTTAGGCGGGGGGCGTGTCTCGGCTGGTATGCCCGAAGCGGCGTAGCCGGGGCGCGCCTTTTCCCGCCCAAGAGGGGTTGTCCTAGACACCTACACCGATGGCCACGCCCAGTAGGCATACCGGAGGAGGGTACACGCCCTCCCACAGAGGAATAAATAGAGCGGGAATCCGAAGAAGCGTCCTCTTGTTCCTGTGCTCTGAAGGCTGCACCCACTCGTTGCTCGTGAGCCCTCGACGGAACAAGCAGCAATTTTGAGAACTTGTAATTCTTGTGTTTCTCTTTCAGTGACTTAAAGGCGAAGAATCCAGGACCGTGTTGATCGACTCGGAGCGGATAATAGAAACCATGGCTGGCAAGAAGGCAGGAAAGGGTTCCGAGACAGATAAGGTGCTACGCATGTTGGTGAACCGAATGGCTGGCATGGAGCGAAAAATCGGACAAGTCCTAGCGATCGGTCGAGGTTTGGCGGACGTCAAAAAGCAACTGGCTGCACTGAACAATCCTGGTAACCCTAAGAAGGTAATAGGCCCGGCCTTGCCGGGAATCGTCCCCGAGGGTAGAGGGAAGCGGGTCAAGAGGAGGGCGGTTGCGGGGGAGGTTCCGGTCCCTGAGGTGCCCCCGGTCACCCCTGTCACACCAGCTAACGACCCGTTACCAATCCCAGACGCGGGTCAACCGATCCCGGTTGTGATTACGCCCGCTAACGATGAGGATATGCCTCCTGAATTGGCCACCCAGTTGGCCGCATGGCTCAATAAAAAGGCAGGGGGTGCTACGGTGCCCGGAGACACGGCCGAAGAGGCCAAGTTACTAATCCAGCAGTTGCGGCAGTCGCGAGATGCCGAGAAGGCGAATCTTCCTCTTGTTTCCCCACAGGTGACACCGGTAGGACCGGCAGTTGGTCTCGAGAAAACGGCGGGAACAACGACCGAACCGGGTAAGCTCGCTTTGCCAATGGCGGGGGAGGGCTCATTACCCTCAAGGCGGGAGAGGGTGGCACAACACATCCCTATTGCCACGAAAGAGTTGATATGGGGAGACAAGTATGTCAATATGTTTTCGTTATTAACTGACCATCGCGAGATGGAATATGCTAAAACCCAGAAAGATTTGTGGCACCCGAGCGTCTGGCGCGCCAAGATGGCTGAGTTCAGGGTGGATGAAACGATAACGAATTGGGCGAAGGCCTTTGCAATATTTACTGCAGTTATGGGGGAACGTAAGCCCGAGGTATTAACTGAACTGTCTTGTTATCAAACTCGTATAATGGATTTTTATGCAATGTATGAGGGGGAGGAATGGAAAGGTTATGACATGAAATTCCGAAAAGCGAAAGAATATGATGCCTCTCTGACATGGGACTGCCTCGACTCAGTCTCTTGGCATAAGCAGCTCCTGCCGGGGGCGGCAGGTACATCCTCGCCAGACGGGAGTGGGTCAGGGGTTTCCCGCCAAAGGCCCGCGGTGCCCTTTCGAGCAGGCGCCGGTGGCGATCACCAGCCGAAAACCGGCGGGAATGGTGGAAAGGGGGGGTCTGTTGGGGCTTCAATCGAGGCAACTGTAACAGACCGCAAGGGACATGTAGGTTCAAACATGTGTGTGCGGGCTGTGGGAATTCCTCACACCCAGAGAGTTCATGTAGATCTAAAAATAACGGGGCGGCAGGAAAGGGAGGGTCCAAGCAGGAGTGAGGTAGATCGTTGTGACCAATTGTCTACACCCGTTGATCTCATGGCTATGACTCATTGGTTAAACAAATACCCTGATCATGTCTCCGCTGGGGTGTTGAGGAAGGGATTCTTGCACGGCTTCCACATCCCGTCGGGGGATTTTCGAGGGGAATCCTTTTGTAAGAACCAGTTATCAGCGCAACATAATCCAAGTGTGGTAGAGAGAAAAATTGCAAAAGAAGTCAGTTTAGGGCGAGTGGCGCGGCCTTTTCAGCGCCCACCAGTGGCGGATTTCATCTGTTCCCCATTAGGGTTGGTCCCGAAGAAGGACCCGGGGGAGTTTAGGCTTATCCATAACCTGTCTGCTCCAAGGGGTTTCTCGGTGAACGAGGCCATTGACCCAGAGGTCTGTTCGGTGCGGTAAGCATCATTCGATGATGCCGTCGCCATGTTAAATCGCCTGGGCCCCGGGGCGCTGATGGCGAAATCAGATATCGAATCAGCGTTCCGGTTGCTCCCGGTACACCCACAGGATCAGCGTTTGCTAGGTTTTGCATTCCAGGGGAGTTATTACATGGATAAATGCATGCCGATGGGTTGCTCCATTTCTTGTGCCTATTTTGAAAAATTCAGCTGTTTTTTAGAGTGGGCATTCACCGAGGCCACAGGGCATAGGCATGTTATGCATTATCTAGATGACTTCCTGTTCTTGGGAGCAGCCGGCGACACGAAATGTGCGCAGGCGCTACCTGACTTTTGCATCCTCATGAGGGAGTTTGGAGTCCCATTGGCACCAGGTAAGACGGTTGGACCATCTACTTCACTGGAGTTTCTGGGAATTGAGCTCGATTCTGTGGAGGGATGTTTCCGTTTGCCGGTGGGAAAGGTAGCCAAATTTAGGGCTTCCCTGAAGCTTTGCCTTAGTAAGGAGAAAGTGACCCTGCACCAGTTACAGCAAACAGTGGGTCAGCTTAACTTTGCCTTGAGAGTTATACCAATGGCCCGCCCCTTTTCACGCTCTATTGCACAAGCTATGGTTGGTCTCAAAGAAGGACACCCCCGTACGAGACTGTCTGCAGAGGTTCGCCAGGATATGCGCATTTGGATGGCATTTCTGGCGGACTTCAACGGTCGAGTGGTATGGAGCAAGCCGCCAGCATCGTCAGACGAGCTAGGTTTGTGGACTGATTCGGCAGGGAGCGTGGGATTTGGCGCCATTTTTGGTAACCGATGGTCGGCGCAAACATGGCCGGCTTGGTGGCACTCCAGCGGTCTCACAAGTAACATTGGGTTCCTGGAGCTATTCCCAATTTTTGTTGCTCTGATGGCATGGCCAGACGATTTCAGAGACCGCTCTGTGGTATTTTGGTCTGATAATATGACTGTTGTCGAATGCATTAACAAACAGGCAGCACGCTGCAAATGGATCTTGAGATTGTTGAAAGAAGTTGTGCTGCTTTGCATGAGACTGAATGTACAGTTCAGGCCGAAACATGTGCCGGGCGTGCTGAATCATGCAGCTGATGCACTCTCTCGTTCACATATGCAGGCGTTCAGGGGTTATCTACCTACAGCGGACCTAGTGGTGGCACCATTCCCCGAAGCGCTTTGGCTAATCGGTGCCCCGGATTACAAGACCTCGTGGCAGCAAGCTTAGCCCCCAGGACGAGGAAAGCATACGAAGGAGCGTTTCGTTCCTATTGCACATTTTTGGGTCCGACAGGGAGTCAGAACTGGGGTCAGGAGGAATAAATAGGCACTGGACCAGTCTGCCCTTACTCCAAATAAATCACTGTGCATTGCAAAATTACCAGCATCATTCTGATCAGACCTGAAATGTAGTTACATTTATTGTGAGACCATTTTCCTCAAATATTATTTTCAGCAAGCTACAAAATAAATATATTCCTCTGCGTTTTATCACTATTCCTCTTATCTCACATTTACACTGAGGTTATGTACTTTGTGTCCATTATTAATCTAACTAGTCCTGGTTTGGAAACCCTTGCCATGAGGTAAGCTGAACTGTACCTTCAAATAGACGTTCTTCTAAATGAGGCAGTGTATATATTTTGGATTGTAAATTATGCACTGCTTTGTGCAACTGTGACAGGATTTTCCTAAGACCTGTAATGGATGTGAAAAAAATGTGCTGTTTTCAGAAAAAGTAATGGATTGATAACGAAAGAGATAATCAAAACGTGTGACAACCAAGTCAGAGAGGGAGGAGAAATGTCCCCTTGCGGCTGTGCTACTTAGTGTCAAAAGTTCCGGGATCAAATTGTTCCAAGCAGAAAATATAAATATAGGGTATCACAGTCATGATTCCAGTAACGAATTCCTTACATGTATTGTCCATTGTTCTATGCATCTTGGTAAAAGTATATGGAATATATTTAGGATAAAATGGCATATGAGCACCTCACATGACAAGAATGCTTTATTTTACCATCTTCTTTTCACTAGCATCAAGTAAACAGAAACAATGTCATGTCATTCTAAAAACATTAGCAGACAAAGACTTCACTTGTTTTCACTTATTGATTAAAGAAAAGGAAGGTTTGAGCATTTAACAAGTCCATCATGTGATAGCAGGTACTAAAATACTTACGAAACAACCAAATGGTGCATTCTCGTACTACAAGACATGTTGCTGTTAGTCAGTAAGAAGCTCATAATCATTTGTTTCATCGGAACAGGTGTGTTACCATGTTACCCACACTCACAATACCTATCATAATATTGTTTGCACATATTATTTCAAAACTTGCTTTACTGAAAATGAATGTTACTCCTGAGCACATTGCTGATTTCCAGTAAAAACACCCACTGATATGCCCATAATTGGATGCCCTGTAAAAAATTGCATACATATTGAATGGCAAGGCACTCTCGTGTTATTTCAACATGTACTTCCTCATTATTACACCAATAATGGAGCAACATTTTTTTTAAAAAGTGTCCGTCCTGTGATACAAGGCAGATGCTTCTATGCATTAAGTTTATGGCAGTTAAAAGGAGAAGTGAGCATGAATCAAAACCGCTATTACATGCCGCAAAAAGTGCATCGCATATAATATGCGAAGCATGCTAATTCCCCATGCTGCACCAATATTTCATTGATACTACTTAGAAACACCAATCCTTCCTAAAACACCAGCCAAACATTGACATATTTTTTGAGTTCTAAACATTAAAGAAAACTCAATCTCGTTCGAGAGAATGTGAGTCACTTATTTCAACACACAACAATTCCCACGGTGAGAGTCCTGGGGCGTCTCCACAAAGCAAAACAGGTCACTAACTGACTCAAAGTTTGTTTCACATAGCCCTACCAATTAGCACCATCTGAAAAAGCTGTGTTAGGAAGACTCTGCATGTCGTTCTTACTCAGCCGCCATCTTTCAATGTTGAATATGTCTGAAAAACTGGGGGAAAAGTCATGAGCCCCGTCCAAATTTTGGTAATGTAAGTGAAACACCATAGGTGTATAAATTCTCATGTTCTGGTAGCATATCCGAAATAAAGTTAATATCAAAACAGTTGTTGTGCCATTTGATTTTGCAGCATAACAGATATAATAATACTCCGGGTTGCAACCGTCGAAGCATGCACATTAGACTGTGTCCCAATGTATGCTAAAGTACGAGCAAACATGGATGCCATCTTTAGATCTCACTCTATTTCCTTCGGTGACATTCAGAGAACCATTATGGATTTACCTAATACGTGGTGCAATGTAGACGTCCTATTTATTTTAAAGACATGACAGTGACTGGTACACATTGAATCAGCCACAATGTATCCACCTTTCTTGGATGCCGCTCAGGGGATCTTTTATACTCTGATCAAATTATATAACTTAAAGAAGATATATCACTTTGTGTTCAAAAAGCTCCATATGATCATAATCTGGGTCTCACAAAGACAGGCACTCCACTAGAATTTGAATGTCCGGGCTATGCAGTGTTATATTACATACAATATTAATTCGCCTGCAGTTATATTTCATCGGAGCAGACCATAAATTGGCACATAAAAAGGGAATAGCACGAACAGTGGGTATATATTAATTAGGACATGCACCATCAATGTTAGGTAATCTAAACAGTCTTCTGAATCGTCGTGTAAAAAGAATAGCAAGGGTCCCTCTCTCAGTCCATTCCAAAGATTGTATTGTGTATCTCAGTTGTGCCTTTTCCCGTTAACCTAAGCCCATATGAGGGCTTTCACATTTGCTTATATACCCAGAATAGTACATAATGTCCAAAAGGAACATTCCTGTTTAAGTTTCCTCACTAAGCACATTTGTTGGCATTCAAACCCCCAACACAGGTATTGATGTCACATCCCCTACAGAAAATTCTGACATTTGTTGTTGGTATTAAGGCCATTGTAGGCTGTTCACGAAAGAACCAATTGTGTATACAGTAGTGGTGTTATCTATGAATTGTGTGGCCCTGTTGCATCTCAACTGACACACAGAGCACATGCCACAAGTAAAGCAATCCATGCAGTTTTTCTGCGATCCAACTTTTCAAACTACCCTTCTCACTCCTTACATAGCAAAAGCACAACACTTTTTTAAAGGTGTTTCTCTGCGATAAACTACTCTGGTCTTTGTGGCACAATTGCATCTGGCAGTGTGTTGGAACTGAGCAGGTGCAAATACACTCTCAGAAATGACGTACATGTGATTACTAAAAGCATTGTACTTTGTAATTAATGTAACCTATTTGTTTATTTTGGGTATTTTATTGACTTGCCTTTGATTGGTAACAAAAGTCTGTTTTCTATCCAGTTTCTTTACCCTGGTTTGTGCTTTCATCGTACATCTATAATCATACCCTTGTTCCTTCAAATCTTGTTTCCTCCCTTGCACCCTCTTAGGTAAAACCTGTTCTTGGCTGCAGGTGTGCCTTGCCCTTACCATTTCAACATATTGTTGACTTGGGGGGTGGTGGCATGGAATACATTATTGCAAGCTGTTTGTTTCCTGAATATATCATTTTGTATGCCATTCTGATGTACATATAATCACAAGTCAAGAAAATCCGTCTCCTGTTTGTGATGTTTAATGGTTCATTTCACATTTTAACGATTGTTATTCAGGTACTTACTATGCTTTTCCAGATGAGCAACATTTCATCTATACAGCGCCCATATATAGCTCTATGCTAGGAAATCTATTTAGTAAGGGGGGGTCAAGTTCTAGACAAACTTAGTCATTGCCTTCACAAAATAAAGTACTGAAGAAAAACTCAAGAACAAGCTAAGTGGTGGAATAGAGCCACACTAGGGAAATATTTTGAGAATAAAAATATACTGAGGGGTCTGCGCATACTCATTTTACCAGAACTTAATGACATAAAAACATCTGTTTTGCATCACGGTGCTGACCTAGATTTGTAAAATATTTCTCTATTGTTGTTGGAATGCTGAGAAAGGACATGTTAGAATAACAAGAGATTGTATTGGCCTGCAATATTTATGCACTTCTTATTGGGCACAGTGCAGAGAATTGACACGCTGTGCACACTTGATGAGATGCACTGCTTGCTGGCACTCAATAGCGGTTTTGATTCATGCTCACTTCTCCTTTTAACTTTCATAACATAAATGGCATAAACTTGTCTGCCTGTCATTTTGAAGCAGATCCAGTTTTTTAATATTTCCTACCTGTTCATGGTGGTATGCTGAGAAAAGATATGTTGAAATAGCATGAGGGTGCCTTACCATGCAATATTTACCTGGTATCCGATTATGGGCATATCAGTGGGTATTTTTGTGGGAAAACCATCATGTGGCAGCAGAACTAACATTCATTTTTGGTTTAACAAATTTTGAGTTAATATGTGCAAACATTATTATGATTGGTTTTGTGAGTGTAGGTAATGTGGCAACCGACCTGCTCCGAATATACGGATGAGTATGAGCTTCTAAGTCAGGAGCCAACATGTCTTGGAGTACCCAAATGCGCCGCTAGATTGTGTGCTAAACATTTTAATACCTGCTACCACACGATGGATTTGATGAATGTGTGAACCTTCCTTTTGTTTAATTGATCTGTGAAAGCAAGCGAAGTCTATGTCTGCTTGTGTTTTTCGATTGACATGATATGGTTTCTGTTTACTTTTTTTTAATTTTTTTTTTTATTAAAGCCGTAAACTTAAAACATAAACATATAAATATTGCAACATTACACCATAAAAGAAATCTCCTCTAGGGCAATTTAAACAAATCCCTAATACATTAATAATACATGCAGCAAGGACCGATACGAACAGTTACACAATCAAAAAGTTGATAAAATCCAACACCGCGCCCCAGCCCTTTCTGTTTTCTTGATGAAAGTGAAGTGAAGTGGATAAAATAAAGTATCACGTTGTGTGGTGTTCACATACTGTTGTTGCTTGACATAATGAAACCTTTGTGTTCTCTACTGGTACATTAACAAACACCACTCCTTGTGATGCCTCTATATATGTTTGAACAAAAAAAGAACTATTAGGTTGAGAAAGCATACTAATAGCATACTTAAAGGAGGTGCACAGTTATAGTACAAGATGCAATGTGACCGAGCTTAAAATCCAAACAACAGGAATACCTGTGAATAGCTGTGGGATTCAGCATTTATCTGCATATCAAACAGCACGCTATGTGACCTTACTTGGCATTCCCTGCATGTGCTATATTGGATTAGGAAGAATTGTTTTAACCCCTCTGGTGCTATGACATGACCTGCAAATCCATAGTACTCACAACAAGGTAGTATGGATGTGGAGGCCACACCAAGCCCCGGGCAGCAAGACAGCAGCTGTTATATACTGCTCCGGTTCCTGCCCTTGTCACATCTTCCCTGGTTGGAGTGGGAAACTCTCCTGCTCATGTCCTTTTAATGATTTTGCTGTGTCAGCAAAGCGATCATGCCATTGGCAGGCGTGGCACCCAAGAAATGAATTGCCTTGGGAGGCCGGAGAGGATTGAACACAGCCCTACTGTTAGCGTTCCCATAGAATTGCGCTAAAACAAAGTTATCATTGGAAATCCGTGAAACCCAGATTTACAGTGATACCTACCTTATCCTGCAAAGCAACAGGCGTTCACAGTGTGATGTGATCAACTGGAGCTTCCACTAGACACCAGGGTTATTTTTATGGGGAAGCTGTCCCTAGTGCAAGGGCCTAAGCTCTCCCCATCCACTTCATACTTTCAGTCTTTCTGCCCCCCATGGGGTGAATTGGGGTAATTGCCCTGATTCTGACCCTGAGGGAGCCCATTATCACCAGGGATGATTTGATTAAATAAAACGAAGGGGCGGGGTGACCAATCAGGCACAGGGCCATCTCCCACTTCAAAAAGTGCATAACTGTCTTTCTCCTGCTCACAATTTGCCCCACGGTCATCAGGGATATCAAAATGGCACCAAAAGAAGCAAAAATAGTTTATTTGCCTATACTGGCATCGAGCCATACGTCCATCGCAGAAGGAGCAAAATTGTGTTTATGCCCACATGGAAACAGTTAGGAGGTTTGTCCCAATTGGGGAGTTTTCCCCTAATTTGTCCCCCCCATGGGAGACAGCCCATTAGACATCAGGGATTTTACGTTTGGACAGAAAAAAGCATTGCAGGTGTTCCTCACTGGCACTGGGCCTTCAAATAAGGCAAACTAGTCTTTTTACCCCCCGTGGCTAGAAAAGTGGTTTGCCCCAATTTGCCCCATGGAGGCAAAAAGCCCAATGGAAGTGAGAAATATATTTTATAAAATAATGCTGTGGGTTCTAGCCCATCCAAGTTCCACACCTACCCCCGAAGCCTCAACAGTCTTTCTGCTCCCCTGGGGACTAAAGCCATCCCTATGGCAAGCAAGAGAACATTTTTATTCTTTGGACATTGTTTTTTTCTATGAGCCAGAACAGTGGGGCTACATCCCAATATTGTCCTATTTGCCATGCGGAAATTCTACACATTTTGGTCTCGGGTTAGCTGCAACCTGGAAACCTTCCAAACCCAGATGTTTTGAAAAACTAGACACCAAGGGTTGTCCAGGGTGGTGTGCACCGCAAGGATGCAATTGTGTTTTTTACTCACAATGGCTTAAAAACCCTACATTTTGCTTAAAATCACACTTTTTATTTTCCTTTTTGTGATGTAAACTTCTGGAATCTGCGGTGATCCACAAAATTCATACCATTCAGTGTTTTCCCACTTCTCCTGGAGAAAACACTACCGCACTTTTGTGGCTCGGCCATGCACTCGCAACACAAAACGACCCAAAATGCAATGTGAAGACATCAGCAATAGAGGTAGTGATGATACTTGGGCCTATCCTCTGCTGACGCCTAGGGAATTCTACCAAACTCAGACATTTCTGAAAACTATACACACAGTGGAGTCAGAGGGGTGAGCACCATGTTGATCCAACAACATTTGCTTACCAACAATACCTTTCAAACTTCAAATTTTGTCTGACATTGTGCATTTTCCTTGCACTTCGATGCTGTAAACTTTCTAAATCTCCTGGGATCCACAGATTCCTACCACCCAATCATCTCCCTCTTGTCCTGGTAAAACTCTACCCTACTTGTGTGGCTGAGCCTAATGCTTGCAACAGGAACCAATGAAACCAGGGATAATAGGAGTCCTCATGAAGGACTCATGTTGAGCACAGTTTGATACTGGGATGCCAAACTTTCCATTTATGCCATTTTTAGAATAGAAAAATTATATGCTTTCCTGTACAGCATTTTCCCTCCCTATTTTTTCCCACAAAAAAACTAAATATTGCTTGATGTCGCTATTTTCTCGATTACCTCCTGGGGAATCTACAAATCCTGAATACCTTTAGATTCCTCAGGATGCTGCAAAAAAGAGTGCACATTTGCAGTGGGTAGCTTTTGTGGAAAAACATTATCAAGGTTTAAGCACAAACTACCCCAAACATGTGAAAAGGGCTTAGCACCAGGAGTCAAGAGGGATGCCCAAGCAGTCCAGAGGCTGAGATTAAGGAATGGTGCTTTAAAAAGTGTAACTGAACAGAGAAGAAAACAAAATGACAGCAAATTTGTCAAGACATGCTTTTGTTAAAAAAAATACATGTGTATTTTACTGTAATCACATGTTGTGCTTCTTCATCCTGCGGGTCCAATGTTTTGAAGATGGAAAGTACCCTTGAAGTTACAACAGAGTATTATTCAAGATTAAATATAAAAGTATCAGATCCACTTCAACTTGTGTTTAACTTCTGAATATTCTATCATAATTTCCCTAGACGTATGTATTTCACCATACATCGTATTGAGTCATAAGGATTGGTCACACTGCATCTGAATAATGTTGATCCATTATTATTCAGATTTCTTCTAAAATGTTCAGCAACTATGTATTATCTTGTGGCCAACGCCATTCCACGCACAGGATGGCTCAGGGTAGGCCTAGTTAGAAATAGTAATTAAGCATGGGCGGAATATCCGGTCTGCTCGCGGATTTTGCGATTTTCGGTAAATTCGCAATCAGCGAGATTCGCGAATTTCCCGCAAAATCCGCGAGCGGAACGGATTGGGTCAAAAGTTCAATCTGACTTTTGTAACTCTTTAGGAATGGCGCCGGCAAGCTGCCAGAGCCATGCTAAAATAATTCCAAAAGTCAGCTTGAACAGGAAGCTCTAATAGATAAAGTAAAGCAGGTGCTCCAGTTGAAGCTCAAATTCAGTTACACAATCATTAATCACCCCAAACTTGGGGTGATTAATGATTGTGTAACTTAATTTGACCTTCAACTCGAGCACCTGCTTTACTTTATCTATTAGTGCTTCCTGTTGAATCTCTTTGTAGCTATTTTAGAATGGCGCTGGCAGCTTGCCGGCGCCATTCTAAGTGGGGCTGAGGGTAGAAGGGCACAAAAGTGGGACAGAGGGCAGAAGGGGACGAAAAATGAGTGGGGCAGAGGGCAGAAGGGCACAGAAACGAGTGGTACAGAGGGTAGAAGGGCATAAAAAACAAGAGGGTGGCAGTGATTAACCAGGCAAAAAAAAAAACCTGCGAACACGCAAAGCGCCCCGCGAACACCCGCGAACACGCAGAGCGCCCCGCGAACACGCACAAATAAAAAAATCCACAAATTTGCACGAACTCGCGAATATTGCGGATCGCAAATTTGCAAATCCTCAAATTCGAGGATTGCGAATTCGCAAAATTTGCCCATCCTTAATAGTAATAAAAATTACTTTACATTACAAAAAGACTAGAAAGTCACTGAAAAACACAAAGGTTAAAGGGACATTATAGTTAGGTATGGTAATAGTATTTTACTTTACATTTGAAAGCCCTTAGAAATTCACTGAAATAAAACAAATGTTAATGTGAAGTTAGAGTTATGTGAAAATGCCAGTGAAAGCGTTGCATTTTATAATCTATAAACCACTGAAATTCACAAGTTGTATTTAACTGAAGTATCTATAATTTGTGCATCAAGGAGTTCTGGTGGCAATATAAATCATGAGACCAAAGACCTAGCTTGGTCCCATGAACCATTTCATCAAAGAGAACAGCCGACTTGACCCAACTCAATTTGGGCTTATATCGGAACACAATACTGAGACGGCCATAATTAAGGCCACAGATGAACTCAAGATCATTCTGGATAAGGGCAGAATGTCACCCTGATCCTGTTGGGTCTTTTGCTGGTTTCCGAAAGGTCGGACCATTCCACCTTGGACCACCGTTTGGAAGCTGTTGCCATAAAAATATTGGCCTTGAAATTACTTAACTCCTTCCTTACAGATGAGCATGGTAAATTATATATATTCTCGTACAATTCCTTCTCCCTGCCCTGTGGAGTTCCACAGGGATCATCGCTCAGCCCTACTCTTTTGAATTTATATGTAATAGACCTTGCCCCTCTTATTCAATCCTTTGGCTTCTTGCTCACATCCTACGTGGATGACACGCAGATTGTGCTGGCTGTCTCTATAATTCTAATGCCACTAGCCATCGAATTCAGAATTGCATTAGACAACTCAGAAAATACAGAGGTGATTTTGTTAGGAAACAATCCCAACTTCTGGTGTGGAGCCCACTGGCCTGCAGAAATGGGCATGCTCCCCTCACCTACGACTAAAGCCAAGAGTCTTGGGTAATCTTGGATGATAAATTGAATATTGGTAAGCACATTAATGCAGTCATTTCATGCTCCTGTTACACCCTTAGAATTCCAAAGAAAATAGAGAAAGATAGTATTTCCAAATTAATAATTTCTAAGTTATATTATTGTAATGGCCTATATATCAGCCTGCAGGCTCAATATATTACCAAACTTCAAGTTTTGCAAAACGCAGCTGCAAGGTTACTGCTAGGACTTCCCAAACATCAGTCTGTCTCTCTTGCCATAAAAGATCTTCACCGGCTGACTTTTAAATATAGGATCACATCACAGGCCATCAAGACCCACCTCTTCCCATCAATCTAGTCAAGTCAAGTCAAGTCAAGTCAATCAATTTATATAGCGCGCTACATACCCAGAGGGTCTCAAGGCGCTTGAAGAGGGGTGGGGAATTACTTGTCAAATATCCACGTTTTAAGTTGCTTTCTGAATGCTAGGTGGTTCTGAGTAAGGCGAAGGTGAGTGGGAAGTGAGTTCCAGGTTTTAGCTGCCAGGTAGGAGAAGGATCTACCTCCCATGGTGGTTTTGTTGATGCGAGGTACAGTGGCAAGGGCTTGGTTGGAGGATCGTAGCTGGCGGGAGGGGGTGTAAAAGGACAGTCGTGTGTTGAGGCATTCGGGTCCGATTTTGTAGAGTGCTTTGTGTGCGTGGGTTAGGAGCTGGAAAGTAATCCTCTTATTGACGGGGAGCCAGTGGAGGTTTTTAAGGTGACCAGAGATGTGTTCTTTACGCGGGATGTCTAGTATGAGCCTGGCTGAAGCGTTCTGGATGCGTTGGAGTTTTTTCTGGAGTTTTGCGGTGGTACCGGCGTAGAGGGTGTTTCCGTAGTCCAGTCGGCTCGTGACTAGAGCGTGGGTGACTGTTTTTCTAGTTTCGGTGGGGATCCAGCGAAATGTTTTTTTGAGCATGCGAAGAATGTTGAAGCAAGATGAAGACACGGCGTTGACTTGTCTGTTCATTGAGAGAGAGGAATCCAGGATGACGCCCAGGTTCCGTGCGTGGTCCGTCGGGATGGGTGCTTTTCCAAGGGCCTCTGGCCACCAAGAGTCATCCCAGGCGGAGGGGGAGGTGCCTAGGATGAGGACTTCTGTTTTGTCTGAGTTCAGTTTCAGACGGCTGTGCTTCATCCATTCGGCTACTTCTTTCATTCCTTCATGCAGGTTGGTTTTGGCAGTGTTGGGGTCTCTGGTGAGTGATAGGATCAGTTGAGTGTCGTCGGCGTAGGAGATGATGTTGAGGTTGTGTTGGCGTGCGATGACTGCGAGGGGGCTCATGTATACGTTGAAGAGGGTGGGGCTGAGTGACGATCCTTGTGGTACGCCACAGATGACTTCCGTGGCCTCTGATTTGAATGGTGGGAGGCGGACTCTCTGGGTTCTTCCGGTGAGGAACGAGGTGATCCATTCCAGTGCTTTTCCTTGGATTCCGACGTTTCTGAGGCGTTGTAAAAGGGTGCTATGACAGACCGTGTCGAAGGCTGCGGAGAGGTCGAGGAGGATGAGGGCGACTGTGTCTCCATTGTCCAGAAGAGTTCGAATGTCGTCTGTTGCTGCGATGAGGGCGGTTTCAGTGCTGTGCTTGGCTCGGAAGCCGGATTGTGAGGAGTCGAGGGATTTGTTGGTTTCGAGGAATGCGGCGAGCTGGTTGTTGACCGCTTTCTCGATGACTTTGGCCGGGAATGGAAGGAGTGAGATAGGGCGGTAGTTTTTGAGTTCGGTGGGGTCAGCTGTGGGTTTCTTCAGGAGGGCGCTGAGTTCGGCATGTTACCAGCTTTCCGGGAAGGTTGCGGAGTTGAGGGAGCAGTTGATGACGTCTCAGAGGTGCGGTGCTATAATGGAGTCTGCTTTGTTAAAGATGTGGTGAGGGCATGGGTCTGTGGGGGATCCTGAGTGGATAGAGTTCATCAGACGGATGGTGTCCTCAGTGGAGATTGGCTTCCAGTCATTGAGGATGTTCAGGGGGGGTGGGGGTCCTGCAGGGGGTTGGGTGGGTTGGTCTTTGGGTCGGTTGTCAAAGCTGTTGTGGATGTCTGCAATTTTGTTGTGGAAGAATGAGGCAAGAGAGTCGCAGAGGGCTTGAGAGGGGGTGATGTCGTTGGAGTTGGCTGAGGGGTTGGTAAATTCCTTGACGATGTTGAATAATTCCTTGCTGTTGTGGGCGTTGTTATCTAGTCGATCCTTGAAAGCGGCTTTCTTGGCAGACCGGATCAGTTGGTGGTGTATGCGGGTGGCGTTTTTGAAGGCGTCCTTGGTGCTGGTGGTTGGGTCTTTTTTCCAGGCCTTCTCAAGGGAGCGACATAGGGCCTTATTTATGAAGGCCTTGCGCCACCGGTGCGTGTCTTTTTCCCATTTTAAAAGTCACGTAAAAGTGGCGCAAGTCCTTCATAAATAAGGCCCATAGTTTCTTGGATTTCTTAAGATCATCGTTGAACCAGGAGGCCTTCTTGCTGCCTAGTTTGATTTGTCATTTTTTCAGTGGTGCTAGGATGTCGGCGCTGTTGGATAACCATTGGGTGAAGTTGGTGGCTGCTTGGTCTGGGTTTGAGGAGTGGGCTGGGGGGTTTTGAAGAAGCGATGAGGAGATCTGGTCGATGGTGATTTTGTTCCAGTTTCTTTGCAGAGTGGGTTGGGGGTGGTTGTTGGATGTGGGCTTGTTGTAGGTAAAGTGAACGCAGCTGTGGTCAGTCCAAAGGAGAGCTGTGGTGTGGCTGAAGGAGACCTGTTTGCTGGAGGTGAAGATAGGGTCGAGTGTGTGACCTGCGATGTGGATGGGGGTAGTGACCAGTTGTTTAAGTCCGAGGTTGGCGAGGTTGTCCAAAAGGGTGGTGGTGTTGCGGTCGTTGTTCTTTTCAAGGTGAAAGTTGAGGTCTCCCAAAAGGATGTAATCCTCGGAGTGGAGCGCGTGTGGAGTGATGAAGTCCGTGATGTCTTCACTAAATTGTGCGCGGGGTCCTGGTGGCCTGTAAAGGAGGGTGCCTCTGAGTGTGGTCTTGGGGTCGGTGTGGATCTGGAAGTGAAGGTGTTCAGAGTTGGCGAGATTAACGTCTGAGCTGGTTGAGATGCGGATGGAATTCTTATGGACGATAGCGATGCCTCCTCCTGTGTGGCCGGTACGGTCCTTGCGAATGATCTTATAGCCTTCCGGGATGGCAATGGTGATGTCTGGGGCTGATGTGGCGTTCATCCATGTTTCTGTTAGGAAGGCGACGTCCGGAGAGATGGTGTCTAGTAGATTCCAGAGGTCAATGGCGTGCCTGTGGACCGAGCGGGTGTTGAGCAGGATGCATTGTAGGTGGTTGGGGTCGGATATCTGTTGTGTGTTCTTAGATGAGGAGTTGTTCTTGGTGCCGTCGAACTTGCAGGAGATGCAGGAAAAGGGTCCATGGGTGTGTCCAGGGGCGGCTTGGGCGCAGTTGGGGGAACGGCCGGGGTTAAGGGCTAGGAGGGTGGTGGCATCGTAAGTAATGCGGGAGGGGTGGACATTACGAGGACCAGGGGCTCTGGCGCTGGGCGCGGTCCAGGCGCGGACGGGCGTAGACGGGCTTACCTTTGGCGCACCTTCGGCGTGGCCGTAGCGCGTGGACGCTGCGCGTTGGGACATGTGCTTTAAATGGATAGTGGAGGGGGCGGAGCGTGGGAGGGGCAGCAGGGAGGCGGGATCTGGGAGGGTTCACACAAGTAAACACTCCACAAAATGGTAGCCCGGTAGCTGAATCGAAACTGAGGCAAATCCGGAGTGCGAGTCAGGGTACAGCAGATGTCGGAAAGACTATTCAGGCTAAGATAACTTCCCCACAGTGTAAATTGTATGCGCAAATATATGTTACCACAAGTGACTGATACCAGGCGCTGAATGCGCTTTAACAGGGCAAGCAGGCAGCAGGCAAATAGAATAATGCACAGCGATAATAATGCACAACGATACCAGTACCAGGCGCTGCGTGTACTTCAAGTGCGCTCAGTTAGGGCAAGCAGGCAGCAAGGAGCAAAGCGTCTGATGGGAGGCAGAGAGCAGGGGGAGCGATCGTTATGGACGGAGTCCAGACGGCCACAGATTGCAGGAGGACAGGGCGCGATAGTAGCACTCGTGGGTGGGAGGGGCAGCAGGGAGGCAGGATCTGGGAGGGTTCACACAAGTAAACACTCCACAAAATGGTAGCCCGGTAGCTGAATCGAAACTGAGGCAAATCCGGAGTGCGAGTCAGGGTACAGCAGATGTCGGAAAGACTATTCAGGCTAAGATAACTTCCCCAGAGTGTAAATTGTATGCGCAAATATATGTTACCACAAGTGACTGATACCAGGCGCTGAATGCGCTTTAACAGGGCAAGCAGGCAGCAGGCAAATAGAATAATGCACAGCGATAATAATGCACAACGATACCAGTACTAGGCGCTGCGTGTACTTCAAGTGCGCTCAGTTAGGGCAAGCAGGCAGCAAGGAGCAAAGCGTCTGATGGGAGGCAGAGAGCAGGGGGAGCGATCGTTATGGACGGAGTCCAGACGGCCACAGATTGCAGGAGGACAGGGCGCGATAGTAGCACTCGTGGGTGGGAGGGGCAGCAGGGAGGCAGGATCTGGGAGGGTTCACACAAGTAAACACTCCACAAAATGGTAGCCCGGTAGCTGAATCGAAACTGAGGCAAATCCGGAGTGCGAGTCAGGGTACAGCAGATGTCGGAAAGACTATTAAGGCTAAGATAACTTCCCCACAGTGTAAATTGTATGCGCAAATATATGTTACCACAAGTGACTGATACCAGGCGCTGAATGCGCTTTAACAGGGCAAGCAGGCAGCAGGCAAATAGAATAATGCACAGCGATAATAATGCACAACCATACCAGTACCAGGCGCTGCGTGTACTTCAAGTGCGCTCAGTTAGGGCAAGCAGGCAGCAAGGAACAAAGCGTCTGATGGGAGGCAGACGCTGTTACCTGGCTCCCGTTCTGTCTGCTATCAGCGCTGGGACGCCCCTTTGCTGGGGCAGGTGTGCACTATATAAGATGTCTTAACATAAATTACCATTTAAATCTCTTTGCCTTACCTATAGGGCCCTCCATGATTCAGGACCAGTTTTTCTGAAGAAAGCTATTTCCTGGTACATTCCCCCCAGAAATCTTAGATCAATTCGATCCTTTAAAATACACAACATCCAAATGGGGGCTATGCAGTTTTCTGGCAGGAGCTACCAAACAGTGGAATCTCCTTCCTTTTCACATTAGATCTGATCCCTCCCTTCAAAAATTCAGAAAGTCCATAATAACATGCAGCTAGATGCATCAAACAAAAATCAGCTCGCAGAGGGGCAGATTCTCAGAATCTGCCCCTTTGCGACCGGTATTTTTGCATTTGGGATGCATCATCCCAAATGCAAAAATCGCAAATTGAGAAATTGCTAAATTGCGATTATTTTCATTTAAGGAATCTCAAATTGAGATTCCTTAAATGCAATGCATGAAAGTTTTAAAAATAGGGAATTTGCTAATACGGCACGCAAATTACCATGAAGTACAACTTAATGGTAAATTGCAAAAACTTTGAAAAAATAATTTTTTTAAAGTTTCATGTTGCACACACACATGCCCTAAGGGCATGTGTGTGCACAACATATGTGCACAGATCAATTTCAGTGGTGCAACAGGGTGTCCTTTGACATTTGAGTGTCGCTGGTTTTGAGGGTGCTCTGTACAGGAGCTGCTTTCTACCTTAACTTGAGAACTACCCAGAGTTCTTCTAACAACAAGGAGGGACAGATAAAGGACAATGTTTACCGGGGTCCAATGTACGTGTCCTACAACTAGATAACAATAGCGTGTACAGAGTTCCCCACATGAAGTGGAGTAAATTAAGGGAGTGACTCTCTCTCTGAGAATGTTGGTCGTGCAGCAGGGAATAAGGTAATCCCTTGACGGAATTAAGGATGCCTCACACAATTAAAAGGCTGGACGACTGTTGCCATCCTACCCGATGATTGTATCGTGTCATCATTGGCCTCCTGCTCCAGCGGCGGGCTGGCGGTGCAATGCCTGCCGGGTAGCACTGGGTGCTACTCTTTGGCGGAGTTCTTTTATTCCTGGCCAATAGATGCGTGTGTGTGAGGGGCCTCAAGAGTGCAGAAGTGAGCGTGAGTGAGGAGTTAAAAGAGGTCAGTAGAGTCCATTGAGAAAACTTTAATGGTATGGCTCACTGCCTCGTTAAAATTGGTGAAGGGAGGGGTACCGAAGCACAAAGAATAAGGTAATTTGGCCTCGTTCAACCCTCGCCTATGGACCAATAGATGCGTGTGTGTGAGGGGCCTCATATGCACTCTAGGATGGCAACAGTCGTCCAGCCTTTTAATTGTGTGAGGCATCCTTAATTCCGTCAAGGGATTACCTTATTCCCTGCTGCACGACCAACATTCTCAGAGAGAGAGTCACTCCCTTAATTTACTCCACTTCATGTGGGGAACTCTTTACACGCTATTGTTATCTAACTACCAAGAGTTCTCTGCTTCTTTTTTGCATATGTATAAATAAATAGCCACACAAAGAAAAACGTACCATTTCTCAACTTGCACTGGATGTATTACACTAATTATAATATTTACTATTCGAACATTATTATGGTGTATTACGGAAATAATAATATAGCTTGATATTTAAATCCTGCGTCCATTACCTTATGTCCCTTGTATATATAAAATACTTGAAGTATGTACTCACCCTCGTCCCCCATGCAGAGCTTTCAAATACTGCTATAACTTGTGAAACCGACTGGATATATTTTCAAGGGCTCCCAATTTCTCTGTAATTGGCTCCACTAAACGGATTTGTTTTGTGTCATTTTCTATTCTTTTCAAGGTATTTATGAAGCAGAGACTGGCACATTTGATATTTAATACTGCAATAGACTGTCAAACACCTTAATGCATTTTGCTGGTGTTAGAATGCACGTAATGTTTACTTTGGACAAACGTCAGCCCTAATTGTCTAGTCAGTAATGAGGTAAAATAAGTGTTTGCTTCTGAGACTCTGCAATTGAAATAATTTTTCTCTGACATGCCCTGTGATGAGAAAAGCAAGTGACAGAACCTCATTAACTTGAAACCTATTGTGAGCTAGATTGCGAAAATACACCAATATCCCTTCAACTCTTTTTCTGACCTTCTCTATTTCATTCTTTTTTCAGTTGCTATGTTTGTCATCATTACGGATCTCTGGGTCTTCATTTAGAAATTTGCTGGATGTACATTTCATTGGACAGTACCAACTTGTCATTTGTTCACTTGATGGAGTAGTTCAGAATATTAAACAACAAACCAGACCACCATTCCTGTGATGGCTGCGAACCAAAGAGGGTTGCAATTTGCGAACTACCTCACTAATATTCCTAAGGATGGTTGAATTGCGACCTAGTCGATATTTTGCAAACTGACCTATAAGTAAACAAAAGGAAATTAGTAGCCGGGCCAAAGGTTGTGGCGCTCTTCAATATGTTAGGGAAAATTTTCAAAAATTATATCATATGTTTTTGGGTGCTCTGGAAATAGGGTCGGCAACCAATACAACTGTACACAAAGGTTCTGAGCACTCAAAGTTCAAACAAAGTCAAACAGAGTTGTTTGCTTCCATAGCAGATGTTAGAACGACTCAGACATATCTTCTCCAGGGATGACCCGGGTCAGTGTGTGCATTGTTATGGGGGCGCAGAGGCTCTGCCACCCGAGAATGAGTTGGGCATAGGCAAAGTCACCACAATACCAGTAAAAATCCATTAGCCTTTATTGCCCCTGTGCAAGCCTAGTATGTGCAGCACCGCTTCACAGTTGACATTGGGCCTAAGCAGTATTGTCCCTTTTCCTCTCAAACACAAAGAATACTCTGTAAGTTTCCACACAATTAGGTTTTGCCCCTTGCCTCCCAACCACGTGTACCTATTTACATCTTGATCCCAGATTTATGAGCATGGGGTGTCTGTACTGAAGTTCAAACCCCTCCCATAGGACTCATTTCCCCTAGCATTATCAAGGTGGATGGACCTACACTGGAATCACATACCGGGATCTATTTGTCATTAAAAAAGGCGGCCTCAAATACGTTAGGACCACAGACTGAAGCTGGGGCAGACTCGTTTGCACACTGGAGTGGTGGTCTTGATACCTCTAAGAACCTCTTTTCTACGAAGTCACAGGGCCAAACAGTTTCCTCCCCTAGGGTGCCCCACCTTCACATCCGGTCTAACTCTGTTTGAATGTTGCTAGCTTCAGTAAAAAGGTACAGTGCTGTGGGATTGGCCTCGCATTGGGAGATCTAGTCTACTGGGCTGTGTCTTTGCCCTAATCCCACAGAGATACAGGTGGATGAGACAGCTAGCTTTTGCGGCAGCTATCTCTTGGGGTAAGTAAAGTCTGTCCGCACCTACAGCATGGAGTTATCAGTGAGCATGTGTAACATGACCTGTTACTGGTATGAGTTCCACTGGTGGTCATTTGTTGATACCATGTGTTGTGTAGGAGTGTGCTGTGAAGCGTGTGTGGGATGTTAGCATTGGGTTCATGTACGTGTACGTGAGGTCTGTGAGAGCGCTGTGCATATGTTGCAAGAATGTCAAAGTGGGTTTCATGGGGATAAACATATTTCAGGGATTGACGGGGCACATGAGCACCCCAGCTAAGCAGAGTGTGTACTAAGATGCAGGGGTACGATCCCTCAAAAAAAAACATTTGTATGCTGTAGGATGGTCTACAAAGGAGATGGTTGTCATCTGGGCACCCAGTGGTGTCTTGTTTTCTGTAAAGTCAATTTGTGGTCTGTGCTCTTGAGTGGTTGGATTGTGGAAGTCCTTTTGGAGGCTGTGATCAGAGTTTCTTCTGGAGGCTTTGGCTGAAGAGGTGACAACTACTGCAATGATGCAGCACATTTGGTTAGATCACCGACCTGTAGTCTAAGAGCTGTGGGTTGTTTGTTTGCTTGTACAAAACACATTGTTAGACAAGTTTTCAGAACATTGCCTGGTTTCCTTTATAATGGTATATTCTGTGGCTTTACTAGAGCATTAAGCTGCCTATTAGGGTGCTGAAGAATAATGGTAGTCCTTTTAGGTAATTGTGAGTTTTAAGTTACTTTTATTTGTACTTTTGCTCCCCCTTCTGCTTGCTACAGTGGGGACAGTATTTTCCTCTGTGGGCTACACCGTAAAAAGTAGTGTTATTTTACTTGGCGCAGGGGCATTTTTTGACCTGTATGGGCTGCATGCAATTTTGAGATGCACAGGAGTATTAATTATCTGGTGGTCTGTCTGTTGACACTTGAGTTCTTCTCTGGTCTCTTCACATGGAGTGCAATGAGGTTCTCTAAACGGGGTTGGGTTAATAGGTTATGTGTTCTTTCCAGAAGGTCTGAGAATTTTAGGCTGCTTCTAGGCTGCCTTGTGTGGGTTCCAGTGGGTGTTCGCCTGTGGTCTGGGTGTTTGTCTGTGGTCTGGGTGTTGCTGCTTTTAACAATGAATACCAGAGGTGGTTTAAGGGTCGTTCGTGGACCCCTGTTGGTCCCTGCAGGAAATGACTGGTATTGGGTGTGTTTGCTGTGTTTTCCAACAAGGGTCAGTGTGCAGCTGAAACTCCTTGTGCTCGGCCCCCATTGGCTGGTGTTAATGGGCTCAACTGATTTTCTACTACAGACTGGTGTCATGTGATTAGATTTTATTGCAGTTTTGAGGACACCTTACCCCTATGAATGTGAGGAACCTGGCTCCTGGCTCAGGTACATTTACCTCAGCTTGGAACTAAAGGAGGGCCTCCATTTGTGGTAAATCCCAAAGTTGGATTAAGGTGAGTGGTCCTGTCTGCCTGCCTTTATGCACCAGCTCAGTGGCCGACCTGCTCCCTCATCAGCCAGTCCACCCCCCAGGGCGTGGTCAGCCTTCCCTACCCTGGAGGACCAATAGCAGAGGGAGGCGTAGACCCCATGGGCACCTGGATGGTACATTCTGACATAGCCTCCCAAGTTTGGCGGCCTACACAACTGAAGTAGGTAAGGAAATGTATCTGCCTGATGGTTTGAGGGGGATACATCCTGTTGGGGGTGATGTTGTCCTACTGTGTGATCGTATTTAGTGATTGTGTAAAGGCATTCCCCCCCCAAATACCCCTCCCTGCTTCGGCTGTGGCCCTGGCTGGGCTGATCTCCCTGTCTGCGGTGACTGTTGCCATGAGCTCAGCCAACCATCCAGTCCCTGCTGTGGCTGTGCACCAGTTGCCTTATTTTCCAGGGACTGATTGGAATCTGCAATACCATTGCTCTGGACTTAAGTTTGTGGATGGGTATTCTGTATGCACTGTCCTGAGATTATGTTTTTTTGTTTGTGGTATACTTTTAGGCGACATCGACTGACCATGTGATCTGATCTGTGATATTAGGGGCATCCCATGAGGTTTGGCCGTGGCAAACCTTCCTGTTGTCTGCCGCTAGATTGGAATGATATTCCCTAGGGTCCAGGAGTGGAGTTCCCATAACAATTGGTGCCATCTGTACGCTAGCAGCCAAAACTGACCCCTCTATAGAGGTCTTCTTCATGTGTTGGGCCAATTTGTAAGCCTGGACAGTATTCATAGGTTTCGCAGAGTTCTGCTCCGCAAATCTCCATGAAATGACGCAAAAACTCTGCCGTGCTCTGCAGTGTTCTGTGTGTAGCAGAGTATGGCAGGTAGCATTGCTCGCACTGATTTATAGCACCATGAGTTTGTCCCGCACTTTAAAATCAATGCAAACAGTACTACACGCAGCACAAGAGGGGATTTTTTAATCTTCCCTCTGGACTAGATGTTCTACTCGAGCAGCAGCATCGTCAATGCGAGCAGTAGATTTCTTAATGCGAGCAGTCGGGACCTAACGCGAGCTGTCTTGACCTGCAGCAACCATCCACATTGAGAAATCTCACTGGGACGGGGTCTAGGGCGTGATTTTTCTTGCAAGTGCTCCCCAAGTTAACATTGGTGAGCCCGCTCTATGTCACTTTGTGGAGTTTTGCTGAACTTTGCACTCTGTGGGGACGGGAGAGTGTGCAAAACTCCGCAACCCACACCGGCGGAGCAGAATTCTTAGCCCACTCTGACAAATTTAACTGTGTCTCTTTGGGCCTGCTCCTGTTTTTCCCTCTCCTTCTCATGTTTCTTCTTGTAATAATAATACAATATGTGAGTCTGTATCTCCCACCACACCATCTAGTCCAGTTTGGATCTCAATGAGTATTCCCTTTTTGAGATTGTTGTAAGAGAATGCAACCTGGGGACCCCTGTCGGTCCAGGGCTGTCCTGTCTCTTGTCCCCATCATTCTCTCATTCTATCTAATAAATCGGTTATGGTCTCCACAGGGTTCATGCTTTCTGCCATAAATCTTCCTACGTCTGGGTAGTATGGGAATATCTCCCTCAGGGCCATCCATATTCCGAGTGTAAATGAGTTAAAAGCGGCCCCATTATGCTTGGTATTGATCAGTGTGATTGTCAGGAACTTAGATGGTTCCTGATACACCTTTCTGTGGCAGTAGAAAAATTCTGGTGTGGGGCAGCACTGGTGGTTTCTCCCAGATGTAGCACTCTCATCGCTTCAGGCATTCCTGCATGTAGGGGTAGTTCCATTACAGATAACCCTTCAATGCCCAATGCAGTCCTCCACAACAGCCATGTCTGTAAGTTTGAAGGATCCATCATCCAGTCAGGGACGATCTTACTGGCCCTTCCTTTTGGGCAAGTAGGCCGGTAGATGGCAGAAAGGCCATGCGAAGGCCTTGCCCTCTTCTCTGGACACTATCTCTCTTGGAGTTGGTCTGCCTGAATGGCGTGTTCAGGGGGAGTGGCTCTCTGCATGCATGCATAAAGATGTCATGATGCTCCTTCTGTGTCTCAGCTGTGTTTCAGTCAGGCTATTCTGACTGCTTATTTTCTGGTCGGCTCCCTTCCCTGCTCTGACTGCCAGGTGGTGTGTGTGCTTCTTTTAGGGGCCTTCCTTCTGACTCTTCCCCATGTGGGGCCCAGGGCATAGCCCTGGCTTCCTATGGGAGAGGGGAGTTGTTGCCCTTACCTTCTGGGCTTCTGAGGTGAGAGCTCTCTCTTTCTATCCTTAACTCACACCTCCCCTTTACTCCCAACCTGGGCTGCCTCCTTTGCTCAGTAATGCGTAATGTTGTTCTGAGTAATGTCTTAGCCTCAAACACACTCCCTGATGCTTCCTCCACACCATGGTCATACCCTGGGGGAGTATAGCCTGTGGCCCACCCTCCAGAGGTGGATTCACCCTCCAGGACAGCCACAAACGTCCCTCCGGCCTTAGGGCATCCTGTGGGGGAAAGTTATGAGCATCTGCTCTTTGTTCTGCTCGGACCTGATAGGTTGCAACCTATGAGTAGGGGGTTAAACCCCAACAAAGCCTGGTACTGGACTGTGCTGGATATGACTTTGCCTGGGCTGGTTGGTCTGATGATCCTCCCCCGGGTCAGGTGGCTTGTTGCCCTGGGGGAGGGGCACCAGCCTCCTCGACATGTGGATTGGTGGGATCCAGTGCAAGGGCAACTGGGATGGTCGGCATCTGAGAGAGCACATCTCTCCGGGTGTATGGTGGAGGAGGTGCAGATGCCTCGCTTACAGGCTCGGGGATTTTCTCATAGGCCAGAGCCACATTAAAGATGGCCCATGGGTCAAGTAGGGTCTCTCATTTAGCCCTACTCTGACCAGTATATCTGGTCTGTATGTGTGTTGTGTGATCTATGATGTTGGTATTGAATGTTCCCCCTCAGGGCAGGGGAATGCATATGCTTTTGTATGGCTGTGCCGCTTCTGGCGGTGTTTTCCTAATTTTCAGGACTGTGTGCGGAACCTAGCTTGCATATGGTTGAGTGGAATGTCCATGATGGATTAAGGAACTCATTTAAAGGAATTTACAAAGTTTTGATTGTCCCAAAATGTTAAATGATCAAACATTCTACTCTAATTGTGTGGAAAACTGTATGCACAGGTTTGTACCAGAAACAATCTACTGGTTACGAGCTCAAAAAACTGATGCATCAACAGATGCAATGAAATTATAACAACCTGCAACAAAGTGCAACAGTAAGTTCAAATAAAAAATAAATAAAGTTTATTTAAGAATAAGAAAAAAAGAGAAAATACAATATAGAACATAAATGCAATTTGATGAGCAACATATGGTTATACATGAATTCCAGTCTACAGCGTCAAAAAGAGGGTTACACGGGGGTAGAGGAAAACATAAGGTTATAAATCAAGTTTGGTCACTTATCAGGTCTACATGCATTTCTAGTAAATATATATAAACAGTTCTTAAAAACGGAAAACTGAGGTATAGAAACTTCTTGGTCCAAAGCATCACGTACATGGGAAAGTTTAGCATGAAAATCAACAAACTTTGTAACTGGCTACCATAAATGTAGATGTCGCATGGCAAGGGATACTGGATATACATAATTTATGTCCAATTTATGGTTATGACAAACTGCATACCACCTAGCCTGGAAGGAAAGATCAGACAGATTCTTCCAATTTCTAGTATTTTGTTGAAACGCTACTCCCAAAAGTAAGTCCAAAATCTGCATATTCATAAGACAGTCAGACCAATCCTCAGAAAGAGAGCCCAAAGAAATATAGGTAACTGAGAAGGATACATTAGAACAAGATAAGAGGGTAGTTTGTTTTTAAACACGTTTCCAGAAGTGTTAAACAAAAGGACAGGTAAACAACAAATGTTTTAAATCCGCATCTGTATAGGAACATGACCAGCAAATATTAAGTATATCAGCATTCATCTCATGGAGAATCAAGTAAGTCGTTTTTTGGAAACATAATTGATGATAAAATTACGATCTGCAGCCTTAAAAGCATCCCAGAGTGTCTGGAATGGAAGAATATCAGATTAATTAAAATAAAAATAATCTTCAAAGAAAGAAGGTGAAAGAAGAGGTAAAGGCCGAATGAAGTAGCAGGGAGTTGTTAAATGCCCAACGTCTGGGAACAGAAGGCTTATTTAGTATGTCCAGTGAAATAAGTGCAGGGGCATGATCAGATATCAATATGGAGCCAATTTCTGCAAATTGTATGGATTGAGTGATGTTGTGAGAGATAAAAATACGATCTATACATGATTGTGTCTGATGTGCTGTATATTCTCCCAAGGTGGGATTACACAATCTCCATGCGGCAACCAAATGTCCATGCTGAAAGGATTTATAGATCAATTAGTGAGATTTTGATGATATAAAGGAAGTAAGAAATTACGATCAATAAAGGGATCTATGATGTATTACAATCTCCAGCCAAGATAAGATTATCTTGAGAACATTACATGTATTTTTTTGCAAGGTGGGACCAAAAAAGGGAATATCCTGTAGTTGGTACATACATTTTCATAAAGATAGTGGAACCTTCCCAATCAAAAGGTTTGTAAATAACTAGGGGCCTACATCATCACTTTCTTGAGATGCAAGTTTAACATGTAGAGACTTATGGCACAATGTAATAATACCATTGCGTTTACCATCACCTGGAGAGAAGAAAAAATCACCAACCCAATCTCTCTTTAATTTGAGAGATTCAGTCTCTGTAAGATGTGACTCCTGAATATTTGCTATATCTACCTTTAACTTAGATAAGTGTTCTAAAACACGTTGCCTCCTTATTGGTGAATTCAATCCTCAAACATTCGGAGAGACAATATTCAATGACATAGACTAACGGAAGAACTATTTGAGATAAACCAGGCAAATTATTAGCTTGATACAGAAATATCACAACATTATGTAAATATGAAGAGCAAGTGTAATGCTGAATATTGTAAAAAAGAAGAAAACGAGTATCTAAAATGGAAAGATAAAGAAAGAGCAAATAGAAAAAGGGGATATATAGAAAGACCAGAAAAGAGGAGAGCAAGAGTTGAGAAAATACAGCAAAAGATAAGATGAATAAGATGACACAAGAAAACCAAAGTAAAAAAAAACACATGCCTATGAAATTCCAATAAGGAGGATGAGGGGGGGTGAAACCTCATGGAGGACTGGTCTGTTCAAATCTCACAGAAAGGGACACATGGACAACTGGATTTGACAAGGTACAGGACAACAAGGAAGACATAAACTGGGATGCCTAAGAAGGAAAATGGTTAAGCACGGGTTATTGGCTAATAATATAATACTCACAGTACAATCCTGGCATCAAAAACAGGAGAGGCCTGAGAAAAAATCATTAGACAATCAAAAATGCATGCAAAAATATTGAACATACATATTCAACCAGACTTAGAGATCGAAGTGCCACAGGAATCCATAGTTTCAATTTTACAAGAATTGAGGAAACTTTTCAGTTTAATTAGATCTTCAAAAGATTTTGTCTTATTCATGTATGTGACCTTAAAAATAAAAGGATGAATAAGGGCCATATCTAGGTCCAAGAGCACGAAGATCAGGTCTCATAGTTAGAAACTCTCTGCGTTTGTCTGCAGTATTTTTAGCATAGTCCTGCGAAAAGAACAAAGTATGACCCAACCAGGATATGTGTGCTGATGATTTGGAAGCCGAAAGAACTTTAAGAACATCTGTATATTCCAGGAAATATAAAATGACACCCTTGGGTGGTTGGAACCAGAAGTTTTGACATGTTGACGACCCAGTCTATGGGCGCGTTGTATGTTCAAATTAGTACCTTCAGGTAGATTCAGCAATTTAGGTAAAAAGCTTTTGAAGTAAATCAGAGGGTCTGTACCCTCCGTGTTTTCTGGTAACCCATATATGCGTAAATTGTTCCTTCTGTTTCTATTTTCTAAATCTTTGACTTGTTTCTGCAAGTAAGATACTTTTGACTGAAGAGCGACCACTTTACTTTCAGTTATGTTATATTAGGAGACACTTTGATCCACTCCGAGAAGTCTTTCATCCAGTTGGGAACACCTGTTTATAGGAAACTGAAGCTTGGTATTTGTTTCTTCCATGAAGGTCCTCAAGGCACGTATTTCCTCCAACAGTAGGTCCAACGAGCCAGGAGGTGGTGACTTAGCAGGAGAAGGTGGGTCTTTTTTGAGACGTTTGGAATTAGCCTTGACAGGATTCACCAGATTGGTTGCCATTGAAAACGCAGATAGAGATGCACCAATTTTTGACTAAGAGGTTGAGGAGGACTCCATTGCTGTGAACTTCAATAAAACTGTGGAATTCTTGATGAATCTGTGTGTCTGAGATGAAGCAGAAGAATTAAGCCTTCTAAGTCTCCCCATATGCTGCACGAGAGCAAGGTTTAAAGAGACTCAGGTACCTTGGTAAGAGAAAGACAGCTATGGTAACAAGTGAACACCGAAGCACTGACAAGGGTCAGATGTTGTGCTGACTGCTTATCCAGAACATAAATCCTTTGGTAACAGAGTTAAGAAAAACAAAGCCAGGGACATCTGTGTTATGCTACTGAGTAGTAATGCAAACCCTCTGTCTTTCCCTGCATTAAAGTACAGGAGCGTCAGAAAGAGAAATAGGGAAAATATATTTTTGTTTTGTAAAAATGTAGAATCCTTGATAAGGCAAACTTTGCTGTGACAGCAAATGAAAAACCAAAACGCTGTCCAGGGTCCAATATTAGGCTGAATTTTATATGGCATGTACTTTTTGGCAACAAGAGCAGGAAGCCAAAAACGAGAAACACAGAAAATAGATGTCTTAATGTCTATTCAGACTGTCATTCATGTGAGGGGCTTCAGGAGCGGCAAATAAAAAGAAAAAAAGAATACTCAAAAAGAAGTAAGCATGTTCCTCAAAACATGCGTTTGAACAGCCATGCTAACTCTGAAGAGAGGATCAGCGGGGAAGTTGAACCGCCAAATCTCTGCGCTGCAGTAATGATAAATGTGGCAGCCACCTCACAAAATGCCAGCCGTTTCTGAGGCAGGATTGGAGGCAATAATTACTGTCTTTCTTTAACTGCGGCGGGCGTTAAAAGCCGTCCGGAGGTCATCGGGTGATTCTACATAATAGACCTACACTTCGGGGAGGCATTAGGTCACAGGACCACGCAGAAAACTGTCGCCAGCATATATATATATATTGTAGGCACAGTTAAACACTTTGACATTCTTTGAAATCATAGTCATAAATAACAAGTACAACCATCTGATAAGGGAAACACAGATTGCTCTGGACCTTGGGAAGAGCTAGGGTGGGACAATGTGTGCATGTTCAATGTCCGGTGTGGTGAGCACGAGATCACCAAGTGCAATCTACATGTCGTGTCCAGATTGGCTTGGTGTTCCTAACTGCATGTGGCTTCCAACTTTGTGGTATTTTGGTGACACGCCCCTTTGGACAAACATGTTTTATTTGGGCCAATCTCCTTGGTCCTGCTTGTGATGTGACTAACTATTTATGGGATTGATCAGGGTTTTGCCTCAGTGTGTTTGTCTTTGGGCTAAATGGAATCCCACCTGTGACCTGTCAATCGGTAGGCTTGAGTTTGGGTCACAGGGCCTGTCTGATCAAGTCTCTCTGACTTGGAGTTGATAGGGAGGTCATTTCGCATAAATCATACTGCAATAATACGAGTTTGTGAGTACAGGCACATGTAACATGGCGGTCATTGATATCATATTTACAGATATTCTCATTATTATACATACAGTTGTTACCTTGTACATCAAAATCTCATTCACTGAAATTGATGTCATTATGCGTGCATAAGTTACGGTGTGTCTGGTCATTGAATTTACTGGTATTGACATCCCTCTGCATGCATAGATTACAGCCTACATTGGTATTGCAATTACTGGTATTGACATCATTGTGTGTGCATAGATTACAGCATACTTCGATATTGCATTCATTGGTACTGCCGCCACTATGTGTGCATACATCAGGGTGTACATTGCATTGTAAAGGATGTTTTAATTACAATGTCACTGGTGACTTTCCTACTCCAATGAATAATTAATTGTCAAACTAGATTTGTAGTTTATGTGATTATTTGCCATTGCCCAAAAATATATGTGGGGATCACTATCAGGCCATCACAGGAGTGTGTCCTTGAACATTTCAGAGCATTGTAGATGAGTTATCTCAAATATCCAATTGTGTTGCATACACTAGAATTGGGGTCTCAAGATCTATGACACAAGTTTAGAATTGATAGGATTGACCATGTAAGAAGGGATGTTCGGGTGGAAATCGTAAACTCAGGTGCGGTGAAGGGACATGGATAATGAGACAGACATCTGTGAAGCAAGGATTGAATATTGCAAATGAACTACAATACTTTTTAGGAGTTTAAGTTGTTGGTTGAAGTAAACTTTCTCTTTTTCCATGTAATATATTGAGGAAACATATCTGTGTTGATTTGGATGTGTGAGAATAATCTATTAGTGAAATAGGTAACCCTATATTTTTGGTGCTTGACCTCCTTGTGCCCTTACTCCATCACCCCTAGATAATGGTAGGGACCATTTTGCTATGGATTCGTTTATTTCTATTCAAGGGATATATCTTTTTTTTCTTAGAAGTATTTGGTTGACTAGTGTACCAATTACTTGTTTGTAAGGTGAATCTAGTTGGCCTATATTATGATTAATTGGTGACCCTATGTTGCAACTCTTGACTTGTACCTAATAGGCTAAACTTGGATAATTGGAAATGGAGAACATCATTGACCAGAGTTTTTACACTTGTTAATTTAGGGGACCTGCCATTACAATATTCTGAGGACTTGCTCAGCGTAGGAGGTCCTAAACTATTTGACTTTATACTAGGTAGATTTAATTTTTATTATTCTTGCTAACTCATGGGACCTGTTGTTACAATATTTTGAGGACTAGTAGCTCTTCATTTATTTACTCTATATTTGGTTGATTTTATTTTAGCAAGTCTTTGACTCATAATGAGTATTTCCCATTACATAGATGGCGACCATCCAACTCCTTCATGGGGTTGATATGGACATTTAACTGTCAAAATATCCTCAATAGGGACACTGATCCCTTGAATAATTGGTTGCATAATATTTGACTATAAGTTAGATAGTATGTAGTTTGTACAGTTGCTTAAGAGAGGTGTTTCAATATTACATGCACACTTGACCAGTGTTGTAACATTAGCGTAACATGTTAAGATGCTGCACCTATTGGCTGTGGATCACATGATCTGGCTAATTGAGTAATTTTCCTGAATACCCTATTTTGATTTAATCTTGTACAGTGCAGGTCTTCATACTGATACTCGATAACTAATATATTTGCCAAGATGATAATATAATTATATGAGCGGCAAGAACCTTCTAGTGAAATATTACAATGGTTAGACTAAATGATTTTATGGTCTATTTTGATTTACTATTTGACATGTTAAGGTGGCCGACACTATCCTGCTACTACGGGTCACATGATCATTTAAATCATGATACTTATAATGCTTCCAAGATGACGCTTATAGTCCAAGCCGGTACTGATGAGGAGCACTCTTCAAACTAGATACTATGCCTCCACTTTAAAGTAAGTCTCTGTCATACATTTTTATTGAATGGATTGGCACTCGTGGTTATATTAATATTTTATTTATTTTTGGGACTAATGAATAATATTTACAGGCATGTATCTGTTACCCTGCCATGCCACACAACCTTTGTTGCTGCTTTGACTCGCAGATAGTGTTACTGCTAGTGATATTCTCCCTCTAATTATATGTTACCCGATATAGAGTGACCTCTTTTATCAGATCATATAAATGCGTCTAAACTGTTCAGGGGTGATTTATATACCCCCTTATCTTCTCCAGTCCCCTTTTTCAGAGCCACACAAGTGTATATTACTTGTGCTTACCACCTGGGTTACATAGTTACCTAGATTATTACAGATCCTGGTTTTAAGCGTATGATGTTGCGACTAATGTATAGATATCGTTTCCTATTTTTCCCCCCCCAGAATCTCATATATGATAGTTGAAGATAAGTTTAAAAGAACGTGGATACTCCATATTAAGATGCACACTGCTTCCACTTTATATCAGGTCCATAATATACTTATTCCTTGAGTGTTTTACTTTCACACATGGGGACAGATAGCTTGGATGGTTATGGTTAAGCACTCAAAATGGGAATAGTGCATGTTGGTAGATGCTTTTTTCTTTTCCTTTTTCTCCATACTTAATCTCTATTAAGGCATGCTATGAGCAAATACGATAACTCTGTTAATAATGGCCTTTTCTTTGATCTAATTCCTCTGAACTTATTGTTATATGCGTTTGTAAATGTTGATGGTTATGAGATTTATTAGAGATTTGCATATTTCACTTCAGTGGATTCAGTCATCTAATGTCCTCACATTTGTGAAGTGCCTTGTTCTGGCACCAATGGTGGGTGATGGTGATCATTTGTAAGAAAAGATTGAGACTGTTATTTTATTTATTTATTATTCACAGCCCTGAAGGAGTCCAGGCATAATATCCTATTCAACTAAACAAGTGTTGGCTAACATTCTAAGCTGTATCACTGCTGTTTCAATTGGATGTACAGAAACTTTCCCTTTGGCTTGACTTGATTATTTGGATGAAAGTGGGGAAGTGGACTAATATTATACGACCCCTGGATTGGACGTCTGACTCAGTTTGAACTTTGAGTGCTCAGAACTTTTGTTTACACTGACCTATAAGTACATACGTCAATTTGCAAAATATCACACTGCTTGAAAAAATACTGGTCATAAATTGCAATTGTAATTGCATTTATAAAGTACTGATAACTTACATATGTTTTCTAATTGCAGTACATTTGCTTCTTGATAGAGTACAATAGTTTCAATAAATATTTTAATATTCCTTCTTGTCTCTTTTCTGGTTATTGTAGACATGATGAGTGAGAGAATGAAAGGTGAGCCTGTTACCACAGCTCCCTGGGTGGAGCTAGAGTGTTATATTCTGGGTTTCTAATTTATCTCCTACTCTTGGAATGTTAGGAGGGAAGATATTGCACTATGAGCTAGTTTGATTTGGGCCCATAGGAACTTATGTGGTCTGGAGACTCAATCCCTATATACTGATGCTGTGTGGTTTTTCAAACTTGAAAGTTTAAAAGAAGGATATCACATTTTAATTTTACACTTTATTTCTATTACTGTCTAAACATGGTGCAACCACAACCTATTCCAAAAGCTGCTAATTGCAGACCTCTTGTCTATGCAAATGTAACTGCACCAAGGTCTTACTAATGAAGGTGGTTACTTTATTTCCATGGTTGAAGCCCACGATGGCTATTGCTTTGAAGTATTTTATTCTTGAGTCAACTTTCCAGCTGTGGATACTAATTCTAATACATTTCATGACTACACACCAACACAACTGTAGTGTAGTTCCTATATTCCCAATAGGCTCTGCGCATTGGAATATTATATCCTATAGATTAGACGTAGGACTGAGGTTGACTAGGTCTCTATTGAATATATTAGACTTAATTGTGAGAGCCAGCTAGCTCAGAGGTCACTAGAAACTTTCTCGAGTTCACAAGAAGGGATTTAGTTTCTGACAACCGCATAAACATGACAACTTTGTTTCCCAAGATAAAACTGATCTTCAGAGTCGTGGAAACAATAGATAGATATTTCACTCAGTCACTCGTGCATGCTTTGTTTCACCAGAGGTGCCAAGAAAAAGATAGACAGGCGTTTTCAATTATTGAACAGTCTTCTTTCTCAAGCATAAGAAATGAACTGCTACAATTGTAAAACTGGTTGCAAAATATAATGCATACAGTAAAAAGAATAGAATAAAATAATACTGTAAGAGCATTATTTGGTTCCTAAACCATAGATAAATACATACATAAATAACAGAGGCGGTGGGCTTAACAGTGGTGGGCTCAACAGGTGGTGGAAGCTCCTGTATCCCATTGGGGGCATTGCAACAGCAAGGGGCAGCATTGTTAATACCTGTGTGTAGCGGATGACTTTTTGGCGCTTCTGCATGATTTAGATGCAGGCGCTTCACTTTTTAAATAATTTACATTATGCACATCGGTGCTTTGTTTTTTAAATTGGACGATCATCTGTGCAACTGTTACCTTTTGTGTGGCCTCCCCTGCCCCGGTCCATCGCGGCTCTCCCTGCCGATTGTGTGGAGGGCGGCTCTCCCACCACGGCTCTTCGTGCCGGTTGGGTGGAGGGCGGGTGCCATTTTTGGGGGTAGCCTGAAGGGCGCTCAGACCGGAGTTAGCGGTCCAGCTGCTCGAGGCTGCTCGCCATAAAGCGGCAGATTTCGCTGGGCTCTCTGTGGGCTCAACAGGTGGTGGCAGCTCCTGTATCCCATTGGGGCATTGCAACAGCAAGGGGCAGCATTGTTAATACCTGTGTGTGTAGCGGATGACTTTTCGGCACTTCTGCATGATTTAGATGCAGGCGCTTCACTTTTTAAAAAATTTACATTTCGCACATCAGTGCTTTCTTTTTTAAATTGTACAATCATCTGTGCAACTGTTACCTTTTGTGTGGCCTCCCCTGCCCCGGTCCATCGCGGCTCTCCCTGCCGATTGTGTGCAGGGCGGCTCTCACACCACGGCTCTTCGTGCCGGTTGAGTGGAGGGCGGGTGCTTTTGGGGGTAGCCTGAAGGGCGCTCAGACCGGAGTTAGCGGTCCAGCTGCTCGAGGCTGCTCGCCATAAAGCAGCAGATTTCGCTGGGCTCTCTGTGGGCTCAACAGGTGGTGGCAGCTCCTGTATCCCATTGGGGGCATTGCGACAGCAAGGGGCAGCATTGTTAATACCTGTGTGTGTAGCGGATGACTTTTCGGCGCTTCTGCATGATTTAGATGCAGGCGCTTCACTTTTTAAAAAATTTACATTTCGCACATCGGTGCTTTGTTTTTTAAATTGTACGATCATCTGTGCAACTGTTACCTTTTGTGTGGCCTCCCCTGCCCTGGTCCATTGCGGCTCTCCCTGCCGATTGTGTGGAGGGCGGCTCTCCCACTGTGGCTCTTCGTGTCGGTTAGGTGGAGGGCGGGCGCCATTTTGGGGGTAGCCTGAATGGCGCTCAGACCGGAGTTAGCGGTCCAGCTGCTCGGGGCTGCTCGCCATAGAGTGCACATGTGCCCACGAGCGGGCAGCAGACGAGTGCAGAGGGCGCGCCTCTTGCGCGCCGAAGGTGCGCCTAGGGTAAGCCCGTCTGCACCCGTCTACGGCCGTTCGGAGTCAGGGGCACCTCACTATGCCCATTATATCACCTACTCTTCGGACCATCTTTGCTCTTACCAAGGTCCCTGGCAACTCTGCCCCGCAACCCTGGCTCACATCACTAACACCGGCCTTGCCCGAGCTAATCTTACACCTTCCCTCCCGCTTAACATGCCCTCATCAATCCGTTCCCCCACTACTGAAATAGATTCCCCCTCTCTAGTTGACCCTACGCCCACCATCTCAGCTTTTCTTTTAAATACCAGATCCGCAGTTAAACATCACCTTGATTTGTTTGTCTTCTTAGACACATATACACAGATACTCCTGAGGCACATCCGGGAGCACAGCTAGAAACTTAGAAAATCGATCTTTTTAAAATTTTTGACAAAGGGCTTACTTTTAACTGCTGTTCATTCTTACCTTGCTTTTGGGGCTTTTGTTTGTTTCCCTGACCCCCGCGCAGCCGAGCTGAACGCTGCCGCGGGACAGGCTCTCCCCACTTGCCGCCATCCCCGAGCCTCACCTCAGGCCACGCCCATCTGCACGAGGCCACGCCCACTAGATTACTTAACCGAGCTGACTACGAGCCCGGTCCTTGACCCAGATACTCCTGAGGCACAGCCGGGAGCACAGCTAGAAACTTAGAAAATCGATCTTTTTAAAAATTGTGACAAAGTGCATACTTTTAACTGCTGTTCATTCTTACCTTGCTTTTGGGGCTTTTGTTTGTTTCCCTGACCCCCGCGCAGCCGAGCTGAAAGCTGCCGCGGGACAGGCTCTCCCCACTTGCCGCCATCCCCGAGCCTTACCTCAGGCCACGCCCATCTGCACGAGGCCACGCCCTGAACACCTCCATAAAACATGTGTTTCCCACGTACGCGCAGCGGACGGGCGCAGCGGGCGCGCCGTTTGCACACCGCAGGCGCGCCTAAGGCAAGCCCGTCTGCAACTGTCCGCGACGGGCCGGGACCAGGGGCCACAGACCCTGCCCATTCTCTGGTGTACTCCTCAGCCCAACTCTCCGCACATTTCGCTGTCTCCCCTCCCTCCCCTTCTTTATTGCATCGTCTTGATTCCCTTGGCATCTCTGCCCCTTGCTCTCCCTGCCCACCCGCCCCTACCTACAGCCCTATCGCTCCCCCTTCTGGTCCCTCCCTTGTCACTTGCTCTCCACCTACTACGTCAGCAGCTTCTGCTTATCTGCTTAATACCCGTTCTGCGGTCAAGCATCAGACGGAACTTTTTCATCTTTTGAACACAGATTCCCCAGACTATTTATTTCTCACCGAAACCTGGTTTTCCACTGATTCTCTTCCGGATCTTCTGGCCATCCTCCCCGACACCTATTACGCCTTCCGAGCAGACCGCCCGGCTGGTAAGGCTGGAGGTGGCGTGGCGATGATTATCCGCTCCTCTTTGAAATTTCAACTTCTTGCTTACCCCCCCATACCTAATGTGGACTTCTTGGTGGCCCGATCTCTTAATCTTTCCACACCTCTCACCGTTGTCCTCATGTATCGGCCCCCTCAAACTATGCCTTTATTTGTAGCTGCTCTACAGGATCTTTTGGCCACGCTGGTGGTCAACAATTCTTCGGTTATCCTGCTTGGTGACTTTAACTACTGGCCAGGTGACCCCAGGGAAGATCTGTATTCTAAAGATTTTTCTGCTACCCTCCAATGCCTGAACTTTTCATCCCACATCTTGGCCCCCACCCATGTCCAGGGTCATATCCTGGACCAAATCTGGTCATTACGATGTGACGTCACGTCCCCCTCTATACTCCCTTGCATCTGGTTTGACCATTCTATTATCTCATTCTCCATCCACTCGGCTTTGGCCAACAAGCTGCCTTTACCCAAAAATATTCTGGCTCACAGCTGGAACCAAACTGACCTCAACTCTCTGTCGCTCTCCTTGGCCTCCTCAGCTCCCGATCTCACTGACCTTTCTTTGGATTTGCAGGCAGATATCATAAGCACCTGGCTCTCTTCTTCCTGCGATCAGGTCACCCCGCTCAAGAAGGTCAAATCCGTCCGCCCTTATGACGCACACAGATGGTTTACCAGTGAGCTCAAAGATCTCAAACTCGATCTAAGGCGGTCAGAACGTCACCGGAGACGAAACTACTGTCCCATCCTCCGCGCTAAATACAGACTTCTACTTAACGACTACAAAAAAGCGATCCTTGCGGCCAAAACCAAATACTTCACCGAGAAAGTTGCCCTCTCTGCTAATAAATCTCGAGAAATCTTCTCCCTGGTTCATAACCTAGCTACTTCTGATAGCAATAGCCTTGTTCCATCTCAGACTCTCTGCTCTTCACTTAACGATTATTTTATTGATAAGATCGCCACCATAAAGGCTAATATCCCTTTGGTGCTTCAATCTGATGTCTCCTGCTCCCCTCCCCCCCCTCCTCTCTAGATCATTTCCCACCCATTCCTATGGACCAATTCCTCAATCTGCTGTCAAAAGTCAAATCTGGTTCTCCGGCGGACTGTGCTCCCGCACGGATCCTCAAAACTCTTTTCACCAGCTGCCCTGCCCCTCCCCTTGCACTTCTTAATGCTTCCTTGGCTTCGGGCTCTGTTCCTTCATCTTTCAAATCTGCTATAGTCTTCCCTATTCTCAAAAAAACTGGTATGGACCCCTCTCTCCTCTCTAACTTTAGGCCTATCTCTCTTCTCCCTTATCTGGGTAAGATCCTTGAAAGTTATGTTACATCTTGTCTGTCCACCTATATCGAGGAGAACCACCTCCTAGCCTCCCATCAGGCGGGCTTTCGCCCAGGCCATTCCACGGAGTCAGTGGTCATTGCGGTCCTGGACGAACTTAAGGGGAAAGCTGACATCAATCTCCCCCAAGCTTTGGTCCTCCTCGATTGGTCCGCTGCGTTTGACACGGTCGATCATTCCATCCTTCTCAACTGTGTCAGCGCAGCGGGCATCCGGGGTGCTGCATATTCTTGGTTGGCGTCCTTTCTTCAGGACAGGTCCCAAGCGGTTCACCTTTCTGGTTTCTCCGCCCCTCCTCGCTTGGTTACCTGTGGGGTCCCCCAAGGCTCTTCCCTCTCCCCCTTCTTTTCAATCTTTACATCTACCCCCTTATCATTTCCCTTCTCGAGCTGGGGGTCTCTGTGTACAATTACGCGGATGACCTCCAGCTCGTCTTTGACCTTTCCTCCACCTCTGATTCTCTTCCTAAGTTTTGCTCCACCTTAGTCTTTATATCTGAATGGATGAGCATCAATCATTTGAAGCTCAATCCGGACAAGATGGAGCTTGTTCTCACGGGTGGTCCCCTAAACCCTTGGTCCGCGATCCACTGGCCCCCTTCCTTTGGTTCCCCTCCTTCACCGGTTTCCTCTGTCCGGACCCTGGGCATCAAGGTCAGCCATGACCTGTCTATGCATGCCCAAATCAGTTCCGTTGTATCCGCTTGTTTTCTGTCCCTCCGCCTTATTCGGAAGATTTCTCTGTATTTTTCTACGGACGTCCTCAAAACCATAGTCATGGCTCTTATCACTTCCCGCCTTGACTATGGGAATGGATTGTACGTGGGCATACCTGCGTATGAAACCCGTCGCCTTCAGGCCATTCAAAACCAGCAACCCGCCTCATTCTTCGCCTTTCCAAATCTGCCCACATTACCCCTGCACTCATGTCCCTTCATTGGCTTCCTGTGCACCTTAGATCCTTTTTCAAATTGGCCTGTCTGGCCTTTCGGGCTCACACTCACTCAGCTCCTCTCTTTATCAGTTCTCTCATCACTCCCCACGCCCCCAGTCGCACTCTCCGTTCCTCCTCTCTCTCTCTTTTGCACGTCCCCCGCTTCCGTAAATCCAGAACGGGGGGCACCCGATTCTCGGTTCTGGCCCCCCGGTTCTGGAACTGTCTTCCTCTTTTCATCCGTTCTATCTCCATCTTCACTCACTTCCGAAAAGCTCTTAAAACTTTCCTGTTCTCCCAGGCATTTCCCTGTTAGCTTTTCCGGGCCCCCTCTGTGAGTCTGGTCAAACCCCCAGTGCCAGGAAGCCGCTTGGCCGCAGTGCGCTTAACCAAGTTCATTTTTCATTTCATTTCATTTCATTTCACATACAAACCGGATCTTCTGTTCTTCACAGAAACCTGATTTTGCCCTGATTCCCTGCCTAACCTACTAGCGGCTCTCCCCGCCTCCTACAATGCCTTACGTGCCGACCGGCCTGCGGGGAAGGCTGGAGGTGGGGTTGCCCTGATAATTCGTTCCGGGCTTCACTTCCAATTATTATCACCCCCATCCATTATGGCGGTCGACTGCCTGGTAGTGCGATCTACCTCCTTCCATGTCCCTATCACTTGTGTTTTAATCTATCGACCCCTCAAAAAATGCCTCAATTTCTCCCTGCTATCCAGGAGCTGCTAGCTACCCTAGCAGTAAACAACTCATCGGTCCTGGTGCTCGGAGATTTTAACTTTTGGCCTTCTGACCCTGCAGAAGATGCCATGTCGAAAGAATTCACTGAACTTCTCCTCAGTTTAAATTTCCTGTCACATGTTCACATTTAAGGTCACATTTTGGACCAAATCTGGTCACTTAATATTCCCGTTCCCGCCCCTACTGTTATGCCTTGCCTCTGGTCTGATCACTATTTGATTTAGTTTTTCCTTGATCTAAGACTAGAAAAAAAACCTCTTTTCCCACGAACACCTGGGCACGTAATTGGAATAAAGTAGACGTGCCCTCCCTTTGCTCCTCCCTCTCAGCCTCCTGTCCTGTCCTTGAGGAACTTACTCTGCCATCTGAAGCAGACTCCATTAACAAATGGCTGTCTAGTGCCTGTGACCAAGTGGCTCCTCTTAGGCGCGTCAGAATTAGACGTGCCCATGATGCCAGTAGATGGTTTAGCACTGACCTCAAAGAGAAAAAACTTGCAGTGCACCGGGCAGAGCGCGCCTGAAGACGCGCTTACTGTCCAACGTTAAAATTACAGTATACTTCCATCTTAAATGATTATAAAAAGCCATTATTAATGCTAAGACCAACTACTTCTCTGGCAAAATTCTCTCGGCTGAAAATCAACCCAGGGAATTCTTTGCCACAGTCTATGAGTTGGCCTCCTCAGACAGAGTTACCCTCAAGCCCTCCCCCTCCCAATCCCTCTGCAATTCTCTCAATTACTTTTTTATTGAGAAAATTGCAGTCATTAAGGCTAACATACCCCGCCCTCCCCGGCATTCTATGACCCCCATCCACCGTCTAACATTTCCCAATTAGATCAGATAGTCCCCTCGATGAGAAAAACTTTTTTTTCTCTGCTCCCTCGAGTGAAGTCAGGATCCCCCTCCGACATTTGCCCGGCTCACATTTTGAGAGAGATCTTCTCAGCGTGTTCCCTACCCCCCCTCACTTTCCTTAATGACTCCCTCAAGCAGGGTGTTGTCCCTTCACTCACAAATTGGCCACCATCATTCCCATCCTGAAGAAGCCCGGCGCCGACCCTACTTCTCTCACCAACTACCGTCCTATTTCCCGCCTCCCATTTCTGGTAAAGTCCAAGAGCGCCATGTCACTAAAGTCCTCAGTTCTTTTATTGAGGATAGCTGCTGCCTAGCACCGTGTCAGGCGGGCTTCCGCCCGCTACACTCTACCGAAAAAGGTGTCATCTCGGTCATGGACAGGCTCAGAGAGGGGATGGATATCAACTTGCCCCAGGCCCTCGTTCTCCTTGACTTGTCCGCCGCCTTGGACACAGTGGACCACACCATCCTCCATACCCGTGTCGAGGCGCCGGGCATTGGGGGGTCAGCTTTGGCCTGGATCACTTCCTTTCTGAGGGATCGCACGCAGGCCGTCCATCTGGCTGACTTCCCTGCTCCCTCACGGAGGGTGAAGTGTGGCGTTCCCCAAGGTTCCTCTTTTTTCCCTCTTTTGTTTAATTTATACATTTTCCCCCTCATTTTTGCTTTACAGAAGATGGAGGTCACGGTATTCAATTATGCCGACGACCTCCAGCTCATTTTTAATCTCTCTGATTCCCTACATTCCATTCACAACTTTCAATCTTTTATCAGGGATTGGATGAACTTCAACCACCTTAAACTCAACCCTGATAAAACCGAGCTGGTTCTCACTGGTGGCAACTCTAGTCCCTGGACTCCTGCTTTTTGACCCCCTTCCCTTGGCCCTCCCCCATTACCTTCTCCCTCAGTTAAAACACTAGGGATAACACTCAACCAACACCTCACTTTACACTCCCAGATTAGCACGGTGGTTTCCTCTTGTTTCTTCGCCCTACGCACTATTCAAAAGATTTCACGGTTCTTTTCCTTTGCAGATCTTAAACTTATCCTTAAGGCCATGGTCCTCTCACGCCTGGACTATGGCAACATTCTGTACAATGGGGTTCCTGCCTATGCCCTTCGGTGTCTCCAATTGGTCCAAAACCAAGCCGCTCGCTTAGCCTATGCTCTTCCCAAGTCACATCATGTCACCCCGCTACTTAGAGCCCTTCATTGGCTTCCTGAGAACGCACCCTTTTTTAGATGGGATGCATGACCTTCCAGGCCCTTGCCCGAACTGCCCCAGCTTTCATCAACTCTAAAATCAAGGCTTACATTCCCAGTAGACAATTGTGCTCTTCTTCCTTATCTCTCCTTTCGGTCCCCCGGTTTAGGAAGATCAAATCCGGGGGTACGAAGTTCTCTGTCCTGGCTCCCGCCTTCTGGAATTCCCTTCCTCTAGCCATCAGGTCAACAGTGACATATCCTGAGTTCCGAAGGGTGCTCAAAACTCATCTTTCTCACAGGCTTTTTCACCCTAGCTCCCACTCTTCTTTCTCCCCAGGGTCTACTCCCCCAACGCCAAGAAACCGCCTGGTAATCGTGAGCTTAATAAATACTCTTAAATTCAAATTCAAATTCAGAGGCTAAATTACTCAACTGGTGCTTCTAAAATACGCCTACCCCGATGTACCAAACCTAAGCTTAGTACGAGGGAAGAAGTAAGTGAGGTGTAGCAAATATATACTATTCTTTGCCAAGAAACTGTCCAAGATTTCTCTTAGGGTCTAATCAGCTCCATACCTTCATTTGGAATGAAGAAGGTCGGGCTCAGGACTCGATTTCCCAACAACCCGCAAGGGTAGCTTGGAAACACTGGAGCTGGATTTCTCGGAAAGAGAAAAGACAGCGTCTCTCTCAGTGCGTCTGCTGGAGGGTCGGCTTCCTTCGGCACTTGCTGTAGCAGGATGCGTCGGGCAAGTAGATAGTCGAACTGCTCCAAACCACCGTGCGTTTGCTATAGCAAGTGTGGGCATATTTATATCTTGATGGTACCGAGTTTGACGTAAAGGTGGACATAATAACGTCATTGAAGAGTCTCAGTTCTTTGAAAACTCAGTGAGTTCTTGGACAAGTCAGTTCTCGAGCAAGGGGAAGTCCCTAGCTGCTGAAGCCGAGTTTTCCAAGAAATCGTTGTAGATTTTCAGAACGAATGGAAGTAGCCCTGCCGTATTTGGACTGCATGAGCTATGTCTAAATATGGTTATGATTTCTATGCCTATATGATTTGGTGATTTATACATATATAAGGGCATGAATCGGGAGAATTACAATAGGGTCCTAAAGTGGTACACAACACAACCACCAGGAGCCTATAGTTGGAGATACCAATTTCTCATTGGGAAGACAACACTTGTTTCCACAGCACCCTTCCATATGTTAATTCACCTGTACATTTTGGTCCCCTAAGTAATGAAGGGGCGACCTGGCCAGCCTTGGCTGGATACAAACCATATCCTTAGTATGACAATATCACTGCCAACATTACAACCATTGTATGCTAATCTGGTTAGACTTTGCAGATACTTAACTCTGTATGTTTTGCACACCTTTATGGCTGTCCCAGCAAGGGTGGGCCTGCCAGGGATAGCCCAGCTGCCCCCAGTGCCTACAATAAGTCCTGTAATTGTTCATTCAGTTATGGGCAAAATACCAACTGATCATAAGGAAACTTCATTTTGGATCACTCTAAAAATCAACCAAATTAAAGCTGTGTTTTCCCTTATGGGACCACAAGACAAGCACAGAATAGTGACTTTGTGCTTGGCCCCTGGGATGGTTCCCACTATAGGAGACTTTCGGACTTGGGGGACATTTTTTGCTGCTGGAAATACAGTCATGGCACCCCCTCCAATTCAGTCTTGCCTGATGTGTTAAAGCAAATACAGAACGAACACCGGGCATCTGTTGCCCATGTTTAGGGGATGAAACTGAAGGAAAATGTTCCTGTGGTGTCCTCAATTACTCTATCTAATAATAAAGGCAAAGCAGCATCTCTGGCTATGCTCCAGTGACTCACAGCTGTGTCACAAGCTAACCGGGAATGTGAGCTGCCTATAAATATTTCTGATGTGCACACATCCTTAGGATGCAATAATTTTGGAACCAGCCCTACTAAACCATCACTTGGCAATCCTACTTCAAACAAGGAAGTCAAGCAAAACCCTAAGTGTGTTAAAAAATCATGGAATAAATCTGAACAAAAAGAGAATGGTAAACTTCTTAGAGGTTCTTCATCTCCGTAGCCTTCTTAGAGATGCTATGATTCTCGTGATCACACTAGAAGCAAGGCTCCGGACAGGTGTCAGGTTGCTGATTCTCCTCATTCCTTTCAGGAATTGTCTGACAAGCAGCACAACAGAGGACGGCAACCTGAACGCAGACAAGAAGAGTGAGACACAACGCTCATCTGACATGAAGATAAAAAAGGAGGAAAAACCTCCTCAGTATAAAACCCCTTTTCAGAAAAAGAAAGTTGAAGCTTTAACTACTAAAAACTCAACAGACACTAAGATTCCTTCTCCTAAACCGAAGTTGGGCAGTGACTCTACACAATCAGGAGACAGAAGGCACTGTAGTGAGCCTGTATCTTAAGCAGTTTCTGGCAGCAAGAGTAACTGATATCTTTATTACGGTTGAGACCCCAGACAGGCGCGTAGCCTCTCCGGATAGGATATATGACCTTCACATTCGAATTGAGGGTGCCATACAGCGGAGCCATTCTAGCTATATTCTGGGAGAATTTAACTTTGTCTTACGACATCCTTTTAGCGGAAGTCGACTGGCCCCGTTCTTTGTCCAAGCATCCCCACAAGGTGAGGATGTAATACTTCCTTCCTCTTCTGCTCTTGTCCCTGAACAGGTCAAACAAGTTTATGCAACAGAATGGACTCTTGCACTTGTCCCAGACCTTTACCACAATCATGAGAGTTGATAGTGGGCAACCCAGTATACCCTTGAGGTTTTGGGCAAAAAGTATGATAGGGTAAAGATACCTTCAAGGGATTTTACTAGACACAGGAATTTTGAAATCACTTGGAGAATGAAATCATGTGGGCTTAGTGATTTGAACCTACTAATGCTGGTTATGCAACAACAAAAATGACATGTGTTCAAGACTGTCACTTATTAGTAATCAGTGGAGGGAGAGAGCAAAAAGAAGTTAAAAAACGGGTGTATATAGACAAAAAGTATTTAATCTTTTTTCAAATCAAGTTCAAAAGTTGGGTACAAGATGAACAGCAGAGATGCAGAAGGGTAAATACATTAATTTACACAGCCCTTACTACATCAATTGCTCAAGCTTCTCTACGTATCACAAAATTGATTAAGTATTCAATGGTAGATAAAGCTACAGTCGACGTTTCGGTCTCTATTCTTTCGTGTAGGAGACCATCCTCAGAACATGGATTTCATATCTTGAATACCCTAAAAGATGATAACAGATTAAAAATTAAAATACTGTATCAACCCAATGAAAGTATGATCTAATTGATATATATAACACCCAAAGAGCTCTCAACTCCTGAAAATGAAACTATATTTGAAAATACCTTTTAGTGAAAACACAATCATATTAATGGTGAAGTAACAGATTCAATGCATGTTGTGAGCTTTTTAAATGACAACTATTATTTACATCATGAAATAACATTTAGAAAATACATTCTGTAAATCAAAGTAAGTAGAAAATCATCGTATTTGAGGAGTACCTCAATCTCATGTTATGCACATCCTAGACAATGTCAATTCTATATCATATGTATCGCATCTGTCATCATCTATGTTGTCAAAAAGATATACATTTTAGCCCAGGAGAACCTTCGGGCTAACATTCAATGTTTTTGTTCTCTGCTTATTTGAACCACGATATGTAAATATTAGGACATGGATATATTTCTCAAGATATTTATACATCATTGACATCATTGACGAGTCAAAGGCTTCATGGCCCATAGGAATCAATAGGCAATACCGATTCGGTATTTACCGAATCGGTAAATACCGAATCCTACAATCCTAAAATTCGGTATTTAAGAGTCGGTAAATATGAATTACCTACATCTGGCCCCTGGTGCCTTACAAGCTGTTAGCACAGAATTAGTGGCTATTAGATCAATGGTCTTGGAAGATCAATTAGGTTTAGATATTTTGTTAGCATAGACAGGCAGAGTCTTCAAGATGCTGAAAGCTCAACATTGCAATTTCTTTATATACGTTATATAAAGTATTTATATGCTACATAGCTAGAAAGAAGAATAACAAAAGGAAGAGGCAAATCTGAGGATAATTAGAGATGGAAGAGAGAAAGAATAGAGAATATAAAAAGTTGAAGGAAATCGAAACTCTGAAAAATAGAGGATGACTCAATAGAAAACGAAAGTGCACTCTCAAGATTGAATTATGAAACTGAAAAGTGTGACGTTGTTTCAAATCTCAGAGGGGTCAACCCGAATTCATGGGGGCATTATTTTATTGCCTAGAAGGTTTGTCTGTTATTATTTTGACCTCATACAGTTGAAAGGTGATGGACGCATTTCAAATATTTGCTTGGCTTGTCAGTGTTGTAATGCAATTTAAAATGTTGCTCTCAGATTTTATTGGCTGGTCATGTCCATGCACTCCCATATGTTCTGCTGAAATCATTGGTTAAAGGAGTTTCCATACAATATATGTGCTTCGTGAAAGGGACCAATTTGAAAATGTGAGAGATAGACTTGCAGCCCGAAACAGGCAGATGGTGGTAGTCAATCTCTAGTGTTTATCAGAAGTGCTTAGAGTGAAGTAAAATACACAAACTGCTGGAATTTCCTTCAGCAGATTAACCCCATATTTGGGGAAATTCAATGGGTGGTTTCTGAACTAAATATAACAGAAATCTGATGAGTTTTGATTATCGTCTAACTTAAAAACTGGACTAAAATCCTTACATTTCTATTTGAACCTATCACTACGCCGATTTCTATACAGAATAGTCCACCAAAATCTACTGTTGAAAAAAAGCACTGCACACCAAACAGCATTGTGAAAAACAGTTGTCCGCAATACTCAGTTGCAGGTTATTTAAGCCCAAAGCACTCAGTGAAGTAGAAAATGAACTAGGTAACAGTTGAAATACATTTAAATGTTGGTAGAAGTTGATGCACTCCGCATTATTCATGTGCAAGAGTGCCAAGTCAAAACAATTCCCACTGTGAGAGAAATTCTTTTGAACACAACAATTATTTTGACTGAACTTAAATTTGTCAGGCCAACAGGCTGTGTTGGAGAGATAGAAAATAGACATCCCAGCTGCTCAGTAAATAGTTGACACGCAGGATCACCCCTTTCTGGTAACATGTTTAGTCCTGTTTTGAAGCATTTTTTCACCATAGCATCAAGCCTCAGTTGCCTGGGACCTTGGAAGGAAAAGGGAGCAGCAAGAAGGGGCAGTAATTTATTATATTGCTGGGGTCAGCAGAGGGTTTCTTGAGGAGGGGGTTTGACCTCTGTGTGTTTCCATGCAACGGGCAAGGTGGCCATGGCGATGGATGCGTTGAGGATGTCGGTGAGCGCACTGCTGGTTTTCTTGTGTCCCAGGTTGAAGACTTGGTGGGGGCATGGTTCAGTTGGTGCTCTGGAGAGAATGGAGGTCATCATGGCTGTGGTCTTTGGCGTGGTGAGTGACTTTCATGTGGAGAGCGGGTGGTTGTGGGTGGTGTCTTAGGGTGTTAGGAAGTGGCCGATGTCATTGGGTTGTAGGTCAAAGTTGCAGTTGATTTTGGATATCTTCTTGAAGAAGTAGTTCACCATGGTGTTGTAGAGAGCTTGGGAAGGGCGGACCCTGTTCTCGGTGGCTGAAGGGCAAGAGAATTCTCTGACAATGCTGAAAAGTTCCTTGGTGTGGATGGTGTTTGCTTCAATGCAGTTTGTTATGGCATGCTCCTTAGCTGCTTTGATTATTACAAGGAACAACAGTGTCTCCTGTGGAGAAGATACTTAATAGTAGATTAAAGGAAGAGGTGAAAATTTGCATATATCTGCAGGGATTTCGGTTGAGATGTCAGGTAGAGATGAAGCCATAAACACTGATTATGTTTTTTAATCAATAAATTGAAAATTAGAATCACAGTGAAAGTGGTTTTACACGAAATATCAGAAATTATTTACAGTTGTGTAATGTGTCCCAAGTGAAATTATGAACCAAAAACATAGAAATAACATTTGTTAAGCAATATGTGAAAGGTTTCAATTAAACTTTGTTGTTTCCAAAAAAACGACTACTCTCTTTTTTTCAAAAATACGTAACATCTATATGGTGATAGAGTGCCAGTCGCAGTAGTTCGCTTTTCTTAATTGTCGATGGCGTTTCGACCCTAATATGGATAAAGGGTCTCTTCAGGACCTACAGTGTTGGGGACATCTGGGGAAATTAAAATATATTTGTTTAGTAATGTCGATCCAATTACTGAGTAGGAATAGTATTCTAGAGTTGGGAGCTGGAAGAATGACCTGATTTGCGAATAGCTAGGATATAAGTGCTGTGTGTGAAGAAACCGTGTGCAGGTGAATTTAAAATACTCACTAGTAAACCCAGCCGGGTTCTGTTAGGGAAGAAAAAATCATATGGACTGCTTTAGATGGCAAAATATTAATAGACAAAGGGTAGTTGTAAGTATGAACATATTTCTGTGGCACTTACCCCTTCGAGCGTGTGTCTTGTAGCAGGTCAGGAAAGCACAATGGCTGTCCTCTAGGTTGCTGTGCTTGGCATGCGGGTAATCCTTTGTTGGTATTGTGCTCCGTGTGGGCGTTTATTTGACTGTATAATATTCTGTGGTAGAAACACCAAACAATCGTAAGTTGTTGCTCAGTTTGCCCAGTATTTGTAATTACAGTGAAGAGTTCCCTTAATTATAGGAGGATTGATAATTGGTAACATGGGGAAAGCAAGCTGGATGCAGGTGATTCCTTTATATTACCCGAGTAATTTTCTTATGTGTAAATGTGTAGGCATTTATATGTGTGAATGTGTAGGCATTTATATAGCGCACTGCTACCCGTGGGCGTCCTGGCGCTTAGACCGCTGCGAAACCCTTCCTGGCTTCCCTGAGAGATGGTCCCTTACTGGGAATCTCCAGGGTGAGACCAGGCATCCCCGGCAGTCTGGTGGGGCCGTTAGTGAAGATGAGGCAAGCTAATGCCCAGAGTTGCCGAGTGTGATCGCTGATCAGAGTGGGCACCGAGGCGAGAGAATTATCGAGTCCGCTGACCCTGGTCCCGAAACCTGCCGCGCCGGGAATCGAACCCTGGTCCCGGGCCGTCCTCTGCTCTCGGGTCTGCCGCCTCTAACCAGTGAGCCACACTACTTCACTTATGAAGGGTCCCTTTGTCATGTGAGCCCGTATTATTGTATATCTACATCCATTGTAAGGTGTGGAAAAAAGCGTGCGGAATCGCTTCACTGTAGAAAGTCTATATATAAAAACCATAGTTCATATAGTTTCTTAGTCATTACCAATCTCATTGGCAGTGGGTTCTATGGCAGTCGAGGTGGTCTATTACCGCAAATCTGTTTACGTGGCGCATTAAGCCTTTGTTAACAGAAGGGTTTCCTCCCATTGTCACCTTAAGCAGGGCCCAGCATCCTTACGTACCTTTCTGTGTTTATTTTAGCCAGCAGCAAACAACCCACTTCCATCGGTTCTCCAGAGGTTCAATGACGCCGAACCCACGTTTACGGGTTCTAGTTATAGTCACGTCAGTACCAGTTGGCTCCCTTTTCAATAGCAGCCTGCACGGCGGCTGCCGCCTACAGCTGCTAGTGACAGACACGCATGACGTGACCGACAATATGTATTACAAGAATGTTTTGGCAGTTTTTAAGGCCAATTTCCTCAGTAATGCGATATGTGTAAAGGGGGCATCCGATTTATAAAATTAGTAAAACTAATCCAGGGTATATCTTATTTTTATATACTGAGATGCAAATCAGACGCAGTGGCTCCCGTGAGTGCGCATGGTGTACCTGTCATGATCTTTTCGGCAGAGCGTAGTTAGTGCAGGAGGGCAGCTATTGTTACGGAAGTTGGAGTTAGGCCACAATTTAAGTCATTGTGTGAGGCCATGTGTGTGTGTACAGTCATCGGTGCAGGAATACGGGGGAGGTCGGGGGCAGGATCTGATTATATTATATAACAAGGTTTTACGAGCAGGTTAATCGTTGTGTAATGAATACTGCAGAGTGATGACATGAATTTATGGATAGTACAATGTGAGCAGAATATTATGTTAAAGCCAATGATAGTGAATCGAACATTTATTAATATCCAATTAAAAGGTTTCATTTCGTCATGTTATACAGTTATATGGTAGGCCGGTGAGGTGAAGTACAACACAATATAATACAGTGCGAATTTAGTATTATAAGTGGTGAGACCAGTATTAATCACCTTTTATTACATAGTATTCCTGTTGACCTGAAAAACATTGTATATATATTGGAAGAAAGTAGTCACATTGGTTATACATTCTATTCGAGTAATACATGTACAGTAAATTGCATACTTTTCTTATTGTGGTCCACAGTTCATTATCCATACATTGGAAAAAATGTTCTTAATGGATTATACATTGGATAAAAGTGATATATGTCCAGCAGATTAACCTGATTCCACATGCAATTTGAATGCTTGATTCCCACAGTTACAGACTTTGTAATGCTACAGTTTCAAATTTTTAGACCAGAGTTGCCACAAACCCGCGCCATTCTTCTGCAGTGTTCAGGCCCTGATTAATAGAGTTGATTCTATCTATCCACTGGCATTCACGTCTTTGTAGGATTTGTGAGATATCCTCCCCTCTTTCCGGGATGTAATCAATGTCAATTATTTGCCATTTGATATCTTCTGCTGAATGATTTTTATCTTTGTAGTGAGAGACCAAAGAAGCATTCTCCACCGAACGTCATATGCGACTCAGATGTTGTCCAATGGGGGCTTTGATTGGTTGTTGGGTCTGTCCTAAACATGGTAAATCAAACGAACGCCATATACAGTAGATCACAATTCGGGTGTTGCAATTGGAGAAAAAGTTTAGTGTGTGCTTCCAAGACCCAAGCTTAAAGGTCTGTCTGTTGGACGTAAAAGGGCACACAACACAGTTGCCACATTTATGATGTCCTTTAATCTCGGGCAAGCCCCAAGAGGATTGCAGTGTCTTTGTCTTAGGTCTGGTGATTTCAGTAGAGGATCTGACCAGATGGTCTTTTATATTTTTACCTCTTTTGGTTGCAAAAAGTGGAATTGCCATCTCAGGGTCGTAATTCCTAATTATAACCCAATTCTTTGTGATCCTTAAAATACTTAATCACCCTGGTTCCGTTGTTATGTAATGTTATAGAAGTTTTATATTGCGCACAACTACTCGAGAGTATCCTGGCGGACAGAGTGACCGTGACCTGGCGAGGAAAAAGGGGTTTAAACTGGAAGGTTAAAGAAGAAGGTGTTGAGTTGTTTTTTAAATAACCTAGAGTCATGGATGTCGCGTAATTCCAAGGGAAGAGAAATGCAAGCTTTAGCTGTTTTCACAGAGAGGGACTGACCACCGAGCCACATCCTACGGAATATGGGAGTCATCAACCGGCATTGGGAGGCTGAGCGCAGAACCCTACTTAGAGCATAGAAAGCAAAACGCTTCATAAGGTACGTTAGGACAAGGCCATGCAGGGCTCAGTGGGCAAGAGTGAGAGCTTTGAATTGCACTCTGTGTGCCACAGGGAGCCAATGTAAATCACACAGGTGCTGTCTTACGCTTGATCTTCTGGAGATGTTAACCAGAAGTCTAGTCGCGGCATTCTGTATGGTCTGCAGTTTTTTAACTAGATAGCCTGGAATTTCCGAGTTACAGAGCATTGGCGTAGTCAATGCGAAAAAGGATAAGAGCTCGAGCGACCGTTTCCTTAGCTGGCCTGGGAAGCAGAGGAAAGAATCGTCTTTGAGATTTAAGAGTGCCAAACACACTCCGGTGAGTTTCTTAATTTGCGTCAAGAAACAAAGGTCTTCTACAAACTATACCCCCTAATTCTTTGCTGGGGTGCCCACAGAATTTGGTTGGGGAAAGTCAGGAGGCCACAAAGATTCTCTGAAGGCAGGGGGGAACTGACCATAAAAAAGGACCTCCGACTTGTCCTCTTTGCACTTCAGTTGAGCAAGTGCAAGCCACTGAAACACCGACGCAAGACATTTCTGGGCCCCCTCAGTCGACAGGTCAGAGTCTTCCCAGGTAAAAAGCAGCTGGGTATCATCGGCATAGGCTATTATTTTTGCTCCCAGCTCCTCCGCCAGAAAGCTCAACAGAATCAGATAAATATTAAAAAGCAAAGGGCTAAGAGTGGAACCCTGTGGGACTCCCGTAGATAGTTTCCTGGAAACCAATGAAAAAGGTGGCATCCAGACCTGCTGGGTGCATACTTACAGAAAAGATTTCAGCCATTCCCAGGCTGGGCCCACAAGGCCAATGTCTGAGAGCCGAGTGAGAAGTAGTTGGTGGGGCACCGTATCAAAGGTGGCAAAGAGATCGAGTAGCACCAAAGCTGCTCTGCCGCCCGCGTCCAGACATTCCCTTATCGCCTCAGCCATTTCCACCAGTGCAGTCTCTGTGCTATATGATGCCCTAAAGCCAGTTGTGAGTAGGGTTCCCTTGTTTTTCCTTTACGGTCTTACCTGCTTTGAAGCATTGGTGGTAATTGTTGATAGCCCTGACCAGATGCCTGAGTTTGGAGAGTTTGAAAACAGAAATTGCAGTGCGAGATTAAAGCTCACTTGAAAACAGATTTAATTTTGATGATGAAAGGCCTCCTTTCCAAACTTCAGCAACTTCGGTCACATAAAATACAATAGTGTACTTTTCTGAAGGAATTTGTTTACTTGAGCAACCTCCCTGCGGTGCATTTCACAATGACCCAGTGATGTACAAATGATTTCACAGTACCTATCTACCTTCCATCCAAAATAGCATGTATGAATGCCGGTTTTGAAAACTGTTTGAATACTGGTGTTTAAAGATTCCCTTGATTGGTGGATTAATTTCCTCAATCAGTTGGTGTCTCCTATATATTTCTGCGTCCTGATGAGGACCCAGTTTTAAATAATCTCAGTCCAGGGGTTGAAACGTCAACAAAAACATTATACGTGGACTGTTTTTCAAGAAACAGATGGTGGCTATCAACACTCGCTTAGCGGGGGTTGATCTCTAATATCTATTATCCCTATCAGCCATATATTTCTGTACATAGCAGGTATGCACTTTATGCTCCTTTTTTTTGGAGCACCTTGTGTTCGATAGAGCAAATATAAGTTTTACTTCTCACTATCAACAATCAAAGCAAAGAATAAGTTGCTAAGATAAAATAAAAAGATACATATGTAAAGCTTAGCTATTTGTGTTAGAGGTGTTTCTATCACTTTCTTGAGACATTGCTATGGAAGTCAAAGTCTACACTTCCACCAAAGGGACCACCTTTTTGTTAAAAATAAAAAAGAGGGCTGATTTGAAGGCAGTGAGGTTTGTTGGATTCCTGTTGGAGCGCCATCATCTTTCCAGTCACATGCATTCGTGTTTGATGGACCGGAGTTTTAGGGTGAACCAGAAGGTGTGTTTGGTGGCTCTGCTCGTGCTGTCCAGTTTTAACAGGGCGAATTTATTGGTGCACTTCGAGCTTAAAGCTGAGAAAGTCTGGATGGACAGCTCCGGGTTGCTGGTGGTGTTGTGCCTGGTGGCGTTGAAGGCGATGGTCCACTGGGTCTCTGTAACTTTGTTCCATCTGCGTTGGGAGGGTCAGATGGGATTGGTAGTGGAGCTCAAGCTGCCTGCAATGGTGAAGTGGATTATACTGTGGTTGGTCCAGGTTAGCTCAGTGAAGTGGCTGAACTTGATCTGTCACTTGCTGTGATGAAAGGGTCCAGTGTGTGTCCTGGGATCTGTGTGGGGCAGGTGACCAGCTCTGTGAGGCCGATGTTGCTCATGATATCCAGGAGGTTGCTGGAGTTATTGTCTTTCGGATCAATAAGGTGGAAGATGAGGTCCCTGAGGAAGATATAGTGACTGGAGTTGATTGCTAGAGGGGAGATGAATTTGGAGATTAGCCTACTGTCAGCTTTACACTCATTGAAACAAAACATGCTTTAAATCAATGCAATCAAGCAAAGGCTCCTGGACTGGATGGAGTTCTTATGGATTTATTTTTAGATACTCAAGATCTATGGGCTCCACTGTTAACAAATGTTTTTAACAAAATTGCTCAATCAAAAGCTCCGCCATCTTGGAAAACAACTGTAATCGTTCCCATATATAAAAAAAGGGGATAGGTCGATCACGAAAAACTATAGACCTATCTCTTTAATAGACTCTACTGCAAAGCTAATGGGCAGACTGATCTTAAATAGATTAGAGGACTGGGCACTGGAATAGAATATTAGTATCCCATGCCAATTTGCCTTTAGAAAAGTGAAAGGTACGGTAGACCAGTGTCTGAACCTGAGTCTAATTATGGCGAAATACACAACTGCAAAAAAAGCTCATCTCCACCTAGCCTTCATGGATGTGTCCGCAGCCTTTGACTGCATGGCACAGCCTAAGCTGTGGCAGATCATGGAGGAGATGGGTATTGATTTGAAGATTATTAATATTATTTGTGACCTGTATACAGATGCTTTACCCTGTGTTCGATTTGGGAGGAATGGTGAGTGCACAAGGCCATTTAAAATTGCAAGAGGTGTGAGACAGGGGTGCGTCCTTGCCACCTTCCTAGTCGCACTCTATACTAATGGTGTGGAATCCACATTGTTGGGCTCTACACCAGATGTCCCTTATATTAATTCAGCGCAAGTGCCAATTTTATTATATGCAGACAACGCCGTACTCTTAGCGCGTACTACTAATGCACTGCGTCATCTACTCCAGATTATATACAATTTATGTGTAACTTAAGCATGAAAGTGAATTATTAAAGGTCATTTATTTTTGTAGTTGGTTCAAAATATCAAAAATATCCGCAAATCACTACTGATGAGGGAAAAATGGGGGTTGTCGATTCTTTTCAGTATTTAGGGATTATGTTTGATTCTCAAACAAAATGGCAAAAGATGATTACTAATAGAGGAACTCATATGGAAAAAAAATATTAGGGCTCTAACTAAGTTTATAAAAAAAACTGGTTTAAAACCAGTAGATCCAAAAAAACAGTGCGCCAAGACTGTAGCTACCGCTACCTATGGGGCAGCTGTCTGGGGCATAAAATACTGTACAAAACTGCAGATTATCAAAGATAATTTCTTAAAAAGGGTCCTTTCATTACCACAGTCATGTGCCAACTACAAGTGTCACATGGAACTAGGTGCCCCTTATATAACTGATATAATTGCAATGGCCCCTATCCTAATGTGGCACTCAATATAGCGAAAGGAGTCCTTTGCCTTGACAAGAGAGATTATCAAAGATGTCCTGAAATTAGATGGAGTAGGTAATATTGCTTGGCTAATTTATGTTGAAATAACATTGAAGGCGGCTGGGCCTCATTACCTCTATTTGGAACCTTCTAACTGCAGTTCTATATCCAAAACTAACCTAAAAGCTCGACTGCTTTTGAATCGCCAGATAAAAAGGGAGATTAAAAATATTAATCTCCCAACAGTTAAATCTTACCTGGTGTGCCCCACCTTAGAATTAACAAATTGAAATAGAACATATTTAACCTTCCTTACTAACCTGCAACATAGGTATGTCTTGGTGAGGTTTCGTTTAAATTATATTCCGTTAATGCTGGTTACTCCTCGCAATGTTTATGTTGTTTCTGGACTCCCATTTTGTACATGTGATAATACATCCATGCAGGATGACATACATTTTTTGTTTTTCTGTAAATTTTATTATAATGAAAGGAAACGTTTCATTATCCCTATTATGCAAAAAATAAATTTTAAACAGTGTCGTGTAGCACCTTATTATCTCCAGCTACTTCCTGATCCTTTTATCTGTCTCTCTTTAGCATCTTTTTTATTACTGGCACTAAGAAAGAGATCTATAACTACCTGAAATTATATTCCTACCAAATGAAATGATTTTAATATTGTGTAAATGATCATGAATTTCTATCTGTATTTTTAAAGTAACAATCTTTTTTCATGTGTGTTGTAATGTTGTGTATTGTTTTTTATATGTAGTATACTTTTTATGCTTACTTTGTGTTGGCGAAATAAAGTTTCTGACTGACTGACTGAATTCGGAGATGACTTTTCAGAAGTCGGGGGGGACCTGGGGGTCTGTAGGCGAGGGTTCCTCTGATGGTTGTCTTGGCGTCGGTTTGAATTTGAAAGTTTTGGTGCTCCATCATTGATGTTGTGTCATCTTCTGTGGTTGTGCAGCGGAGGGTTTCCTTGTGGATGATGCCTCCTCTGTGCTTGTTGGTGCTGTCTCCGTCTTGTAGTTGTGGGGTTTGTGGTCACAATGTTGGGGGTTGAAGCCAGGTCTCAGTGATAAAGATCACATCGGGTTGTGGGTGGTGATGGTGCCCTAGATTTCTGGGGCTTGTTAGCAAGGGAATGAGTATTGAGCAGAATGCACTGGAGTGGTTCCGGGGTGTTGAAGGTCTGTTGGGTGGGAGAGTATACTTCAGCTAATCATCTGTCTTCAGCAGTTTTTCAGGGACACCACAGATTAGGAGTGAGGAGAATATGCAATGCTGCCATGACATGGAGAGAATGTGTGAATCACTTCTTCCAGCCAACATTTTGCAGGACTCTGACTTGATATGCTCTGGCGATTCATGTGGAAATGCTTTAAAAATGTACACGGTCTGCCTCTTCAAGAACAAACTCTTGTGGAGGACAATAAATGGAAAGTGAGAATTCTGTGACAACAAACCAACTCATGCAGATTTAGCATGCATTGCTCTGTCCTAAAAGGGATCTTGCACATCAGAGAGTAGCTTGGAATTAGTTATGTGGTTGCCACGAATTAAAACCTTGTCTGTACTTTTATAACTCATTTCAAGATCAATAACCCTTGGACAGACTTTGAGATAATCAGAAAGAAAAAGGATAGTTTCACTCCCTTGCAAGTATCTGAATACTGGTAAACTAGTTCTATAATTTCAATCTTAGACCGGATATAATATAATGTCTGTTGTGCCAGCAACATGCATTTGAAACACTCCTTCTATACTTGAAAATGATTATATGTATTTATGAGGTGTTTATATGGAAGTCTGTCTGGACCTAGTTGAAAAGCAGAAAGGCCTAAGACAGGATGAAGTAAGATATATAACCAGAGAGTGAGTTTATGCAGAAGTGCTGGGCTTCAAGATGGAGGTGTACTATTTGTGTGTTGGGATGTAGTGTCCCTTATAGCTGTGTGTCTTCAATGTTTTCCTAAATTGAGAAAGGCAGAGGGTGGCCCTGATGGTTACAAGAATGATGTTCGAAATGCTAGGTGTGCACACGGAGAAGGTCTGCTGCTTAGTATTTCCTTTATTGTTCTTCATCGTCTGCAGTTTAATGTAAATATGATTGTGCAGAAAAGCACTTGAGACTGTGAACTCGTTAGCTAGGTAGACAAGGTGGTTGTCGTAATGGATTTGTTGATGATGCATCTGGTCTTGAAGGTGGTATAGGCTGGGAAGGGGAGCTGATGGAGTTCCAATGGGGTTGAAATGCTGCTGCTATATTTCTTCAGCCTTGATGAATTGTATCTTTCATGATGTTCATATTGTTAACATCCAGCAATGAGAAGAAAAAGGGTAAGGGATTCTACCATTATTTGCCTTCAATCATCCAAGTTAGGTTCCACCTGGCAGACAGCTTGCTTCACCTTATAGATTTTTTTTGTTTTGATGCCTGTAATGAAAATCTTTCTTTCATTTACTGGTTATTTAATTTCATGCAGGCATCTATTCATGAACCTCCTCTGAATGATGTGGGACATTCTTTTCCCTAACTGGTTAAGCAATACTGCTTGGTGATTCAATTTAGAAGCAGCTTGCAAACATTTTAACCTTACTGTGCCATACAAATCATGCAGTGTGGCCCCTAATGGTCACTTGAAATGGTCACATAGACCCAGATTCCAAGAAGGTTGGAAGAAGTTAAAGTATGTTTTGCACCCAGTTAACAGAGAGCAGTAAAATCCTCCTAAACAAGGTTGTTTGGCCTCTATATTTTCAATAGCTGTATTACAGAGAATAGATGTTTTCACTCTCAAGCATTGGGTCTAGAGCATGGGTACTCACAAACTTTCTCTCGGGGGCCAAATTTAGAGTGTGGTTTGTGGCTGAGGGCCGCATCGGTGGGTCAAAGGGGGAGGGGGCGGGGCTAAAGCAAACAAAAATTGTGACCATGAGGTTAAACACAGGTCCCTGCAGCAGACACCTTCGTCCACTGAGCCACCAGACCCAGAATATACACATCTTTCTCTCTCTCCCTCCTTTTCTCTCTCTCCCTCTCTCCCTCCCTCCCTCTCCCTCTGTGTCTCCCTCCCTGTAACTCCCTCCCTGTCCCTCCCTCTGTGTCTCTCTCCCTCCCTCTGTGTCTCCCTCCCTCCCGGTGTGTCTCCCTCCCTGTCTCCCACTCTCCCTCTGTGTCTCCCTCCCTGTCTCCCACTCTCCCTCTGTGTCTCCCTCCCTGTCTCCCACTCTCCCTCTGTATCTCCCTCCCTGTCTCCCACTCTCCCTCTGTGTCTCCCTCTGTGTCTCCCTCTCCCTCTGTGTCTCCCTTCCAGTTTCCCACTCTCCCTCTGTGTCTCCCTCCCAGTCTCCCACTCTCCTTCTGTGTCTCCCTCCCTGTCTCACACTCTTCCCCTGTGTCTCCCTCCCTGTCTCCAACTCTCCCTCTGTTTCTCCCTCCCTGTCTCCCACTCTCTGTTTCCCTCCCTCCCTCCCTCTGTGTCTCCCTCCCTCCCTCTGTCTCTCCCTCCCTCTGTGTCTCCCTCCCTCCCTCTGTGTCTCCCTCCCTGTCTCCCACTCTCCCTCTGTGTCTCCCTCCCAGACTCCCACTCCCCCTCTGTGTCTCCCTCCCAGTCTCCCTCTCCCTCTCTGTCTCCCTTCCAGTCTCCCACTCCCCCTCTGTGTCTCCCTCCCAGTCTCCCACTCTCCTTCTGTGTCTCCCTCCCAGTCTCCCACTCTCCCTCTGTGTCTCCCAACCTGTCTCCCACTCTCCCTCTGTGTCTCCCTCTGTGTCTCCCACTCTCCCGCTGTGTCTCCCTCCCTGTCTCCTACTCTGTTTCCCTCACTCTGTGTCTCCCTCCCTCCCTCCCTCCGTGTCTCCATCCCTCCCTCCCTCTGTGTCTCCCTCCCTCCCACTGTGTCTCCCTCCCTGTCTCCCACTCTCTGTTTCCCTCCCTCCCTCTGTGTCTCCCTCCTTGTCTCCCTCCCTCTCTCTGTGTCTCCCTCCTTGTATCCCTCCCTCTCTCTGTGTCTCCCTCCCTCCCTCTGTGTCTCCCTCCCTCCCACTGTGTCTCCCTCCCTGACACCCATTCTGTTTCCCTCCCTCCCTTTGTGTCTCCCTCCTTCCTCCTTGACTCCCTCCCTCTGTGTCTCCCTCCCTCCCTCCCTCCCTCTGTGTCTCCCTCCCTGTCTCCCTCTCTCTGTTTCCCTCCCTCCCTCCCTCTGTGTCTCCCACTCTCTGTTTCCCTCCCTCCCGCCCTCTCTCTGTGTCTCCCTTCTCCCTCCCTCTGTATCTCCCTCCCTCTCTGTCCTCTCGCCTGTGTGTGTGTGTCAGCCCTCAGCCCTGGCTGAGACAGCTACCCCGGCCGTGCGCACACAGCCGCACCAAGTACTTCAAAGGTCTTTAAAAGACCATTTACATGTTAATTAGGCTTTGTTGAATTTCACCTCTTAGGCCCCTGCAGCTCCCCTCTGACAATCACTGGAATCACCCGGGCCCCCACAGAGCACAGTCTGAGTCCAAGCTGCTGCGACTGTATTTGCGAACACTATTTAATTTATTTAATTTTAAGCACAGGTGTCTGCAATGTCCGCGGGCCGCCCAGGAAGGCTTGCCGGGCCGTACTATGAGTACCCCTGGTCTAGAGTAGGACAGTACCTTGTGCAGTTACTACAAACTGGCAAAAGACAAAATAACTCTGATCTGCTTCCAAGGCGTAAAGTGAGGACTAAGAGAACAAACATAGGATGCAGTGGGCCATATTAAATAAAGTGAGCACTACGATAACACTTGTCTCTTCCACAGTCTTGGACTGACTGGTGTCTTAAGTAGCTTTTTACCACAATTGACAGTGGTAAATGATGGTTGCTTAGCACAGGAGCTTTTATGGTCAGTGCTGGTTCTGGCTGAAAATATAGAAGCACATTTTGACATAGCTAAAGTAAGCAACAGAACAGACCACAGTGCCATTTGCATAACAACACAATTGAAAGATAACATAGTGTAGCTCAACAAAATAGTCAGGATGTAACACAAAAAAATGCATTACAACACAACAAAATCACATTGCAATAATTCAGGACAAAATTACAGCTAAAATAAAACAATAGAACACATCATAACTACAGGAAAATTCCAAAGAGCGAATATGCACAACTATTCTTGTCAACAATTAGCATCTCCTAAATCGTGTTTTCATATCACGGAGGTAAAAGGTGTATGTTGCAAGCACTTAATTTATAACAAAGGACATGAACTAGCACCTGATAAAAATTTTTGGGGATCTAAGACAATTTCTGTCACAGTTTTATTCTGACTAGTGTCTTAAATGGTTTTAGATTTGCAGCATCTCTAATTTACAACCTTAGAAGGTGGTAAACCGTTGCTGGCCTAAGCCCCGTGCGTCTCTTCCCTAAATAAATGTAGAATAATTTGTTGACATATTAAAAGGAAACAGGACATAATACAATTTTATCAACAAGCAATGTAACAATACAATTAAACAAAGAAAGGACCAGCACAACACAAAAACTGAACGGCACACCGCAACCACATTAAAACAAAAAAAGTTTGAAGAGAATTTTATTATAGAAGAAAGCAACATATTGTATAAACCACTTTGAAAAGTATAATTATATATGTAACAATTGAACAACCATGATATAAAACCGCTTATAAAAAACAAATTGTTGCAGATAAAGAAATGATAATATATCTAGAGGAGGAAATAAAAAAAGAAAATAATGTAATGATATATAAAAAATATGCTTCAGAGAACTAAAAGAAAGAACCAAGAGCAAAAATAGAAAAAGTATAACGACTCAGGTTATCAATATAATAGCTATGATATGGAGACATAGAAAATTAAATATGTAACATTTTAATAATGTAAACATTTCAGGGGGGTTTGGGAACTTCTTTTAACAATGGATAATGCTGAGCCACATTACTAGCAGACTTGTTTAAAAATGTTGTTACATGAGACCATATAGCATCCCTTTTAATAAAGAGGAATATTGGGGAAGCATAGGCTTGGTCTAATCGGTAATTGTAGCACACACTATACAACCATGCTTCAAATTAAAGTTGTGAAGATTGCTTACGAATTCTGTTGAAAGGCAACTATTATTAATAAGTCTACTATAGCAGTATTACATGCAAGGGTGGACCAGTGGTCTGGGAGGGTACCCACAAAAAAATTTGAAGGGGAAAATGGAAACTTTGTGTGAAAAATATTATGAATTTTTGACCAAACTTTTAACCAGAACTTTTGGGTATTAGGACAAGAAAAAAGAATGTGGTACAAATCAGCAGCTGTAGCATTACAAGAGCATCAGTGTGACAAGACCTTCGGATTAATTTTGTGTAAGGTATTTATGGTGATCATGAGACTATTATATAGGAAAAAGAGAGTTTCTGTTGTGTTGGAAGAACTTGATGTTGTGCAAAGTTTTGATCATAGTTTGTCCCAAAGTGCAATAGACCACAAACTCTGAAAATCCCTCTTGCACTGTAATTCAGTGTCTGTCTTATCCCTTTGTCACGGAGATTTATTGAGAAATGTATAGATTGTGAAGGTATTAAGGTGAATGGATAATATAGGGAAAATGTTTTATGTGGTAACAGTAGGAGTAGTTGTCGATAAAGAAGATAAGGTGGTAGTAACAATTTGGATCATGTTGTGTTTTTGTTATAATAGGATTGTTGAGGGTTACATAGTAATTGTGCTGCCAGAAAGGTCAGAAAAGAATCATTTGAATTGTGTTGATATACCCAAAATAGCCCCTGTATCTCCAGGATTTCCCCAAAAAGGCTTATAATTGAATTTTACAAAATTAATATGGCAAATTGAAGATTGAAGAAATCAATTGTTATCTGAAAGATTTGAAAAGAAATGAGGTTGCAATAGCTTATAAGTAGTGTTATGGATAGGACATGATAGATAACAAGATTTTTGAGTAAATTAAAGACATTCTTTAAAAGAAAAGGGAGAGAGAAGGGAACGTTCAATATTTTTCCAAAGGGGAGAAGAATTGGGAGGTGAGCCAAATAAGCATCAAGAGACCTGCTTAAGCAGAAATGTAGAATGATAAGCCTGGAAGTCAGGAAAATGTACACCCCAATTAAGTTTATTGTGCTTGAGTCTAAGAAGAGACATACTATGTCTTTTATGATTATATACAAAAGAAGAAAGTCTAGAATAAAAATTCTTTAAAAAGTAAGCAGGAATAGTAATGGGAATAGCAGATATGTTTTAAAAAACAATTGGTACAAGCATCATAATAGAATCAAGTCTACCCCACCAGCATAAATAGAGAGTGCCATTTAGCAGTTGAAGTTGAAGTTGAAGTAAAACAGCAAGAACCGCATTCATATTTACGGTCGGAGTTTGTTTAACGGAAGGTGCAACCCAAGTCATAAATATTTAATTTTGTGGGGGGTTCAAGCAAAGTTAGAAAGGGGGAAATCTTGTTAATAGCAAAAAACATTGAGGGAGGATTTCACATTTGTCAATATGCACCCTGTAACCTAAGAGTGTTGAAAATGATTTACCTTCCATAAGAAATGCAGGAAGAGAAGATTCAGGTTTAGATAAAAATAGGAGATTATTGACAGCATAAACGCTGAGTTTAACCCCTCCCATGCTCATGACGGAGCCGCTCCGTCATGAGCATCGGCTGAGCTGTGCTCATGACGGAGCGGTTCCGTCATGGCCCTGCCGCCGCGCCTGCGCGGCGCGTTCTATTGAGCGGGCGGGGCCATGACGGAAGCGCTCCGTCACGAGCTCAGCTCAACCGCGGCTCGTGACGGAGTGGCTCCGTCACGAGCATGCGGCCGCCGCTCGCCCCCCCTCCCCCCCCTAGCGCTGCGGCGGAATTGCCGCCGCAGCGAAGGGGTTAATAGGTTAATTCCCATGTTGAAAACCAATAATATTAGTGTTTTGTCTAATGTTTGTAATAAAAGGCTCCAACACAAGAATAAAAAGAAGTGGAGATAGAGGGAAACCTTGTGAAACACCTCTCTTTAAAGACAATGAAGGAAAAATAAGGCCATTCACATAAATAAAGCTGTAGGAGCAGAATATAAAAGGGTGATGAAAAAATTACATTTTGGGATAAAACTGAACCAAGAAAGTGTGTGAAAAGTAAATGACCAATCCATATGATGAAAAGCTTATTCTGCATCCATGGAGATGGCTGCTAATGAGTGGGATTTTTTATTAGATGTATTCGATATATTGAAGAAAATTGTGGTATTGTCAGAAAGAACTCTTCCTTTAATAAAACCTGAAGGCTCTTTTCCAATAAGTGAAGCTAAAAGTGTATCTAATCGAAGAGCAACAAATTTAGCAAAAATGTTGTAGTCAGAATTAAATAAAGAAATTGGTCTGCAGTTCTCACATAAATGTGGATCCTTAGCATCTTTGGGAATAAGACAAATAAGGGCTTCTGGGAAAGTGCCAATAGAAGCGTTAAAGGAACTTAAATGAGAAAACAGAAAACAAAGTTTTGGAAGTAAGCGTTTAGAAAAATTCTACAGAAAACTGTCTGGTTCACAAGCTGTGCCAGTTTTAATTGTTTTTAATGCTGGAGAGATATATTCTAAGGTGAAATCTTTATCTAGTGAAAAAAAAGTCTATATCAGCAGGAAAATTCTTCTGAATAGATGAAAGATAATGTTGTATATCAGCAGAATTGGAATCAGATTCAGGGGTATAAAGGGAAGTATAAAATGTTTTAAATTCATCCAAGATTTCTAAATCTTTAATTTTAAGATATGTGGAAATCAGTTTACCTGCCTTGTTTTGGCCACAATAGTAACGGACACTGCCTTTAAGAAGGTAGAAGGAAGCGTTCTCTGTGGAGAGCTTGTTATATATAATAGTTTCTATAATAACTGTATCCAGATAGGATTTAGATGTTTTGACATTATAATGTGTATCTACTAATTTAATCTGTTTAAGAGTGTCAAGTGCTTTTTGAGAGTTTAATTTCCTTTTTTAGTAATGAAAGAGAAAATAAAATCTCTAACTGAGGCTTTAAACGTATCCCATATTACATGAAAGGAAGATCAGAGGTTGAGTTAAGGTTAAATAATTCAACAATAAAGGGTTCAAAGGTTGAGGTAAGGATTAGGTCAGTTAGTAAGGAGGTGTTGAAACGCCAACTACTATTACCTATGTGAGGGAGAGTAATTCTAAGTTTAAAATTATCGGGGCATGGTCAGACATCAATATATAGTCAATATCTGCCTATATAATGTGTTGTGTCAATGATATAGAGACAAACAAATAATCTTTATGAGATTGGGAGAAATGAATAGGAGAGACAACAGTATATTCTCGCATCTGTGGGTTAAATAACCTCCAAGAGTCAACAAGAGATCTTTGGTCAATTGGTGTGGTAAATTGCTGATGCTTTAAAGAGGGACGAAAAGTTACTTCAGAGGTACGATCTATATAAGGGTAAAAACTATGTTACAATCACCACCAAAAATTTAATATTGTGGAGGAATAGGCATCAATGTGACAGAGATTGCTGGACAATTTGTTTGTCATTTCTAGTAGGTGCATTAACATTGAACAAAGGGATAGACATATTATCAATTATAAGATGCACAATCAACCAACGACGGTCATCATCTGCTTCCTGGGAAAGAGCAGCAACATTTAGTTTTTTATGGCAAAGAGTAATAACTACATTCCCTTTGGCTGAACCAAGAGAAGAAAAAACTGATCCCGCCCATTGTCGCTTAGGCGTTAAAACCTCTGATACCTCAACATGGGTTTCTTGTAGAAACAAAGGGCCCCATTAGGATAGCGGGCGGAAAACCACCCCGCCCGCCATGGATGCGGGAAACAACCGCCCGCCATGGAGGCGGTGCAACCGGCAGACAAATTAGGATCGACCGCCACTAGAGACCGACCGCGGCGGTAGCGGTGAAAATGAAACCGCCCGACGTGTGCGGTGATGACAAAACTCCGACCGCGGCGGTCGGAAAAGCAGCTGGAAATACAACACCGCCCACAGGGAAAGCGGAGACACCGCACAGGAAATTACGATATCCCCGAGGGTGGCGCGGGCGGACCGGCAGGCACCGACCGCCGCGGTCGAAGGCAGGATTGCATGGGAGAAATGACGGACAAGCACCAGCAAAGTCACCGTAGCGGACGAACACGAAATCCATCGCGGTCGATGTCAAAGCACCGCAGCGATGCAAAATACTGCATAAACAAAGTAGCCCAGCAACAAATACATACAACACACACACACAGATACAGAAATGGCAAAGAAATACACAATACTACATAACCACACCCACTACACACCTGACAACCACTATCCAATTGGACACACCCACACAGCTGAGTACAAATCCACACCCTCCACTCACCACAATCCTTTGCATCTTCCCAGAACAGAAGGCCACACACCACATCTGAGAGAGGCAAAATCGCACACAACACCCACCACCACCATCAACACCACCATCACACCATCACAATCAAACCCCCAGCACAGAACACACCTCATCACCACACCCTTGCACCCACACACCCCTGCACCCACAAACACCTCAACACCCCCACACCATGACCTCACAAAAAATGCCCAAATTCACAGAGAGTGAGTTGACAGTCATGGTCAACGAGATTGTGAGAGTAGAACCACAACTATTTGGGAACCTAGTCCAATAGACACCATTAGCCACCAGGGCACAAATGTGGGAAAGGATTGTCCAAAGGGTTAATGCAGTTGGGACCACCCCAAGATCCAAGAAGGAGATCATGAAGCGGTGGCATGATCTCAAGAGGGTTGTCAAGGAGAAGAGGAGCAAGAACTGGACTGTGGCAAACTTGACTGGCAGTGGCCCTCCCGTCCCAATGAAGACATTCACACCATGGGAGGAGAAGGTGCTTGGTATCCTGCTACCTGAGAGTTACACAGGAGTAGCCGGGGGAGCGGAGGCTGGTAAGTACAGACAACCACATTGACTTTTACCTCCTTGCAATACCCAACCACCAATACACTGTCCATCCCTAAACAAGATGTAGCCAGCCATTCTGCTGAGGAGGCCTGTATGGGGCCGGAATGTCAGTACAACAACTCCCACCATAGCCCCTGTCCCACAGCCCAGCATCATGGAGGCCTGCCCCACCCAGGAGAAAGTGTCAGCCATTGCACTGTTTAACAAACAAACTAACAGGTTGGTAGCCATCTGCACTTGGAGGGTGTTTGTGGGAGGGAGGGAGGGAGGCCTGTCTCACTACTCCCAGCATGCCCCTTGTCCCACAGCACAGCAGCATGGAGGCCTGCCCCACCCAGGAGAAAGTGTCAGCCATTGCACTGTGTAACAAACAAACTTACAGGTAGGTAGCCATCTGCACTTGGAGGGTGTTTGTGGGGGTGAGGCCTGTACCACTACTCCCAGCATGCCCCCTGTCCCACAGCCCAGCAGCATGGAGGCCTGCCCCACCCAGGAGAAAGTGTCAGCCATTGCACTGTTTAACAAACAAACTAACAGGTTGGTAGCCATCTGCACTTGGAGGGTGTTTGTGGGAGGGAGGGAGGGAGGCCTGTCTCACTACTCCCAGCATGCCCCTTGTCCCACAGCCCAGCAGCATGGAGGCCTGCCCCACCCAGGAGAAAGTGTCAGCCATTGCACTGTTTAACAAACAAACTAACAGGTTGGTAGCCATCTGCACTTGGAGGGTGTTTGTGGGGGTGAGGCCTGTACCACTACTCCCAGCATGCCCCCTGTCCCACAGCCCAGCAGCATGGAGGCCTGCCCCACCCAGGAGAAAGTGTCAGCCATTGCACTGTTTAACAAACAAACTAACAGGTTGGTAGCCATCTGCACTTGGAGGGTGTTTGTGGGAGGGAGGGAGGGAGGCCTGTCTCACTACTCCCAGCATGCCCCTTGTCCCACAGCCCAGCAGCATGGAGGCCTGCCCCACCCAGGAGAAAGTGTCAGCCATTGCACTGTGTAACAAACAAACTTACAGGTAGGTAGCCATCTGCACTTGGAGGGTGTTTGTGGGTGCGAGGGAGGGAGGGAGGGAGGCCTGTCTCACTACTCCCAGCATGCCCCTTGTCCCACAGCACAGCAGCATGGAGGCCTGCCCCACCCAGGAGAAAGTGTCAGCCATTATACCCTGCACGCTCACCTTACAGGTATGTAACTACCGTTTATCTTCATGAAGTGTGTGTGTATTAATCGATTTACTATTGTACAAAATGCATAGACAATCAACCTTTAGGACACCATGATCTAACTATCCACTATGTAATGTAACACGATGTTGCCATGATTTGTACAACTGATGACAGCACAATGCACTAGTGTACAGACAGCTGATGATACACAGATGACACAAACACTGACCACTCCCCATCTACTCCACAGGTGATGAAGAACTCACTGCTGGGGACAACACCAACGACCCGCAGAGCCAGTCTACACCTCCGGCACATGGACTCACAGATGCAGACTCCCAGGACAGTATGGACGATGAGCTCCAGCCCGGCACATCCGGTGTTCCACACACCCAGAGGTCCCAGGCCCCCATCCTCCCCACCACCACCTCTGCTGCAACGACAACGCAGCAGACCCCTGCTGTCACAGCCTCTGCCTCCACCGCAACCACCACCGCAGCCACTGCCACCAACACCACCACGACCACCAGTACCACCTCCCGCACCCTCCCTGTCCCTAGGGATGACCAGCCCACACAAACAACTGTGGAGGGCAGGGAGCCAGTGCGTGGCGCACCAGTGGCGAGGGAAGAGGTTCGTGGCAGCAGAGTAGGTGGGAGGGCCAGGGCCAACACCAGACCTCAGGCGGAGTGGACACCATCCCTGGACCACTTCACCAGAGTTGTGGATGCCTATCAAGAGGTCCAGGGACAAAGTGGCCGGTCGGAGGAATTTTTCAGGGAGCTCATCCTGCTGATGAGGTCCATCAATAACCACATGGGACAGATGGTGGACCTCATGGGCCAGCAAGTGGCGTTGCAGAGGGACAGGCCTGTGTCCCAACCATCACCGACATCCCCTCCTGTTGTGCAGCAGGATGCCAGTCCACCATCCTCCCCTGCGCCAACAGAGAGGGGCGAGTCCTCTGACGCCGCTGGCCATTCAGCAGGCCCCCCACCGCCAAAAAGATCTAGGGGGCGTCCAAAGAAGAGCCTGGGAGTCTCTGGAAGCCAAGCACCTGCCACACGCCAGTCACGGAGCCAGCCTTGAAGACAACCCTCTCCCCAACTGCATTGACTCTTTTGGACTATCTTTCCCCACATTGCCTTGGCAATGGCACCTGTCTGTTGGACTGGGTCACCACATTCATGTGGTGTCTACTCTTGCATCTCAGCGACCATGACTGTCAACTCACTGCTCATTCCCCACCTTCCTGTAAATATTCACGCACAATTCACATGTCCACCCCGTAAATAAAATACCTTACAATCCAGATTTTGTGTAGTGAATTCTTTAGTGCATAATTTACAATGATGATTATGTCCATGATATGTAAACATGATGTACAGTATGCAGGGCAGGAACACGCTGGAGAACCTAGGGAGACACAACAGAACTACAGTCACTGGTCTCATCGTGGCAACACACACAGATCACTGATCCACAAATATCCTAATTATCACAGGTACCCTACACAGTGTCTATCTGAAATGCTGTAATGCCGTCCATAATACATCTCCGGACGTAACGTCCATTCCAACAATCCCATACATAGGTGACAGAACATGTGGCTATTGGGAACATCTGCGCATAACCATTCATAAGATAAGCTAAGACACTAGACTATGTAGACGTTGTAACTCGTCACACACCTTCAAGTGAAGTAGCGTTGGATTAGCTGCTGCCGTTGGTCAACTCCTTCCTCCTCTCCACTCTCCTCATCACTGGATTCAGGTCCCTGAGCAGGTTGTGGCCTTGGTTCCTCACCGTCATCCAGGAGCAGGGGGACCCCCTTGTGGATGGCCAGGTTGTGTAGCATACAGCATGCCACAACGATCTTGCACACCTTCCCAGGCGAGTATGCAAGTGCGCCTCCAGTCCTGTCAAGGAACCGGAACCTTGCCTTCAGCAGCCCAAAAGTACGTTCAATTACCCGTCGTGTCCTGCCATGGGCCTCATTGTAGCGGATCTCTGCAGGTGTCTGGGGATTACGGAGTGGGCTCAACAGCCATGGCCTACTGGGATAAGCCGAGTCCCCTGTGGAAAAAAAAATACACATTGCAATGTTGTACGGCCACAGTAAAGGCAGTGACACACAGCATGCGATAGCAGTTGTGTAACTCACCCACAATCCAGGCACGTTCGGGATGCAGATTCTCCATCACCCGTGGCACCATGCTGTTCCTCATGATGAAAGAGTCATGTGCGGAACCGGGATACTTAGCACACACATGTGAAATTGTCATGTCTGCAAGGCACACCACCTGCACATTCATGGAGTGGTAGTGTTTCCGGTTTCGAAAAATGTGCTCCGTCGCCTGCGGTGCCACCAGAGCCACATGGGTGCAATCTATCGCACCGACTACATGTGGGATGTGCCCAAGTGGATAGAAGTCCCCCTTAACGGCAGCCAATTCATGTCCCCGGGGGAAATGGATGTAGCGATTCCGATAGATCATCATGGCCTCGAGTACATCCCTCAGCACCATGCTGAACATGGGCTGCGACATTCCCCCAGCGTTAGCCACGGTCTCCTGGAAGGAACCAGTTGCAAAGAAGTGTAGTGCTGCCATTACCTTGTGGGCGGGTGTGAATGCCGTAGGATAGTGACGGCGAGGCTGCAGGTGGGGCTCCAATAGATCACACAAGATCTTCAATGTCGGTCTGTCCAACCGGAATTTCCTGATGATTGCCTCATTCTCCATGTCCTCAAGCACAATCACCTGACGTCGGAGATCTGGCCTCCTCCTAGTTCAGGATTAAAAACAATAGGTCAATGACAAGCATCATGAGATGGCCATAGCACAAAACATCATTGATGTAATGGGTAAAAAACAATGGCCAGAAAGCTGCATGGCACATCTGGTTACATGGCTGCCCAATAGCTACACACAGAGGGCAGGCCTCTCCAGTGACAATACCCAAGTGACAATAATGTGGATACAATGATTAAACGAGTGACATGCGCAGACATGGAGCTACAAGAGCCACAAATCTAATGTGACTTAACATGTCTGTCATACCCATCTGCCGTACCTGCCAGACCTCAATGCATCATGTACATTGTGGAAGCATTCATCAACACAATGATCACAATAGCAGGGACACTTCTGGTTGTGTGCATGATCAGTTCTGAATGCACAAGTAGGGTGACCAACTGGCATTGGTCCAAATTCAGGACGGTGAGTGTAAAAATTCAGGACAAAGGGTCAAAATTCAGGACACAAATTCAGGATAGGAGGTCAAAATTCAGGACTAAACTTCAGGACAATAGGTACGTTTTACAGACACATCAGAGGTCGCGCAATAGTATATAAGTAAGCCCAGCCATTTCCAAACATATTCAACCATTTGCAAACCTACCCATCATGTATCCTTCCATCTATCATTTCACTCATCCATTCCCTCATCCATCCTTTCACTCATCCTCCATTATCCATCCATCCACCCTTTCACCCTATCCATCTGTACACTTATCCATCCACTCTTCATCCCATCCATCCATTCACTCACCTATTCAGCCATTTACCCTTTCACCAATCCAGCCATCCTTTCACTTACTAATCCTTCCACCCATCCACTCTTTTAGTCATCCATCCATCCTCCCTTTCTCTCTCCATCGACCCTTTCACTTAGCCTTCCATCCATCCATCCAACTACCCATCCATCCATCCATCTACTCATCCACTCATGAATCCATCCATTGCCCCTATCACTCATTCATCTATCATTTCACTCCTTCACACATCTATTCATCCTTTTGTCCATCTACCCTCCCTTTCACTCACTCATCCATCCTTACACCCACCCTTTCACTCATATGTCCATTCTTTCACCCTTGCACTTATCAATACATCAATACATCCATCATTTCACTCATCCACCTACCCCCCATCATCCACCCACCCACTCATCCATCCATCCTTTCACCCACCCCCTCATCATCCATCCATCCACCCTTCCCCTCATCATCCATCCGTTCACCCACCCCCTCATCATCCATCCATCCATCCATCCTTCCCCTCATCATCCATCCTTTCCCGTCATCCATCCATCCTTCCCCTCATCCATCCTTCCTTTCACCCATCCTTCCCCTCACCCATCCATCCATCCCATCCATTTATCCTGCCCCTCATCCATCCTTCCCCTCCATCCATCATCCTTCCCCTCATCCATCTTTCCCCTCATCAATCATCCAGCTACCCTTCCACCCATACATCCAGCTATTTACATTTTCTCTCCATCCTTCCCCTCACTCATCAATCCATCTATCCTCTCTCATTATCCATTTAGTCAATCTTTCATTCATCCATTCACCCTTTCACTAATTCATCCAGCCATTCACACATCCCTTCACTTACTTACTCGCCCACCTTTCCATATTAATTTTGAGCTGAGCCCTTTTGAGAAGAGGCCCATCAAGAACTTCACCCTCGCTGCAGGGGCCGTTCCAGGACTGGTACAGAAGCCACCCAGGGCAGAGACAGGATCCACCACAGGGGGGGACAAGAGCCATCACAGGAGGGGGTGGACTGGAGCCACAACATGGGGGACAGGAGCAGGAGTCATCACAGGAGAGGGAACGTGATCCACCAGGGTGGGCACAGGGGTGGCCATGCAGTATTCTAGTATCATCTTGGGCTTCTCGCCCCCTCCTGCACAAGCTCCAAAATGCCATCCCCCACTGTGATATACAGTACTCACAGGAGATACTCTAAGAGAACTGATTGTCCTCCATACTTTGTTAATCAGTGTGGGTGCGATTGTGCCATTTCTTTATTGTATTACGTTATGCATGTTTGAAGAACCGAGGTTTGCTTACAAATTAGTGGCAGTAAGTAAGCTCGGTGAAGAGAAGCAGGTGCTGCCTCGGTGTAATCAGGGGTGTAATCTGGCCGAGTCTCGGATGTTTGGGGCCCTGGGTAGAAATGGAATGTGCGAGCCCCCCTCTAAATAGCAGATACAAGACGCATTCAGGGCTGTTTGCATGTGAATGGATGCCCCCTGCTCCTGAACCTGCGCCCCTCCCTCTGTCACCTTCAAGCACCTCTTAACAGCTCATCAAGGGCTGGAGGTGTGAGGGTTGCCATCCCGCTGTGCCTCTACAGTGCTGCTGGGGGTCTGAGCTTTCATGCAGCATCGGAGTCAAGAAGGGAGGTGGGGGAAAGCTGTGCCCGGTTAAAATTACGGACAAATGGCGTCCGTTAAAGAATCCTTCACGGACAACGGACAGACAGCCAAAATTACGGACTGTCCGTGAAATTTACGGACGGTTGGTCACCCTATGCACAAGTCAGGTACGATACAATGCAGTGCCACCAGCCTGGTCAAGGTCTGCACTGACCAACAACACATTAAACCTCACTGCATCTATGTAGAGCACCTGACGTCTGTCAATTATCAGCACCCATCAAAAGCCTTACTAAAATGGCACAAACACATGCTAAAGTGGCTCAGACTGAACGTGCGTCCTCCTGTGGATGCAATGGCTCTGTGGCATCGTGTGTACAATGATGTGCCCTACACCATGTAGCTGCATGGCACTTATACATTGTCCATGATTGACATACAGAGCAATGTGCACGAAAATGCCAGAACCTAGCGCCAGTCCCTGGCGGTGTGACCCCAGCACCACCATCTACCCAGCCAAGGTAGCCATTGGCACATGGACTGGTGTCCATGCCGCTGGCTAGGCTCCGCCGCATCAGTCGCGGTACCTACCGCCGGTCCCCGGCGGAGCGTCACCGCCATGGTGCATTGCATACAGCCAATGGCATGGGTGTTCAATGTGGCATGATGCAGATTTGAATAATGCGGAAGCGGCTCGCCGCCGCCGCGGAGCCGGTCATTGGATGCTTTTGAATGATGCACCATCGCGGTAGCGCACCCCGGACACCCGCGGTGCGTCACCGCCATGGTGCATTGCCTACAGCCAATGGCATGGGTGTTCAATGTGGCATGATGCAGATTTGAATAATGCGGAAGCGGCTCGCCGCCGCCGCGGAGCCGGTCATTGGATGCTTTTGAATGATGCACCATCGCGGTAGCGCACCCCGGACACCCGCGGTGCGTCACCGCCATGGTGCATTGCCTACAGCCAATGGCATGGGTGTTCAATGTGGCATGATGCAGATTTGAATAATGCGGAAGCGGCTCGCCGCCGCCGCGGAGCCGGTCATTGGATGCTTTTGAATGATGCACCATCGCGGTAGCGCACCCCGGACACCCGCGGTGCGTCACCGCCATGGTGCATTGCCTACAGCCAATGGCATGGGTGTTCAATGTGGCATGATGCAGATTTGAATAATGCGGAAGCGGCGCGCCGCCGCCGCGGAGCCGGTCATTGGATGCTTATGAATAAGGCTGACCCAGACAACCAATTGTAGCACCTTATCAGCTTCCTAACGACCCCATGGGCCTATAAATCTGTGGGAGTGAGCCACACATTCCCACTGCTCACAGAGCCTGCTGCCTGGGACCCTCTCCTGCTGCTGCCTGAGACCCTCTCCTGCTGCTGCCTGGGACCCTCTCCTGCTGCTGCCTGAGACCCTCTCCTGCTGCTGCCTGGGACCCTCTCCTGCTGCTGCCTGGGACCCTCTCCTGCTGCTGCCTGGGACCCTCTCCTGCTGCTGCCTGGGACCCTCTCCTGCTGCTGCCTGGGACCCTCTCCTGCTGCTGCCTGGGACCCTCTCCTGCTGCTCACAGAGCCTGCTGCCTGGGACACCTCACAACTCACTTCCGCCACAGGTCTGCCATATCCACAGGGATGTCAAGAACAGATAAGATCCGTGCCAGTCCATTCACGAGTGAGGAGCTGGATGTCCTTGTGAACGAGGTGCTGGCACAGTACCCACGGCTGTTTGGTGGCCCCAATGTCGTGGTAAGTCACCATGTAGGGAGCTGTAGGGCAGGGTGGTGTCAGACGTGTATTCATGATGCAGCTGTATGTTATTTTGGATGTGTGGTGCTGACAAACACTGACAGACAAGATGTTTGCAGGTGGTGGGAGTGTGTGTTTTGCATTATGACTCTGTCCTAGGCCAATACTTGTATGTGTGAGTGGGATGTGCTACTTTTTGGGGCAGACATGACCAACGGTTGTTTGCCTTGTAGCTGGTTGGACAGTGTCCGCTTGTGATGTAATTTCAGGGTGCCCCTGTAGTCATAGTCAGTGTGCCCCACAGAGTAGGTTCAGTGGCTGCCCTTCCAAAGTTTGTCCATCAGCCAACTTACATGCTACAGTTGCTGCACACTGATTAGTGGATATGCCACATCAATGCCCTGTACAATTTATGATTTATACAGTGCTGTCGATGCATTTGTGTTGAATCATCATTCTTCAGTGTGATAATCATGGAGACTACGAAGCTCAATGTGTGCATGCATTCACTAATGTTTATGCCATGCAGAGTGGCCTTGTGAGGGTACCCCCAGTTCTGGAGGGAGGGGGGTCACTGTGCGTCCTGATTCAGTGTCTGGCTGCTGTACTGATAGATGCTGACATATGACAATGTGTAAATGTTCATTAGTCCTTCTTTACTCTCATACCTGCAGCTCAAAGTACACCAACGTAAGGCTGTCTGGAGGGCCATAGCAGCAAAGGTGCGAGCCCTGGGGGTATCAAACAGACGACACACACACTGTCACAAGAGGTGGGACGACATCAGCCGGCTGGCTAAGCAAGTGGCAGAGATGAAGTTGGGGATGGTACCACGCACAGGGCGTGTGGCACGCCGCACCATGACTCCGCTGATGGCACGCATACTGGCAGTGACCTATCCAGACCTGGATGCACGTCTGAAGGGGCTTCAGCAGCAAGACAGCGATGGTGAGTATCCGGGGAGGGAGAGTTTGTCTGGGAGTGGATGCATGTGTAGAGTGCCTGTGTCTGCGGTGACACATGTGATGTGCGTGTGCTGCCATGCTGTGATATGTGATGTGAGTGGCAACTGTGATGTGTGTCTGTATGAGGCATTGGCCCACCATGGCCTTACTCTGCAGCTCCTGGCTGCAGTTTTCAGTCCTTGACATATATTTTGTTGTCCACATGGTCACTCTTCTTTGTGATGGTGGGTGTAGTCCCTATTATGCTGTACAGCTGTGTCCACTTAATGAGTGTTACACCATGTCAGTGTACTTTGCATGCACCTGCATGGTAGTGGCCCACACATCTGACAACAATGTGAACCCACATTGGCACATGGTGATTGTAATGGCCTATTTGACAATGTGGCATGTGTAGACAAAACAGGTGTGTGTATTCCCCTCTGGATCCCTTTAGGCTCTGGAAGTGGTGATGTTAGTTGTGGCTACATCATGTCCGTGGGGCAGGTCCATGTGGGCTAGGGGAACACCATCCATGGGCAGGGTGTAGTGCTGTGTGTCATCGACATTGGTCCACTCCTGCCTGTTTGTCCGCATGACAGGCTCAGTTGTGGTGTAACTGGTGTGTAGCAGCACAATGATTTGAGGGTGTGGTGGTTACCATGTAGCTCTAGGCCTCTCATGTGCTGCATTGCTCTGATATTGTGTGACCAGACTATGACACTTATACAACCATGTTTCTGTCACTAATGCAGATTCGGAAGACACCACGGCGGAACATGATCCTGAAAGTGGTGGGGAGACCAGCACGACAGCGGCAGCAGAGCAGGGTGAGACGGAGCAAAGTGACACTGACCACACCAGCGCTACTGAGGGTGACAGGAGTATGCATGAGGAATCTGTGGCTGAGACACAGAGTACCACTTCATCTGATGGCAGGGGGGATGAGTCCCTGTTAGCAGCCACAGGGGATGGGGACTCTGCTGCTGCATCTGACTACCAACGGCCACTGCCCACCCTCCCATCCACTTCCTCTGGGGCTGGCCGTATCCGTGTCACTAAGAGGGGACGTGTGACATTCACACATGGCACCGCAGCACCTGCACCTGTCCCCCCTGCTGCCCTCAGTGCAGAGTGCGTAGAGCTCCTGCGGCAACTTTGCGTGGGCCAGACCGCCCTGCTGAATGCCTTCAGTGCCCACAATTACAAAATAGGGCAGGTTCTGGCATTCATGGAGGGCATACACTCTGACGTGGGTGGCCTACATCGTACACTCCTGTCATTGTCAGGTACAGTGACGTCAGCCCTCCAACATGCCCCCTTTGCAGCTCAGGTGCCTGTGACGTCCACCCAGTCAGTGGCCACATCAGATGACAGTGAGCACTTGGGACATACATCAAGTAAACGTTACAACACTAGGAGCACAGCTCAGACCCAAAGCAAACAATCCCGTCCACAGACTCCATCCCCAAAGAAGGGCAGGGACCCCCCAATATGCACAGACCAGGTGGAGTCACAGAAGAGCAAGGCCAGAACAACATTGTGTCAGACATCAGGGTCACATGCTGCTGAGCCATCACCAGATATTGACTCTGCTATGCCCACAGAGGATGTGTGGGATGTCATGACTACACCTGGGGTGAACACAGGGACACACCCACCTACCACATCAACCCCAGAACAAAGTACATCGAGGCAGGTGGAGGGAAGCCCTGCTGTGACCAGCCCAGTCATTGTGGCAAAGAAGGGCAGTGTAGTGGCCATCCCTGGCAAGAAGGGACAGGAGGGCAGTGTAGTGGCCATCCCTGGCAAGAAGGGACAGGAGGGCAGTGTAGTGGCCATCCCTGGCAAGAAGGGACAGGAGGGCAGTGTAGTGGCCATCCCTGGCAAGAAGGGACAGGAGGGCAGTGTAGTGGCCATCCCTGGCAAGAAGGGACAGGAGGGCAGTGTAGTGGCCATCCCTGGGGTAAGTGGGAAGGTGGTCACTGTGGGGGGTACACCTTCCAGAGAGGCTAAAGTGGTCCGGAGGCGTAGCCAGCACAAGCGTACTGCAGGATCAAGCACTTCTCCAGAGGGAGTGGCAGTGTCTGCCCCTGAAGTGGAACAGTTGGGGGGTGTGCAGGTGGTGTCAACGCCACTTCCCATCAACCCCATGACAGGGAAGCAAATTCATATTCCAAAGAAGTGGAAGGGCACCCCTCCAACCTCTCCCACCCACACTGTGTCAAGGGCGTGCATGACTCCACCTCCACGTGCCACGGTGCCACCTGGTCCGCACAGCCCTCCACCTTGCAGGCCCTCTGTTATAGCCACACCACATGTCCCTCTGTCACACCAGTCAAGTCGACCTGCAGTCCCTGACACACAGCCAGGTTCCACTCCACATGACAGCCAGGAGTGAGTTGTCAACACCCTCAGACGCCTGTGCCACACATAGGTGTGCTACAGTACACCATTGTTAGCGATGTGGGTGTGTTCCTGGGCCTGTTGCTCTGATGTGCTGTACCCTGCCAAGGACACTGGGCCTGTTGCTCTGATGTGCTCTCCCCTGCCAAGGACTCTGGGCCTGTTGCTCTGATGTGCTGTACCCTGCCCTGCCAAGGACACTGGGCCTGTTGCTCTGATGTGCTCTCCCCTGCCAAGGACTCTGGGCCTGTTGCTCTGATGTGCTGTACCCTGCCAAGGACTCTGGGCCTGTTGCTCTGATGTGCTCTCGCCTGCCAAGGACTCTGGGCCTGTTGCTCTGATGTGCTGTACCCTGCCCTGCCAAGGACACTGGGCCTGTTGCTCTGCTGTGCTCTCCCCTGCCAAGGACTCTGGGCCTGTTGCTCTGATGTGCTGTACCCTGCCCTGCCAAGGACACTGGGCCTGTTGCTCTGATGTGCTCTCCCCTGCCAAGGACTCTGGGCCTGTTGCTCTGATGTGCTCTCCCCTGCTTAGGACTCTGGGCCTGTTGCTCTGATGTGCTGTACCCTGCCCTGCCAAGGACACTGGGCCTGTTGCTCTGATGTGCTCTCCCCTGCCAAGGACTCTGGGCCTGTTGCTCTGATGTGCTGTACCCTGCCAAGGACTCTGGGCCTGTTGCTCTGATGTGCTCTCGCCTGCCAAGGACTCTGGGCCTGTTGCTCTGATGTGCTCTCCCCTGCCAAGGACTCTGGGCCTGTTGCTCTGATGTGCTCTCCCCTGCCAAGGACTCTGGGCCTGTTGCTCTGATGTGCTGTACCCTGCCCTGCCAAGGACACTGGGCCTGTTGCTCTGATGTGCTCTCCCCTGCCAAGGACTCTGGGCCTGTTGCTCTGATGTGCTCTCCCCTGCCAAGGACTCTGGGCCTGTTGCTCTGATGTGCTGTACCCTGCCAAGGACACTGGGCCTGTTGCTCTGATGTGCTCTCCCCTGCCAAGGACTCTGGGCCTGTTGCTCTGATGTGCTGTACCCTGCCAAGGACACTGGGCCTGTTGCTCTGATGTGCTCTCGCCTGCCAAGGACTCTGGGCCTGTTGCTCTGATGTGCTGTACCCTGCCCTGCCAAGGACACTGGGCCTGTTGCTCTGATGTGCTCTCCCCTGCCAAGGACTCTGGGCCTGTTGCTCTGATGTGCTCTCCCCTGCCAAGGACTCTGGGCCTGTTGCTCTGATGTGCTGTACCCTGCCAAGGACTCTGGGCCTGTTGCTCTGATGTGCTCTCCCCTGCCAAGGACTCTGGGCCTGTTGCTCTGATGTGCTGTACCCTGCCCTGCCAAGGACACTGGGCCTGTTGCTCTGATGTGCTCTCCCCTGCCAAGGACTCTGGGCCTGTTGCTCTGATGTGCTCTCCCCTGCCAAGGACTCTGGGCCTGTTGCTCTGATGTGCTGTACCCTGCCAAGGACTCTGGGCCTGTTGCTCTGATGTGCTCTCCCCTGCCAAGGACTCTGGGCCTGTTGCTCTGATGTGCTGTACCCTGCCCTGCCAAGGACACTGGGCCTGTTGCTCTGATGTGCTCTCCCCTGCCAAGGACTCTGGGCCTGTTGCTCTGATGTGCTGTACCCTGCCAAGGACTCTGGGCCTGTTGCTCTGATGTGCTCTCGCCTGCCAAGGACTCTGGGCCTGTTGCTCTGATGTGCTGTACCCTGCCCTGCCAAGGACTCTGGGCCTGTTGCTCTGATGTGCTGTACCCTGCCAAGGACACTGGGCCTGTTGCTCTGATGTGCTCTCCCCTGCCAAGGACTCTGGGCCTGTTGCTCTGATGTGCTGTACCCTGCCCTGCCAAGGACACTGGGCCTGTTGCTCTGATGTGCTCTCCCCTGCCAAGGACTCTGGGCCTGTTGCTCTGATGTGCTGTACCCTGCCAAGGACTCTGGGCCTGTTGCTCTGATGTGCTCTCGCCTGCCAAGGACTCTGGGCCTGTTGCTCTGATGTGCTGTACCCTGCCCTGCCAAGGACTCTGGGCCTGTTGCTCTGATGTGCTGTACCCTGCCAAGGACACTGGGCCTGTTGCTCTGATGTGCTCTCCCCTGCCAAGGACTCTGGGCCTGTTGCTCTGATGTGCTGTACCCTGCCCTGCCAAGGACACTGGGCCTGTTGCTCTGATGTGCTCTCCCCTACCAAGGACTCTGGGCCTGTTGCTCTGATGTGCTGTACCCTGCCAAGGACTCTGGGCCTGTTGCTCTGATGTGCTCTCGCCTGCCAAGGACTCTGGGCCTGTTGCTCTGATGTGCTGTACCCTGCCCTGCCAAGGACACTGGGCCTGTTGCTCTGATGTGCTGTACCCTGCCCTGCCAAGGACACTGGGCCTGTTGCTCTGATGTGCTGTACCCTGCCCTGCCAAGGACTTTGCACTTCCCGATTGTGATTCACCAGTGCATAGTCTATGGCATTTGCACATGATTTTGAGAGTTGCTGTTGTCTACTTATGTTGTGTAGCTACATCTGTGCAATATGTGAATAAATACAGTACATTATGGTGTGTTTTCTCTGTCTCCTTACTGATTAAAGTCATTTTCTTGTTTGACTGAGTTCCATGGTCTATTTTGTACATCACCATTGCAAGGTTGTATGTGGCCATATGATTTTTAGACAGGGGGACAGGTTCTTCAGTCCATTGTGGCCCTGCTGATGTTGTACTCTGTGATGGTTATTTGGCAGGCCATGCAGTTTTCGTGTGGGTGAATTGCTATTGCTGCATACACTGTTCACAGGTCACCTTGGGGGACACTGGCAGCACAGGGTGTGCAGCTGTGCTGTGGTGTAGTAGATGTTTATGATGTGATGAGGTGTGTGTTTCCCATTCTGTGTGCCCTGGCGTGTATGTGTATGTTCGTCTTGTGTTGGCCCTTGGTCCTGGTGGCATGGCTTACATGGCATGTGTGTGGCAGAGGTGTGCAGTGTGAAGGGTGTTAGTTTGTAGTGTATGTATGTGTGCCCCTGTATGGTGTGAGACACACATGTGTCAGGCAGGAGTTGTATGCCTGTTGTATGTTTTGTCTTGCCCTGTGTGGATGTTTGTATTCAATTGTGTGGGCTGTGGGGAGTGCACTGGTGTTGTGTGTCCGTTGTCAGGCAATCCTGCTGTGCCTTTGTCCCTGGTTGTGTGTCGCAGTGTGTGTGTATTGTGCTTGTTGTTACAGTGCTTGTTGATGTGCAAGGGGGTGCACGGGATTGGCACCTGGCCTGTGACTACTTCGGGTGGTGTGCAGTGTTGGTCGGGGTGGTGTGTCGCTGTGATGTTTGGAATGTGTCCATGCCTTGCTGTTGCCCTGCCTTCTGCATTGTGCGCATGTGTTGACCGCGGCGGTGACGTGTCCGTGACCGTGACGTTGCTGCAGGTTGGCTGACGTTGTGTGTTCCGGATGCCGTGGGGTGCCTTGTTCTGAGGTGGGTGATGTGTGGGTGCCCATGTGGATGTGTTGTGCCCCCCAGCAGGATGCCAGTGTTGTGCTTGGGACCTGTGTCGGCATGTGTGTTGTGTGGTGTATATGTGTAGTGACGTACCTGCGGCGGCGTCCGCGGCGGCCCATCTGGCGATAGTGTTGCAGCAGGTACATGACCGGATGCATGTGGAGGGCTGGGTCCATGGGGTTCATGTCGGATCTCGGCGTGCGTGCTCCGCTGTAGACTTTCCGCCTGCTAGAGCTGTGCGGTGTCTCCGGTGCGGTGCGTCAGCTTGTTTGGCCCATCCTAATATGTCGAGCGGGGCGGACGTCATCGACCGCGGCGGAGGGTCTCGATTGGCTGCAGCCGCCGCGGTGGCGGGCGCACCTTGATGGCGGAGCGAGGCGCTCCGCGGCGGACGGGAAATGACCTGTGTTTACATATCCTAATGTGGCGGACGTGATTTCCACTGCTAGCGGGCGGAAAAAGCTGTTTTTCCGCCCGCCATCGTTTCGGTAGTGCCACCGCCCGCTATCCTAATGGACCCCAAAGTATCTGACTTAAGGTGGGCCAGATGAGAGAATTTTCTTTGCTGTTTGATGGGCGAAACCAAACCTTTAACATTCCAAGAAATAACACGGAACACCATTCAAAAAAAGTTAAAAGAGAAATGTTTTAATTAATATAATTTCAAAGATAAAATCATATACCAAGACATGTTTGTGCCCACTAGGTGGGGGGAGCAAATTGCCACTTTCGACATTACTCCCAAACGATGGCAGCAAGTCATTTCAAAGATTAGCAGCAGATGTTACTGTACATAGCTATATTGAAACTCAATGCAAAAGAGAAAAAGAAGAAAGAAAAACAAAGAAAACCTTTAAACTTGATACCACCGTGCTAGTGTGCTTATTGTATAGGTGTTGTATGTATATACCTGCTTAATATGCCACCATTGCAGAGTGCAAGCCGGTTGGGTCCTGTTGTATTAGGTGCAATTATGGGAACAGAATAAGGAGGAGGATATGCTGCCCAAGTGCTGTATTACATGTAGGTGCGGTCTGGACAGGCCTGTGTCTTGGAACAATTATACCTAAGTGTCATACGACGTGTGTGTGCATATGTCCCCTCTTCCCTGTCACGGGCATAACCAAACGTGGGTTTTCAGGGTATCGCAGTTACAGTAGTCTGGAGGTACGGCAGTGTTTATGCCTTATCCCCCATGGTCATTTGTATCCCTAAGTCTTGTTTCTATGATAGTCATACAGTGTTACCAGTCCACAGGTTGGGCCCTAGCCAATGAGTGTGGGGTTTGCGCTGTCAATATGTCATGTTCGGCCACTAGATGATACAAACATGAATGATTTTTTACGATACATGTTGTGAATAAAAACAATGTTGTTATAATTTTCTTGTATTTACTCAAGTTACCTAATGATGGTTTATTCGTTCTAGTATCTGGGACCACATTCAGGGACTTTCTGGGTTAACCCATGTTTTTACAGCATGTTCGGCCACTAGGGCATGCAGAAGGGCCAGCAGCCAGTGTCTGATGGAAGGGTCAGTCGGGGATTTCCAGGCCATGGCCAGAGAGCGTTTGGCCAGCACCAGTGCCAAGTCAATATATTTATTATGGTTCTTGCGTCTCATGTTTCTCCTAGAAATGCCTTGCAGGGAATGCACCCCTGGGAGTGGAGACTTGCTTTCCGTTGCTGCCACTAGTATGTCATAGAATTTCCCTCAGTATGCAAGAATATGGGAGCACGTCCAGGCCAGATGCAAGAAATCAGTGTTCGTGTTGCGGCACCCGGGGCAAATATCTATGGAGGTCGGGTATATTCATGCCTGCCTGTGCAGGGATAAGTATGTGTAGTGCAGATAATTAAATTGCGTGAATTTCAAATGAACATTCATTGAGATTGTCTTGGGGCTTACAATGCATTGTTGCCATTTCTTAGCCGTGATTTCAGTGGAGAGCGCTGCTGTCCAGTATTCGCACAGTGGGGACAATGAGGGGGCTGAGTCTACTCTAAGTGAAGTATATAAGGCCTTGATGGCCTTCCTACCTGACCCGTGCGTCAACAGTGTCTGTAAAGTTTCAAAAGTCAGTGGAACCGAGCTTAGGTCCCCACAGACATGTGTTGCCTGTTGTGTCAATGTTGCATAAAGAAGGAATGTTCCGGAGGCCACCCCATAGTCGTCCCTCAGAGTGTCAAAGCCACACAAGGCAGAATCTATGAATAAATCTCCCCATGTTGTCAATCCAGCTGCTTGCCAGTCAAGCAATATCAGATGCTTTAGACAGGTGTATGATCCTGGAAGCGTCTTGATGGGGAGGTCTGGTGCATACGGAATAGGGCAGTGTTTAGGCATCACGTAGTGTGACCAGGCGCCGCGGGCTGCCAGTAGCAAAGTGCAACCGTTTGTCCTCTGGAGCTGAGTTCTGGTACCTGATAGCCATTCAAGCAGGTCAGGTCGTCCTAAAGATATTCCCCAGGTGTCTAGTTCAGCTAGGTTTTTCTTTGCAAGACAGCATATGGGCCATTGGAGCTGGATGGATGCATAGTATAACTCATAGTTGGGCATCCCTAGTCCTCCCTTCGATATAGGGAGTTGTAGATTTGAGCGTGACACCCTCGCCCTGGAGTTACCCCATATTTCAGACACTAAGAGTGAATATAGTTCATAAAACAATTTCTGAGGAGGTCTGTAGGATAGAACAGCAAAATAGTAGAGGAGCCTAGTTACCAGGAGCCTTTTGCATATGGCTATCTGGCCCATGGGGAATAATGGGAGAGCAATCCAGAACAGGAGAGTCGCCCTAGTACTGGCAATCGCCCTCCCCAGGTTGCTGTCTATTAGATCAGATGGAGACTGATAGACCTGGACTCCTGGAGATTTAAATGATTTGTGTGCTCTAGTAAGTAATGCTTGGGGCTGTCGCTGTCGCTGCCTTTGCTCGAGTGGATGGGTGCCCGGGAATAAAACGGAATTATCCCAATTAACTTTCAGGCCTGACAAGCTTTTGAGGGTGTCCAAGAGTTCAACTAGTCCTTGGAGCACCCTGTCCTGGTTGTGGGGACAGCATCGTCCACATAGAGGGACACTGTTGCATCCTCCCAGACGTAGCCAAGTTGTATTTTAAGTATTTGTTTATTAACTTCAAGTTGCTGGAAGGTAATTATGTACATCAGTCCATAGGCCTGGTGATTCTGTTCCGCCATCCCTACCAGGAGCAGCCTGCCTCCTGCTCAGCCTATCTTCCAACTGTCACCACTCATCCACACAGGCACCCGAGCATTCCAAGCATCACAGTCACACTAACAATCCACTGTCAACACTCATATTGGCTGAGCAGTTAGGAGAAAGGTAAACTGGAATACATATGATTAATAAGCAGAATATAACAGCCAATAACATGGGCCAGAGGTTCCATGGCCAAGGCAAACAGAAGGGGTGAGAGTGGACATCCATGCCTGGTTCCGTGTTAAATATTAAAGGGAGGTGAGATAACTCAACCTGTTTTCACTCAGGCTCATAGGTTGGCATATAATATTTTCACCCAGCGTAGAAAGTGGGGCATATTGGGCTAGCACCGCCTGCAGGTAATTTAGCCCTAGGGTTTTGAAGACCTTTTCAATGTCTAAGGCTGCTATCCAATGTTGCTTTGAAGCAGATTGGGCCCAGTCTAGTATTTTAAACAGGCGACAAAGGTTCAGCCCAGTGTTCCTGCCCAGAACAAATCCATTTTAGTCTGCATGGACCACCAGGGGACAACCTCCAGCAATCTGTTGGCAAGCAGCTTACCCAGAATGTTGTAGTCCAATGTAAGCAAGGACAATGGGTGGTACAAGCTCATGGTTTAAGGAGGACTACAAGCACGAGGGGGGCAATATGCCTCTATCAAAGGATTCTTGGTATATGGTGAGCAGTCGGGGTGCCAGCTGGGTGGAGAAAGCAGCGTAAAGCTCCGCCGGCCAACCATCCATACCCGGAGTTTTTCCTCTTACTAGCTGCTTAGTGGTGTCTGAAATTTCGGTTATTGTGAATGGGTCCTCTAATTCGGAGTATTGGTCCTTCGTTATTTGTGTGAGGGCGGCCTTTTCTAAGAAATTGTGCATTGCCAGTGGGTCACTTATGTACGGGGCCTTATATAATGTCAGATAATAGTTATAAAAGGAGTCGTTTATTCACTCTTGCGTATTGACCAAGGGACCATCTGGAGCAAATATTGCTGTGATAGGTGGTTGCATTAGGCTACTCTTTAACAGCTGTGCAATCATCCTGCCTGCTTTGTCACCCTCCGCATGTTGTCTAGCCAGATATTGCTTATAATCAAGAGCGCACAATTTGTCCAGCACTTCCTTATATGCTAAATGGCTTTCGAAGAGTGTTGGTATTATGCGTGGATCCGTGGGGGCCGAGCGATCCGGGTGCAATATGTCAGTTTCTAGACCTTGTATTTCTTTGGTTAGTATCATGAGGGCAACATACACTGCCTCTATGTCCTGACCATGGAGTACGACCTTCAGGGCATCCCATTTGATGCCAGAATGTGTGGCCGACTTTTCTTAAATTTGGAAGTATGTGGTTATGGACTGCGAAATGGAAGCATTCAGTGATCTTGTGCCTCCGTAAGTACTGGTACACTTTATGTGTCTTCGCACAGCCATCAAGGCCTCGCACATTTCAGGTCACCAATAAATACTTATTCTCATTCATTTACATAAATGTGTGTTACCCGCAGCTCAATAACCCACCCACAGTGACTTTGCCTTTTAGCAAGGCACACAGGCACATACTGTTAACTCAGCAAACACAAGGAGATGATGGATGAAGCGCTGAAACTTTTCAGACACACACCCCCAGTCACAGATCTGGGTTGAATCCATCATCATTTATTAGCTCACTTTGCAACCTCAGTTCAGACCCAGCTATTTGCAAATAAGTATTGACCCTGTTCCCCATGAGAACAGTCCAGCCCGAACTGCCAAGCCAGGTCTTCCCTGGACTGGAAACAAGCATCCTGGGACCGGTGTTTGGGTGACATCCTTCATCAGCCAGGCTAGCTTGAATCCAGTGGCAAAGTGAGCAAGGGACCCACATCTGGGCATACCCTGCAAACTTAGAGCGAACAAAGCAAACACAAGGAGATGACCGACGGAGCGTTGAGACTTTTCAGACTCTCACCCCCAGTCACAGATCTGGGTTGATTCCATCAACATTCTTTAGCTCACTTTGCCACCTCAGTTCAGACCCAGCTATTTGCAAATCAGTCTTGACCCTGTGCCTCTTGGGAACAGTCCAGCCCAAAATGCCAAGCCAGGTCTTCCTTGAACCAGAAATATTTACAAAAAGGGGTGGTGAGGGACAGAGTCTCTGAATCAAACAGAAAGCTCTCACCCAGTCAAAAGATCAGGGCTAGATCCAACACCGTTTTTTAGCTCACTGCACCATCCCAGTTTCAGAACCTGACTGTATGCAAATTAGTCTGTTCCTGTCCCAGTGCATGATGGGAACAGGACAAACCAAACTACAGAAGACAATTCTTACACTGGTAAGGAAACAAGCTCCCGGGGACCGGTTTCTGGCATTACAGCCGTCTTCGGCCCGGTTTGCTTGAATCCTGATGGTGCAATGAGCAAGGGTCTCACATCTGAGAATACCCTTCCACGCTTAGGGTGGACAAAAATATTTACAAAAAGGGGTGGTGAGGGACAGAGTCTCTGAATCAAACAGAAAGCTCTCACCCAGTCAAAAGATCAGGGCTAGATCCAACACCGTTTTTTAGCTCACTGCACCATCCCAGTTTCAGAACCTGACTGTATGCAAATTAGTCTGTTCCTGTCCCAGTGCATGATGGGAACAGGACAAACCAAACTACAGAAGCCAATTCTTACACTGGTAAGGAAACAAGCTCCCGGGGACCGGTTTCTGGCATTACAGCCGTCTTCGGCCCGGTTTGCTTGAATCCTGATGGTGCAATGAGCAAGGGTCTCACATCTGAGAATACCCTTCCACGCTTAGGGTGGACAAAAATATTTACAAAAAGGGGTGGTGAGGGACAGAGTCTCTGAATCAAACAGAAAGCTCTCACCCAGTCAAAAGATCAGGGCTAGATCCAACACCGTTTTTTAGCTCACTGCACCATCCCAGTTTCAGAACCTGACTGTATGCAAATTAGTCTGTTCCTGTCCCAGTGCATGATGGGAACAGGACAAACCAAACTACAGAAGCCAATTCTTACACTGGTAAGGAAACAAGCTCCCGGGGACCGGTTTCTGGCATTACAGCCGTCTTCGGCCCGGTTTGCTTGAATCCTGATGGTGCAATGAGCAAGGGTCTCACATCTGAGAATACCCTTCCACGCTTAGGGTGGACAAAAATATTTACAAAAAGGGGTGGTGAGGGACAGAGTCTCTGAATCAAACAGAAAGCTCTCACCCAGTCAAAAGATCAGGGCTAGATCCAACACCGTTTTTTAGCTCACTGCACCATCCCAGTTTCAGAACCTGACTGTATGCAAATTAGTCTGTTCCTGTCCCAGTGCATGATGGGAACAGGACAAACCAAACTACAGAAGCCAATTCTTACACTGGTAAGGAAACAAGCTCCCGGGGACCGGTTTCTGGCATTACAGCCGTCTTCGGCCCGGTTTGCTTGAATCCTGATGGTGCAATGAGCAAGGGTCTCACATCTGAGAATACCCTTCCACGCTTAGGGTGGACAAAAATATTTACAAAAAGGGGTGGTGAGGGACAGAGTCTCTGAATCAAACAGAAAGCTCTCACCCAGTCAAAAGATCAGGGCTAGATCCAACACCGTTTTTTAGCTCACTGCACCATCCCAGTTTCAGAACCTGACTGTATGCAAATTAGTCTGTTCCTGTCCCAGTGCATGATGGGAACAGGACAAACCAAACTACAGAAGCCAATTCTTACACTGGTAAGGAAACAAGCTCCCGGGGACCGGTTTCTGGCATTACAGCCGTCTTCGGCCCGGTTTGCTTGAATCCTGATGGTGCAATGAGCAAGGGTCTCACATCTGAGAATACCCTTCCACGCTTAGGGTGGACAAAAATATTTACAAAAAGGGGTGGTGAGGGACAGAGTCTCTGAATCAAACAGAAAGCTCTCACCCAGTCAAAAGATCAGGGCTAGATCCAACACCGTTTTTTAGCTCACTGCACCATCCCAGTTTCAGAACCTGACTGTATGCAAATTAGTCTGTTCCTGTCCCAGTGCATGATGGGAACAGGACAAACCAAACTACAGAAGCCCATTCTTACACTGGTAAGGAAACAAGCTCCCGGGGACCGGTTTCTGGCATTACAGCCGTCTTCGGCCCGGTTTGCTTGAATCCTGATGGTGCAATGAGCAAGGGTCTCACATCTGAGAATACCCTTCCACGCTTAGGGTGGACAAAAATATTTACAAAAAGGGGTGGTGAGGGACAGAGTCTCTGAATCAAACAGAAAGCTCTCACCCAGTCAAAAGATCAGGGCTAGATCCAACACCGTTTTTTAGCTCACTGCACCATCCCAGTTTCAGAACCTGACTGTATGCAAATTAGTCTGTTCCTGTCCCAGTGCATGATGGGAACAGGACAAACCAAACTACAGAAGCCAATTCTTACACTGGTAAGGAAACAAGCTCCCGGGGACCGGTTTCTGGCATTACAGCCGTCTTCGGCCCGGTTTGCTTGAATCCTGATGGTGCAATGAGCAAGGGTCTCACATCTGAGAATACCCTTCCACGCTTAGGGTGGACAAAAATATTTACAAAAAGGGGTGGTGAGGGACAGAGTCTCTGAATCAAACAGAAAGCTCTCACCCAGTCAAAAGATCAGGGCTAGATCCAACACCGTTTTTTAGCTCACTGCACCATCCCAGTTTCAGAACCTGACTGTATGCAAATTAGTCTGTTCCTGTCCCAGTGCATGATGGGAACAGGACAAACCAAACTACAGAAGCCAATTCTTACACTGGTAAGGAAACAAGCTCCCGGGGACCGGTTTCTGGCATTACAGCCGTCTTCGGCCCGGTTTGCTTGAATCCTGATGGTGCAATGAGCAAGGGTCTCACATCTGAGAATACCCTTCCACGCTTAGGGTGGACAAAAATATTTACAAAAAGGGGTGGTGAGGGACAGAGTCTCTGAATCAAACAGAAAGCTCTCACCCAGTCAAAAGATCAGGGCTAGATCCAACACCGTTTTTTAGCTCACTGCACCATCCCAGTTTCAGAACCTGACTGTATGCAAATTAGTCTGTTCCTGTCCCAGTGCATGATGGGAACAGGACAAACCAAACTACAGAAGCCAATTCTTACACTGGTAAGGAAACAAGCTCCCGGGGACCGGTTTCTGGCATTACAGCCGTCTTCGGCCCGGTTTGCTTGAATCCTGATGGTGCAATGAGCAAGGGTCTCACATCTGAGAATACCCTTCCACGCTTAGGGTGGACAAAAATATTTACAAAAAGGGGTGGTGAGGGACGGAGTCTCTGAATCAAACAGAAAGCTCTCACCCAGTCAAAAGATCAGGGCTAGATCCAACACCGTTTTTTAGCTCACTGCACCATCCCAGTTTCAGAACCTGACTGTATGCAAATTAGTCTGTTCCTGTCCCAGTGCATGATGGGAACAGGACAAACCAAACTACAGAAGCCAATTCTTACACTGGTAAGGAAACAAGCTCCCGGGGACCGGTATCTGGCATTACAGCCGTCTTCGGCCCGGTTTGCTTGAATCCTGATGGTGCAATGAGCAAGGGTCTCACATCTGAGAATACCCTTCCACGCTTAGGGTGGACAAAAATATTTACAAAAAGGGGTGGTGAGGGACAGAGTCTCTGAATCAAACAGAAAGCTCTCACCCAGTCAAAAGATCAGGGCTAGATCCAACACCGTTTTTTAGCTCACTGCACCATCCCAGTTTCAGAACCTGACTGTATGCAAATTAGTCTGTTCCTGTCCCAGTGCATGATGGGAACAGGACAAACCAAACTACAGAAGCCAATTCTTACACTGGTAAGGAAACAAGCTCCCGGGGACCGGTTTCTGGCATTACAGCCGTCTTCGGCCCGGTTTGCTTGAATCCTGATGGTGCAATGAGCAAGGGTCTCACATCTGAGAATACCCTTCCACGCTTAGGGTGGACAAAAATATTTACAAAAAGGGGTGGTGAGGGACAGAGTCTCTGAATCAAACAGAAAGCTCTCACCCAGTCAAAAGATCAGGGCTAGATCCAACACCGTTTTTTAGCTCACTGCACCATCCCAGTTTCAGAACCTGACTGTATGCAAATTAGTCTGTTCCTGTCCCAGTGCATGATGGGAACAGGACAAACCAAACTACAGAAGCCAATTCTTACACTGGTAAGGAAACAAGCTCCCGGGGACCGGTTTCTGGCATTACAGCCGTCTTCGGCCCGGTTTGCTTGAATCCTGATGGTGCAATGAGCAAGGGTCTCACATCTGAGAATACCCTTCCACGCTTAGGGTGGACAAAAATATTTACAAAAAGGGGTGGTGAGGGACAGAGTCTCTGAATCAAACAGAAAGCTCTCACCCAGTCAAAAGATCAGGGCTAGATCCAACACCGTTTTTTAGCTCACTGCACCATCCCAGTTTCAGAACCTGACTGTATGCAAATTAGTCTGTTCCTGTCCCAGTGCATGATGGGAACAGGGTATACTCAGACATGAGTCCCTTTCTCACTGCTCCATCAGGATTCAAGCAAGCCGGGCCGAAGAGGCTGAAATGCCAGAAACCGGTCCCCGGTAGCTTGTCTCCTTTCTGGTGAAGAATTGGCTTGGTAGTTTGGTCTGCCCTGTTCCCATGATGCACTGGGCCAGGGACAGACTAATTTGCATATAGCCAGGTTCTGAGCTGGGATGGGGCAGTGAGATAAATAACGGTGATGGATCAAGCCCTGATCTTTGGACTGGGTAAGAGTGGTCTGTTTAATTCAGACACTCTGTTCATCACCACCCACTTTTCTGTATCGTTTTTGGCCACTATAGGTGTGGCAGGGTATACTCAGACATGAGTCCCTTTCTCACTGCTCCATCAGGATTCAAGCAAGCCGGGCCGAAGAGGCTGAAATGCCAGAAACCGGTCCCCGGTAGCTTGTCTCCTTTCTGGTGAAGAATTGGCTTGGTAGTTTGGTCTGCCCTGTTCCCATGATGCACTGGGCCAGGGACAGACTAATTTGCATATAGCCAGGTTCTGAGCTGGGATGGGGCAGTGAGATAAATAACGGTGATGGATCAAGCCCTGATCTTTGGACTGGGTAAGAGTGGTCTGTTTAATTCAGACACTCTGTTCATCACCACCCACTTTTCTGTATCGTTTTTGGCCACTATAGGTGTGGCAGGGTATACTCAGACATGAGTCCCTTTCTCACTGCTCCATCAGGATTCAAGCAAGCCGGGCCGAAGAGGCTGAAATGCCAGAAACCGGTCCCCGGTAGCTTGTCTCCTTTCTGGTGAAGAATTGGCTTGGTAGTTTGGTCTGCCCTGTTCCCATGATGCACTGGGCCAGGGACAGACTAATTTGCATATAGCCAGGTTCTGAGCTGGGATGGGGCAGTGAGATAAATAACGGTGATGGATCAAGCCCTGATCTTTGGACTGGGTAAGAGTGGTCTGTTTAATTCAGACACTCTGTTCATCACCACCCACTTTTCTGTATCGTTTTTGGCCACTATAGGTGTGGCAGGGTATACTCAGACATGAGTCCCTTTCTCACTGCTCCATCAGGATTCAAGCAAGCCGGGCCGAAGAGGCTGAAATGCCAGAAACCGGTCCCCGGTAGCTTGTCTCCTTTCTGGTGAAGAATTGGCTTGGTAGTTTGGTCTGCCCTGTTCCCATGATGCACTGGGCCAGGGACAGACTAATTTGCATATAGCCAGGTTCTGAGCTGGGATGGGGCAGTGAGATAAATAACGGTGATGGATCAAGCCCTGATCTTTGGACTGGGTAAGAGTGGTCTGTTTAATTCAGACACTCTGTTCATCACCACCCACTTTTCTGTATCGTTTTTGGCCACTATAGGTGTGGCAGGGTATACTCAGACATGAGTCCCTTTCTCACTGCTCCATCAGGATTCAAGCAAGCCGGGCCGAAGAGGCTGAAATGCCAGAAACCGGTCCCCGGTAGCTTGTCTCCTTTCTGGTGAAGAATTGGCTTGGTAGTTTGGTCTGCCCTGTTCCCATGATGCACTGGGCCAGGGACAGACTAATTTGCATATAGCCAGGTTCTGAGCTGGGATGGGGCAGTGAGATAAATAACGGTGATGGATCAAGCCCTGATCTTTGGACTGGGTAAGAGTGGTCTGTTTAATTCAGACACTCTGTTCATCACCACCCACTTTTCTGTATCGTTCCTTGAACCAGAAACAAGCATCCTGGGACTGGTTTCTGGGTGACACTCTTCATCGGCCAGGCTAGCTTGAATCCAGTGGCAAAGTGAGCAAGGGACCCATGTCTGGGCATACCCTGCCAACTTAGGGGGAACTGAGCAAACACAAGGAGATGATGGACGGAGTTCTGAAACTTTTCAGACACTCACCCTCAGTCACATATCTTGGTTGAATCCAGCATCATTCTTTAGCTCACTTGCCAGCTCAGTTCAGACTCAGCTATATGCAAATCAGGCTTGACCCTGTGCATCATGGGAACAGTCCATCGCGAACTACCAAGCCAGGTCTTCCCTGAACCGGAAACAAGCCTACTGTTAACTGACAATGTGTGGTATACTATTAACCAATCCCCCCACCCCAGGCCGAATTGCCAACAGGCAAAAGGCCATATGCACTTATATGCATACATATGAAATCAAGAAAGCAAAGAAAAAAAACTGTAAATTATACAACACAAGATAGGTCTGTAACAGTCACTTATCGTGTGTGGGACGTGTGGATACTTGCTCGATCTCGCCGTCGTCTTCAGACCGCCTTGGTAGTATGCTCGTAAGTCAGCCGCTCGAGTGATGACAGAGACTCGCAGTTAACAGCCACCTCCTGTGTGTATATAGTGTTCCATTAGGCTTTTTGACGCAGGTCCTTCAAGTCATAGTTTCATAGAAGGCAAACCCAGTTCATTGGATGTCTGAGGCATTACGTTGGGGCCGTCGCCCAGCATCAGCTGTTGTTGTGAGTCTGATAAGGAGTAATCCTGTTCCGGAGAGGTCTCAGCCTCCTAGTTGGGGCGGTGATGTGGAGGCTCCATGCTTTTTGGCATGTTTGAGAGCTTGCTCCCGCTCCTGCGCAACTCGGGCCTGCGTGTGTCAGGGCCTGCGAGGCTGGCTGTGGTGCCCACGGTGTGTGACCTTCTTCCATTGTTGGCATGAGCCCTCCGTAGAATTTCGGGGCTGTTGCCACTCCGTTCTGTTCCACCCAGTTCCAAGCGTCCTTAGGAGATTGACCGAAAAATGTGCTACCTTTATGCGCAGTGTGACCCGGTATTATATAGCATATTTTTTCTCATGCTCAAGGATGCAGCGTTTAACTTCCATAAAGGGTGCCCTGCATTGCTGCACTGCTACTGTGTAGTGCGGGTATATATGCACTTCCATATTCTCAATCACCCATGGTCTGCGGGCCCTTTTAACCTGTAGGATGTGGTCTCTATTGTGGTAATTAAAGAGGCCTGCGACTACCAGCCTGGGTGGAGTACCCGGTCGATGAGGGCCTCCTTGGACTCTATGTGCTCGTTCCACAGAGAGGAAACTGGAATGCTTGCCCTGAAGTATGATGTCTGAGAACCAGGGTTCCAGGTATAGCTCCATGCTCTGCCCCTCGACGGGTTCCAGAAGACCCACCAAGCGCACATTGTTCCTGCGCAATCTGCCTTCCTGGTTGTCAACACAGTCTCGGAGATAATTCTGTTCTTGCTGTGTATTAATATGGGTTTCTGTGGAGGATACAGAGGGCTTAACTGTAGCAAGTGTTTACTCCACCTCAAACATCCTACCCCTCAGTCATTGCACAGGAAACTGAACTCTGCTCGTAATGTGTCGATTTTCAGGACCAGGGTGGATTTGATATCCATTACTGCCACCATGAGTTCATCGAGGTGGTGCGAGATATCACCCTGTGGCATGGATTGGGCGGTTGGCAGTTGCTAGGGCCCGCAGCACCTGGTAGTGGGCCCTTTGGATTCGTGGTCAGTGGCAGATGCTTCTCCGGCTTTGTCTTACCCATCCTGGTTGCGGTAGTACTCTGTAGACTCCAGGGAGGGGAGATATAGAGGCGTGTTGAAGTCAGTGTCCATATCCGTACTTCATTGTTTGATGTACTCAAAGGCAAAGGGGGACAGTAGTCGGTCTTTGCCTCCTTTGTAGATATGTTGAGTGGTGGTGAAAGTTATGTGATGAGGCCGGTTTAATAGGCCCCACGTTCTGATGTGTCAGGGGGCGCCCACGCCAAAGTGATTCAGAAATGTGCAGCCCACAATGTAAGTCCTGAGGAACCAGCGGAAGCAGGGCCAGAGAGCACGCAATTATGCTCAGGCCTCTTATACCATGTTCCGCCTGATATGTGCACAATATTGTTTCAGGCCCCCGCTGTGCCAACCACCAAGTACGCATATGCAGTGGAGGGGGAAGCCTACTGGTAAACATCTGGGCCCGCACGTTAGTGTGCACCATTGTACTCAGGGTATGCCCACTGGATGTATAGCACAGGTGGCCTACCTGCACCCCTGAGCCAGCCTGGCTCCAATATGGCATGATGGTGCCTCCTCAATGACTGGAGATACGCTGGGGGCCGGGCTGGGAGACGTGCCATCAGATCACTAGGTCCCAAGTGGGGGAGCTCACATATAAAAATATAGAAAATATAGCCTCCAGCTGTCCTTACTATTGCGATCTGCGAGGTTCGAAGGTGCTCCAGGTAGAGTGGAGGATGGGCGTCCAACCCGTGTCCACGGCCAGGCCCGTCACTGATGCAACGCAGTAGTGCTCCCCTGATGATGGCTGGCGTACCTGAAGGGGCCCCTGTCCCAGCTGGGGAGCTCGCAGCCAGCACCCGCCATTGAGGGAGAGATCGCTGCAGACAAGGCTGGCATATGCGGTCGGGCACAGTTTTAAAGAGGGTCCTGTGGGGAAAGGGCAACGAGCATGAGCTCCGGTTCATGCTTTAGTATGCAACTTCCCCGTGGACCCTAGTACCACAATCCTGGAATTTTCAACGAAATAGGATGCCCATGGAGTGACTCGCAGTAGGTCTGGTATCTTTGGCTGATCGGTGGCGGCCAAACTCAGGATAATTTGGTGGTTGCAACAGAGCGAGTTGAAAGCTCGAACACTCACAATGCCATCTTGGACATGCCCCCCCAAGTAGAGGGTGATATATTATGATCGGAATCCTCCATGAACTTTTGCAGTACTGAAAAAGGGTTTGCATCCAGCAAAGTGAAAGGTTTAGTCTGTGATAATGAATTAACATCTTGTCCTCTGATTGAATTAGTTCTCCCCATTACAGAGCAAGTAAAACAACAACAATGCATTCCCCAGACAGATATAAGCAGGGAGTCATCAACAATAATTAACTTTGTAATGTTGAAAAAGAGCAACTGGGAGATATAAATATATGAAGTAGCGAATGCAAGATGTTAAGGCAATAACAATTGCTTTCAAGATGATATACTCATATTTAAAATTGTGTTCATTTCTGTCATGAAAAGGTGTAAAGGAACAGTTCTTGAAAACGTGACCAGTCTGTGGTAAAATTAAAAAACTATTGGAATAAGTTTCTGGCACAGAATGCCCTGACAAGTGAATCCGACACGAGCACTGACCACTGAATGCTGGTCAGAGCTTGTTTAATTAGGCAGCCCTGCGGGAGTACAAAATGGCGGGCGTGACTCTCCTCTGAGAAACACACCGCCGATCTGAAAACAAAAACACTGTGCTAACGGCTTACCTTGCAGCATGCATGTGTGTCGGATAGAGGGAGGAGACCACCTGAGGTCTGTTCTACATATTTAATTGGGTGTAGGAGTGCCTTGTCTGCAAGAAGGGAAACCCTCCTCCAGAACCCCCATGGAGCATCGTCAGCCTGCCACCATCTTCTGCGCCAAGCAACGCCGCCCAAGGTTAAGCTTCCTTTGAAGTGGTCAGTAGCAAACTTCTCAGGTAACCTCGATCAAATGGCGGCAGGGGCTAAATCTGAACTGAGGCTTTTCTTGCTACTGTTCCCAGACATTTATTGCGGCCTTATCACTCATTATTTGTTGTACTAAGAGTATGTTATGACTCACCTTAGGGAAAGGAGTACCTCATTCTATTAACGGGTAATTTGATACTGATTTCAAATGTGGTAGGATAAATTTGGAAGAGCAACTCTAGCTCTGTCTTTCTTTTGACCTGTCATGGATGAGTTTAGTAAGGGAAGAGTTTAAGACACTGGTTGCAGATCAGAGAGATGAATGTTGGAAATGGGAATCTCTAGTTGGCAGAGGTATGCACCTTTGCCCAAGTAGGGACTCTTCCTTCTAGTCAGGGTAAGGGGATTACACACCTTAGATAACCCCTGCTCACCCCCTTGGTAGCTTGGTACGAGCATACAGGCTTATCCCCAAGGCAATGTGTATAGAATTTGCAATTCAAACACACTAACACAGTGAAAACACCACAAATGGACACCACAGCAGTTCAGAAAAATAAGGCATCTTTATCTTAACCAAACAAAACTAAAACGACAAAAAGCCAACATACATGTATCAAGTTATCACTTTTAAAATCGTTAATTCAACAATAGAACTGTAGAAGCAAAATAGCTCCACAAGGGGCTATTATGAGGTCGTGACAGGCACAAATCTAAAGTACGGAACAGAGTCACACGGACACCTAACCAACAGTACCTTGAAAAGTCGAAGTCAACAGGCGATGCGCAGAGACGTGGAGGTGAGACGTTGTGCTGAGGCGAAGCCAGTTCCCTTCTGCAATGAGGGAGGTGAGGCATCGAGTCCGTGAAGAGGAGAAGTGTCGAGTCCAGGACAGGGAAGTTAGGCGGCATCGGAGGTGAGGCGTCGATTCAGGTGAGACGATGCAACATCAAAGAGTTCACGAAGTCACACTCATTTGTTATTCGCTCCGCTATAACATGATGCTGGGTCTGGCGATGAAGGCGTCGGTGCGAGCGCTGGCATCGGGAAGGCCAATACCTGCATGTGTTGGCAGGTGTCCGATCTGTGGTGCATCGTGCACTCATGAGTGGTGCCTTTGGCCTCAGTGCAGGTCCCACCATCATTGGTGGCATTGCTGACATTGTCGGAGTTGTTCTTCTTGCTTTGCAACACCAACCACACAATTCTCAAGGCCCAGAAATTAGGGATGGCACCCTTTTGAATGCAGGAGTCCACAGAGGAGTCCACAGTGATGGCCAGTGGGTGCAGGTGAAGTCTTTGTCATCCTAGGACTTCAGAACAGGAGACAAGCACACCCAAGCCCTTGGAGATTCTTCCTCAATCAGGTTCACAGCAAAGTTCCAGTATTTGTCCTAGCCTTGGCAGAATCAGCAACTGCAGGCGAACCCAGCAAACCACACAGCCAAAAGGGGCAGTACTGTCCCTTCCAACTCTCCAGCTCTTCTCTCCTCTTGAGTTCAGGCGTGATCTAATTCTCTGGGGTTTAAGGTCTAATACTGTGAGAGAGTGCCTTCTTTCTTGCATGGTATGCCACCACCTGTTGCTGAATTTCTGATGTGCTTTGACTGAGTGTGCCCTGGGCTCCTGCCAATCAGGTATCCAGGGCCTGTGATTGTTCCTTAAAACTGCATTGAAGCCTAAACCCATTTGGCATCTCTGGCCACAGGTCAGTCCCTGGTAAATGGTACCACAGGTACTCAGTGCACTGTGACCAGAGAAGGCCCCTAAGGGCTGCAGCACCTATTGGGCCACCCTTAGAGACCCTGTACCCTGATACTCACACACTGCCTTTGTAGGCTTCGTGTCTTGGTGCAGAATAAAGTGAAGAGTAGACATAGCACACATCCCTGAGTGCCATGCCCACCAAACACTGCCGTGGCATACATCAGTCACCCCTCTAGCCGGGTACCCTATGCCAGTGGTGAGGTACTACAGTACCCCGGTCCATTCCTGGGCACTGTAAGTGCAGTGCTGCCATTAAGAGTATATGGTGTCATTCTGATCTCCACAGCACCATAATGGCTTTACTGAAGACTGGAATCATACTTCTCAGCACATTAAACCCACACTGATGCCAGTGTGGGATTTAATGTAAAATGCATGACAGAGGCCATCTTAGGATGCCCCCTGAAGCTCGACCAATTCCCAGTGACCTGACTGAGTGGGTGCCTAGGCCGCCACCGCCAGACATGCTTCTGGAACCCTGGGTTAAGAGCTTGCTGCTCTCAGGGACCTGAAACAATGCACATCCTGGGACGAGATGCCAAGCTTCCTCCCCCAGGATGAGCAGGGTTTCACGAAGGAGAAGCTTCAAAGGCATGCCGTCTTTGTGAGCCTCTACAGACCATTTGCTGCTTTTAGCAACTGGTCCCCACTGGTTCTACCCCCAACTTTCGACAGGAGACCCAGCGGGATAAAGAAAGTGAGGACGGGATTAAGAAAGTGAGGAAGAGAGTTGTGCCCACCTCTGACAACTCCACCCCTAAGGTGGGGGAGGTGGGGTGAATCTTGAGAATGGGGGATCCAGCCAACCAGGGACAGGCTCCTGCCCCCTCCCACTGGAGAGTGGCACAATAGGGGGTGCACCAACCCCAGGGAAGGGACCCATTGGTCACTGCCCTTTACCTACCTGTAATGCCCATAGGTTTAGTATTTAGGGGCACTCTGCACCTTCCTACCTCAGATCCAGCAACCACAAGAAAAAGAAGAGAAGAAGAAGAACGAGAAGCCGTGCAGAGTTAACAAGAAGGCGACGCACACTGACTTGGCCCCACCCCTGCAGGCCTGTCTCCCCTCAAATCTGCTCCTGCAAAACTCGGCTTGGTCAGCGGCCAGCAACCTCAAAAACCCCGGAGGACCTGCCTGCATTCACTTTTCAAGCTGTTTCTCCCGTGAACACCAGACGTGTTTGTCCTGCAGCTCCTGGTGCCAGCCAGGAACTGCGAATCCAGCCCACTCTGCACCAGCCGAACCTGGCCCGAGCTACAGTGAAAAAACACCACGAGGAGGTCCCCCTGGCGATCCTGACCCAAGATCCGGTGACCCCTGACCTTCCTCAAGCCTCCAAACAACACCTGCAGCCTCAATCCAAAGGGCCCCCCTACCATGACCAGAGCGGGTATGAAAATCTGACATCCCAAAGCACCCCTGCACCTTGTGTGCCCAACCCAGCAGTGCCTAACCAACCCTCTACATCCTAACTTACCCCTCGAAGTGGTGGTCACTTCTGGAAGATCCTCGTCCCCGAACCTGCAATGTGTCTTTGTCCCGGTGAATCTCCGTTGAAATCAACAGGGCACCTGACCTCAAATCAGCACCCTGCACCCAGCTGCCGTAGTGCCGCTGAGGGTGCCCCTTTTGGTCCCCAACTTGCCCTGAGCTTAACCCTAGGAGCTTTGCTCCCACAACCTTGTGGCCTGCTTGCCAGCAGCCACCAACCAGAGTCCCCCTATCCTCAATAGGATAACATTGGGCCTCAACACTCTGCACTCGGCCACCTGAGTGCCGCTGAGGGTGCAACAACAGTGCATCACTGACCCTGGGAGACCCCTGAGTCTAACCCCAGGACCCTAAATCCAAAGACAGATTACCTACCTGGAAACCGATAACCTCTTTTTCCTCATAGAATAACATTGACACTTTTACTCCCAAAAAGTTTGTGCTGACTTTTGAAAACTAACCATATTCCTTAAAAATCAGCCGAATAACCAAAATGCATTTTCTCAACTGTTTTCAGGAAATGTCCCAGTGCTGAATCTAGGTATCCAGCACTGAGTAAGAAAAAATATTGTTAACATTACTTACCTGCTAAGTAAATTTCCTCTCATAGGATAACATTGGTGATTCTATGAGAAAAAGTTGTCAACTTTTGAAATGCAATAATATTCTTTAAAACTTGTACCTCTAACTAAAACACATTTACTCACCTGTTTTCAGGAAATGTCCCAGTGCTAAATCTAGGCTCCAGCCCTGTGTTAGCGAAAGTAATCTGAAAAGTAATTAACTGCACTTTACTTAAAAATCCCATTCATTTGAATGTATTATACCTGCAAAGTGTTGCAAACTGTTCACTTAAAACTGTATTCAATACCAATACAAGTTCTACTACAATTTTGAACTGTGTTCACACAAGTAACTTACTACTGCAAAGTATTTTTATGCTTACCTGTGCTACGCTTGCTGGCTGTTTGAAGCTGCCGATACGCTTTTCACTGATGCAGCAGGCAGTGAGTCATCATCAAAACGAAAAAGGGATCCGTACAGACAGATGCCTAATGTGACTGTACCTGCCTTCCGGGGGAGGTCTGGGGGTCCAGGGACCTCAGTACCCCTTCTCACAGGTTGTTCACAAGAGGCAGACTTATTGTCACCACCTCACATGTGACACACATTCGTGCACCCCCTCGCCCTATCCAAGTAAGGGAAAACCCCTGTTAGAAATTAAATGTCTGGTTGGCAGAGGTATGCACCCTATCCAAGAAGGAACCACAATCCTATCGGGGAAAGTCACGACACACCCTAAATTACCCTTTCCTCACCCCCTGTTAGCTTGGCACAAAGCAGTCAGGCATAACTAAAAAGCAATGTGTTAAGTATTTGTGCCATACTCCAACAGTAACACAGTGAAAACACCACAAAAAGACTCTACACCAGTCTAAAAGAATAACTTATATTTGTATGAACAACACAAGACCAAAAGGACAGAAATATGAATTTTGAAAGATTAAATTAAATTGTAGTGCTTAGAATCTTAAAGCACCAACCAGGGCTTTCTGGACTGGGGTAAGTCCAGAAGTTCACGCAGACTGTGATGAAGCACAGTTGGGATACAGGGAGTAGTCTTGGCCGCTGAAAAGTACAATAGATGTATTGGAACTGAGATGCAAGAAGCAAAAGTAGATGTGTCATTGTTGGAGCACAGGATTGAAGGCAATGAGTTGGCTCTGATCAGTGCAAATTTGGAAATGCATCCGAAACTGGATACCTTGTGCCAAGCATTCTTTGATGCAGCGTCCACAGTCCTTGCAGCCATTGTGATGTGTCGGCATCGAGGGAGATGTGCCGGCAAATGGCGGCGGTGCGTGTGGTCTGGGGTATACACCTGTTACAACGCATTTGTTACAACGCACTACCGTTACAACGCGACTTTTACAACGCATACCATTACAACGCATTGCGCTGGGGGGCGCTCTAGGATAGGGAATAAGTATAATTTACTATCCAACACCTTCCCTAGGGTCCACGGGGACTGGAGTTAGAATAGTAAATTATACTTACCACTATCCAGCACCTCAAAGCGCTATGCGTTGTAATGGTATGCATTGTAATGGTCGCGTTGTAACGGTAGGTAGTTGTAATAGTATGCGGAGTAACATGGTACATCCGTGGTCTGGTAGTAGCTACACTTTATTTCAACTTCAAAAGGCCCAGGACTGGATTGGCAGTACTTTCCTGGGCAAGACTTGTAGCAAGCAAAGTCCAGGTGTTGTGGCAAGTTGAGTTGAAGTCTTTGATGCCCTTGAAACATAAAATAGGGGGCAAGCCAGCATGCATTTGGAATCATTCTGAGTTCAAGGGAGCTGGGTACAGTCCTTCTCTATCAGACCAACAGGTATCAGGCAGTAGGGCAGGACAGCAGAAAAGCAGTTTTTCTAGAGCAACAGTCCAGTAGAATGGCAGTCCTTTAGCAGGTTAGTAGGTCTTACTTCTGGCAGAGTCTTCACAGATCCAGTAGTCTACTGAAGTGGTGGTGTCAGGGGTCCAGCTTTTATGCCAGTAGTGCATTTGAAGTGGGAGAGACTTCAAAAAGCGGCTTAGAAGTGCACAGAGGTCCTCCCTCTTCTGGCTCAAGACTCACTACAGGGGGTATGAAGCCCTTTGTGAGGGAACAGGACACAGCCTATTTAGGCATGTGTCAGCACCTCCTTCTCATCCTGCCCAGGATGGCCCATCAGGAGGTGGATGGCCCATCAGTCACACCTAAGCTCCCTCTGTGTGTGACTGTTTAGAAGGAATGCACACAGACAGGCTGCAGGCACACAGGACTAAGGGCCCGATGTAGGTAATTAGTATTTATCGATTGGTAAATACCGAATTTTACCGAATCGGTATTTACAAATCGGTAAATGCTATGTAGGTATATTTACCGAATAAATTAATGATTCAGCAATATTCGGTAATTACTGAATCAGTATTTACCAATTCGGTAATGCCCAAAAATTGGCAGCTGTACTTAAATGAATGTTTATGTAATTTTGATTGCTCTAAATTAGAAGAGGAAATGAGGAGTAGAATAGTTTTTAAGAAAAAAATTTATCAAATGGCCGCATTATTAACGACTATAGCTGATAAGGAGAACTTAAGGAGAAAAAAATAATTTCTGGTCTATTGCTAATTCATTTGGTAGGTTGTCGACCCAACCCTATTTGTCATATCATCTAAGACCTTTGCTTAAGAATACATTTATGTACTTGAGGTTGGGAAAATATCCGACAAAGGATGGAATTCCAAAATGGGAGAATCAATGGTCATCAAGTATTTGCAGGCTTTGTGGGCTAAGGGACGAAACAATAATGCATATAGTAACTTTATGCCCAGCTTTCGCAGACGCTCGGAAGTCTATCCTAAATCCGATTTTTAATGAACTAGGAGTTAGAACATGTAGGCAAGCAATTATTACATGTTTGAGTCTGATCAACATTAAACTTATTTATATTTTTGTAAGTTCATCATTATTGCAGAAAAGAAACTCAAAAGAATTGATGGAGTAATTAAAAGTATTGCGAGATAAAATACCTAAGAAAAATAACTGAAGAATTGTTTGAAGCAAGGTGTCATTCCAGCTCAAGGTATAAAAAACAACAAGGGCACCCAATCGAGTCAGCACAGGACCTCGGGGAACATATGAGTAAAGACAACAGCGGTCCTATGCAAGGAGGGATATAGTCAATAGGTAAATATAGACACAATGGAAACTATATTGTAAATTGACTTGCCCAGCCGGGCAGAGGTCAAATATTTAATTTAGAACCACAATATTACCGAGTACGTGCCGCTCTTTCTTCGCCGAAGTAGAAGTCCCTGTGCGTTACATGCATGTTATGCACGCCTTAGGACACGCACCCATCACTACTGCAGGATCTCGCCAAAACTCTGGTGTTTAGCACACGGCCTGGGCACCAACTAGGCACACGGCAGTATAAAGGTAATTATTCTCTGTCAGGCACAATAAGAAAAAAACACGGACGTTGAATGAATGCATTAGCTTTAAAGCAAAGTTTTTAAATTCTTTACTTCACTTCTCGGGTCACAAAGCCTTGTTATAGGCCCTTAAGGCAACACTGAATGTCACTTATGTTTAAATTACAAATGTAAGTGTGTAGCGATAACTAAAATGTGTCCTCTCTTGGACAAACTTCCTTATTTATTTTTCTCCCCCCTTTCCTTTAGGCTATCATGGCTAGGAATGATTAGGCTTTACTCAGTCCTGATGATGATCCCTGTAACTATGTAATGGGATCGAAACGCCGTCGACAACTTCTACACCATATACTCTGTTGTGTATCTGTAACTATATTTCAAGTAATGGTGTAAATGTGAATTCTGTTATTGCTATATGCACAGAAAACAATAGCTTTTGCCTAAAAACCTTTCTCTACCTTCTATCCACTCCGCTAACCATGACAATTTGTAAACGTCTGGGCACAGGCTTGTGCCCATCTCCAAGAAATTGTTGAAGGTATCTCCTAATATTGTGGTTCTAAATTAAATATTAAGCCTCTGCCCGGCTGGGCAAGTCAATTTACAATATAGTTTCCATTGTGTCTATATTTACCTATTGACTATATCCCTCCTTGCATAGGACCGCTGTTGTCTTTACTCATTCCAGCTCAAGGGTCTATTAGTACAATCTAATCTAGTGTTGCACATTTCACTTTATTATTGCTTGTAAATGGAAAACAGCTAGATATTTGTATTTATAATTCCCACTGCTAACACATGTCACTTTAGTTAAATGCTGCTATAATACTTTTTGCTGCTAGTATAAGGCATTTTATAAGTAAAATGTATTTTGATTATCTTTTTAATGCTTTAACATTTTTATGAAATGTCATCATCTCATTACTGGTGGATCATTTTAAGATGTTTATAGTTTTGTATACATTTGTTTGCTTGTTCTTTTGTTGGTCCTTTATTCTTGTTTGTAATGATTTTAATTAATCAACAAATAAATTCTACTACTACTACGGTAAATACAGATTCGGTAAAATTACGAAATTGACAAGGGGGACAGGGTGTCACTTTGACACCCTGTTGCACCTCTGATTCAGGCTTGTGTGCCATGTGACACACATACATGCCCTTAGGGCATGTATGTGTGACACATGGCACAGGTGTACATGCACAGATGTGCATGTACACAGGAATTCATTATTTACCAGCAAATAGTATTTGATGGTAAATAACGAATACTAAAGGGCCTGTGGCACTGTTTTCAGTGCCACCTACATGTAGATTTACCGATTCGGTAAATTTACAGATTCAGTATTTTACTGAATCGGTACATTTACTGAATCGGTACATTTCAGGCACAAACCAAACAAGGGGGACAGGGTGTCACTTTGACACCCTGTTGCACCTCTGATTCAGGCTTGTGTGCCATGTGACACACATACAAGCCCCACCCTCTTCAACGTATACATGAGCCCCCTCGCGGCCATCGCACGCCAACACAACCTCAACATCATCTCCTACGCTGATGACACTCAACTGATCCTCTCACTCACCAAAGACCCTAACACCGCCAAAACCAACCTTCATGAAGGAATGAAAGAAGTAGCCGAGTGGATGAAGCCCAGCCGTCTGAAACTGAATTCAGACAAAACAGAAGTCCTTATCTTAGGTACCTCCCCCTCCGCCTGGGACGACTCTTGGTGGCCAGAGGCCCTTGGAAAAGCACCCATCCCGACGGACCACGCACGGAACCTGGGCGTCCTCCTGGACTCCTCACTCTCGATGACCAAACAAGTCAACGCCGTCTCATCATCTTGCTTCAACATTCTTCGCATGCTCAAAAAAACATTTCACTGGATCCCCACCGAAACTAGAAAAACGGTCACCCACGCTCTGGTTACAAGCCGCCTGGACTACGGAAACACCCTATACGCCGGCACCACCGCTAAACTTCTGAAAAAACTCCAACGCATCCAGAACGCATCAGCCAGACTCATACTAGACATCCCGCGTAAAGACCACATTTCTGGTTACCTGAAAAACCTCCACTGGCTCCCCGTCAATAAGAGGATAACATTCCGCCTCCTAACCCACGCACACAAAGCACTTTACGAACTTGGACCCGAATGCCTCAACACACGACTTTCCTTCTACACCCCCTCCCGCCAGCTACGCTCTTCCAACCAAGCCCTTGCCGCTGTACCTCGCATCAACAAAACCACCATGGGAGGAAGATCCTTCTCCTATCTGGCGGCTAAAAACTGGAACTCACTTCCCATTCACCTTCGCCTCACTCAGAACCACCTTGCATTCAGAAAGCAACTTAAAACCTGGATTTTCGACTTGTAATTCCCCACCCTTCTTCAAGCGCCTTGAGACCCTCTGGGTATGTAGCGCGCTATATACATTACTTGACTTGACTTGACTTAGGGCATGTATGTGTGCCACATGGCACAAGGGTACATGCACAGATGTGCATATACACAGGAATTCATTACTTACATTCAAATAGTATTTGATGGTAAATAACGAATACTAAAGGGCCTGTGGCACTGTTTTCAGTGCCACCCACATGTAGATTTACTGATTCGGTAAATTTACAGATGTGGTATTTTACCGAATCAGTAAATTTACTGAATTGGTACATTTCAGTCACAAACCAAATACCGGTGGGTAACGGATGAAATCGCCGGTTACCGACCGGTATTTGGTGAGCTACATCTGGCCCTAGGACCACAAAAATTCCATCTTTTTAAAAGGGGCATTTTTAAAATAGTAATGAAAAATTCGACTCAACCAGTGAAGAGGATTAATCATTACCATTCCAGAGGTATTAAGCATGATTAATCTACTCCCTATCAATCAGGAAATACAGAGTATTATGGGGTATATTCACAAGAAGGTGTGCTAAATATCAACACAAAATGCTAGCGCACCTTTACACAGCGCAGCCTATCGTGGGAAAATAACCCTGTGTTAACGTGGAATTCACAACAAGGCGGTACCATGCGATAGTCTGTCAAAACCGCAGCCAATGTCCGCGATACAACCACCTCGACGGAGATAAAAACACAAACCACAACACAAAAAAGCATGCAAAGAGCCCATTCGCGATGAGGAAAGCAGGGATTAAGCACAACAAAAGCCTGATAGAAAGAGACAATCCAAACAGAAAACAACAGCCAAGCGCAATGGAGGCAACCCGAGCCAGTGCACAACCCCACAAGCCCCATTGGCAACAAAACATTGTACATGTAGGCCATCTTGGACAAGGTGAATGCAGCCTGAGAACGGAGGAGGACAATGGAAGAAAAGCAGAACATCCGGAATGATCAAACACACAAACAATCAGAAACACGCCGACAACAAGAAGGCACCAATGCACACCGGAGTTGGGAGGCCAGCGCCACACCAGGAGCTGGATGACATGGTGGAAATGGTGTCCACAACATCAGTCTGGAGACGGTGGCAGGATTTGGGGACCGGAAACTGCCCAAAACAACAGACACAACAGCAACAGGGAGAGGAACCAGCAGGGACCGGGGGGACGGGCGGAGATGGGCACAATGGCACACATGCACAATTAAGCACAGCACAACTGCAAACAAACCATGCCCAAGATTAACAACACCAACCAAGAGCACAAGTCACACAACCCAGCAACATCACACCACTGAAAAAGCACAGAAGTGAAAACCACACTGCCTGAAAGGGAGAAGGGTGAGCCAAATCAGAGCTGAAGGGACATCTCACGCACAATGCAGCACACACACATAGGAAGCAGAGCACCCCAACATTGAACACAATGTGGCACAAACACCAACATTTTCACAACCGAACACAGGACACAAGTGCACCCGCCTGGTGCTGGTAAACGGCCATACGCATCTGGCTAAGCATGAAACAGGGGCATGACAATGCACAAGTACAAACCCACAGTCCTGATGGGGTAGCAATGCACATATGACAGGGAGCCAGAAAGTCCATGACACACACATTGGCATACAAATCAAGACACAACACAATTGGAGACAAGTGAAAGAGCGGAAACTTTATCAACAAGTGCATGTCAGTACGGCCAAGAGAAGTGCCACTATATGCAGCAGCATGTCTTAATGAGGAACGTAGGAAAGCGCCCATTTACATCTCGGGGAGTCCATCACCAACACAAGTCAGTGCCAACCCGCGTAGGTTGTCCGTGCATGGATCATGAGTCCAGGCCAATGCAAAAAATACACAAGAGAGCAGATAAGGTCTGGAAGAAGGTGTGCAGCTGTGTAGGCGAATGTGCAGCCATGGGTGCATGCGTGAACGTATGTTTTTGAAAACATAGGCTGAAAAAATCCCATCAGACCACCCTTTTTGGTGGATTTCGCGTCATGTGGGATGTTTTACTGATCAAGCCATATCACAACCGACCATATAGTGCCGCTGTAGAAATGGATGTCAGTGAATCTAGCCGTGATGTCCATTGTGAAGTAGTGTTTCCTAAAGTGCAGTGCTAGAATAACAGTGATAAATTAAAATTGACTACACAGGCGCTGTACAACATTCAAAACGCAATCTGTGTGTCAAATATTAAAAACACGCCGAGTAGTATTGCTACCCCATGGCGCTGTGCAGGACGGTCGACATGTTTCAGCCTCAGGGGCGTTGCCCCGGCTTTCTTCAGGACCATAGAACAAAGCTACTGCAACTATGAATAATGTGTTGAGTGAAAAAGGACAAACGATGTACTAGAAAAGTTACATATCTACCAGGAACCATCCCATTTGAATGCCCACTGGAAGGAGAGAAGAACATCGTCTTCCTGGAAAAAATGTTTACAAAACACTATATTACACATAGGCAACCAAATGTATACACAAACACCATATCAACAGACCACACACCTGCCTGAATAAAATTTACATTCAGCATTATAAACAAGCATAATAGCTTAAACAACATGAAGCATTTCTTCACGATGCTACTCACCCAGCTTTGTGTGGGTGAAGACCTCACCTCACCCGGCGACCGCTCGGGAGTATGAGGCCCCGCTCTATGGTGTAGAAAAGGAACACTATCAGCGCACAGCTCTACAGTGTCCATGCCAATTGCTCTACACACCAACCCAACAGACGTGTGATAGTCACCCAACCGTTCAGCCCAGGGTCCCAATCCACAACCAGACACTTAGAAAACATAACGCTATGGTGTAAAACATATAACCTCTGAATGGTTTCTTGATAACTCCCAGGCACCTGCCTAAGAACACAATGTATCCTAATAGATAGAGTTCCTAGTGGTTAACCCAGGGATTACCCATAGTGAGGGGCTATTTGTATGCCCAAAAATATCTAGCCATAGTGTCCTTCATGAAGGGCTCGGGGGGCCGTCAAAAAATCCTCGGCTCGAGTTTGCTAAACTAAATAGCATAAGGGGGGCTGATAGCGAAGGCATCAGCAGGAGACTCACCTCTCCGTCGGTGCCCCCAATTGTGACTCGAGCGGAAGTGGAGTTATTGGTCGAAACGCCCCCGGTCGTTATATAACTGCCGGAAATCAATTTGGTGAGGCAAAAAGGGGGGGCGTTAGAATCCTATCATCTGAGAAACGCGCAAGAGAAGAGCGCGAGAAAAAAGAGACACCGCTCTATAGCACATGCGCAATAGCGGGTATACCGACAGATGACATGTGGAAAAACGCGCGAGAGAAGAGCGCGAGAAGAAAGAGACACTGCTCTGTAGCACATGCCCAGTAGCTGATTTGTCGAAAGTTGACATACAATTAGTGCCCAAAGCAAGGATAGTAATTGAGATTGCATCCTGCTATTTAGCGCGGATGAAAGAAAAGAGCTTCTTGTAAGAGATTTGCTCAATTCAACGCCCATCATCATTCATGCGCGTGGCTAGTGGGGAGACACTATGTGTGTGTCATGCTCTCAGTGAAATTGACTAAGTCTCACTGGAAAAGGGCGCGATCGGCTCTTGAGCTTACGTCTCCCAATTTGGAAACCCCATGTGCGCCATGAGCCCAAAACCTCGCCTAAGATTATCGCATAAAATGTAAAGCTAACAATTAAGTGAACGTTTACATCATAAAGAACGCCCAGACGTGGTTTATGGCGAAGTTTAGTTCTAATTGTTCATTTAGACGTATTTATACATGGGGACGATCTGACTAAAGTACCTCAACTGTAATGCTTGTCTTCCAGGAAGACTATGCCCCAAAGAGGAAGTAATTCATGCAGAGAGACACTCTATGATGGATAGTGTCATCTAATTGTGGGGCCATGAAGAGTTGCTATACGTTGGAGCGTGATAAGGCCCTGGTGAGGGATCAATATGATAAAGATTTAGGGAGTTGTTTGTTATCACCAAGTGTCAAGGGAAGTGGGTACAGGACTGGGTGGACGGAAGGGATTCACACACAATTATGTTAGGTGAGCTTCACGGATGCTACACAAAGTGTGTTGCAACCAATTAAGAAGACCCGCAACCATCAGGTTGCTCTTGAAACTAGAAAACAAAACATGTATGTGGAGGGTCAAGGGGAATATTTAATGACCTCTCTGCTCGCTCCCCTACTCAAGATACAAAATACACAAGAGAGCAGATAAGGTCTGGAAGAAGGTGTGCAGCTGTGTAGGCGAATGTGCAGCCATGGGTGCGTGCGTGAACGTATGTTTTTGAAAACATAGGCTGAAAAAATCCCATCAGACCACCCTTTTTGGTGGATTTCGCGTCATGTGGGATGTTTTACTGATCAAGCCATATCACAACCGACCATATAGTGCCGCTGTAGAAATGGATGTCAGTGAATCTAGCCGTGATGTCCATTGTGAAGTAGTGTTTCCTAAAGTGCAGTGCTAGAATAACAGTGATAAATTAAAATTGACTACACAGGCGCTGTACAACATTCAAAACGCAATCTGTGTGTCAAATATTAAAAACACGCCGAGTAGTATTGCTACCCCATGGCGCTGTGCAGGACGGTCGACATGTTTCAGCCTCAGGGGCGTTGCCCCGGCTTTCTTCAGGACCATAGAACAAAGCTACTGCAACTATGAATAATGTGTTGAGTGAAAAAGGACAAACGATGCACATTCGCCTACACAGCTGCACACCTTCTTCCAGACCTTATCTGCTCTCTTGTGTATTTTGTATCTTTAGTAGGGGAGCGAGCAGAGAGGTCATTAAATATTCCCCTTGACCCTCCACATACATGTTTTGTTTTCGAGTTTCAAGAGCAACCTGATGGTTGCGGGTCTTCTTAATTGGTTGCAACACACTTTGTGTAGCATCCGTGAAGCTCACCTAACATAATTGTGTGTGAATCCCTTCCGTCCACCCAGTCCTGTACCCACTTCCCTTGACACTTGGTGATAACAAACAACTCCCTAAATCTTTATCATATTGATCCCTCACCAGGGCCTTATCACGCTTCAACGTATAGCAACTCTTCATGGCCCCACAATTAGATGACACTATCCATCATAGAGTGTCTCTCTGCATGAATTACTTCCTCTTTGGGGCATAGTCTTCCTGGAAGACAAGCATTACAGTTGAGGTACTTTAGTCAGATCGTCCCCATGTATAAATACGTCTAAATGAACAATTAGAACTAAACTTCGCCATAAACCACGTCTGGGCGTTCTTTATGATGTAAACGTTCACTTAATTGTTAGCTTTACATTTTATGCGATAATCTTAGGCGAGGATTTGGGCTCATGGCGCACATGGGGTTTCCAAATTGGGAGAGGTAAGCTCAAGAGCCGATCGCGCCCTTTTCCAGTGAGACTTAGTCAATTTCACTGAGAGCATGACACACACATAGTGTCTCCCCACTAGCCACGCGCATGAATGATGATGGGCGTTGAATTGAGCAAATCTCTTACAAGAAGCTCTTTTCTTTCATCCGCGCTAAATAGCAGGATGCAATCTCAATTACTATCCTTGCTTTGGGCACTAATTGTATGTCAACTTTCGACAAATCAGCTACTGGGCATGTGCTACAGAGCAGTGTCTCTTTCTTCTCGCGCTCTTCTCTCGCGCGTTTTTCCACATGTCATCTGTCGGTATACCCGCTATTGCGCATGTGCTATAGAGCGGTGTCTCTTTTTTCTCGCGCTCTTCTCTTGCGCGTTTCTCAGCTGATAGGATTCTAACGCCCCCCCTTTTTGCCTCACCAAATTGATTTCCGGCAGTTATATAACGACCGGGGGCGTTTCGACCAATACCTCCACTTCCGCTCGAGTCACAATTGGGGGCACCGACAGAGAGGTGAGTCTCCTGCTGATGCCTTCGCTATCAGCCCCCCTTATGCTATTTAGTTTAGCAAACTCGAGCCGAGGATTTTTTGACGGCCCCCCGAGCCCTTCATGAAGGACACTATGGCTAGATATTTTTGGGCATACAAATAGCCCCTCACTATGGGTAATCCCTGGGTTAACCACTAGGAACTCTATCTATTAGGATACATTGTGTTCTTAGGCAGGTGCCTGGGAGTTATCAAGAAACCATTCAGAGGTTATATGTTTTACACCATAGCGTTATGTTTTCTAAGTGTCTGGTTGTGGATTGGGACCCTGGGCTGAACGGTTGTGTGACTATCACACGTCTGTTGGGTTGGTGTGTAGAGCAATTGGCATGGACACTGTAGAGCTGTGCGATGATAGTGTTCCTTTTCTACACCATAGAGCGGGGCCTCATACTCCCGAGCGGTCGCCAGGTGAGGTGAGGTCTTCACCCACACAAAGCTGGGTGAGTAGCATCGTGAAGAAATGCTTCATGTTGTTTAAGCTATTATGCTTGTTTATAATGCTGAATGTAAATTTCATTCAGGCAGGTGTGTGGTCTGTTGATATGGTGTTTGTGTATACATTTGGTTGCCTATGTGTAATATAGTGTTTTGTAAACATTTTTTCCAGGAAGAAGATGTTCTTCTCTCCTTCCAGTGGGCATTCAAATGGGATGGTTCCTGGTAGATATGTAACTTTTCTAGTACATCGTTTGTCCTTTTTCACTCAACACATTATTCATAGTTGCCGTAGCTTTGTTCTATGGTCCTGAAGAAAGCCGGGGCAACGCCCCTGAGGCTGAAACATGTCGACCGTCCTGCACAGCGCCATGGGGTAGCAATACTACTCGGCGTGTTTTTAATATTTGACACACAGATTGCGTTTTGAATGTTGTACAGCGCCTGTGTAGTCAATTTTAATTTATCACTGTTATTCTAGCACTGCACTTTAGGAAACACTACTTCACAATGGACATCACGGCTAGATTCACTGACATCCATTTCTACAGCGGCACTATATGGTCGGTTGTGATATGGCTTGATCAGTAAAACATCCCACATGACGCGAAATCCACCAAAAAGGGTGGTCTGATGGGATTTTTTCAGCCTATGTTTTCAAAAACATACGTTCACGCATGCACCCATGGCTGCACATTCGCCTACACAGCTGCACACCTTCTTCCAGACCTTATCTGCTCTCTTGTGTATTTTGTATCTTGAGTAGGGGAGCGAGCAGAGAGGTCATTAAATATTCCCCTTGACCCTCCACATACATGTTTTGTTTTCTAGTTTCAAGAGCAACCTGATGGTTGCGGGTCTTCTTAATTGGTTGCAACACACTTTGTGTAGCATCCGTGAAGCTCACCTAACATAATTGTGTGTGAATCCCTTTCGTCCACCCAGTCCTGTACCCACTTCCCTTGACACTTGGTGATAACAAACAACTCTCTAAATCTTTATCATATTGATCCCTCACCAGGGCCTTATCACGCTCCAACGTATAGCAACTCTTCATGGCCCCACAATTAGATGACACTATCCATCATAGAGTGTCTCTCTGCATGAATTACTTCCTCTTTGGGGCATAGTCTTCCTGGAAGACAAGCATTACAGTTGAGGTACTTTAGTCAGATCGTCCCCATGTATAAATACGTCTAAATGAACAATTAGAACTAAACTTCGCCATAAACCACGTCTGGGCGTTCTTTATGATGTAAACGTTCACTTAATTGTTAGCTTCACATTTTATGCGATAATCTTAGGCGAGGTTTTGGGCTCATGGCGCACATGGGGTTTCCAAATTGGGAGACGTAAGCTAGAGACCCGATCGCGCCCTTTTCCAGTGAGACTTAGTCAATTTCACTGAGAGCATGACACACACATAGTGTCTCCCCACTAGCCACGCGCATGAATGATGATGGGCGTTGAATTGAGCAAATCTCTTACAAGAAGCTCTTTCCTTTCATCCGCGCTAAATAGCAGGATGCAATCTCAATTACTATCCTTGCTTTGGGCACTAATTGTATGTCAACTTTCGACAAATCAGCTACTGGGCATGTGCTACAGAGCAGTGTCTCTTTCTTCTCGCGCTCTTCTCTCGCGCGTTTTTCCACATGTCATCTGTCGGTATACCCGCTATTGCGCATGTGCTATAGAGCGGTGTCTCTTTTTTCTCGCACTCTTCTCTTGCGCGTTTCTCAGCTGATAGGATTCTAACGCCCCCCCTTTTTGCCTCACCAAATTGATTTCCGGCAGTTATATAACGACCGGGGGCGTTTCGACCAATACCTCCACTTCCGCTCGAGTCACAATTGGGGGCACCGACGGAGAGGTGAGTCTCCTGCTGATGCCTTCGCTATCAGCCCCCCTTATGCTATTTAGTTTAGCAAACTCGAGCCGAGGATTTTTTGACGGCCCCCCGAGCCCTTCATGAAGGACACTATGGCTAGATATTTTTGGGCATACAAATAGCCCCTCACTATGGGTAATCCCTGGGTTAACCACTAGGAACTCTATCTATTAGGATACATTGTGTTCTTAGGCAGGTGCCGGGGAGTTATCAAGAAACCATTCAGAGGTTATATGTTTTACACCATAGCGTTATGTTTTCTAAGTGTCTGGTTGTGGATTGGGACCCTGGGCTGAACGGTTGGGTGACTATCACACGTCTGTTGGGTTGGTGTGTAGAGCAATTGGCATGGACACTGTAGAGCTGTGCTCTGATAGTGTTCCTTTTCTACACCATAGAGCGGGGCCTCATACTCCCGAGCGGTCGCCGGGTGAGGTGAGGTCTTCACCCACACAAAGCTGGGTGAGTAGCATCGTGAAGAAATGCTTCATGTTGTTTAAGCTATTATGCTTGTTTATAATGCTGAATGTAAATTTCATTCAGGCAGGTGTGTGGTCTGTTGATATGGTGTTTGTGTATACATTTGGTTGCCTATGTGTAATATAGTGTTTTGTAAACATTTTTTCCAGGAAGAAGATGTTCTTCTCTCCTTCCAGTGGGCATTCAAATGGGATGGTTCCTGGTAGATATGTAATTTTTCTAGTACATCGTTTGTCCTTTTTCACTCAACACATTATTCATAGTTGCAGTAGCTTTGTTATATGGTCCTGAAGAAAGCCGGGGCAACGCCCCTGAGGCTGAAACATGTCGACCAACCTGCACAGCGCCATGGGGTAGCAATACTACTCGGCGTGTTTTTAATATTTGACACACAGATTGCGTTTTGAATGTTGTACAGCGCCTGTGTAGTCAATTTTAATTTATCACTGTTATTCTAGCACTGCACTTTAGGAAACACTACTTCACAATGGACATCACGGCTAGATTCACTGACATCCATTTCTACAGCGGCACTATATGGTCGGTTGTGATATGGCTTGATCAGTAAAACATCCCACATGACGCGAAATCCACCAAAAAGGGTGGTCTGATGGGATTTTTTCAGCCTATGTTTTCAAAAACATACGTTCACGCATGCACCCATGGCTGCACATTCGCCTACACAGCTGCACACCTTCTTCCAGACCTTATCTGCTCTCTTGTGTATTTTGTATCTTGAGTAGGGGAGCGAGCAGAGAGGTCATTAAATATTCCCCTTGACCCTCCACATACATGTTTTGTTTTCTAGTTTCAAGAGCAACCTGATGGTTGCGGGTCTTCTTAATTGGTTGCAACACACTTTGTGTAGCATCCGTGAAGCTCACCTAACATAATTGTGTGTGAATCCCTTCCGTCCACCCAGTCCTGTACCCACTTCCCTTGACACTTGGTGATAACAAACAACTCCCTAAATCTTTATCATATTGATCCCTCACCAGGGCCTTATCACGCTCCAACGTATAGCAACTCTTCATGGCTCCACAATTAGATGACACTATCCATCATAGAGTGTCTCTCTGCATGAATTACTTCCTCTTTGGGGCATAGTCTTCCTGGAAGACAAGCATTACAGTTGAGGTACTTTAGTCAGATCGTCCCCATGTATAAATACGTCTAAATGAACAATTAGAACTAAACTTCGCCATAAACCACGTCTGGGCGTTCTTTATGATGTAAACGTTCACTTAATTGTTAGCTTTACATTTTATGCGATAATCTTAGGCGAGGTTTTGGGCTCATGGCGCACATGGGGTTTCCAAATTGGGAGACGTAAGCTCAAGAGCCGATCGCGCCCTTTTCCAGTGAGACTTAGTCAATTTCACTGAGAGCATGACACACACATAGTGTCTCCCCACTAGCCACGCGCATGAATGATGATGGGCGTTGAATTGAGCAAATCTCTTACAAGAAGCTCTTTTCTTTCATCTGCGCTAAATAGCAGGATGCAATCTCAATTACTATCCTTGCTTTGGGCACTAATTGTATGTCAACTTTCGACAAATCAGCTACTGGGCATGTGCTACAGAGCAGTGTCTCTTTCTTCTCGCGCTCTTCTCTCGCGCGTTTTTCCACATGTCATCTGTCGGTATACCCGCTATTGCGCATGTGCTATAGAGCGGTGTCTCTTTTTTCTCGCGCTCTTCTCTTGCGCGTTTCTCAGCTGATAGGATTCTAACGCCCCCTCTTTTTGCCTCACCAAATTGATTTCCGGCAGTTATATAACGACCGGGGGCGTTTCGACCAATACCTCCACTTCCGCTCGAGTCACAATTGGGGGCACCGACGGAGAGGTGAGTCTCCTGCTGATGCCTTCGCTATCAGCCCCCCTTATGCTATTTAGTTTAGCAAACTCGAGCCGAGGATTTTTTGCCGGCCCCCCGAGCCCTTCATGAAGGACACTATGGCTAGATATTTTTGGGCATACAAATAGCCCCTCACTATGGGTAATCCCTGGGTTAACCACTAGGAACTCTATCTATTAGGATACATTGTGTTCTTAGGCAGGTGCCGGGGAGTTATCAAGAAACCATTCAGAGGTTATATGTTTTACACCATAGCGTTATGTTTTCTAAGTGTCTGGTTGTGGATTGGGACCCTGGGCTGAACGGTTGGGTGACTATCACACGTCTGTTGGGTTGGTGTGTAGAGCAATTGGCATGGACACTGTAGAGCTGTGCGCTGATAGTGTTCCTTTTCTACACCATAGAGCGGGGCCTCATACTCCCGAGCGGTCGCCGGGTGAGGTGAGGTCTTCACCCACACAAAGCTGGGTGAGTAGCATCGTGAAGAAATGCTTCATGTTGTTTAAGCTATTATGCTTGTTTATAATGCTGAATGTAAATTTCATTCAGGCAGGTGTGTGGTCTGTTGATATGGTGTTTGTGTATACATTTGGTTGCCTATGTGTAATATAGTGTTTTGTAAACATTTTTTCCAGGAAGACGATGTTCTTCTCTCCTTCCAGTGGGCATTCAAATGGGATGGTTCCTGGTAGATATGTAACTTTTCTAGTACATCGTTTGTCCTTTTTCACTCAACACATTATTCATAGTTGCAGTAGCTTTGTTCTATGGTCCTGAAGAAAGCCTGGGCAACGCCCCTGAGGCTGAAACATGTCGACCGTCCTGCACAGCGCCATGGGGTAGCAATACTACTCGGCGTGTTTTTAATATTTGACACACAGATTGCGTTTTGAATGTTGTACAGCGCCTGTGTAGTCAATTTTAATTTATCACTGTTATTCTAGCACTGCACTTTAGGAAACACTACTTCACAATGGACATCACGGCTAGATTCACTGACATCCATTTCTACAGCGGCACTATATGGTCGGTTGTGATATGGCTTGATCAGTAAAACATCCCACATGACGCGAAATCCACCAAAAAGGGTGGTCTGATGGGATTTTTTTAGCCTATGTTTTCAAAAACATACGTTCACGCATGCACCCATGGCTGCACATTCGCCTACACAGCTGCACACCTTCTTCCAGACCTTATCTGCTCTCTTGTGTATTTTGTATCTTGAGTAGGGGAGCGAGCAGAGAGGTCATTAAATATTCCCCTTGACCCTCCACATACATGTTTTGTTTTCCAGGCCAATGCAGCCATGTCCACTGTCCACTTGGGACATGTGACCAGATACACAACAAGCAACAAGGCATCTGGACATGTGCAATGGGTCACATCCAGTTGTGGCTGCAGGTACCTTGTCCCTCATCCATGAACACGAGTGCAGCTGCGTAGGCCAACATCTTTAATGAGCGATCGTCGTCTACCACATCTGGCACGTCGTCGCGGTAATCCATCAGCTAACCCAGACAGATGTGCTGACTCCAACCACTGGCCCTAATGTGCACCAAAGCCCAATCGGTTAGTGGTTCAATGTGCTCACTGCACACGAAGACTCTTGCAATCTTCGAGGTCCAGTTTCCAGGCTGCATGCCAAACATCCATGCATGCCATAAATGGGCATCACAGAGACACTTCAGGTTGTGGGCCAACAGGGGGTGCACACACACATCGCAATCTAGGTCAGCTACCTTTATGTTGGAGAGACAGACATCCATGGACCATTTGAATATGCACGAGCAACAATGCAGCAGAGGCTGAATGCAGGTACCGACCGCAAGGCAAAAGCTCAGCCGGTAACTGATCTGAGTCATGGGCACTATCTGGTTGGACCTTGGTTGCATCTGAGTCCATGGCCTGGTGGTTTCCTGGATCTTCATTTGGCTGGACCGGACTTGGTGTCCGACATGAGTCTGTTCCATCAACAGCAACTACTTCCTGTGTGGGAGTGTGCAGACATTGAATTTGTGTGGACAAAGCACCTTGAAATAGGACAAACAGAATCCCCTGCAATCTTCTGATATCACTCAATCATCACAAGTAGAAACTTGACATACGTTTCCAACATGGACGTAGGCAGGAAAAAGAAGTACAAGTTTACGAATCCTGAGCAAGAGGTGGTAAGACAGCATGACCGTCTAATGTGCCATCTCATCCTGAAGAGACGACTAAAAACAAAGGAAATCAGGCTAGTTGAAGGAGGTAATAACCCAAGATCAATACTAAATCAGCATATCCACATGATGGTGAAAACATTAAACTCAGGTTCTAAACCTTTAAATTCTAAGTACTTAAGTGAGCTGCCCAGTGCAAGCACTAAAGCATGGCAACTGGCGGTAGTTCTCCACCTAAGTTCTACTTCAAGCTGTGGTACAACTTATTATGACCATCCTCAACATGCCTGGAGAGGAAGACATGAAAGAAGGTCTTGAGATCAGAGGAATCCAAGTTAGCATGCTTGAGAGCCATAATGGAAGTGTGTGTGGTTAAAAAGTTTACTTGGCTGAGAATCATCATCATTGTGAAAGTGAGCAATGTAATGTGTTACACATATTCACAAGGATCCAACTATATGTCATAAATGCTAACAACTCTAATGGTATTGTTGACATGCATAGAGAATGGGCTACAACAATCATAATGCAATGTAGTGTTGATGATGAAGGGTTGATTTGTCTGTCCATTGCCTTAAGGGTGATGTGTTACCACAGTATGACTAATGTTCCTTCTCGTCAGCATCAAAAAGCTATAGTTTCATACATAGCACGTAGAACAATGGTTCAACATTCACCCAAATCCATATCGCACAGCATTTGCACATGAATATTATGTTTCATTTTACAGTTTCAGCACACATGTTCAAGTCTATTTTCGGTCACCATGTGCACCTGAGTGCATCCAATTGACCGTAGGACATCAGGAAATCATGCTGTAGCACAGATGTTTCCTTTGCTGGCATTAGCTCTGTGGGTGTCACAGGGAAACTATATATGCTGCTCTTTTACTCTCTGCAAAGCATCCCTCACTAAGCAGAGTATTTTGCTAAAGGTTGACAGAGAAATGCCTTGCACCAATCCTACTGTCTGCTGTGTAGTGCCTTTTGCAAATAATGCTAGTGTTTCTAGCATTTTCTGAAGGAGTTTAATCAATACTATGCCACTGTTTTCAGAATTCGATCTCACTGATAAACAGATCAAATTGGCACAAAGGGGAGCAGACTATATGGTGCTGAGCATTGAAAAACTGGAAAGATTGCCATTTATTGTAGCAGAAAAAACAGTTCATTTTCACTATTGCCTAAAACACATACTAGCAGGCACATATGAAAGGATGGGTAAAGAATACAGCAAGACATCCTGGGAATTACCATACACACACAAATGTTGGAGTGGGGGCCTTGAAGTGTTTCTTAGTGGTTCAAACTGTAAAAATGCACCATGATGGTGAAACTACGTTTTGTATGGTGCCCATATCAAGTCTGTATATCTTCTTGATCTCAAACTGGCTCATGTTTATGGGTTAGAGCACTACTCTGTCTATCTAGGATCTTATCTTCTGCTGCTGCACCATTTGAGGTGGATGATTGGTGGCCTAGTTTCCTTCCTCATGCTGCATGGTTTGTTCTACCAGAAACTGGATCTGACTTAGCATGATATAGTGGCCAAACAATGCTGCATTCATTTCAGTAGACTGTACAATGGAAGTGTGAGCTGCTGCAATCAATCTGTGAGAGCTTCACCAGTCCCTAGCAATTAATGTAGGTCTGGCCCTGTGTGAAGGTGTGCATTTTATTATTTCAGCTTAAACAGTGCATGTACTGCAATTTTTGAATTGGTGTGTCTGTCTTTGAATTTTTCTATAGTTTTACAGATTTTCTTTTCTTCCCGACACTTTCATGAATTTTTACCACCTGCTTTTAACTGGTGGTACTTTGAGGTGGTAATTTCCACTCATTTTATTTAGCTCTAATATTTGTAATTGGGTGTCATTTACCACATATTTTTTTCTTGCATGTAGTAAATAGCATGTGTTTTATGATGCATATGTTAAATAGCGCATGTGGACTACAGAAGTGTGGTATTTTACACATGTGCTAAATTACATTTGTTTCTTAATTTGAGATTAAATAATATATTAAAGTCACACACTACCCCTAACTCACTATCACAGCCCAAGTATTACAAAGCAGGAATAGGCCCTGCTTTGTATTAATTTTAGGTGACTTTTAAATTTCAAATAAATATTTTTTTTGCCGATTTGTGCCACTTTTTGTGACACAAAACCTACACAACATGTTAGTAAGCATACCCCTCAGTTACTAGCTTTGGGAGGATTTAAACCCTGATCTACTGCTGTTTAATAATGATGGGGAAGGTTTACTAACAAGTCACACAATACAATGCAGCAAGTTGCCTTGCTGCACTGAGGTGAGTGATGCAGAGAGCAGGAATGCACCATAAAGACTAAAATGTAATGCATTCCTGCTCTCTCCCTGCTCTGGTGCACTGGGTGCAGCCTAGAACTAATGCAGGCACCCTTGCTCCATGGTGCAAGGGTGCTTGCATTGCAGGCAGGATTGTTTTGTGCAGGAAGAGACACCTTCCTGCACCAAAACAGTCCACTGAGGCTTTTTCCTCTTTCTATGTGTCCCGAAGAATGCAGCACATTTAAAAAAAGGAAACAATGTGGAGAAATAAACATATTTCTTCTTGTTTCACCTCTGGTGGGAAGACGTAGCACTCTGATGCATTCCTGGGTTTACTAGTGTGAGTACATCTGAAAACACGCCTAAAACCATGGGTGGATGAACGGGAACACCCAATCTCTACCCATAGAATGCATTCCCCGGACAGTTACTCCTGATTTACTAAGCCCCGCAGAGCCATGCAAAGTTGCTTTGTTGTGGCTTAGTATATCTCACTGAAGCCCTTGTGATGCCTTGCACTGCCTTGCGTGATGCAATGGCAACGCAATGGCTTGGTAAATCTATGGCCCAATTTCTTACATATTCCCTTTTGAGCATGTGGTTCATAATCAATGAAAAGGGTCATATGTAAAGGTTTACCTTTCTTTAAGGATTTTTATATTTGTTAAAACCGAATGTGCAATTGAATAAACGCCCTCTCAATAGACGGCTAAACATTTTGCTTTTCAAACTTCATTTTTGTGTTAACAACACATGCTAATTGATTGACAGCCAATTATGCATTCGGTCCTAGCTGTCTGCCACACTGTTTTCCAGTCCTAGCGTTCCAGCAAATTTTAAGATGCTTGTATTTTCAAGCTCCAATACAATCTTAAACGAATAAATCTTTTAATTAGATTTCAAATCAAACCAGGTTAAATCCCAGTGCTCGTCCGCGAAAATTCTTATCTTTATCGACTCAAGCCATCCAAAAGAAAGAGAAATAGCACAATTTCATTAACAATCCATTTGCTTCAATTGCGGCTTCAAATTGAATTGACAGGATTCATTACAGGCCTCATCCCCCTCGAGAACGCAGCATTGGTACAGGTCTGCTTAAGTCTTTCTTTAATCTAGCCCTAATATATTAATATTCTGCGCGTTATAGAAATATCTGGTAAAAGCAGAATCCACGTAGGTGTTCTTTATGCCTTATTCTATAGTATTTCAAGATCATTTACAAAGGGCGTGCCGATTCTATGTATGACTCATATCGACTATGTGATATCTCCAAAAGGTAATGGCTCCTAAAACTAGAACACTTTTTGCAAAGGGAGGTTACATTGAACATTCAGTTATATACCCAGTGCAAAACATAATTTGTTGTCAAGTCTGGCTTGTTTTTAACTTGTATCTTTAAAATCAGTATTAAGACCCTCAACATGAATCTAATGCAGGTTATCAGTCTCAGCCTACATGCAATAGGGCAGAGAAGTCCAATTATTTTTTTCTTAAAAATGCATTATTCTAGAAAATAGTGATGATGCTTTTATAAAGATAAGCCACCTTGATGATAAAATTCATACTGCACCCCCTACCAATCATTATACCAACAATGGTCTCAGTAACTTATTTACATCATACTAAATGAATGATATACATTGACTAAATGTTTACTTTGAACCTAGCTGATATCACTACGCATTATTATTTCTTATTGATGTGAAGAGTCGGTGAAATAATTTTCATCAAATGAACACCTTCAATTATTGTCCATCAGTAGCGATTTACCGGTGAAAGAGTTGTAAACTGATTACTGCAGTTTTGCCCATCTGCATTGTTCCCATCTCTATTTAGCCAGTAATCTAGTTTTGAACCAGACAAAACCTGTTTTTGGCATGAACATCATTACAAGTGTGCAAGAATTTTTGGCCATTTCTCTGCAAACCAAGTTTAATTATGCCTAGAAAACTGGTGGGTATGCAGGAACATATGAAGTGAGTTAATAATGCCTTCCAGATGTGAAAGCTGATGATTCGCCAGAACATGTGAGGCCATTTTGATGTGGTTTTAAAGTACTCGACTCATGATGGGGCCTGAAAAAAGCATTCAAGAAGCATCTGTGAATGTTTTGTCGGACATGGGAACGGTGGAAATCAAGACACGAATATATGCAGAAACTTATAAACATATGGGTCATGGTGCCAATACAGCATATTCTTCATTTAGTTGCCCAAAAATATATATCTAGAGGTAATCTCGATTGGGAACGAGATTACTACTTTATTATATTGTCTTCTGATGTGTCATATACTTTAAGAGCTTTTTTGAAAGGTTCATAGGCTGAGGGACAAGGAATGTTGCTTCCTCTAGAAGATTCTGTGTTCTCAAGGCAAAAATTTAGAGGACCGAGAAAGCTCTTTGCCTGTTGATTTCTCCCCCTTCAGTCGGTGGACCTTTTATCAGTTGGTAGAGAGGTAAGAGGGAGTTAACATCACATTCAATTATCATTACACATAAACAAAGGTAGCCATGCAATAAAGCCAGGATTACAAGATGAGGTTAAAGGGTTTAATACAAATTTAGAAACAAACTGATATAGATAAGTCTATATTCTAAAAATATAGTATCACAAAAATAAATCCGAATCTCCTGCTAAAATTCAGCTTAAACAATATAGGCATACCAGAAATTCAGTGGCAGTAATACAGAAAATGAGGAGGAGGATCTCAAGATTAAGCTGCAAGAGTCGACCCTCCTGCCTAGTCATTAGTAGATCTAGAAACCAAGCATCCCATTCTATTCTAAAATAAAATAATCCTGATGAATCTAGGGCAAGCAAGAAATAGGTGTCAGCATAATGGAGTCTTTCGTAAAGTATTCCAAGTCCAATGAAGGTATGAGATGAAGCCACACAGTAAGAGGAATGGCAAAGAGGTCTGCACCTAATGAAATACTAAGGGCCTCTGCTCTCTAACTAACAATTATTATTATTAATATTATAATTATTATAATATTTATTAATAAAACATTTGCAAAGCGCAGCTTTCACCTAAAAGGTATTCTGGCACTTGGTTAACCTTCTCTCAGATTATAAAGACACAAGCTGCCAACAGTAGAACTTCTCGGACACAGGCCATTATTCTATCTTATTGTGCACATCTGTCATATTTAGGAAGGAGCCATGTTTTCAGGACCTTCCTAAATATGATGAAACTTTAGCTCTAAAGAAGGCCGGTAGTTTATTCCATGTCTGGACAGCCCTAACCGAGAAGGCCTGACCACCAAGTCTCACTTTCCGAAATTTTGAAATGCATAGTAAATTAGCTGATATGGAACGTACGTTTCTTGTCAGGACATAGCTCTAAAATTTTCTTTGCAGCCGTCCAGTTCATGTTCCCTTTATTGCCTTGTACATGATGGACATTGCTTTGCATGTTCCCCTCTCCTTCAGTGGAAGACAGTGAAGTTCCCTGAGGGTACCAGATGATGAGGCATGTCTAGGTGTGTCTAATGTAAGTTTTGGTGCTACTGCCTGCACTCTATACAACGTTTACAATAATCAATTCTGCTTAGGACCATGTGCTGGACCACCAGCTTTCTTGCCGACTGCACAGTAGAGGTACAACTTCCTGTAGATTTCAAGGTACTCCTAAATTGCGAACTGATTTAGACATCACTAGATTACCTGTACAGGTCCAAGACCAAAAATTATTCTGGAGTTGATTTTTTTTTGGGGGGGGGAGGGCTTGCAACATAGAAGCTCAGTTTTCTCCCCATTACATTTCAATGAGTTAGAATTCAGACATTCTGCCTCATCTTTTAGACAATTATGGAACACATCTAATGGTGTATGTCTATTACTATCTAGTGAAAGAATCAATCGTGTGTCATTGGCATAATTCAATAAACTTATTCTGTGTGATTGAATGATATTCAGAGGGGGACGTAGATACACAATAAAAAGGAAACAATTTACAAAGGAGGTCATGAATATATTACCGCATCTATTGTCACAAAGGGAAACAGTTTTTATGTGGTGCAAGGATCAAAAGAAACAAGACCTCATAGTTTCTTAACTGTGAATACAATTCACATAAACAATATGCCGAAATTTGATCAGCATAAACTAACTAATTAAATCAAGGTCACAAAACAAATATATTTGTAGACAGTTACAATGGAGTTTTCTTTCTTAAATCCTTTATTCTTTTATTCTCCACAGGGTAGCCAACACATTTCGTTTTTTGCAGGACTTCTTCAGGGCTCAAACAGATGTCTTTCATATGAACCGAAGTATATGTTTCAGTCTTCTTCTGAGTTTAAAATGGAAAATTGCAATAGGCCCAATTTTTTTTGATAAGCAAAGTTTTATCCTGATCAAGTATTTTTCGCCAATATCGGCCACTGCATCTATTCGATAGAATTAAGGCATCAATCCGCCCTCCTACAACTCTTCTCTGTCCGTATTGTCAAAAGTTGGCGGAGGAACACTTTGCTTATCAAAAAAATTGGACCTATTGGACTTTTCCATTTTCAACTCAGAAGAAGACTTCTTGCCTTAATTTAAAACTTTGGAGCATATACATCGGTTCATATGAAAGACACCTGTTTGATCCCTGAAGAAGTCATACAAAAGGAAGAAACTCGTTGGCTACCTTGTGGAGAATAAAAGAATAAAGAATAAAGGATTTTTTTAAAACAATTCCATCGTAACTGTCTACTAATATATTTGTTTTGTGACCTTGATTTCATGAGTTAGTGTGTGCTGATCAAATGTTGGCATACACATTAAAAACAATAGGGCTGAGAGCAGGGCCCTTGCATACTCCTTGTTCCACATTGTTGAATTCCGATAGGTAGGGTGGTAGTGAGAATGCTTGAGTTCCATTAGAGAGATAGGATTCATCTATAAGAAGGGTCCCTTCCACTCCAATCTCTTTTAATCTTGAGAACTATTTGATGGTTGACAGTATCAAAGCCGGCTAATAAGCCAGCAATATCAGAGCCGCTGTTTGACCCCTGTCAACTATCATCTGGAGCTCATCCATGGCCGAAAGAATGTGCTATGGGCAGGTCGAAAACCTGTTTTCTCTGCTTCCAGAAGATTCTTGTTTTGCAGAAAATATGAGAGTTCTTTGCTAACATATTTTTCCAGAATTTTCACTGGGTAGGGGAGCTGTGATATGAGGCGGCAGTTACTAAGCACAAATGGATCTGGTATCACTTTTTTCAAAAGGGGATATGTTAATGCATCTTCCACTCCTGCAGAACCCTGCCTGTAGTTAGGGACTGATTACATATTTTATGCAGTCCTGGGTATAGATCATCTGCCCATTGTTTCTAAATTTTGGAGGGTACTAGGTGCAGTATAGACCATGAAGAGATGGACAATGCTAATGTTCTGAACACTTCATCTTTCATTGGTTCCAGCCTATCTAGTTTTATATCATCTGAATTTTCTGTCTCATCTTTAATATTTATATTTTTTACTGAAGGGGTTATTTTGATAGCATTTATTCTTATGTTTACACTAAGCATATCAATTTTATTATCACAGAGGCTAGACAGATCATCACAAAGTTCTTGTAAATGTTTTAACGTTTGTTTGGTACAATCAGGGTTCATTAGCTCTCTTACAACAACAAAAGCCTTTTTGCAACCCTTTTTTCACCTACACTATTTTTTGTGTATAATAGCATTTTTCAGCTTTTCTTACCGTTTGTTTATAAATATTTAATGCTTTCTTTAATTGTTGCTTGTCGCTCTCTAAGTCGAGCATCCACCATGTTCATTCTAATTGTTTACAGTTTTTTATTTCTTTTCAAATTTCCGTGTACCAAAGTGCTGAAGGTTTTCACCTGAAGGAAGTGACCCGCTTGGGGCCACCTGGTTCTCCTTGGCCTACCTCTCAGTCTTCCATACCAAATGAAGAGTCAGAAGAACAGTGGAGAATATACCAGTAATTCTTTTATTCAGATACAGTCAGAGTAGAGCCCCGTCTGTCCAGTCTTGAAGAGTGGTACAGAGGGAACTGAAATCAACAAGCAACGAGATACATTATGTATGTTTCATAGATGGGCAAAGACACGCCTACAATGGAATTTTCCAGGCCGAGGTAGCTGGGCAATGAAACACAGAAAAAGTATGTTTCGAATCTGGTATCTCAGATAACTTAACACAGTCCAAAGTTTTTTTACCCTGCTCCCGCCACCAGACAAGTTGAAGAAGGCCTGTATCTAGGGATAAAGGTATGTGCGAATAAGACCAGTCTATTCATTACTGGGGCAAAGCTTCAATATTGTAGAAACTAACCTTAACAGAGTCTTTTTCTCTGAAACTGTAAAGGATTAGTTTCAATCATCATTCAATATGGCATCAAAACAGAAAATGGTGCCGCAAATGCTAACTTATATAGGGCCCTGCGTAAGCAATCTCTGGTCTATTCGAACAGACCCTCCTTTTCGCATGAGTTAAAGCATTTCAAACTAAAGCGGAAAAGTACAATGACAAAATATCAAATTGGGGTACAATTAGGAACATTTCATATCATCAACATCAGGTAGTAATAACAGCAAGGAGGAATGAATTCTCAAATATTCCTTCATCTATGTTCATCAAATCATCAACATCTTTCTGAAGCATTATAAAGGCATTTGCGTCATGAATTTATGTGTTTTTTTGGGTGTGAGAATTGTGGTACAATAAGAACAACAAAAAGGGAGACAGTGAACGAGGATGCAACAGAGCATCAATACCAAAATAAGATAAATCCCTTTTTCCAGAATCCAACCCCAACTGCTGAAAAGGGACCACCTCCAGTTCCCACTTTCCATTCCCATGACATTTTCAAGAATATCCAAAATGTTTTTGGCAATATTATTTTCCATATTCTTGATCCCAGCCACACACTGATCGCCAACTACCACACATACGCCACTGCTTTTTGCTAGGATAAAATCCACTGCATATCTAGTCTGTTCTGAATATATCCGCAACTATCCAACTGAGTGGTGATGTTGCGCAAAGCGGCCACTGTAGTATTAGATAGATTTTGCAGCTTGCATCCGAAGTATTCTCTAGTTTTTTCACCCCTGGCCATGAAAGTACCACCCAATGTGAAAATAAAAAAAGAATGTATCCAAAAGCGATACCATTGCTGTAATTATTGACCTCTATATCGGCCCCCCTCACAGAATTCTTTTGTTAGTGTACTTTTTACCCATCTTATTTGAGGCTTGGCATATTTACAAGGCACACCCAAAGGCAATACCATTCCAAGAGCTACATCGCCTGTACCATTATGGACATTGGAGTACGTCCTATTAGACAAGAAGAAAAACCCTGGGTGTGCATAAATCGGCCCCTCGTGATCCACTGCAGGATACCTTGAGCTAATTCCAAAAGTACTTGGATCCTCTTTATTCACTAGAGGGACTGTATGTTTATATAACACTATTCCTGAACAATTTATATAAAATTAAGTATCCGTACTGTTCAGAATAGGACAACAAGCAGGGTACTAACTTGCCTCTCGAGGGACTGTCAACTCCTTATAACGCCATCCTATTTAACACCTTGGCTGCTAGGGGGTTTTCCCGTCCTGTGCTGACTATTGATGATCCCCATTGTTCATGACAAGGTCAACTCGTCATAAGCACAGGGCAGGTAAAACCCATGACGAGTTGATCTTGTCATGAGCACTGAAGGGGTTAATGTTACATTCTGTTCTTCTATATAAAAATAATAACAATATTTATTGTTATCACAACCCAATTAACCCACCCGCAGTGGCTTTCTATAGTATAGACATGGTACCGGATAACCAAAACCAAACACTCCTTTCACTTCAATAATTAGGGGTGGTCCAGTATATGTGTAATTTACTGGTGATAATGGATATGTAGTCCACAGACTGGTGACAGATTGATTGGGATAACAAGTGGTCCCTTCGCCAAGGAACCTCTTATGCGTTTCCAAAAATACATTACTCAGAGTAGTTTTTTAATTTTATTTCATAGAAATTACCTTACCCTTACTGTGTAAAGGCACGCTTTGAGCATCTTCCAAAACCTATGACACCCCGCACAGTATTATTATCAGCAAAATCAAAAGAACAACACATATTATTTTGCTTTTCCTTGACCACATCATAATATGCTGTACAGCAGGAACCATTGGCTCCTCCTCTTCGATAACCTTTCTACCAAAAGGGTGCATAGTGAATTCAAAAAAGGAAAATGCAAGAAAATATAATGTTCCCAGTGACTGTCAGAGCCTCAATGAAACATGCTCCTATTGTCCATCAATAGGTTGGTGTCCTTGAGTACTGGGGATAGAGCTTGCTCTGTCCTAAGTTCTTCTAATCTATCCCACACCAATAAAGGTGGTATACCTCCAAGGTATTCTTTTGTATTCCCTGACTAATGCTCAAAACAACAACGGCAAAGCAAACACCGGATTTTCACTCAATACAGTTATTCGTTGGTACTGTTACTCACTACTACCTACCTTTTACAATCCATCCCTAAGTTTTTTTCTCCTTAAATTCAGTGGCCCTCAGCCGAGGATGCAAATTGTACCTGGCAGCCCAAGGCACTGTGTGATCAATAAACAAAGGCTTCTGTATAGCTCTTATTTCCAGTGGAACATCCTCATTCAAAACATTGTCGTTCTCCTTATCTGTCTGTGTCCAGGTCAATTTGGCATCAATTAAAAGGAACAAACTTGGGCACTTGCTCAAATTCAAAGTCACCGATACCCACTTTGACCCACTGGTCATATGGTAATGGTAAAGGAATCCTCCGGCAGTGGGTGGCATTCACCCAGTTCTTTCGGCAGCAACCTTTACAGCCATCCATATCACCAACAGAACTTCCCCAGGACCTTTCCAGCAGGGCTCCAAACTTTTCTTCCACTGAAAATTTCAAAGTAGAACATAATTCCCAGGCTGAATGTCGTGGCTGAGCCCCTCTTGTACAGGGGGTGAGAATTCCCGTACCTGTTGGTGAATGGAGCGTAAACATTCTGTTAATTGTCCAAGATAATCAAGCAATACAGGATATTCAATTTCAGAGTATTTCTGAGGACGCAGGACTCCCCAGACATTTGCCAGGCATCCAAACACAACCTTGTAAGGTGACAAGCCTGTTCTAGAATGAGCAGTAGTTCTAGTTGACAAAACAGCTAATGGTAGAGCATCTGGCCATCTCAACCCTGTGGTCACCTGGATTTTGCCAATTTCAGTTTGAGAGTACCGTTGTACTTCTCAACCAAACCCACTGACTGCGGATGATTGGCACATGAAATTCCTGTTTAATATGTAACCATTCACCAATCAATTTAATCACTTTCCCATTCAAATGAGACCTGTTGTCACTCCAGATTCAGACCCGAATGTTGTCACACTCAGACCCGAGAATAAAAAAGGCAAGATCGGGCGGCCGCAGGTTCGCCTATAACGCGCCTAAACTGTGGAACTCCCTCCCACTACCCATGAGGAGTGAACAGAACTTACTATAATTCCGAAAAAAATTAAAAACCTGGCTCTTTCCCTAAACACTTTCCTGCACCGACCCCACTTGGAAGAAACTTGGTCCTCTTAGCGCTGGGATGCCCAAGGGTAGCTATGCGCTCTATAAATCCTCATCCAAATCCAAAATCCAAATAATTCCGGGCACGTCAATTGAGGAAAGTACTCTTTAAAGAGTACCTTTGCTACTGTAGTGGCTGTATTATCCTTAGTGGGGTAAGCCTCAACCCATTTGCTAAATGCACAGATAACCACTAAAACATACTTAAGATTATTGAATCTTTCTAGCTCAATGAAATCCATTTAAAGGACCTCAAACGGGAAGGTGGGTGGTGCAGAATTACCAGGTGGTGTAGGGGTACCCTTCCCTGGGTTATGTCTCATACATGTCATACAAAGTTTCACCAAATGTGCAGCTGTCTTAGATATGGTATCATAATGCCAAACATAGGCTAACAACTTACAAATGCCTGTTGCACTAATATGACCAGGACCATGGGCCATAGTAACCGCTAGAAGAACATATGCATCCGGCTACATTAATTTCGGTTCTCCAGATTTATCAATCCAACATCCTTCCTCATTTAACTGTGCTGTACTCGTCTGTCATTTTGCGAATACCTCTATTGTGGCTTCACTTTGTATCTCCTTTACACTTTCAACTGTATCTGCAAACATGACAACCTCAGGAACCCATCTAGATGGGCCTGCAACAAACATTCTCTTCATTTTACTTCAGGCCAATTCCTTACCTACTTGACCCGCAAATGCATTCCCTCTACCCAAATCATCAGTAATCTTCTTATAGGCACTACACTTGATTATTGCCAATTTCTTGGGGAGCATTAAAGCAGACAAAAACTGCAATATAAGGTGCCCATGTTGGATCTTAGTACCATGAGAGTAAGAAACTCTCTCTCCGCCCACAGTCGCCCAAAATTATGCGTGACCCCAAATGCAAACTGGCTGTCAGTATAAAAATTGACAACCAGTCCTTCACTCAATTCACAAGCTCGGATGAGGGTAGCAAGCTCAAAGGCTTTAGTCGACTGATAGGAGACACATGATGTCTCTACCACCATCCACAATGTAGTGATAGCATAATCTGCAGTGGTAGTGCCATCTGGTAATTTAAAACAGGACCCATCAACAAATAATTCACAGTGGGGTACGGATAAGGAAACATCAGTCAGGTCTACCTGCCCCTTCGCCTCTTGTTCCATCCGGAAAATGCAGTCATGTTTGTCAACTGCGTTGTTCTCTGAAGGGAGGATTTAAAGTGGCACATCTTTGATCGTAATATGTTTAGGAAACAATGTCAGTTCATAACCTCTAAGACGTGCACTGTTGAGGTGCTGTGTCTTTGTCTCATTCAAAAGTGTATCCACAGCATGGGGTACCATAACTGTGAGGTCTGTATCAAGTATGAGCCCAGCCGATTGTCTGATTGAAGTGTCCACAGCCGCGACCGCTCTCAGAGATCTCAAAATGGCCCTAGCGACAGGGCCAAGCACAGCACAAAAATAAGTGCAAGGCCTCTGTTTATCCCCAATTTTTTTGTGTTAAGACAGAGAGTGCACAGCCAGCCATTGCATGAACATAGAGCGCAAACTGGTTTCTATAATTAGGTGTGCCAAGCACTGGAGCCGAACATAGTGCAGTTTTTAATTGCTCAAAAGACTGCTGACATTCTGGCGTCCAAGGCAAAGGCTCATGCACTGCCTTCATTGTTAATGCAAAAGGTTTGATTAGCAACAAATAATTTGGGAATAACTGGCGACAGTAGTAAGTATTACCTATAAAAGCGCATACATCTTTTTGGGTTTGCTGAATGGGCATTTTAATAATAGTACTGATACGCTCAGGAGTCAACCTCCTACCCTCCCACGACAGTAGGTGACCTAAATAGGAGACCTCCTGTCGACAAAATTGAAATTTCGAAAGAAAGACCTTATGATGTGCCAAATGCAGCAACAATTTCACTGTACTGTCCTTGCAACCTTGTTCCGAAGCAATTGACAAGTCATCGACATACTGCACCTGATAGCGATAGTGAATCCAATTGACTTTTTAATGCCTGACTATAAATACTAGGACTCTCTGTATAGCCTTGAGGACCACGGCAGAATCTAAATCTTCTGCTAGCCAGTGTAAATCCAAGCAAATACCTACAATCCGGGTTTATAGGAATACTGCAGAATGCATTTTTCAAATAAATAACAGAAAAGAACTTAGCAGTAGATGGAATCATAGTTAAAAGTGTAGTAATGTCAGGAACCACCGTAAACTGTGGAACAACAATTTTATTAACTTCTTGCAAATGAATCGCAAAACAATAGACATCATCCATAGCATCAGAGGAACCAGAGGGTGTCCTTTTAAGAACCGGAAGAATGGGACCATTACAATGTTCGCAGACGTTTCTTCAACCACTCCCTTTCGTATCAAATCCTGAATAATCTGGAGAAGAGCCTGGTCCCGTCTGTGGTATTTTATATTGAGGAATGCAGGGCAGAATAGCATTATCTTTAACTTGTATAGAAACCGCTGGTATGTGCAACAGACCCACGTCTGTATTGCCTGTGGTCCATAATATGGGGGGTGCTTGAGCAAATTCAGCTGGTAGGTCGCATCCTGAGACAAACAGTGTCTAGTACTCACACCTGGACCCATGGTAATATAAACACCCGCAGGAGAACAATAATTAATAGCATGCAACTACTTCAACAAATCCAAACCCATCAAATTTTCACCACAATTAGATGTTAACAAAAATGGGGATTCCACAGTGAAAGGACCAACAGTAAGTGCAAGGTGTCATGAAATGGAGCTAACAACCGGTACACCTGAAAAACCTACAGAAACATTTTGTCCAGGGAGGGCCACCCCAGGGCCCATATGTCGAGAAACAGAGCTTTTTGTCTCACCTGTATCCACCAAAAATGTGTTAGTCGAACCTTGCAAATCTGCTGTGACATAAGGACTGCGCTGCTCTACAGGTATCTGAATTTGTCCCTTACCCTATCATTGGCTGTCTTAGCTGTAAGACATACCTGTCACATCATCCATGACTGGAATCCTTTCTGAATTCCAGCAAGTCTGGATTTCCCCTTAATCTTCTTCGGCCAGAGAGGTTCAGACGGGGGTCCCTCAGGGCTTGACGCTCTGCCTGCTTTTTTTTAACATCTACATGACCCCCCTAATCTTCCTGGTCGAAGAACTGGGCGCCAAGATTATGGCCTACGCCGATGACACTCAGCTTCTATTTACCTGGGATGACTCGAACGTTGGTACAGAAGCGGCGCAAAGATGCCTAGCCGCCGTATTGACATGGCTTGCCCAGGCTAAATTAAAATGTAATGAGGGGAAATCAGAAATCTTATTAAATGGGCAATTTCCCTCTCAGTTTACAGAAGCTTTGTGGCCCCCTGATTTTCCCTGTCCTATATCTGAGGGCGGCCCAGCCAAGAATCTAGGTGTCTGGTTTGGTGAAGACCTTAGGTTCACAGAGCACATAAAAAGACTCACGGACGTCTGCTTCGGGTCCCTCAAGTCCTTAGGCAGATTTTTTCTTTGCTCCCTCAACCGGCCAAGGAGATGGTTGCCCGGGCACTCATCTTGTCCCGCCTGGACTATGCCGATGCGCTCTTTCTTGGCATTCCGGCATACCTGGTCAATAAGCTACAACTTAATCAGAATCCTGCAGCAAGACTTCTTCTCTGCATCTCTAAACGAACCAGCATAAGATCACAAATGTGCTCGCTCGATTGGCTGCCAGTGGTCCAGAGGGTACAATTTAAGGCTCTTGTCTTAATACACAGGGCCTTACACGACTTTGGCCCCTCCTACATCAAGAAGAGAGTGGCCTTCTACATCCCTCGACGATCTTTACCGTCAGCTGCCCAGCGACTAATGGTAATCCCCTACTTCCGTCGAGCTAGGATGGGCGGCCAGTCTCTTTCAGTTAAAGCAGCCATTCTCTGGTATTCCCTCCCAATAGCGCTGCATCACACTCAGGACCTAAGATGTTTTAAAAAGCTCCTTAAAACTCACCTTTTTAAACAGGCCTATTAATTCACTTTTTCCTGCCATCTGTTTATTACTGCTTCGCGCCAGGATACTCAAGAGTAGTTGTGTGCGCTACAAATGCCAATATAACAATCCATGTTATAAGCATCATGATAATACTGTCCATCGCTGGTGTCATCGAAATAATTATTATCAGAGTGGTTCACAGGAGCCGCAGCATTCTTATTTCTACTGTCCCACAGCCTCTGCCACCAGAACTGTGTCCTCTTGGGGGCGAAACCTTCTGTAAAAGCATAGGGCACTGGCTATGCCAATGTCCTTCCTCCTTACAATACCCACACTGATCTTGTCCCAAAGGTGTCATAGTAGGCTGCCTAGTACCTGGGAGTTGTCGAGAAGGCCCTCTCCATTCGGTATTATTTCACTGAAATGCCTGCTGCAACACTTTCATCTTTAAATCCTTGTGTTTCTTATCAGTTTTATCCCTTTCCTCCTGGTCTCGGTGCTCATGATATAGAGACATATTTAAAATAACAGAGGGAGAAGATGTAGATCAAGTACTTTCAGGCTCCTGGAAACGAGTCATTATTTCAGGAAGAAGATTAGTAACAAACCTGTCAGCAATCAACCGAACTCCTCCCTCCCTGGACATATCCTGCCCACTATAATCCAAAAACGTATCTTCAAACCTAGTGAAGAAGTCAGACACACTCTCATCCTTCTTCTGTCGCCAGGCCGTCAATCTATCCCAACTAACCTTCTCAAGTGGAATAAGTGTGTGCCTATATGTAATATTACGACCAGGCAAAGCAATTATCTCAGCATGTGGCTTATCTCCTGGTTTCCTTTCTTGATCCCATCCCTTAATCACATCCCATGTACCACCCAAATCGGCAACATGATCTTGAGTGTGCACCTGCCGCCAAATATCGACCGGAACAAGAAGACCAAAAACATTTCAATATCAGCAAGAGTCATTACAGTAGAAGAGGCAGCTTTTATCAATTCTTTATAATAAGCTGTGGGATTTTTCCTAGGATCGGGCAGAGTAGCCTTAAGGGATAAAACCTCACTTCTTTTCCACTGAATTTTTTAAAGGATGCCCTTGAGATTTTGGGTCCTAGTCTTACCACCATTTTTAACTCCATGTTCATATAGGGTGTGTTTCCCTCCATGTGGAGAAGTGTGGATCAATGGTTAGAGCAGGCAGACCTCGATGCAGAGCTCTGGCCAGGGACCAGGGTTCGATTCCTGCCCCGGCGGGTCTTGGGCTCATTAATTCCCCTGACAGGATATTCTCGCCTCAGTGTCTATTATTATAATGGGTCCCACGCTGCAACTGTGGGCAATAGCTTGCTTAGTCTCCACAACGGCCCCCACAACGCGAGGGATGGCTGGTCTGCACCATGGGGGTGCCCAGGAGTGGACACTTCACAGGGAAAGCCAGGAAGGGTTCCCTTGCGGTATTTGTACAAGCGCTGGTAAACCCACTGCGGGTAGCTGTGCGCTATACAAAAACATTTACATTTACATTTAGAAAAGGGCATCTATTGTGCCTCTGCTGAAAAAACCTAGTCTTGATCCCACTAAAACGAACAATTGCAGACCCATTTCAAGTCTCCCAGCTAAACTAGTGGAAAAAGTTATGAATGAACAGCTTACTCTCTATTTGTACCATAACAACTGTCTAGATGAAACCCAGTTTGGCTTTAGGGCAGAACACAGTACAGAATCTGCACTAATTAAAGCCACAGACGAAATTAGAGCAGTTTTGGATGCAGGTGGCTCTGCTGCTCTGATTCCGCTCGACCTGACGGCGGCCTTCTACACGGTCAATCACAATTTGCTACTTAGTCACCTCAATTCTATTGGCATTTCTGACAAAACTCTCACATTGTTTTTTTCCTTTCTGTCTGGAAGAGTACAATCGGTAGCCTTGGGCAGCTATGATTCTCCTTCCTTTGTCCTTCCATTATGGGGTTCCAAAGGGCTCTTCCTTGAATCCCACTCTTTTTAATATTTATGTATCTGAATTAGCTATACTAATTAGATCTTTAGCATTAACATCCTATGCACACAATTCACAAATTTTTTAAATAATCTACCACCGATGCAAAGATTTAGGGAGTGTATGTTGACGGTCACCTCCTGGATGAGCTCACATTGTCTTAGATGGAATTCAGATAAAACTGAACTAGTCGTTTTGGGCATTTTCTCAACAAGCTTTATACAGAGATGGTGGCCAGATGAACTGGGTATTGCACCTATCCCAGCCTCCAAAGTAAAGAACCTTGGTGTGATTATTGATAATAAACTAAACTTTGAGGCAAAAGTTAACACCGTCTCTTCATCTAGATTTTTTCTTCTTCAGGTAATCAAAAAAATCTTACCTTTTATCCCTGCGGATAGTTACTCCACTGGTTGTTGCCAAACTAGACTACTGCAACTGGCTCTATCTTGGTATGTCTGAGAAGAAACTATATAAGATGCAAATGATTCAGAATGTGGCTACTAGGCTCTTGTTGGGAATACCCAAGTTTCAATCAGTCAGAAAACACCTTCTAAATTTGCACTAGCTCCCAGTCAGGAGCTGTATAATCTTTAAGGCCCTTTGCATTACCGATAGAGCACTTCATGACACTGGTCCTCAGTTCCTGAAACGCCTGCTACATTGGTATACCCCCAAAAGACATCTTTGCTACGAAGGAGCTAAATTGATAGCAACTCAGAGATTTTGCAAAACTAGCTGGGGTGGCAGAAGCTTTAGGATGGCAGCCCCCAAACTTAGGAATGATCTTCCCTTTCCCATTAGAACACTTCCGACCTTGTCTGCATTTAGGAAGGCCCAGTAAACCTAGCTGTTTAATAAATAGAGGCCCTTGCTTACTCCGGACCACCAGCGCCAAGACACCTTTCTGTATCCGTGTGCTTAATAAATCTATTAACATAACATAACATGACATATAAACCTATTGCTTCTGAAAACGGGCAGCTACGGCTGGTCTAGTGACTGTACCGCGCTTGTCCGTTAACTCAGGTATTTCTGGGTTATAAATCGGGTAGACTTTACACAAAGGATTCTGAGCTATTTGAGTAGAACTCTTATCAAGCAATTGGCCTCTATTAGAAACTGTGGTAGAAATATTAGCAAACACTTGCCCTGGCTGTAAATCAGTAACATAAACACGATCTCTAATATCAAATAACACATGGGGAGCTTCTGTTTTATAAATGTGTATGCCAAAGGTCAATCAATGCAGCAGACATATGTTGTTGAAGAGCATGCTGTTGTAAAAAGGTCTCAAGAACATGTATAACCTGCCAAATATCCTCAGCGCTATAAACCGCATTACGAGCCCAACGCTCCGCCTGAGGCGCTATTACTCTCTCCTCATCCTCCCCTATTCCAGATCACATCAACTGACCCACTCATTCCCTAAATCTCACCAAATCCCTGTCTTCAAAACCACTCACAGGGGTATCAGCATCCAAAAACATCGGAGGATGAATAACCGCCAAGGAGGAGTAACGGGAGTAGTAGTTAGAACCGTAGTCAATGATTGCATCATAGAAGAAACAACAGAGGACACAGAAGTTGGGGCAGTAGATGTAACTGAGGCCACAGCCATCAGAGATGGTGAGGAAAGGAAAAGAATAGGGGGCACTGTAACGGTAGCTGTGGATTTAGCAGCCGTGGGTATGGGGGCAACAAACGAAGTAGACTGATGTGGCTGTAAAGGACAATAGGATATATCCTCTGCGGGACATAACGAGGTGGGCCGAGTATCTTTTATCAACTCCTCTACAAAAGTGTCATTTTCCTCTTTGGCCACATAGGACTTGTCAATATGCAACCGAAATCTCCTATCCTCACATTCAATTCCTGTCTCCTGTTTTTCTCTATCATACGCCACAGCTTTTTGTGTGAGTCTGCATCCTTCCTTTCCGTGCATCGTTCTCCATTTTTAACCACCTCTGTTTAGCATCTTTCTGCCAAGTTCGAAGAGAGTCAAACATCGACTTTCTACTTCGTCTCTTAAACAACTGTTCCTGTAAATAGCCAACATTCTGTTAATCAAAAGTGCCGGTCAAAAGCCACTGCAACTCGACAGTGACCCTTGTATATCCATGCCATAATGTTTTAAACATAATAGGGCCAAGACCAGGTTTCACGTACATATCAAAATTAGAGCTGCCTTCAGGAAGCCCAGGCTGAGATTCTCCCAGCCGAGCATCTGCAGAACTACAACAACAACACAAATTCCAAAACGAGGCCAGGCATTGCAAAAGAAAAACAAAATCGTTATGTTTACCTGGCAAAGTATTTGCAAACACTTTTTAGCAAGACAGTCCTTAGACCACACCAAACTCCAACCCAAATGGTACCATATCCACAAAGAACCAAAACAAACTCACCTGATATCAGTAGTACAAACTAACCGATTCTCCACTGCTGACTACTCAGACCAAACAGTCAGATCAAGGGTTTTGCCATTCAGGACTCCAGTGGGTTTGACCACTGGACGAGGCACCGTCCGGCAGGACAGAAGGAGCAGTTGCGAGTAACAGAACCTCTTTGTGCAGGGATCCCTGAGACATCAGTCTGACCCGACAATGCCCTCATCCTCCCCTCATGTGTGGCAAGGGGATGGATCAATCACCTGAAGTAGTCCTTGTTCGAGCACCAACTGACGTAAGTGACCCGCTTGGGGCCACCCGGGTCTCCTCAGACCACCTCTCAGCCTTCCATAACAAATGAAGAGTCAGAAGAAAAGTGGAGAATATACCAATAATTGCCTGGAGTGGAGCCTGGTCTGCACAGTCGACAAGAGTGTTACAGAGGGAACTGAAATCAACGAGCATAGTTTACAGTATGTACGTTTCATAGTTGAGCAAAGACACGCCTACAATGAAATTTTCCAGGCAGATAGAGCTGGGCAATGAAATACAGAAAAAATTGGTTTTGAGTCTGGTATCTTTCATAACCTAACACAGTCCAAGGTGTTTTTACCCTGCGCTCGCCACCAGCCAAGTCGGAGAAGGCCTCTATCTAGAGAGAAAGGTATGCGCTAATAAGAACAGTCTCTTCATTACTGAGGCAAACCTTCAATATTTCAAAACCGAAACTTAACAGAGGCTTTTTCTCAGAAACGGTAAAGGATTAGTTTCAATCATCATTCAAAATGGCATCAAATCAGAGAATAGTGCAGCGAGTGCTAACTAATATACGGCACTGAGTAAGCATTTTCGGGTTTATTCCAACACGGGGATATGTAATGTCTTTAATTGGTATTATTTTGGCAAATGTTTTTGTAATTCCTACATGTACTTCAATACAATATAACACCTATTAGCACACAAAGCATTCCAGGTAACCAACGTCATCATCTCCAATACATTTACATCTTTCTCAATAGAAATTGGCAACATTCAGCTCTTCTCCTACACCTTAAATTGAGTACATTCGATCAACCTTGAGCCTCCTTTCTCCACAATGAGAACTTGTCTCCAAATTCATTAGTGCATCTTCTTCCTCTTGCCAAAAGCCTCTACTTGTATCTTATTATTGCTGAAAAGAAATGAAGCCTTGTATCTTTACATGCAAAGGAGAGAACATGGAAGCAAAACAATTCTCACATTAAAGTTTAAACATTGAGCTCAGAAATGTAAGGCCCTCAGTTACGCTAAGCTGGTCCAGCAGTAAAGGTGCACTCGGTGTTTGAATATATGGGAACGTATGATTTCAACTAATACATACAAATGAATATTCTGTAGAGTAAAAGCATGGTTACATATAACTGTGTTACCTCTTTAATCATTTGTATATCTATGAAGGAAAACTACATTTTTGACTAGAAATGTTTAAAATTAATATGAACACATTATATCATTCTATTGTTCTAGTCATGGGATATTTCAGAAATACATTTGAAACTCCATTTTGTATTAAAATATTCAACAACACGGAAAATAAAAAAGTGACAATTGGCACAAATCAATGTAAATAAATGACGTATAAGGGAGGGTCCAAAATTAAGCTGCTCCAATCCGTCCTCTGATGGTGACTCAAGCCGTTAAATTTAGAGCCCGATTATGACTTTTGGCAGTAAGGGGAGGGTGACCCACCACTGCCACACCCCAGCACCGCCAAGAGTAGCTGATGTCCTGGTGATGCACGTATGCCACATAGGTTACTGCACTGCATGGACTGTAAAGTCCATGCCATACAGGAGATAGGGTGCATGCAAACAGGGGAACCCATGTTATTCCCCCCTGTAGGCATCCCCAGGCTGAGGGGGCACAGGTGGCCCTGTAGGGCCCCTTTTGTTTCAGCACTGTCAGATTTGTCATTTGGTCTTACATCTTTAGATCTTATCAGAAAACCGATTAAAGCCTTGTGGTCTTAGCTGTCTTTCATGTAATTTCTTCTAGGCATTTCATATCATCATAATAATCACTCTGATTCTCCTCCAATTCCACATCTGCTCATTTTTGTTTCACTCCTGTCTTGGCCTTTACTCTTTTCTACAGCTTAAAATTCACCACAATGACTATTGCACAAAGAGCAATAAATAGAAGAGGTTTAACGAAGGAACCCACTATTCCACTTCTAAAGTTTTGAAACCAATTTGCCACTGCACTAAGTCCATTTCCAATCGCTTCTGAGGTGCCTGTTGCTTTCAAACCGCTCAAATATCTCTGTAAGTTAGTAGTATTCTTAATATACTTCTGTAGCTCCTTGCTGTTATCATGAATATAAGAACAACACCGCTGTATTTTCAACATTCAGCAGAGTACTCCCACGTTTGCAAAAAGGATGTCTAACGCAAGTTAGCCATTTTCATATCTACAAGTAACAAAGCTGGTGTACTAGTAGACAACTTATCAACCACATTGGAAAAATTCCTGATCCTAATGTCGTTCAGTATCACCCATACATTTGGGACAATTGCAATAAAAACATCTTGCACAATTTCTCCAGCACTAGCTCCTCTTATGGGTATATTTTCTGTTCCCACAGAGGATGATCAAAATTCTCTGCATGATATATCTTGGGAAAAACTAATCATAGGTAACATGTGTCATACAACTTCTTGGGCAATTTGAATAAGCATTTGTCCCACAAATAAAGTAAATTCTTGGAATCACAGATTTATCTCCCCAAATATAATTCCCATTGTGCTCTTGCTTCAAATATATGATCACATTCACTATTTCCTGCAAAGTATCAGACTCATTCTTGTTATTCTGTATACTCTATTTCCCTGGATGCTGCCAATTTAATGATAATGCTTCTATACTTCCTGCTATTTGATGATCCATCTCTTGTGACCATTTGGGTATTCAATCCAGTGACATTAGATACTACTGTTTGGAACCTATCTTTTACTTGATCTAAAAATTTCTTCTCCAAATCTGTCAACAAGCAAGTTAAGTTATGTCTATAGACATAAGCTGAGCCTAATGTTTTGATAGGTACAAAGTATCTATATACATTATCACTTATTTAGGAACATGCATGTATATTCAAATGTTTGAACATAGGAACTTTTGAAAGGGCTAAATCAAAATTTGAATAATAGTACTGGAAATAACACTGTCTATAGAAAAGACTCAATATAAGACTACGGGAAACACCACACATTAAAGGTTTATGTTGAGAAGTTATGCCATCATCCACTGAAGCAGGCAATGGCATACAAATGTAACAATCTCTTGCATCCATGGTGTCAACGTATTCATAAAGCAATCTCGTCTAGGCATTCAACGTGTACTTTCCTCTAGGTAGATCAGTGTTTAACTCTTGATCAGCTAATGAGTAAATGTTTCAGCTTCATGTGATGATTTTGGTTTAGACTTAGCTTTCTCCTCTATCGCATTAGCTGTAGGGAAATATAATCCTACAAGGAAAGAAATTCATACTGCTACTATAACTAAGAAGGTAGGGGCCGATTCACAGAACTAACTTAAGACAAAATCCTAAACGTACTACTTTTGTTATTGACAGAAAGCATTTAGTAGTAGTAAAGTTAGGATTTTGTCTCAAGTTTGACTTAAGACAAACTTAAGACAAACTTAAAACAGACTTAAGACAGACTTAAGACAGACTTAAGACAAACTTAAGACAGACTTAAGACAGACTTAAGACAAACATACGACAAAATCCTAACTTAAATCTGTCTTAAGTCTGTCCTAAGTTTGTCTTAAGTCTGTCTCAAATCTGCCTTAAGTCTGTCTTAAGTCTGTCTTAAGTTTGTCTTAAGTTTGTCTTAAGTCAAACTTAAGATAAAAATCCTAACTTTAAACTACTAAATGCCTTCTGTGAATACCAAAAGTAGTACGTTTAGGATTTTGTCTTTAGTTAGTTCTGTGAATCGGGCCTAATATGTATCTATGTCTATGATAATAATTATTGTTTCCATAACTTCCTTAAAGCTAGACCAGTGGATGGAGAATAGCAGCAACAGAGACTTCTCTGTTGGTCTTCAAATGTGCAAAAGTAAAACCAAAGTTCATAGGATATGCAACAGTTGTGTATACACATCTTCATGAGACTTCCCTAGAACTACTCCATGTTGTATTCAGAGCAGACCTAATTTTGTTCTTCTTCCTTTTGAGCCTAGTAAGTTTTTTAATGATTATAAAAAAATGTCCTTCAATGTCTCTCAGAATGTAGTGTCCCAGTTCAGTGATAACTAGTTCCAATATGAAATGTTCAATTAAGCAACTAGCACAGGGAATTCCCTCAAATCCAGAAAGGGAATTTCAGCTACATCCAGAAAAAGATGTCTCAAAGTGCTTAACCTGTCAACAAAGGAAGTTTAAATGTGAGATAAAATTTAAGTTCCAAACGTTTTAACCAAATGTTTACCGTTATCCCTGAAGTCCCAGAATTCTCCCTCTCAGTCATTTGTAGAAATATATGTAAATTCAGGGGAAAAGTATCTCTGTTAAGGCACCCATGATCTCTTTGACCTCCTCAAAGCAGGCCCTCCACCTTTGTTACCACTCAAGTCAGATTCTTTGGATGTTTCAGGAATAGTTGAAAGTTTACATTCAGTCGCCAATTTCAGTGTCCCTCTTTCTTGCTTTCTGGGCCAAAGTTTCCTTGCTGCCACTCGCTGTTCCACAACGCTAGGTCCTGCGCTAGGGTCCGGCTATGTCTTGTTTTCCACCACTGGACACGTTTCTCTGACATTAATACCACTTGTTGACTCATCAAGAACTCACTCAGACTGATCAAGTGCTGTTTCTGACTCTGTTGGGCCTCGTACAGCTTGACTAACCTGCCCGTGGCCTCTCAACCACCACTGGTGCTTCTGAGAGAGGTGCTGTTACATCCTCAAGGGGACACTGAGCTTTGCAGGTATTTGCACTGTGCACCCTGTTTTGGACACCTTCACACTTCACAGGAGTTGTGGTCACAAAAATCACTTGGTAGAGACCATGCAAATGAGGTTCTGGGCAACACTTCTGAACATGTTCTTCACCAAGAGACAGTTGCCAGGACTAAGGTAATTTTGTTACCAGGAAATTGGATTTTAGTAGTGCTGGCGTCCAAAGACTTTAGGACTCGGGAGATTGAATTGTACGCTGCCGAACATTTAGGACAGGAGCAAAAACTTTAAATAACGAAAATGCCCTTAATTTCATTGGTTTAAGTTGTCTATCGTTTTCCATACCGTCTACCCTTCAAGTGCGTTTTTTCACCACATCTAAGATTATTGGTCCTGAGGAGAACTCCGTATTGGGGAGTTCGAAACGCGTTGACCGGTTGTGTGGTCATTTTGTCAAAAAAGTGAAACATTTTTGTTTAAATATGTTCAACTAAATAAGGTGTAAATATTTCATTTAAACCCAAAAAATTCGTTAAAAAGTGAATATTGTATATATGTACATCTACAGAAATTGATATAAGATTTATGTCCATTTTTTTGACATTAGACCTTTAGGATTTGTACTGCTTTTGTTGGATGAATGTAGATGGATGAATGTTTTGGCCAGTGTGCAAGTTTGGATGTGTGATAAAACTGTTGGCAAATTGTTTTTTGTATTACTTGTAAATATGTCATTGTATTGATCTTGTGTTTATACACCAAACATTGGTTACTAATGAAAATATAACAAAAAGAAAATTTCTTCCAATAGTGTTTAAATAAATAAATAAACTAGTGACGTAAACAGAAAAACGCACCTCTATGTTTGTTTCATATAGGTTAGACTAAAAATTAATTGAACAATACCCAGTATTGGCAGTTGTTTTGTTTTTGAAGAGGACTAAGGTCATGGCACTGCACCTGATGAGGAGGGGCTGTGGCCGCTTCAACCTGATGAGACACAGATTGCACCACATCAGCCAATCCTTTGCAATATTCAAGAATCATGTCATCTGTGATATTCACAAGCACGTTTGTAGGCACAGCTAGTAATTGCATGGCCCTCCCCATGAGGGGTGACAATCCTTTTCTCTGATCAGGAACTCTGTGAAAACTCATCAACACAAGATGCAAAACATCAGGCCATTTCAAAGATGTCAAAACACACACTTTGGCCAATCTAGATATCAACGTTCCATTGACCTGCTCCACAATGCCAGAAGCCTCAGGTGGATAACTGCAAAGCAGTATTTGCTCCACTTGCAGTGCTGCACACAACATTCTCAGGACCTTAATATTAAACCTTAATATTAAAATGAATTCCTTGATCTGAGTCCACAGAAGATGGACATCCAAACCTGGGGCTGAGTTCCCTCAATAGCAACTTAGCTACAGTGAGACTGTAATTTCTCCTAGTCAGGTAGGCTTCATACCAATGTATACAAAATGCACACAACCACCTGAAGGGCCTCCCTATGTGACTCAGTATAACAGAAGTCCTTTTCTATACATTCATCTGTTGACAAACAACACACATGTGACAAAAAGCTTCTGCCATCATTTTTAACTTGCGATTAAACCACGTCTGTCGAAACAACCGAAGCAGGGTATTTATTCATTGGTCCATGATAATGCCTAACCACAGGTGGAAACAAACTGTTAGGCAACACAGGTCATCCATCTCTTGAAACCCAAATGTTGTCATCTCTCTTTACACAACCTACTTTTACTCAACTCTGCAGTTTTGCAGCTCTCACTTGTTTTTGCACCCTCTTAACTTCCTCCCAAGTATCAGCAATTGTTACGAACAGGTTTCACCTTCTCCCTCATTAGTATACTGCCCATTAAAGGTGCAAGCATTATAAGCACTGCATTTTGTGAATTCAACAGCATATCTGTTGCAAACGGTCACATAATCATCTCCCTTGCAATGCGCAGAACATTCCACGACCACAACTTGAGCAGGTAACTTTAAAAACTTAATTAGCTTCCATACTTGTTTTCCATTTTAAGTGGGGGAACCTACCGGGCTAATAAAATCCCTTTGAGACTATAACTGTCAGAAGGCATGCACGACACCAAAGCCATACTATCAGTGAAAATCACCACCTTTATCTGGTCTGAAAAACAGCATGCTCTGGGAAGTGCAAATAATTCAGCCTCCTGAGCAGAGACTATTCCATGTAGCCAGGTAGCTTCCCCTACTCCTGAAACTGTACAAACTGCATAAGCAGCTCTCTGAGTTCCCTGTTAGTCTTGGAAACATAAGCCATCTTCAAACAGTGCACAATTAAATTCCTGCAGTGGTTCATCTTAACCCCTTCAGCGCTGATGACAAAGCCAGCTCGTCATGGGCATTACCTGCGCTGTGCTTATGATGAGCTGGCTTTGTCATGAACAATGGGCATCAAGGATCTTCAGCACCCAGCGGGAAAACCCATAGCACCCAAGGTGTTAATAACCTGGTCGTGTCTTGGTGCACAGTTCAATAAGATTCAGACAGTCATGTTGTACGTCATCAGAATCACCATCACAATCAGGAAGGGGCAACAAAGTGGCTGGGTTCAAAACAGCACAAGGCCTTAACGTTATTGTTTCTGCTGCAAGAATAATCTGATCATAATTAGTGAAGCAGCTATTAGTAAGGTGCTGTGTATGGGTTCTGGTCAACAGAATTTCAATGGAATATGGAACATGGACAGTCAATGGGTGAGGGACTCGTTACAATGCTCTCGCACCTTTCAATACTGACACCTGTGGCTGGCGTGGATTTCAAATAGGCAACAGGTCTCCTTGCACCTCTATGAATTTCAGTTAGCACTGAGAGAGTGCAACCCTCCCTCTCACTGTAGACAAGAGACAATACTTTATTGCAATCAGGCATTCACAGTGCTGTGGTGCAGCAGAGGCTTTTTCTCAACTCTAAGAATGCAACCAAACAATCATTGTCCCATGGCACCAGATACAACAAATTCTTGCCTGTCAGCCTCTGTAAAGGTTTAGTCAATAAGGAAACATTTAGTTTCCACCGGCTACAGTAGCCCACTATTCCCCAAAACATCCTAACTTCCTTCTGAGTTCTTAGCAAATTCATCTGCATGATCACCAAGATTATTTCTTGCAACACCTTCCTTTCTCCTCCCACAATGTGATATCCTAGATATAAGACTTCTGTCAAACAGAACTGTAACATATTTTGGGACACATTATGTCCATTCCCAACCAAATGGCAGTCAGGAAAAACTAAACAGGCGATGTGCAAAGCATTTATGAATACACACACACAGTCACAACACAATAAGAAGCCTGGCTCTACAAGAAAGGGAAAAAGCTGCCTGGTGGTTAATCCTAGGAGCGGTGTACAGTATGTCATCCAATATCAGGCCAAAAGGATTAGTTTTCCTTTGAGCTTTTAGTTTTAATTCACACCTGTCTTCTTTGCTCCCTTCACCACACCAATTTCACATATGGTATTTAGTATACCTCTTCCATACAAAAAGCTCCATCCCTGAGCTCCTCCTCTCAGTGAGGGAGTTGTAGACCGCACTATGACTAGGTTCATAGTGCAAGGAGGTTACCCTATGGTGAAGAATGCCACCTTCAAGTGAGCAATGGAAACTGTCCTATAAAAAGGACACAACATTAGCATTAGCTTTTTTTCCTTTCTTGTAGATCCAGGGATCCTATTGTGTTGTGATTCTGTTTTAGGGATACAACCATGCTGGTATTTAAACCCCCTCTGGCCCTTCCTTTGTGCTTTGTACACACACAGTAACACAGTAAAAACACCACAAATGTACTCCACAATAGGTAAGAACAATAAAAAATGTTTATCTGAGTAATCAAGACCAAAACAACAAAAATCCAATGTACACAGGTCAATAAATGATTTCTTTAAAGCTTAACTCAACAATGCAGTAAATAGAAAGTCTATAGCTCCAACTGGGGCTATCAGGTTGTGCTTCAGTACCGTGGTGGTGTTGGAAACCAAAGACACAGCATCAGAAACCATGGACGTGGCATCAGAAACCAAAGATGCAGCATCACACGGTGGAGGTGGGGAGCCACAGGTGCATGTAAAGCATTGGTTCCTTAAGGTGGTGCTGGGTCATTGAAACTTTTGCCGCTCCAGAACTATACGTTGCACAGAGGAGATGATGCATCAGTTGTGGTGCGAGACCTTGGTTGCAGAAGGCGACGCGGCAGTGAGGTGATGTCGAGAGCGAAGGGTGTGGAAGTTGGACAGCTGAGCCCAAGGGGAGGTGTTGACTGGTAGTCATGCAGGGTTGAAAATGTGTCAGAGCCAAAATGAGGCACCATGGACGTCGGTGGCGCGTGTCGAGACTCGCGCTAAAGTAGTTCTTCAGGGCGCTGCCGCAAGGTGGAGGCTGCGTTTAAGTCAGAGTCATGGCAAAACACACCTGGTGAGCGGTCTCCACAGATATGGTGCAGTCAGCGGCGATGCGTCAATTTCACAGAAAGGCGACAATTTGTTGGTTGCAGCACCAAATTCACCTCCAAGGGTAATGGGCAGGTTTTGGCACTACTTGGCAGGTCAGGACTCAGCAGCAGCAGAAGAGTCCAGGTTCAGGTTGCAAGATGCAGGTCTGGCCTTCATGGCACTAGCTCGAAACACAGTAAAGAGGGATATGCAGCACTTTGTGTGGTGACAGGCACAGCTCTATTTAGGTGCAATTGTCAACTCCTCCCTCCACTTTAACTGAGGAAGACCCATCAGCCAGGTGATGGGCCATCAGGATATGCAGGGCACACTTTGGCTCCCTTTGTGTGTGACTGTCTAGAGAGAATTCACAAAGCCCAGCTGTCTCCCTGATCCAGACATGTATTTAGGGACAGGAAAGAGGCACAGAAAGGTTAAATAAAGAACATGCCAACTTTCTAAAAGTGGCATTTTCAGACCTACAATTTAAAAACCAACTTCACTAAAAGATGTGTTTTTAAATTGTGAGTCCAGAGACACTAAATTCCAATTTTCTGTTTGCTCCCAATTGGAAGACACACTTGTAAAATGTTACAAGGCACCTCCATTGCTAACCTATGGTAGAGATAGACCTTGCTGTAGTGAAAAACTAATTTAGCAGTTTTGACAACCAGGACATGTAAAACTCAAAAGTACATGTCATCTTCTATATATATAAAAACGAAAGTATGTCTGTTTGTCCTTTATGCATTACTACACCATTCATCCGATCGGCATGAAACTTTGGGAAATTGTTTAGTACACTCCTGCCAAGGTTTCTGGCAACAAAAAAACCCCAATGTTTTAAAAATGTGTTAAAAGTTGTTGAATACACTCCGCGAAGGTTTCTGGCACAAAAAAAATACATTTGGTAAATATCGGCCTCCCGGCCCCCCTGGGCCCTCATAATCTTTCCAATACTGAACGTTTACAGTTTCCGGTGCGACTCGCTTTTGCAATGACCATCAACAAAGCACAAGGACAATCGCTGCAAGTGTGTGGACCAGATTTGGAGAATCCGTGCTCCTCACATGGACAACTGTTTGTGGCCAGCTCACGCACCAGACGGAAAAACAAAAAATACTGTGTATCCACAAGCACTCGAATAAATAAACAGAATTAAAACAACACTTTAAAATGTTTTCCATATTAAAATGAATACGTTTCAATGAAAATGACACAATGTAAATTAAATGTTATCGTAACAAGTTTCCTTAAATTTCCTTTCTTCTGAGATCGCAACAACGCGCGACGGGTAAGCTAGTACCTTATAAATACACTGCACCCTGCTCATGGAGCTACCTAGGGCCTACCTTAAGTGTGCCTTACATATAGTAAAAAGGAAGGTTTGGCCTGGCAAGTGGATGAACTTGCTGGGTCGACATGGCAGTTCAAAACTTCACACACAGTATCTGTAGTGGCAGGCCTAAGACAGGTTTGAAGGGCTACTCATGTGGGTGGCGCAGTCAGTGCTGAAGGCCCACTAGTAGCATTCAATTTACAGGCCCTGAGCTTATGTACTGCATTGCACAAGGGGCTAATTAGTAAATCAAATATATCAATCATGGAGAAAACAAATTACATTACATTTTAGACACCAGTGCATGCACTTTAGCACTGGTCGGCAGTGGAAAAGTGCCCAGAGTCCTAAAACGAGCAAACATGAAGTTCAGCATGCTAACAAAAACAGGTAATAAGAAAAAAAAGACAGGGGAAACCATGCCAAAATATGGTAGGTCTAACAATAGGTAATCAATGTATTGAACCAATATTTCAATTTCAGGGCATGATCAAAGACTTTAGATTCTTTTTGAAGATCTGGTTGAAGATAGATGGACTCTCCGTATACCCTTGTGGGACTTAGCACTATGCCAAAACACGACGGCTGAACCGGAAAGCAAAGGGGAATTTCCTGTCCTTGTGCAACAGTACAGAGAAGAATGGCTGTCAAAACTAAACAAAAATTAACCATTCCACTTCACATGGAATTTGGAATAATATCACAGCTGAATTCCGTACCACAGGAGAGCAGGAAACTATGATACAATTAACATTTCTCAGGTCTTGCACAATGCAATACTTATCTCGTGGCTTCTTCAGGCCCATAATGGGGGAGTTGCAGGGACTCCCCTTGATTACTTCTAAAATCCCTTTTTGGATAATGTTCTAAATCACTGGAACAATATCAGATATTGTTTCAGTGGTCAAATAATACTGCAGTGTTTTGGGGTACTCAGCATTGGGTTTTACTTGAATATGGACAGGTTCAACTCCTTTAATGAGTCCAATGCCCTTTCCTGAAAAATTCCAGGGTTCCATCCTCCCCAAATCTCTGACAACTAAGAGCAACTCATCAACTGTTATTATTGGGAACATCATAGCAGTTAAATGCTGATTTGGTATCTTGAATGCAATATCCTCATCATTTGTTTGAATGTCTATGCCCCTTGGTGTACAGGAAAGTATGCAATTTAACTTGCAAGGTGTGTTCCAAAAGACACACTGGACTTGAATTTTACACCACAAACTGATGATTTTCAGCAAACAACCCAATTTTTACAGGTACCTCTTCTGTCAAGTGACTGGACATTTGCTTATTTGCCATTCCAACAACTTGGTTTCTTCTTCTCGAGAGGGGTAGGTTTGGAACCTCCACTATTCTCACAGTAGAGCGGATAGCACCAGTGTCAATCAGGAAAGTCACAGGGCGGCCATCTGCTTTAGCATCTACAAATAGGCCACTCTGGTCTACCTCTAAGTCTGCGTCTCGTGCACAATCTTCCTCCCAATTCAGGCACCATCAAGAGCACTGATTGGAACCATATCCTTCAGCCATCTTAAATACAGGAAACAGCTAAGATACATTTTGGTTCTGGAAAGGATTCTGATTCGTGTTCAGGATCTGAGTTGAATTAAATCTAGGGTTATTGGCAGTTTTCAGTAGATTCAGGGGTTGTAAGACTCGTACCATTGGAGCTTAGGGCACAATGTTGAGGTCTCGGTCTATTTTGTGATTGCACGGGGGTTACTTTTCCGAGGCTGTGCAAACCCTAAATTTTGTCCATGATTAGCTGGATTAAAATGACATTCCCGCTTCCAATGCCCCAGTTGGCTAGAGTAGTGGCATGGTTTAGACTTTTTCAAAGCAGCCATATCAATACCAGTACTTGGGGCAATTGGAATACTGTGACCTATACCTTGTTACTGAAAATCTCCTCCAACTTGCATCATAGAAGCTCCCTGCTGAGAACCACCCTGAATAGGGGCCACATTTCCTGTGAAGGGATGATTTTAGTTACGTGTCTAAGCAGCCTTCATCTACACAATCATCGGCTTCTCCTTGAGCCTCTTTTATTTAATCTGAATCTCAGCATGATAGCACTTGGCATAATGTAAAATCTAAAAAATTGACTTATTCTGCCATCATATTAAATTATGTTGAGTCATCATACTAATTTCAGATCTCAGTCCTGTCACAAATCTGGACCCAAACTGTCCAATTTCCTTAGGTTTCAATGTTTCAATTCTGCAATACTGCTTAAAAGCCTGCAACAATCTCTCATAGAATCCATGAACCATCTCTTCATGTGCTTGAGTTTTCCTATCAGGCTTAACCCACTCAATATCTTGTTGGAACACCTTAGCTTTCAAACAAGTCATCACCTGGCCATACTTTGTCATTATAATAGCTGATGGGCCATGTGTCACTGCATCTCTTTACAGCCCTCTTTCCGGCCATTCTGTAGCTATTTTAAATGCAGTCTACAAATCACTCTGGACAACAATGGCAAATAAGTTATTCAAATCAATCACAGTACCTTTGAAACTTTTGCAAATCGATTAACTTGCTTGTACCACTCCACACGTTTCTCTATTAACCACAGAAATTCATTTGTACTCCAAGGTACATTAACATAACTGCCATTACATACTTACCATAATGGTAAACTTGTGGTACTTGCTCCCTTTTTCCCTAAAGGAGGCGGTTCCCCTATAGATCTTTTGAGACCCTTCCTCCTTGACCACTTTTCCTCCTATTTATCTAATGTATTCCAAATCCAAATGCTCTGAATCAGCTCTCAAATAAGCATTCTCAACCCTGATACTCTCATATTCTCATAAACAAAAGTTCCTTTGGCTCTAAAACACTTATTTGGGCCAACTCAAGACTTCTGCTTATCATTTCATCCAGCTTCAATTTCAATGTGACTACATCCACCAAATGTACCTTCAGTGCTGACCTGATTGTTCCTTCACATAACTTTGTACTTCCACTTCTATTTGACACTTCGTTAAAGGTTTTCAACTACGCACCCACTTCTTGAACACTAAAAGGAGACTTTTCCACCCCCTGAAAAATTCCAGGGTTCCATCCTCCCTGAATCTCTGAAATCTGAGGGCAACTCATCAACTGTTATCATTGGGAACATCATAACAGTTAAATGCTGAATTGCTATCTTGAATGCAATATCGTCATCATTTGTTTGAATGTCTATGCCCCTTGGTGTACAGGAAATTATGCAATTTAACTTGCATAGCAAGGTGTGTTCCAAAAGACACAGTGGACTTGAATAATACACTACAAATTGATGATTTTCAGCAAACAACCCGATTTTTACAGGTACCTCTTCTGTCAAGCGACTTGACATTTGCTTATTTGCCACTCCAACAACTTGGTTTCTTCTTCTCGAGAGGGGTAGGTTTGGAACCTCCACTATTCTCACAGTAGAGCGGATAGCATTAGTGTCAATCAGGAAAGTCACAGGGTGGCCATCTACTTTAGCATCTACAAATAGGCCATTCTGGTCTACCTCTAAGTCTGTGCCCCGTGCACAATCTTCTTCCCAATTCAGGCACCGTCAGGAGGACTGATCGGAACCATATCCTTCAGCCATCTTAAATACAGGAAACTGGGCATTCCTCCTTCTCTAGGTGTACTACTATTGGTATTTATTGATGGCTCCCATGTAATCGTGTCAATGTCTGGCAATTACTGGAATGTCCTTAAAGATACAAATCCTGATTGATTCATCGATGGGTCTGCATGTGCACTACATAGAGAACTGACATTTATTGGAACTAAAAGAGCGAATCCTCCAGCTCCTGAACTTGTTTGAGCGTTCCTTGAAACTTGTGGTTTAGCAGGAAGAGCCAATTTATATCTCCCATTTCAAGGCCGAATTAGGATTGTGTATAGGATCCGGTGGACTGATAGTAACCAGAACAGTAAAGGGCATCTGGAGCAATGAGAACTGTGCAGGTGCTAGGAACACCATATCACTGAGCTCCCTCCCAACATATTTTGTTTCACGTTCACAGGTGTAGCCTCCATTGCTTTGGAATTCATATCTACTGGGATGGTGGCCACTCCCATCTGGCCACTCACATTAGTGTGTCCCCTACTCATCATGTGAGGCTTATTGTGTGGAGGAGGGTGCTCAGACAATAACACATCCAAAAGGCTATCACTCATGTCACTATTGCTATCCTCTTTCCACTTTCCTGATCCTTTTGACTTGTCCCTCTTCTCCTTCTTTCTCTCTTTCCCACTTTCTTCGCCGGTCAACGCAACTTTGCCATCTCTAACATGTTAACATATGTGCTCTCCCCTGATATCTTTCCTTTTCTCTAGTATGTGCCGCTCGCTCCCATGCATAACGAGCTTCAAACTGTGTAGGCCTATGTAATACTTCATCTCATATAAAATTCTTCTCAAATTTTCAATGATTCTCACATTAAATGTACCATAGTGTGGAAATGCCAGTGCACCTTCTTTCTCTGTAATTTTGTGCCATTGACTAATCCAAATAAAAGTGTGAAACCATACATTTATTTCCATATAATGACCTGCCATATACTCAGGTGGTGCCTCTTATTTCTCTCTGAGGGGTATTGTCCCAACTCCCCTCACCAAATCATGTAACATTTAAAAACATTTCATTTTTCTGCAAAATTTGTTAGCAACAGTATTTCAACCGAAAAACAATCTTTTTCTCCTCAATTCTCATACCGAACCACTGACCAATACTAGTACGGCACTAGATGAAGTGAAAAACCAATAGCAGCGCAGCTTTACACCAACCAACCAATCCCAGTGCAGTACACTATGACGTCAATCTCACTCCTCGCAGTGGCTCACCCTCCTTTAGAATTTTCATGCAACTTTTTACTTCACCAACGAATACAAACATCTGAACAACCAACACCAACTGTCTGCTTTAATAGCAATGGCATATCCCAGTAACATGCAGAACCTGGGGAGTACTAACAGTATATAGACAGTGGATCTGCCATGCCATGCCGGAAGACGATCCTTTCGTGTTTTAGCTGCTAAATTATGGAACTCACTTCCATCCCAAATTCGTGCACTGGATGAGTTGTTTGACTTCAGGAGGGCTATTAAAACCCATCTGTTCCCTTCTGTTCTTCAGCATTCCACTTCCTGCTCCCTGATTCTCTGATGTCTTTTGTGTTATGTCTTTTATGCCTGTCCAAAGCGCCGGGACACCCGTTTTGCTGTGGCAGCTGTGCGCTATAAAAGTGCTCATAACATACCATAACATAACATTGAAATACATCAAAGATCAAAGAATAAAGTATTCACAGCGACACTCCAAACTGAAAAAGTGTGTGACCGATATATTAAGGAGTCATATATCGTATATCGCGACATACATCTTAATGTTCCAAAACCAGGACAAGTGGATAACAGTTAGACTCTACAAAAAAATATGCTTGATACATTACACATACATTAGACACAATGAAACATATACATTTTTGACATGAAATCACATAAACAAACATAAATGCATGAAAGGTTCAGGTGTCCAAATAGCTGTTATTCCCTAGACAGCCATATACTTTTTTCTACTAACATAGATATGTCTGCTGGTAAATGGAACACTTATTTAGATTCAGTTCGCATCTTTCAGTACATGGATATTTTATAGGCTGCAGGAGCGGTAATAGGGAGTTAACTTCACCTTCAATTATCATTACACATAAATAAATGTAGTCATGCAATAAAGCCAGGACGACCAGCTGAACTTTGGTGAGCATATACCTGGAAAAGGCACAAGGACATCATCTGGAATACTATTAGATTTGGGAGTCTCTAGTTGGCAGAGGTAGGTACCTTTGTCCAAATAGGGACCCTTGCGTCTAGTCAGGGTAGGGGGGTACACTACTAAAATAACTCCTGCTCACACACTTGGTAGGTTGGCACAAGCAGACAGGCTTATCTCAGAGGCAGTGTGTAAAGCATTTGTGAACACATACAGTAACCCGGTGACAACACTACAGATGGACACCACACAAGGTGCAGTATAAAAATAAGTATTTCTATATAGACTTAACAAAAGACCACAAACGACAAAAATCCACAGTACGGTACTTCAAAAATGGTAGAAATAGCTTAGTTCTCTTTAGATGTAAAATGTGACACTTTAAGTTCAATGTACCTCTGGATGCGTAACGCTATACAACGAAAGTGATGCAGTGTAGGTCATGCGTCAGTTCCTTACACTCAAGAACGGTGATGCCTCGGGTCCCTACTGCTGCGTAGGAGATGCATTGGTTCTTTTCCATGTGGGAAGGTGATGCGTTGGTTTCAATATGACCAGCAGCGCTGTGATGCGATGAAGATCCGGTGCAATGAAACAAACTGGCATCTTCCTTTCGATGCAACAATAATGAGTGGCGACTCAACCATTCTTCTGAGCTGCGTCTGGCCCTGCTGCACGCTACTCCGGTGATGCGATGGCATCTGCTGCGACGGCTGCACTCTTCTCCGGTGATGCGAGGCACTTTGGGTGATGCAATGGCGACAGCGGTGTCACGCTCCTCTGGTGATGCAACGGTATCTGCTGCGACAGCCACACTCTTCTCTTGTGATGCGACTGCAACGGCTGCGGCAACGACACGCTTCTTCGCCTTGAGACGCGCTTCCAGCTCCCAGTGACTCGCAGTCTCTCAGAAGGCCTAGCTCAACAGTAGGCACTTCAATTCCCAGCAAGGGAAGGCAGGGGGAGCTGGATGGAGAAGTCTGTTGTCCCTGAGACTTCAGCAGGAGGCAAGCTCTGTCTCAAACCCTTAAAGATCCTTTACAAGTTGATTTGAAAGTAGCACAAAGTCCTTTCTCCTTTCTTTGGCAGTCAGGCATTCACTGCAGGCCAATCCCCCAAACAGCACTCAGCTTAGGGATAGTCTCTTCCTCAGTTTCTCTGGTTCCTTTCCTCTGCAAAGGCTCTTCTTGTTTCCCAAAAGTGATCTAAAATTCTGGGTATCCTCTTTTAAACTAGTAAATACTTTGTCCTCTGAAGGCAGACGGTCCTGTACCCAGTCCAAACCAGTTCTATTTGGTCCTTAAGCACTTTGTTAACAAGACTCCTTCTTTCCCTTGACAGTATTGGCCAGGGACATCAGACGCACCACTGTAGGTGGAGCCAGCATTGTGGAAGGCAGGCACAGCCCTATTCAGGTCCCAGGTGCAACTCCTCCCACCCATCTACATGCAGATAGCTCTATTCAGCCCTGTGCTGACTCACCCTGTCTCCTGGAATCCCCCAGCCCATGTCACTCAAACTCCAGACAAGGAATACACAACCTAGCAGGGGCAGGCTTGGATAGTTAGGCAACAAAATACCTACTTTCTAAAAGTGGTATTTTCAAAGACAGAATATTAAAACCAACTTCACTAAAATATGTATTTTATCATTCTGAGTTCAGGCATACTAAACTTGAATTTCTACCATGTCCCCTGAGGGAGTTAGGATTATAACATGTAAAAATCTAACTGCCCATTATGGCCTATGAAGAACAGGTAGCCTTGCAATAGTGAAAAACGAAAATGCCTGTAATTCACTATTAGGACATGCCACACACACCAGGGCATGTCCTACCTGATACTTATAATGCACCCTGCCCTTGGGCCTACCATAGGGATGTCTGATATGAAGAAAAGGAAAAGGTTTAGGGATTGGCAAGTGGGTACACTTGCCCAATCAGCAAGGCAGTACCAGACTGCACACACGCTCTGCAATGTCAGGCCTTAGACACACTTTACAAGACTGCTTCTGTGGGTGGCACAACCAATGCTGCAAGCCCACTAGCAGTATTTGGTTTACAAGCCGTGGGCACACTCAGTGCACTGTACTAGGGTCTGACCAGTAAATCAAATCAGCCAATCATGAAATCACTAATCCATACATCAATTTACAATAGGGAGAGCATGTGCACTTTAGCACTGGTCAGAGTCATAAAATAGCTAACAACAGGTCAGAAAAAATATAGAAGGAAGGCAAAAAGTTCAGGGATGACCCTGCAAAAAGGGCCAAGTCCAACACACTTTAGCACTGATCAGCAGTGGTAAAGTGCCCAGAGTCATAAAACAGCCAACAACAGGTCAGACGAAATACAGGAGGAAGGCAAAAAGTTCAGGGATGACCCTGCAAAAAGGGCAAAGTCAAAAAAATACTATTAAGCGATTGTGAGAAAGAGACAAGAGGGAAGGACTTTTGGGGTGACCTGTAAGACAATAGAGAAATAGAGTGTTTAAAAATGAAAACAACCTTTATTAATTTAACTCTGTGGAGCCATGTGCAATTTGTTGCACCCAACAGCAACATTGCAACAGAGTGATTCAATTTAAGAGAGGAAAGTGCTCCTGATACATCCCATATCAAAAGGTCAAATAGGGCCAATCATTTCAATAACACTGATGAACAATGGGAGGAACTTATATTTGGTAATTAGCATCATATTAAGACAATGAATGTTATTTTTAGACAGACTGGCAAATTAACTGGGCAGGGTAGATAAAAGTGCATCGGAGCACCAAATAATTTCCAAAGGAGCTGCAAAAGATTGGCCTAGTTGAGATGAAAAGAAAAAGAAACAGTTTGGTCAGCTTCAGAATCCCCATTTAATGCAATCTATAGATAAGGGAGAAAGAACACTGTAGTGTAATGTAAAGAAATAACACACTAAGTGGTGTTGAATTAGGTTTTAGTTTATAAGAATCAATTCATGTGCATCTTGGCAGGCAGAATAAAAGACTACATGAAATAAAGAGAACTCCTAGAAGAACAATTTCTTCTAGAAATTCTTGATGTACCAAATAGTATATCCAGCCATGATAGTTTAGAAAAAAGTGAATTATCTGAATCAAAAGAAGGGAAAGACAGAATTTCAATAAGTTATGACGAATGGGGCCAACTCTGGCACGAGCGACAAAGGTGAGGTATTACCAACCTGGGAGGCAAGACCTACCAAACCCAAGATAGAAACCAAACGGCAGTCTGACACAAGAACTCCTATTTTCAGACCCAGCTATAAATCAAGAGGCAAGGGCAATATCCTGAACAGGGGTAACATCCTACTACTGCTATCACACATTCCCGCTACAGCCGGTCTAAACACACATGATCTCCTGGAAATAGAATGTATCCACTCTGAATCACCGCTGATGGGCAAAGACAAAAAAACAATCTGAAGCATTATCCCAATTGCTCAGACTAGCAGAGTATGCCTCACTTTCACAACCCTTCTCGCATCACAGCTCTTTTCCGAAGTGGTCGCGAGTTGGCTTTACCAAAAGAGCACGGTGCATTCATGTGTAAGAACTGCGATGCGAGAAGGGTTGTGAAAGTGAGGTATACTCACTGCTAACTATTTCCCCAAGTCAATCTATGTGAACCATCGAAATTGTTGTAAAAAAAACAAGCAACATAGAAACTGGATATTATTCCCCTGACGAAGGGCTGCGACCCAAAATGCATTGGATAACCAGGTGCACAGTATATGTTGTGTTGAAGTTTTTTCCATCATGAAAATGAAATGAGTGTAAGAAAAGAAGCATGAAGAAGTTTCAAATTAATTTCTATGAATAAAAGAAGAATATAATTTGATTTGACATACCATTTTTTGAATATTTGCTAACTGGCCTACACGCTTTAGCCAAGTGCGAGTGGGGGACGCCCCTCTCTTGTGGAGGATTGCGCAACTCATCATTGATATCATTCCTTTCACTCCGAAGAATTAATTCACCAGCACCATCCACTTTTATCACACGGATTATAATAAGAATTACATTGGAGTGTGTCAGACTATACTATTATACTGTTCCATTGTTCAACTCGATGTGAACAAGGGGGCACAGCAAATAGGGAAATAGGAAGGTGGGAATCCTTTCCCTCCAAGTTGGGGTAAATGTTTGATCTACCACACAAAACAAACCCCGAGATAGGGTGCATTCCAAAGGCCAGAGGATTCAGCTCAGGCAACCAAAAGGATCTATAAACAGCACTTTAAGGTCCCTTCAGCACAATCTTGAGGATGTCACTTCTTAAGGTGCATAACGACAGCACACCAAAACACTGTAAAAGCTGAAGTGGACCATCAACAGATCACAAGGGGATGAGGTGTGGGTAAAGTTATTCACAGACATCAAGCACAATGATCTTACCTCTCATTTACCTGAAGATGCATGGGCAACATATCTGGAGCAACACTTTAATCAGCAGTTCCGCACAGACACCACAAGTTCAGAAGGCAGTCTGACAGCAACAGCCACCCAGTCACCTCTCCAAAGACCATCAGCGATCTGGCACTGTCTCCTCTTTCAGTAAAAGGACGAGCCCACTCCCTGAGGTCATCTACAATAAATTCAATCTGGCATCAAATCAGCAAAGGCAGGAGAGAAGGGGCCCCACGGCCGAATGTTATTCCCCCTGCGATCTTTAAGCACAACATGGATTTCTAAACAGAGGCATTAAAGCCACTCATCCTTGAAATCACACTCAGTGGCACAATTTCAATGTTCTGGAAATGATCACTAATGTCTCCAATCCATAAAAATAAGGACAGGTCCATGCCACAGAACTCTCGCCCAATTGCTCTAATCGACAATGAAGAAAAATATTTTGCACAGGCCGTATTGGGGGAACTCTCAATGTGGGCAACTAAAAAGGGAAGAATAACACAAAACCAAACTGGGTTTTCAAAACCCTCTGGCCCATCAACGAACATCATGGCCATATCACTGCTTATAGATAAAGCGAAAGCCTCAGCACAGCTACTTCATCTATGCTTCAGAATACATGGGTGCAGGTAAAGCTGGGAGAAGGAACGCATATCTCAAGGTGAATTCCAACTCGCAAGGGGTTGAAGCAGGGGTGCGCTCTTTCTCAAACTTTGTTAACCTGTTTTTCAGCCAACCTGGCAATGTAAATCAACACCTGTGTTAAAAATGGGATCTCTGGTTGGCTAAGGCTTGCACCCAAGCCAGGCAGAGACCACCACTTTAGACAGGTCAAGGGAGTTACATGCCAAGATAACCCCTGCTCACCCCCTTGGTAGCTTGGCACGAGCAGTCAGGCCTATGCCGGAGGCAATGTGTAAAGCATTTGCGCAACACACACACACAGCAGCAACACACTAGGCACACCACAAAAGGAACTCCACACAAGGTTATATATAAAAGTAGCCTTTGTATTATAATAAACACATTCGATCATAATCACACAATGTACACTGTGCCAGCGGGTGCCAGGCAGTATTTACAGGGGATTATATACACATGACAGGGCCAATCGGGCCACAGTCAGAATCTTTATGAAAGCACAAGTAGAAAATGTAAAAGCACAACCAGTAACTACTGGCAAAATTAGGAACTTAGCATTCCCATGCCACAACGTTAGGGGACCAGGTGCTGTCGAGCCTCATGTATGTTGACAGCATAGTTCTAGACTGCCATACTAAGGTTGGCTTACAGCGACATCATAATACAACACAGGAATATTCAGATAAAAATGGACTGAACATCAACTTCGACAAAACACGCACTATGACGATTGGCAGCAACAGGAAAAATTCACTGGCATGGTTTTGGGGCCAGAAGAAGCAAATTAAGCCAGCCTCGGACTATAAATATTTAGGGGTGATCATCGAAAAAGCAGGTAACTTTGTGCAACAAAGCAACACTAAGAAAAAGAAAGGGCTGGTACTAGCAGTGTCCCTTAAGAGCCTAAAATCAAAACTAAACTGGCCAGCAATCTCCCCTCTCCTCTGGGTTGTGCACGCCAAACTCTTGCCAACACTAACATTTGGTCACTTTTTAATGTCCTACATCACTTTCTCTTCATGGTTTCCACTACCACATGGTGTCCTTTCATTTCACATTTCACACAATGTTGTGCACCTTCCGGTGTAACACCATTACTGTACTATCCTTTCCTTTTACCCCAAGCCCTGAAGAGTCACGGGTGATTACCCGATTTGACGATACACGTGTTGGTTGGTCGTTTGTTCTTGGGATCTCCTTTGACAGGAGTACCTTTTGGAATTATATAAAGCAATTGAAAGAACCATTGGTTTACAATCTTATCTTTATTGACATATGTGATTACCCTCACAGATAGTTACTTTTGTTTGTGTGCTCTGGATTTTGTTTGAGTGATTGCCTACTGTGTTTGTGATAATAATTGCCTAAGGTGATTTATGCGTAATGTGCAATGCCTTTATGCCTGTGATACCTCTAACTGTGTTTTTATGCGTAGGAGGTTGTTTTGCCTAGTATAGGTTATACTAGTGAGTTTATGTGTCCCTGCGTGATCTATCCCTATGGTGTTTAGTATTGCGTAGTGTGTACCTACCTTTTACCAGTGGTTACTGGTTGTCTTCTACAATTGTTATTTTTTGCTACAGTTGTTCTAAGTGCTATTTCTACTAAGTGCTGATTCTGAGAGTGGCCAACGTGGCCCTGTCCTGTGTAAATAATCCCCTGTATATACTGCCCAGTGCCAGTTGGCACAGTGTATCTGTGTGATTATGTTCTAATGTGTTTATGGTACTACAAAGGCTATTTTTTTATATATATAACCTTGTGTAGAGTTCCTTTTTGTGGTGTGCCTAGTGTGTTGCTGCTGTGTGTGTGTTGCGCAAATGCTTTACACATTGCCTCCGGGATAAGCCTTACTGCTCGTGTCACGTTGCCAAGGGGGTGAGCAGGGGTTATCTTGGCGTGTAACTCCCTTGCCCTAATGAGAGTGGAGGTTTCTGCCTGGCTTTGGCACAAGCCTTAACCAACCAGAAATCCCATTTCTAACATGTACTGACACAGATTATCAAGAAAACATGCAGAACAGCAAGTCCAGGAGAAACAGGACTCTTCCTTGATGCAGTCTAGGTTCCAGGTGAAGTCCAGCGAAGTCCAAGTGTCCAGATGGTCCAAGAGTAATGTGGTTTCAGGCTTGAGTCTTGTCCCACAATGAATCTGAGAACCCACCCACAGGTAAGCCCTTTTATCCCATAGGAGATGGGCTAGGGAGACTAAGGGATCCCTCCCAGAGGAGGGGATGGACATAAGGGAGCATATTCCTATGCCCTTTGGCCAGAATGGGAGCCAAGGGCTCCCTGAACTGGCTCAAAGTGGAGTATGCAAGGAGGGCGCAAAACCTGCACTTGAAAGAAGTCTGGTGGCAAGTGCAAGCACCCTCATCCCAGCCCAATACCGTAAGTACTGTCTGGGAGGTGGTCACACCTACCTGTGACAGTAAACCTATTGTTCTTCCCTCCCCTGCTCTAACTCAGCTCAGCAGCAGGAGAGCCGAATTGTGTCTGTGGTCGGCAGCAGAACTAACTTGCAGACCCTAAAAGACTGTTACCAGGAGTACTGGGGGTCTCCTGGAGCAGCCCCCAGTACATGGAATCCAACCTCTAACACCAGTAATAGTGTTGTGGTTCCTGGAGACGCAAGGAGCTTTCATCAATTTCTGGGGCAAAATCATGAAAGCGGCTCCCGGGACTCTCAATCACTACTTTTGGCAAGAGCTCCATCAGAGGGACTCAACGCCTGCCAGAGTTTACCTCAAAGAATTCCTATCCAGGATTGGTTTGACCTAGTTATGGGAAACCCCAGCCAGTCGGTCACTCCGTATTCAAAGAATCAATGTGGAAACCAATCAAACTCCTCTCCTTAGTAGAAGATAAGGTGGGATTCCCAGCTAGAGCTCATGATTGGATGTCACTAAACACCTATACTGCACCAGCATCGCAGAAATACATTAGCTTTGGCTTCCCTAGATCCATCAAAAAGCTATTTTTGAAATGTCATGTGGGGCTGCTACTTTGTGCATCCCATTTTCCTCACTGACTGAGAGAATCACAACAAAGATCTGATACATGTTTCACTTTGACCCTGAGGACTTACTGTACCTGCTATGCACCTGTGAAGAACTGCCGGAGGAAAGAAGACAAATGCTGAAAGCTCCGCTCAACTAAAGAGGAATCCATTCCCGGAGACAGGCCGCGCTGGCTTGCTTTGCTCCTGACGATCCACAGTTGAACTGTCGATTGGTGAAATTCCTTTCATTGGCATGGAAGAAATTGCAAAAGAAACAATAAGCTGAGCAGACTCTGCCTCTTGTGGTGCTTCTACTTACAAATTATTAGCTGCTGCACTCAGTATTCAGAACTCTCTGCACTTGGGCTTGGGGCTTAGATGTTGGGCAAGGGTCTCCGGCCAGCACTCCTAGTGAGGTAGCCTTCAATCAAGACCTGCCTAAATTGGAGTAATTTCAGTCATTATACATAACTCTTGTGGTGCAAAAATACTAAACTTACACAATTACACCAGTTTTAGTAATTAAGAGTAATGTGGGGCAAAAACCTGCTGCAGGAGCACAGGAACAACAAAGTAAGAGAGAGAGAACGGCTGCTGGCTACTGCTGTTTGCAATCTTTAGCAATTAGTGCTATTTTCCTAGCACAAAATGCATCCTTTGGCCCTTTTCGGATGCAGGGGTGCTTTTTGCACTCATTAAATAGCCCTAAATGCTGGATTACGCTTGTCATACTATATTTAAAATAATTATGCTAGAGAGAATTATGGCAGTTCTGCTCACCCCTAATCTTTACCTCAAAATGTGTCCCTGGAAACTCATGGAAGGTGCTACATGAGGAGATTGTGGGGTGTCATACCTTCCCTGTAAAACTGGCATCTTTTGGTGTTCAAATGACTCTCGAACGCAAATCCTTCCTATCAAGAATGACAATGCTCCTTTGCAGATGGGTTATTGCCAAGATTGTGAGTGCAGGGGAGGAAAGGATAGTGATCACAGAGCCAGTTAAGAATATGTAGCCCTCAGGACAATAAATAACGAAATCAAAGATGCATAATGACTAAAACGATGCCACATTGTTTCAAAAACAAATTTCCTTTGAGCTCTGTAAAATAAAACTTAGTTAGCTTTGGTTTATACTCTAAGCAAGAGAATCATCATTTTACAGCATCTCCTGAAAGCTTGCAGGGGCCTGGTGTTGTTTGTCTGTGAACATACCACAAAAAGAAGGGCCAGGCACTCATTCTGTTCCTTGACAATATTGCCACCTCTCTTTTACCAGTTAGTGAGTAGACATCAACATCACTCCCACAAATCTCAACGTGCATCTGAACGTATTGTTTTAAAGAAATGTTTTGAACGGGAAAGTAAACACAAGGATGCCGGATGATGTCCCTCACTGGCTTCTATCATTGCCTTATCCACTATTCACAGAAGGTTGCACATTTTACCCTGCCTCATGAAGTTTATTGGGTGAGAGGGGGGCAGCACAGACATCTAATTTCTGGTGTGAAAAATGCCCCTTTATTGAAACAGGTGCACATCACATACAGCTTTACAAACTATAGCCTGACTATACAAGTCACTATATATCACTAACCCCCCTCCTCTTAAATTCCCGCCTCCAACATAAATACCCTAAACCTATCTACATCCTACCCTGCTGGAATATTTCAATGGTGACCTTAGCCTACATCTTATAACATCAAACGATCAATAATCCTACAGCATAACTTTTAACTGTTCCTGCCTCGTCCAGGTATCCTCCCTGGACACTCACCTCCTTATTGTGGTTCGCCTATGTCAACAACAATAAACTTTAACTAAAAAAACATGAAATCTATAGGCCAACTGCCACTCAGAAAAAGAGTTTATCCTCCAACTGTTTCTGACCGTCACTGTCAGGCTATGGTCAAACATTACTCCTGTTAGTATTCAATGTCCTGTTCAGGATCTCCTTTATTTGCTTCAAATAGAGACCTATCCCGTAGGGAGACAAATTAAGCTATCCTCGCCGGCAGAATTCCCCATTATCATACCTTAACGCTAGATGTTCTACTCTAAGCATATCTTTATCCCTACAGAAATACTTCATCTCCCTGTTGATCATTGTAGCTTTATCAATGGCCGAGGGCTTTCTAGCAACCCTCCATTCCCTTCGGGGAATAAACTCTGTCCATAAAATGTGGTAACCTGCCCGCAGCTATTTTATTTACTTCAAATCTCTATTCATCATTTTCAGCATGCCAAACCCTTGGTAGCAACCAAATAATTCTCCCCCAGATGGAGCAGCAAGACGTCCGGAAAACAGTTAATGTGCAGAAAAATAGTTAGACAGGGCAACAAATCCCTTCAGCACATCCCCACTTTACCACACCATGAAATCATTAGTAGAAGCTCAGATTAGAGCCACTTCCCTTTTGAGCTTCATGCTTCTCTGTCCACTTCACAAATAGTGGCCCACAATCAATATGGAGAAGGCCGCAACCTCTCGGCCTGCAACTGCACCTGAAAAGAGATCCAAAGTGAGCAAAGAAAGAAAGACAACACTCACATCAACAATACCCCTCTCATTTATCTCTAGTAGCAATCAGAAGACCACCTACCCAAACCCATGATCCTGTCCCTCCATCAGCCCCTCTGAGCTGCCTCCGTGGCTATCCCAGTCCTGAACGAGTGAGTGTAAAACACACCTGGCTCTTCATCCAACAACCCCAAGGCCTTGAATAATGCCACTAGCAGCTCAAAGGACATCCCCCAGGATCCATCTGCTTGGCAAAAGACCTACCCACAAGCCAACACTGCTGGATCCTGCATTTTCTCCCCCCACTGTACCGGGCACAAGAGCTGTGCTGGGTATTTCTGCAACAACACTGACTTCCCCTGTGAACTCTGGTCTGGCTTTAACTTGCCCAAAAACGATCCCAGACCTCACCGGCCCTTGTGACATTCCGCCAATCCACTCCACTCCCTCATGCCTCCACCCCCACCAGCAACTTGGACACCCGAAAAGGTGGAAAACAAAATAACTTCTTACTTCTCAACACAAACCAAGAGCAACAACTATAGGACTTTACGAAGGAGCTGCCTCATCAGAGTATTCCTCCGCTTGCCACCACTCCTGCACTCCCTGGTTGAACCTTCCAGCATCCTTTTACCAAGCTATCTTGCGGATAAGACCTATCCCCCTAAAAATGTCCCTATGAAGACAATAACTGCTAGTTTTCCTGTTATCATTATCCTTGACAGGCCTTTTCCAATCAAAGCTAAGATGAACTGTACCACATCCTCGGTCCTTTCCCAACCCATTGGTCACAGTTGTGCGCTTGAATTGAAGAACTCCTCCCATGACTATGAGTAGAAACATCCAATGACCCTGCCATCAGCGGACAAATCCTCTTTCACTCATGCTCCACAGACCCATTGGCAGTGCCGTCTTGATCCTGTCCGCCTCCGTGACCAGCCCATGAAACATTTCTCACTGCAAACGAGACAACACATCTGCAGTGTCATTGTCTACCCCTGGTACGCAATACCCTGTGAACAAGATGTCATAAAGAAAACAGCTCATCATAAAAACCCGCAAATGTTTTAACACCTGTGTGTCCCTGGCTGACTGTTTGTTTACCACACGTCCTCCTGCCATATTGTCCACAATGAAAAGGACTTTCGTGTGCCAACTTATTCCCTCACAAGGACACCACCACTATGAATGGGAACAATTCTAATAATGCAATGCTCCTCCCGCTGTTCTTCCATCCTTCTGGCCATTCCTCTGTGCACCACTTCCCCTGTCTGTACAGACCAAAACCAACCCTGCTTGCTGCGTCTGAGTAGAACTGAGCAGTCCACTTGCACTCCTTCAGTGTAAACAATAAGATGCCACTGAAGTCCTCCAGAAATCTGCTCCACATGCGCAGGTCCTCGCACGTCCCAGCAGACAATCGCATGTGATGATGGGGCAGTTATAGGCTGGCAAGAGAGAGCCCCAAGCATCTACATAAAGTCCTACCTGCTTACTAAACTCTGCAAGCAAATACGCCAACAGGACCTGAATTTCCTTCACAGTCCCCTTATCTTTTGCCAGCATTGTAACCAACAGCAAACCCATTGTCACCTTTTTGTCCAGAGGTAAGCAGGCTTCCATGGCCGCTGAATCAAGTCCAATGCCCAAGAATGACAGGGTCATGCTGAGCCACATAGATTTTTCCAAGGCCTCTGGTACTCTCAGGTCACCCAAGAGGAATTGAAATTTTACCAATGGTTGTTGGCAGTCCACAGAACCGGGTTGACTTACAAAAAAGACGTTGTCTAGATTAAACCTGGGCGTAGTTCGCGAAGTAGCGCTACGCGCAGCTAAGCAAAGTGCACTTTGCACTATGTGAGCTACACATAGCACTACGCGAACTGCTTGTAGCTTGTTTGCATTGTGCAAAATGCCGTTTTCAATGATTGCACAGTACGGACAAGCATCCGGCACTGTGCAATCATTGAAAACCACATCTTGCACAGTGCGAGCTGTAGTTTTCAGCCGCTCGAGTAGATTTTTACTCGAGCAGCAACTTTCTCAACGTGGACTGGTACGCCTCACCTTGCTGCGGCTCAGGTAGCTGGAGCACCGCGCTCTCCGTCGGTACTCCAGGCGTCCTCTGGCCCGTCTCGGGGAGCTCCCCGAGACGGCCCAGAGGACGCCCGGAGTAGCGTGTGCCTCCTACCAAAAAGTAGGATGGACCAGTACCTGTAAAGGGGCATTCTGTTCACTTGCAAGACACGTAAAGTAAACCCCTTTTTTTACAAACATACCTCCTTTTGGTAGGTGTAAGCAGTAGCGAGATGTGATCCAGATGAAAGCAGCAGGACACCTTGTTGGGTCCTCAGTCTGCAGAAACATGTCGACCGTTTAAAATCTATAATAGTAGTTATTTGCTTTTCTACTATATCTCAGCACTAATTTTCAAGTTTGGAAACATTGAAGATACCTAATAAAGTTTCTTCTCTCCTAGTTCTCCAATTTTATATTCCCTCACTATTTTTCTCACTAATATCTGTTTCTTTTATGCACTGCTTTTTTCAGTCTTCACGGTTATCTGCCTTACACAACTAAAACACAGTAGAGCAACCACTTTTTCCAAAATCAAGTGGTTGCAGGATTTCTCTCCTCGGTGTGAGAAGTCCCAAATGATGATAAGGGCAGAACCGATTGATAACTGATAGGTACTTTTACAAGTGTGGAGGTATTCTGTGGCACTTGATTCACTTTGGTACTCTATGTCTTCTTTGAGTTGAGTCTCAGGCACTGTTCAATAGACAGCATTCTTAGACCCACAGTCACCCTTTAGTGTGTATAATTTTTCTTAAGAACCTATTTTCCGAAGAAGTAAGAGTTACGAGGTTCTCACACCCCCAAAGTTCCAAGCCATAAAGGGCTGAGCTAACAACTTTCAAATTATACATTTCTAAAACTGGGCTAATGGGCTTGGCCTACGTTAATTATGTTCCAGGTGCAAGATCCCAGATATCTGCCTACGTTTGAGGGAAGCTAGGTCAATCTACTGGTCCCACTTCATGTTGTCTTGAAAGTTAACCCCTAGATAGGTGAACTCCTTAACCAATTCTAATGCACTATTGTTCATACAGATGGCCCCCTTGTAGGCCCTGTGTGGATTAAATGCCATCAACTTTGTCTTTGACACATTGACCTCCAAGCCCCACTGCGGGCAGAATCCCTTGAATGTCTTCAGGGCTTTCTGAAGCCCGCTTGGGCTCTTGGATAGGATCAATGTGTCATCAGCAAATATCCATATAGGCACTCTATCACCTGCCAATACGGGAACATCAGACGGGGTTAGACTCATGTGATCAACTATCTCATTAATATATATTGAGAATAGCGTTGGGGCCTTCATGCATCCTTGGCGCATGCCTCTTTGTAGTGGGAACAATTCGGTAGCTTCCCCCTGCTCACCCCATCTTATTTTTGCACTGTTGTCTTCATGCAATCTGATAATCAAAGGCAGGAGCTCTGGTGGGAGCCCTAGCTCTTGTAGGGTTAGCCATAGTTTTGTGCTGGGGACAAGGTCGAATGCCGCCTTAAAATCTACAAAGGCGGCATAAAGGCTTCCCTTTCCTATGGTCATTATCTTCCAGTGTATCAAAATAAATCGAAACACCTAGTCGATAGTGCTAAGGAAGGCTTGAAATCCAGCTTGCAGAGGGGACAGAACCCCAACTCCTCAATCCATTCCTGCACTCTATTAAGCACCAACCTCCCAGTTATTATCTGGAGACAGTCAATTAGGCTGATAGGCCTATAGTTCCCAGGACTTGATTTGTCCCCTTTCTTATAAACGGGAACGATCTCCGCACTCTTCCAGGAGTTGGGTATAGGGGCTCCTTGGGCGAATGCATTCAATAGCAAAAGAATATACCTGCAGCATCTATCTGTGTCATGTAGGAAGATGTCCCCTGGAATGCCATCTGTCCCTGGTGCCTTACCAGCCAGGACTGATTTAAGTGCTGCCTCTACCTCAGATTTACTAAATGTTTCATTAGGGTATAATAATCTTATAATTTCATCCTCGCCTTCCGGTAAGATTGAAGCATATTGGGGTTTAAAGTAGTTCTCCCAGTCCGATTGTGATACGTTGTTTTGAGGTTGCTCTGCCTGGCTCCCATTGGACCATTTGTAAATGTTCCAAAATTGTTTGGGGGTTTTCATGGCCTTGCTGTTGACCCTGAGTACCGTCTGTAGTTTCATGGCATTGTACAAGAGCATGTCTCTCCAAGCTCTTTGAGCACTCATGTCTGAACTTGCACAATTCTCATGTACAGAGACCCTTATTAAAGTCTCAGCAGGCACAGATCGCCGCTCCCAATGCCTTAGATAGAAATCACACCCACCACAGGTTGGACACCCCTGAAAAGGGTGGTATACCCACTGGCTGTAAACACTGTTTTTGCAAACTTAGCTAGCTCCATAGTGTGCAGCAACAAATCATAATCAATCTCCCACATTTTGCTTCTGAGTCCCATGCCAGCCTTGCTCTTAATTTGTCATTACATTCAGCCAAAACATACCCCAATACATGATCTGTGCTTTTTGTATCACATTCATATATTTAAATAAGGCCACATATCGCTCGCAGAACTGTTTGCAGTAAATACTAGTGAACATCAAAAAGCTGCCATGCAATTCTCTATCATCATCAGCATCTTAGACCATTTTAGCATTCTTCCTCCTTGGACCCTTCTTTTGCTCTCAACTCTCTATGTAGGAGCTTAAACATCTCCACATACTCCCCTTTTCATATTCTCTTCTTTGTGGACAGCATCAGATTCGAACCCAGGGGCTTTGTCACCCCCATAAAGAGCAGCATGTTAATCTTGAGTTCCTTGCTGTCTAACCACGCCGCCTTCTGCCTTTCATCTTTCTCCGTGCCTTGTGATTCACCTTCTCTGCCATCATCGGGCACCTTGCCCCCTGATTGTAGGTCCCCATGCTACCTGCCCCATCCCCGCATGGTGTATTGCTGCGGAGCCTGTTCTCCTTGTCACCCTGCTCTTCTGTGCCCATACCATGTTGCACACATACAAACTTTTCCTGAAGTGTGTATCACTTTGCTGCGCATCCCCCGCATATCCACCCCTTTTGAGATCACTATATTAGTGATCCCAAGTATCTTACCTGGTGTCAAAGTCAACGTCCATATGAGCACCCACCGCCTAACCAATGGTAATGGTCTACCATGACTGTCCTCCATCGGGCCAACCGAAGAATCCTGCATGAGACTTGGCACATTCAGGTTATCTTTAGGGGTGGGCGTAGTTCGCGAAGTAGCACTACGCGTAGCTACGCAAAGTGCACTTTGCTCTACGTGAGCTACGCGTAGCACTACGTGATCTGCGAAGTAGCATGTTCGCACTGTGCAAGATGTTGTTTTCAATTATTGCACAGTGTGGACAAGCATCCGGCACTGCGCAATCATTGAAAAAAGCATCTTGCACAGTGCGAGCTCTACTTTCTGCTGTTTGAGTAGATTTTTACTCGAGCTGCAGCTTTCTCAACGCGGACTGGTAGTTTCTCATCGCGAGCGGTCGCGAGCATGCACGACCACTCGCAATGAGGAACCTGACCTCCCCGCGTTGAGAATATCGCCGGGAGGTTTATTTTCCATGCTCGCGATCGACAACTTGATGTTGCTGATTGCAAACAAGGAGAAAGTCTCGCGAGGATGTCATTTTGCATGCTCACGGTCGCCAACTTGACGTTGAGGACCGCGAGCAAGCAAAAAATGACCGCCGCACTACTCTACGTAGTGCTTTGCTCAGGGTTAGTTATCTTTAGCCACCCAGCCCCGTGCATGTACCCCCATGCCACCATCTCTGTTCATCAGCCCCTGTGGCATTTTCCACATCCAAAAGCTCACCTTCTACTAAGCTCATCTCATCATAATTCAACTGTTCAATTTCAGCCCCCATGTTATGCAAGCCCTAGCACAATGCATCCCCGATTAACATTGATGTGCCAGTCCACTTTATACAACACCTGAGGCTCCTGTATGGTGCCAAGGGGCCACCAAATGCCCACCTGGCATTGCCACAGTGCCAGACTGGGTGTGCCCTGCACCCTCCGCTCTGGGGGCCCTAATAACTTGTTCCAGATTGAAGCACCGCCAAGGCCATACCAGACCTTCTTTCGGCAGTGTTATCATGATCCCAGGTTGTTGTCCATCTGGCTGCCCTGTGCACTACCTTCTCTTACTCTCTGGGGCAAGGAGCCACACCAAGTTCTTCTGAGTCAGTCTGTCCACCTCTGTGATGAGGCTGCAAGACAAAATTAAAGGTATGGAGTGCTGGAAGCCTAAGTCCACCCTCATGACCGCGCACAACCAAGGGAAGCCAATACCCCTACCATGCCGCCAAGGACGCCCAAGCCCACGTAAATCCATATCAAGAGCTCAACCACCCTCAAGTTCCCCCACCAGCTGCCAAGTGACCTCCCAAATCCCACACATCCACAGCTGAATGCCTCCCCATCTCAGTGGTGAAATGCAACCCACACTGAAACACATGTACACCTTACTAGGGGGTCCTCTCATAGACATGTTGCCCATGTCAGTATCGTCCCCCCCCTGGGACCCTCCTCTCCGAGTTTACAAGGGCATCGTCCCCCTCACTCCACGCCAAGCAAGCTACCAAGAATGCTGATGCAGGGCCTGCTTCCTCCTTCTCCCCAGAGCCCTCTCCATGGGTGTTCCTTGTGACCTTGTGTGTCAGAGGGACCCCACACTAAATGCCATCACCCTGCCCTGCCTTCCAGCCAGCCTACTCCATCCAATGTGCATATAGGCCCTGCAGATCCCTGTCCAGCAGCATATCACGTGCCAAGGAGATTGCTGGCCATTTTGGGGGGGCCTCACATACATTCCTGCCTACGTCCACCTTTATCATGCCTCTTACCTCCTCACTGAGTTCGCCACCTGTGACATTCACCCCTGGGCCCCAAGCCCTCTGCCTAAAGGCCTCCCAGTCCTCAGGGGCCTAATCGTGTTCAATACTCATGGAAATAGTGGCTCAAAACTCCCAATGGCTCCACTCCCATGGCTTGGCCCCATTTCATCATGGGCTTCGTGTTCACCCCACGCTCAGCAGCAACCGGGTGGCCCTTGGCTGCCTTCCCCTTTACATTTCTATTGCCTGGGGTTCCCTGGCCCAGCAGGCCTAACATGCCCAGCCACATTTTTTTATGGCCTTGGACCCCCTCTCCAGGTGTGGGTGACTTGTGCACGGTCTCCTCCAATACACTCGCATCATTGCACTCCCCTGGTGCTGGCCGGCCGCCTAATGCACCATTCCTCATCAGGGCCTCGGCCCCACTCCCAATCACAAATTCCAATGTGGGCCTCCGCGCTGCACCGCACACCCATTTCAATATTGAAGAGGCCGCTCGCCACAATCTGGAGGGGCCCCGTGAGCCTACCTGCCCTTACTCAGAAGCACCACACAGGAGCAGGCATGTCATTACAGCATTGGCCCTTCAGCCCTCTGCCTTGAGAGCCAGATAAACTGCCTCCCGAGCCACAATGCTAGCAGATCCAATCTGCTCACCCCCCACAGCAAACGGGGTCCTCATGGAATCAGTAATTCTCCAGGCCTTCCATGTTCAACAAAAATGTGCCTATATACTGCTACTTTAGCTACTGGGTCATCCCTCCCTAAAATGGTGGCTGGGGAAGGGAAAATGTCCACCTATATGCTTGGGCTATGTTTGCTCATTACACATTGCCCAAAGGTAGCCCAAATAAGGCCTGGAGCATACCTTCTCCCCCAGTCATTCAGGGGGAGCACTCCCATGGGTCGGCCCCCTCCTGAAATCTAATGGGGCAGGAGGGTTTACAACCTCTTACTAACATTCATATTTCTGCTTGGCTCATATCAATCAATCAATCATTTGTAGAACGCACTACTCACCCGTGAGGGTCTCAAGGATTGGGGGGGCTGCTGCTACTACTCGGATAGCCAGGCCTTGAGATGTCTCCTGAAGGACAGCAGGTCCTGGGTCTGCAGCAGGTGGATGGGGAGGGTGTTCCATGTCTTGACAGTGAGGTGGGAGAATGATCTGCCACTGGCGGTCGTTCTGTGGATGCATGGAACAATGGCGAGGGTGAGGTCCGCTGTTCGGGGTGTAGAAGGTGAGTCGTTTGTTGAGGTATGCTGGTCCGGTGTTGTAGAGTGCCTTGTGAGCATGGGTGAGGAGCTTGAAGGTGTTCATCTTGTTGACGGGGAGCCAGTACAGGTCCCTCAGGTGTGCTGTGATGTGGCTGTGGCGGCTGATGTAGAGGATGAGGCGTGCGGAGGCGTTCTGTATGCGTTGAGGTCATCGTTTGGCTGTGGTTCCTGCATAGAGGGCATTGCCGTAGTCCGGTCTGCTGCTGACGAGGGCCTGGGTGACAGTCCTTCTGGTTCCGGGGAGATCCATCTGTAGATCTTGTGGAGCATGCAGAGGGTGTTGACATGACGCAGGAGGAGGGGACAGCATTGACTTGCTGGGTCATTGATAGCGATGAGTATAGGATGAACCCCAGGATGCGTGCTTCGTCGGTGGGAGTTGGTGCAGCTCCCAGTGTGGCCGGCCACCAGGAGCCGTCCCAGGTGGAGGGGGTGGAGCAGAGGATGAGGACCTACGTCTTGTCTGAGTTCGGTTTCAGACGGGTGTCTTTCATCCATTCGGCGACGGCCTTCATTCCTTCATGGAACTTGGTCTTGGCGGTGGTGGGGTCCTTGGTGAGGGAGAGGATCAGCTGGGTGTCGTCAGCGTATGAGACGATGTTGAGGGCGTGCGATCAGACGATGTTGGCGAGCGGTGCCATGTAGACGTTCAAAAGGGTCAGGCTGAGGGATATATCTTGTGGTATGTCGCAATGATCTTGGTGGCTTCAGATCGGAAGGATCATTATGAAAAAAGTGGATGCAGTTCTTCAAGGGAGAAAGGTCGGTAGTGAGCTGAAGAATCACATTGGGGGATGTGATTGCTCAGGAGCAAGAGCCCTTATACACCCAGATCGGTGTCATGCTTCAGCAAAGGGTAGCTCCTAATTGGGTCAGTGCTGCAATGCCCAATTAGACCCTCAATGGTGGGTTGTTTTCCGGAGATCTTTTGTCTTTTGCCATATGTAAAGATTATTTATTTAATTTATTTATTTTTATTTGAAAAGTTTTATATAGCGATGGCTAGACTTGGAGGTATCAGAGCGCTTTACATGTCGATCAGCGAGTTACAGGTTACATAGTTACATCAAAGAATCACAGAGGGAGGGGAGGGGGAGGGAAGGAAACACAATGGGGAAATGAGGAAAACAGTGTCAGATGACCAACTGGGTAGGTGACGGCAGAGGGAGTGAAACCAAGGACAGACTCCTCCATAGCTGCATATGACAGCTCCACCGGTCATCGGCCAAGGTTGCTTGTGCATCGAGGTAAATACAATCAGTTTTGGAATCCGCACAGAGTTACAGGTTACATCAATTAAATCAAAGAATCACCGAGGGAGGGAAACACCAAGGGGAAACGAGGAAAACAATGTCAGATGCCCGGCTGGGTAGGAGACGGCCGAGGGAGTGAAACCAGGCACAGACTCCTCTATTGCTGCATATGACAGCTCCACCGGGAATCGGCCAAGGTTGCTCGTGCACCGAGGTAAGTACAAACAGTTTTGGTATCTGCTCAGGGGGCATCGTCAAAGGTCCATTGACAGTTCCATCAAAGTTCCACCAGGCATGGGCCGTGTTGATCCGGCTCTGTGCTATGCATAATGTTCAAGGTTTCAGTCCGGGGGCATCGTCATAGATCAATTGGCAGCACCTATCCTGGAGTTACTGGGAAGCTAAGACTTACTGTAGGGTTGATATGCACACAATAGCAATGCTTCCGGGGGACAAGCCAGGACAGCCATCCTAAGGTCTGGCATACAGACCGTGTAGGCCTGGGGTTGTAGGGCACAGTTGCCCCAAGTAATTTTCTCATGAAAAATCCCAGCCTTTATGTGTGAGCAGCGGGGGCCATTGGGGGAGCTTGATTTAGCCTCACAGATTTGGCTATGGCTGCTTACTTAGAAATCTCCGGCCACCATTTTAAGGTCAGGCAGGCCGTGAAGCTGCTTCCTGATGAGTCTCTATTGGGCAGGAGGGGGGGGGCATTCTGCTGGTCTTCTGGGATAAGTTTGTGGATGGCTGCTGTCGCTGCTCCCCTGCAACTCAAATGGTTGTTGTTTACAGTTAGGCTACGCCGGCTGCCATTTTGGAAACAGGCAGGTCATGAGTCAGTGTCCAGGTGAGTCTTTGCTTAGTGCGGGCAGGGGGCACTCCGCCATTTCCTCCCGGTGCAGGGCAGGCCGATACCAGTCTTTTTAATTTCACCCCGCATTGGCATTGCACACAGTTCGCTGTCCCGCCGTTTCTGTGTCTCCCACCTTGTGGCACGCACCGGACTATGGATTTCCCCCACCAGGAACGCTTGAACTTCTGGTGGCCAGAGAGTGATTCCCTACCCCACCGGAGCAGGGATGATGTCAGTTGCAATGTGGTGGCTCGTTTCACTCCATCCGGTGGAATCCTCAGCGGCACTGGTTGTGTAACAGGATAAGAGCGGGGGATGCCACAGATGTCCAGCAAAAGTTCAACGGTGCCACATCTCCCGTCTCACATCTTCCGGGTGCAGGCTCTGTCCTCCGATGGCCCAGAACAGTAGAAACAATTCCTATGCTGGCTACAGGCATTCCAGTTGCAGGATCCGTTATGCAAGTGGGTATTGAATGCGGCAGATCGCTGCTCCGGATATTCAGCTCCAAGCGGCCATCATGGCCGTTGGAGGCTTGGGACTGATTCAAAGCCTTATATATCCCACCACCGAACGCAACTGATCCCCTGCAGATGCTGGAGCAAAATCACCACAGACCAGCTCCTCTCATCGCTGAGCCAGAACCCGCCAGCCTACACCACTGACACCAACGACGCAGCCCTTCTGAAAAAACCCACAGCGGACCCCAAAGCCCTCAAGAACTTCCTGCCGATCTCTCTTCTACCCTTCCCGGCTAAAGTCATCGAGAAAACCATCAATAAATAGCTGACTGCTTTCCTAGAGCCAAACAACTTGCTCGATTCGTCCCAGTCAGGATTCCGAGCCAACCACAGCACCGAGACTGCCCTCATCGCAGTCACCGACGACATCAGGACCCTGATGGACAATGGAAAAACAACCGCCCTCATCCTCCTAGACCTCTCGGCAGCTTTTGATACCGTTTGCCATCGCAGGACTGGATCACCTCATTCCTCTCCAACAGAACCCAGAGAGTCTGCCTCCCTCCCTTCTGCTCAGAGGCCACCACGATCATCTGCAGCGTACCCCAAGGCTCCTCGCTTAGCCCAACCCTCTTCAATATCTACATGAGCCCCCTCGCCGCCATCTCACGCAGGCACAACATCAACATCATCTCCTACGCTGATGACACCCAACTGATACTCTCCCTCGCCAAAGACCCAGCCCCCGCCAAAACCAACCTCCAGGAAGGAATTAAAGACGTTGCAGAATGGATGAAGCTTAGTCGCCTGAAGCTGAGCTCAGACAAGACTGAGGTCCTCATCCTCGGACAGTCCCCATCCGCCTGGAACGACTCCTGGTGGCCCACAGCACTGGGCTCCACACAGACACCCTAGGACCACGCACGCAACCTGGGATTCATCCTGGACTCCTCCCTCACGATGACCAAGCAAGTCAACGCCATCTCGTCCTCTTGCTTCAACACCCTGCGCATGCCCCGGAAAATCTTCAGGTGGATCCCCACCGAAACCAGAAAGACCGTTACCCAGGCCCTCGTCACCTGCAGACTGGACTTCGGAAACGCCCTATATGCAGGAACCACCACCGCCAAACTTCAGAAACGACTTCAACGCATACCGAACGCCTCTGAACAACTCATCCTCGACATCCCTCGCCACAGCCACATATCCGCCCAACTGAGAAACCTGCACTGGCTCCCTGTCAACAAGAGGATCACATTCAAGCTCCTCACCCACGCACACAAAGCGCTCCACAACATGGGCCCGAATAACTCAACAACCGCCTCTCATTCTACACTCCCACCCGCCAGCTCCGGTCCGCCAGCCTTGCCCTCGCCACCGTCACCGCCACCGTCCCACAGATTTGCAGAACCACCACCGGAGGGAAATCGTTCTCCCACCTGGCAGCCAAAACATGGAACTCCCTCCCCGCACACCTATGAATGACCCAGTACCATTTCACCTTCAGGAAACACCTCAAGACCTGGCATTTCGAGCAGTAGCAGCACCCCCCCCCCCCCCCCCCTTCAGCACCTTGAAACCCCCACGGGTGAGTAGCGCGCTCTATAAATGTTCTGATTGATTGGTTGATCACCTACCTTGTCAGCCCTGGTGGGCTTCGGGAATAGCCCAGGGGGTGGCCTGGTTGCTGTCGTCACCAATGGCACAGCTGGCTGGGTCAGCCACAGATCTGAGCCGTGCTCTATCCCGAGTCAGCGCAGGACAGCCGCCTATCTACTCTGGAGGTGGTAGCTACCTTCTGGGATTCCCGACTAGATTTCCCAGCCACTTTCTTGGCCCTCTCGGACACTGGTAGCTCCGTTGCCCCTTAAGACTCTGATAATGCCATGCCCCATGTTTGAGTGTAGGTACTCTAGGTGTAGATTGCACTTTTCAATATATGTCTTGTGTTCCATATGTGTTAAACAATTGAAGAAACAAGCGTTTGCAAAGACAAGTAGGTTTAGACATGGTAATCTCATGGAATAGTTACGTATTTTTTTATTTCTCTTTTACTGCAAGCATATGTCACAAAAAGAAAAAAGAAAACATGCCATCGCCTACCAGTGTAATATGAACATTAACTTAAAAAAGGCTTTTGCATATGACTGATGCTGCGCTGTGGTGCTTCCTAGCAGGCAGGTATCTACAGAGATGCATTTAAAAGTAAAAAATACAACATGGAAAGGAAAAAAATATATTTATTCAGATATGTATATGTATACGTGATGAGGTAAAATGCTATCACTCGCAGCGCATTAGAGCAAATTACTGAAGTGGATTGACCCATTGTCAAGGCTGTTTGGAGTGGTGGACGGAAGCAAAACTTGAATAACAGCTGAACAGAGCAATAGATGAAATGGCGGACCCAAAGCCCTTCTAAGAACATATATATTCAGGTATTTTTCACATATAAATATTTTTTATGATTACATGAGGCTGGCAAGACAACTGTAGCGATCTGAAAATAGACCTAAAAGGGTCTCAGGCATACTTCAAGAATAGAGAGTATGTAGCTGCTTATGTGGAAATGCTCACCAGCTCATCCAGTTCCTGAGGTTATTTGCTTCTTTTACTCACGTCCAGGCCAGAGATGGAGTAGTTGTTTGCTTTGGTGAGCAATACATTTGCTGTAGTTTACCTATCGCTTCAACATCCGTATTTATTAGCATATTTATCTTCATTATCACATTGGTGTAGTTTGATCAATGGCTTTCATAATAGGAGGACGGCCATGATGCATTACATCTAGACACTTCGGGCAGGCTACACACAGTGGCGCATGATATTAGGACACATTTGTAAATATTTTGAACATGCACTCCAGGCGCATTGCTTTTAATGGTGAACTACATGAGCATATGGATTGACAAGATTATTCAGACGAGATCAACCCTTAGGGCAATTCATCAGTTGAGGTAACAAACTACACTTGAGCATACAGATCATGGACGTTTTGCAATTATCAAACATGTTGTGTGTAGCACCTGGAGGGAATTTGTGAAGAATATTTGTAAATCCAAATATAGAACACTCAGTGAATCAGATTGTGTCACGGGTGCAAACATGCAAGTGTAATTTATGCACCTGCTAATGACTGAATGTGCAGGATGTAATGATTAGTGGGTACACAATTTGCACCCATTGCAAGTTCAAGGCCTCAGAATTTGAGTTAATTTGCATTTTGTCCAGTTTTGAGTTGTGCAAAATGTAATTTTGTGTGAATTGCTCTCCATTATATCTTTAGGTTTTACATGACCAAAATAACGAAAGCAAATTTCCCTATATGTAGCAATTTGCACCTTAGTGAAAACTCCTGCTTCTCCCCGAAATAGGATTATCGGCCCATTTTTAGTCAGGGCCTCTGTTGCCTTGTTCTCTGGCAAGACAAAACTAGTTCATACCTTATTTTGGTAGTCAGGACATCAAAAATCAAACACAGTGCCAAGATGCTTTGTATTGCATAATATGACATTCATGATAATGCACAGTGGGTATTTCGGGACAAGAACAATGCTACGCACAACAAATGAGTAACTACACAAATTGCATTAAGATAGGGTTTTAACTTGCCTTTTAATGTTTAATTCCTTTTGGGAATGTTGTACTTGTCAGCAGCGGAGTGTGTGGACCTCAGATGAAGAGTGTCAGCTGTAGCATCCGCTGCTGGTGTGGACTGTCGCTTGGGTGTATAATAAACTCATATTGAAGTTACTTGAAGATTGCATCGTTTTATTACTGGCGACGAGTAGTGAATCCACCAGCGGTGCCGCTCTTAGCTGAAGGTTTGTGTTTTTCCGCCCTGTTTCTGCCATGGGACTCCAAAGACCCGGAGCCCTGTAATTGCCTGCACCTGTACTGCCTGTGCTGCCGCCTACATTACAGCTCGCGGCCCCCGCTTCGAGGGACGCGTGCTGGCGCGCGCCGGGCGAAACCCGGGCCAAGGGCGGGCCCGTTTGAGCCCGCCCCAGTACGGAAGAGGACGGGAGGGGGCCCTCCTCTTACTTCTTGATACGGACTCCATTCAAGGTCAGTGTACGCATTTTGGGCTGTAGGATTGTTTGCTTATCCAGTTATAGCTACCCTATAGCTACCCTGTGTAGACCTGAACTGTATTATTGGAGCAACTGCTGTGTACCTCTCTTATGACGACGTGCAGAGGGGGAAAAGGCAGGAAAACCACATCTGGCGGGACGATAGTAGGTTATTTGGACCAATTTTTAATTAGGGCATCATCTGTATTGGCCCATGAAATTGAACTGACTGAAAGGCGGTTATCGCTAGATCCTATTTCTGACAAACGGTCGTCTATGGGTAGGCTGGCTAATGCGACCTCACCAAAGTTGCCTGCAATTGAAGGCATTGACTCTCCTCCCAATACAGACAATGGCAACCAGCATCCTCAAAGATGTTGGGGGGCCGTCTAGTGTCTCTGCCTGTTTCGATGTCACATTAGCTACCCCACATGTTCCTTTAAAAAATCAAGAGCATGCCAGTGCCACAACTCAGAGAGCACAAACGAGGTCTGCGTGCATCTCAACCTTGAAAGCGGCGGCTAAACAGTGTGAACTGGACCCAGCAACTAAGAGAAAGCATTGAGGAACACTACAGAGGAACAAAAAAGCTAAAATTCCAAAACTTACCAAGTCAGGAGACTTGATAAATACTGGAACTAGTCCTGAACCATGCAGCCCACTTATGCAAGAGTGTATGACAACATTAAACTGTGGTGATGGTAATTTTATTCAGACAGGAACAGACTTCAGGGCCAAAATAGAAGTTTTATTTACCAACTCCTGTCTTCCTCTCCACAACAGACTTGGGGCCCGATGTAGGTAAATCCCATTTACCGATTTTGAAATACCGAATTTTAGCGATTCGGTATTTCAAAATCGGTAAATGGGATGTAGGTCCCAATATCTGGATTCGTTACCGAATCCTTAACAATTCTTTAATTACCGATTCGGTAAATACCGAATCGGTAATGCCCATTCATTCCTATGGGCTTTGAAGCCCATAGGAATGATTAGGCATTACCGATTCGGTATTTACCGAATCGGTAAGTAAAGAATTCACAAGGGTGCAGGGGGTGTCACTTTGACACCCTCTAGCACCCCCAAAACGGGCATGTGTGCAATGTGGCACACAGACATGCCCTAAGGGCACGTCTGTCTGTCACATGGCACATGTGTACATGCACAGATGTGCATGTACACAGGAATCGGTATTTTACCATGGATTTGTATTCCATGGTAAAATACCGATTCTGTAGGACATGTGCCAATAGAAAATTGGCTACCCACATAGCATTTTCGGTATTTTTACCGATTCGGTAAATATTACCGAATCGGTAAATATTACCGATTCGGTAATTATTACCGAATCGGTACTTATTACCGATTCAGTAATAATAACGATTCGGTAAAATTACTGAATATGTGCACCTACATCTCCCTAGCCCTTTACCGATTGGAAACGGCCGAAAATCGGTATTTTCGGCCGATTCCGATCGGTAAAGGGCTACCTACATCTGGCCCTTAATTCCATAGAGGAAAGACTAGCGCATCTTAAACATCTTCTGCTGTCTAATCATGCTAAGGATACTGAGCGGGAAAATGGGGACAATGGGATTCCAGAGAGGCCAGATAGGCCAACAAACGTAGCTTGTAACTCTTAGTTTTCTAGTATTGGACCTCTACTACCCTCTTCCAATCACCTCCTAACTTACCTTTACGGCTAACTAGTGATAACTCTGTGACAAATGTTATAACTATGTGCAGAAGGGTGTTTAATGGTGGGAGTGGAGGAACTGAGAATACAAACCCAGCTATACTGTCTGAGGAGGGTGGCTTGATGTATGATTCAGAGAGAACGGCTGGACCGCGTGCTCTTTTAAGGGGTGCTGTGATCAGAGATACACCAAAGATAGTGGTTAAATATAATTCACCAAAGATAGTGGTTAAATATAATTCACAAGTTAGTGTGTTTTCCAGGATCACACAGATAAAACAAGATACAGGGAAATATTGAATCCTGCTTCCTTTCCACTCTGAAATCAGTTTTATTGGTTCAGACTTCTTCAAAGTTTAACAATGTACATTCATAATCGGTAAAAAAAAATCTTAGAACATAGCAGGCTTAATACATTCCTTCTGTTAATACAATGATAAAACGCTTACAAAATGTAAACAGCCGCTAGTGCCCAAATTCATCAGGAGGTGACCTTACTAAAGCGATCAAGTCATTTATTCTGGTTATATTATATTTAAGACACAGGCTTTATAAAAACGATTCCTACCTTCTACCAACTATTTACTGGGGCAAACTTTTATGACGTGCACAATCCACTCACTCTATTCTCAACCTGATCCATTCTCTTATGGAACCTACGTAAGTAATTTTCAGTATTAAGGAGTTCAAATGTGTTATTTTGATTTAATTTGGATAGTCTCACTATCATAATTATTTTCAAAAGGGACCTGAAACACCATCTCCTTAACAAATACTTTCCTGACCAACGTCATCTAACCAAGACTTCAATATCCGAGTTGACTTCTCTTTCTCTTGGCATTCAAGGATAGTTGGTGACTGGTCTATGTTAATCACCTTTTTTTCATTTTATTCTTCTCTCTCCCTCCAATGCACTGTTTATTTATTTTTCATGCTGTATTTTTTATCTTTGGTGTGCTTCCTTACTGCCGGCCTACTATGTAATGTAATGTCCTTCTGTTTTTTACAGTGTGTATGTAAAGCGCTCTGATACCTATGGGTCAAGTAAGCGCTATATAAACAATAAACACTCCCATCCACCAATGTATATATATAAAAACAAAAGTATGTCTGTTTGTCCTTTATGCATTACTACACAATTCATCCGATCGCCATGAGAGTTTGGGAAGTATTTGAGTACACTCCCGGTAAGGTTTCTGGAAAAAAAAATGTGTTAAATATCGGCCCCCCAGGGCCCTCATAACCTTTCCAATACTGAACGTTTACAGTTTACGGTGCGACTCGCTTTTGCAATGACCATCAACAAAGCACAAGGACAATCGCAGCAAGTGTGTGGACTAGATTTGGAGAATCTGTGCTTCTCACATGGATAACTGTATGTGGCCAGCTCATGCGTCGGAAAACTTCTGATTTATTCGTGTACGCACCAGACGGAAAAACAAAAAATACAGTGTATCCACAAGCACTCGAATAAATAAACAGAATTAAAACAACACTTTAAAATGTTTTCCATATTAAAATGAACAAGTTTCAATAAAAATAACACAATGTAAATTGAATGTTATCATAACAAGTTTCCTTAAATTTCCTTTCTTCTGAGATCGCAGCAACGCGCGACGGATAAGCTGGTTGGTATATAAACTCAATGTACACAAAACAGAAGTACTACAACTGAATAAATATTGTACTAAATCTATATATGTCAAAGCAGGCCCCTTATGGAATTCTACCTAAATCAAATGCTTATGCCTATGGTACTGCACAACTTTCAAGAACACAGTAAAAAATGATCTCAGATGTCTTAATGGATAAACTCCTAACATTTTCTCAGAAATGGTCCCGGTGTATCTCTTATGGCGGGGTCCTCTGGATACTGTCACAATTTTGCTTCTTCCTTTTTTTTTTAAACATACTTTATTGGCATTTAGGTATCAGCCTTACATACACAATTTGTTTCTCTGTCATTGATATTCTCAGTGAACATTTCAAATCGTTATTCCTATCGGTTCAGTTGGTCTTTTGTCCTTATCTCCTCTTGCAATGCGACTTTCTGCTGTACTATGCAGTTCTAATTCTTATGAATCGCCATCTAGTATAGCATTCTAACAGTTTCCCCTCAACTATCCCCCCCCGCCGCCCCCTCCTTCGCTGCTGTCAACTAACCCACAACTATGCCTCTCACTGTATGTATGGTCTGTGCCTTGCTCTTTATAGTCTAAGCTGTGGGCTGGACTCACATATGCCTCCATGTCCTTGGATGCTAGGGTGCTATGGTCTGCTTATACTGCCCCTTCACTCCCTTCTTGGCCTTGGCAGTTGGGGCCGGCTGCTCAAGCTCGGGCCTGCGGCGTGCCGGAGGCAGATTTCTAGCCTACATTCTTCAGGTCGTCTACCAATACTCCCCAAGTCTGTGCCCTCTCCAGTCGTCCTATGCCTCGTTTTGCATTCCGAAGCAGTATTCTATGTTGCAGCCCGTCCACTTTTCTAGTTCTGGTTTCCAATTGACCACCCCTGGACCCGCTGGTGCCTTCCACTTGCTTGTTAGTTCGCGTTTTGCTAGTATATATGCTGGTCTTGGACCCTGGCTGTGACCTTGGTCTTAGCGGAGTGGGGGGAATAGGTTGAGCAGCACATGACTGGGGGTGCATGGGATCTCCTTCTCTGTGACGCGCGCTGTCTCCCTTACCACTTCTTGCCAGTACCCTTCCAGCTGTGGGCAGCTACACATCATGTGAATGTAGTTAGCTCCTATCTCCTGGCAGCGAGGGCAACTCGCATTGTCTCGATGGAAATAGCGATTAATTCTGTCAGGTGTAATGTATGCTCTATGCAGTGTGTAAAAACAAATTAATTTGAATTGTGCGTTATGAGATACCTTGGTGGCTCGGAGAAGCGCATTTTCCCAGTCCGCCTCCCATTTATCCTTCAATCCCTCCAGTGGCCCCGTGGAGTCCCGCCGAATGGCTCGATAGAGGCATGATACCGCCTTGATTACACCTCCTGCTACACGTATGTATTCGCATGTAGAATGTGTGGGTGGTCCAATTGTCCCAACCCCAGTGCCTGCGCATAGCCCCAGTAACCGCCCCATAAAGTAAAAAGTGGCCCTGCGGAATGTCCCAGTTTGCTCGGAAGGCTGCGAATGTAAGAAGTTCCCAGTCCCCGTATAAGTCTCCTATCTTAGTGACTCCCGCATGTGCCCATTCCTCTAATCCCCTCCAGTGACCCCCATGTGGAGGTGCCTCCAGAAAGCCACGGACATCTCCGGGGAGTAAGGACGTTTGGTTTTGGTCTTTTGAAGACACCTGACCCAGCAATTCCTTATTACCCTGTGCTCCGAAGAGCCTAATATTTGCTGGTTAATGGTGCCCATTAACATGCTCAGGACATCCGCCCTTTTCGGGGTGAATGGGGGCTTCCTCCTTTCCAGGTCTAGACTACCTGCCACCCACTGCATGAAGCATTGGAGCGGTCCTGCCAGGTAATAATTCTCCATATTCGGCACTGCTAGTTCTCCCTCTGCTTGTGCCCTTCTCAACATTGCCAAGGCCACTCTGTTCCTGCTTGGCCCCCAGATAAAAGTAATTTTAGGGGAGTCAAGGGAGCGAAACCATGTCCTGAGGATCCACACACACCGGTAGTGTTGTGAAAAAATATAGCAATCGGGGCAACGCTATCATTCTCAGTAAGGAGATTCGCCCTGCCACCGACGGGGGTAGCGTTCCCCAGAAAGCCATACAACCTTTCAGTGATCTTAGAGCCCCCCCCACATTTTCATCCTGAACCTCAGAGAGGTCATGATATACTTTAATCCCTAGATATCTAAAACAACGCGGTTCCCACTGCAGGTCTCCCAGGCCTCCGGAAAGGCAGAGCATCCCTTGTCATCAGAAAGAGTTGTGACTTCTGGCAGTTAATGCATAGCCCAGAAAGTGTGCCAAACTAGTACATCATGTGCCGGGCCCCCCCTAACGCTGCTACAGAATCCTTCAGGAATAGCAGGAGATCATCTGCACATAAAGCAATGTGATGTGTCTGCTCTGCTAGCCTAATACCCTCATACGGCGTCCCAGAGCGTGCTACGCACGCAAGTGGCTCTATCCCTAGTGCAAATAATAGGGGGAGAGGGGACATTCTTGCCTCATGCCCCTCTCCACGTGGTATTGCATGGAAATGGTGCGGCCCGTGCGTATCCTTGCCACTGGGTCCTTATATAGTATTTTAACCAACTTGACAAACCCCTGCCTCAGCCCCATCCATGTGAGCACTGCATATAAAAATTGCCACTCAAAACTATTGAATTCTTTCTCAATATCGATAGCAAAGATCGCCCCCTCCGGTGCCTCTTCCGCACTCTGTTGTAGCACTGCGAACAGTCGCTTGATGTTAAGGGTTGTATTTCTGCTCTGGATGAATCCTGCTTGGTCGAAGTGTATCAAAGACGTCATATGTGGTAGTAGTCTGGTGGCCAATATCTTACTGAGAATTTTAAGATCTAAGTTTAGCATCAACAGCAGTCGGTATGCTTAGCACTCTGTGGGGATCTTGCAAGGCTTGAGCAGGGGAAACATTACCGCCTCCCGCCTTGTTTGTGGCAGTCTCCCACTCTCCCACGTTTCCACGTATAGTTACACCAATCTAGGTGCCAGTTCTGCTAGTTATATGGCATAGAATTCCTGGGGTAGCCCGTCTCTGCCCGGGGTTTTCTCTTGTGCCATGGCTTTGACTGCCCCCCTGATCTCCCGTTCTGTTATTGCAGCTCCTAGCAACTCTGCCTCTTCCGCCTCAAGGGTATGGAGTGGGAGAGGTGATAAATACTCCATAATCCTGTCTATGTCGGGGTTGCCAGTGCTTTTGGATAGGCGGGCATAGTATTCCCGGAAGCGGTTATTAATCTCATTTTGTCCATGTAATGGTCATCCCAACTGGTCATGAATCATCAGTATAGTACTTCCCCGCTTGGACGGGTTAGCAAGCCATGCCAACAGTCGCCCTGCCTTGCCTCGTTCAGCATGTTTCCTATCCATGTATTTCTGGTAGTCAAAGCATCGTAGACGCTCTTCCTGAACTGCCAAATCTTCTTTGGCCTCTAGAAGTTCCTGCCTCAATTCTGGGTGTTCCGGCCGCCTACGCTCTAAGTTTCTGAGTACCCCATCCACTCTCTATATGTCTGCTGTAAGTGTCCTACAGACCACAATAGATGTTGCCATGCATCCCCCTCTGAGTACAGCCTTAAAGGCCTCCCATTCCGTGATTCTAGAATCAGTGGTAGCAGCATTGTCAGCGAAATATTGTATGATATGTCCCCTAGTCTCATGTTGAAAGACCTGGTTTTCCAGGGCTTTCGGCTTGAGGCGCCATGTAGGGATGGGCTGTGATAACGTCCCCCCCCCACGAACCTGAGCATGAGTGGGTTATGGTCCGAGACTGTTCTGGTCAGGTATAGAGGTGCGGTGTACTTAAAAAGGTGTCTAGTCGGACATGCAAATCGTGAGTATGGGATAGGTGCGAGTAGTCCCTGTCAGTCGGATGTGCCCTGCACCATGCACCACTAGCTCCCAGCGAGCTTGCCAGTCTCGAAAAGATCTAGCTACGGTGTGTACAGGAGAGTCTCGAAGAGGCAGGTGTGATCTGTCCATTGCGGGATCCGCTACGCAATTGAAATCCCACCCTATTAGGACCGCACCAGTCATGTATGGTGCCAGGATACCCGACAGCTGCTCCAGAAATCGAATGTGATCCACATTTGGGCCATACACTTTTACAAGAGTGATATCCTGTCCATCAAGCCTCCCAGAGACAATCACGTATCATCCCTCGGGATCAATTTTATGCTCAATGGGTTGGAAGGGGACTCCCGCCCGCACTCAGATCAGGACTCCTTGGGCAAATGTGCAGTATGATGTGCAAAATGCTTGTCCTCTCCATCGCCTGCTTAGCGCCTCCCCCTCTGTGTCCAGTGGGTGAGTCTCTTGGAGCATCGCTATCTGCACTCCCCGCCTATTCGAACTGAAAGAATATTTTATACCTTTTGCTCATGGAGTGCATGCCCCTAACATTCAACAACATTATGGTATAGGTGGCTATTGTTGGCTGCATGAGTACTCATACTCCTCCCTGTGCATGTCCCGATACCCAGACCCACTTTGTGTATCATGCAAAAATCCCATGTGGAATGTCATGCATTGGACTTTCCCCCCGTCGACAGCAGCACCCCCCACCTGTTAACAATAAAACTATATAAACATCCCAACTCCCTCTCCCCAGGAAAAGTGAGAACCTCTCCCCCATCCAAACCTAGCACTCTGGTGCTTTAACAGTCGCAGTCCAAAAGTGGTGGCTAAGCCTGTGTTCGCCTGGAGGACAGCTGTTCTCTCCCATGTATTGGTCATACATCAGTGTACAGAGGCCTCCCCTGCTCTAGCTCAGGGTTTCCCTGGCGTCATTTCCCACTGCCCAACAATATAGTTGCGTAGTCCCCCTTCTTAACATCAGGTCGTCAGCCGATCTGGGTGTAACATATGGCAGGGCTTGGTCTGCCTCTCCTACTCTGCTCATGCTGGCCTCTGAGTCTGAATCTCTGTGTTCTCCCTCAGAGTGCCAGGGAGTGCCCCTGTTGCTTGCTGTGCTCATGGAGGCCACCGCCGCAATCACATTTGCTCTGTCTCTGTGTGCCTCTTCTGTCGTTGGATGACTCTTTGATTTCTGCCCTTGATCAGGGGAACGTGCTGGGTTTGGTTCAGTGTGGTTCTTGCCCTCCCCTCTTTGTTCTTTGGGGTCTTGTCCCTCTATCCATTCCCAAATCTCATGGGGTGTATTGAAGAATGTAGTTCCCCCCTCTCTCACGACGCGGAGTCGGGCCGGGAACAACATTAAGTATGACACTCCCATTTGACGCAATTTCCTCTTGGCTGGGACAAAGTATTCTCGCTGGTGCTGCACTTCCCGGTAGAAATCAGGGAAAATTCTAACAGTGCTGTTGTCCATCTTGAGTTGCCCTTTGTTTTTTTTGTTTTGTTTTTATTGTTTTATTGATTATTTCCCTTTTTTTGCAAGGAATTAATACATCAACGATCAATTACAAAACAATATGAGAAAGAGTTCATTCACAGAAAGACTATACAAGAAAAAAATCAAGAACAACAGTTATCTACACCAAAAAAAATCAAAAATCTAAGAAATATACAAATACAATGATTGAGAACAAAATAAAAAGAAACAAGGGAAAAGATAAATGTAGTAAACAGAAATGTCTTTTAAATTGCGATTCTCCTATTACCATGACTAGAGAATCTGGATTTCATTAAAGACACGGAGGCTAACATTATGCATACAACTTTTAATGCAGAACCAAGCAGCCGCATACATCATAAAGCAAGTTCCATATTAGAACATAGAAAATAAATAAATGGCATGAGCACTAGGCAACCAGCCTCTTATTAAATGCGGTACGTACAGTAGAAAAGGATCAATAAAATAGCAGGAACAGTCCACATGAATGAACAATCTGCGGAGCAACAAACTTGGAGGAACAAATCGACAAACGTGAATTAGAATTCCATGAGCACTAGTGAATCTTGAAGAAGAAAGATGAATAAATCGATCTGAGGATCACAACGGAGAACTTATGAAAGATTATCTGAAAAAAAGAGAAGAAGATATAACATTTATAAATAAAGAGAGTGCATATTAAAAATGAAAATAAGTTTAATCATAAATGCAAGGAAAAAAACAAATCATGAAAAGGTAATATACAGGGTATATAAAACCTATACAGTGTCATATAAAACATAAACTGTAAGATAAAACCAACTTATCCATCCACCAAGGGAAAGGGTGGGAGGGATAATGTTAGCTTCCGTGTCTTTAATGAAATCCAGATTCTCTAGTCATGGTAATAGGAGAATCGCAATTTCATTACAAGACCGGGGGCTACCATTATGCATGTTGGTAGCCATGTAAAACAACATCAGACATATGAAAAATAGGTTTGCAATAATGATGAGCAAAAGTTCTAGAGTTAGACCAATCAGCGGCTTTAAGAATGTCGTCCAACTTGAGGCGCTAGGGGGTGCACAGCGGAATGGCTGCCTGAACTGCAGCTCCGCCGGGCGATATCACACGATGTGATTCATTGCCACTAAAACCCCACCAACCCACCCTGCGCCACTACGATCAGGTGCAGGAAGATGTGGAGCAGAGCTAGACATTTGTGGAGGCGGCCGTTACCCTCGCATCGCGGAGAAAAACCGAGGTCGCTGTAACGCGCACCGGACTGCCTGACAAAATGGCTGGCGGACGTCTGGAGGTATGCCGCGAGCAACGCACGATCGGCAGCAGACAGACCGGATAGCCCAACAACAGCGCCCATAATTGATCACAGACTGCCAGGGCCAGGGGGCACGTCCACACTGCTTCAGCCCCGAGAACTAGCGGCGGTGTCCGCTTACACATCGGCCGGTTGCCTGACAAGATGGCGGCGCCCCTTCCAGGTACGGCGATTTCGGCGGACTAACGCAGGCGGGCTTCTGCTCGGATAACGAGGTTCTCTAATGGCAGACCGGTGGGGAGGAGGACTAGACACGCTACCATGCGCATACAACCTGGGCACAGCGCATTGGAGACCTTCTGACATCCGCCGAACCGGAGATCAATGACACGGGGGACTAGGGAGCTAACAGGCATCGGGGGCAAGAGACCACACGAACAGGGAGCAGAGACTCCGGCTGGACTAACTGCGAGGCGCCCTCTCCCCACAGACACGAGAGCAACCCTCTCCCTCGCCTCCAAACGCTGCGGCACTGACCAGTTCACGTCGCTTCTATAGTCCTGCTGGAGTACTACAACCAGGGGAAGCCACCTTGGGTACGACCTAGCCAACACGTGCATCTGCTAACTACCACCAAAAAGGAAACACGGCGACGTCGACCAGAGTAACGAGGGCGACTAGACCTAAGCTGTGGAAGGTGCTTTCACCGCCCGCCGCAATGGGTAAACCAGACAAACAGCAGCCAAAACTCTCCTTTGATAATAGGAAGGGGACTAAGCCAGTAGACGACACAACGGAGGCAGGCGGGTCTTCGGTCTCGCCACCATCTACCAACGTGGAGAAGATCCTGCTGGCGATTCAATCAAATTTACAGGACATCAACGGGAAGTTGGACAATCTAACGTGCAGGATGGATGGCATGGCTGCCCGACAAGAAAAGCACGGCGAACGACTGGATGAAGCCGAAACCAGGATCTCGGCGGTCGAAGATGAAGCACGAACGTCCACCTCAAAATGCGCGGGAATGGAGCGCATATTGGAGGTAATAAAAGCAAAGGAGGAGGATTTGGAAGCGCGCTCGAGGCGCAATAACGTGCGAATCGCGGGCCTGCCAGAATCAACCAACACAGGCCGTATGGAACAGTACGTCGAGGGGCTCTGTAGGGACATCTTTGGAGCGGAAGCCTTATCGCAGATCTTCATTGTGGAACGAGCCCATAGATCGCTAGGCCCCAAACCACCGCCAGGCGCTACGCCCAGACCGATAGTAGCGAGGATCCTAAATTACAGGGACAGAGACGTGATCCTCAGGCTTGCGAGGGAAAAGGGCAAAATCACTCACCAGGGCAACACCCTGGAGTTCTACCCTGATCACACGGTAGCTGTTCAGCAAGCACGTAGAGAATACACCACAGGAAAGGCCAAGCTACGAGAATTAAACGTTGGGTATTCTATGTTGTATCCTGCCCGGCTGCGTGTGGTGTGGAAGGAGCAGACGATCGTGCTAGCAACACCTAAGGCGGCCCTCGAACTTGTCAAGAAAATACAGCGAGAGACGAGGTCGGAAGCCAGGCATGACCAGAACAGAGACTCCGACTGAGGCGACTAGAACACTCAGACTTCACACAGCGGTAGAGACTACTGCACAAATGACCGCGAGGTACTACTACACTGCCACTTTCGGCTGACTATGCAAGGTTTGTTGATGAGAGACTACTTGAGGTGAGATGTTGGCGTTTTGATTTGTGCATTGGGCGGTGAAAGGGTGGGGATCAGCTGAAATAACTGAGACTGTAGCCCAATCCTGCCCTGACCTATCGCAAACACTCATGTCTGCACTAAGCTACCGGGCCTTCCTCATGGGATTTCAGACACCACGGCCATGTTGTGCTGATACTACTGCCGCGCATGAGGGCAATGGGTCAGGTCCTTTTGTGTACTCTATGCTTGCAAGCCCTCAGAACTGGAAGGGGGATAGCCTAGAAGGTCGCAGAACATTGGACGTCGTGGTCCATCCCACATTGCGAGTTGTGAACTAATTGAGGTGACATTGATCGCACAGGCTTCTGGGGTCCGGATTGGGTGTAGCCGGGCAATTACTAAGTGCGGGGAGGGCGGTACGCTGCATTGAATGGGAGTGGCCCCATCCCTACACGTCTGTTCATTGCGGGATGGGGCTATGGATCCTCTAGGTCTGCTTCACTGCCTGCACCCAGCGGAGGGGTGATAATGGGAAAGTGGGCTTGTGGATTAATGGACACATACTTTGCGATTCAGTTTGATTCTAGTTAATGTCGCCTGCACCTGTACATCGGGTGAAGTGTTGTGTCACTAGCGGTCCTCCATGAGGGTACAACCCTACACAAGTTTTGCTATGAGCACCAAGTTGTTGGTTAAATGGTTGAGGGAGTTGTGCTCTGTAAGGGTGAGGCTTCGGCAGGTTGGGGTTGCTGGAGTGGGAGGGTCTGGGGGGGGGGATGATTAACTGTTCACAAAGACCGGAGACATTGCAAATCAGTACATTATACATGTCGGCCTTGTTGGGGCTTGTGAGTGCATGTGGCGATCATGGTACTGGATGGGGTCGGGATCGGGGCGGATTGCTTGCGTGTGCAGGAATGAATGGTACTGTATCAAATGGGTACGCCAGGTTCTAGAAATGAAAGCAGGAACGGACTAAACGTCCTTACGTGGAATATACGGGGGTTCTCACGCCCACAGAAAATCAGGCAAGTATTTGCCAGTCTCACCAGATGGAATGTTGACATTGCATTCCTGCAGGAATCGCACCTGGCACCGCATACTCACGCTACACTGGGATCAAGATGGGCGGGATCGTCTTACAGAGCCTCATACTCTTCCTATTCCAGGGGGGTGCTCACTTTGGTCAAGAAAGGGGTAAACTTCGAAGAGAGGCATGTGACACAAGACCCAGCTGGCAGGTATGTGCTAGTGACAGGCAAGCTAAGGGGGCAACACATAACACTCCTCAACATATATGGCCCGAATATTGATGCACCTGACTTTTATCGGGAAATCTGGGGACACTTGCAGAAACACGCTGGCACACACATTTTATGTGGGGGGGACTGGAACGTGACACTGCAGGACGGGCTGGACCGATCCTCCCAATCAGTGGAACAGCACAAGCAGGCGAGGCTTATGATAGGTCACATGATGAGCGATCTAGCATTAGCAGATATCTGGAGACTACAACACACTAACGATCCTGGCGCTACTCACATCACCGCATCACACAATAGTTGGTCCAGACTGGACTACTGGCTGGGATCCAAGGATGTTGCACTATGGGCACGTAAGGTACAGGTGCTGCCACGCACATTGTCGGACCACAACCCGGTTCTATTACAGCTGGACATTCCGCACTACACCCCCCCCCTTCCACTGGCGATTTAATTCCCAGGCCCTCACAGACCCTGTATATGTCGACACCCTGACTAAGGCGATCAAGGACTACTTCGCTAATAATTCTCAAACTACTGACGACCCATGTCTACTCTGGGAAGCCTTTAAGGCCACGATAAGGGGCGTCTGCATTAGCACCACCATAGGTGTACTCAAAGACATCAGATGCCAGATTCGCCGCTGCGAAAGTCAGATGAGGGACCTTGAATTACAATATGAAAACACCCAGGACATATTGTTGTTACCCAAATTGCGCGACTTACACACAGAACATGCTGATTTCCTGACATCGGAAATCAAGTATCTAGATCGCAAACATGCAGCCAGGGCTTTTGGAGAAGGGGGCAGGCCAGGGCGTGTACTGGCGCGGAAAATATGTGAAGGGCGGGGGCATTCAGCGATACTTCGGGTCAAGTCAGGGGCAGGTGTAGTTCAAACGCACTCAGCAGACATAGTCTAATGTTTTGCAGAATCTTACAGCACACTATATCAATCTCAACCAACAGCTACGGCTGAGGAAACTTACGAATACCTCCATGATGTGGCGATTGGCTGGCTGTCAGATGCCCATCGGGAATATCTGGCTCGGCCGATCACGGTTGAGGAGGTCACTGAGGTGATCGCATCGCTCCCAAATGGTAAGGCGCCAGGCCCGGATGGGTACACATCCGAATTTTACAAGAAATTTGTGGATATCATTGCCCCATATTTGGTAGACATGTACGGCACCTCCTTTGAAGGTTCACTGCTCCCCCCCACTCTGCGTGAAGCTATGATCATTGCACTCCTCAAACCGGCCAAAGACCCGGAAAGTTGCGACTCCTACAGACCCCTATCCCTAATAAATGTGGACTCGAAAATACTTGCAAAGTTGCTAGCTGTCAGATTGTCCCCCCTGATGACTCGCCTAGTGCTCCCGGACCAAGCGGGGTTTGTTCCCACAAGATCCACCTCGCATAACACCAGGTCCTTGTTTGCTCTGGCGCACTATCTACAACCCTCGGTTAAAGCTGTAGCTGTAATGCTCGACGCCGCCAAAGCGTTCGATTCAATCGAATGGCGTTACATGTTGACCGTCCTTAATAGGATGGGTTTTCCTAAAAGATTTGTCCAGTGGATTTCCTTGTTGTATACCAAACCGTGTGCGAGGGTCCGGATCAATGGGTACGTTTCGGCCCCATTTGACATTGGTCGGGGAACGAGACAGGGTTGCCCCCTGTCACCCCTGCTTTTCGCACTAGCGTTAGAACCACTGGCGTGCATAGTGCGTCAAAATTACAGGGAATCGGCGTTGCAATTTGTGTCTAGACCGCTGCACATATCGCTCTACGCGGACGACATGTTGCTTTATGTTCGCGATCCAGAAATTCCTCTGAACCCGCTCCTAAGGGAGTACATCCGATTTGGGGGCCACTCGGGGTTGGCGATAAATTGGTCCAAGTCCTCACTAATACCCCTCACCGATTCCACTAATTCCTTTGCAATAGATTACCCACTAGAGTGGCAGCAGGACCCGATACGCTACCTAGGAGTCATGTTCCACAGGGACCCAGACGAAGTCATGCGTGCGAATTATGGAGTAGTAATCACCAAACTGGAAGATAAGGTCAGTCGTTGGATACACCTGCCATTATCCATAGCTGATCGAATAGCGATCGTCAAAATGAACATCTTGCCTAAGTTGTTATATCTCTTTAACAACATTCCCATCACGCCTACACGGGAGGTCTTTCGGCGCATAAAATCCCTGGTACTAACCTTGATTTGGGCGGGTAAACAGGCTCGCATTGAACTACAGACACTAACGCTCCCGATAGCAAAAGGCGGTTTCGGGGTGCCCGATTTTCTCCTATATTACCTCTGTGCCCAGGCACAGTACGCAGCATACTGGTACCATGAGGTCCCCTACATCACACACGTGGCCATTGAGGAGGGAGACGCCCATCCAGTCCCCCTGTCGGCGATACTGTCACACACTAGACCCCCGCTCCATTCAAAGGACATCAACACGGTAGACACCACGATCAAGGCATGGAATAAACTAGGGCAACTGGCTCACAAGACCCCATTATATGCACCGAACATGCCACTACAGCACCATCAGGCTTTATCAGTCACTAGCGAGAAGGTCGGGATGTCGCTACTGTCCAGAGCTGGGATCGACAAAATGTGCGACGTATTTCAGGGAGGCACATTTATAGAACTTGATAACTTGGACTATATTCAAAATCAGACTCTTATGTTCCGCTTCACATATTACAGATTGACAAGGGCATTAAAAGGACATTACCCTTCATTCCCTGAGGAGCCGGAAACTCTAGCGCCATTGCAAATGCTGATCACCACGAGTGATCTGTCTCACTTGGTATCCAGACTTTACACTGCTGCACAATCGGACATAGCAGGCCACACACTTAAAGCTAAGGAGAGATGGGATGCACTACTAGATACTCCACTGTCAGAGGTAGAATGGTACAGTTCATGCGCACTGACACAGATACTAACACCAAACGGGAATCTGAGAATTATCCATTTCAAGTTCATCCACCAAAGCTATTACACACCGGTGAAAATGCGCAGATACGGGCTTCAAGAGGACGACAAATGTAAGCGCTGCAACAGGGATGGGGCGGACTTTGTGCATTTGGCATGGAAGTGTGAGCGAGTAGCGAATTACTGGGAGGAGGTCACTGCCGCGCTCTCGGTCATGTTGGAAGATGAGGTGCACTGCACGCCACAGATCTGCCTGCTCGGTATTGTACCCCAATTCAGAGCGCTAAAACGCAAATTCTGTGCTATCGCACTACTATTAGCCAAAAGACAGGTGGCACAATGCTGGTACAGCCGTAAAGTGCAGACTGCAAAGGTGTGGATGCATAGCATGTCTACTTGTAGGGATAAACTACAAACGTATGAGGAGGACTTGCCTGTTAAATCGAGGCCTAAGGATGTATGGTGCTTTTTGACGGACTATCTGAATTCATTACAGGGAAATGGGGAGGACTAGTTGATGTGTGGGTGACACTGGAATGTGAATGACTGATGTGAGGGTTATGGCCCCTGAAGGCTGCTTTGAGGAAATTCTGGAACACTGTTTAGCTCACTGTATAGGATGTAAATGAGAGCAATGAGAGGTCTTAAGTTGGGGAAGTTGAAGTTCGGTTGATAAAATTACAAAATGTAAGACTCATATCGATTGTACAATACGTGTCCTGATTGGAGCATACAAGACGGTTCTATCTAACGTTTACATATGGATTTTCATGTTTATTTACGGTTGTACTAAACAAACATAGTAAAGTGGCGAGCTGGCCTCAGGGTTGTAGGCTCATGCTGTGTATTCTACTTTATGTTAATAAAGGTCTTACACAAAAAAAAAAAAAAAAAAAGAATGTCGTCCAACTTACCACCTGACCAAAAGGACTTACTAGCCATTGCACCTCTGATAGAATGTGGTTTAAAAATATCCAAGTTGATACCTGCGAGGTTCATAATGGTTTTGACCCATATAGCAATAGAGGCAGAGGTAACACCTTTATGAGGTTTAACAAAAGAGATAAGCAATTGACAAACACCAGGAGGGCGAAAAGCATTCATTCTTAAGTCATATTCTTTCATACAATTCGCAATACAAAGTTTCTCACAAATGTCAAAATGTGGATAAAAAATAGAATCAGACATAGTCTTGGTTCTTCTATGCAGCTCAAACTTGAAACCAAAAATATCATAAGATCTATAGGAAATATCAAGGGCTTTGACATCAGAGACCCTTCGACAAGAAATTAAACAAAGAAGAGTGGCTAATTTGATTGAAAGGTTCTTTCTGTTCAAAAGAGAATTGTCAGGCCAGCTGAACCTAGATATCAATTTAACATCCCATAGAGATTGATATCTAGGTTTAGGAGGCCTCCTAAGTCTAATACTCTTTAGGATTCTACAAATAATAGCATTTTTTCCTACCGTTTTACCGTTGATTAGGGCATGACCAGCCGAAATTGCTGACCTGTAACAATTGATAGATCTATAACTAAGACCTCTATCAAATTGCTCCACAAGGAAATTAGCTATATCAACGATAGGAGCTTGTACAGAATCCAGGTTCCTTTCCAGGCACCAACGTAACCACATTTTCCAAATGTTGTTATACCTATAGTGTGTTCCAGGGGCCCAAGACTCTCCGAGGAGAGTTGAAGCTGTTGACGAAAGTCCTGTGAGATCATTGGATCTCCTGACACTCTCCAGGCAAGAAGCTTCAAATTCCCTGTTTGAACAAGAGGGTGAATTTGACCGTCTACGTCTGAAAGTAGGTCCTTGAGGGGAGGAATAAGGAATGGAAGGTCGAAAGCTAGTTCCAGAGTAGTTGGAAACCAGGCTTCGGATGGCCAAAAGGGAGTTACCAGGACAATTGAAGTGTGTTGGTGTCTCACCTTCTGAAGGAATCATTGCGAAAGGAGGAAAGGCATATGCGTTGATCCCTTCCCAAGATTGGAGAAAAGCGTTCACCGCTAGAGCACCCGGGTCGGGCATCTAGCTGTAATAATTTTTTAATTGAAAAGTCAGTCTGCTCGCGAATAGATCTATTTCGAAGGGACCCCAAAGATTGTTGAGGGAATTGAACACAGAGATGTTGAGTTTCCAATCGGTGTGATCCAAGAGAAATCCTGAGTTCCAATCTGCACAAAGGTTGGGTTTCCCTGGAAGGTATTCTGCTCTCAGAGAGATCTAGTGTTCTAGGCAGAACATCCAGAGTTTTTTTGCCAAATTTGAGAGGTCTACTGATTTGGTACCTCCTAGGCGATTTATGTAAGCTACTGCGGACATATTGTCCATTTTGAGAATAACAGATCTGCCGTGAAGTGAGTGCTTGAAGCTCATCAATGCGTAAATACCTGCAGTGAGTTCCAAAAAATGTATGTGGTGTAAAGATTCTTCCTGACACCAAACTCCCCCAGTGTTCTGATCTAGGAGACAGGAACCCCAGCCATGAAGGCTTGCATCTGCTTCTAAAATAAAATCTGGTGTTGAGCCAAATATCGCTCGTCCGTTCCAAGCATCCAGGTTCTCTAACCACCAGGTCAGTTCCACTAAGGCTTCTTGGTCCAAAGAAACACGGTCCCCGTACCACAGTCCTGATCTCAGAGCCTTTGCTTTTATCCTTTAAAGGGCTCGATAATTTAGGGGGCCCGGAAAAATGGCTTGGATGGAAGAAAAAAGAAGACCCAGGAGCCTGGCTAATTCCCTCAGGGAAAGATTCAGTTGTTTCAGAACAGGTTTTATCTCTTTCTTGATTTTGGTAATCTTCTTTGGTGGAAGAAGAAGAAGACAATTGGTGGTGTCTACAGTGAAACCCAGGAATTCCTTTGACTTTGAGGGAGATAGTATGGATTTTTCTTTGTTTACAATAAAACCCAGATTCTCTAAAAGGTCTACTACAGTTTTGAGATCTTGAAGAATTTGAGAATAATCCTGGGACATAATAAGGATGTCGTCTAAATAAATGATCATGCGAATTCCCTTTTCTCTTAGGGATGAAGCGACCGATCTCATTAACTTGGTGAAACACCAAGGGGCTGATGATAGGCCGAAAGGAAGAGCTTGGAATTGAAACAGTCGGTTTTTCCAAATGAACTGAAGAAAGGGTTGATGTTCCTTGGCCATAGGAATGCTAAAGTAAGCGTCTTTCAGGTCTAATTTGACTAACCAGTCCCGTTCTAACAACAAATCCCTGAGGAGATGAATGCCTTCCATCTTGAAGTGTCTGTAGACAAGGTATATGTTGAGTTCTCTCAAATTTATAACAGGTCTCCAACCCTTGTCTTTTTTCTCTACAAGGAAGAGTGTACTTATAAATTTCAGTAAATGCATCGGGACCTCTAAGATTGCACCTTTCTGAAGCATTGAGGATATCTCCTCCTCTATAATCTTTTCCTGAGCTTGGGTAAGTGGAATTTCTCGGGGGAATGAGGTTTGTATAGGAGTCTCTGTAAAATCTATAGTGAACCCATTTACGGTATTTAGAACCCAAGGATCTTGAGTAATAAGATTCAAATTTAGGGCAAAGAATTTTAGTCTGCCTCCCACTTTTGGGGAAGAAAGGGGAACAGAATAAGGAATTATAGTACTCACTCTGAGAATTGGTGTCATTAGTAGCTCCTCTTGCTCTAAAGTCTCTGGACCGGAAACCTCTTCCTCTTGGAGGGAAGAATTGCGCTTGATTGGAGGGTTGGAAGCCTCTTCCACCGAAACCCCTGGATCTGGGGTAGGGCCTGCAATTAAAGCGGCCGGAAGATTGGCCCCTTCTTCCGGCCCTGCCAAAAAGGTTGCTGGAGTTGAAAACGCGTTTCATGTTTTGGTGTGCCTTATCTAGGGCAGTAAAAGTGGAAACATATTTGCCCAAACTTTTAATTAGATATTCACCAAAGAGTAGGCCCCTGGGATTAGGAGAGAGCTCTTTATCAGCTAGGTCACTTAGTTTAGGTCTAATTTTAGTAAGCACAACCCTTCTTCTTTCTGAGTTGAGCCCTGCATTGGCGTTGCCCAATAAAACTAAAGCCCTTAGGCTCCAGCCACGGATAGTATTGGTATCAAGAGGGGAACCAGTAATGTAGCTATCCTCAGCGGCATCAATGATTTTGGCCAGAGGTCCTAAAACATCAAGGAGACAGTCCTGACAAATTTTAAGGGACCTTTCCATCCCCTTTCTGGGATCTCTTCCGAGTTTAAAAAGGTATTTAATAAGCTCGGGGTCAAGGTTTGGAGTATTACTGACTTTGCCTTCAATAGATGGTCTTGAGCATTCAGCTCTTAGGAGATTTCGGGTGTCTCTCTCCAAAGGGTTTCTTAACCACTTTTTAATAAATTTACCAACGTGATCTTGGGGAAACCATTCTGAGCTGCGAGAATGCTTAATGTTAAGAGGAGAGAACATCTCTTCTCCTAGAGGGTCTAAAATATTATCTTTGGTGGAGGAAGGAGTATTATCATCAAAGAGATGTGAGTCAAATTCCTAGTTATCTTCGTCCAGGTCGAGGATGTACTCATCAGGGAATTCAGAATTAATATCATCATGATCAATATCATCATGAAAGAAATTGAGATCGTTGTCTTGAGCACTTGGATAGTTTGTGCAGCGGGGGACACCTTTAAACGTTGTGCCGCGAGGGACACCTTTAAATGTTGTGCCGCTAAGGACACCCGAAGCATCTGAGGAGTGAGGCTCTCCCATGAAGCTTGAGGTACTATGACCTGTAGTGCTCTTCAAAGTATTATCTATGTTATTTCTTTTCCTGGATTTTTTACCTCTTATTCCAATCACTTCGTCATCATTTATAGGGTTATCTTCAAGTAGTGCAGCGTCATCCTCCCCGGAGGGAGGAGGCCTCTTTGACGCCATAACCCTAGAAAGTGTTGAAAACATGCATGATCTCATTTCCCTGTGAATCAAACTTCTAATTCTCTCATCCTCCATGTTGTGTAGGCTGGTAATGCCATCATCTGAGTCCATATCAGACATAATTAGGTAAGTAAGAAGTATAAAATATATAGTATAATAGTTATAATTTATGTTTATCTTACCCCCTTTTTTTTAAAAATATATTTATAAGGCTAAAATAGTAAAGATAATAATAAACCTCCTTTTTTTCTTTTTTTATAAGTTTAAGGATACCAAGAAAGAATTGAGGGTAGGATATTAAAAGCGGTGTTAATTAGGTCTAATTTGGTCCAAAAAACGATTAATAATTAAATGAAGAGTTGGATCGATAAGGAACAACTGATCGCGTTGACAAACTGTCAGAAATCCCTGGTTAAACACGGGAGGCATTCTATAACAGAGGAAAGACCCTAGCAAACACACGACCGTGCATGTGTATTATCAAGGATCTTTCCTCAAATGTCGCGTAGAGCAGGCCCGGCTGCGATGAGGAGACAGGCCGATGGAGGGTGAAGAGCGCGAGTGCGAAGGGGAGAGAGAGAGCGTAAGCAGGTGAGCTGCGCGACTCTAACCCCCGCGCGTGTATTCAATGTAAACAAACATAGTCAAAATAAGTCCCGAAATAAAACGGGAGTGGGGGAAAAAAGTGTGGAAGCCGTCCTCCGTAAATTGGAGGTCGGAGCACGATAGGAGGGGGGGGGAACTGAAACGTTTAGTGAGTTAGAGACAAAACAAAACAAAACCAAACAGGAATAAAGCATTGTAATTACATTGCTAGATCGAAAATGAAAATAAAGTTAGTAAGAGAAGTCAGGCTTTTCGATCTAAAAAACATTGAAGGTAGTGACACAATCAAAGGAGTACATATGTATATTAAGCAAGTATAGAGTCAGTAATCAAATATTGAAACAAATACATTATATTACATCACAAAATTACAAATGTCATCAATAAAAGATACAATGTAAAAATCATTAATAGTAGACAGTGAGAAAAAGAAGGATGAACTTATCTGCTGACAAAATCATAAAAGAGATAAGACATTTATTGAAACTAGCCAGACTTTTAGGCCTTCTATCTTCTTCCATTCAGGCCATATTTCCGGGGCCATTGAATTATTGAGCCCTTCAGAGAATAAAAGCAAGAGCTCTCAGATCAGGTCTTTGGTACGGAGATCGAATTTCCTTAAACCCAGAAGTAATCTTAGAACTAACATGGTGGTTAGACAATCTAGATGCATGGAATGGGAGAGCGATCTTTGGTCAGCACCAGATTTTATTCTAGAATCGGATGCCAGGCTTCATGGCTGGGGTGCTTGTCTACAGGACCAAAACACTGGAGGTATTTGGTCGCAGCAAGAGTCCCTGCACCACATCAATTATCTAGAATTAACTACAGGGCTTTATGCTCTAACGAGCTTCAAACGCTTCCTTCAAGGAAGATCAGTCATATTGAAAATGGACAACATGTTTGCCGTTGCTTACATAAACCGTCTAGGAGGGACCAAGTCAGAAGACCTCTCCAATCTAGCAAAGAAGCTTTGGTTTTTCTGCCTAGATCACAAAATCTCTCTGAGAGCAGAATACCTTCCCGGGAAATCCAATCTTTGCGCAGATTGGAATTCAAGATTCATCTTGGATTACAGCGATTGAAAACTCAACACTTCTGTTTTCAACTCCCTGAATCATTTCTTGGGCCCATTCCAAATAGACCTATTTGCGAGCAGATTGACTACACAATTGGTATCCTATTTCAGCTGGATGCCCGATCTCGGTGCTCTAGCAGTGAATGCCTTTCTCCAATCTTGGGAAGGGATCAACGCTTATGCCTTCCCTCCATTCGAAATGATCAAGAGACTCCTTCAGAATGTGAGACAAGAACATTCCTCAATTGTCCTAGTAACTCCGTTTTGGCCATCCCAAGCATGGTTCCCAACAGCTCTGGAACTAACCTACGATTTTCCCTTCCTAATTCCTCCTTTAAAAGATCTTCTCACACACGCAGATGGTCAAATTCACCCTCTTGTTCAGACAGGGAATTTGAACCTTCTTAATGGGTCTCCAGATTTTAACTCCTATTGCCCTTTTTCTCCTCCCCTTGGTCTTATAAATAGCCATTTCTAAGTTATACATTGATAATACTCTTGCCCGCCAGGTCAAAAAAGATGGAGCTTCAGGGTTGATCAACTCCTTCTTGATACAAGCTCGTACAATTGCCATGCAAATAAACATAAAAGATGTCGTAGCACTAGGTCGGGTTGTAGTGTAGTTCCTATTTTCCCAATAGGCTCTGCGCATTGGAATAACATAAACAGCAGTGTAGACGTAGGACTGAGGTCATCTAGGTCTTTCCTGACTATGTTAAACTTAATTTAGGTTTGCGCCAGCTAGCTCAAAGGTCACTGGAAACTTTCTTGAATGAATAGGGAGAGATCAGCTTCCCTGGCTCAGACAAGAAGGGATTCAGCTTCCGACAATAGACAGCTATTTCACTCAGTCAAATGTGCGTTCTTAGTTTCACCAGAGTGCAGAGAAGGGAGAGACGGGCGTTTTCAATAAAAGGTATTATTTATTGAGCAGTCTTCCTTCTCATGCAAGAGAAATGAATTGCCACAATTGCAATACTTAATGTAAAGTAAAGTACTTACAGTAAAAGGAGTATTATGAAATAATAATGTAAAATCATTGGTATGGTTTCTTAGCCATACGACACTTTAAAATGGATAATATATATACATACATATATACATTGGCTAACGTGCTCAACTGGCGCTTCTAAAATACGCCTACCCCGGTGTACCTGACCTAAGCCAAATACGTGGGAAGGAGTAAGTAAGTAGCGGTTTAAGTTAAGTTGGTTTTGCCAAGAATCTGACTCAAGAATTCTCTCTAAGGGTTTAGTCAGCACTGTACATTGGGAATAGAATGTAGGAGGTCTGGTATCTCTCTTTCAGGACTCGATATCCCAGTCACCCGCAAGGGTAGGCTGGAATCACCGGAGCTGGATTTTCTCGGCAGGAGAAAAGACAGCGTCTTTCTCAGCGTGTCAAAGAGGAGGGGCAGCGTCCGTGGGCTTTTCGCATCAGCTGGGCTCTCGGCAAGTAGATAGCTGCTCTGCTCCAAAACCATAACCGTGTGTTTGCTTAAGGCAACATTGGTATATTTATACCTGAAAGGTGCCGAGTTTGACGTAAGGTTTGGACATAAGACGTCAATAAAGATGTCACTAAGAACTGGCCGTTCTCACAGTGCTCGCAGGAGTTCTATTACAAATCAAAACAAAGCAAGTGGGGATTTCCCAGGTAGCTGGAGGTTTAGTGTGTCGAAAGAACTCGTTGTGCTTTCTAGGAATCTGAGGAAGTGGCTTTTGTCGTGCCTTGGACTGCAAGGGCGATTCACTAAAATATGGATCTGATTCTTATGCCATTATATGGATATTATTGATCATGGCTGTACAAGGGCATAAAATAGCAATATTGATTCAGGTTCCTAGATAAAAACACAATAGCGTGTGGGTAGCAATGTCAGAGCTCAGGCCAATCAGCACAAGTTCTCCTGTGATATCAATTGTTACTCCCAATAGTGAACCCCAAAAATGCTCTATAGACAGGAAAAGTTCAGCTAGTTTCGGGCAAGAGAAAAACATATGGACTGCGTCTGCAGCAAACAGTCCACACCTGTTACATTTAGTCCAGGCAGATGTGGCCCAATTAGAGATCTTTTTTGGTGTATAATACAAATCGTGGGTAGCCATATAATGCTGGCTACGCATCATCCCTGTCAACAAAACCTGATTTGCAAGACTTAACGAGTCAACCATGTTAATCCCTTCTTGCCCAAGCTTATTTTGAAAAGCCTGTATATCGTCAGGGAGTACCTCAATCAATAAAGTATACAGTTGACCTATGGAGGCTTTACCCAGCTTCTCAATGAGCGGAATTGTTCTCAATTGATTTTCCCAACCTGGACTAGGGAATTTAAGAAGCTGCGAATCTGAAGGTACTTAAAAAAATCATGCTTAGGAAGGCCATATTTAGTTTGGAGCTCAGTAAATGAATGAAGCTGGCCTGCCTCACATAGATCTCCAAGTGTACCTATTCCCTTTAAGCACCATCTAAAATAGATTTGATCACGGACAATCAGAGGCAACAGCCCAGCAGCAGAGAAGGGAGTATAAGCACTAAGGTTAGGGATCCACAAATGGCACTTAACTTGTCTCCAAATGCGATACACAGACTTAAGGATCTTGAATTTAGTTTTTTTTTAAATAACTGGGCTCTAGAATTTTAACAAGACAGCCATTAGCCTCCTCCCCCAGACCCAACATATATATTACTGGACTATGACAAAACAGAGTATCGACGCCCTCCCCAACTACTAATGGACTTATAAATTGCAGAAGAGATGCCCAGTAATGAAACAAAATATGGAATACCCCAGCCACCACAAATTTTTAGGCAAGTCCATCTTTCTATAAGCCCTTCTCTGGCGCCTATAACCCCATAAAAACCTAGAGCTAATGCGTTCTAAATTTTTAAAGCAAGAGCTCATAAATTCAAGGGGGATTGTTCTAAACATGTAAAGTAGTTTGGGAAGTACGAGCATTTTTAAAATGTTTGATCTCCCATACAAGGAAAAATGCAAGTGGTCAAGTCTCTCCAAAGTGGTATTCAATTTAGTAAGAACTGGTTCCATATTTCGCTCTGGTATCTTTTTAATAGGCCTACTAATAGTTGCCCTTTGAGGCGGGTCTGATGCAGAATATGATCTCTGTCCTTATAAAAGAGTACTGGGCGCGGTAGTCTGCCGGGCAGGGGTGCCCGAGCGGGCACTCTGTGCGCCCTCTCCAGTGCGAAGAACGTCGATAGTCCCTCTTCCGCTATTGCTGTGCGCAACCAGTGCTCGAGGTAGTCCACCATATTTCCTCCTTTGACTTTTTCTGGCAGCCCCGTAACCCTAATATTATTCTGGCGTACTCGATTTTCAGCATCCTCTGCCCTCTGCTCCAACACCAGAACGTGCTTTTCTATGTTAGTGACTTTGCTCGCCGTCTCCTGTGCCTGTGTTTTCAGATCTCCTACTTCCGCCTCCACTGTTGTGACCCGGTCCATCAGTTTCCTGTGATCCGCTCGTAATTTGCCCAGATCCTCCAGCATCGAGTCAATTTTGGTTTCCACTGCAGCCTGCAATTTTTCTATAGCCTGCAAGATATCTTAGAGTGATATCTCCCCTTGTTGGGGAGTCTGCTTGCTCCTGGACCACCTACCCGATCGTGACTCCTCCGTATCATCGCTCGCCGAGTCCTGGTGCTCAGTATCCCGTCTCTTGGTGGTCCTCTTCATATCTCTGTCTGGATACACAGTGTCAGAGAGGCCCTATTTCAGGTGTCTCCTTGGCTTCGCTCCCAACACTCAGTTCTCTCAAGTGAACAGTGTACCAATATTGTATTCTTGCTCCGCCCGCTCGTCTGCTAAAGCAAGCTCGGCACTGCACTGTCCTTCTTGCCCTGCTTTTCTTCTGATATCCTGCGGCTGGCAATCGAGATCTATGGTGAGTCAAGGTATGCTCCTGTGCTCCCCGTGCCCGAGGGATGTAAGGTGGTGCTCCCTCTTCTTCTGATCGAAGGCCTCACGATCGTCAAGGTCCCTTTCTCTGCTTCCTGCTAGCATCACTTGAGGGCCTTCGGCAGTCCTGCATCACTGCCCAATAGACTTGGGTTGCCCCGTTGATAGATGCGGTCCTCAGTGTCTCAGTAGAGCCCTGTGCATGTCTCTTTACCCCCTTGGTGATCCTGGCTCAGGTGCGCGCCCCTCCACTCTCAGTCCATAATGCCCTCGTCCTCCATCTTGGAGGTGGGTCAGGCCTCGTGGATGCCAGCACACAAAATGGACGCCGTGGTTCCCTGCAGCCTCCCTCGCAAGAGTGCCTCCCCACCTCTGCACTGTGGACTGCCGCTGGGTCCAAACTCCTCTGAGCCTTGAGCACACGCTTCCCCTCCCCAGTCTGTGGGGGGACCAGTCCAAATGTTCAGCTGTACAATACTAATAGTGCGAGCTGCATACCGCTCCCCTCAGCGTAAGGGGGCCTCTCGCCGTCTTCCACAATCCTCAGCCCTGCCTGCCGCCTGCGAGCATGTGCTGCCCCCCCCCCCCACATCGCTGATTTTTCAGCCCTCCATATTCAGGGGTGCAGGCAGACACCCGCGGCTCTCACCATACTCAGTCCAGCAATCTCCGGGCACGGCTGCTCACCCCCGTGCTCTGCATTTCAGCGTCCTCCGGTGATATACAGCATGCTCAGGTCCTCCAATCCAGCAATTGCGGGGGCTCTCCTGCTAAGCAGCCACTGCCCGAAGGTCAGGTATTTCGGGTTCCGGCAGTATGATCAGGAGCCCATACCCGTCTCAGCGACCCCCGGCTGTCACAAAATAGTCTTAGCCGCCATTTTGGGCCGATCTCTGGGCTTACAGTCTCCCGGCCGCCGCAGCTTTTCCCGGCTGTGTCCCGGCACCAATTTTCATTGCTGTCACTCCTCTGGCCTTCTGATGCCGGGAGGGGGGGGCAATTTCGGCACTCAGGGGCCCCCAGTAGTGGTCAGGATGGGCTTGGGAAAAAGGTCACCCGCGGCAGCTCGGATTTAGGTTCCCATCTCCATCGGTGCCAGGCCACGCCGCCACAATTATGCTTCTTCCTTTATCAATTTATTTTTCATAATTCTTCCTGTAAAGAATCCCAAGAGCCTTTTTGACTCAGTCAACAACATTCTGTGCAAATTTGCTTCGGCATGATAATTCCCCTCGAATTTCTCTGTCAGAATTAAAACTTCCCAGGTTGTTTGTCCTGATTCTTTTAATTACCACAGGGCTTTTGAAATCAAGCAATTACAAAACTATATGTTCACACAGCTTGACACTCCTCAGAAGCACTAGTTCTCTCCATAGCAGGCTATGCTATCTCCCTTCTCACTGACACATTCTTTTTATGTCCAAATCTACCAGATTTTGGTTACCTAGTACTGCCTCTCATGAATGCACTTTACTGAAACCCTTTTTGTTTCAGCCTCAACCCCCATTAATCAATTCTACAGCCCAATTTGACACAATGATTTTTTCACAGAAGTTTTTTAAAATTCTATTTCCTAATTTCCTAACTTTAAGACCCGCGGAAGGACTTCACATTGGAAGGCATGGATAAACAAAGGTATACTTTTCATCTTACAACTATATAATTCAGGTCGCCCACTCGGTTCTCCGAGTTATCATCCACTTACAATCTCCCACCTGATGCAAGTTCACAGTTCATAGTTTTAAGAACTTGCTGATCTGGTTCATAACACTATCACACAGCATTTCTCTCCAGTAACCTCCCATCCTAGCCTTTCTCCTCACCTGACCTCTGACCCTGCTCGCAGGTAGGTCTCTCCCCACGCAACTACACGGCCGCCAGCTGCCTCGTACCTGCTCCCTGCCGCCCACCTGTTTTCCCGCTGTTTCCTGCTCCTTCCCACCGCTGTGTCCCTGCGGCCCGCCCCCCGCTCCCCATTGGCCACCCCGCTCCCACCTCCCAGCTGCTCCTCCCTCCCTATCCCCCTCTTATGGAGGCCGTGTAGCGGGGCAAGCCCGTCAGCGCCCGTCTGTGCCTGGACTGCACCCAGCGCCAGAACCCCTGGACCCCTTGAACGCCACAACACCAGACTCCACACCTGCTTCCAAGCTGCCCCGAAACAGACTCACGGACCTTTCTCCTGCCACACCTGCAGCTTTACCTGCGACAGAGCCACCAAACCTCCGAAGACTGAACCCAACCACCTCCGCTGCATACTCCTCAACACCTGCTCCGCACACAAACACGCCGTTGAGCTCTGGGATCTGCTCGACACCTCCGACTTCCTGACCGAGACCTGGTGGAAAGACTCCTCGGCGCCCGACATCGCCATAGCCATCCAGGACGGCTACAAGATCACCCGCTGGGATAACGCCAACCGAATCGGAGGAGGAATAGCCATCGTCCAAAAGTCCACCCTCATGGTCGCCACCCACGCAGATAACACCCTCAACACCGCCGAACACCTGCACTTCCGGATCCACACCGACCCCAACACCACCCTCAGAGAAACACTCATCTACAGACCCCCCGGACCCCAAGCTCAATTCAGCGACTCCATTGCTGACTTCGTCAGCACCCACGCACTTGCCTCCATGGACTACATCCTCCTCGGGGACCTGAATTTTCAGCTCGAGAACAACAACAACGCCAACTCCACCACCCTGATAGACAACCTCTCCAACCTCGGCCTCAGACAACTCGTCACTGCACCCACCCACGTCGCTGGACACACCTTGGACCCCATCTTCTCCACAGGCACCCACTTCACCTTCGACCACATCACCGAACTCCACTTGACCGACCACCGCTGCATCCATTTCACCTTCATTAAACCAACCTCGCACCACCGCACCCAACAGCTACCTTACCGTTGCTGGAGCAAAGTCACCGAAGACCAACTGATCACCACCCTTGCCCATAACCCACCCACCGACCCTCCCAACCCAGACACCGCAGCCCGCAACCTCAGACAGTGGATTGATGACTGCGCCAACCCCCTCGCCCCACTCAAGAAACCCTCCAACAACCATGCCAGCAAGAGAGCCACCTGGTTCAAAGACGAGCTGCAGACCTCCAAACGCGCATGCCCGAAACTGAAGAAGATATGGCTTCACGAACGCACTCCGGACAACCACGCAGTCCACAAGGATGCCACTTGCAGACATCAACACTTCCTCAGATTAGCCAACAGATCCTCCTTCAAAGACCGCCTGGACAACAACGCACACAGCAGCAAAGAGCTATTCAGCATCGTAAAGGAACTCCAACCCCAGCGCCAACGCCAACAACATATCGCCCTCACAAGAACTGTGCAACTCACTGGCCATCTTCTTCCACCGAAAGATCGCTGACAACTACGCCAGACCCCACCTCCCCTGTGAACACCACCAGTGCCAACTGCCTGACCTCCTGGTCGAACGTCAACGACGACGAGACACCAATGGTCATGAACTCCATCCACTCAGGATCTCCGTCTGACCCATGCCCACACCACGTATTCAACAAAGCAGACGCTGCCATCGCACCCCAACTACTGAAGGTCATTAACATCTCCTTCGAAACAGCAACATTCCCGGTAAGCTGGAAACACGCCAAAATCAATGCCCTCCTCAAGAAGCCCAAGGCAGACATCAAGGACCTCAAGAACTTCCGGCCCATCTCCCTGCTCCTGTCCCTGGCGAAGGTCATCGAGAAAATCGTCAACATGCAACTGGCCCGCCACCTGGAAGAAAACATCTTGGACCCGTCCCAGTCCAGGTTCAGACGAAACCACAGCACCGAGACAGCCCTCATCGCCGCCACAGATGACATCAGGTGCCAACTAGACAACGGGGAAACAGCAGCCCTCATCCTCCTGGACCTGCCAGCCACCTTCGACACGGTCTGCCATCGCACTCTAAAGACATGCCTCCTAGAAGTTGGAATCCAAGAGAAGGCCCTTGACTGGACCATGTCCTTCCTCTCCGGCAGAACCCAGAGCGTCCACCTCCTGCCCTTCTGATCCGAGACCACCGACATCATCTGTGGGGTCCCCCAGAGCTCATCCCTCAGCCCGACGCTGTTCAATGTCTACATGGCCACCCTCGCACAAGTGGCCTACCAACACAACCTCAATATCATCTCCTACGCTGATGACACCCAGCTCATCCTCTTCCTCACCAAGGACCCGCACACCGCCAAAGCCAACCTCCACGAGGGAATGAAGGTCGTCGCCGACTGAATGAGGAACAGCTGTCTGAAGCTGAACTTGGACAAGACGGAGGTACACATCCTCGGACCCACCCCCTCAGCCTGGGACGACTCCTGGTGGCCGACCACACTGGGACCAGCACCGACACCCACCGACCATGCACGCAACCTAGTATTCATCCTAGACTCCTCCCTCTCCATGTCTAAACAGGTCCACGCCATCTCCTCCTCCTGCTACAACACCCTCTGCATGCTCCGCAAGATCTACAAGTGGATCCCGACTAAAACAAGAAGAACGGTGACACAGGCCCTCGTCAACAGCAGACTGGACTATGGCAACGCACTCTATGCAGTAATCCCAGCCAAATACCTACAACGACTACAACGCATACAAAATGCCTCCGCCCGACTGATCGTCAACGTCCCCCGCCGCAGCCACATCACCCCCCACCTGAGGGGACCTCCACTGGCTCCCCGTCGACATAAGGATCACCTTCAAGCGCCTCACCCACGCACATAAAGCACTCCACAACGCCGGACCAGCCTACCTGAACAGCAGTCTCAGCTTCTACACCCCCACCCGCCAGCTCGCTCCGTCAGCCCCACCCTCGCCGCTGTTCCCCACATCCAACGAACAACCTCCGGCGGCAGATCTTTCTCCTACCTCCCCGCCAAGACCTAGGAACACCCTCCCTACCCACCTACGGCAGACCCAAGACCTACTCCCCTACAGAAGACTCCTAAAGACCTGGCTCTTCAAATAGTACCGGCACCCTCTCCCCTCAGCGCTTTGAGACCCTCATGGGTGAGTAGCGCGCTTTACAAGTACTCTGATTGATTGATTGATTGATTGATTGCAACAACCACCCACTGTAAAGCGGCCTGCATAACCAAACTCATGAGAACACCTGATCCAGATAGGGTCAAAACACTCACAGAGACATTGTGGGAATCTGATCTGGGTCTTGTCTGGCCAACCTCTATGTTGGACATTGTCGGACGGAATATGGGCCAAAATACACTCCATTGCTCACACAGCCAGTCTCAATTAAGCATTATACATTTTTCCATTAAACCTTTTTACACTCCTGCTTGTTCTTTTAAGCTCAAGCTTGCACCACATAATACTAGATGTTGCTGCCCCACCCATATAAGTATGAATGTTTACATGTTCTTTTTCTGCCCTGTTATGTCCACCTTCTGGCTTTCGATATGTAACCACATCAAGGCCATCACCCAGATACACGTATCTCTCTCACATAATCTACTCTTTCTAGGCAGTTTACATAACGTTTGGAGTTATCATAGAATGCTTTGGAAATGTGTTGATCTCTTGCTCTCCATAGATATTTCTGTCACTTCCTCTAATTGGATATATACAGATAATAATTCTCTTCCCTCGTTTGTCATCATCTTTAGACTAGATAGCTATAAACTAGACTCATTGCTGTTTTCTGTCAAGTGTAAGCAGCCCTGGGTGCCACTAACTAATTACCTGTCTCGTGCTGCCAAGGGGATTGATTCCTCCCCAAATGAGACAGCTACAGCTTGCCGTTACCTCAATCTGGCCATTAAACATCTAAGAATTCCTGTAATATGGCAACATTCTCCACCCCCATCCTCCTTCAAAAGGTTTGTTAATGTCATAATGAAAAAAACAGTGCTTAAAGACAAAGAGATTTTATCCACCAGATCACATGCCTGGTCAATCCTAAATGAGTATAAGACAATAAAACCCCAGTCTTATTTAGAGGCTGACTGGTCAAGTCATCTAAAATGTGGCCTTCTTCCTGGGGAAATCGAAGGAAAGTGTTGAAAAATGACAGCGGTCATTCATATTACATGTCTGCGCCCAGCCTTACTGCAAGAAACGAGGTTACTGCTAAGAACCCTGTTTAATCAACTCTGGATTCGGACTTGTAGAAAGGCGGTAATCTCAAGCAAAAAGCCACATATCCTATTCTGAACTACAGAGATACAAAATTTTGAAGGCTTGCTGGAAGAAAGTAGACTGCCAGCACTGCTCTGCAGTCTTAAATGCAGTCTCGTCTTCTCTCTTCTGTTTCTTTTCGCATTTTCTCGCAATGCATTCCTCTTGAAGCCAACTTACTTAATATAATGCCTTCATATTATGTACTTTTCTGGATGTACTTAGGTTGATCCAAATGGCTTTAAAATATGGGTTATACAAACTGACATTCTATTTGGCTCTTTAACCTGCTGGTAATAGGCCTAGGAAGCCGGTCTGGCTTATTGACATGTATGCTTTGTATGCCTGTTATTTATCTCACAAGGGTTTCCCTAGATGCATTTTTTCATAAGGCTTTTTGCTTGATTCCAAATGATTTAATATAAGAACAACATTTAACACATGTTTCTGGCTGCTCTTAGGGTGATCCCAATTGTTTTTAAAATGTGGTCTATATAAAATGAGGTTGCACTTGCCACTTTAATCTGCTTGGATTAGCCAAAAGAAACTTTGATGTTTTCTATCACGCTTGCCTCTTCTCTCTCATTTGCGTGGCTGCTACTCAAGTCACAAGGGCTTTCGCAAGATTATAACTTTCCACAATACGTATTTTGAGTAAAATTTAATATTTAACACATTATTCTGAATTTGAATTTTATAGTGCGCTGTATGTTTTAAAGAAATGCATTGCTAAGTTTTCCTTTTATGAACTTTTATTGTTAAGGTTTTAATTAACTGTACAATCAAAAGTGACTTGACATGACTGTCAGGTACTGCTAAGGGGATTGATTCCTCCCCTCCCACCTAATTGTACAATTTATCCCTTGAAATCGTTCTTCACAATTTGTATACACCTATTACTTAGTGCGCCATGTCAGAACAAAGCAACACATTTTTAATTATTGCCTTGCCCTCCTTGCATGCGAACCATATTGATGTTGCTCAAGATATCATGCCTAAGAGCTGCTTTCTTAGCTGTAGGTAATTTAAGGAGCACTAAAAGGCTTTCTTGGTGTTCATTCTCTTCACTGATGAGGATTTTTACTTTCTCTGTTATTTTCATGATTTCTCTCCTCTTTTTAATGACCATGGTTTCCTGCCTCCGTGCAGAATCAGCCTTGTCATTTCTCCAGGTTTCTGCCATTTTGGGGATGCTCTCGTTAGCTCGCCTGCACCGTTCTAGTCTTTCTTATGACGCACAGCGCCATCATGCAACTTATTTCTCATTAGTGTGACGCAAGCGCCCTGCCACACTTTTTTAGCATGTCTTAGAGTGATGTCACCGTGACTTAAAGCAGAATGTTCAAACTAAAGGCTTTTGGCTTTTCTAGTCGCAAATCGTTACGTTACATTGACATGGAAAAATCTAATTAAGAACACTTTAAAGATATAAGGATGGACCAAGCAAAGCAACTCATAAACACAAAGCTGCATTCATGTTGCAATGATAACATTAAATACAATCTGTGGTATAAAACATTCAAAGCACATGTAAGCAAGGACTTCTCAGAAAGATGCAATGGAATAAACTCAACAGAAACAACATGAAAATTGGTTGCATTTAATTAAGGACAAAAAAGAAGCTACATTTAGCCAATCAGTGGTTGAGACATGCCACGCACTACTGACTCAATCCAGCCAACAACATTTCATTTTATTAGCACTCCCTTTCAGTTGATGCTACAGGGTTTAGAAAGGGTTTATGACGCCACGTTAAAACAGAATAAATTAATTCAACCCTTTGGAGTGAGGTAACAGTAAAGAAAAGAGCTGAAATGACGACCACAGGCGATAGAATTTTATAGACAGTCAGTCTTGCAGAACTGCTGCTGATTTGAAGATGGTTTTCTATTTGCGAAATTTGTTGGCTAATTTCCCCAAAGGAAAGCTGGATAAGGGTTATTATGCGGTAAATGTCATGCAAAATATTTGGAAGACATTTTGTTCCGTTTTGTAAATTAATGGAGGTGATTTTAACTGGCACAATAAAACTAAGATCCAATTTGGATCCTTGCTGTTTTTCTTTTTACTTATTCAGCACTAGCCTTTCCTCGTACATCATGCTGCTTAAATATTATCTAAGCAAAAAATGCATTTAGGTACAGAGATGTTGGAATGAATCGATATTTTGTGAAATGTCCACAAACAAAGGTGATGCTATTTAGGTCGGTTATTTATAGCACTATTGTATACATTCTCGTTGGCTACAATAACTTTTATTTAAGCAAATAATAGTACAGAACTTGCTGGAGTGTCCAAGTAGATTACTGTCTCAAATAATGATTGTACTGTATTCCTGTTTTTCAAGTATTCCAATTACATATGCTAGAACACCTGTGGTAATTAGTACTATCTTTTCCAAATGTTTGCGTGCTACACTTGAATAACAATGCCAGTAATCTCAGCTGTTCAGCAAATCGGTAAGGATAACGAGCCATCTAGTTACACACATTCTGCTTTGATTTCGTCATGGTGCTCTGCCAGGGGCGGTGGGTGAGATTTTAAAGTGGTGGGGCGCAAAGTGATTTGCATACAGCACCGTAGCGAGCGAGTGCAGCGAGCGTGCCCGAACCCCAAAAGGGGGGTTTGAGGGGGTTACCCCTCCAAGAAAATTTTGAAAAAAAAGAAGAAAGATCGTGCATTTTCAAGCAAATTTGAGAAAGCAGGAAGGTTAATAAAGCAATTGTGAAAGTGCAGTTATTACATTAATAGATGGTATAACATAGGTAGCTGCTTATTCAGTATAACCACAGAGCTTCATACATTCCGTCCTATTACGCTCAGGTGCTTAATTCAGACTATAAGACTTTCATGGAAATCTCAGCTCTAAGAGTAGAAGAAGTTGCACAGCTGTGTAATGGTTGCCAGGCTCATTCCGCAGGAGCGTAAGGAACTTGAAGAAAAGTCCACAGTCTTCCTCTACGGCCTTCCGACTCTATTAGACTCTAGAGTAAAGAATGGCACGCAAGGGGAAAACAGGGAAACAAAACAAGGAAAGGCGGGGAAGAAAAACAGGTCTTGAGCGTGGGAACTTCTCCGTGAATTCTTGAAGAATAGGCACTGGCAGGCTATAAAGAAAGATGTTACACTCTATTCTTATCTATACCAGAGAGAGTATGAACACACCTGTATATACAACCTACACAGCTACCTTGCGCCCTGGCATTATCTGACTTTAGTGATGAGCACGGGACACGCTAAGAATGGACGGCTGAGTTATGCCGGGTTAGATTTTGCTGACTTTGCGATACGAAATGAAAGAGTTTTGCTCCTGGGGTGAAATTGCTGATTTGTCATTTATTTCATGGTGCAGTCAATGATGTTCTCCTAATGAACGAGGCGGATAACAGTGCAAGGCACCCGTGAAAGAGGCTCGCTTCCCATGCCTGGTAATTTGACAAAGACTCATCCAAAATGTACTGCGGGCACAGTTTTTAAAAAAAACTCTCTCTTGTGAAATAGGCAGCTCAACAGTGCATGTGCAAACTTGTGCAGTTAAGCGGCCCCCTCTTCAAAATGCGGCAGCAAAACTCACTCTGCCAAAGCTGCAGCCAGAAAGGTTTCCTTTGTTCATTAAGTGTTATTTTCAGACAGATTTCTTTTTTCTTTGCTGTTGTGGGACAGAGACAGAGCTGTAAGGCTAAATCAAACTTTTACTCTTTTGGGGGCAACAAAACGAGTGCAATTGAGATGGGTAGTAAATAACACCTTCTACAACACGCCAAAAGTAATTCAGCATATACAGTCTACTATATAACGGTCATTATTAATATAAGTAAACACCTGCCTAGGTAAAGCACTTTATATTAAATATATTGGACCAGATTCAAAAAGTCATTTTAGTGATAAACGTATGTTTGCAGCCGAAAATGGCTGCGTTTATACCTGCTAGGCATTCAGAAAATGATTGTTGCTGCTAGAAATGCTTTAATAATTTGTAATTGTATACCACAATTGCATGGAATTACACAGTAATAATCTCTATTCAAGGGGTCAAGAGTGACGAGATCAATAGACGCACCGCGGCTGTTGAGGGTGCAACTGAAGGCATGATACCTGCATGAGCAAAGGCCCATAGGAGTACTTTTTCTATTTCCAGAAACACATATTGGTATACAGAAAGCAGGCAAATGGCAGAAAGAAAACACTTAAAAAAGGAACCGGAGGTAGGCTAACAAAACTAAACTGTCCAAGTACGAAAAAGCAGGTCTTCTTCAATACAATAGGCAAAACTGAAAAATAGGAGGAAGATGAAAGAAATAGAGAGGGGAAGAAGGAGGGGCAGGTCGAGAAGAGAACGTAAAACAAGTGAGCTCTTCAGCGAGAATGTGAATCACAAAAAGGGGTAAGTATAACGGGTATAAAAACAAAAAGATAAGAATGTTCTATGTGTATTGAGAAAGAACTTTTTAAATGCAATTTCAAGATAAAACAAAGACTTTAGCTAAGTTAGATTTCAAAACGTAGAGCCTGTCTGTTAATCTTGGACATTTCGATGAAACAGGTTAACAGAAATGGAGTTTACCGATTTGGTGTCCAACAACATAATCCCGTTTTTTCAGGTATGTTACACAAAGTTTGTGAAAAATGTGGTCCCCATATTCACTGGAAAGTGTGGTCGCTAGTACTCAGGCTCAACAGCCAAAAGTGCAAGGGTGGATGCAAATTTGAGAGCCCACGTACCACCTACACGATGACTTAATCAAAATTATTTAAGTCTCATAAGACTAGAGTACTCTTTAAATAAACATCTGACATGAGTGTCCTGGTACACAGGAGCGTAAATATTGAGAATGCCCAACAAGCCACAGTGCTGTCACGTGGCCGGCTTCTCTGTATTGGGGAGGCGGCAGGGACAGGGAATCTCCATCCGAGGACCGTCACACGTCTTTCTGATGTATTTGCAGGGACGTGGGGAGTGGGGACTAGGGGACGAGTCCTGCTGCTCTCCATAGGGATGGTAGGGCTGGGGCAGTCGGTCACATTTCTGATTTTCCGTGCTCCCTCTTTGCAGGCCCGGTAGCTATGGGGAACAGCGAGGCACGTCAGGCTGTCCTCTGCCAGGTCAGTGCGGGGTGGGCACTCACTCTGTCAAACACCAGGCTGCTGCCTCCACGTACTGCAGTCAGTAGAAAGATGGGCCTGGGCAGAGTAAATCCCACTCCAGGCCACTGCTTCTGATGGAGGGACTGGACAGACACTCCTGTGTCCGGCTGGCCTCAGACCGTGCCAGTCATATTCGGCCTGTTGCTTTGAACCGACAGTGTGACTTGGAAAGCGCCGTTCACAGGTCACTATGGCGCTCGTGAGAGGCCACTACTACAGCTTGGGTTGAGCTATCCCCATGCCGGGCCATAGCTTCTTGAGTACCAGGGCAGGGGAACATACTCTTCTGAAACAGGCAGTTGTCCCCGGATTTAAAAATGAATAAGTAAATACACAAATACATGGCAGGGTTTGAATCCGAACAAAAGAGTAAAGGTTATGTTTTTACAGGAAACTTTATATTTGATCTCCGACTCCTAGCAAGGCTTCCACTGAAGTGTAAATAAAAGATTAGGTACAATTAACTGGCCAGCAGTTTCCAAATTGGAGGCATAGTGTGGACACGCAAGCCCAAAGCCAAAGGAGGGAAGAAGGGTATTTCTGTCCTGAATTTGTTCTTGCTTCGCATCTAATAAAAAGTGAGCTCATACTACTGCAATGTCCTGTCTGCACCAAGAGAGTCTCCAGGAAATCATCAGAGACACTGATCTGATAGTGATAGCCCTGGCATAGTAGCTACAAATCCATTCACGTTTCCGTGCATTGCTGAGCCTGAAGGGTTCATCATCTTTCACCATTTAGACAGGACTTGTGTGCAGTGTTACCCTTTATGGCTTGGCTCAACACCCACCCAGTGGTTTCTGGGAATATTTTGAGCAAAACCATGCACTCCTTTTCATCCTCAACAGAACTACCTTTGTGAGATACTAGTTTAATTCACAAATCAGTGGGAACTGTTCTTTCCACTTTCCTAAGTTTATTCCTAAATAAATATGTAGTGGCAAATAGTATATTGAGAGGTTTCCGTTTCGGTTTTACCTAGGCCCCCCCTCCGAAAAAACAACTGAACTCAACTGAACTGAGAATGATACTCACTAAAAGAAGAAGTCAAGTACTTTGTGATGATGAGGATGGCCGACGGGTCGAGAAAGAAAGGCAACAAACAGGCAGCAATTAATTAAGCAAAGGCAAGCACAGGCTGCCGGCGGTGATGCGCACACTGTCTCCACACGACTCCACACACAACCATGAGGCGAGTCGGAGTGAACCGGATCCAACGACAGCAGCGCCGCGCGACAATTGCCAATCACTGCATGAAGTCAGACACAGTGATTGGCCATTGTGCACTGCGGCTGAGCCACCCAAGCGCGGCATCCAATATGGATTGCCCCTGCTCTGTGGCGCGTTGACCAGCCAATCCTGGCGCTGCATGCAGCTCCAGGATTGGCTTGGAGGGCACACTAACTGCTCGCCCTGTCGCCCTTTTAACGCCAGGGCTGCCGCACAAATAAACCTGCACCCCCCCTAGTCACTAGCTAATGTGGGGGGACTTAATGCCCATCCTCGGGCAAGTTTCTGCCCCAAGCTGTACATGCGCGTTCTAAAAAGGAGGACTCGTCTCGACTCTTGACTCGCCTGTCAATCACACCAGCCCGCCCCCCTGCGCACTCCAGTTTCATTCTGGTGCTGCCCGGCGGCGCTCGGATAAATATCATGAAAAGTTATTTACAATACACTGTGAGTCAGGAACATTTATTTAAATTATTTTACTTGGCAGCCGAGGGTCCATGGGCTGGTGGGGCTACGCCCCTACGCCCCAATGGACGCACCGCGGCTGTGCTCTGCCCCTTGTACAAATTCAGAGTGGTTCTGCAGTTTCTTTGTATATTTTTAACGCATGTGAATTTTTCCATCCTCCTCTAGCTAGCCGTACTTGTATTGATGGTCTATTTTAAGCGACACTCTCTGAAAGGACTGGCCCAGCTGATTTAAACATAATTTAAACATGTGAATGAACAGTAGAAACAGCACAAATTTACTTACTAATTAATATTTTAATTGGCAATATATTTAGCAAAATCAAAATACAGCGGTTCACTGTGGACTCTTGTAGGTAACAATTCATGTTTTTCCAAATTAGTCCATGGGGAACCTTTTCATTTGTGATGTGATAATTTACCCTCGGCTCCTGATTGGCATAGCAAGTACCACCTTATTATTTCCTTAACCTGTAGTATATTGTGCAAGGTAAATTCCAACTAAGAAGCAGGCAATTTTATGTTATGCTGCTGTTAGATTCTAAATCTATGGCATTCATGGCACACACCTTTTCTTCTACACCAATTTTAGGGGATTTGGGTCAGCCACACTCAGCCATGGTCTACATTTGCTGAGAAACCTTCATCTATTGGCTTGAGACATTGTCCGTAAAATCTTGGATTAGCTGATAGGAGTATTTTAGGGGTTGGCGGAACTCATGGAGTTTCCTGCCATAGAACTTGCAGAGTTATATATAAACTCTGCAAAATTCCATTGAGCTCCACCAACCGTCAGCAAATCTGCACGTTGTGCTGCTTACGCGGCAATTTAGCACCAGAAGCATCATGTGGTGCGCAAGAGCATGCTGGCAGTTGAGTTGATTTTGCTGCTGCTCCATTCGAAAATCTACTCGAGAGGCAGCAACTGTACTCGAGAAGCAGCCTTCTGACCACAACCACCTGCTTTAGAAAATTGCGCTGGGGGATGCGAATCTCACTTCCATTTTTGGAGCCTTGCGGAAAAAAATTCCTCCATGCGGCAATTGGTGGAATTTTGGACTCACATGAATTTGTTTTTTCATCAGCTCATTCTCCAGACTCTGGCGAACCACAGGTGCCTTTCCCACCACCCCAGTCCTATTCCATGTGTACATGGCAACGCTATTCCAGCTGATTACCAATTCCTTAGCTAAAGGACAGTCTCATACAAATAACACGCAAATTAATTAAATTATAGCTAATAATCTAAAGTCTTTATCTAGTGTACATGACCTTATATAAGCACCAAAACTGGAAGCCCTGCACCCAGAGACAACTGAATGATAGGAAAACTCACTTTCTTTGTTTTGGAGGAAAAATCTAGGAGACGCAGGAGATATAGAGCTTCTTGTCTCCAGATCAAACTCCATCTTTGGGCTTTAGTTTTGACAATAGTATGACAATGAAAACTTAAGTCCGTAAATGTTTGGGTTGCCTGGTTTCCGGAGGTACATAAATTTAGACCCATTCTCCCACTTTATCTGCATGGCAAAATGTCTTTCAGGGGTTGTGATCTTTATGTCTACCATCATCCATCCATTCATTCAACCTCTGTAATTATAGGTGTGAGAGAACTGGTTGGGTGTGCCTATGTGTAATATTGTCTAAGCCATTTGTATATGGTCCATGAACCTGTTTAATGTGAGTGGCCCCAGCAGAGCTTGCTGCATCCTCTGTGGAAGGCTGTCTTTCACATATTTGACCAAATGTATGTCTTCAATCTCTGAGTACTGGGTTTGTGGTTCCACGAACCTTATGTATCATCTAACATATGTGTTTAAAGATGTATCTTTCGTGAGAGTCTTTGTGTTGTAGGTGCTTTACCATGAGTAGGGGTGGGTGGTACTGTACCTCCTGTGGTTTGTACTTGTGTGCTTTCTCGGTTTTTGAAAGTGTGAGGTAATTTGCTTGTGCATGTCTTCCGTTGCAGCCTTCTGGTCTTGTATGTATGGTAGGTGAAGTGTGCATTGTACCCGTCATGGCAGTATGAATGTCCTAGTCATGTGACCAACTGCTGTGCCTGTCTGAGAGCTCTTTGTGTTGTCTATTGGTAGAAGATAGTAAGGGGTATCTTCTTGTGATTTTCATTTTAATGAGTACTATTCCATAACATAACCCACTCCCAGTTAAAATGTGGGAATTAAATGAGATTCTGGTAGATCTAAGAGTCTCTGAGAGATGGGCATGAATAGGCAAACTGAGGAGCACCCAAACATTGGGACAAATGGGTTTGTAATAGCAAGGTAGGTGGGATATTCTTGCAAACTCAAAATCTTTTAAATATATCAGAAAGTGGGGGCAGATAGATGGCTTACAGAACACTTCTCAAGATGGCTGCATAGAGGCAAAGTGCACCCCTCATCACAAAAATGATTGGCGCTGTTAAGCATGATCCTCTAAGAATTCAAATTGTCATATTATTTTCTTGGAAGTTTTTGCCTCATTTGATTAAAGCTTTAATAAACAGAAGAAAGTCACAAAGGAGCTCTGTGAAAAACATAATTGTGTAAACATTGAAAATAATTCAGGAAAGCATGCAAAGGTTACAAGGTTAAAGTAGTTTACTGTGCAAATTTATAAAAATCTAAAATGAGGAGGTTAGATGAAAAAACATCCATACAAAAGGGATGTCATGATTCTTGAAAGTTATGGTCAATGGCGTTACATTTGAGGTGGTTACATTTCTATATCATATGACATTGATACCATTGTGACGCCTATAATGACAAGAAAACATGAGAAGATCGTTGGGACATTAGAGTTCGGGATATGGTGCCCAGGTGAAAAACATTCCACAAAAAAAATACCAGAAATTTGCTTTTCAAGTTTATTCCTACGATGAAGACACATTTCAGACTTTTGCTAAAATCCCAAAGAATTTCAGGATTAGCTAAAAAAAATATGCAATTAGTAGATTTCCTAAAGTGTGCATATGTTTCAGTATTTCTGCCTGCTGAATTCTACCAGAGGCTAAACTTTTTTGTTTCTTTCATGTGAAAATTAGTTTCTACAATGTGAAGGAAACTCTTCTCTTACCCAATGTATTTTGGTGGCATTTCTTTCCTATACCCACCAAAGAAATGTATAGACTCCTATTCTGTTCTGTTCTATCAATAAAATTCTAGCACACGTTTGAAAAATATGCCCCTTTTGACATGGTCACCCCCGACTTTTTGCCTTGCATCCGGTGCAATTTTGATGTGCCACAACCATATGCTGAACAACACACCTACACCGAATAACACGCATAAGGCTCTTGATCAGCCGAATCTAGGCTTCACAGGCTCAACCACCATCTCCTGACTACCCTGTCCTAACCAACTCCATTCCCGGATTTCTGGAATAAATGTTATCCCTAACGCCGACCATCTCTCCCTCACCTCCCCTACTCCGCTCCCTCCTGGCCCTCTCCTACATATCTCCCTTTCCCCACAGCTGGCTCGCCCAATCTCCACCAGGGAAACGGCTCCCTTTCACCTCCTTAAAAGCATGAGACCCCTCTCCCTATCTAATCCTCAACTCTCAAACCGCCCCCCAACCAAACTCCCTACTCACGACAACTATAGCGCCCAACTTACCTGGCTCTCCTGTATAGCAGAGACTGAAATCCCCCTCAGGGGACGCTCCCCCTCCTCTTTGTCCCCTTTCTTGGGATACACCTTTCCTGGGATGACCACACGAGTGAACAACTCGACTCCTCTCCTCAACAGGACCTCTGATACTCGATCAGATCCTGTGTCTAAGCTCAAGGAAATAAACTGTGAACTCCTAAAACTCAAATCTAACCAACAAAACAAACCTCCTTAACATCACCTTGGAACTGGCCCACACTCTCTTTTTCCAAAAAGAACTCCCTGGAGATCTTGCCTCAGCTCCAACACCACCCCAAACTAGCACCTCCGTCCACTAGGCTCCTGAGTTACCTCGGATTGAAAACCCCAGACCAGAACTGGAATACCACTCCCTATCCTAATGCCCCTACTAGGCCCTCCAGATCCAAAAATCATCTATCAGAACCAGATGTTCTGTCACTCCTCTGAGCTTACAACTCCTCTCATACGGTCATCACAGGCCCCTGTGGATCCCCATAAACTGCCTCTTTAAATGTGCCTGGAGCGACTAATCCCAAGCAGGGCCACATGGGGGCTATACAAAGCATCACATCTAACCCCTATAGAGCTCCCAGACTCAATGCAATGAAGTTAACATTAATAACCTCATGCAGATCCCCATTACACAGCCCTCTCCCACTGTCCTCAAATCTCACTTGAAATGCATGTTGCTCAGCTGTAGCTCAGCGGTAAAACATGCCACGGACCTTGCCAATCTCATCCTTGCTCAGGAACATGCTTAAACTCACCGAAACTTGGCTTACCGTCTACTCAGGTCCCATCCTTGACATTCTAGTCCCTCCTAGCCACAACATTATCAGACTCGATAGAGCTAAAAGAACCGGAGGTGGAATAGCCTGAATCAACCACAACTCTCTCTCAGCAAAACAGTCCCCTTCAGCAAGTCTCTCATCCTGTGAATATTTATGCATTGACATCACTGTCAAACATAGACCCCTATGCGGCCTACACATCTTCTACCACCCTCTAGGAGACAACCTCCCCCTAATTGAAAAAAACATGGAAACCATCTCCTCCAACCAGGGCTGACACTGCCCCCAGATCTTTCTTGGTGACTTCGATCTCCACTCAATTCTATGACAGTCCCATGCACCCCTTAGGCTCAACCCTTGATTCAATCATCTCCAATCCCAACTCCATTCAGCTCAAATCTATTCTCCCCTGTGACTAGTCGGACCATCACTATATCACCTTTCGTATACTATGGCCGATGTCCACGACCTTACTGAACAATACAACAAATCCATGTTGTCTGCACTGAATGCAACTGCCCCATTTCAGCTAAAAAGAAAATCCATCAAAGACTCTAAACCATAGTTTAATGAGAGCCTAAATGCCGAAAGACACAACCTAAGATTAGCAGAACGAGCTTGGAGATCCACTCCATCCACTGGCCCACTAAAAACTCTAAGAACAAAAAGGAGTAGATACAACAAACTCATAAGAAAAGCGAAAGAAATCTTTAAATCCCAACTTAACAAAGCCAAAAATTGCCCGAAAAGGTTGTTTGAGCTGATTAAGCTACAATCCAATAACAATCCTACCCAATCTCCTCTTATCTCCTGCCCTCAGCCAAACTGCGATCCTGTTGCTGACTTCTTCCCAGAAAAGGCAAGTAAGATCGAAGCAGATCAAAGTTGACCCTGATTGATCTCTCTCCCTCTCCTGACTCCTCCTTACGAGCGCCCCCTCCTACGCCCCCTTGTCTCTCCCCTAAAAACAATGCCTCTTGGAGTCAATTCACACCCATCAATGACACTTCCATCTTCAACATACTCTCGACCTTGAAACCTTCAAATTACTTTAATGACCCCTCCCCCCAGCTTCTTTAAAGAAATGATAGAATTACTAGACCCACTTTGTCCAAGATCATCAATGCTTTCCTTCTTCAAGGTGAGATCCTTGACTGCCAGAAGGCTAGCATAGTCCAACCTACTCTAAAAAACACCCACGGCTGACCCTGAAGACCTGAATAACTATTGACCAATCACCAACATCCCTACCCTGGCAAAACTCTTTGAGAAATGAGCAACTGCGCAAACACATTGAGCAATTCCAACTCCTAGACCAATCCCAATCGGGTTTCTGTCACGACCACAGCACCGAAACGGCCATCACTCATGTAGTGGACGCCGTCCTCACTCTGCTTGACCAGAATAAATCCTGCCTACTAATATTACTCGATCTCTCTTCTGCATTTGACACTATCACACATGACAATCTACTTAACCTTTTGGGACGTAGGATTAGGCTCTCAGGCACTGTACTAAAATGGTTTGCCTCTTTTCTCAACAACAGAATGCAGAGAGTCAAATACAATCAAACACTCTCCAACCTCAGTCCCTGCTCTCTGGGTGTCCCCCAAGGGTCCTTACTTTCCCCATGCTCTTCAACTTTTTCATTTAACCACTTATGGTAATCTTCAAAGCATTTAACATCCAATACCACATGTATGAGGATGACACACAACTGTACATGAAAATCTCTTCCCCTGAAGATATCAAATCACTCAATGCAACTCTGCATACAATTTATAATTGGCTAACCTCCAACCACCTCAAACCAAATGCTCTTAAAACGGAATTCCTCCTCAACTCACCCACCAGGCAAACACCCATTGTGGAGAAACAGCTTAAAAACCTCACCACTCTCAACTGCACACCTCACATCATTGACTCCACGAAATCTCTAGGAATTGTGCTAGACAAGAACCTAAACATGCAAGATCACATCAAAGCATCTACCAAAGGAGCAAACTATCAACTGAGCATACTAAGAAAACTCAAACCCTATATTCCCCAAGATGACTTCAAGTCTACGGTGCAAGCACTGGTAATCTCGTGACTAGAATACGGCTGTGCCACTCTATGACGGCTACCAAAACTCAGTTTAGCCCCCCTCAGAGCATCTTTGAATGCCGCGACTAGACTCATCACTGGTTCCAAGAAAACCAACCACATCTCTCCTGACCTAAAATCGCTTAATTGGCTTCCGTTTGAGTCAAGGATCAAGCTAAAAAATGCATGTATGAGCACTACACTTCAACACTCCTCTTTACCTGTCAAATAAGCTCAAAATATCAGGAGACTCTCAAGAAGCACCAGCACATTGCCCCTCAAGCCAAAGAAGTTTAAAAAAATGAAAACATACAATCGCTCATTCTCTGGTATTACCCTGAGAATCTGGAGCTCCCTTCTTGTGGAAACAAGACTGATTCCCTCAACACTTGCCTTCAAAATGGAAGTGAAAGCGATACTGATGAACACTGCACTGAACTAGAAGCCCTTCTCCTTTTGTCTCCTATTCTGTTTAGCCGGCTAAACTGCTACTTGGCACTTGATACAGCCTCAGTGTCACCAGCTAATATGTTTACATGATGTATATTTATCTGCTTTTCCCCCACAGCTATCTACCCATGTCTTCTGTAAAGCACTCTGATACCCGCTTGGGTCATGTTTGCGCTATATAAAACTTTAATTAACTATATAAGTGTGCTAGGTTCCTGCCAACCAGGTCCCCAACACCAATGTTCTTTCCCTAAACTGTATGATTGTTCCTCAATTAGCAATACTTTGGGGTCCCTTGTAAGTCCCTAATAAATGGTACTCCTGATATATTGGGGATAGAACCTAAAGAGGGTCCCTAAGGGCTGCTGCACGAATTGTGCCAACCTAAGGGACCCCGCACCAAGTTCATACAAACTGCCATTGCAGCCTGCGTGTCTTGATGCAGAGAATACCGAAGAGTTGACATGGCACACATCCCTTTGTGCAATGCCTGCCAGCACATTATGTAGTATAGGTAAGTCACCCCTATGTCAGGCCTTACATCCCTAAGGCAGGCTGCACTATACCCATATGAGGGCATACCTGTGAGAGTAAATATACCCCAGAGATTCCTAAGTTCACCCTAAGATATTACCAGTGCACAGGGAAGCCATAATGATTACATGGGCTGGACCTTCATCATTACAATTTTCCCAGCTGCATGATGGCTACACTGAACCCCAAGGTGTCTGGTACCTCATTTTAATAAACCCACATGGATGCCAGTGCATGATGTATCAATAAATTCACACAGAGCGCACCTTAGAGGTGCCCCTGAAAACCTACCATCTGCTAGTGTATTCACTGACTAGTCTCGACCAGCCAGCCACCATAGACATGTTTCTGACCTCCTGCGGTGACGCCTTCGCTCTCGGAGGACAGAAACAAATCCTGCTCTGGACAGAGGTGTTCACACCTCCTCCAAGCAGGATGGAAATTCCAGGGCGAGAAGCTTTAAAGGCCCTGCTGCCTTTGATATGTAACTCTGGGCCTCTCCAGATAGTGGAGGTGCCCACCCCCTGTCCTGACCCCACTTTTTTGCAGTAAGACAAGTGGGGAAATTATTTAGATTGGAAGGTGTGCCTACATTCATCCAGAACCACCCCTAAGGTGGGCCAGCTAATGTGGGTCCCACTTTTCAGAATCCTCCATATTGACTTGGAGAGAATTAGCCTATTAAGGTCAGGGTTATGGCCACTTTCCACAGGAAGTGGTCATATAGAGGGTGTAGTCCTCCTACGGGTAAGCCTTACTTTGACTACTACCGGATGTATGTCAGTACAACACGATCTTTTAGATCGCGGTACTTGACATCGCAGGTTTTACAACGCAAGTCGTTACAACGACTTGCGTTGGAGGGCGCGGATTTCGGAATTTTTTAATTTTATATTCCAACACCAGTCCCCGTAACAGTAGGGAAGGTGTTGGACTATAAAATTAAAACATTCCTTATCCCACAGCGCCATCCAGCGCAAGTCGTAGTAACGACTTGCGTTGTAACAGCTGCGGGGAAAAGGTCGTGCGGTGTAAACACCGCGTTGTAAACGACGTTCCCCACTACTACCCGGTACTACCCTTAACACTCCTAAATTGAATATTTAGGTGTCACCCCTCGACCCTGAACTTCAGATTCAACAGACCTAAAGACAAAGATGACAAAAAAGAGCTGCTGAACCTTAGAACTGAGTGTCTGCAGCAAAGTTTTGGTGCAAACTCCTGCCTGTGGATTCAAAACTCAACAAGCAAGATGAACTGTCTCGTTTTGGTGCTATGTGGCCTCTAAGAACATCAGAGCACTACCAGCCTTTGCAAACTGCCCAAGAGCTTCCTCGTAGTAGAGGATCTACTGCTGTGCAGACCGCTGACACCGAAACCAAAAGTCCGGTCCACCGACTTGCAGCACCCCAGCCCGAATGGAGCAAAAGCAGACCAGGAAGAGATACTTATGCTCAGGAAGGGTAGATCTGTCTTCCCACAGAGTGTGGCAGCACTAGGACTGACCAGAGCTGTGCAGTACCTTTCTCCAGGGTACAGAACACCCTGCAACCAAGACCGACATTGAAAAATCCAGTCGGGACTCCAACTGCACCAGAGCCCAACAGCCGCCGAGGGACATCGAAACCCCTGAGACCCACTTTGAGAGTGGCCTAACAGTCCTTAATTCGCCCTGCCAGTTGCTGGCCCCTAACCGCAAGGAGCACCTTTACGCAATGTGGCTGGTCAACATACCTGCTCTGCACCCAGCCCGCCAGCACTGGGTAACAACAAACCAACTTATACTTAAGGCCGTTGCAACTTACCCCCATGTGGGAGCTCTCGGACTTGCTCGGAAGTCCCCTTGGGCAGCTTACCCCACTTCCCTGTCGCTCGCCAGTTACTTACTCCGCCAACTCCCTGCGGAATTTGGGACGCAACTAACGATTTGTTGGCAGAACAGTTGACCTTTGCTTCCTGTTACTTTAAACCTGGAAGTTGTACCCCTACAACTGTCAGTCCAATGTGCTTTACCTACCTGCTTTATCCTCAATTGCGCATGACTTTGCACTATTTGCTTATCTTTAAAAATTCATAAAAAATACAGTACTTACTTTTAAACATAGTTCTTGTTCGAACACATATATAAAAAGCATTTTTATATTTCTAAATGGGTTTCGTATTTATTCTTCGAGTGTGTCTCATTTATTGATTCTGTGAGTAAAACAAATACTTAGCACTACCCCCTATAAGCCTAACTGTTCACCCACACTACCACAGAAGTGAGCGTTAGTATGGAGCTGTGTGGTGGCGAGTGTTTAGGAGTTCTGTTTAATATCTTTTATTAGATTTTGTAAGTGCTGTTTCTAAGCGATTAATATTGCTGTGAAAAATATGATGCCCAGCTTTATAGCATATACCTTCTAGGAAGTGTGTTTGTTACAAAGCCATCACAACCAGCAACCCTGCTTATCTTGCAGACAAACTCACCATCTCTGGTGGGTCTCGCTGCACACCCATAGCCAGGACAAAAGTAGATGCAGTCGAAGAAGTGTAAAACAAGAAAAAGCAAGGCAGCTGCCTTTTCCATTTATACACCCAAGATCTAAAACTACCTCCCCATATCTATCAGGACTGCTCCAATGGTACTCCAATTCAGGGAAAAGTAAAAGCCCTTTGCACAATAATGCATTAAGAATCGAAAAACAAGCTACTTTGAGGGCGTGGCCTAGCAAGCCATGATGGCGGACGTGTGCTAGGCAAGCTCTGTCCAGCCTCGGCAAATATCCTTTAATCATCCTGCCTCTCCGGTCATTTTCGGTAATTAGCCTGTGCCCTTGGGGGGGCATGGGTGGGGGCTGCGCTTTAAGTCCTCTATCAGGCCTGGATTGCTGCATGGAGTGATGAGGCAGCAGCGGCCTGGACTGCGGCCAGCAGATGGTGGAGCTAAGGCGGGGCCTCGCTGCCTAGCGCAACGGCTGGAGAGACAGAGCGTGCCGTGTCTGGGGACCCCAGCGGAGCGTTGAGACGGCAGCGGAGGGCCTCTGGAGAACTCTTGCAGTGAGGGGGACTCAGCGCTGTAGCGACTATCCGGGTCAAGACATCTACACTCGGTGAGAGGATGTCTCCTTCCCCGCAACAAGTTGTGGCCAGGTTATCAGCGGCTGCATCCGGCTGATGTTGGAGCTGTGTAGGTGCAGCCATGCCGGGGGGGCCTGCGGGAACCTCATTGATCCTGGGCCGGTGCAGTGATTGGGGCCATATCTGCTCTCCGGTGCCCGGTGGGTCACCTTCCGCTCCTTCTTTCCCCTATCGCACTGAGTACTCGCATCGGCGGCCATATCGGGTCGCGCAAGTCATCTAAGGGGATCATAGGCTGTGTGCTTGGTGGGGGCCTTTGCGAACCTTGGCCGCTGCAGTGATTTTTGGAAACTGGTTGCAGGCCCTGGAGGGAGTGACGCAGGGTGCGGGGGGGCCCCCTGGATTCCTGTCGGGGAGCGCCATCAGCAGCAACACCCGGAAGTGCACAGCAACCTTGGGGATCGGAACGGCGCACTCCGGTAGGGCAAAGTACTGTCCCAGAGGTGGAAAATTGCCGGTAGGTGCTGGTTAAATAGGTTTGGGCTCCTCTGAATTGCTGGCAGTCCCATGTTCGGCTGCCAGGTCGGGTCGCGCAGGCCGCAAATTTGCAGTCCTGTGGTTCCCACCCGGCTTGAATACTCTTTGGACTTTGTTGTTGAGGCATATTGACCCGCATAAGTGAGAGTGCCTCCTCCCTCCTTATCCTGCATTGGGGGACCTGCAGTCTTCTGGCTGACCTGCAAAGTGTGCTGGTGGGGGTTATTTTGGGAGCAGGAGGGCTCGGTGGCCTCCATGATGAGAGACAAACCAGGAGGGCTGCCATCACGCAATCCAGGGATGCTCAGGACGCTAAAATTAGAGCAGTTGGCTCCGACTTCATGCTACTGTGGCAGGATTTGCGCAACGCTGTGGCGTGCATCACGGAGGCTGAGACGAGAATATCTGGAGTGTAAGATGTGGTTGTCACCTTACAGAAGCGAGTGGCCTCACTGGAGACCACCCAACGTGGCCTAGTGACCCGAGGGGAAGATGCTGAGGGTATGGACAGGTGTAACAATTTCTGTTTTGATGGCCTCCCAGAGTGCTATGAGGGGGAGACATGGACCAGTTCCTTACTCAGTGGCTAGAGAGCCAGCTCCCCCCGAGTCCTTGTCTCCATGTTTTGTGGTGGAATGCACCCATAGGGCTCTGATGCAGAAGCCCCTGCCTGGGGCCCACCCGAGGCCAGTCATCGCAAGGCTGCTGAATTATCATGATCGGAACATTATTTGGAAACAGGCCAGGGCCAAGGAACTGTTGCTATTCGATAATGCCTGCTCCTCATATTTCCTGAATATACGAAGCTGCTCCAGCAACGAAGACAATCATTTCTAGCAGCCAAGCCTTGTCATCGAGATCTCAAGCTTCCATATGCCCTGCTGTATCCGGCCAGGCTGCGGGTGGTCTATCAATCCTACACCCACTTTTTTGACTCGCTGGAGGAGGTCTTTCAGGGGACAGATGAGACGGTGAGGCTTCGTCCCCACACGCCACCCAGACGGGAATCAGACTCTTTGTCCAGTGAGGCAGCTCAGAAGCTCCAAAAATCAAAGCTCAAAAGGAATAGAAGCTCAAGGTCCAGACATCGATCCCAGTCATGCAATGCTCCCCCCCCGGGCCTGGTCTTCCCCTCAGCAGCACACGTCAGCTCCCTGATTGATGGGGATGACCACAGTCCTGTGAGACTTAGATGCTATTGCTTTGACTGGAGAAGCACATATGTGGCCCGGTATCTCTGTTGGACTTTACCTGACAGGGAGAGTGCCTGCTGACAATGTAAGTTGGGGATCCATTGGTGGGGCTGAGCCGGGACCATCTGTTGGGGTCTACAGGCTACACCCGCCGTGCCAGATACTGCATCATTTTTTAGGTTTAGGGTGGTGGTTAGGGGGTTGCTGGATTGTTGTTCTTGTCCTCTGATCACACTATTCTATACTAGCATAAAGCCACCATGGGCACACCAAACACTTTTCTATGCACCAGTTATTATCATTAGGGCCTCACATGGTAGCCCCATCAGGTTGCCCATGGGTTCCCTCTAGGACCCTTCGGATAGTCAGTTGGAACGTCACGGGGGCGATGAACAAATTCAGATGCGGGCTATACTCCAACAGTCCAAAAGGGCCCATGCCGACATTCTCATATTACAAGAGATGCACCTTATGGGGACGAAGGCACTATGCATTCAATGCTATGGCTACATCCAGGTGTTCCACTCAGGGTTCATAAGGGGGTCCAGGAGTGGCAATCCTCATCCACCGCCGTGTTCCCTACAAACATGTTAAGACATGGGCTTACACCCAGGGGAGGTATTAGTTCCTTCGGGGCACTGTTTGTGAAGAGCATATGGTACTGGGATGTGTCTATGCCCCCCCAACACTCTCTTGGGACTTAGTGGAGCAACCTATCACCTTGTAGGTGGGTATACCAGAGGGCATGTCCATAGTCAGGGAGTGGAATGATATGATGGAAGTGGCCAGAGATCGGTGGAGGCCCAGAAGATGTACTAATGTCTGCCAGCCGACCAAACTACACTCCCTGGTGTTGGGGCTTGATTGGGTGGACCCTTTGCACCGACTACACAGGAATGCACAGGGATACACATATCTCTCGGCGGTTCACGATTCCTATTCCTGTCTGGATTATTTATTTGTTCCCTCAGTGGTGGTAGACAGAGTGGTGGATGCTGATATCCTCCCGAGGGGTCTATCAGACCACGCACCAGTAGCTCTTACCTTAAAGGTGGGCTGGGCGCAACACCCCTTCCGATGGTGCCTCTCAGTTTGGAATCTACAGAAGTAAGACTACAGGGAGCATTTAGAGAGTGCGATTGACCACTACTTAACATTTAACATAGGATCGGCTGTGAGGGCTGTACCCCTTTGGGAGTCAATGAAATCCACTATATGGGGAGTTGACATCTCCTTTTGCGCTGCAGCCAAATAGAGTGTAAGGAGCCCCTTCTAAAATCTGACGCTACTATTATATATCTGAAAAATTGCAGTAGGGGTGACAGGGGTTGTCAGGTCCATCAGCAATTGTTGCTAGCACAACAGGGATATGCAGACCTCTTAATAGATGAGGCCCTCCTGGCTTTGCTGGTGACCCGTAGCAGGGTCTACCACTGGGGAGATAAGTCCAGTAAGCTGTTCCACAGATTGTGTCAGGGGATATTATGCCCCCAGGCCCTCCCTGGTATCGTCGGCCCGGATGGGGAGTCCCTTATGGATTCCTCTAAAATTGCTGAAAGTTTTTCTACGTACTATGCGGAGCTATACACCCCCAAAGTGTGTCTACATGAGGATGTGATAGGCTGTTTTGTTGATTACCTTCCGTCTAAGGATTTGTCTGGCGAGGCATGTGCGGAGCTGCATCTTCCACTCACGGAGGAAGAGTTGGGTGCCACCCTAGGGGACCTCCACTCTGGAAAGGTCCCAGGGCCTAATAGTTTGCCATGTGAATTTTTACAAAAAGTACTTTTTGCAGTTCGGGCCCCACTAGCTTAGAGTGGTGGAGGAGGCCAGGGAGCGGGGCTGTCTGCCTCGTGACTAGAAACACACGGAGGTAGTGGTAATCCGCAAGCCTGGTCGACACCCTGACCAACAAGCGTCATATTGCCCTATCACTCTACTGAACTTGGAGGCCAAAATCTTTGGTCCCCCATCATTACCCTAGTGCCTCCCAATCAGCCTGGTTTTATGACTCAGAGAGCAACACGTCACAGTATTCGCCGACCACATGTTGCTATTGTGGCCATCCAGGGGTTGGGTGAACAAGCAGCGATGTTACAGGCAGATATGGATAGGGTATTTGATTGCCTCAGTTGGATACATTTATTTGCGCTCTTACGCAGGCTGAATATCGGACTACGCCTCTTGTCATATCTGACATTGCTTTACACTGACCTTACCTCGTCAGTGCGCGTAGCTGGTTCTACCACCTCAACATTTTCCATTGGATGGGGCACCAAGTAAGGTTACCCCTTGTCTCTTTACTTGTTCGCAATGGCTATGGAACCCCTGGCCGCCTGGGTGCAAATCGATGCACAGGAGACTGGCTTTGAATGGGCACATGGACTGTTGGACGGTATTGCTCTGTATGCCAATGATGTGCTATTCTTTCTTACTAATGTGAAGAGGACAGGTAGAGGTTACTTCGCATCATGCAGTTCTTCCTGAGTCGTTTGGATTATATATGAGCCCTCGAAAGTCCACTCTGTGGGTCCTTGGCGATGCACCAGGTCTGGGCTCCTGGGCCTCATCGGTTCGGGTGGTTACGGGGGCATGAAATATCTGGGAGTATTTTTGTTGGACTCGTCCACTGTGTCTTGGGACAGAAATTTGGCTCCAGTATAGGAACGTGTACAGGAGGATCTCAAGACTTGGTCCCATATCCCACTGTCGATCTATGGTAGATCAGCTATCTTCAAGAGGGTGTCGCTCCCTCGTTTACTATACCACTTGCAAAATCCCCCCTACTTAATTCCTCCCAGATGGTTCAGACAGGTTAATGTGGCCCTGGAACAGTTTCTGTGGGCTGGTGGAGTAACAAGAGTTGAATTACGGACGTGCTTCCAATCTACGTACTTTGGGGGGCTGGTGATCTCTGACATTCTATTGTACTATATGGCCTCACACCTGCTTGTCTTAAATGAATGGTGGTACGGGGATAGGGCCGACCCTGCTTATGCTGTTGAACAGAGGTGTATGGAGGATTTCTCTTTGCATACTATACTATACTCTGCACCGCTGCGCAACTCATTGCTGTCAGTTATGAAGGTTGTTTTTCAAATCTGGAGGCAAGCACTACAGGGGATGGGGTGGTGGAATGGATTGACGCTGGAGACTCCCTTCTGGAATAATGGATGATTGCCACACTTGGCTACTCTAGCTGCGTTTCGTGGCTGGGATAGTATTGGTATCTCTACTCTGGGAGACGTAATGCGGGGGCAGGTCCTGAAGTCCTTTCAAGATCTACAGAAAGACTTTCACATGCAGAGAACCCAGTTCTATAAATATCTTCAATTCCGGCATGCTATCTCCCCTAGTTTGGAGGGCTTATAGTCACTAGCCGAGTTCAGACTGATTGAGGCACAGGTGTTTATGGGAGATCTCCAAGATCATAAGATCTCTAAAATCTTCCAATCTTCCAATCCCTGGTTACCCATAGCTCCCCCACACTACAGAAACCCAGAGAGGCCTGGGAGGGCGATGTTGGCCCACTGGAGGAGGAGAACTGGACGGAGGCCCTGGCCTCCCCGTGGGGCTGCTATAGCAGTACGTGTGTGCCTTATCCAGCTCAAGTACCTTCATTAGGTATTTTTCACTAGGGTTAGATTGTGCAGGGTGGGATTGATGCCTTTCCTGTATGTCTCAGATGCGAACTGGAGGAGGGTACCTGATGCACACGGTCTGCCACTGCTCTGCCTTGGCAAGCTTTTAGAGGGGAGTTATCGCCTGCCTCTCAGAGGTATTGGTCTGGGACCTACCCCGCTCGCCGAAGCTGGTACTCTTAAATGGTCTAGAAGGGCTGGGGGGCAACATATACAAACGCCATCCTATGCTGCTTGGGTTCACTCTGGCTAAAAGAGATATTGCTAGGGCATGGAGGGCACCGGCAGCACCCTTGGTGTTCGCATGGAAGAACTGCCTGGACTTTTTCATGGTCTTGGAGATTCCCATTTATACAGCAAGAGGGTGCCCGCACAAACATTTTAAAATTTGGAAGCAATGGGTGGACTATTGAGGCTTGCAGCTGGAGCCCGTCTCTACCGCAGGCCCCTCGACAGCTGAATGTACACTCTGTTGGTGCCAGACATGGTCCTATGTGTAATGGTATGCTACAATCATTGACAAAGCTGCATTTTCTATTAATGTGCTGCTCTGGGGAAGACTTAAGTGCGATGGGAGGGGGGTTGTTGGCTTATGTTTTTTTTGATGGTCTTTCATCTGTATTGCTTTCCATTTTTCCTTGCTTTACTTTTGTAAAAGTCAAAGTCATGATGATGTTACGCCTGTTATGCAGATGTTTCTGGGTTACAGAGCCCTGCTTCATATGTGCTATTTGACTAATAAAATCTGTTTAAAAAAAAAGCTACTTCTCCATCACTCGTTGACTGACTTTGTGCTTTTCTTCCACTCCGTACAATACTCTCATGTGTTTTGACTAGATTTGCGCTTTAGAAATACCACTTAAATGTAGCCATTATCCTGAATATTATCCATTTCCTATACAGATCACAGATATTTTGAAAACATCTAGATAGGTAGACAAATAAGTACTAAATAGAAACAACAGAAATCGACCGATGTCCTGAAAAGTTATGATCATACTCCTTTGTAAGCACTGAAGGAGAATGGTCCCACATTATGTGTTCTTCCTTTGCTTCTTTAAATACTAATATTTCTCTTCAGCCACATTCCCTAGCCTTCCTTTGTTCTGCCACCGACTAACTTTATTGCAGAATGCCGAGTAGACGTGCCATGTGCTATATAAAGTCAGTCAACATTTGATCCCTCAAAGAATGCCTTAGGATTGGTGCTTCCGCTTCCAACGAGTTGACTCATACATGGATACTAGGCCCACTTCCAATGTTAAATATACACCACCTCGTCTTTGTTGGCTCTTGTCTGGACCTTTTTTTTATTTACAATTTACTTATTTATTGTATGATTATTTAACATCATTACAAGTTTATGCAATTCAGATTAAAAATATCATGCAGTAAAATGCAAAGTAGTTAAAATCCTTGTAAGCATATGTAATTCATAGTGAACACGTCTAATATAATGCAAACAGTTGTTAGAGTCATTGGTGCATAATGACAGTGGTTAAAATTAAGGACACTAAATAATACAGAACTTAGTGATTTCCAGGTTGAGGTCGCCAAGTGGATTCGGATGTATGTCCTCCACTTCATGGTTGGTTGAGAACTATATGAAAAGTGTGCAAAATATCATGCTGCAAAATACGTTGTTAAAATCCTTACAAAGTGTATGCAAGTTATAGTGAACACCAATAACAAAGTACTAACAGTTGTTGAAGGCATTGATGCATACTAACAGTTGTTAAAATATGAGATACTGAATGATCCTAGACTTAGGGCTTAATTAAAAGTTTGTTTGGGCAACCAAACCCATGGTGGCCAGACTTGCGGTCCACCTGCCATAAAAACAATTATGGCAGTGGGACCGTCACAGGACCACCACAGCCACCGGGGATCCATGATCTGGTGGCAGTTTCCTCACCTAGAACCTGTTCATAGCAGTTAGATCACCATGAAAAGGGTCATGATGAGACAACGAAGGAGGCACTACAGGGCCCCATGTTGCCTCTGTGCATGAGACCACATATTGTGCCTCCCTGTATTTTTGCACCCCCTGTTCCTGCATGGACAGAAAAGCACAACATTGTGCATTTCTGTCCCTGCAGCAACGGGCTGGGTCACTCCACTGGTGGTGCCTTTCTAAGGCTCTCCTATGAGCCTTTAAAGGCATCGCAGTGGGAGCACCGCTGGAGGACTACCCAGCAGGATCACAACTCTTAATCCAGTGGCCAGACTGACTACAGGTTTGGTGGTCTTGGAGCAGGGTGCTGGTGGGGTGGCCCGTTACAAGACTGCCAAACTTGTAATCAGGCCCTTAGTAATTTCCTGGTTAAGATTGACAAGTGAATTTGGATTTGTGCCCTCCAATTCATGGTTGGTTAAAATCTGTATTCCTTACACATCGGCACTTTTCGTACCCTCATGCCGGTTTGGATCTCACACCGGGTATATAATCAGTTAGACCTTTTACCATTTACAGCCCTGAAGAGTCACGAGCTACCTGCTCGCCTGACGAATCATATGTCGGCTGGTTGCTTTTGACTTGATGTCACCCTTCCGAAATGGGAGGTTCAATACATTTGTTTTGAAAAGAATCTTCTCAAAGAATCCATCTTGCCTCATTTATTGATACTCTTGCTTGTTTTCCCTTTGAAAAACTTGCAAAAATTACCTTCTTGTTACGTGTGCACAGGATTTGCTTGTATCTGATTGGGTGGGCCCTGACCACCTAGTACAGAGGTTTTTGGGTCTCCTCTGACCGTGTTGCACCATTATAATACTGCCACTTCAACTAACACTCACCGCTACCAGTACAGGCGCCATCGTTCCTTGTACACTTCAAAACCCTACACAGAACCCACACCTCTCTGAATAATGACTGAGGTAGGTCATTGGGGCAAAGTGTACTGTCCTTTCTGATCCTCTTCAGGATGTTATGGAGCACAAGTTTGCTTGGTTATGCATGTTCAGTTAATGCCACAATCATCTCTGCATCAGTTTCTTCTGTTTCCCTCCCATGATCTGGTTTGCCCAGTGCTAGGTGTAGAGGGCTATGATGTGTGCGATCCATTTCCCTACTAAAATCAAGATCCCTTTGTTGTAGTCCCCATGGCAAAGGGTGTTGAGATATTGCCACAATTGTTGGTGTTTGTTGGCGGCTGTCAAATCAAACATTTAAATTCACTTGGCCTCCTGTACTTTCCTCTTATGCTCCCATACAATATGTTTGTATTTCTTGGCTGCTATCCTTTTCTGCTCATTTGTGGAGGTAGTTTTAATTTTCCTGTGTCCCCTTTGTTTTGCCCTTAATTGCTGTGTGCTTTTTTTGATCTCTCAGGATGGACCCTGCATATGAGTTTCATTGATTTTTGCAGGGGTCTCGGGTTTTCCTTGTAAGAGTGCACACAGTTCTCATGCCAGTCCTTTCCAGCCCTTGATGATATACATTTTTCGTAACCTGGGGGGCAGCTTTCCCAATTTGTTTTCCATCTTTCAAACTTCCCTATGGCCATGTTTGACCATTTAATCCTCCACAGTACAGGTGATTTTTATATTGGGTGTTTGAAAATACAACTTTCAGAAAGTGGGTATTTTCCTGCTTAGCCATCCTGTGTGCCTCTGCTGGTTTGTGGATTGACTGTCGGGATTTAGAATGAAAGGGGCTGGGGATGTGCATTCTCTCAGACGGCCACCGGGAGGAGCGGGGGTTGATGTGTATCCTGCCTGTCCTGGATGAGTCAGGGCTGGGCTGAATAGACCTGGGCTGCATTTTGAGTAGGGGAGGAGATTTCATTTATACCTGAATGGGCCTGATCTGCCTGGGACAATGTTGTCTCCAATTCCTGCCGGGTAGCTGCACCAGAGAGGACAGAACTGGTTTTGGCTGTGCAAAGAGCTTCTCTGCCACCAGAGAACAAATGACTTTATGCTATAAAAAGTGGGGCACAGAATACTGAACTTTACATTACTGCTGAACTAAGGAACATGCTAGGAATAAGGGCTGAAAAAGCTGTCAGGAGGAACTGACAATTTGCTGCGTGCTTTGCGGTGTTGGCCTGCTGCTTGCTGCTTCAGTTTTGGGGAGGGATAGGACTGGATTGCACTTTCATCATCCTGCTGTTAGAGTTTTCTCCAAGGGCTTGAAATAGAGCTTGCCTCTTGTTGGAAGTCTCAGGGAAATAAAAGACTTCAGAGAGCTCACTGGAATCAAGGAACCAGCGAAGAGGAAGAGCTGGAAGAGCTGCCTGGAGGAGTACTGCCTATTTGCTGTGTTGTTACTTTGTTGGTTTGGCCTGCAGTTTCTGATTCTGCCTTGGGTATTGAAAGAACTAGACTGAACTTTCTTTACTTGTGCTGAGTATCTCCAAGGGCTTGACGTAGAACTTACATCCTGTTTTGAAGTCTCAGGGACTGCAAAGACTAAACCAACCTATGTGTACCCGCTTCTGGAAGCGCTATTTCAGTTGCCACAGAGAAGGGAAACGCAACCAACTCCATCACCAACTCCGTCGCTGGCTCTGTGTCCTGACGGCACTAGAGAAGGTACAGTCTACATCTTGCAACGCAACCTTGGTCTCACCGATGACCGATGCCGCCACCACCGAGCCACTACGTGCACTGTGACCTGTGGGCACCACACTCCGCACCACCTTGCATCCCTTTGCCATCCTGGTCTCACCAACGCTGTCACTGCTGCTGACTTCGACACCTGTGATCACATTGTGGCTAGGGGTACCACTCGTAAGACTCACGATGCACCGCATCGTCCCACACACCAGTATGGGCTGACTGGCAGCAGCTCCCTCTAACCGGCTCTGGCGCTTGCACCGCAACCTGCCAGCACCGCATTGAGCACTGCCTAGCACTGCACCATGAGCCCTGGTCTCAAGGACGCTGACTGGATGATCATCACCGAGCTGGCACTGCACCCTGCATTGATTCCATTTTGCAATGTAACTGCAACAGTTGGGACGACCGGCTAGCACCACCATGCCCGCTGCAACGAGAAAGGTACTGTTACCAAGTCTGTCCACGCTTTCGCTTTTGCCCATACCAACACGGTCAGCTGGAACTGTTAGACTCTGTTGTTTTCTGTATCGAATTGCCTAGGAGAGAGCTATCGACTCGTACGAACTGCGTTTTTGAGGTATTACTACAATTTTGAGGAATACTTGCAAAGTTTATATTTTTAAAACCTGTATGTTGGATCTTTATCGTTTTGGTGTCATTTTAGATATATAGAAATATTGGATATTTTTCTAAACTGATGTGGTGTCCTTTTGTCGTTTTTTCACGGTACTTCTGTTGTTTATGTGTGAATGCTTTACACACTGCCTCTAAGATAAGCCTGACTGCTCGTGCCAAGCTACCAAGGGGGTGAGCAGGAGTTATTTTAGGAGTGTAACTCTGTTACCCTGACTAGGAAGAAGGGTCCCTATTTGGACAAAGGTACCTACCTCTGCCAACTAGAGACCCCCATTTCTAACACTTGTGCACTATGTAACATTGTGTAGCACCAAGGGGGAACCCCTGCCTGGTGTTTGCCGCTAGTAATGTGCACGCACATACTGGATCTGTGCTTTCATATTATTTGCAGATGTTTATACTCATGATAAACACTGGGTCCTGTGGCACAGCTACCAATTGTGCAACAAATGCTGTGGCACCGGGATGCACAGGGGTTTGGGGCACTCTAGATCTTAATTATGGCTGGTTTTTACCATCAACCTATATGTAAGGTCACAGTTTTTTTTGCTTATATGAGGGCCAATGGGTCACTTGCCAAGTCACTAACTGCACGGGTTAGCATGACTGATGTAATTTGAAAAATGATACACAACAGCACATTGTGCAATTTTTATTTGTTTAGCCATGCCAATTTGATTAATTGTTGGATTTTGGCAATCATGATTTTTGCGTACATTCTTTTGTGAAAGCAGCTGTGCATGTCTATTTGGCTAATGGTCAAGCTTTTTTTGTAATGTATACAGTTTTCTATCTGGAAAATATGGTTTATTCCAATCCAAATTTGCTATTGAATAGCCCTCCTTAATCCTTCGAGTGATTTGGACTGACTGCAAATGGGTTCACAAAGTTCATCTTCATCTGGCATGTCTGCTTGTGTAGAAACCTGTCCAAATTTATCCCCAGCATAATGCTTTTTTAAGCAAGTGAACTGCTTTTGTCATGCTCATCAGGTTTCCATTTTCTGGTCAATTTTTCCTAATTAACTTCAGCTGGGATGTTAATTATAAACACTGGTAAATGACACACAACTTGGAGCTCTGCAGCCTGAATCTGCAGTGGAGAAGAACATTTCAGTTCTCTAAACGCTTCCACAGACCTGACATTTACAATCTCTCCAGCAGCACTTTTAGTTAAATCCCAAATGCAAGCTAGGAAAAAAAAGTGTGTGAAAGCAACTTGCTGAGCTGAAAACTGCAGCACTCGGTGAACCCATTGTGCTAAAGTAGTTTTCCCCAACGGCCCTTGCTCACTCAATTAACAGTCAATGTGGCAGACACCGGCAGTGAAAAAACTAATGCACTGTGCCATGATTATTGCACTCCTCGGAGCAGAAATTGAATTGGGGAATCACTTGTAATTAGCTCAAGCCAAACAGGCCTTAGACTTGTCTTACACTGTCATTAAAGACTATGCTGATAATGAAAGAAGTGCCAATAATTAGCACAGAACCAAGCAGGAAGCCTGGTACTTAAAGCAATAATTGAACTTCAGTCTGCTCTAATGAACGGTCGACTAAAGAAAACAACAAACCAGGAAAAGGATTTCACATCTCAGTAGCACGTAGCAATAAACATTGTTTTTTACCTCTTGGTCGCCAATGTTGGTGAATTCGTAATTTTTTTGAAGTCACTAGGGTCCGGCATGCTGCTACCAGTGTGTATGAACAACTCAATTGGTGCTAATATGCATCAAGATGCTACTTAGCTCCATATTGCCTCCTGTAAGATTTCAGTATTTTGCTCCTTTTTGTAATGGTGATGAGATGTTTTCGCAGCAGCATAAATCAATCTTTGTATATTATTTATGTTGACAAAATACAAATATTGATTTTTGCTGGAGCAAAACCGCAGTTGACTGCTTCAAAATGCATATGCAAAATAGCACTCTCGTACAGAAAGTGGTGTTAAGAGTTTTTAGCAAGTGATTACTCAGGAAAAACGTTTATATTCCCTGAATTTTCACACTCAGCAAAGTTTTGTGAAATTGGCAACTTCTCTATCCCTGTAGAGTGGTAGGGCAGCGGTACCATGGACAGGGCCTATGAACGGATACCTTACCCACAATTCCGTGTGGTCCTATTACCCAAGCCTCTGTTGAAGCCACAGTCTAGGGATGGGCAAAGTTAACTTACCTACCATAAGGGTCGAATTGGCAGGGCGGGTAATCTGCCATTGCACGAGGGGCCTGTGCCAGCAGGTGGGCTATTTATTTCGGATGTAAATAACCTCGCACCTGCCTGGACAAGTTTGACCACCTGCACTCAACCCAAAATGGCTTCCTCAGCCTACGAGCATAGGTCAGTAAGACCAAGTACAAAGCCTAGCTGGCTCATTATCATGTGCATTAGGACAACGGGCCAAACTGAGGAGTCACAGCATGTGGTGGGTCTCCTCCCATCTTGAGTGTCTGAGCACAACGGAGAGCGGTAGTGCTGTTTTTGGACATCACAGCCAGCACTAACGTTGCAGGGGGCAGGGGGGGGGGGAGGGCTGTGCAGTGAGACAAATTACGAGTAGTAGCCTTTTAAAAGGATGATACTAACAAACGTTTCATGAAACGTTATTAACCATGAAAGGGGCCGCTTTTTCTTTGTGTGCCCGGGCCTAATTTGAATCCCAATCTGACCTTGTTTACCACCTGCAGAAAGCGGATACAAAACTGTGGTCAACTTCACTGTTTCTACATCTGCATCCTGCAGATTAGAGAAACAGAGGAATGAAGGAAAAATGTTCAGCAGCAGAGCTGGAATGTAGCGCTTGACTGCCAGGAAGACCATGCAGGCAGGCGCTGCACACAGACTTCCCTCCTAGGAAAGTTGCTTTGAAGTGCAGTCATGTGTCCGGGGAGTTAGCATTAAGGTAAATACATTGTCCAGCCCAGGGCCGGCTCTAGGGCGGTGCGACTGGTGCCACCGCACCGGGTGCTGACTTCGTGAGGGGGAGCTTTGTGCTAGTTTATTTTGTTTTTAAAAGAACCTGCTGTTGCCTTGCCTCCAGCAATTTTCAGCCAATAATAAAAATGTCAAGATAACTCCAGTGATTAATGTTAGTACTGAGAGAGAGACCGGAGTTTTCTCTAGTGGACGTTTTTACTGGTGAAAGTTTTGATTCATCATAAGGTAGTGCAGAGGGTTAAGATGCCTGCTGCAAAGAATGTGTACCATGTAAATCACAAAGTGAATATAGTGTAAATAGGTCGGTGGGTTACTGCTTTCGTCAGGCTTCCTTTTGTTACTTGCAGTTTATAAATTAAAATCCTAATATGAAACACTGAGCTATTAACTGTTTTCAAAGAACTGAAATGCAGTTAAAGTATAGATTAGAGCATATTTATTTTTTCCCCAGGCTTTCATTATCCCCACAAAGGGTTCATTTGGGAAGAAACCAATTTTGATTATTAAAGAGAAGCCCCCAACCATTTGTGCTTCTCAAGACCAAGCTCCCTAAACTTTACGGTCAACCAGTATGGTTGACATATAAATCCTACCCATTGCCAGCCACCTACCCCTTGTAGTCAGTCCTCTGTCTTATGTAACATTTCCTATACATTGATTTACACACATATGATTGATTGTCTCTGTAATGTGTGTGCAATATAAAGTGCTCTGACACCCTTCACTTTTATGAGTGACACTATAAAACTAATTGAATGCATCTGAAAGAGCGTGGTTATGGAGACCTTTTAAGGGTGGTAGAGCGGGAATCCATTGGAGAGGTGGTCATTGGGGGGGAGGGGGCGCCACAAACATTGTCGCTATGGGCGCCACTAGTGCTAAAGCCAGCCCTGGCCCAGCCTCTCATAGTGCTTCAAAAGCAATTGTGCTTTTTTCCAACAATAATGGGATTAGCGGTAAATATACATTACATATACATCTTTCTTCCTCTTCCCTGTCATGTACAAATGCAGGCATACCCAAACTTTTCCAGCAGGCTTGGAAATTACACCACCACCAACATACAGATACCAATGCAGAATACAGAACCCAGTTCACTTTTGACTACAGCAACTTAATCAATCACTGATCTTAATGCAGCAAATAATACAACTGTGCTTAAAGACAATTGTTCCTGGGCACGCACATCCAGCTGGTAACACTTAACAAAGATTTAAGGAGATGCCCAAGTTGCTGCTAAACAACTGTCACTTATAGAGACATCATGAGCCTCTGACCAAGAAACAGAAAAGCCTCTTGTCAAATATCCTTGAACAGAGTCAAACATACTTCTTCCTAAAATATAAGCCAAGAAGATAGCAGACATAACCTATTGATTTCCAGTACCTGGGAGACATTGTAAACCTTGTAGTGCTGGCCAAAACTCACAACATGATTGTCAGATGACTGGAAAGGACAGTGTTTGTCACAGATGAATAGCAATGACTCAGCAGCAAACATCCAGCACATGTAATGAGCAGGGGGAAATCCCTGAAGGACCAATTAAGACTCTATAAAGCATCCGAGCCACTTTAGGGATAAATCCAGGACCTGTCCTTAGAATAATGAGTAAAGGAAAACCTCAAGGTTTCAGAGTCTGATAAACAAGGGAAGCCAATATCCCAAGACATCGTGTTGACCTAATGCCAAATAGGAAAAATCTTTTGAGAGACAAAAGCTATAGAGATATCTTCTACAAAGGCTCAAAAGGGAAAGATTGTAGTGCAGAGCGACTAAAAGTAGATTACAAGGGAGAGTAGCTCCACCTCAAGCATTTGGAGGATGAGCTGTCACAAAGCCTGTGAGAAGGCAAGCAACCAAAGATTCAGTAGCCAGCAATCCTTCGGCGTATTCTTTAATTACCAGTTAGCTGGCCATCGGACCATAATATTCCCAAAGAAAATACATCCTGGAAAAATTAAAGTACTACTGCAGTGTTTGGAAAAAAAGAATATCCAACAATGCAAGAACAAGATGTATCTCTAAACATGTCCGCCATATTTGGTACCTATTTTACACATATGGGTGATAGTCCGTTTTCTATGTCATTTGAAAGAGTAAAAGGACAATTGTTTGGTCTCCACTTGTAAACGTGATCAAGCTGCAAAGCGAAACGCGTTGTTTCCCTGCTGATTAAAATTACGTGCACAGCAATCTCCGAGTGTCGGAGACGTCTATTCGGATGAATGGAGTACTTTTGTGGATAAAATATAATTATATACAACATTGCTTTTTATGATATTTTTGTTAAATTATCCATTTCAAAATATTTTTGTGCAATTAATTTAAAAATAGTTTGACGATTGAGTATCTATTTTAAAAAGTAATTGTTAACTGTACTTAATTTAAACCTGTATTTCTTGAAACAAATTGTAAATTAAAATTTAATTTTAATAAAAAATTTAGTAGCAGCCTGTTGGATTGTGGGGAAAAAGGTAGAGAATATGTTTGTATGTTAAAGACAGTTTGTATAAATAATGATTTCTTTAAAATTACATCCCAGTTTTTGAGTGGCAATTTTATATTCTGTAAATGTTAAATTTACCAAATTTGTATCTCGTTTTTTGTGCATTAGATAATGTTTAATTTCTTTAATTACATGTTTAATTTCATGTGTAAAATGTCCTTTGTTTCCCAAATATTTCTAATGTAGTTCTTATTGATTACATTTTGTGTTGATTACTAGTTATTTATATATATGTTTTGTGTTAATTTTTAATTAAATTCAAACATATTATAAATGTATTTGTTTAGTATTGTATATTTAATTAAGTTTTATTTTAAACCATACATTAGTTGTAAGTGATCTGTTTTTTTAATGTAATTATTATCTTTGTTTGTTTTGTTTATTAAAAAATGTATTTATTAAAGTTCATCAAGTCATCTCATTTTTTTTTATTGGAAATATTTTTTAATCAATTATTTGCAATGGGATATTAGGTTTATAGAGGCATGGGGTGGGGAAGATTTTAAGTATTTGTTTGTGTATGTTTATTTTGTGTAATAAATTGTACATATAGTATTTGTACATTTTTGTTTTAAAATGTAAGGCTTATGGACTGATTACAAGCTCGGCAGTAAGGGAGCTGCCATCGAACCCCAGCCACCTAGTTGGTGGTTCGACTGCTGTATTATGATTCTGGACATTTGCAGAACCAAAGATCGCCGGAGCACCGCTGCCCCCACCACCAGCCATTTGCTGACGAGTCGGCCTCGACAGCAACATGGGGAAAGCAGCTACCAGAGGGCAGTACAGACAGCAATTCTTTCTTCTGAATTATGAAGTGGCTTTCCGTCAAGCCAACTGTGCTTCGAATTGGATGAAACCAAGGAAATGGGGTGCAAACTCACTGGTTTCCTTCTTTTCAGTCTTTGTTCAGTTCCCCCCCAGCAGCAACTTAATCAGGAGGAAAATAAACCCTTCATCGCTGAAATCCAGGCAAGTCTTTTCTCCCTTTACTCCCATTAGCTGGACTGGGCACATATGATCAGCAATGGAAAAGGGCTTGTGCAATATAATATTCCACTTGTATCATGCATGTCACACACCTGCATTACCAGATTTTGTGAGTTGCTTACAAGGTCCTGCACCGGTCCCATGCCATCAAGGAAACCACCGCCAAGAGACCGCCAGCCCGTTGGGAACATTGTAACCTGCTGGTGGTATATCATCAATACAGCAGTCATGAAGTGCCGTCAGATGTTGCCAGCCACAACATCATAATTCGGTGGGTGGGAATGCCTTCAGAGTTTTCAGTCCTGACACTGCTGCAGGATGGGAGTAAGACCACCAAACATGCAATCAGGACCTTACATTTTGAATTTTTTTATTTTGGAGTTTCATTATTGTTACAATTTTAAAAATTATTTTAAATACATTATTCATTATTGTTAATATTCAAATTAATTTAAAAAAAATTATATAAACTTTATTTTTTTTCTATGTGTAGTTTGTTCATGCAGATATTATGGTAATGTTTCAATAAAAGTTACAAGTTATTTTTTTATACATGTATTATGCATTTTTTGAAAAATTGAAATTTCTATTTTTGAGCTATTTGTTTGTATATGTATATTATTACTAAATGTGTTTCAGAAAATTAAAATTTAGCTTATAAATAATTTTCTTCAGGATTATAAATTATTTATATTTTTACTTATGTATTGTTAATACGTTTTATTTTATTTTTCTTTCAGTGATGTGAATATATCAAAATTGTCTGTTGCTTTTGTACTACTATTTACGTTATTGTAAAATAACTTAAAGTGTTCTAAGAATAATACATTTGACCCCTTTAGCATCCAACACCTTCCCCAAAATCATTTAGATTGAAGTGGGAATAGGAAATTTGTGTTTTAGGGCCTAATTATGGGTCTGGTAGTCCTCGAACTGCCAGACTCATGGTGGGGCAGTGGTGACCGTCTTCCGATTGCCACATTGCAACCATGGCGGTCATGCCACCCTGGGGCTGCCTACTTTGCCAGGAAGCAAAAGGCACACAATTGATGGACGGAATGCAGAACAAATCAAAACACTCACCCCCTGTCAAGAAATCCGGGTTAAATCCTTCATTCTTTTGCCCACCATGCCACCCCAGGTTTGACATAGCCATATGCAAATCAATCTTGACCCTATGCCAGGGAACCACCGTTCTCTGGCGGTTTCGCTATGGTCTTCAGGCAGTAACATGCTTGGCAGGATGGCTTTCGTTGGCCTTTGTCCCTGCAAGCATATTATGACTTTCCTCAGCAACACTGATTTCATGGCGGTAGAGAGCAGGTGGGTAAAGAAAGAGAACCCTTGTGCCTCACTACATGTGGAAATACCAAGGGATTTTTGCCTATGCCTCCAATTTTAAATTAAACACTGAATGGTTACGGATAAACAAAACTTTATTATGTTTACCCTGACATTAAATTATGTCTTTTTATTATAACTCTGTTATCAAAATGTTTTTTCTTTTTTCACAAACAAACAAAAGATCGCCTTCAACTTCATGTCTGGCCATATACAGTTGAAAAACAGTTTGTGCATATATACAGTGCGAAAAAACAACAGTGAACATGTGAAAAAAATATGCATCAACAATGGGTACGTGGTTGTGACATGGACAAATTAGTCATGGGCATTGTGAAAAAAATAAATTATAAACAATGAGAAAATCACAATCATCAATAAACAATTTGGGAAAAAGTAGGGAATTTTTCAAAATCAAATCCCAAGACCTGAGATAGAATGAATCATTACAGTTCAGGAAAAATTGCCAATTTTTGCACCAGTAACATTAGCATAAATGTCTGGGAAGGAAAAATGCCGATGCGTTTCGAATCCCGTTACGTGGTTTACAGGATTCTCATCAGGGCGGTATGATTCGGGTCCATGGGAACTATTTGTAAAAAGGAAAAGGATTGTTTTAGAAACCAGGGTCCTCTAGTCAAATTTATTACTGAAAATGTACGCATCTCTGGATACGGCATACCTTGTGTTGTTTTTGCCCAAGGTTGCTCTTGCTTATTGGGTTCGTCTATGCCGTGGAAATTGAACTGCAACAGAGTGAGATTAGGGTAAGTCCACCGCTCTAGCGGGAGCCGAAAATTGCTCACCTGAGGCGGTGTGTGGGGGATGAATTGGTTATTACCTTTGCTTTTCTTGGTCCAGCGGCCTGTGTGCCGTTGCCCGGGAATTTATCTGTGTGTTGACCTGGTTACATCTCTGTAAGAAAATTTACAAAAAATAGGGATTGGTCTCAGTCCGCTAACCCGTGAGAGCGGTGTAAACACGGGGTGTGGAGACTTACTTGTGTACGATTCTGCCGGGGCGGGAAAATTGTGTCTCCGATGTTTGATTGATTTCTGTTTTTGATTCTGGGGGGGCAAGGGAGAGAAAAGGAATCACTCAACTAGTTGTTGACTTTTAGCGCGAAAAGAAGTCACAGTGTCCTGGGTCTGGGGCTTACCGTAGAACTGTGCAGTTAGCACCACTCGTCAATCTCACTCCAGTACGGCACGCTCTGGTTGTAGGTGTCCACAGCAGTGCCGGTTCTGACATACATATCCCATGGGATTTGCTCATGACCAATCAGAGCCTGCGGAGACTTCTGATGCCTTCTGGGATTTGGTGTTTAAACGGGGATTGATCGGTCTTAAGCCCTATTGATTTCACTGAGACTGTTTAAGCCCTTATTGACACTGTCAAATTTGAGAATCAGGTAGGCCTCATTGCGCAATAACATGGTATCAACATCAGACTGGTGTTTGGAATCTATCCAAACCAATGTTGTCCATTTAAAGTCATTTTCGCTGTGGTTGTTGTTTACAAAATGTTCAACCATTGGCGCGGACATGACTTTTTTCTTTATGCGTGAGCGATGTTGGGTTATTCTAGCATTGATGGGTTGGCTTGTCTTGCCAATGTACACTCTGTTGCACGGACAAACCACCGCATAGACGACATTTTTGGTCTTACAGTTTGTAAATGCTTCGTGTTTCCATTTGATGCCATTATTGATGAAAATATCACCTTCCAATGTTGTAGAACACGTCACACAGTTGCCACATTTGTGGTGCCCACATATAGGTTTCAGATTCCACTGTGCTATGAGGTCGCTTTTTGGTGGCGGAATATGACTGTCTGCTTTTATGAGTTGTTGCCCTATACTTGTGTTTTAACGCATGGCGAAGATGAGTTTTGATAGGGGGTACTCAAGCGTTTCCAGTAAGTGCCAGTTCTTTAGAATGATGTTTTTGAATTGATTTGTGTGTTGACCAAAAGTGGTGACAGACACCAATTTGTCTAATTCACTTTTTTCTTTTGTCTGGAGTAAAGTCTCTCTTGGAGTTAATCTGGCCCTGTTTCTTGAATCTTTTAATAGTTTTTTGGGGTACCCCCGTGTGGCCATTTCGCTACAGAATGTTGTTGCATGTGACTCAAAGTCAGACAAGTTTGTGCAATTGCGTCTTATCCTTAGTAGTTGCCCATAAGGTAAGTTTTCTTTTAAGCATTGTGGATGTGAGCTTGTTTAGTGGAGAATTGTATTTCTGTCAGTTTCCTTTTTGTGTAAAATGGTTGTCAACTTAGATTCGCTGGTACCTACAGTGACGTCAAGGAAGGTCATTTTTTGTGGACTGGAGTTCAGCGTGATTTTGATGTCAGGGTGCCGTGAGTTTAGCCATACATGGAATTGTTCGAGTTCCGTCTGGCTCCCCTGCCACAGGAGCCAGACGTTGTCGATGTATCTCAGCCATTGGTTGATATGACCTGAGAAGGGGTTGCCATTATATATGAATCTTTCCTCATATTGTGCCATGTACAGCACTGCCAGCTCCGGCGCATAGGGACAGCCCATGGCTGTCCCTTTGATTTGAATGAAAAACTCATTTTCAAACTTAAAATAGTTGCTCCGTAGGGTGACTTCAGCCAGTGATACAATGAATGACGTGGGCACCCGGTGGGGCCTGTCTCGTTGTTCCAGGTAAAGCTCAATGACTTCAAGTGCCTCATCTTGCGGTATTTGAGTATAAAGCGAGGCGACATCTAATGTCACCATCAATTCAGTTTGTTCATTGAATGTGCGCCCCTCTATTCTGATGATGAAGTCTGTTTTGTCCCTGAGATATGATTTCACTTGTACGATGGAAGGTTTTAAGGAGAAATCGATATATTTGGATACCGGCTCAAGCGCGGAATCACACCCGGACACTATTGGTCTTCCTGGTGGTGCCCTTTCATTTTTATGTATCTTTGGTAAGAAATAGAGAACTGGCGTTCTCGGTGATTTCTTATTTAGAAATTCAAACTCTTTGGGCCCTAAGAAGCCTTCATCCAGTCCTAACTTTGTAATTTTTGCGATTTTGTCCTGGATCGCGTGGACAGGATCTTCTTTTGATGGTCTGTACCACTCTCGATTGTTAACGTGTGATTGACCTTCAGCAAGGTACATTGGGCGGGGCCATAGAACTACAGCAAGTGTGTCGTGTTCTACAACATTGAAAGGTGATATTTTTATCAATAATGGCATCAAATGGAAACACAAAGCATTTACAAACTGTAAGACCAGAAATGTCGTCTATGCGGTGGTTTGTCCGTGCAACAGAGTGTACATTGGCAAGACAAGCCAACCCATCAATGCTAGAATAACCCAACATCGCTCACGCATAAAGAAAAAAGTCATGTCTGCGCCAATGGTTGAACATTTTGTAAACAACAACCACAGCGAAAATGACTTTAAATGGACAACATTGGTTTGGATAGATTCCAAACACCAGTCTGATGTTGATACCATGTTATTGCGCAAGGAGGCATACCTGATTCTCAAATTTGACAGTGTCATTAAGGGCTTAAACAGTCTCAGTGAAATCAATAGGGCTTAAGACCGATCAATCCCCGTTTAAACACCAAATCCCAGAAGGCATCAGAAGTCTCCACAGGCTCTGATTGGTCATGAGCAAATCCCATGGGATATGTATGTCAGAACCGGCACTGCTGCGGACACCTACAACCAGAGTGTGCCGTACTGGAGTGAGACTGACGAGTGGTGCTAACTGCACAGTTCTACGGTAAGCCCCAGACCCAGGACACTGTGACTTCTTTTCGCGCCAAAAGTCAACAACTAGCTGAGTGATTCCTTTTCTCTCCCTTGCCCCCCCAGAATCAAAAACAGAAATCAATCAAACATCGGAGACACAATTTCCCCGCCCCAGCAGAATCGTACACAAGTAAGTCTCCACACCCCGTGTTTACACCGCTCTCATGGGTTAGCGGACTGAGACCAATCTTTTTTTTTTGTAAATTTTCTCACAGAGATGTAACCAGGTCAACACACAGATAAATTCCCGGGCAACGGCACACAGGCCGCTGGACCAAGAAAAGCAAAGGTAATAACCAATTCATCCCCCGCACACCGCCTCAGGTGAGCAATTTTCGGCTCCCGCTAGATCGGTGGACTTACCCAAATCTCACTCTGTTGCAGTTCAATTTCCACGGCATAGACGAACCCAATAAGCAAGAGCAACCTTGGGCAAGAACAACACAAGGTATGCCGCATCCAGAGATGCGTACATTTTCAGTAATAAATTTGGCTAGAGGACCCTGGTTTCTAAAACAATCCTTTTCCTTTTTACAAATAGTTCCCATGGACCAGAATCATACCACCCTGATGAGAATCCTGTAAACCACGTAACGGGATTCGAAACGCGTCGGCATTTTTCCTTCCCAGACATTTATGCTAATGTTACTGGTGCAAAAATGGGCAATTTTTCCTGAACTGTAATGATTCATTCTATCTCAGGTCTTGGGATTTGATTTTGAAAAATTCCCTACTTTTTCCCAAGTTGTTTATTGATGATTGTGATTTTCTCATTGTTTATAATTTATTTTGTTCACAATGTCCATGACTAATTTGTCCATGTCACAACCACGTACCCATTGTTGATGCATATTTTTTTCACATGTTCACTGTTGTTTTTTAGCACTGTATATATGCGCAAACTGTTTTTCAAACTGTATATGGCCAGACATGAAGTTGAAGGCGATCTTTTGTTTGTTTGTGAAAAAAGAAAAAACATTTTGATAACAGAGTTATAATCAAAAGACATAAATCAATGTCAGGGTAAACGAATAAAGTTTTGTTTATCCGTAACCATTCAGTGTTTAATTTAAAATTGGAGGCATAGGCAAAAATCCCTTGGTATTTACAATATTGTGGCCCTGCCTACCCTCCTTCCCACTGGGCCCAGCCACCCCTGTTTTTTGAATTCACTACATGTGGAGGCACACAGGTGGGCACAACATGTGCCACCCTGTGTTCATGCACCCCCAGCACGACAGGGATTTCACAGCCCATGCCATGCCAGAGCTTTCTTAGAAGTTCCCATTGAGGTGCCTATTTTATAGGCAACCCTGTGGGAATGAGAAAGTAACCACCTTTCCAGGTTTGGCAGTGCGACGGAGTGGCAGTCCCTTCACCGCAAAGCCAAACTTGTAATTGGGCCCTTAGTGTCCAACACCTTCCCCAAAATGACTTTTATTGGAGGGGGAATAGTACATCTTACCTCTTTAGTGCCCACCACCTTCCCTAAATTGGTTTACATTGCAGTAGGAATAGTAAATGTGTTCTTTTAGGTGTCCAACACCTTGCCCAAAATGGTTTATGTTGGAATGGAAGTAGTTAATGTTGTAAAATAGCTGTTCTGCTGTAAAGAAGACTCTTGAGGCGGAAGTAAGTAGTAGTAGTCTTTATTCTGTCACCCACTCTCCAGACTGCCTGAAGGGTCTGAACATTCCAAAGCAGACTCCAGTGGAACACACCACCAGGTAAGGGTACAGGGGGGTGTGCAGAATGTACCACTATTTTTACAAGAAGGTGTAAGAGATTCCAACACATCTCCCTTCGCTAATGAAGGGAAACCACAATAGAAAAAAAGGGGGGGGGACACCACGGAACAGGGGGAAAGGGGGGAAAGCAGGAATGACCCAGTGGCAAGGCATCCCGGGTAAAAATGCAGAGACCCAGGATGAACAGGAACAGGGAGGGCGGGGGGAAAGGACAGGAAAGTCCGAGGGACCTGTGGAAGAACAACAGGAGGGGATGCAATAAAGGTAGAGCCTGTAACAGGGTTTTGCAAAAGTGCACTAGTAGACTGCACAACTCAATGGCTCACTGCATGAACCTGAAAGGGAGAACAATAGATAATGCTCGTCATACAACCTTACACTTGTCATACCTGTGGAAAAGAAAGGCTAGCGGAATTTACTTGCATATACCAGAATCACTTGTGTTAATGCGTCAGACCCACACCTCCGCACTATGCACGCACCGTCCTGCAAGGGAAGGGGTCAAGGTATGAGGAGAACAGCAAAACACGGCTACTGGGCAAAGCTGGGATAAAGGATCGCCAGCCCACCCTAGAACACAAACTTGGAATTACATTCATCTTCATTGTGCACCACCCTCACCTGATTCATCTCTCCTTCTTTGCACACTCTAGCAAAGTGGCCTTTCTTATTGCATTTAATGCAAGTAATTGCGTGCGGTGAAATGAATGCTGTTGGCCAGGTGATTGTTGCTCCCGCACCTGAAACACTTCAACCCCTCCATAACACTGATAGGCTTCTACTTTTTTACTTCCTTGGACCTAATCTTAAGAACTTCTTCATCTCTGCACTCTTCCTGGTCACTACTTTTAATTTTGTTCACCCCACTGACAGGTTCTTTAGGTATACTCATTTCTAGGATGCATTTTGCCGTGTGTTCGATAGATTGGGCCATGGCGATAGCTTCCCTTAATGATGGATTCTTGGCCAAAAACTTTTCTTTTATGCGAGTACACCTCACAAGCTGGTCCCTGATGAGGGAGTCATTCCAGTCTCCAAATTGACATAACTGCGTAAGACCCCGGAGAGTGGCTACATAGTTGGTAACAGATTCATCCTTACCCTGTACTCGTGAAAAGAACTTGTGCCGCTCAAGTACTACATTAACTTTGTCCCAAAAGTGGGATTCTAGTTTCAGCATGGTGACCTTAAACACATCTAAGTCCAACTCATCATCCTCTAATTCTGGGTTGGGGAGGGTATCATAGATTTTCCTTCCCTGAACTCCCAGGTTATGGAGTAACACATGATGTTTTCGTAGAGCTGAAAATGTTTCACCCCCTATCGCTATGAGATAAGAATCAAATAAGTTGATCCAGTCTTTCCAGTGGATATCTGGATCCCCAATCTAATTAAAAAAGGAGGGGGGTGGGTTCATGGATGATGCCGCCATGGGACAGGAATACCAAGGCTTAAAAGAGGTAACAAAAGTGGCAGGGGACCGGGAAAAGGGGTACCATGGTAAGGTACTAGCAAAGGTAACCCTGTAGGATAATACTGAGGCACAGTAAGGAAGCAGGTCCCAGGAGGTTCCCACTGACTCTGACAAGTACGGAGGCACAGAAAAGCTAACCAGGTACCAATGCTCCTATCAAGAAAATAGAACTACCCACGTGCTGCAGCAAGGACCTGGAGTACCTAGGTGTCACTACTCCCCGCTGTGCGATATATTGCCGCAAATGCATGAAATACACCATACAATGGAACAGAGAGTACAATTTTGTGCAACTCAACACCTACGACCTGGTGCATACACATAAATATAGGTAACCCTTAGACATGGCAGATCCCATAAAGCGCCAACATCACAAAGCTTTCCCCCAATGTAAGAATTAGTGCATACAGTAGAACCTGATATCACTGGTGACTATGAATCTAAGCACCCTCTATTGCATATACCCCCACCAAAGTTAAGAGATAGAGCACTAATTAGAACACGTGGCATATACTCCAACCAAGGTTATGAAAATGAGCACAAATGAGTACATGTAACTACTGGTACTTCTGATACTATCAAGCTTCCAGGTCGAAATACCACTTGTTCATAGAGGATGTGAGGAAAAACACCCACTAAGTTGCTGCATTAACTGTTTGCCAGCATGATACTACGGAGAAGGTGTGCGTGTCACCGTGTAGATGCACACACTCTAAGCAAGCATAAGGAGAAATTGTCAGGAGGAATAAAGTTTACCAACACCCTACTTAATGTTGAACGTCACCAACAGCACTCACTGTTTCACTTATCTGGGCCTGTTGGCGAGAGCTGCTTTCCTGAAAAACAACGTGGGGATGGCCGAGATAAGGGCAGGGGGTCAGACGTCAATGGGGGCTCTGGGGCATAATAACACACTTGGAACACCCTGTAGCCGATGAACTGCTCCTTCAAGTGTCCAAAGACCCGAGCTGACACCTGAGGAGACCGAAAGGAAGGTCCGGTCCTACTGCAGCTGGGGCGCCGGGACCTGGCTGGAAGGACTCTGATGAGGAAAGGCGCTGTAAAGAGGAACTGACAACTGTACCGGTCCTCAGCGGTTGGGCGCCGGGTCTGACGAAGAGCACTCTGAGGGGAAATTGACGCGCTCTGTGAAGCTGACGTGCGGCGCTGGGTCTGACGAAGAGCACTCTGAGGGGAAATTGGCGCGCTCTGTGAAGCTGACGAGCGGCGCTCAGCGTGACAGGTTGCAAAGAAGTGACCCGCTGCGCCCTTCAAGGAACCCTGGTCGAATCCGAAGGCAATGGTGTCTGAGGTACGGCAGGATTAAAGAGGCCGCCGAGGGACTGTAGCACACACCCGGCTCTCCAACAACTTTAGGGGCAAGTAGCCCACCGGGTATGAGGCGGCTCACAAGCGCTAGAACACATTCGTGCTCACAAACAACTTGATGGGCAAGTAGTGCACCGGGATGAGACGGCTCACCAGGGAAAAAATGATAAGCTTGAAAGCATCAAGATCTTTCTTATTTACTAAATCAGTAAGCTTTTTACAACATTCTTTAATGGTTTTGGATTTATCAGAATTTGTTTCAACTAAAATGTTAATGTGTATCAAACAATTATTTCAGCAAGTCAAAGGAACAGTGATGGGTTCCCTCTTATGCAAATCTGTTCCTGCTTTTGTGTGAGTGGGAGCATGCCTGGCCTGGACAATGGGAAGTTTGTGTCAAACTTGTAAATATTGTGGTTGTTATATTGATGATATTTTTTTCATTTGGAAAGGTTCTGTTGATGATCTGAAACCATTTCACTATCATTTAAGCAATAACAAATTCAAAATTACTTTGAGTTTGGATTTCAGTAGAACTAAGAAAATGGTAGCTGGGTTTAGAACTGTGTATTGAAGAGAGAAAACTTGCTTCCCTCCTATACAGAATGCCAATGTCAACAAACTCCATTTTACATGCTATATCTGGTCATTTTAAGAAACAGATCAATAATATTCTGTCTGGTGAATTCTGAAGAGCGAAGAGAAATTGCAGTTTACACAAGGATTATGAGAAAACTGTTGGATGATTTCCTGGGTTGGGGAGGGTTATACCATCATGGTATTGGATTTAGCTACATAGAGAATCAGTAAAATAAACAGAGATGATCCATTGAAAGAAAAGGATAAGAAATGACTTGATACATGATTGTCATGTAAGAGGAAGGGTTCATCGTTATGTGTAGTGGTTATGTGGAATCCTATGGTCTTTGTTTGGGATTAGGTTTTTGACATGTGGAAGTTTTAGTATATTAGTCATTCAGAAGTGAGAATTGCTAGTAGCTGAACTGTATTGTGTACAGGTACTTTAGGGAGTATGTTTTTTAAAATTGCTGATAGTGAGCTCTTAGAAACTAGCTCTTGTCTCTTTTAAATCTTGAAGTGCGTGCATTACTTCAATCTCTATTACATTTTGGGGGAGGTTGTGTTCTCTGACATTCATTACAATATTGTTTTTCATTGTAGCTATCCCATAGCAAGTTTTGGATAATATTAAGAACATTTTCAATGCATGTTCTGGGTGTTTGTGCTTTGCTGGCTGTATATGTATCCCATGTGTGAAAGCGATTGTTTCCCCTTCTGTGATATGATATGTTAGCTGTTTCTGCCTTTCTGTCTGGAAATAGTATTATTTTAAAATGAATTATTTTGTAAAATTGTTTATTAGGTTTGCTAATATAACTTAAACATGTTTTCAAAATGTTTACATTTAATACATACTTATTTGTTGTTGCTTTAAGGTGCACTTGATTTTCTTCCATTTGTCTTTTATGTCATCGAGATTTAGGGCAGGGGGCCTTTTATTTTCTGTGTATGTTAAAATATTTGGTTTAGTTTCATGTTAAACATATAGGTTTGATTAGCCCTAGGCAGTGGTGGGGGTTCTAGGTTGAAGTTTAAACTAGAGTGGTTGTTTTATTTTTATAATGGTATTATTTTACCTTCTTTTAAATTGCCTGTAGGAATCTGGCTTTTTATGTAGTGCACCAAAATGTGGTACACTATGAAGAAAGTTCAGACAACCCTTATTGGTTTACAGGACTTATATTATTAATCCCAAATGCTCTCTTTATGGTAGTGTTGGCCAGCAGTTAAGGCTTACCAGATGGTATTGTTAAGCAATTGTCGTACACACAGAGTCTATAAAAGAGACACACACTCAAGATGAAACATGAGACCAATTTTGAAACATAACACAGGTTTTTATATAATTTGAGACACCAAGATCATCGGAATCAGGTCAGTAACTTATGGTAAAACAGTAGAAAATAACAGCAGTCAGATTTGAGGCATGAGCATTCACTGCACAGGTACACTTACAAACAAATCTCAGTGTAACTTTGCTGAACTTAAGGCGCTTAGGGGCCAAGTTCCAAAGACCCACCAACAGTTTGGAATTACCTGCCCTGGTGTGTCCGGATACTGGTTGCGATGGTAGCCTTGAACGCTATCCATTAAAGTCAATGGAGAAACCTGCAACAACCCAAAGGGGTGGTTGGCTCGTGAGAGTCCCTGGAGCAAAAGGGCACCATTGGTTGGCGCGGACTCATGCTGTGGGGCTCAGGTGCAGAGTTGTATTGTCTGGTGGGTCGCTTGCATTAAAGTCTCTCACCTGGGGGTCGATTCCGATTCGGGAAAAACCTCTCTGAAAAGCCATTCGGACCTTCTTTCCCGTCCGATTCGTACCGTGCAACGTCCCCCGCATGTATGACGAAGTACGATTCGTACCGGGAGCAGGACTCCGTCCGAATCGTACAAAGACTGTACGATTCAAATCTCCACACGATTCTCCCTCGGAACCCGCTGTACACGACATCCGTACGGTTTGCGGCTGGTTTTTCCGACTCAGCAAGTACGATTCGTGTCTGGTACGCACCGTACGACCCTTTTCCAACGACAGCCGAAAACAGCCGTTTAAAGCAGAGTTCGCCTCGAAACAGGTACGGAATGCCCCCCCGGAGTAAGGTGCGTACCCCCATGATCGCCGGGGTACAGTGCGCACCCCTGTGAGCATGGGGGGTAAGCACCGTACCCCGTGATCATGGGGCGTATGGACCCTACCCCATGTTCGCAGGGTGTACGGTGCGTACACCCTGCGATCGCAGGGGTACGATGCGTATACCCCATGATCGCATGGGTATCATGAGGTGTACGGACTGTACGGTGTGTATGTGATTGTGTGCTTTTCCGTACGAATCGCCCTTACCTGACGTGGACCGTACGAATCGCGTCCTCATAACACGTTCTGGATCGTACTCGTCGGGTCGTACAGCATGTGTACGAGTCGTGCGGTTCACGGTTTCAGCCTTGCTATACGTACGGATCGCGATGATTCGGACAGATTCACGAAATACAGATAGTACTACTCGACTCGGACAGACGGGTACGATTCGTACGGAGAGGGGTCCAGATGCAAATCGTATGGACGTTTTTTCTCCCGAATCGGAATCGACCCCCAAGAGTCGATCTGGTGGTGGGGACAAAAAGAATAGCAGCGCCACTCTTGGTGCTGGCCTTGGTGATGCTGATATCCCTCATTAGTATGTTGGTCTTGGCAGGGTTGGTTACCGGCCTTGACCCTTAACAAGCCTTGGCTGCTGCAACAGCTCCGGTACCCAACATATTGGTGCTGGAGGGTCTAGCGGCTTGAAACTTGCTGAGGAGATGGGGCTGACCTCTGGGTACAACAAAGTCCTTCTCCTGGGGTGCTGCGTCCTTGGAAGATCCAGTGTTCAGCAGATCGGTGTACCAGCAGATGCTGTCAAAGCCTGAAGACTGCAGGTACGCGGCACCTCCACTTAAAGGGAGATGCTGACTGGTTGGTGAAGTACTGGCAGCCCTCCAAGGCTTTAGGAGGATGTACAGCTGCAGGATGAGTGGAGCCTTTGAAAATATCAGGACAGCAGCAGGTGGGCAGGGTTTTGCGCCAAATCCTAGGCTGATCCACAGCTCATGCTTTCTTGCACTTTTGGCTCTTTTTGGTCCTTCTTCTGTTCCCAATTGAGGAATCTGAGGTCCTGGTATCAGGCGTTTTTAAAAAAAGAAAAGGAGGTCCCCACACAGGCTTGTCAGGGACTGGGGGGAAGAGCTTATTGAAAAGGAAGAGGTCCCTAGTAACAAGGACAATATGGAATACGTCCAGTTACTATGTTAACTATTAGGGGTGTGTATTATCAAAACAGCATACCATCAAGTGGGCGAGGGAGGCAAAGGCACAATGTGGTCTGTTTACAAATACAATGAAGTAGGTGGATTTTTCTTATATACACCTCAAGGATGGAGAAGACACAGTAGAAATGCATAGAATATCAATAGTATTGACTAACTCAAAAATAATAATAATCATCACAATAAGTTGTTTAGTAAAAGACTCTGTTTAGGTTTTATTTATATAAAAAATTCATTATGCATAATCATAACATTAAAAAACAATAAAAACAATATATCATTTTATACAATTGGATAAAAGTTACAGTGAAACAAAGAATCAAACAAAGTCGACGCGTTTCGGTTTTCTGATTATCACACCTTCCTCAGGACTGATTCTGAATAATTAAAAAACACACAGAGTTACAATCCATATTTTGAGGCAAGAAAAGGGACATATCTCTATATTGCACACAGTACTATTCCTATGATTAAATTCTACCGTTGTCACATAATTCTGGTCTTTATTTTAACAATTGTCTCTATCTCCATTGAATCACAGTTTGCTCTACATTTTTTCTGTTATACAAATAACACATATCCCATGTTGTCTTTTTTTATTAATAAAACAAGCAAATTCTCAATAGCAACTCATTGGGTAATATGTTACTCAACAGTACCCCATTTTTAACACCTCAATGTCTTTGCCTCTCCCTTGGAACCTTTGTCCAATGTTGTGAGCCCCTGTTCTTAGAAGCACAAACATTAGAATTATGTCTACAGTGTGCCCACCTTATTCCAGGTGGAGATATATCAACTGGAAAAATACTATTTTTTAAAAAGACTTCTTGTGGGTTCTTTTTGATGATAGACCCTTCACAAGTTGACCTTATGCAATTTAGCAAACTCTGTTGTCTCTGTATGAATAAAGGGAGAATTTCTATTTTTATTTCTTTAATAGTATTCCCAATTATCGCTGTTTTATATAAGGCGGACCATACCATTATTACATACCTTTCCAATACGGAAATTAAGTTCGTTGTTTTATGTACAACAAAAGGTCACATCAGTAAATATCTGTGGATGTGAAAAACAAAGGTACCCCTTAATTTTACATATATGCGGGCTAATTATTGTGACCTTCGTCACTACACAATGATCAAGTTTATATTATACCTGTGACTCAGATGTGACCTTCACTGCATTTGTCTGCTAGGAGGAGCCACCGTTTTTGTAACTGTTGCTGTCAGTAAGATTTCCTGAAGGGTTAAACACATATATCTCAATAGTCGAATGTCTCTTGCCCTATATAAATTAATGTATCAGTTATTAATTAATATATCACTCACCCTTTGGGATCTGTATAAGGATCTATTACTGGCGTCCTGATCTGCTTTCAATTCGGTCAGATCGTTGTGGAAACTGGGCTGATATCATCAGTTTCTTGTTACCAATAAATGTATTTAGGCATTATGATATTATGGCCCCAATGTCTATATTCAAGCACATCACAGCTCACTCTCTTGTTGACTATACTCTGCTCCTGTCAATGAATTACAGGCCACCTAATCCCACAAGTCATGTTTATTCGCTACATAACATTTTTTTTTTAAGACTTCATTTATCTCTATCTTGAGAGTAAGTACCCATAACTCAAAATTCCTTATTTTGATTCAGAATAAGGGAATAACTTCTCAAGACATTCTATGTTTCTGTGGCAAGGTTTTGACTTGACTTGCGCTTCTTTATTTCACCTATATCTTGATAGTAAGCACCCATAGCTCTATATTTATTACTCCGTTTTAAAACAAAATAACTTCTCAAAGAGTTCTTTGTTTCTAAGATAGGTGTCCTGTATACGGTAATTTTTACCCTCTTAGTTTTGCTCGGCCTCCCTGCTCCTATTTACCTTGCAGTTCGTCACCTTCCGCTTTCTTCGAACTATGTCGAACAGAAATGGGAGAATGAAGCGGCCTTCCGGGTTTATATGCTTCCTGTTATCTAATTGGGCGCCCGTATTGTGTAATGCTATTCGCTACCTTCCAACCAATCTGGGAAGTGTAGCTATGGAAACCTAACGCATTTGGCTGTCTATAGTTTCCTCCGTGCACCCTTGTTATTGGCCAGTCCAGTTCCTACACTTGGCCCTCATTGGATCACTACTACAAATGCGTTACCATGGGGAAATATGACGTTTGTTTACTCAAAGACGGACTAAATCACCGCTGCTCGTTTTATTGTCCCTTTTGTTTATTACTAAAAATCGCGATAACGATAATTCGTTGTGCCTTTGCCTCCCTCGCCCACTTGATGGTATGCTGTTTTGATAATACACACCCCTAATAGTTAACATAGTAACTGGACGTATTCCATATTGTCCTTGTTACTAGGGACCTCTTCCTGGTATCAGGCGGCCACCTACAAACTGTGTTAAGGGGATTAGAAGACAGTAGCCAAGGGGCTACCTTCCCTTGGGGTGTCTACACCACCAATATGATCACAACCTCTGGAGAGTGGGAATAATACCAAACCCAGAGTTTCTAGTTTCACTAAAAACAAGATGATGGAACCCTTCTTTCATTGTTTACTTCAGGTAGCCCACCTTAGTAGTGTGACTAGCCTGAGAACGAACAAGCTTTCTTAATAGATACTTTTTTCACCTTTCCCGGTGCCAAATGGGCTGCAGGGCAGAGGGTGGCATCTCTCATGTCTGGGGGAAGCGGGAGTTGCATATCAAAGGCAGTAATGGCTTTGAAGCCTCTAGCCTTGATGACTAGGTCACTAGCCATCCTGCTGGAGAAGGTTTGAACATCTTCCTCCAGAGCAGGCATTATTTTCTGACCTCTGAGAGTATGGGCTCTCGCCTGCAGGGGGTCAGAAACCTGTCTGTGGTGGCTAGCTGGATGATTTCAGTTATCCAGCACACAAGGATTCTAGTAGGATTTAGAGGGCACCTCTAAGGTGCCCACTGGATGCATGCCATGACAAATCCGATACTGGCATCAGTATGGGTTTGTCCAGATGAGGTGTTTGATACCAGACACCATTATTTTCAGTGAATACATTATGCATCTGGGTAAATTGTATTGACCAGTGCATATACTTAAGATGACTTCCTGAACATTTACAGTGTTGTGGTAGTAGACTTCACAGGGGCATATCTGCTTATGAAGATATGTCCTCACATATAATATAATGCATCCTTTCTTAGGGCTCTAAGGCCTGCTGTAGGAATGACTTACATACAGTATATGCAGTGTGCATGGGCATGGCACACAGGTAGTATGCCATGTCGTGTTTTAGAAATGGTTTGCATCGTTTCACTGTCACCTGCAATAGCAGTTTGCAAGCAATTTGTGTGTGGAACTCTAAGGGCCTTTTTCTGATGTCAGTGGGCACGCCACCAACACCGACATCTACAGAAGCAGTCCAACTGTCGGATTCTGATAGGGGGTTGGAGTCATTGGGTGTAGGGAGCAGCCAGTGCTTTTCTGATAGCGGCAAGGAGTCCGTTGGGGCATCTGTGGTACCGTAATCCCTACAATAGGGGCGCAGTGCCTGCTCAGGCACTGCCATAGGGATTACGGTGCCTGTTTCCCTATGCCTTTTCATGGCGGTTCATCTACTATAGATGCCAGGAGAAAAGGACTTTTTGTGGCCCTTAGCAGAGACCCCTCCCCCCAGGCCTCCACTATGGGTCCTGCGGGGTACATGTGGTGCCCCACAAAACATCTATGTATGGTGTGACAGGCACTGCATGGTATACCAGGCACATGCTCCATGAATGTTTAAAAATATGTCTTTTTCAAGATTCTCACAAAAGTGGCAATATTGTTCCTTGGTGTGCACAGGTCAAAGTTGCACTTTATCTACAGATAATGTGCAAACTCCTGGAGTTCTTACTTGTCCTAGAACTCAGTCTTGAACACACACATTTTTCATATGTGGGAGGGCACCGATAATACATGTATTCCTTTTTATGGCCATTTCAGTTTGTGACTGTAATCACTCTTTTTCAATCATATTTACCAGCTTTCTTTTTCTTTACTTAAAGTAAGCTATCAAACATTGAGTATTCATTTAAGATCCTTTATTCAATTAAAAACCATCCATTTTTCCTACAGACCCAGTCAACGCATTTCATCTCTTATAGGGACTTCATCAGGGCCTAAAAGGATTTCATACATATACAAGGGTCAATGTATTATACTGATTAAAAACAATTTTAAAATTTAAAATGTTTACATTTTTAAGTTTTTACATCTTCTTTTTAGATATTTCAAAACATTTTTTTACATAAAAACAATTAATCATCAGGAAATGTATATAAAAACTACATTTCCATGTCAATCTTATAAGATCATCCCATGTATAAACCCTCCTTAGTACCCATGCCCTTGGTACCAGGGGTACTGAAGGCCTTGCCAACGGTAGAGCAATTAGACATTTCAGCTTAGGGAAAAACACTGACACTGGAGCCTGGTTAGCAGGCTTCAGGGCACTATCATAGTAAAAAATCAGCATCTAGTACGTCCTTCGGTGGTAAGAATTAGGTGGACATCTGCTGAGAAGTCCAACTTCCTACAGTGCCTTGATCCTAGTTTATGAGCATGGAGTTTTTTTTCGATTTGTAGTATTTCATTTTTACTGACATGTTTCTTTAGTATCTGAGGATTAATATGTATAAATAAAACAGTGAGTTTAGTAATTTAATATATAGTTTTGCTCAAAAGGATGTTAGGTTACACTGTGGTTAAGTTGATTTTAAAAATTATTTCTGAAGTTGCCATGCTATTTTGCTGAAGTCTTCCTTCATGCTGTTTTCTTGCAGTTGTTAACTTTTTCCTCTGAAAAATCAAGAGGTTTTGTATTCTTTTCAAAGAGTTCACCTAATTAGGTTTTATTGGCCAATTTCTTTTACAGTAAATTGTACATGCTAATTTGCTTGTAGTTTTAGTTTTTTTCAATTATTTCCTTTTTGGGTGGACATTTTAACATATGTTGAATTCATTTTATTTATTTTACGTGTATAATAATATTTATTTTCTTGTAATGCTGTATGATTTTTTAATAGTACATGTGTGGTAAATAGATGTGGTTCAATATGTGAATATTCTTGTTTGTTGTTTTAATGTATTTTTAGTGTAGTTTGAGTATTGTTATTTTTTGTTTATAATAATAACAGCACTTATGATTTACATTGTTATTGTTCACAAAATCATTCAGTCCATATTGTGTGTTAGATATTTTTGGTAGTGTTTATATATTTATGTTGTTGCCAATATTTTCTGTTTCAAATTTGATTGTTATCAAAATGTGTGCTTTTTGGGGGAGGTGTGAATACAGGAGGGCAATATTTTTATAATCAATAATATTTTGACAATATTTTGGTGACCTGATTTAGTTTTCATCAATATTCCAGTCATGGACTCATCACAGCCTGGTCATATTCCCAAAGAACAACAGTTTTTTCACCACACCGTTTCTGAAAAGAAGCCCAATGACGGTCATATGCCTTTCCAGTGAAAATACGCTTAGAAAATTACACAGCACAGGCAAAAACCTCTGGGTCTACTCAGGTATTTAGGTGCCATATCAAGAAGCACATCATCAAAATGAAGTCTGTTAGAGGGGAGGTGGTCTTATAGGACAAAGTGATACTTGGAGAATCCACTCTGGAGAACACACCATCGGCAGAGTAAATTAAATCAAGACGTCTGAGTCCAGACGGGAACTTCCAATATCAGCACTTTTATCATTCTTTTTTTAAAAACATTTGTATTAAAATTTTACATAAGTTGGTACTGAATACACGGATCTGAAATTATAAGTGTGCACAAAATACAATATTATGACAGTACTTGAAGAACGCCATTATCAGGCTTCCATCGCTTTCTTCCCACACATGTACTGACATCATGATCACATTAATAACAAATGTCAAAGAGCACCTCTGATCATGTCTATTATTCACTTAGCTCCGGTTCCGACTCATCTGATGGCGCAGCACATATGTTCCCTCTAAAGTCATTCCACTTCCCCCACACCCGTGTCCATTTCTTGGGGAAACCTCTGCCAACATAGACCACTTTCTCTGCCACCATTGCGCCATCCTTGTCGCTAAACCACTGTCGATGAGTGGGGACTGCCTGTGCTCCCCAGTTTTAAGCTATGTTTGTTTTAGCAATCATAATGCCTAATGTTGTCCAATCTTGAACCGCGTGGCTGAGATCCGTTGGTTCCCAGATGTTGAGAAGACATCTCTTGGATTCCGGGAGGACACTAGGCTTTTTAGTCATGTGGTCCATCAATAGTCTGCCTTCTAGCGGTGAGATCTCTGGGAGGTCAGTGCCTGGTGGAATAGCTTTAGTGAGTGCATGTTTGATCTGTAGGTAACAGAAAATTTCAGTTGATGCCATCTCCTATGAGGAACCACTGGAAATGGTAGAAAAATAAACGGATGAATCTCCAAATAGGGGCAGGTCATGGCATATACCTCCAATATAACTATGACTGGAACTTGGTGCAGAACACTGAAATCAATAGATTATCTGCATCTGCCAAAAGGCCACGGTGAATGCCTCCAGGGAGAAGAAGGCGAGAAAAACAGCAGAACTCAGAAAATATGCTGATGATCCAAATGCTTTTGCCAGGGAAAATTGCTGATGACATGGTCTCCTTGCAATTGCACCCATATTCTTGCAGCTGCTGAGTTTATGGTCAGGAGTGAAGTTACCAGTGCACAAGTGCACCTGGCACAATCCATAGGTAAGGGTACTATCCTCAGGATTGCACCAACAGAAACATTGTGCTACTAAAATATTATGCCCAAAATACCAAGGACTAAGATATCAAGAAAGTAAGTGCATATAGGTAAGCATGAATTTACAATTCTTTATTCCGTGTCTAAGTACCTTGAAGATATATATATATATATATTCACAGAAAACAAAATAGGTTTTAGGCCATATATAGTTAGGGATTTGCATTTACAAAACCTTATTTTACTCGCATAAAACCATTGAAATTCACATATATAGTTAGATGCCCTAACTATATATCGCGCACCCGCAATCCACTGCTGATGATGTCACATATTACATCATTCATGACATGGTCAGTGACATCACTGATGACATCATCCAGTGGCTGTCTGTTTCTGTAAAGTTAAAATATGTCTTACATATTGAAGAATGAGTGGATGTATAAGTATATGGATGAAGGATTTAGTAGGTGCATGACTGACTGTATGAGAGAGTGATTAAATGTGTCTCACTGAGTGCATGGGTTAGTGCTAAACAATCTTAATTTGTGCATCATTATATCTGTTGTTCTATGAACTGCTGCATGTGTTGATCAGTAGCTATGTGAGTAACTGTATGGGTTATTGATTGGTTGCCCAAGTATTTGTATGGGAGAGTGTGTGTGTGTGTGGGGGTGGCTGGGAGGTGTGTGACTCTGTGCATACATGTGTGAACAGTTTATTCACTAGATCTATGGGTTCAAAACTGCATGTGGAAACAGCTGTATGGGTGGTTGACTGTGTACGAGTGTATTGGTGAGTGAATGGATATCTCAGTGCTACATGCCAAAGTAAGTACATATGTAAAACACAGTACATGTGAAAGTTCACATATATAAATTACTGTGTATAAGAGCCAGTGAATGTGTGAGTGGCTGTATGGATCATTGTGAACTTGTATCAGGGATTGTATAAAAGAGTAAATATGTGTTAGTATATGTTTGAATAAGTAAGGTGTGTATAACTGTATAGTTGAGGATATGGAGGCGTGATTGATTCAGTGCATGACTGACCAGGTGTGTGAGTAACTCCATGGATGAGTGACAGTCTGTGAGTGTCTGTTTACTCTGAGTGTATCTAAGGTTATATTTGAGTCTGAAGAGGTTGATCGTATTATCACATGATTGATGTCATCAGTGATGTTGTCAGTGATGTCATTTGAGTTGTCATCAGTGATGTCATTTGAGTTGTCATCAGTGATGTCATCAGTGATGTCACTGACCATGTCATGAATGATGTAATATGTGACATCATCAGCAGTGGATTGCAGGTGCGCGATATATAGTTAGCGCATCTAACTATATATGCGAATTTCAATGGTTTTATGCGAGTAAAATAAGGTTTTGTAAATGCAAATCCCTAACTATATATGGCCTAAAACCTATGGTTTTTTCTGTGAATTTCAATGGTTTTTTAATACCAAATATCAAATGCTGTCAAATGTCAAGTACATGATAGGTAAAAACATTTTCGTGTTTATGCACGCTGATGTGCTTTGAACGCTGCCCCCCTCCCCCCCCCTCTTTTCTCTTAGCAGTACTCTCTCTTTGCAGATAGTGAAGGGTAGTTAACGCAGGCCTTTGCCTCCGTTGTAATCCGTCGTGCCTGCTTCTCTCTCTATTTGATTGATTGCTATCCAAGCATTTACTGTTTTAGAATTGGTTCTCTTTAGTTCATTCTGTATTTACAAACAAGCACAGAGTCGCAATACTCTGTTTAGTCTTTGCAGATAGTGAAAAATAGGTTAAACAAACAAAAGGAATCGAGCAAAATCAGTAGGCCAGTAATGGGATCTGTTTTTGACCTCGCTAAAATAGAAACATTAAGAACAACCCCTCATGAGAAATACGAAACTAGTAAGATGAACTTAGCTCCACACCATGATGGCTGCAAGACAGCTCGACTCCGCCGCCCACCCCACCCCACCCAAAATAACGACAAACCCTATGCAAATATTATAAATATATACAACACACCAGCAAAGTAACAGGGTAAAACGTTTTATTAAATAACTATATACATGGCAGCCTGCTGCAACATCGATCCAAATGCCTTTTGGTGACTCTTCCAATGTGAACATTGTCCCACAATCCGTTTGACCTGAAACGATTACACAAATAAAACATTTGTGAGTTTTAAATTTCCGGAGAAGTATAATTCACCGATAGTTTTCTCTGTAGATCTTTTTCCATTAACAATCCCAGTTCCATCACCAGCCCAGGATATCACTACTGTTAGCTGTCATTGTTGCTTCTGTTTTAATAAAAAATGTTTTAAGGTGTTTACTGTTTTTGTTGCGATGTATATATTTATAAGTTATTAAAGTGTTATAATCCTACTATTTTTTTTATCGATTATTGCTGTTTGAGATATTCCCTGTCTACAAACAGAGAAGAATAGAAATATTCTGTCTCCCTTTGCAGATAGTGAAGGATAGGTAATGCGGACTTTTGTCCCCCGTTGTAATCCGTCATGCCTGATTGATTGATTGGCTGGAAATTTATTGTTCAAGGAATAGTTCTTTCGAGGTACTCTCTGTTTGCAAATAACGTGGAATAGAAATATTCTGTCTAGTCTTTGCAAGTAGTGAAGGGTGGGTAATGCGGACCTTTGTCCCCCGTTGTAATCTGTCACTCCCCACTGATTGAGAAACTACTTCCACCCGGACCATTTATTAGAGGTACATCATCTGACTCAACCGGAGAGAACCCCTAATAAAGAAGACATATGTAAAATACGAAGTAATCCCTGTATCCTGTTAAACAGAAACTTTAGCATGAAACACACTGGAAAAGGAAAGGAAAGAAATCGAACAAAATCAGTAGGCCTCTGATGAGTTTTTGACTTTGCTAGAAATAAGAAACATGAAAATGGTGAAAGAAGCCAAGCTTGACGTTACGGCAGCCACAAGGTAGCTAGGCTCCGCCACCCCCCCCCCACTGCTCCAAGCATGTCTGTCCCACCGCCCGCCACGCCCAATAACGGTAACATCAAATAAATACAAATCAGCAGATACCTACCCCCATTCCGGAAACTCCCGAAGTGCAACAGGTTCGCGACTACGCCCATCCGGAAGACGAGGCCTTCGGCACGTGTAGGGCGAGTCCTGCTGGCAGCCGTCGGCCGGGGAGGTCATCCCGCAAGGTGGGCCAGGAGAGGAGCCGAGGCCGACGGGATTCTTCTTCTTTCTTAGATAATGACTGCGACAACGGGGGGGATGTCTTGCATATGCCACCGACCCCCCCCCTCGTATCTCCTGGTCTGGCCCCGGCTTGATATGAGCTCCCCGTTCGGGCCTGAAGCGGCGCCCTGCAGGCCACGGGGGGGATGTCTTGCCTCTGCCTCCGACCCCCCCCCTCTTATCGCCTGGTCCGGACATCACGGATATCAACGCCAGGTGTCGGCGTGGGGTGCGCTGGGAGGGAGAGGCGGCGCGAACGAGCCTCTCCCCCCCCCCCAGGTGGGGGCCCCTCAGCTGCACCCCCAACGCTCCACTCACCCAACAAAAGGGTTCATCCACTCTTGCGATACAGCGACGCTCCACTCGCCCAACAAAAGGGTTCGTCCACTCTTGCGATGCAGCGACGCTCCACTCACCCAACAAAAGGGTTCCTCCACTCTTGCGATGCAGCGACGCTGCACTCACCCGACAAAAGGTCTCGTCCACTATTGCGAGGCAATGATGCTCCGCTCACCCAGCGGGGGTCTCGTCCACTGTTGCGGTGCAACAGCGCTTCTGAGTTCAACTAGAAAATGAGTCCTGCATCCAGAAACGTTCTCCTCAACTTTGAAGATTCTATAAGAGCCACGGGGGCCCCGACCCCCGATGGGGAATGACTGCCATGATCACCCACGGAACGACCACGACGTAGCCGCGGGACGTCGGCGCGCTCATGCCGGCGCCGGCCTCAGTCTTGAAATCACCAAAATCCTGCAAGACTACCAACTTGATCAGTTCCGGTGGGACACCAGTATGACCCGGTAGGAGAGATTTTTGCCTCCCACCCCTCTTTGACTGATGGTTCATGTCGCCAGTCCCCTCTACTACCCTTCAACGAAAACTTTTAGACTGCCGAAAGAGGTCCCGGTCCAACCACGAGTTGGTGAAGACATTTTGACTATACTTGGACCTTCCTGACCTCACCCAAAATGGCGCCGGTACAAATGAAACTATTGTGCCCCGATTGCTCAGCCTTGATATCATGAGATATGTATGCAGTTTTTAGCACATGAATTGATATGGGATAAGACTGATTATATGTTCGGACAATGAATTGATCCGGGATGGGTATTGATTATACGTTCGAACAATAAATTGACATGGGACTTGTACTGATTACACATTCGGACAATGAATTGATATTAAGTTCTAATGCATCATTGATTACTGTATTTATTGAAGGTTAGAATTGTCGACACTTTTGGTACTTGCTCACAATGAATTATCGATATGATTTTGTCGCACTTGTCGCACTTTTTTCTGATTATATGTTCGGACAATGAATTGATCCGGGATGGGTATTGATTATACGTTCGAACAATGAATTGACATGGGACAGGTACTGAATACACGTTCAGAAAATGAATTGATATTAAGTTCTAATGCATCATTGATAACTGTATTTATTGAAGTAATACTGATCTCTCCGCATGAAATTAATTTTCCACATGCTACACAAGTCAATCTCATCTGCCCAAAGTTCTTTTGCAGATTTGGGACCGTTTCCCTTGCCTCTGACTCACTTATTGCTAAGTCATTGGTGGATGTTTTTGCCGGTCGGGGGTTATCCCCCAAATCTCGAAGTTGTGCTTTAGAATAATTAAAAGGGTGCCACCTCTCCATGTGCCGATGCATGGTATGATTACCATAGCAATATTTTTTTTCGGTCCCTCTCAAGAATTTTTTTTTTGCAGATGAGGCAGGTAACGAACCTGGCTTTAACTTTCTTTTCATGAGAAGGAAAAGAAAAAAATTGCCAGATAAAATTCACTTTCACATGGGACGTTCTTGGCATTTCTTTTAGTTTTTTAATGTATATGTTCATAAAACGATTACACAAATGAAACATTTGTGAGTTTTAAATTTCCGGAGAAGTATAATTTACCAATAGTTTTCTCTGTAGATGTTTTTCCATTAACAAACCCAGTTCCATCACCCGCCCAGGATATCACTACTGTTCCCCATGTCATAAAACCTTAGGATGTTCAATAACTGAAACAGCTAATATGGGTTTACTTACAGGGGACATCTTTTGTTCTGTTTTGTAAAGTAAAACTATTGTGAACGCAAGTATTATACATAGTAAGTGTTTAATATAGCATTTGTCAGTCATTGGTTAAGCAGCTAGGACCTGTTCACTCTTGACACCCCAGGTGCTGTGTATGTTGCACTATAGTGCTGCATCGGGAATACGGACAACCCTATTGATGTTGATTTTTCATTATTGATTATTGTAAAGAAATGGCGACTCCCCCCTTTAGCAGATTAGCTAAATCTTTGCGTAATTTGGGCATAAAAGTTATATTATTGGAAGTAGATGGTTATAGTTCTGGTTAATTTCCATTCAGAATGTCCTACACAGCACCACTCTAGGTAAATATGCTGCCTTGGGACTATTCGCACAACAGACCGCTACTGACCATTGTTGCTTCTGTTTTATTAAAAAATGTTTTAAGGTGTTTACTGTTTTTGTTGCGATGTATATATTTATAAGTTATTAAAGTGTTATTTTCCTTCTACTTTTTTGTGAGTGCTATATATTTTTAATGTGACACATAATTGTGAAGACTTTGATGTACAAAAAGGCATCCCTGGAATCTTCCACTTCAGGCTCGGTCCCACACACCCTCACAGTGAGAATCCCCTCTCCAATCACAATACAGGATGGTTATCAGATTGCAGGAACGCGTGTAGTGTGACGGATCTCATCGGGTGGGGGCCTTGATCTACTGTAACTTCTTTGAAGAGGGGTGATTCTTTACAGTTGAGGCCATAAACTACATCTGCAGGGCTAGGTGATAGCCTGGAACGGGCCTGGACAATCGGACACAGAGGAAGAGGAGTGTCAGAGGGTGCGGTAGTGAATAGGGTGAAAGGCAGGTGTCGGGCGGGCACAGGGTGTGATTCTCAGAGAAGAACAGGGCAGATGGGAGGAGGTTTCTAGCCCATACATGAGAAAGAGACCGGGAGTGACCAGTGCGTGGGGGAGATGTTTGTGAGGGTGCAGACAGTGGGTCTGGTCAAGGCATCTAAAATGGCTGCTGTGCGCGACAAAAGTGTGGCATTGCAAAAAAGGCAAGATGGCGCAGACAATGTTTATCAATAATGATTTATTTATAACAAATAAAATATTTACTCGCAGTGACAAAATGGCGGTCAACACTTCCTGATTTCCATCGAATCGAACGTTAACAGACGTCACGCAGCAAAAAAAAAAAGACGCTCACGCACAGCCGCTGGAAGACATGTATCAACATATATGAGCCTCCTCAGCCACCCTCAGAAAACAAAAGGGGTCAGGATACGTCTCCCGTACCCCCTTATACCTAGTAATTTATTTAAATCGAAACATAAAATGGCGAATTCACGTTTCGCTACCAGTTTGCGAACCGAGAAGCGCTTCTACTGCGAAAAATCCATTTTTTTTATTTGCCCCACGGGACCCTTTAATAACCCCAACATCATTCCTAGGGGGTCAAGAGGGGTCTACCTTGCCCCCTTTCATTAAATTCCCCCTTTGTTTTTCTCCTCCTCTTGTCTCTCGATCCTACCGACAGACAAGATGGCGGCCGCACCGGACTGTTTAGAATGTTGACAGACACCGGACAGCCAATCAGCTTCGCTACGCAAAGCTCCGTTATGCGAAAAGTACGCGATCTGGAGCGCTATCTGGGACGCAGTCACAGATATATCTGTTTTTTAAACGTTAATTTCTCAAAATCCACTGGAGCACATATATTGAGACCCAGCAAAGGCACATCGGACTAACAGTCCCTATAATTTTGCCAAGTTTCGTGCAAATCCATTCAGCCGTTAGTTTGCGACCCGGTTCGAGAACCGCTTCTACCGTGAAAAATCATTTTTTTTTTATTTTCCCCACGGGACCCTTTAATAACCCCAACATCATTCCTAGGGGGTCAAAAGGGGTCTACCTTGCCCCCTTTCATTAAATTCCCCCTTCGTTTTTCACCTCTTCTTGTCTCTCGATCCTACCAAGAGACAAGATGGCGGCTGCACCGGACTGTTTAGAATGTTGACAGACACCGGAGAGCCAATCAGCATCGCTTCGCAAAGCTCCGTGACGCGAAAAGTACGCGATCTGGAGCGCTATCTGGGACGCTGTCACAGATATATAAATTTTTAAAAACGTTAATTTCTCAAAATCCACTGGAGCACATATATTGAGACCCAGTAAAGGCACATCGGGCTAACAGTCCCTACAATTTTGCCAAGTTTCGTACAAATCCATTCAGCCGTTCGAGCTAAAAGTGAGGCCAAATGCCCTATGGAAATTAACATGGGAAAAATGCGTTTTGGGACCCCCCTTTTTTCTCGGCCCCCCCTTGACGAACCCCCTCCAAATTTTCAGGGGCTGCTCAGAAACAAAATGTGCAATTTTCCTGAAAATTTCAGCCGATTCCATCCACAAACGCCAAAGTTATTAGACATAGAATTTTCAAAAGTTCCATAGAGAAATAATCCTAACTATATATACCTACTGGCGATCGCCAGTAGGTAATATATAATATATATATATATATATATATATATATATATATATATATATATATATATATATTACCTACTGGCGGTCGCCAGTAGGTATATATAGTTAGGATTTTTTCCCTATGGGATTTTTGAAAATTCTATGTCTAATAACTTTGGCGTTTGTGGACGGAATCGGCTGAAATTTTCAGGAAAATGGCACATTTTGTTTCTGAGCAGCCCTTGAAAATTTGGGGGTGTTTCGTCAAGGGGGGCCGAGAAAAAAGGGGGCTCCCAAAACGCGTTTTTAACATTGAGTTTTCCATAGAGCGGTTGGCTTCACTTTTAGCTCGAACGGCTGAATGGATTTGCACGAAACTTGGCAAAATTGTAGGGACTGTTAGCCCGATGTGCCTTTGCTAGGTCTCAATATATGTGCTCCAGTGGATTTTGAGAAATTAACGTTCAAAACAAGATATATATCTGTAACAGCGCTCCGGGCTGCGCTCCGGTCCGCTTACTTTTCGCGAAACGGAACTTTGCGATGCGAAGCTGATTGGCTTTCCGGTGTCTGTCAACATTCTAAACAGTCCGGAGCGGCCGCCATCTTATCTCTCGGTAGGATCGAGAGAGAAGAAGAGGTGAAAAACGAAGGGGGAATTTAATGAAAGGGGGCAAGGTATACCCCTCTTGACCCTCTAGGAATGATGTTGGGGTTATTAAAGGGTCCCGTGGGGAAAATAAAAAAAAATTGATTTTTCACGGTAGAAGCGCTTCCCGGGCCGCGAACTGGGCCGCAAACTGGTAGCGAAACGGGAATTCGCCATTTTGTGTTTCGTTTTAATTAAATTACTAGGTATAAGGGGGTGCGGGAGACGTATCCTAATCCCTTATGTTTTCTGAGGGTGGCTGAGGAGGCTCATATATGTTGATATATGTCTTCCAGCGGCTGTGCGTGCGCCATCTTATCTCTCGGTAGGATCGAGAGAGAAGAAGAGGTGAAAAACGAAGGGGGAATTTAATGAAAGGGGGCAAGGTAGACCCCTCTTGACCCCCTAGGAATGATGTTGGGGTTATTAAAGGGTCCCGTGGGTAAAATAAAAAAAAATTGATTTTTCACGGTAGAAGTGCTTCCCGGGCCGCAAACTGGGCCGCAAACTGGTAGCGAAACGGGAATTCGCCATTTTGTGTTTCGTTTTAATTAAATTACTAGGTATAAGGGGGTGCGGGAGACGTATCCTGATCCCTTATGTTTTCTGAGGGTGGCTGAGGAGGCTCATATATGTTGATACATGTCTTCCAGCGGCTGTGCGTGAGCTTTTTTTTTTTTTTGCTGCGTGACGTCTGTTAACGTTCGATTCGATGGAAATCAGGAAGTGTTGACCGCCAATTTGTCAGTGCGATAAAATATTTTGTTATAAATGAATCCTTATTGATAAACATTGTCTGCGCCATCTTGCCTTTTTTCCAATGCCACAATTTTGTCGTGCACGGCAGCCATTTTAGATGCCTTGACCAGACCCACTCTCTGCACGCCGTCGATTCTCAGCACGGCTCCCCACCCTCGCAAGCATCTCCCCCACGCACTGGTCACCCCCGCTCTCTCTCTCATGCATGGGCCATAAACTTCCCCCCATCTGCGCTGCTCTGCCCTGAGAATCACACCCTGTGCCCGCCCGACACCTCCCTTTCACCCTATTCACTACCGCACCCTCTGACACTCCTCTTCCTCTGTGTCCGATTGTCCAGGCCGGTCCCAGGCTATCACCTAGCCCTGCAGATGTAGTTTATGGCCCCAGCGGTAGAGAATCCAGACATGCCAACCCTCCCGATTCAGGCGTGAGACTACCTATTTCAGTGCTAGTCTCCCGCCTCCCGATTCCTGCAAGCAAAAACCTGATTCCTCGGGGGTTTCAGCTGACAGGGCTTGGTATTGTGTTACGTGCTAATTCTTCCAGGAAACGTCAGAGGGCCGATGCAGGGGCTCTAGAAGGGGTGATAAACCATTTAAGCCTCATTAACAAGCGCATGGTCTTTTAAAGATCTGTGAAGTACTCGGGGCGGCGGTGTGTGTGTGCCCTCTTTCAGGAGCGGGCGGGGGGGGGCACTGCCAGCAACTTGCCAGGCCAGGCAGTGTTCAACACTTGCATCACCCTTTCTCTGCCTGCTATTGCGCTCCATGCTTCGGAAAGGTAAGAAAAAGAACGTGCATTTGAGTTTGAAATGTCCGATCCTGTAGCAGTACACTTGCAAAGCCCACACATGACAATAACCCGATTCAAGGCCCCATTCACCCGATTTTTTAAAAATATATAGCACTCCAACAAAGTAGGATTATAAAACTTTATTAACTTATAAATATATCGAACCAGTGGGTCTGGTCAAGGCATCTAAAATGGCTGCCGTGCACTGGTGTGGCCATCCTACAATGCTGCGCCGAAAGTCGGCGTGGGGTGCCCCGTTGGCTTATGAGGTGATGTCAGTAGTGGACCGATGTGTGAATAGGTCGGAACCAGCACAAGGCGCCAAGATCCGGATGGCAAGTCCTGGATGTTGAGTGCCATAGTTGAGAGTTCTGAGCAGTGTTTGTAACACTGTCTGAAGCTTATTTGCACCTGCTGCAGCTTCATTATTGCCCTGGTGTGGCCAAAGATCGCCCATGACATAGGCGGCCAGCTCCCGAGATCCGGCGGAACTTTTTTCCTTTTCTTTTCTGCATCTTGTCCCATAATCCGTTTGACCTGAAGACACGACCAGGTCCCTGAATGTGTGCAGGGGGACGTTATTGATTGAATCAAAATGGCGGCTTCACACAAAGCTGACTCAAGCGTTGCTGTTGATGCTATACAGACAAAAATTGGTTTTCAGTTTGTACATTCTTCAGGATTTTTTTTTCCATCCAAGGCTGATTGAGAGTTTGTAGAACAACATACTACTCTTCAACATTCTTCCTAAATGTAACAATGTGAGACTCACTAGGAGAACGGCTGTTTATCTTTCCTTTCAAAATGCTGCCAACAATATTTTCTGAATGGAAGACACCATCTTGTAGCATAAAGGGCCGAAAGGGGTTCTGGTCTGGCCGATGGTTGGTGGAGACATTTTGACTATATCTTGCACCTGCCCTGCCTCGCCCAAAATGGCGCCGGTATAAATGGGACTCGTAACTCCTTGTTGTGTACTGGTTGAACAACCTTGATATCACGAGATATGAATGCAGTTTTGATACTCATGGCGGGCGGGGACGAGAATTGATTGAATATTTCAACATCCCTATTGATATTAAGTTCTGATGTGTTATTGATTACTGTACTATTGAAAGTTCGAATTAGCGTCACCCATGGTACTTGCCCGCAAATGTATATCTAGATAATTTTTTTGTAAGTGGCCCTGTCGTATTTTAATTACAAAATGTACGTCCACCGATTCCGCAACTGTTAGACACCTTAGTTCTTGCAACCTAATGGCCCGCTCGTTACGTTCCTCTACAGTGTAAATGTCTCCTCATCATATACGATTTCAGTTTACTCCGTGGCCGGCCCACGTGGTTATAGGCCCGTATTTGTATACTGACATTTTGACAATAAAGGTTTTTAAAACAAAACATGGTAGTAGTTTTTACATTGGTAAAGTTTTTACTTTTAGTCACTGTTTTCGAATCAGTAAAAGGCAAGTGAAATAAAGCAGTCCAATTACATGACGGATAAAAGGTATAATACGTAGGAACGCAGTAAAGATAAATGGTCAAGGGCAGTTGTGTTTTCCACTCCTGCAACATAAAGTGATCGATAAGAATCTGATAATCAGGCGTATCGGCGACTAAGACAGCAGGCCGAGCCTCTTTTACTCAACGGCTCCGTCATGGGACGAAGAAACGCCCTTTTTCTCGAAAAAGGAAAATATTTTACTTGCAGGACAGTTGTAAATTTTCCAGGAAAGTACATTAGCCTGGATCATTATAACATATATGTTTAAAAAAAAATAATGTTCGAAACCAATAAAAAGCGTAATTTTTAGGTCATATGACCAAGCTTTTCATCATTAAAATAACAAAAGTAAAATGAACCAATGAAAAGTTTTATTAACAAGTCACATGACCTGTTATGCTTACGTTACGCGCTGCGCGCCGCGCCCCGGATCACTTCCGGGTGCGCTAACGCGGCATGTCATATAACGCATTACGCGACATCGTAGGTCAAGAATATAGTCAAAATGTCTCCACCAACCAGCGTTCGGAACACAACCCCTTTCAGCAGTCCAAAAAGTTCTGTTAAATGACAATAGAGGGGACAGGCAACAAGAACCATCAGTCAAAGAGGGGAGGGCAAGTTCTTCTCTACCGGGTCATGTTGGGGCGCTACCGGAACTGATCGAATTGGTAGTCTACAGTGTTTCTGGATGTTTAAGACTGAAGCTGGCGTCAGCATGAGAGCACCACCATCTCGTAGCTCCGTCGTGGCCATTCCACGAGCAATCATGGCAGCCGCTCCCCACCAGAAGCCTGCGGGAGTCGGGGGCCCCCAAGACTTTTGTAGAATCTTCACGGCTGAGGGGACGCTTTCGAGAATGGGACTCAAGCCCTATCAGGGAAGCGTCCGAGTTCCAAGGTGTCCCAGGGCCATTTTAGTGGACCACGCCCAAATCTGAAGAGCCGGCCGCCATTTTGAGAGTCCTGTGGCAGTCGCCTATCGTTGCATCGCAAGAGCGGGAGCAACTCAACTACATGGTGAGCGAGACGCTGTAGTCGCAAGAGCGGGCGGTAAACAGCTGAATGGCGGAAGAGGCACAGTGTAGCAAAAGCGGGCAGAATGGCAACTAAAACGGTAAAGGGGCGCCCCACTACAGCGTGTCTTCAGGTCAAACGGATTGTGGGACAAGGTCCAGAATAGAAGAGTCATCAAAAGGCAAAAAGTTCCGCCGGACCCCGGGAGCCGGCCGCCTATGTCGGGGGCGATCTCAGGCTACACCAGTGCTATAAGACTTGGGGAGGGGGTCGGAGCCAAGTGTCTTCTCCGAGTCCGTGCCATCACACCGCCCCTCGGGGCCTCCGTCAAGCGGTTTAGGGAGGTACCATATCACATTGTTTTCAAATGCAGTCAGGTCCACAAACGACCCTCACTTACTTTGAGAATAGTGAAGCTGCAGTAGGTGCAAATAAGCTTCAGACAGTGTTACAAGCGCTGCTCAGAACTCTGAACTATGACACCCAACATCCAGAACTTATGCCATTTGAGAATGGCAGTGACATTGAAGCAACTCAGGGACCAAAACCATTAACGTACTTTCACGTATGAAAATCTTACTTGGGGAGGGGGCAGGAGCCAAGTGCCCCCTCCCAGTCCGCGCCAACTCACCGTATGTTTAAAATCTGAAGCCATCGTTCTACAAACTCAACCAACCTTGGATGGAAAAATCTAGAAGAATGTACAAACTGAAAACCAGTTTTGGTCTGCATAGCATCAGCAGCAACGCTTGCTATCAGAGTGCATGAATTTCATGCTCCATCGATTGAGCTAGCCGGATTGGGCAACAAAAAGTATAAAATAGTTATGTAAATAGTTATATAATAAAATGTTTTACCCTGTTACTTTGCTGGTGTGTTGTATATATTTATAATATTTGCATAGAGTTTATCGTTATTTTGGGCGGGGTGGGTGGCGGAGCCGAGCTGTCTTGCAGCCATCATGGTGTCGAGCTCAGTTCATCTCACTATTTTCGTATTTCTCATGAAGGGTTGTTCCTAATGTTTCTATTTTAGCAAGGTCAAAAAGAGATCCAATTAGTGGCCTACTGATTTTGCTTGATTCCTTTTGTTTTTTTAAACAATTTTTCACTATCTGCAAAAACTAAACAGAGTATTGCGACTCTGTGCTTGTTTGTAAATAGAGAAGGAACCAAAGAGAACCAATTCCAAAACAATAAATGCTTGGATAACAATCAATCAAATGGAGAGGGAAGCAGGCACGACGGATTACAACGGGGCAAAGTCCTGTGTTACCTACTCTTCACTATTTGCAAAGAGAGAATACTCCTAAAAGAAAAGAGGAGGGGGGGGGCAGCGTTAAAAGCACATCAGCGTGCATAAATACGAAAATGTTTTTACCTACCACGTACTTGACATTTGACAGCTTTTGATATTTGCTATTAAAAAACCTATGAAATTCACTGAAAAAAACATAGGTTATAGACCATATATAGTTAGGAATTAGCATTTACAAAACCTTGAAAATTCACTGAAAAATCCATAGGTTATAGACCATATATAGTTAGGAATTTGCATTTACAAAACCTTATTTTACTCACATAAAACCATTGAAATTCCATATATAGTTAGTTGCACTAACTATATATCGCGCACCCGCAATCCACTGCTGATGATGCCACATATTACATCATTCATGACATGGTCAGTGACATCACTGATGACATCACTGATGACAACACCCAGTGACTGTATGTTTCTGTAAAGTTAAAATATGTCTTACATATTGAAGAATGAGTGGATGTATAAGTGTCTGGATGAAGGATTTAGTAGGTGCATGACTGACTGTATGAGTGAGTAATTAAATGTGTCTCACTGAGTGCATGGGTAAGTGACTAAACTGTCTTAATTTGTGCATCATTATGTCTGTTGTTCTGTAAACTGCTGCATGTGTTAATCAGTAGCTATATGAGTAACTATATGGGTTATTGATTGATTGACGAAGTATTTGTATGGGAGACTGAGTGTGTGTGTGGCTGGCTGGGAGATGTGTGACTGTGCAGATCAATGTGTTCTTGTATCAATGATTGTATAAGAGAGTAAGTGTGTGTTAGTATATGTTTGAAAATGTAAGGTACTCTATGTTTAACTGTATTGATTAGAAAATGGAAGTGTGATTGATTCTTTACAGGACTGACTAGGCGTGTGAGTAACTCCATGGATGAGTGGCAGAGTGTGAGTGTCTATATTGGTGTATGAGTTCATATGATAGTGTTGTAAAGATGAGTGATTGTATGTATGAATGATTGTATGAATGAGTGAATCTGTGTGTAGACTTAGGAATCAGTGAGTGCGTATGTAGTAACTAGTATTGGTGTGTCAATGGTTTAAAAAATTATATTCTGTATTTTACACTGGATGTAACAGAGGTTATATTAAAGTGTGAGGAGATGCATTGTATTGTCACATGAATGATATCATCAGTGATGTCATCAGTGATGTCATTTGAGATGTCATCAGTGATGTCATTTGAGATGTCATCAGTGATGTCATCAGTGATGTCATTTGAGATGTCATCAGTGATGTCATCAGTGATGTCACTGACCATGTCATGAATGATGTAATATGTGACATCATCAGCAGTGGATTGCGGGTGCGCGATATATAGTTAGTGCAACTAACTATATATGGAATTTCAATGGTTTTATGTGAGTAAAATAAGGTTTTGTAAATGCAAATTCCTAACTATATATGGTCTATAACCTATGGTTTTTTCAGTGAATATATATATATATATATATATATATATATATATATATATATATATATATATATATAGCAAAGACATTCCCTCGTAAGAAGAAATCAGAGGTCAGAGGGGTGTCCAGGGTCAACCAAACAGCTTTATTCCGTCAGGTTACAGTGGCGGCGAATGCATTTCGGCAGTAGTGCCTTCCTCAGCGCCCTGCGCTGTAACGAGTCCATCACCAAAGTCTTGTTTCCTGCTCGTAAGTACCTGTCAACACTGGTGCCCCTCCCCTTAAAACGATAGGCACACCTTTGGTAGTTCAGGAAGTGGCAGGGAACTACCAATCCCAGAGTGCACTGTACCGGCGCTGCTGGGTCGGTTGCATGGGAGAGTGGGACAGACGGTAGGTCCGTGTTGACAAGGTATAAACACATGCAGAATTAAGTAAATTAAATCTACACTTACTTGTATAAATTTACCTTGATAATATATTAGGGGGCGTGGCTTGGCGCCCATGGAGTATGGAGGCACCTGGGTGAGCGCTCCGCCTGCGGCTTTGGGAACCCACCGTTCACGCTATTGCCCGACTTCTCTGGAGGCAGATTTTGACATCGGAAGGTGGCGGGCAAGCTACGTAGTTAATTTCGATGACCGCAACGGATGATTTCTTCTTTTATCGGCCTCAGTAAGTTCTCTTCGGCTGAATGCCGGCCGCCATTTTGATTTTTTATCGAGTGATGCGCGTGAAGCCCTCTTCTCCTCATACTATCAGCTGTTCTTTCACCATGCCTCATACGGCGGATTTCTCCCCTTTTAACCCATTCATACCACGATTGGGCATTTTTTCTTTTCTTCATGCCGCTTTCCATTGCTGATATAAAAGGTGCAAACTCTCTACATATGCGGCAGCCATTTTGTGACTCTCTTCAGCCTGCCTTGTTTCTACACAGTGCTGCTCCTTTTTTGCTGTTGCTGAGGGCATGCGGGGACGTTCTTCCTTCTTTTTGGAACATCGTTTTATACATAATACCTGCAATTTACCTCCTGATTCACTAGCTGGTATTTGGCTCTTCACTGCTTCAGCCTGGTATCCTCTAATAATGTACTGAACTTGACGATCCTGTTTCCTGTTTCCTCCATAACGCAGCTTTTTCCTCTCCTCCACTCCTCACGACTTCACATTGGTTTTCATATTCATTGGAACTTGTGTTTTTGAGACTACATCTTCGCTGTTTGAATCCTATGGGCAGAAATAGAGGTCACATTACCTCTCCCAATCTGAAGCACAATTTTGTCAAGAACTCGCTTTAGCCCAACTTGAGACCTCAAATTTGTCTCCTTCTCAGGACTCACAGCCCACGATGGAATTGTCGATGCCAGCTCCAGGTAAAGCCACAACGAAACGGCTGAAAAAAGACCCTCCTTCTCCACCTAAGTGACTATCGTCCGTCTCTATGGAACTTATACTGGCTCTCCGCTGTTTCATGGAGGAAACGAATGCCAAGCTAAAAGTCTTAACAGACAATTGGTCACAACTGGATGTCAGAGTCTCTTCAGTGGAACAAAGTGTCACATCGTTTCAAGAAACAACGACCAAGGTTTCCCACTTGCACTCACAAGTTTGTTCCCTTCAGCGACAGGTGGAAGAGCTTGAAAATCACAACAGACGCAATAATTTATGCTTCTACAGCCTGGTGGAAGGATGTGAAGGGAATGACCCAATTGCCTTCTTCAAATCTTTTTTACCTAAACTTCTACACTTACCGGAAGATACAGTGCTTAACATCCAACGGGCTCACAAACTTAGGCGGATTCCTTCTTCAGTTTCCACTCCGTCATGGCCAAGGGGAGTCATCATGTATTTCTTGGAATACACAGATCTCTTGAAAGTCTTATTAGCGGCTAGCGCTTCTCCTCGGCTTACTTGGTCGGGATCCTCCTTGTTTTTCGCGCAAGACTATGTTAAGGCCACAGCTACTCGACGCAAGGCTTTTCTGGATATGAGAGCTGATCTTCGATCCATCGGTGCCTGTTACGGACTATTCTACCCATGTCCCTTCAAGGTCACCTATAACAATAGAACAACAACGTACGACAATCCTGTACGCCTTCAAAGCTTCCTGAATTCCTGCAAGACAGCCGACATGGATATGACTGGTCCCTCTTCTTCTTCTTTTCCTCCTTGAGCTTCTTGATCTTTACATGTCTTTTTTCACCACTGTTCCTTTTTTGCATGTTCCTTAACTTCTATTATCACTCTTTTGTTTACCATGTTGGTGAATATTTATGGATGGATTTTATTAGAATTGTACTTCCCCTAGTTCACCCTTTGCGTTTTTTAGCAATTTTGAAATTGTTGGTTCTCCTGTTTCGTTATTTGGTATCCTCATCATTGTTGTCCTCCTGTCTTTGTAGATTTTTAACCTTGTTTCGTGGTGTTTCCCGGGCTGTGCGCCTCGCTGGCCCTACAGGTTCCGCCTGCTCCATGTGGTTCCACCATCCACCATTTCACCATCCCTCCCTTTTCTCGTTCCTGATTTCGTTCCTGGTTGCTAGTCCTCATTTTACACCTTTGTGTAGGTATGTTTTCCCTCCAATGTTTCACATTTTTGACATTTTTGACTTATCATATGTTCTCTCTCTTCCTCTTTTTTATTCATTTTCTTTTCTTAATGGGTGTCATTTCTTCTTCTTTTATTTTCTCTCCTCTTCTTTTTATTTATTTCTACCGTCTTGCCTACTTATTAGTGATAATCTTGTCAAAAATCTCCTATTTCCTTTTCTTTCTATCTTATTATCTAACTGAAGAAGTGGAGAAGTGTGGCTCAATGGTTAGAGCGGCAGACCCTGATGCAGAGGTCTGGCCCGGGACCAGGGTTCAATTCCCCGCCTCGGCGGGTCTTGGGCTCAAAATTCCACGGACCTGATAATTCTCGCCTCGGTGCCTATTCCAATCATGGAGTCCCACTCTGCAACTCTGGGCAATAGCTTGCTTAATCTCCACAAAGGCCCCCACAACGCTAAGGATGCCTGGCCTCCACCTTGGGGATGCCAAGGAGTAGATGCCTCACAGGGAAAGCCAGGATGGGTTCCACAGCGGTATTCGTACAAGCGCCTTGAGACCCTTGCGGGTGAGTAGTGCGCTATACAAGTATCAATTTACATTTAATTTACAACTTTCCTGATTTTGGGTTCTTCTTCTTTCATGGGTTTCACCTTTCTGATGTTGAGTCTGCTAAACTTAAGAGAGGTTGGGTGGGTGAGGTATTTTATTCTCCTGGTGATGGTAAACGTAATGGTGTAGCAATCTTATGTCGTAAATCCCCTTCTTGTTCACTGTTATCTCAAGATTCTGATAAAGATGGTAGGTGGCTTTATGTCAATCTGTCTTTAAGGGGTGTTCCAATTTCTTTTCTTAATGTTCATGCTCCTACAGGAGGAGACCCCGGATGTTGGCACTTGATGGCTACGTACATCACCAAATTCATGGATGATAACTTCATCATGGCAGGAGATTGTAATCAACCTCTTGATCCTTTTCTTGACAGGCGTTCTAAAGCCTCCTTTATTCCAAATAAACCCCATAAACTTTTTGCTCAGGCTATCGCACAACTTAAACTTATTGATGCCTGGCGCCTCTGTAATCTGACCACTAAAGAGTTTACTTTTTACTCACCCTCTCACCATTCCCAGTCCAGAATCGATTATATTTTTGTATCCCATAATATTGCACAAACTCTCAATAATCCAGAAATTGGTCCCATTCTACTGTCAGATCATGCCCTTAACTCCATCAACGTTGATATTTTGCCTAAAATTGAAGGACCCAGGAGATGGCGTTTTAACAACAGTCTCCTATTAGATTCTAAGTTCGTCTCATCTTTTACCAATTTCTTTACTGAATATTTTGAGCTGAATGATACTCATTCTCTACCCAAACAAACTATTTGGGGTGCCTTCAAAGCTACAGCAAGAGACTTTATAATCAGTTTTGTTGCCAAAAAACGGAAGATGGCTCGCAAATGCACTGGGGATCTTTTTCGGAAAATTAAGACATTGGAACACTCCTATTATACTTCTCACTCTCAGGACAGCTTGACAAGTCTTATTGAAGCTAAGATGCAATTCAATAAGAAATCTACGGAGGATACTTTCTTTTTTCTGTTAAAATCTAGTGCAAAACTTTATGGGGGTAAGAATAAAGCTGGAAACATTTTGGCCAACTACCTGAAAGTTAAACATAACAAGTTGAATATTGAATCCATCTATGATGATAATTTAGTTCTTAAGCATAAGGATGCGGATATTCTGACATAATTTTCTCGCTTTTATAACACTCTTTACTCCTCCGATACCCAACCCTCCCTTCAATCACTTTTGCACTTCTTCTCCAGTATACAGGCACCACATCATTTCCCTCTAGACTTATCCTCTTTGGAATCTGCCATATCCCAGTAGGAACTACTTACTGCACTTCAACATCTTAAGAAGGACAAAGCCCCTGGTCCAGATGGTTTCACGGTTGAATTTTACCTCCACTTCTCCAAATTATTGATACCGAAATTACATTCTGTATTAGATTCCTTTGTCACATTGGGCAATTCCGCAGGTTCCTTTTCTGATGCTCACATTTGCCTTATACCTAAAGAAGGAAAAGATCCCAAATATTGTAAGAATTATAGACCAATCTCCTTAGTTATTATTGATTACAAATAATGAAGGTAAAAACCGAGATAAGGAGGGGTACGAAGGAATCCCAACAAGCCGCTCTGGTATGTCCTCTGTAGGATCAGTACCTATGGATGGCTCCTGTTTAGGGAAGTTGGTTTCATGGAACATCGCGGGATTGAGTAGCAAGCTGGCAACCCAAAACTGGATAGACTTCATTAACGGTTTTGATGTATGTCTATTCGAGGAGACATGGGCCTGCGACCCTATATTTCTTCCTGGTTATCTAAATTTTTCAATCCCGGCTAGTAGAGGTGGCAGGGGTTGACCGATGGGAGGCCTTACAATTTGGATATGGCAACGGTTACAAGTAACAATCAAAGTAGTGGATCTGGGTTGCAACGACATCCAAATGTTAAGAATAGCATCAGAAAATGGGGGAGGGATAGATATCTATAACATCTATGCCAGGGGTAGTACCATAGGGAATTCACCCATCTTAGAGGCTTTGTCCACTTTTTTGGAAATACAGTCCTTGGGAAATAAAGTTGTAGTAGCTGGCGACCTAATTAGGACTTTCGAGCCGTTGGACAGCTCGGACCATCTCTTGGGGCAAGAGGAGGATATGCAATGGGGCGTTCCAATATTAAATCTTGCTTCGGTTAAGAGGTGGACAAAAGATACATTACAACTGAATGCCTTTTGTCTGGCACAAGGATTAAGAGCCTTAAATGGGAGAACGAAGAGTGATAGGGAAGGTGCCTGCACATTCGACAATGGTCGTAACCAAAGTTGGATAGATTATGTCCTTTGTAGACTTAATCTGTGGCAGTTGGTACGCGACATGAAAATTGAGGGCAGACTGGAGAGTGACCACAATCCTCTCTGTGTGACCCACAATTGGTGGTTGGCCACATCAGGGAATCCCCAATCGAGTGATGGACCAATGCCTATTATGGCCAACAACATGCGCAGACTTAACTGGCCGAGTGTATTGGCTAATGCAGAATCTATGGCCTTTATAAATTCTGAGGTGGATATTGCAATCACCGCTATGGAGGCTGCAAACCCTGTAATTCCAGGGTCTAGGGAAATAACTGACATACATGACAAGCTCTTTTGCCTTTTAAAACCGCACTTCCTGAGGCCCCGCAAGACAAATAGGAAACAACCACCTAAACCAGCTAGGTGGTTTAACCATCAGTGCAGGGAAGCCAGGCTAAGCTTGGAAAGAGCAATGAGGAATAGGGACAGGGCTGCGATTAGTGGGGCTAGGAAGCACTACAAGGCTAGTATATCCCTAGCAAAAAAAACATGGGACAAAAAGCATTGGGTAGAACTAAAGGAGGCTTCCGGGGCTAAGGACTCCAGGTTATTCTGGAATATTGTTAAGTGGGGTAGAGGTGGAACTCCAGACAAACCCGACAATAATGTCGCTGAGGGTGCATGGGTGGATTATTTCAAACCCCAATATGCCGAGACAACTGAGTTTAAGGATGTGAAAGCAATTTCAGCTGTATTCCCTATTGGGAATTTATTTACCCCTAAAGAAACCGAGGTCGCAATATGCACTGCCCCCGGGGGAAGAGCCCCGGTTTAGATGGGATACCCTCTGATGTTTTTATAAACGACAAGGCAAGGTGGGCCAGGTACGTATTCCTTCTGGGAAATGCTATCGCTAAGGGAACGGCTGTCCCTGAATTATGGAAGGGAGCAACCATCATACCCATATACAAAAAAAGGGGATCGGTCCCTCCCGGCCAATTACAGGCCGATAAGCTTGATCGCCACCGTCCAAAAAGTGATAGGGAGAATGGTGGTTAATCAACTAATGGATTGGGTTGATGAGAACAATGCCCTGTCCCCTTATCAGGCTGGTTTTCGGCGGGCTACAAGTACAGTCGACCAGGTGTTTTGCTTTGCTCTGCTGCAGTGGGGGACGGTGTTGCTTGGCGAGGGCAGCCTGTATGTTGCCTTTGTCGACCTGCGGGCTGCCTTCGACCTGGTCCCAAGGAGAAAGCCCTGGGCAGTTCTGAGCGAAATTGGTCTTCCGGCTGAGTTACCCTGATAATGAGGTTGCACGAAAGCAACTTCACTAAAGTCCAATGGGGTATGAATGGCGAATCCTCTGCTGATTTCCCGATCGAACGTGGAGTACGACAGGGGTGTGCAATGGCCCCCCTGCTCTTTTCCCTATTTGTCAATAGGATAGTGGCTCGGATGCTGGAAGCCAGTGTCGACACACCTTCGTTGGCGGGCCTCAGGGTTCCGATTCTGATGTTCGCCGACGATACGTTGATTCTATCCAAAACGACGGATGGCCTGCAGCAAGCTCCAAACATTTTGGACCTCTTCTGTGGGGAGCATGGCCTGGAAGTCAACGTGGTCAAGACCAAGCTGATGGCTTTTACATCAAAATGTAGACCCCGGTTAAAAATACTCTTGAATAACTTTCAGCTTGAGGTGGTTACTGTATTTACCTACCTTGGGATACAGATAGCAAATAATTCAAGATGGTCCCAGCATATAGAAAAGGTGGCTTTGAGGCACCAACAGATCTCGGGGGTGCTTAGGGTGGAACACAAAAAGTCGAAACCCAAGCCTATAAAACCCGTCTTGACTGTATATGATGCCAAGGCTCTTGGGTCTGCCCTCTATGGGGCTGAGCTGTGGGGATTTGGGAATCTTCTCCCCTTGCAGATATCTGAGAATAGGTTCCTTAGGGGAATCACAGGACTTCCGCAGAGTACACCATTAATCCCACTTGGTCTTAATCTAGGGAGAAGATCAGTTAGCAGCCAAGCGAGGTTGCGCCCGATTCTCTATTGGAGACGCCTTTGGACTACCCCGGAGATCCGGCATTATGCGGAGGGGTTCCAGGCCATAATCAAAGCTGACACCTTTCACAAGATAGTCTGGTTAAAAAATCTCAGGACTGCATTAGGAGATCTTGGCCTCTCTAATCTATGGGACAATCCGTCTGGGGAACCCTTCCCAAGTAAAAATATGATCAAAGGCTTATACTGGGATTGGGTAGATGGAAGACTCTGGAGTAAAACAAGATCTGACACAATGACGGGGCGTTTCTTTGACGTCAAATTGTATCCTGCATTGGAACCATATTGGGACAGCATTTCCAACCCAGGGGATAGGAAGCTTTTCTTCCAGCTAAGATCAGGTGCCCTCCCTCTAAGATCATTGACAGGCAGGTGGAGGAGTTCGACCACCTCTTGCTGCCCAGCCTGTGGTGCGGCAGATGAAAGTATAGGCCACTTTCTATTCTTATGCAAAGCTTATGCCACCCAGAGAAGAGTATGGTTAGCTCCTGTCTGTAGAAATCTAGGGACATCTAGGGGTGTTGAAGCACTACGAATACTCTGTACCACCACTGAAATGCCTATTGTCCTAGGAACAGCAAAGTATTTGGGGTGGGCATGGTCCGTTAGACGGAGGGCAATCTCTACTAATGTAAATTGACTGGAGTACTTTCTGTGGTTTCTGTGTAATCATACATCAAAGATTTTTACTGTTTATGTCTGTATAATTGTTTTATAATGTCGTATAATTAGGAAAAATCTTTTTTAAACAATGTATTTGAAATGTATGTTTGTGCTTTATGAGTATAATTCTCGAATAAAGCTTTGATGATGATGATTACAAATTATTTGCCAAATCACTTGCTGAGAGATTAGATCCCCACCTCCCTGATCTTTTAGAGACAGAACAATACGGTTTTGTTAAAGGGCGCTTTATTACTGATAACACTAGACTCCTGTTTAATGTCCTTTCCAAATCCTCCCGTTTGCAATACCCTCTTGCAGCGATTGCCTTGGATGCCGAGAAGGCATTTGACAGGGTTGAATGGACCTACCTATTCCATGCCCTTAAATGGTTTGGTTTTGGTCCAAAATGTATCTCTTTAATTTCTCTCCTTTACTCTAATCCACGTGCAGCAGTTTGTGCAATGGTTTAGTCCCTTCTTTTTTTAACTTAGGTAGAGGCGTTCGTCAAGGATGCCCCCTCTCCCCGTTTCTTTTTAATTTGGCCTTAGAGCCTTTTCTTTCCAGGCTTCGTCAAAACCCTAACATCCATGGCTTCCAATCTATGCATTCTCATATCAAGCTTGCTGCATATGCTGACAACATTTGACTTTTTATATCTAACCCGCATATGTCAATTCCTGCCTTCCTAGAAAAAGTACGCGAATACTCCATGATTTCTGGTTACAAATTGAACAACAACAAGTGTGAGAGCCTGCCCCTCACGAACTTTACTTTTAAACCCGACTTCAGTGCTTCTAATTTCACTTGGAACTCAGCTCACATCAAATATTTAGGTCTACATGTTACCCCCTCAATTTCGGACACGGTCTCACTCTGCTTAAAGAAGTGCATTCAAAAGGTAACCGATTTAACGACCAGATGGCATCCTCTTTACTTATCATGATGGGGCCGCCTTGATACTATTAAAATGATATATATATATATAACATCTTTATTTAGATATATAAACATATCTTTAAAAGTTTCTACCAGCACATTAATACAATCTTACAGCTTAAAAAAGATTAAAAGATGAAAGAGAATAAAAACCGAATACAATGTGGCTTTCTTATCAGTGCTTACTGCAGCATGTCAATTTGAAGGTTAGCACTCCCAGACAATGCCGGTGGGGTTAGGTACACATTATTCTGCACAGTGGTCCAATTTTTCTAAAAGCCTGTAGGCATACTGAACGAATTTAGCCAATTTTATGTTTAAGACAGTGTTCTCTAAAGACAGAGCAGCAGTAATGGCATGTCTGCAAGTCCGAACTCCCAACCTGTTCCATTCCGGCCTGAGTAGGCGTCTGCGTTGGGACATGAAGAAGGGGCATATACAGAGCACATGCAAAAAGGTTTCATTAGCTGATCCGCATCCTCTGCACGTTTGATCAGCCCTTTTTTGGCGCCATACAGGGAGATTTTGTAGGAAGCGCCAATCTCCAAGTCTTAGGGCGAACAGGCATCGCTTTAGATGATAAAAGAATGTTATCGAAAGATAATTGGCCGGATAAAGTCGTTTATAGGAGTTGGCTACTGCCCAAGCATGGCTGCGTTTCGCAAGGAGAGCTTTGTCCGTGATCAGGGATTTCAGTCTTATAGCTTTTTTAATTGTATTTTTGAAGGCAGTCTGGCTTGGGTTGAGGGCCCAGAGATCCGCAGCAGACGTTTGTTGGATGTAATCATTTAGGAGGCGGCCATATATTCCTCCCGGATTGCTCACACTAATTTCATTCCAGACCAAGAATTCCAAGGTGTCAGCTTCTGCCTTCCTTAATTTGTGGATCAGATTAAGATATGAGCCAACATCAGAGGATTCATAGTTAGTTAAGCCCAGCTCTAGTCTAACCTGTGCTGGCGAGGAGGAACTCGGCAAGTGGAGCAGTTTTTTGTAGAGTTTGGTTGTCAGTTTGTTTAGAGACTTGTTCATTTTTCCCTTGAAGATCTCTATACCGTACGAAAGTGTGGGGCCGATCTTTGCTCTAAACACTTCCAGTAAGGGCAAAACCGTGGGACCTGAGAGTCTCCTCGATAGCTTAGCCAGGGATATCATTAACACTGTTGCCTTGGCTGCAATCACAGTACTCTGTTTGGTGAAACTGCCCCTGGAATCCAAATGGACCCCTAGGTATTTGTACGATTGGTACGATTGAAATGCTTTCTTTGTTTATTGTCCAGCCTCCACCGCTGTAGCGTTTTTTTCCAAACGGGACAACCATAGTTTTTTTCATGTTTATTTCTAATTGGTTGTTGACCGTGTATTGCATTAAGGCATCCAGAAGTCTCTGTAGCCTCACTCTGGTGAGACTGAACAGTGCCAAGTCATTGGCATATAAAAGATTGCATAATGCTGTGCCACCTACTTTTGGTGGATGACTGATTACTTCCTCTAGCGTGCTTGATAGATCCGCTATAAATAGATTGAAGAGGAGGGGAGCCAGCACGCATCCTTGTTTTACACCACAAGAGGTCCAGATTTTCCGGGAGAGATGCGCGCCAGACCCTAGCTTCACTCGGACCCATGTATTGGAGTACAGCAGGATAATGGGATTCAAGATGTTGTCTGGGATTCCCCACTGCTTCAGTTTTTGCCACAGCGCTGCCCTAGGCACCCTGTCAAAAGCTGCTTTGAAGTCGACAAAGCAGCAAAAAAGCGACCTGGAATTTGTGAGGGCTTTGTCGATGAGGGTGGAGGTTGCCAGTAAGTTTGTCAATGTTCCTGATTTGGCAACAAACCCTGTCTGATTGAAAGGAATCGGATTTTTTTCCTTTGCCCATTGTCTAAGATCCTCCAGGATGAGGCCTGCAAAATGTTTTGCTTCTTTGTCCAACAGGGCAATTAATCTATAGTTGTTTGGGTTTCCTCGTGGACCGGCTTTATAGATGGGATGGATAATAGCACCTCTCCAGGAATCCGGGATCGTTTGGTGGTTCAGGGAGTAGTTAAAAAGATTTAATAGCACTTTGGACCAGAAAGGGATGTCGGACTTGAATAGCATCTGCGGCAGGCCATTCGGGCCTGGTGCTCCATCTTGTCTCCCTTTGGTCAGAGCATTGACTACTCTTTCTTCTGACAGTACCTCAAGTGAGGAAGGCCCCTGCATTTGATCGAGTGGAGGATTCAGTGTTGTACCTGTGCCAGTGTCAGAGACCCGTGTTAATCCAGGGCAATCAGGATTGTCTTGTGCCTGGAAATGCTCTGTTAGGTACAAGATCCAGTCTGCTTCCTGGATGTTCGCTGATCCGAAGGATGTTGTATTCCGATCGATGTTGTTAATGAGTGACCAAAATGACTTTGAATTTTGTTGTTTGCTTTCCTATACCAGTTTAACCCAGAATCGAGCTTCCTGATCCTTTCTCTCTTGGGTAACTGCCCTCCTAAATGCCTTTTGGGCTTGACGATATGTGTCGAGGAGGCTGCTGTTCTCTGGAGATTTTAAGAACAACCTCAATGCGTTGTTTCTCGTTCTCTTTAATGTTTTTATCATGGGGAGTGCTGTTGCTCCTACTGGTGGTGTATGGTTTGGACCCTGCCTTGTCGCTGGATATAGTCTGATCAGATGTGTACATAGCTGCGACCATGTTGCTGTTGGAGAGGCCTTTTGGTCAAGAGCACACATGATAAAATCCTTGCTTGTATTTAGGATGCACTGTCCATTAGACTCACTCCATTTCAGGCATTTTAGGTTGTCGGAATGTATTCCTTTGTATGTAAATGGTGCCTTTTTATAGAGGACTAAATTTGCGGCAAAGTAAACGACCAATGGCCTGTGGTCGCTCTCAAGTCTTGGCAGGACGGAAAAGCTGGCCAGATTGGACAGCAATTCCGAGTTGCAAATAGCGAAATCCAGGTAGGATTTTGTTCTTCCATTTGACCAGGTCCAGTTTGGGGGGGAATCGCTTGCTGATCTTCCATTTACCACCAGATACCCTGCGTTGTAAAGTCTCAACACAGTGGTCTCGCCTAATGTATTGGAAGTTTGCATGGGGGGTTTAGATTGGGGGAGATCCTCAATAATGCTGGTCAGATTAGGTCCGTCTAAGTCTGCTGTATTCCCCTGGAAAAGGTTCGTGTTAAAATCTCCAGTGATGATGCAGTCCGAGTTGGGATATTCTGTGGCTATATCAATCATTGTTTCGCAAAATCTGGCTAGGTGGTCTTTTTTTGTGCGGGTGTTAGGATTGATATACACATTTATGAGTAGGAGCAATCGCTGTCTGTTCCGTAATTTGATTTTGACCCACAGTAGCAGTCTTCTTTCAGGTTAAGTGGACTCAATTCACCTTTTAGGTCGTTGGATATGTATAAGGAAAGCCCGCCTTTAGGGTGGCCGAAGCGGCTGTCCCTCTGTGCCTGCTTCCGATATTCAATGAATCCTTCAATGGGGCGACCCTCTAGCTCCCAGGTTTCCTGCAGGGCAATTGCCACGTGTTCCCCCAGGAAAGACATAGTGTCTTCATTTTGGATTTTATGGTGTAGGCCGCAGATGTTCCATGAGCGCAGTGAGAAAAGTGGTTCCACCTTGCCACTGGCCTCACTGTGCTGTTGTACCCCTGGCGGAGGGAGTGGTTTTAGTGCCTTGTGTGTTTTTGCTGGTGGGCCTGTCACAGGTGGTCAGTTTCTGCTTTTGGTGGCCAGTGCTGCTGGCAGCCATCCCCAGGCGTGATCTAGTTCGTTGTTTGTCGCCGCTTTTTCAGGGCATTTAAGTTCTGTATCTAGCCCTGAGGCATTTTTTAGAACAGAAAACGGCCTCCCATTCTCTGAATGTTTGGTGCAGGCCGGCTTGTTGGATGTAGTTACTCCTGATAGCAGTGTGATTGGATACCCTGGCGTTGAGTAGGGGTGCACTCTAATCCCCCAATTCCGCAGTGTGGCCTTGTGTTCGAGAAAGGCTCCTGCCCAGCCTGCCTGCGTGAAAGTAACAACAGTGACCTCAGAGGTTTGGTTTCCTCGTGGAGGAAGAAATTCAATGGATTCAATGTTGTTCGTATCCAGTCCCACAAGCCCCGGTATGCCTTCCGCTAATTTCAGCAGATTTGATCTGTTGAGAATGTCGTGCCGCCCCTTAGATTTGTACTCTGGGGCTAATAAAATCCGATGACACGATTGGTTTTCACTTCGCGGCTCAGGTGCAGTTGTGTGATTGGGGATCAGTTTTTCGATTGTTGCATCAAATCTGTTTTGATATGGCATCTGTGGTGGTTGGAAGGGAGCCTGTTTTGATTATGAAGTATGTCTGATCCGGGCAGCTATGTCATTGCAAATGGTTTTAGTAAGACTCAGTTTTGCCGTTGTTTTTTCATTCTCAGAAGGGCGGAGATCCATTAAAGGCTGAGATTTTCCTGCCGCTGTCTCTTGGCCAGAGTTGCTTGACCTGATTGGACTCACCCTTGTGCTTGACCTAACTGGACTCACCCTTGTGCTTGTTGCAGGATCACTGCCCTCTGTTTTCATTGCCAGGGCAATTGTTTATGTACTTAGGCTCTGAGGGCTCCTCGCCGGTTGTTGAATGGGTAAGTCCACAGTTGGTCCATTCGAGGTTGTTGTTGGGTTTGTTGTCGGTACCTCTGTGTTGGGGTCTAGAGAGGATTTTTTGTTTTCGACTATCGAGAAGATAAGAAAAGAGGTTCTGATGGGCCAAGTTGGAGTTAGGCCTGAGTTTATTCCTTGCTTTTCGTTGACGTTTGCGCTCTCTTTTGCTGCACGGGGGAATCGGCCTGGGAGAAACCAGGACTGAAGGAACGGGCGAAGAATCAGGACTGTTGTTTCGTCCGTCCTCAGATTTGACATACTGGTTTATAGGCCCGGTTGATGATGGAAAAGTGCAGTTTTCAACCGTCGGGGTTGGATTTATTAGGGCGCTATGGGAATGATCATTCGTCGATGGAAGGCGGTTAGTGGATCTTTTAGTATCCGCTTCTTCTTCCTTTGTTTTTGTGTTCTTGTTTCCACAGTCCTTCTGTGGTTTGTCTTGTTCTTGATGTTTAGCAGGTTGCAATATGGCTGACACGTTGCCCCCCCTCAACTGCTTTACTTCCCGAATAACTGTGGAGAGGCAGTCTGGGAGCAGGGAAAGGGAGTTGATAATTGGAGAGCAGCAGCACGTTGGTTGTACTAGGTTTGCGGATGCTTGCGCTCTTAAGATTAATGAATTCAATTGATCTAGTTTGCCGTCAATCCCTGACGTAAAGAGTGCCAAGGTGTTTAATAGATCCACTTGGACCTCTAATTTTATTGAATGATAGTTAAGAGCGGTCACAATTTGTTGGAGGGTCTGCAGTAGTTGGGGCCAAGCGCTGGTCGTAGTGTCCTCTTCTGTGTTCGGTTTGTCATATAGAGTGAGACTCGGGTTTGGGGAATTTGAGGTGGTTTTAAAGAGAAATGACAAATTCGGCGTGGGTTGATCCTTTGCTGCCTTCTGTGCTGATTTGCCTTGACATAGAGCTCTTATTTGGCCGGAGGGTGAAGATAACTTGTGTAATGGACTTGCGTCTGTTGGTTCTGTTAATGTTTTTGTTGTTGGTGAAGGTAGCGAGTTTGGAGGTTGCCAGCTACCATTAAATTGCGGTGGCCCATGGATTTGGGCCGTCGTTGTTTGCTGTAGAAAGCCCGTGAGTGGCTTAATCGGAAAATGTGGAAGTTGTAGCAACAAGGGAGAGGCTTCTATTGAATGCATTATGTCTTCCAGCTGTGATTGCGGTGGAGGGGCAGTCCCGTTATCGTCTGCCAGAGGGGTGGAGGGTTTCTCCGGAATAAGAGAAACTGTTTGGGTGATTTCCCTGTTTTGGTTGGTACAGGAGGACCCGAAAAAATAAATTTCTGGCGGCTCTTTTGCTGGCATTGTGTTGAATACCCAATTTTTCGGTGCTGCTTTAAGGTCAAACCCTAGGAGGTCGGAGGTTGTAAAGGTAGTTGCCTCCAAGGCTTGCGGGTATTGCTCTGATTGTTGTAATAATTCTGCGGGTTTAAGCGGGGTCTTTCTGAAATAGTCCCGTAGAGTTAGGCTCTTAAGTTTCTGAGGCTTTAGGGTGTGCTTGACGTGGCCCTGAGCCCCAGCTGCGTCTAGTTGTTTGGACTTCCTTCGCTTGGGAGCAGTGTACTTTCTTTCTTTACCGGATCTCATTGCTCCGGGGGGTCTTGGCTTGAACTCTTTTTCACCACTGCGTGTGAATCAGAGAGAATAAGTCTATTTCCCCGTGGCAATTTATTTATTTGGATTGTTTGGTAGGTGAATGACGGTGGGTGTGGGCCACTTCAGATTGCAATTTCATTAGAGATAAAATGATCAGTTAGGTGTTTGTAGGCTACGTCCAGTTAATTAGCAGCTGATTAGTGATGTTCTTTAGTCAATCTCGTGGATGGCAAAAAATGCTTTCCTACTGGGGTAGCTTTGTCGTGTGGCCACGTACCTGGGTCTGTTGGTGTGTTCTCTAACAGGCAGTTATCCCAGCTGGTCATTCAAGCCAGACCTCTGCCTCCTGAGGGTCTCACTGTGTCGCTGTGTGGCAGGTTGCGGCTCTCCGCTGCACAGTGGGGTGACTCTCCGCCGCGCTGTGGGGTAACTTGCAGCTCGCAACTCAGCAGCTCACTTCCGCGCTCAAACGCGCTCAAACGGGCCCAGGGATTCTTGCTGTGTTAAGAGATGATTTGCGGCTCCTCTGAAGGGGGTTGCAAGTGTCCAGTCCAGCGCAGGGGCACTTGGTGCTCACAAAGGAGCACTACGCCTCCAGCAGCAGAGGCGCCGGCTTCAGCGTTCTGAGCTGTAGGAGGTATGCGGTGGAGGTGGGGGTGGGTGTCCCAGCTGCTGATGCCAGCACCGATGCCAGCGGCGCTCGCGGCCCATACGAACCGCTCGTGGCCCCCCTTCCCCACGGCAGGGCTGCTCCTTCCTCGCAGCTCCTTGCGGGCGGCAGCTCACTCCGCTAGCTCGCGGCTCGGTCCGGTGTCACCGCTGCCGCTTGACTGCGTCTTTCTCAAGGGAGGAATGGAGGGGCGGGGGATAAATGCCAGCAGTGTCCGCCGTGGCCCCCGCAGTTCGTAGCGGTTCGTGGCAGTTCATGGCTGTGTGGAGCTGAGTGGACAGTGACCGAATATCTGAGATCCAAAACTGCACCAAAGGGACTATAGGTAAGCAATGCACCGCACATTTTTTTACACGACCTGGTGTTCCGCATGGATTGGTCTTCTATTTCCTGGAAGTGCACCCTAGACTACTTGGTGTTGATAATTAAGACAACCAAACGCCTCTCAGAAGCCCTCTTGGCAGAAATCCAAGAATGTGAAAATGAGCTAAAGAAAGGAATCAATCCTTTGGTAGTCAAGAAAAGATTGGATGAAATAAACAAAGAGCTAGATGAAACAAAAGAATTCATCATGCAAAGTAAACTCCAGAAACTGGGAAAAGACCTCAAAAAATTCAGTCAGGAGAAGATGCACCCCTATACCATGGATGACTACAACCTCCAGGATCAGACCTCAGATGATGAATCCACTGGTAAAAATTCCTCTATCAACTCATCTCATAGCTCGGAAGACTACACTACAAAAAGAGGACGAAATAATTTCAGATACCAACGACCCAGAAAGGGTAATAGATGGCAGCGACCATACCATCAGAATTATAATATACCTTATTACCAACCTTTCATTCCACAATATGGAGGTTGGATGGACCCCTTCAACCAAGGGATGCAGCAGATGCAACACACAGGAGACCAACACCTGCCCGGACAACAGAGCACACATCAACAAGAGCAGCCTTTTTTATCCAGGGGCCACAATCAAACCAGAGGAAAAAGGAAGTCGCTCATGTGGCGCGACCAACAGAGGAATGTGCAGACGCGGAGCATGGCAGCAGCCCAACCATCAACCAGCAAAACCAATCGCTAATTGTGAACCTTTCAGATATAGAACTGACAGACGAACAGATTGCCGTTCTGAATAAAGGATTGGGGTTTGTACCGACCCCCACAACAGACACCTTTAAGCTCAAATGTGAGTTATCAAAGTTCTGCAGAACATAAAACTAAAACCTTTCTTCTCTAGTAAAGAAGCCTCTACCAAGGAAGGAGACACTCCCTTAAGGAGAAAATCCACCTTCAACCCACCCACCGGTAGTGTCCCACCAGAACTACACACTTTTGAACAAGCTTTACTTAAAGGTGTAGATACAATAACCAAAACTGAAAAAAGAACCTACCAGAATCTTACAAAGAAAGAACGCTTGGCTCTAGAGGCACTACAGAAAAACGACAGAATCGTGATTAAACCTGCGACAAGGGCGGAGGCATCGTAATCCTTAACACAACAGGCTACAACCAACAATGCCTAGCCCTTCTGTCAGACACAAGATTCTATGAGAGAATTATTACCGATCCAACAGAAAGATTACAAAATACCATTTCTATCATGGTATATGAAGCTGAGACAAAGATGTGGATCTCGAAAAAGGAAGCAGAATTCCTCATAACCAAAGAACCAAAAACCCCTTACTTTTACTCTCTCCCAAAAACTCATAAAAATAGGTCACCACCACCTGGACGACCTATAGTTTCCGGGATAGGGTCGGTCCTCGAGCCATTATCCAAGTTCGCCGACGAATACCTCAAACCAATGGTACAAAAAACAGAAACTTACATAAAGGACACCAGGGACCTACTGTTACAAATCATGGATACCCTGTTTGACCCAAATACTATAACTATGGTTGGGCTAGACTTGAGTCACTGTTCACCAGCCTACCCCAGGATGAAACCCTGCAGATGCTAGAGGACGTCTTCTATATGGAAGAATGGCACTACAACACCCCAAGACACTTTATTCTCGAGTGTTGTAAATTAGCATTAAAGGAGAACTTTTTTGAATATGATGGCAATCTGTACATTCAAGTCCATGGAACATCCATGTGCAGCGCCTTTGCGCCTTCGGTGGCCGGACTATATGTTAGCCAATGTGAAACCCAACATGTCCTCAATGAAACCAACCCATTCTCTTCCAGTATATTATACTGGAAGAGATACATTGACGACATTTTTGTGATTTGGGACACTCAAAAAGATCTGACTCCATTTATAGTTTGGCTTAACAGTTTGGACCCCTGGCTCAATTTTACATACACCTCTAGCAATCAAAAACTGGACTTCCTGGACCTTACTATCTTCACTGAAAATAATATACTGCAAACTAAGACCTATACGAAACCAACAGCCAAGAATAGCCTGTTATCGTATAAAAGTTATCACCCCAAACCACTAAGGGATAACTTACCCTATAGCCAATTTCTAAGGCTTAAAAGAAATTGCAGCAAAAATTAAGATTATAAAATCCAAGCAGAAGAACTCAGCTCCAAATTGAAAAACAGGGACTATACCGAAAAAACAATCAGGAAATGCAAAAAAAGAGCCAGTAATCAACAAAGAGACTGCCTTTCACAAACTCACCAAAAAGAACCAATACCAGATCTCACAACCTGTGTGACCACCTTTAACCCCTTCCATGCTGGTGACGAACCCCAGCCGTCATGCACTACGGTGCTCGTGTGCTGATGACGGCTGGGGTTCGTCATGGCCCGCCCGTGTTCGGCCGGCAGCCGCACACGGGGAAAATAGCGGCCGCACGGAAGGGGTTAACCCAGCAACGTATGCCATACAAAAACATATTAATAAAAATTGGCACATCCTGAACACAGGTAAATTTGATTGGCCAAAACCTAGATTCGCGAACCGCAGATCAAAAAACTTAAAAGACGCCTTGGTGCATACTCGCCCTCAAAAGCAAAAACCAGCAACCTTAACGAGAGATGCAACAATGACACCCGTAACAGGACATTACCCCTGTGGGATGTGTGCCGCATGTAAGACTACATCAGTTTCCAAAACACTACAGTTAACGGAAAGTTTCACATGGACACAAAAACAACATACCACCTGCAATTCCTCCCATGTTATTTACATGGTGAGCTGCCCATGTAAAAAACAGTACATAGGGATGACATGTCGCAAAATCAAAACACGAAACAGCGAACATAAAAGTAATATCAGGTTGAAGTGAGGAAATATAAATTTTATGGTCAAGTTGTGTTCCCTAGCGAGTACCCCACCGTCTCCATGTACGAGTTAAAGTGCATGTAACTTCCCTCCTGTACCAGCTATGAAGACGCAAATACATTTGCGTCCAACGTCAACATGTCCTCTTTCAGACCCACCATGAATGGGTTGAGTGGTCCGTTCCTAAGTATGCTATGCCAACGTCTTTTTGTAGTGTACTCCTACGTTTTGCAGCTCTAGCTGAGTAGGCCTCTGAATTTCTGCCACCGAGCCTCTTCTCTGGCTTCTGACTCGAAGGGCCTCAGCCCAAGCTGCCCCTGTACCCGTGAACTCTGACTTACTTTCAGCGCGGCCCTTCGCGCTCGGCTCAGCCTGCTGCCTGCCAAGATTGACTATAACCTTCGAGTTATCTGCTCCGTTCCCTGAAAATACATTCCTGCCTGCTAGCTTCAGTAAACATCCTTCTTCAGCTGCAGAGCCAAAGGGCCGACCTGTCTCCATGCAAGTAATTCATAGCTCCTGTTGCCATGCTCCCCTGGAAGGCCCCGTGCCCCCACGCTTCTCATACAGACATTCAGGCGCTTATACACGCACTCACAGTCAGTATAGAATAGCTTCTGCCCCAGAGACCTTTCCGCCCAGATAGCTTAGTTCCTAAACATCAGATATCAGATATGATAGAAGCACAAGTTGATCTGACATGCCAGACTTCTGTCTCTTTCCGTCAGTTCAAATGTCAAGTCCCCAGCACCCTCCGACTCCATGTCATGCACACGTCATGCAGCTGCGCGCGCATCCAAGCTTCCGATTTCTGCTGACATTGCAACATTTTCTGTTAGTGCCACCCCTTTGGTGACACCTACCTGTGACGTTTCTAGAACACACCTCTAGTTCACGCCTCTTGATTACGCACATGTACCACGTGTATACTGTTATCTTGTCTTCTCTCAGCTGTTACGCCTTCTATACTGTTCCCAATGGTGTAAATTAAGTATATAAGCTATGTACTGTTAATAAAATGTAGCGCTCTATCCCTTCTGACACCCTGTGTGGTGTTCGGAACATGATATTCTGGTCTTGACTATTCCTTTTTAAGGAATAAAACCCCTAAGAACTCTAACACCACGGACTCTGTTTTCTTTCATTTTCGATTGAGTTATTATTGATTAAGTACTTACCTGCATAGAAATTAAGAGTAAATTATTTATTTACATCATTTTGGCGCCCGAATAGGGACCCCTCCCCCACCTCACGCGCCGGTTGGTGCGTTGCAACCTGTGTCCCCTGCCGTCAGTTAGCCGGAACATACGCGTACTGGCAGGATTTCCTGCATCTCCCTCTGACCCACGGAGGTGACGAAGACTGCGATCAGTACCCAGACGAGGCGGTGAGGAGTGCGGAGGATCCCGACCAGAGCCTAGCCGAAAGAAGCAAGGTCCGAGGTGTCAAGAGGCCCACCAGTTTTCCGAAGTTTTCCGAAGTTTTCCGAAGTTTTCCGAAGTATCGAGTCGAGTCCAGTCGAGTTTTCCGAGGCCTTCTGTTTCCGTGCTTCCCGGTGAGTACCATTGCTGGGTCGTATCTAGACGGGTTTGGGTACACAAGTCCGGTCTGCACTGTTTTTAGGCAGTGTATCTGTGCTGTTTAGCAGTACATCAGTTTTCAAGTTCTTGCACTGTTGTTAGGCAGTGTATCTGTGCTGTTTAGCAGTACATCCGATGTAGGGGGTAGTTATATATGTTACCAATGTCTTGTTATGTGATTTAATGTTGTGGCATGAATGAGACCGTTTTATGTGTATTATTGTGTTTTCTGTACAAATAGCCGTATTCAGTAGTAAGTAGTAAGGATTGACCATTCAGTAATAAGTAAGCAAAATGCCGTTTTTCAACAAGTTAAAGCAGATAGGAACTAGGAAAGGGATGTTAGAGGAAGAAATTCCTATCCCTCCTAGGGACACTCCAGGCAACTTTATGTATAATAAGCATGGCATAGATGCCATATTGTATCTGGAATTATGGGCCGAGTACACTAAACATCTAGACGAGAGACACAGATGGCCCGTTACCGGAACATGGGATGCCGAGTGCATCATGAAGGTAGAAGAAGTATTATGGAAAAAGAAAGCCAGGCAATCTCAGAAGGACGCCATAGAATTTTGGCGTAAGGAAGCACATAAGCGTGCTGAAAGAACACTCCGTAGAGAAGATAGACTGAAAGAATCAGAAAAAGCTCAAGAAAACGAACTAGTTACCGAGGGGATCCGAGTAAAAACAGAACAAATAGATCGAATACGAAATAGCCAAGTAAACGGCATGTATCTTATGGCCGAGGGTACACCTGAGGTCATGTCAGAAATACCGAAAAATCTACCACCACCATTAGTTCCAACTAAAGTAATGCATAAAACTACTAAAGATATATTCCTAAATTCTTATCTAGAGGATGTAGCTCCCGCTTATACCAATCTGCCTGTTCGTGCCCTGCCTACGGACAGGGACGGAGGTGGCACTCCGCCCCCAGGTCATGTTCCTCCGGTACCGCAACAGACCACTCAACAGACTTCTCCCGCTCCGCCAGCCCCGCCACTTCCCGTACTCAAAACTGACCTACCGAAACTACGTTTGCCTGATCCACCTAAACGACAAATCCAAGTTCAGATACAGACTCCACAGGGAGATAATGCACAAGCTTCCGCTTCAGGAGGTGCGACCGCGGGTCCTCAGACCCCGCCACCAACTCACAGATTCAATCTCAGAGGTATACAGAGTCCTCTCACGTACAGGTCTCCCCACTCCTCTAATTCATCCCGCCTTGACGCATTAAAAGAAAACATGTCAGTTTGCAGATATGATCCAGTACCCGGAAAAGACGATTTAATGATATTGGCATCATTACGGTTAAGATCTGCTACTGATAACTTGCTATGCTATGTAGGAATGAAGGAGCGTCTAGATAGAATATATGAGTTTGTTCAGACAGGGAAAGACCCTGACAGTATTAAGGATGCCATGGAGAAACAGAAAGTTGACATGCAAGCACAGATACTACGATTTTTCATAAATTGTCTAATAAGAGAACGAGATAGGCCCGGAACAGATCAGAGTGAATTAGATGCATTGAACAAGTGGGGTCAAAATATAGCTGAAGGAAAACACGACAAGGGGACTTGCATATCCTCTATGTACAAGAAGATTAGGAAAGCAGTGATAGCAGTACACCAGAAAGAGAAAGAAAAGGCTTCCTCCGAGGAGGAAGAAGAACAGGAAGAACCCGAAAGAAATGTAGGCACCATAGCATATGTAGGTAAGGGAAATTACCTTAGGAAAGGCATCCGCCCAGAAAGTAAGAGAGTTTTTCTCTCTGCTTTAACAAACCCGAATTCTTCTGAACATCAGTTTCAGGAGACAGATAAAAGGCTTCGAGATCGAGTAGGGTACCACGTACTCAATTCTATGGATGAACAAGAACTAGCCCGATCAGCCATATTATGGGCCGAAAATCCAGACATGTACAATGATGATACTTTAGCACAGACGTTTCTGAACCTTTCCCCAGACGAGCAGAAATTAGCAGGTGTATATATGATTCAGCACCTCCTCATCAAATACAGAAACCATCATTCTGATCCAGGTCCCTTACACGAAACATTAGAAGCACTTCTCATGGACAGATGGAGAGGTTTCAGTACCAAGTTAATACAAATAATTCTAGAACAGAGACGTAAATATAACACTTTTGTAAGCTCTGAATATGTTCCCGCCCCACCTCCAGAAAGGACAATGTACCACATGCAATGCGGGGGTGGCATTGAGAGTCAGAACCCTTTACGGGAAGTACACCCAGTAATGGGTGAGGACCATGCTTTGAAGCGTGTATACGTTCACACGCCCCTGACCAAGTTAGAACTGTTAGAAATGAAAAAACTAGTCCCGTGTCATGATAAAGATCCTGCAGGTTTTCATAGAGAGCTCAAAGACATGTTACTGATGGGGGATTACACATATGATGATATCATGAAAATGTTAAAGGTACTATTACCCACGGGTATCTTCGAAAAATTAAAGGAAAAGGAATGGGAGGTGGGGGACACCAAGATTACATGGGCAGAAATAGAGGACGAAGAAAAGAAACGGATCCCAGGGGTAGGCCTTGGGGACAAAACTAAAGCATTACCAGGTTTGATAGTACAGGTTCTGCCCAGATTATTGACAACTAGGAAGGAAGATTGGGACGCAATCTCGTCCTGTAAACAGAAACATGATGAAGATACTAGTGACTTCTATTCAAGATTCGAGAAATGTTTCATTATTAATAGTGGCCTTAAACCAAGTAGCGAGTCATATCCGCATCTTTTTGTATCAAAGTTAGTTGAGAATTCCCTGTTAGCAGTCAAGAACTGTGTATACAAGGTCGAGAGTACATGGCAAGCAAATACGCCATCACAGATGTTACAAATGCTCCAATATCATCAGAACAGAATTAGAGAAGAACAAGATCAGGAACAAAAACGTATGAAAGACACAAAGATGAAAATGTTAGTGGCTCAGACGGTCCCAGCCGACGGCCACAGAAAGGGTGGGACCCAGACAAGTCACACTACAGCTCCCGTTAAAGGGACATGCAATTATTGCAAGCAACCAGGTCACTACGTACACGAATGCCCAGTTCTGAAACACAACATAGAGACAGGTAAAACTAAAGAAAGACCGCATCCACCTAGACAAGACCATAACCAGCATCAGTCTTCACAGAATGCACAGAATACACAGCCAATGCATGCTTCATCAGCACATACAGCACAGACAGTAGCGGTACCACAGCCACAGCCCATTGCCGCAACTCAGCAAGTTTCACAACAGATGTACCAGTATGCCCAGTCCGCTTACCCCGAATATTCACGGTACACATGAAACAGCCTAGGGAGGGAAGGTGACTTGCCTCTTATTGAGATTCCTGTAGATCAAGAAGGTCCTTATGTACACAGTCAAGTATTGGGAAAAGACAGAAAGTTTTTAATTGACACAGGGGCAAGTCGCACAACAATCAGCCATGATGAAGTTCCAGGGGTACCCCTCTCAGGCTCACAGAATGTTTCCCTTGGTTTTTCAGGACAGCCTATTGTAAATGAAGTATCGCAACCAGTTCCCCTGGCTGTAGGTCCATTATCACGTGTTACAGATCTGTTACTCACGAAATCATGTCCAGAAAATCTGTTAGGAATTAAAACATTGAAGGCTCTAGGAGCTATAATATGCTGTTCCCCGGAGGGAGTTAGACTCTTTCTACGGGATTTCAAAGGTCATTATGTTTTGCGAGAATTCGATGTCAGATTGAAAAATGTACCAGATTACTTGTGGGCAAAAGGCCCAACTGATGTAGGTTGTATGCACATCACGCCATACCGTGTTACACTCAAGACAGGAGTAGTTTTACCCCGAATCAGACAATACAAGTTACCACCCGATGCTGTAGTGGCTTTACTGAAAATCATTGAAGAGCTCATTGCCCAAGGAGTGGTCGTAGAGACCGACTCCAATATCTGTAATTCACCCATCATTCCGATTCTTAAACGTACAGATCCCAATGCACCGCCAGTATATCGGCTGGTGATTGATCTTCGAGAATTAAATAAATGTATTATTCCACAGTACCCTGTGGTTCCCGATATCTCTTCCCTATTGACTGCTATTGATTCAGAAGCAGCGTTCTTTACTGTAATTGACCTCAAGAACGCCTTCTTCAGCGTACCTATTGATCCAGAGAGCCAATATCTCTTCGGATTCAGTTTAAATGGACGCAGTTTCAAATTTTCGCGCGCACCTCAAGGATTTACAGAAAGCCCCAGCATCTATAGTCAAGCACTGAAAAGACAACTAGATTGTATTCAAATGCCAGTTAACACCGCTTTACTGCAATACGTCGATGATCTACTGATCACCGCACGAAGTGAGCCCGAATGTGAAAAAGCATCACTGACAGTTTTACATTTTCTGGCCGACAAGGGACACAAGGTGTCTCCTTCAAAGCTACAATTCTGTGTTCAGCAAGTTGTGTACTTGGGTCACTTGCTGTCCAAAGTGGGGAGACAGCTCACTCCTGATCGCATTCAGTTAATTGTAACTATGCCGCAACCCCAGACACAAAAGGAAGTGCGGGCCTTCATAGGCCTCACCTCGTACTGCAGACAGTGGATTCCCCAGTATGCATTTCTAGCCAAACCACTCATTCAGTTAACGACACAGGAGGCAGCGACTTCGACTGCCCTCCCTTGGACTCAGGAACACACACAAGCTTTTGAAGAATTAAAGAAAGCCTTATGTCAAGCACCAGTTTTAGCGACACCATGTTACAGCAAACCGTTTACACTTTTCGTTACAGAACGTGATGGTACAGCGTTGTCTGTCCTCACCCAAGATCAAGCAGGTTCACATAAGCCTTGCGCTTATTTTTCTAGTACGTTGGATTCAGTAGCCCAGGCACTCCCTGCGTGCTTGAAGTCAGTAGCAGCAACAGCGTTAGCCATCAGACAGAGCGATTCAATAGTTTTAGGTCATCAGTTAACCGTACAAGTTCCCCACTCTGTAGAGGTTCTGTTAAACAGAACCCAGACTCAACACTTGACTATAGCACGACTAACAGGTTATGAATTAACGCTATTCCAGCCACACATAGAAATCAGGCGTTGCAGTATCCTGAACCCCGCAACACTGTTACCCACAGTTATGACAGATCCAGCCCCACATGATTGTATAGAAATCATTAATGCAGTAACAAAGCCTAGACGAGATTTAACAGATGTTCCATTGACAAATCCAGACCTGACACTTTATGTGGACGGTTCATGCATGAGAACAAGTACAGGAGAATTAGTGGCTGCGTATGCAGTGACCACTGAAACTGAAGTTGAAGAAACACACCGTATTGACACACTGTCTGCTCAAGCAGCAGAGCTCATTGCTCTGACCCGAGCTTGTATACTAGCCAAGAACAGAAATGTTAACATATACACAGATTCCCGTTATGCATTCGGAGTTGTACACGACTTCGGAGTCCTCTGGCAAGAACGAGGTTTCTTGACCTCTCATGGTACCAAAATACAGCACGGTCCCCTCATTCAAGCACTGTTAGAAGCAATACATTTGCCCTCGGGCATATCAGTCATGAAGTGTAAAGCACATACTAAGGTTACAGATTCTGTTTCCCAGGGTAACGACCTGGCAGATCAGACAGCCAAACATACAGCATTGACTCACATCCAGATTACTGACGTGACAAAGACAATAGCACCAACAAAGTGTATGACAGTTAGAGATCCCGCCCTAGACGTAATTGATATCCAGACACATGCTACTTCAGATGAAATAAAGAAATGGACTGAACTAGGAGGGATTCAGACAGATCAAGGTTGGATAACGAAGGAAAAATCTATATGGTTTCTCCCTGACTCAATGGTTCAAATCATGATAAATACAGCACATAGCCCGGCACATCTAGGAGAGAAAGCGATGTTAGACAGTCTACAGAATCTCTGGTACAACAAACACTTACGAGCAGCAGCAAAACAGAAAGTGCGTACTTGCATGATCTGTTGTCAGTTCAACCCAGGTAAAAGCGTCCCTGTAGAGCAAGGTGGATTTCATCCTCCCGATCACCCTTTTGAAGTCCTCCAGATGGATTATATCCAGATGGACCGTTGTCGAGGTTTTAAATATGTTCTCGTAGTTGTCTGTGCTCTGTCCCACTGGACCGAAGCATACCCAGTATCAGATTACACTGCTCCGACCACTGCCAAGCAGCTGGTTCGTGAATTCTTCCCACGATACGGCTTGCCCCGTGTCGTGTACTCAGATAACGGTCAGCCATTTTCATCTGCATTAATGAAAGAAGTTTCTTTACTGCTAGGATATCAGTGGAAGTTCCATTGTGTCCGACATCCCGAAGCAGCTGGCCTCGTAGAAAGGCATAATCAGACACTAAAATTACGTCTTGCAAATATCTGTCAGGAGAAAGGGGTCGACTGGATAGTCGCCCTGCCAGTGGCACTATTCTACATGAGGATGGTCGCCCACTCGAGATCAGGGCTATCCCCGTACGAAGTGGTCTTTGGCAGACCACCGAATATGTGGGGGACGCCCATTCCGAAGAAAATCACTGATGTTGATTGCAATATGTTGACAGATTACCTTGCCTCCTTGATGTCTGCACTCCAATCATGTCGTTCACAGGTTGCCGCAGCTTTCCCTGACAACACTGATGTAAAGCCGCACGAGGTCCGTCCTGGGGACCTGGTACTCGTCCGGAATTTCGACCGGAAAAGTCCGCTGGAGCCCCGCTGGAAAGCACCGAAGATCGTCCTCCTTACCACCAGGACCGCCGTGAAGATAGAGGGGAGAAAGGGGTGGGTCCACACGAGTCACATCAAGCTCTGCAATGAACTAAAAAACGAACTAAAACAGGACTCTGACTCGTCCACCCCCACCAAAGACTGTATAAAACCAAATGACTTTACCGTTACCGAACGAGAAAAGACTCCCCAAGAACAATACCGTATGAAACTCCGATCTAGCAAGTCAGACAGTTTAATTGTTTAAGTCCTCCCCTAGGTGAATCGGTTAAATAGTTTCTGACATGTATCCCCTAGATCGAGATAGAGAGAGAGAGAGACAAGTCAAAAGAAATACATACTGCAAATCACTGCGTAGTCACTGTATAGTGACGTTGTTAATAATGTTTTTCCTAAGTATTCTAATTATTATCGCCAGCATTCTGCTACCTATTTACTGGCCTATCTTCAAACGTGAACAATCTGTTTACAATGTCTCTGCTGAACACACTTTTAGTGAACTACCTGCACACGAACTCTCTTACAGACTTGCGCTGCGCAACAACACATTCATTAGTATGTTACACCACTCCCATCAGACAAATAATGCTACCGACTGCTGGATATGTGGCCGACTCCCTCCCTACCAGAATTACAAGGGAGCTCTGCCCCTCTTTCCGTACCCGTTCACTCACAATGGATCCTGTGCAGCATGGTTTAAAATAATTAATTCCTTAGATCCTGATATTGCTGTTTTCGATGGAGGCTGGGTTTGGGGAAATCTGAACCTAGTCCTGCTAGATGTCTGTTACCCTGACAAGGAGGGACTCCCCACTCGAACAGGAACTGATCTAGAAAATGAAGTATATGGATTAGGTAACTACACCATTAGCCTTATGATCCTTACTGTAGAATCCGAAGCCGCACCAGTCCTGCCCCATATGTCAGTGTTACCAGTTGCTGGTGAATTATGTGTCCGAAAGAAAGGTTCAGTACACTTAGGTCATAGTAAATGCACTACTGTGGTCGAATTCAGTGATCAGGGTAAATCGTCCTTCAAAGCTATCAGTCACTCTTATTTTGTTTGTGGTCATACCGCATACATACGCTTGCCTCCAGACTGGGATGGTACCTGTTATATTGCATTCCTTCTGCCACCAGTATTTCTAGCTCCCCCTGATTACCATAGAAATTCCCGACTCATACAGACCAGACCCAAGAGAGAACTCCCGATTGTTGATCAGACCGAAACAGCATGGGAGCAATATACAGACTTTAATAAAGGATTCTTCTTCTTCCTAGGTCCTGTCCAGAATAGTAAACTCATTCGTAGATTAACTAGAACACTTGAAGCAGTAGTACATGAAACTGCCTCCGCCTTAGGTAACTTAACAGAGGAGCAATCTGCTATGCGGGTTGTTGTCCTTCAAAATCGTCTTGTTATTGACGTCATCTTGGCAGATAGAGGTGGAGCCTGTAAGGTCATCGGGTCGAGTTGCTGTGTTTTCATTCCACAAAATGCGCCATCTGTCTATCAAGCTATTACCCGTCTGCATAAAATTGCAAATCAGATACATCAGAATCCAGGCACCTGGACTTGGTCCGGTTGGTTCTGGACAACGTTAACAGCTTGGGGATGGAAGATCCTATCCTTCCTAGGCATTGGCCTAGTCATAGTATTCAGTTGCTGCCTGTGTCTACAATGTGGACCGGCGATATGTGGACTGTGTGCCACTTCCTGCATTGAGCATTCCAGTTGTCTTTCAAATCGTCAAAGAAAGAAAGATGAACGAATCATGTTACAAGAACAAACTGATAGATTTATGATGATCGATATATCATGAAGGGTCCGTAGGGAACAAGGAGGGAATGAGGAAATATAAATTTTATGGTCAAGTTGTGTTCCCTAGCGAGTACCCCACCGTCTCCATGTACGAGTTAAAGTGCATGTAACTTACCTCCTGTACCAGCTATGAAGACGCAAATACATTTGCGTCCAACGTCAACATGTCCTCTTTCAGACCCACCATGAATGGGTTGAGTGGTCCGTTCCTAAGTATGCTATGCCAACGTCTTTTTGTAGTGTACTCCTACTCACCAAAAAGAACCAATACCAGATCTCACAACCTGTGTGACCACCTTTAACCCCTTCCATGCTGGTGACGAACCCCAGCCGTCATGCACTACGGTGCTCGTGTGCTGATGACGGCTGGGGTTCGTCATGGCCCGCCCATGTTCGGCCGGCAGCCGCACACGGGGAAAATAGCGGCCGCACGGAAGGGGTTAACCCAGCAACGTATGCCATACAAAAACATATTAATAAAAATTGGCACATCCTGAACACAGGTAAATTTGATTGGCCAAAACCTAGATTCGCGAACCGCAGATCAAAAAACTTAAAAGACGCCTTGGTGCATACTCGCCCTCAAAAGCAAAAACCAGCAACCTTAACGAGAGATGCAACAATGACACCCGTAACAGGACATTACCCCTGTGGGATGTGTGCCGCATGTAAGACTACATCAGTTTCCAAAACACTACAGTTAACGGAAAGTTTCACATGGACACAAAAACAACATACCACCTGCAATTCCTCCCATGTTATTTACATGGTGAGCTGCCCATGTAAAAAACAGTACATAGGGATGACATGTCGCAAAATCAAAACACGAAACAGCGAACATAAAAGTAATATCAGGTTGAAGTGAGGAAATATAAATTTTATGGTCAAGTTGTGTTCCCTAGCGAGTACCCCACCGTCTCCATGTACGAGTTAAAGTGCATGTAACTTCCCTCCTGTACCAGCTATGAAGACGCAAATACATTTGCGTCCAACGTCAACATGTCCTCTTTCAGACCCACCATGAATGGGTTGAGTGGTCCGTTCCTAAGTATGCTATGCCAACGTCTTTTTGTAGTGTACTCCTACGTTTTGCAGCTCTAGCTGAGTAGGCCTCTGAATTTCTGCCACCGAGCCTCTTCTCTGGCTTCTGACTCGAAGGGCCTCAGCCCAAGCTGCCCCTGTACCCGTGAACTCTGACTTACTTTCAGCGCGGCCCTTCGCGCTCGGCTCAGCCTGCTGCCTGCCAAGATTGACTATAACCTTCGAGTTATCTGCTCCGTTCCCTGAAAATACATTCCTGCCTGCTAGCTTCAGTAAACATCCTTCTTCAGCTGCAGAGCCAAAGGGCCGACCTGTCTCCATGCAAGTAATTCATAGCTCCTGTTGCCATGCTCCCCTGGAAGGCCCCGTGCCCCCACGCTTCTCATACAGACATTCAGGCGCTTATACACGCACTCACAGTCAGTATAGAATAGCTTCTGCCCCAGAGACCTTTCCGCCCAGATAGCTTAGTTCCTAAACATCAGATATCAGATATGATAGAAGCACAAGTTGATCTGACATGCCAGACTTCTGTCTCTTTCCGTCAGTTCAAATGTCAAGTCCCCAGCACCCTCCGACTCCATGTCATGCACACGTCATGCAGCTGCGCGCGCATCCAAGCTTCCGATTTCTGCTGACATTGCAACATTTTCTGTTAGTGCCACCCCTTTGGTGACACCTACCTGTGACGTTTCTAGAACACACCTCTAGTTCACGCCTCTTGATTACGCACATGTACCACGTGTATACTGTTATCTTGTCTTCTCTCAGCTGTTACGCCTTCTATACTGTTCCCAATGGTGTAAATTAAGTATATAAGCTATGTACTGTTAATAAAATGTAGCGCTCTATCCCTTCTGACACCCTGTGTGGTGTTCGGAACATGATATTCTGGTCTTGACTATTCCTTTTTAAGGAATAAAACCCCTAAGAACTCTAACACCACGGACTCTGTTTTCTTTCATTTTCGATTGAGTTATTATTGATTAAGTACTTACCTGCATAGAAATTAAGAGTAAATTATTTATTTACATCAGAAGAAGAATACTACCAAACTGTGTTCACATTTTATTGAAATGAACCATTCCAGTGATGACATACATTGGACAGTGATCGAAATGCTGATGGACAAGTCACAGAATGCAGAAAAAGTGCTGTATGAAAAGGAGCAGAGGTGGGTGGACCGATTGCGCACTTATGAACATGGGTTAAATGATAACATCGAATGGCACCATTTTGCGCGTTGACCCCATGCACCTTGAAGTATATCATAGGGAGTTTATTGTAACCCCTTTTTTATGACATTACTCACTGCATACTGTAAAGTTACAGATAATCTATCTACATTAGGTCACCAACTAATAATGGTGTAATTGTAATAAGAATCACAGCATTAAGAAATACCCATACCTATCTCTCAGCGAACGAGAAAAAATACCCATACCTATCTCTCAGCGAACGAGAAAAAAATAATAATATGCAGGCTCCTTTAAAACGCAACTGACAGCCTAAATACTGCCCCTTTAAAACAGAGCAACCGGAACACCATCGATATCCGGGGGCAGAGTCAGCACTAGTCAGGAAACTCTCCACACGCGGGCAATGGCATTTGACATAGAGAGACCTTCAACTTCTCGGTAAGATACAGCGTCCCTCGTTTCCTGTCTAACCTTAAGACCCCTTTTTTCACCAATCCTAATAGCTCTGCGCTCAACAAGCGATCTTCCCCGCTGTAGCAACAAGTTCGGCAAATTCAGATAGGACGCCTTTTTCTTAAATATGAAACTGGGTTGTGCATTTTTCTTCGGCGCTTAGCGTTTTCCATTTCATTCCTTTTGAACTGCATTCGCGCAGCTCCATTTGTTTACAACTTGCTTACAATTGGTTGTGCTGCGTAGAAGCGCATTAGCGTTACAGGGGCAGTTGCCTTTCCATAACGGGACCCTGCTAATGTGACCCACGCTGCCCATGTTTCCTATTTTTCAATTTACAGACAGTATGAAAGATACGAATACTGTGCACATTACCACATCCGGAACTCATTGTTCCCGATTTTCGCAGCGATTAGATAACTCTGCATTAGTAAACGCACCCATTAGGCGTAAGAATGTTGATATTGATTTGGCGCTGCTTATGATATATTATAATAGATGTAGTCCCTTGAATGGGACCTTATTCTCAAATCTCGTCTTATCTCTGCAGAGGCTCCACCTACGGGAGATATTTGGAAAATACAGATTTAGCTCCCTATAAATAGCACTCCGCCGAGTACCATGCAATGTAATAACTACTGAGCACCCGACACATGAGGCACCCAGTAAAATTTAAAATGTAACTAAAGATAAATATGCAGTTTTACTACACCCACCCTGCAATTCAGATTTTATCATAAAATCACCATGCTTCTGTATACCTGAACCCTTAAACCTTCCCCCCCTGATTCCCAAATAGAATACAATTTAGCTTTGTTCCACAAAAGGATAATGCTTTTTTTCCCCATTGTGAAGAAATTGATTTATGGACAAGAGTATGTTTGTCTGTACTAACATGCAATTCTCTTTCAGAAACCGGACAAATTGTTTATATCTTGAAAAGACTAAACCGATACTGCACAAATAGTGTGAGTATACATTTTTGTTTTTTGTAAGTCCTGACGAAAGCTCCACAGACCCCTAGGGCCTAAGGAGCTGAAACATGTCGACGAATCCACAACAACTTCAATACTTATAGACCTAGTAACTCTGTCTACATTAAGTAACATCTCTTTTTAAAACCAATTGGGAACCTACCCCTCAATAAATCCTTGGGGTTACTTTCTCATTTTTAATCAATTCTCTGCACATCCCTTTTTCTTTTCCTTTTTTCACTTTGTAAGTGGGGAACCCTCAATCTCTGGACACTGCACCAAATAACCCAGAGGTGCCTCTGGATGAGGCTGGCAGCTAACGCACTGAAGAAATCCCAATGATAACTGCCATAACTACAATGCGGGGCGGATGAAACACATATACCGCACTCCGAATTGCATTGAGTTTTTGAGGGTACTCTTCTTCCTTAAACCTAAGGTTGTAAGGTGTAACAAGTGTCCCTTTTCATTTTTTGATAAACTTCTACTCCATTTTCGGGGAAAGAAACGGACACAGCAATTCCTCATCCCTCCATATTGATGAACTTCCCGAGCTGAGTGGACCCTCAATGGCGGCGAGCACTCCTCTCTCCTCTCCTCCACCTTTTCCTCGAGCAATGATGTTATCCTCCATAATCCTTTACACAATTTCTAACATTCCAGTCCCTATTCCCACAAAAATTTTCAGGAAAATCAATTTAATTCTCTCTACCTTTCTTTGGAATGGTAAGAAAGCTCGGATGTCTATTCTTAGACTAATACGCCCTAAGTCGGAGGGTGGAGTTAATTTCCCGGACTTTCCGGCATATCAAAAGGCATTCCTTTTGCGGCAGGCATCCTTTTGGTTACAAGAACCTGACTTTACCTGTCCCTTGTGGGTGACGATTGAACGCCTCGCACTATCCCCTTTCTCATTTGCTGAATATCTTTCTTTTTCTCGTAAACCACAGGCAATATCCACACCCATACACAAATTTACTACCAAATTGCTTTTATCTTCCAACCCTACCCCCCCCAATACAATTGCTGACTTTCTCACTTACACTATTTGGCATAACAAATCCCTGCTAATTAAGAATAAACCCTTTTACTGGAAGTCCTGGAGGAAAAAAGGATTGTTATGGGTCTCTCAATTATTTTCAGGCTCTACCCTCATACCTTTTTCAACTCTTAGCCAATCTTTTAACTTACCTGCCTCTTTTGCTCATAAATATTCTTCACTCAAGAAGGCGGTGATGCTGACTTATAACCGTATTTTACATTCCCATACACCTCCTCTCCCTCCCACTCCTACCTCACAACTCTACTCTTTTTTACATACTACATAGAGATATGCTTCTTTTAAATCCACAGAACCACAAGGGTGGCTGGGCCCAAGGGGAAGGAGGGTAGGCAGGGCCTCACAATATGAAAATAGAAATGTTTGCCTGTGCCTCCAAACTACTTCAAGTACACACTAGTTCATGTACAAGTAAACCACAACTTGTTAGTTTACAAAAAACAATTTATGTTTTCAATTTGGTACTCAGTTTATAGGAGAAAAATTCACAACAAACAGAACTAAGACCACTATCGACCTCATGTCTTAGCCATATAAAAATACAAAACAATTAATACAAATATGCAATAAACCAAACATGTGGTGAACAATTAGAAAAACAGTGACTTATTGACATATACAAACATCACATTAAATACATGGACCACAAAACTTTATACATTTGTGAAACAGGGGCTCTTACAAACATTTAGGAACCCGGGGAGATAATGGAAAACAACGTTTTCAACAGTTAAACTCCCAAGACCTGAACAGGAGCTAATCAATTAAATTTCAGGAACATAGCCCATTTTTGCGACAAATAACAATGGCCAACTAGCCAAACAAGGAAAAGGAAGTGCCGACGCGTTTCGAATTCTGATTAACAACTTGCAGAATTCTCATCAGGGCAGTCTGGATCTAGTCCATGGGCACTTGTGTAAATCCTGCCCACAGTCAGTTCTGGATTAGGGAAAAATGTCGTCTAGGCTTGGTGGCCTACGCTGCGTTATAACTGGAAGCTAAGCCATGTCTTCGCCGAATGGGGTGAAGTTCTTTTATTTTTTGGGCACCGATCCGCAGTGACCTCAGTGGGGGTTCTGTTTTTAGGACCGCGTTACTCCACGCAGACAACAGTTAATTATCTGTGAGGGTCAGGAGAGGGGCACCGTGTTACCGCACTACTGTTTCGATGTTGGACACCGATTCGCGGTGACTTCAGTGGGGGTTCTGATTTTAAGACCGCATTTTTCAACGAGAGAGCAGTTGAGTAATTATCGCAATATGTCTACAAAACCTCCGATCAGTGTACTTGCTCCACAGCGACAACCAAGGGGTATGAGTGTCCCTAGGCGTCGCCGGTCTTGAAACCCAAACCACGCCTAGGGACACTCATACCCCTTGGTTGTCGCTGTGGAGCAAGTACACTGAAAACGTTGAAAAATGCGGTCTTAAAATCAGAACCCCCACTGAAGTCACCGCGAATCGGTGTCCAACATCGAAACAGTAGTGCGGTAACACGGTGCCCCTCTCCTGACCCTCACAGATAATTAACTGTTCTCTGCGTGGAGTAACGCGGTCCTAAAAACAGAACCCCCACTGAGGTCACTGCGGATCGGTGCCCAAAAAATAAAAGAACTTCACCCCATTCGGCGAAGACATGGCTTAGCTTCCAGTTATAACGCAGCGTAGGCCACCAAGCCTAGACGACATTTTCCCCTAATCCAGAACTGACTGTGGGCAGGATTTACACAAGTGCCCATGGACTAGATCCAGACTGCCCTGATGAGAATTCTGCAAGTTGTTAATCAGGATTCGAAACGCGTCGGCACTTCCTTTTCCTTGTTTGGCTAGTTGGCCATTGTTATTTGTCGCAAAAATGGGCTATGTTCCTGAAATTTAATTGATTAGCTCCTGTTCAGGTCTTGGGAGTTTAACTGTTGAAAACGTTGTTTTCCATTCTCTCCCCGGGTTCCTAAATGTTCGTAAGAGCCCCTGTTTCACAAATGTATAAAGTTTTGTGGTCCATGTATTTAATGTGATGTTTGTATATGTCAATAAGTCACTGTTTTTCTAATTGTTCACCACATGTTTGGTTTATTGCATATTTGTATTAATTGTTTTGTATTTTTATATGGCTAAGACATGAGGTCGATAGTGGTCTTAGTTCTGTTTGTTGTGAATTTTTCTCCTATAAACTGAGTACCAAATTGAAAACATAAATTGTTTTTTGTAAACTAACAAGTTGTGGTTTACTTGTACATGAACTAGTGTGTACTTGAAGTAGTTTGGAGGCATAGGCCAACATTTCTATTTTCTTTTAAATCCACAGCTGCAAGGAATTGTCCTGGTAAAATGGATAGGATGGTATTCTAGAGTGTGTAGATGCAGAAGTGAATTATCTCTACAAACTGGTCACCTTCTTCAGACTGATGATGATTTGGAAAAAAAACAAAAAACTTTGGAATGCGAAAAACAAGAGAATATTTTCCTAATTCTTTTTTTTTCCTTGGGAGAAACTATTGTTTTCTTGTTCAATAAAGCTTGGACTCCTTTTAGGAGAGATTCTAATTTACTTTTAGCTGCTCAGACTATGATGTCAGGAATTAGAATGTAACCTTGTTTCCTTCCCAGAAGTCTTAAATTACTTTCTGGCAGTGACTAAAGAACTTTTGAATTTTGACTCCCAATGGGTCCATAGCTGGTTGGATATCATAGTTAGGAATTATGCACAGCTTCTGAAGAAGGAACAGAAACAGCTTTGGAGGTTTGGCCCCACATTACAATACTGGATAGTATAGGAGCAACCATGCCCGCCTTGTGAAGAGCTAAAGCATATACTGGAGAAGTTGTGTTAGCCAACACAAGATAGTTAATTTTGCCATGTCTTCCATCACTGCAAGATGAATACCTTAGAACAGGAATAACAGGTACAGTCTTAGGCACTGATTTTTGAAACTTGGAAAAAAGACTATAAAACATACTAGGTGGTACATCCACTTTGTTTGACAGCCACAAATTATTCTTCATATATCACAAAACAGAGCCAAAATACTTGGGGTGGGTGCAAATAGGTGTTCACATGTTGAGCCCTCCTGTAGTACGGATGAAAAGACTCTCCGGACCCAGTAGTTTACCACGTAGATTTATTGAGGTGGTAAGTAAGATACAGAGAGGTAAAGGCAGAGTCTAAGTAGGAGCCCCATCAGGAGCAGCTTCCCTGCTGCTCAGCCCTCCCTTCATCCAACTGATTCACGCACACACACATTCCAAACACTAACATTCCACCAGACAGTCATTCTTGCTGAGCAGAAGGATACCACATATCTCCCCCCTTTACAATGCAAAGGAAGGAAGTTTTAAAAGGCATCAAAAAGAGGCAAGAAAATAAAATATGAAGTATAGTGAATGATACACTGAAAGAAGGCGTGAAAATGGAATATAGAAAGAGCAAGAAGAGGAAATAAAATGGATAGGAAGTGAGAGAAAAGACAAGTACAAGCTACTATTACACCATCTTCCTTTCCACAGAAACGCAAAAGTAAATACAACAGACTAAAGAGGAAACCAAATACTAAGATCATGTATGCTGGCCAGGCAAACAGGAACGTACAGGGTGTTAGAAAGAAGATAAAAGAGAAGAAGTAAGTAAAGTGGTGTAGAATACGCAAAAATAGGAAAGTAGCAGAAATAGAAAAATACCAGAGGACTTTCCCCAAGATAAGATGGGTGGAAGGTGTAGAATGCAACAATTGCCTAATTACCCCAAAGAAGATGGGTAGAAGGTATAGATCACAAGAAATGCAGAATTACCCCAAAGGAGATGTGTAGAAGGTGTGGGAGGAACCCACACAGCACAACCTAAGTGTAACATGCAGAAAAAATAGAACTACCCCAAAGAGTGGTTGGGTTGGAATGTGTGGAGAAAGACCACACAGCATATACACGCAGAAAATGCAGTACTTCCCCCTGCGCTGGCAGGGGTGAAACATGTGGAACAACACACACAGCACAAAATGTGTAGAGAAAGACCACACAGCATAAAATGTGTGGAGAAAGACCACACAACATAAAATAAAATGCAAAGCAAAGAAGCAAAAGAGCACATGGTGTATGCAGAAATACAAATCACTCAAAGAAAGGTTCCCTAAAAGGAAACAAATACATGAAGCATGTAAATATAAAGTGCTCACAACATCGGAAAAGTAAATAAAAATTAATAAGCACAATGCGTGATTGGCAAAAGTGGGTAGTGTGCTGGGAGATGCATGTGAACTGATGAAAGGCGCCAATCACAAAATGGCGGCACGCACTGGTGACGCCGCATCGGATACCTCCCTGCATCACAGGGCTTCAAATACTCTCGGCACAATGAAGTCAGCTCAGTGACGCCACAGAAGGCAGCAGGAGAAAGGTAAAGCTGTGCAAGGTCTGTGTGCACTCGAGACACTTTTAAGTGTGAAGTGGCAGTTAAACTGCCAGAGAGAAAGCATACACAGAGGAAAAGTGGAAATAATAAAATAATATATACTCACAGCAAACGTCCTAAAATTGGCATCAGACCTTTCCAAGTAATTGAAAGTACTGGATGACCGCATGTGCCGAAGTCCTTGTATACTATGGGGTGCCAGAAGTTAGAAGCGTTAAAGCAGGGCCGGTAGGGTTGGTATGATGTTGCTGTAGAGTAGTGGCATAATCTATGAAAGACAGTCCATGTTGAAATAGGAGTATAGCAATATTATTCCTAAAGCAGGTGCAGCAAACCAGGATAGGAAAAGCAGAGACACAGCAGGTCCAGTACAGTTCAAGGTAGGTTACACACATTGGAGACACACTTTCGAAGGCAGGAACTAGCAGGTAGCAGAACAGTGCTCCAGGGCAGCAGTAAAGGCAAGCAGGCAGTAGACAGCAGGTAGGTAGTAGGCAGAAAGGAACTGGCACAGAAACGTTGTGGACGACCAGTGGAAGGTCACTGGTGAGGCTCAGGGTGGCAGTAAACTTTAAAATGCGTAGCTTTTAAATTTGGAGAGAGTCCTTTACCTTGAGCGAGGATGATGGCTTCATCAGGCTGAAAAAATTCAGCACTCCTGGTACCAAAATGTAGACGCTCCAACCAGGTCGTTTAACACATAGATTTATTGTGGTGGTAACAGCTTCCCTGCTGCGAGCCTTCATCCAACTGATTCACGCATGCACACATTCCAAACACTAACATTCCATCAGGCAGTCATTCTGGCTGAGCAGCAGGATACCACACCCACTGAATGCATTCCCATTGGGGCAGGGGCATGGGGGCTCTGTAGGGCTCACCACCATGAAAGGGTCTGGCTGTGGGGAAATTCAAAATATGCTCAGAGGACAGCAGCGGTCCCGCCTTGCATATTGGATACCCCTGTCCGCTGTGCCCTCACCAGGGAACAGGAGGTCCCTGAGTCAGCCTGTACAGCAGTGGATAGTCCGTATGGCTGCATCAGATTAGGGCAGCCCCAGGATCACCACCACTGCGCCACTGCGAGTCTGGCGGTCAAAAACCGCCAAACATCTAATCAGCCCCTTAGTTCTTATGGCTCTATTTTCAGCTTCAGATAATCCTGGTGATCCCAAAGATCCTCTATGATAGAAGTTTCTCCAAATATGAGGACTTCCCTCCTATGATTTGAAGAAAAACAAGAGGATATTCTGATATAAACTGTTCAATCCAATAACACAGAACAGCAATTTACCTCTATGTCTGGTGAAGCCATATGATGGTGTCAATCATTCAATTTCCTGAAATCCCTCCCATCCATAGGTACCATCAACCCTCAGCCAAGCTAGGCTTAGCCTGAAACTTAAGAGAGACTCTAGGAGACTGCCAACACTACCCTGCCCCACCTGGCTCTGTCATCAAGCGAAGTACTACATTTAAAGAAGACAAATGGACACAGCTCCTGGTGTAGATGAAGTAGTTTAATCAGAAGCATATAACAACTCCTGACCCATCTCAGCTCCACAACAACTGCCTGCTTTCCTAGCCTACTGAATCTTAACACTCCAAAATCCAGTGCTGGAAGCATTCAGTTGTCAGGACACAACATATCCCCTTTCTTTAATCAAATAACAACATTGCTAGAATCAGCTACAATACACTTATATACTAATCAAACTCTAATAGCTACCAAAAACCTTCATGTTAAATAGGCAACAGTTCACCCTTTAGATACTATTTCTAGGGCATGCCCTGGAATCAAAACAGATTAGAAACGTACCCCCATCTGGTTATCACATTCCTTTGTAGCATTCCCCCCTTAAATGTCTTTGCTACACTCTCCACCCTTTCGGTTCATCTCTCCATACCCTTTTTCTCCCCTATTCAAATGGCAGGGATGTATTTGTCACATTTCAACTAGCAATGCCACTTGCCACGAACCCTTTCTTCAATCGCTCGAGCCCAGTAGCGACCACCTCCAGAGAAGAAGCCAGCAATCCAAATCCATCAGTAAGCATGCGCCTGGGATAACATGCGCCTGAGGCTTACATCCTACCTCCGATCCCAGCGCGTCACGTTCCACACACCGACCAGCCCTACCTCATGCATGATAACATCTGCACGCACCAGCCACTGATTTGGATTACACTCACTCGTTTATCCACCCTATAGCCATGCCCGTTGCCTCCCTTTTGCACGACATTGTACAGAGTCACAGGAAACAGAACTTTTTCACTAGTAGCTGCCAGTGGTCATGCATGTTTCCACAACAAACTGGTGAGTCTTTCCATTGTTTCCTCTAATTTTTCTCCTCTGCTATGTCCTCCTCTTCATCATCCCATCCTCGTTGCCACTTTTAAGAAGACAGTCGGACACAGCTCCTGGTGTAGATTAAGTAATTTAATCAGCAGCAGCATACAATGACCCCTGACACATCCCATCTCCACAGAAACTGGCAGCTTCCTTAGCCTACTGAATCCCAACACTCTAGAATCCATTGGAGGAAGTATCCAGTTGCCAGGATACAACACTGAACAGTAAGAGAAACCTCTTCCGCATAGACAAAGATACAGTGGAAGTCTGCACAGGCAAGGAGATAAAACAGGAGGGATTATACATAGAGCAAGATACTTCACTTTTTACTTTATTCTTTTTAAGATTGCAAATTGTAAATGTGAAAGCTTTTGACTTAGTCAGTTTATTATACAGACAAATGACCACCCAGCATTAAAGACCTTTCAGAGACTTTCGGCGGTCTTCACGTAAGACCAAAAGAAGGACCTAAACTTTATATGCTTTTTAGGGGTTTGAAAGGGTTGCCATAAGGACATTTGAAACTATGAAGGGGTAACTGAAAGAGCAGCAATGAGAAATTGCTTTTTGTTTGGAGCGTTTAAGGATCGTAGAATTGCTTTCAGTGAAAAACAGTTGCTGGAGATTTTAGATGAGACTGTTGAAAAGGCTTTGTCTAGAAGGTGTCATATTCTGTTGTCACCATAAAATCCTCCTTAAAGATGTTTTTGCAAAACGTGGAGTTAGGACGTGTGCCTTCTGTTCACCTAGATTATATTATAGACCTGTATCATTTTAATACTTTGATTGCGTTTCGCTTGCATGCTATTTGGACTATTAATATCTGCCAGGTTTTGTCTCACTAGTGGCCCGCTAATAGGCTGACAATGGCCACTCCTAGTTTGAAGAAGCTTTCAGTCTACTAAATCAACCTGGGTAATGATTTTACGAACTAGAAATCAAAGATAACTATTTTATTGCTTTAATTGAACTTCAAGCTCTTGTGTTCATAGCCAGTGCCCACAGAGAAAAACTTTCCTGCCAGAATAAAGCATCTGCAACATATAGGGTCTTTTGCAAATATTTGTTTTGAATTCTCTGTAAAGCCAAATATCACCATTGCTATGATCTCCTGGCCCTCAAGGGGTAGCTAATAGTGCTGCTGAGATGCCTACAAAGGAATCAAAGTGAATTTTAGCTTATTGCAAAATTATGTGTGGTCATTTGTTTGAAGCATGTGGTGGGGGAATCTTCCAAGTCTAGGTGAAAATAGCTGAGTATCTGGACTTAGAAGGGTCCCCAAATTCCTGTTAGAAAGTTTGTGCACAGTGATTCGAACCTATCCATTTTGGGTACCCTCAGACAGTGTAGGGAGGCCAGAAACAGATACATTTAAATACATCTTGTTGTTTATATAAGTGCACAAGCTGCAGGACTCTGGAGTCGGTGAAACATGTTTCAAGTATTTTTAGGTAGCACTTTTCAAGTCCTTTAGGGCCATAGGGGACTATAGTCCAAGCATGACTGCTTTAAAACAAATATAGTTTGAACAAAAATGTGGACAGTCAGAAAGGTTCAAAGTTTCAAAAGAGATTTCTAATGACAGACTCAATTTTCATTATGTTGTTCATGAAAGAATAGCAAATTCGAATTTCTAGTAGATTTCTAAATTATGTATTACTTTGACTGTGGGTGTGGTGCTTATGACATCCAAGGCCCAAATAATATTAATTAGAGGGATCAAAATTGCATTTCATATGGTTTTGTAAACTTATTACCTCTTTAGAAAAATGCCACTTTAAGAAGTCATGATTTATTCACTGTTAATTGGTGATTACATAGTTAAAAGGTGGGAGGGAGGTGCGTGGCCAATTGCCAAGGGAGATGGCCGCACGGTAGCCATGCTCTACTGCGCCAATCCCGTAAAATCTGCATACGTCAGTATACCCCCGGCCACAAACACTTGCATTGGCTGCCAAGTGCTCCGGTCCTCGGCCCTGTGGTCCGCTGCCAGTTTCACCACGATCGGAGGCTCCAACGAGGCAGGACAGGCCCGATCCGACACAGGGGCTCTTGCTGCACGGCGCACGCCCTTCCCCATCCTGGGCGCACGCGCTACTCGATGCCAGTGTTGCGGCGTGGTGCGAAGGCCCCAGAATCCAGGCCTAATTGTAGGGCCTCGCTCTGCTTCACGACGGAGCTGGGGGGGCCACCACTAAGGCCCCCGATCGCCAGCGGATCACGCATCGTGCCCCCAACAGCTGCCAAAGATCCAGGGATTAGGCCATAAATTGTTGCTTCCTCAGTGGGTGCGGCCAGTGGAGAGTGGAGGCCTGGGGCTTGGTGTGTCTTTTAACCCCACATCACAGTGTCTCCTTGGGGCATGGAGGCACTGCAAGACAGGCGGTGAGTTCCTAACAGCTGTCTATTATCTGCAACCCTGAACAACTGAGCGCCCTGACCTGTGCCTTAGACTGATATCAGAACAGACATCATTTTGTTAACCCCGGAGGCTCAGGTCCGTGTTTGCTTGGGGTCTAGGAGGGGGGTGCACCGAGTGCCCCTCATCACCTAGCCCGCTAGTTACCACTTGTGGTGGGTCACCTTCATCCTCATCCCCCCGACTTAGTGCTTAGTGCTACGAGCGGTGTTGGTGGGGCCTGCGTCCTGACTCTCTCTAGTTGGGGAGGAGCACAGAACTAGCAAAACCCGACAGAACTGTGTGGGCTGACACCCACGGCAGGCAGCGGCCAGTAGCTGGTTGGGAATGTTCTCCCGCTCCCCCTCCTCCTCTTTTTGCCGGCTTATGGACTTGGGCCCTCACAAACCACAATGGCGTTGCAATGGCGTCGCGGAGGTCGCAACTCCATCCAGGCCAAACTTGACAAATTTGCTTGGCAGAAGAACCAGGAAGGAGACCAAACCACGCCAAAACCCAAGGAGAGCAGACGGAGCCAATGTTGCAAGACATCCTGTCCGCCATTACCGGAGTTCGTACCTCCCTCTAATCCAGCATCGCCACGGAGGTGGCCCTCATCAGGGTGGAAATGAAGAAAATATCTGACTGAGTTGGCGAGATTGAAGAAGCCACCAAGGAGCTGAAATATGACTTGGACCTTCTCAAGCGCCAAGTAACGGAACTCCAAAATGCACAGGTAGCCCTAACCTTGCAACTAGATGATTATGAAGGCCACATTCTAAGGCTTCGCCCGCTCCTGGGAGTTCCGGAGCGGGCGGAGGGGCAGGCGGCCGACCTATTCGTGGAGGACTATGTTCTTAAACAGCTTCAGCCATGTGGCCTCTCCAAGTGCTTCTCCATTGAGTGAGCACATCACGTCCCTGGTGGTAGACCTAGACCCGGGGTACCTCCCAGGCCTCTACTTGCAAGAGTGTTTAACGTCCGCGACAGGGATGCCATTTTACAAACGGCGAGAGCAGCCCCCCCAATTGTCATTGATAATAGCAGCGTCAACTTCTTTCTAGATTTTATTCTGCGTGTTCAGAAGCAACAACGCAGGTTACTGGAGGTGAAGCACGCTTTGAGGGACCAAGACATCAAATATGCTATGATGTTACCGGCCAAGTTACGGATTGAGTCGGAGGGTAAATTATGGTTCTTCACCAGGCCGGAGACTGGCTCGAAGGTTGGAGAATGGTTGGCAAGCGCTCCCACAGGTCTGCGGACGGCTCTGATGGGCGCTGCTCTCGGCGTGACTCACCACACAGGGACAACCCGACGACTCTGAGTCCAGAATGATGAACTGTACGGGACTGCAAGTATCAACGCCCTACTATGGTAGCAGAGAACCCCCTTGAGGGTCTCCCTCTGTGACACTGTTGGTCCCTTTACACAATGTCCTCTACAGTGCTTTGTTATAGGTTGCGCTTACCCTGATCTTTTATTATTAATTGCCTCGCCCTGGAGGGATCAATTTCTTCTTCCAGTTATATCCATATGATTATTGTGGCGGTGTACACTACTTATTGTGTTGTTGGTTGGCCGGCGAGATGGTAGCAGCTACTCATGGTTGCTTAAGGGAGTAGGGTTGTTTCATGTTCCCCAAACTGTTACAGGTGGGTGACTGGCACTCTGCAAGTTGGGGGAGGTGGGAGGTTGTGTGTACCTGTCGTGCAGGGAGGCAGGGTGGGGGGATGTTGGGGCGGGGGGACTTGGGAGTGTTTTTACAGTGTGGGGGTTTCTTTTGATTCAAGGTTTGTTGAGCTCGAAAGTCACTGATTACATGCTGTTATGTGCTTGCACCAATGAGGAAAACGATTATAGAGGGGTGATAATCAGACATTGGACTGACATAGGTGATAGCTCCTGCATCACACCAAAAGGCCATTGGACACTAGTTGCACAGATCAGAAATATTGGGCCCGCAGAAAGTTCCAAATGTCCGGAAATAATTGTTCTTATTACAGATGATGGGGGTAGAATGAAAAGTTAACTCTCTGTGCTTACCTGGAATGTAAATGGCATGGGAGACAAAATGAAACGGGGAATAGTCCAAAACTATCTGAAAAGACAGGCACCGGATGTGGTGTTACTACAAGAAATACACATGATTGGCAATAGGATTACAGCCCTCAATAGATGGGGGTACAAACTCTGAGTACATGCAGGGTATACCTCAGGGTCTAGAAGGAAGGGCATCCTAGTTAAAAAGAACCTGGCACTAATAGTGAAATGTACGTAGGCGGACACAGGGGCAGATTTGCGGTCCTCAAGGCACAGTGGGAGGGCAGGGCGCTCAACATTGTTTTGCTACACTCACTGCCAGCACTGGGTAAGGAGGCGCTGACAGACGTGGGTAAGATAATAACAGACCTTCCAGTGAGCATCCTACTCCTAGGTGGAGATTTCAATATGACAATTTACGACCAACAAGATAGGTACCCACAGAGACCGGGGGCGAGGCTGAATGTGTTGAAGGAAGAATTCACCACAGCTATGGGTCTGACTGATGTGTGGCGCTCGTTGCAACCGGATAAAGCCCAAAACACTTATTTTTCGAACGCACACAAAAGCTCATCCCGTATTGATTATTTTTAACCTATACAGCTTCAATTGGCCACTTCCGTAATCCCCAGGCCCAACCTAGGGGTATCTCAGATCACTCCCTGGTAAGGGTTGAGTTCACACATGGAAATCATCAACCACGGGCCACAATCACCTTTAAACCCTGGCTCTTGAAAATCCCTGATATTAAAAAGGAACTACCTACACAGACAACCAACTACTTTAAAGAAAATGTAGGTTCAGTTGACTCAGCGCTCACTATCTGGGAGGCTTTCAAGGTGGTGGTTGTCACTAAAGATGGGATACCTCAAAAAGAAATGCCAGCTGCTGGTACAATCAGAAAGTGAACTCCAACAGTTGGAAGCTGACAACGCTAGGACTCCTTTGGAAGACACTCTTCACTGCCTCACACTTAAACAAGAGGAACATAAGATTAAAACTAGAGAACAAATGATGGCCAAACTACTCAGCATAGATTATACGAACTAGGAGACAGGGCTGGCAAATGCCTGGCCTGGCTAGAGAAATGGGAGCAAGGACAGAGATGGGTTCCCCCGGCTGACTCTAACCGACAGCACGCAAGTCACACATCCAAGGGACATTGCAGACTCCTTTGCAGGTCACTTGGAGCATATCTATTCCCATCCACTACTTACACGGCGGAAGACTACCGTCAGTTCCTTTCCGACAGTGACATACAGACGCTCTCTGACACTGATAGAGACATCCTATATGAAGACCTGACAGATAATGAAATCCAAAAGGCCATAAGCCAAATCCATTCAGCGAAGGCGATGGGGCCAAACGGGACTCCCATCAAATTCTTAAAATTGGTTGCTTCTTAGACGGTCCCTCACCTAACGGCCATGTATAACGAAAGCTACGAAAAAGGAATACTGCCGGAGGATCAACATCTAGCCTCCACAGTAGTGATTGGCAAGCCATGGAAGCCTGTTGATAACTGCGGGTCCTACAGACCAATGTAATTAATTAACGTAGAAGCTAAGGTCCTAGCAAAAGTACTTGCCTCACGACTGATCACTGTCATTTCCTCCCTGATCCACCCGGACCAATCTGGCTTTATGCCAGGAAGGAATAGGGCACTTAATATCCGACGCCTCCATAATGTACTCGCACATCAGGAATACAAGGAAGAGGACGCAGTGGTGTTGTCCCTAGATCCCTCCATGGCATTTGAGTCTATCTAGTGGCCATACCTATTTGAAGTCCTGTAGAGAATGGGCTTCGGTCTGATGTTCTTGGGCTGGGTGAAATTGCTCTGCACGGGTATCCAGGGTCAAGTGCGATTGAACAATTACACATATCGCACATTCACATTAAAAAGGGGCACCCGACAGGGCTGCCCCCTATCCTCCCTGAGTTTTTCCCTCATGCTGGAACCACTGGCGGCTTGGGTTAGGCGAGATGTCATGGTTAGAGGCCTGAAATGGGCGGAGGGTCATGATGACCGAATATCCCTCTACGCAGATGACATTCTGCTTTATCTTGCCTCTACGTATAGATCCATTCACAGGTTTAAAATCTCTCCACGAATTTTGGGAAATACTCTGGTTATGCCATTAACTGGAGCAAATCGGTGTTGTTTGTGCTCCGGGGTCCGGTCCCTCGGCTCCCTGCGGCTTACTGTGTGGAAGTGGCTACTGAGGGATTCCGATATCTGGGAATATACATAACTTTGAGCCCCAACATTTTTTATGACCGCAATCTGGCACCCCCATTGTCCTGCCTACATGCGGATGTGAAGCACTGGCGATCCCTACCTCTTTCACTGGTGGACCGAGCTGCTCTTTTTAAAATGTTGGCCCTCCCATGCTTTATCTACATCCTCCAGAATTGCCCGCACCGGGTCTAAGATATGTACTTCTCAGAAATGGAGAGTGCAATTTGGACGCTATTATGGGATGATGGGTACCCTCGTATTGCAATGAAAAAAAATGGACAAAAGGGTGGTATGAATGAATGAATGAAAATTGCACTTGTATAGCGCTAACTACCCGGAGGCCTCGTAGCGCTTGTGACTGAATTGCTTAACGCGAGCTCAGGGTAGTTCAGCAGGTTTTGACATACAGGTGCGTTTTCAGGACTTTCCTGAAGGACAGGTGGTTACTGTTTCCTCGGAGGGATAGAGGGAGGGTGTTCCAAAATTTAGCCGCAGTGTGGGAAAAAGAGCGGCCTCCCCAGCGGGCTTTCCTGACTCTGATGGAAGTGGCCAGCTGGAGGGTACAGGAACGAAGGGAGCGGGACGGGACATAAGGGGTAGCTAAGGGATGTAGGATTGCGGGACCTGTACGATGAAAGGCTTTATGTAAGATACACATAGCCTTGAATTGTACTCTTGCCACTATAGGGAGCCAGTGAAGCTCCCTTGGGCATTCCTCGCTGACTGCCAGCGGGGGAGGTTATAGAGTAGGCGGTAGGTATGATAGAGGCATTGTCCCCCCGGACCTAAGACTCTATTACTGGGCTTCTCAGTTAGTTGTAGTGAATCACTGGCTATATCGCTCCCCTATAGATCCAGCCTATCTTTTATACAGATAGCAAACAGGACAAGAAGGGTATTTAGGGGCACTGAATTCAAAAGTAAATAAGAAGAGATACTTTGGGCCCACATCTCACACGGTGACGATCTGGCATCAAGCAAACTCCCATCTGGGATGGTCCAATTTCCTCACAAAAGCCACACCCCTATGGTATACACAGAGACTGGGACACTTATGTCATCTACCTATATTTGACAAATGAGATCTCATAGGAATCTCCAATATCGGAGATTTGATTAAACAGGGTTTGATTCTCAGGTTTGAGGAGCTTAGGGAGAGATACTGAATGGCCCAAGGTGAAAGCTACAGATACCTGAAAATTAGACACTCCCTCACCACAGCACTACCCAATTTCACGGACATACCAGAGGCATCACCGCTGGAAGACCGATTACTAGACAGACTGTTACACTCAAAGCTATATCACTGATGTAAGAGAGTAGGGTCTGCTATCCTATGGTCACCCCAAATGTTTGCTTTTTGCTTCACTGGTTTATGACTTAATGTGGCTGTGGGCCTGCTAATCAGACCCACAGCCTGCTGTTCTCTCTCTAAATTACTGTCAATGCACTCTAGGTGCATTACGAATTAGAACTGGTTCACCTTATTGGCCCCTGTGACAGTGTACCCTAGGTACCCAGGGCATAGGTGTTTCCAAGGCCTACCAGGGGCTGCAGCCTGTATTGTGCCACCCCTGGCCTGGCCTCCATATTTGACACAACTGGCTGATCACTCAGCTGGGGTAAGTTGGTGTTATCCCCTCTTGCTTAGATATAGTATCCCTATATCTAACCTTAACTGGACACATGTTAACCTATAAGCCATTCCTATGGAAAGCCCCTGCAATCCTGGGGGCAGAGTGTGTGGTTTCATGTGAGATGGTGCTCTAGCATGAGCTGTGCCTGTCTTCAGCTGTCGGGAACAATTCCCTTAGCTGCTCCGGGATATTGCCATACCATATACTCTTAAGTGCATTATAATCCTTGCAGTTATATGCTAACTTTGGTTTGGCTTTATCAAAACATGTCGAGTAAGGTGTCATACGATTTGGAAAACTATCCCCTCGACAGTTCTGTCGACGTGGATAGCATTTCACCCTTCTAGAGGGACACGACGTTAACCAGAGCCTCAGCATCACAAAATGGATGCTGCCAACACTGACACAAGTCTGACCTCCTGCTGCTGGGAGACAAAGGGTTTCCTGCCTTGGGAGGTGCGAGCACCACCCCAGACAGGATTTTGTGTATTGGGTAGGACAGGGCTGAATAGAATCAGACATGCCCGGGGCACACAATGTGTCCCCGTGCATAAGCCAGTCCAAACCGGTCCTGGGACTTTCCAGACCCAGGCCTGGCGAGGAGCTGGCCAAAGGAAAGGGGGTGTAACTGCCCCCCTTCCTGGTCCCACCCAGAGGAGGGACCTAGCAGGTGATCCACCCAGCAGATTGGGAATAAGAGTGGGAGCAGTGCCATAGCACCTCAGATCATCCTGAATCAACTTGAAACTAAGAAGACGACTGGACTTTGACATTCTGCTGCACAAAAGACTGAAGAGTATCTACCTTGTGGCCTAGGAGTGGCCACCCTGTGAACAAAGGCACCATCCAGCAACTCAACATCTGCTTTGCCACCGCCTCCCGCCAGAACCCGAGCCCAGAGCCTGACAAGACCCAGACTTCTCACAGCCCGATCCACAGTCCCTGCAAAGAAGGGACCTGTGGAGGCACCGAGAGACGCGGGACCGGACCTCTTGAAAGACCCCTGAAAAGCTGACTGCGCAGCATCCAAGGCACCCTTGACGTTGTGCTTTGGGGACTGAGAAGCCCCGCCACAGAGCAGCCCTTGCACCGAAGATCAGCCCCCCAGCACCTCCACGATCTGCGTGGGGCCCTTTTGCATTGTGCCACTCGACGTGCCATCCCGGCCACTTGCCACGTGGTCAGCGGCCATCTTGGCGATGAAACCTACAAATTACACTGCAGGTCTGGTTGCTCCAGACTTGCCCTCACTCCTGTAAAAAGGAGCACTCGCTCTGACCTTGCAGGTCCGAGTGATAAGCCTTTTTTGATTCCTGCATGGCTTGCATTAGCCAAGGCCTGTTTGCTACAATAAAGTTGCCAACACCGCCAACAGTGAGAAGCCTGCGTGGGACAGCTCGTGATTGACTCCTGGACATCCTCGACCTCTTCGTGTCCACGTGGCTGCAGACAGAAGCTACACCTCATCACCTGTTTGCACCCGACATCGCCTGGTTCCAATCTGGTTCCACGGTAGTCACTGGCTAGTGACTTTGAACATTGTCCCCTCTGCTTTCACCACTTCAGATCCACCCTTGGATCCACCGGAACTCTTCACATCGAGCCGCCTGCAGCATCTTTAGCTCCAAGCACCATCGACCTGCGTGACGAAACCCGACACTACTTCGCACCTGTGCACCCGCTTCCTGTGGGTGAGGTAACTCATCAACGCTGGTGTTACTACACTGGTACACACCTCTAGTGTCTGTGTCTAAAGTTTCACTCCTCTAGGTCACTCGGAAGGTTCCTAAAACACTAACTTTGTAACCTTTACGCACCATAGACAATGCATTGGTGAATGCATGCACTTTAAACACTGCACCCGAGTCCCGCGGGCCTTTCCCGACTTAGTCACTGCTAGTCCCGAACAGCTCCAGCGATTCCCAAGGCCCTAGGCCTACTTCCTTTTTGATTGGTATCTCTTATACCACTTTCTTAGTATATGATTTAGGTGGCCCCTAGGGCTCATCCATATTGTGCAACTTTTGTGTATTTTAACTGTGTTTTGTTTTAACGCTTGTGCTTCTGTGCTCATAAAGAGCATAGGAGATATTTGTAGTTAATAAATATATATATATATTTTCAATATATATCTGTGTGGTGTCCTTTCATTGGTATTCAAGGGGGTTGTATATGGTAAAACAGCTGCTTCACATGCCTTTCAGAGTTTAGCCTAAGACTGCTTTGTCCACGCTACCACTAGGATAGCTGGTCTGTATGGTTGACTTACAACCAATCATCATAAGGGTTGCTTGGCATGGTACAAGGTGATCAATAGAACTAGTGAGCATCATATACCAGGCCAACTTCTCACATTGGTGAGCAGCGGATTGGGATTGGAGCTTGCTGTTGTTTTACCATTACAATCTTTGAGATTATCATTTGAAAGATCATACAGGTACCTGCTAGGTACATATAAAACAAAACTGGTATACTTAAGTTCTACTGAACTTAGTTGTTGTAGAGGATAGGGAGTAGCACACCCTGACTACAGCTACTAGATAGGTTTAGTAGGTAAACACCAGTGTAGGTAGATTGCAACATATCCACCCACACTAGAGCAATGTCTGGAGCAGAGGGTTCCACTGGGAATGTCTCTGTTGAGAGTGACCCTCCAAAGGCACCATCCAAATTTGCTATATTCTCCTTTAAGGAACTAAGGCAGCTTTGTGCCTTACGAGTTCTGAAGACAGGGCCATCCCCTACTACAGACCACCTTAGAGAGCTCTTAGACCAGTCTGAGGCTCTAAAGACCTCTAAAGCAGACCCCACAGGGAATGCTGATGGAGGCTTTCCCACTTAAGATGACAATACTGATACCCCTGTCCCCATAGTCCAGGTAGATGAGGATGACCAAGTCACTTGAGTTCCTCAGGTAGATGAGGAGGAGGAAGAAGAAGAGGAGACAGAAGGGGGGAGCAGTGATTCTGATGATGGCAGAAATAGTCAGGTGCTAGTCAGCAGGCTTAACCAGGCTAACTTAAGTGTATTTGGGACTGAGGCAAGGATGACCTTGCCCAGACACCAAGGTGGACTTAACCAGGAGCGTAGGAGGAGGAGGAATCACTCAGGTAAATCCAATACCTCCCAGGCTTCTAGAGGTTCTCATGGTCACTCCAGAAGGGAGATGACTAGCCCTCAGAGAAGGGAACATGAGGCCAAAATGAGAGAGGCTGAGCTTAGGATCCAGAGACAAGAATTAGAAGTTGCCCTGGCCCAAGAGAAACTTGCTAGAGCAAGACAGCCTAGAGAGAGTGGGGTGATAGAACCCACTGGTGGCAGCATTATCCACAAGGATAAAGACAGGTCTTTTGATAACAGAAACCTGAGTAAGATTGTGCCCCCCTACAAAGCTGGGGATGATATCCACAAATGGATGACTGCACTTGAGAGAGCCTGCAAGGTACAGCAGATCCCTCAGGAGCAGTGGGCAGAAATCTTGTGGCTCTCCTTTGAAGGTAGAGGCCGAGACAGACTCCTCACAGTTAGTGATGGGGATTCTAGAAACTACCTGGTCCTGAAGAGTGCTCTGATTGATGGGTTAGGCTTAACCACTGTACATTACAGGTTAATGTTCAGAGACACCCAGAAGACACAGACTCAGGACTGGTCTGAATTTGTTGAGTGTGCCACTAAGGCTCTGGAGGGATGGTTGCTGGGAAGCAAGGTTAGTGACTATGAAGGATTGTACAATTTGCTTATGAGAGAACAAATTTTAAATAATTGTCAGAACCAGCAGTTGCATCAACATTTAGTTGACTCGGATTTGCCCTCTCCCCAAGAATTGGGAAAGAGGGCAGATAAATGGGTTAGAACCAGAGTTAAGCAAAAGAACCAGAACCAGAACCAGAACCAGGGTGGTGACCAGAAGAAAACAGACCAGAAGGGTGGGGAGCAGAAAGCTAAAGACCAGAAGTCTTCAACAGGGCCCCAAACTAATACAGAGGGTGGGTCCCAAACTTCCAAGAAGAAGAAGAAAGAAGGTCAAAGAAAACCCTGGTGTAGTACTTGTAAAAACACCTCTCACTGGACAAGTGAGTGTAAAAAGGGTGGAGCCCCCAACACTGCAGCCCCTAAGGCACCTGCACCCACTAGTACAGCTAGCAGTGTTGGACCACAAACTAAGGGGGTAGTGGGTATCACCTTGGGAACTGAAGGAGATTCTGACCTAGTCAGAACCCTTACACAGGCTGTTCTGATTTGTGAGGGGGACATAGATTTGACCCCTACAATCAGCCCCAGTAATCTGGGCAAATACAGACAGACGCCTTTGATTAATGACAAAGTGGCTCAAGCATACAGGGACACATGTGCCAGTGTCACTATGGTGACACCTAGCTTTGTGCTAGCTTTGTGCTAGCTAGCAGGTGATAATTACCTGGTGACCAATGCCAGCAATGTCACCACTACCCATAGTATGGCAATTTTTAACTTTTCCTGGGGAGGGGTAACTGGCCTAAAAAGAGTTGTGGTTAGTGCTGATCTCCCAGTTGAATGTTTGTTGGGCAATGACCTGGAGAGCTCTCTGTGGTCAGATGTTGAGTACAGGACTCATGCAGAGATGTTAGGGATATCATCACATGTCCTTGCTGTGACCAGGTCACAGGCCAAAATGTGCCTCTCTGAACCTCAGGTCTTGGATCCTGGAACAATGGACCAAGCACCTTCCAAGAAGAAGAACAGGAGGGTAAAGGCTGTGCCTTCCCAACTGCCTACAAGTGAGGATCAGCCTTCACAGGAAGCTGGTCTTGAGACCCCTGAAGGAACTGTCTCTGAAGAATTTGAACCTGATCAGGTTGAGTTTCTGGGGACAGGGGAGCCTTCTAGGGCAGACTTGGGGCAGGCTCAGTTAACCTGTCCTTCTCTTGAACCCTTCAGACAGCAGGCTGCTGCTGAGGCTGCTGGGAATGCTCAAGGTGCCCATAAAGTATATTGGGATGATGGACTCCTTTTTTTAGAGGGTAGAGACCCCAAGCCTGGTACAACCAGGAGGTTGCTTATACCTCTGCAATTTAGGGGCTTCCTTCTTACCTTGGCCCATGATATTCCTTTAGCAGGACACCTAGGCCAGAATAAGACTTGGGACAGGCTTGTCCCTCACTTTCACTGGCCTCACATGTCTGAAGACACCAAGGAGTTTTGTCACTCATGGGTAACCTGCCAAGCCTACAGGTCTGTGTTCAAATTACCAAACCATACATCACCGGCACAAATTAGGTTGGAACTTGGCATCTGCAAACAACGATTGGCCAGAGCCATGTCTTTCCTCGTGTGCTGTCACAAATTGAGGTTATCAAAGGAGGGAAGTTTAGGATACCATTTGTGGGCCAGCATTGATAACAACTCATGGCGAGCAGGACATGAATACTGGTCAAACGGCTTAAAAACCCTGTGCCTAAATGACCTCTGGAACTTGCACGCTAGTCAGTTGGAATTTAAAAGGCTAGCGAAAATCAGCACCAAACAATTATCAATAGTGGAAGACAAAGCAAGCCTTGCAAAAAGAAGTCATGGGTGGATGACCCTTCAATCCTATGCCTTGCTAATTCCACAGCCGTACCTTACTATATCGTTCAGTGCTCGGACGAAACTACGTTTTTTTAAACTGAGACTGGGAGTTATTAACCTGTTGACTCATTGGCCAAAATGGAAAAGAGAACATGGAAAAGTTCAATGCCGACTTTGTGGGACCCACAAAGAAGACATTATACACATCATATGCCTGTGCCCTCTACTATTGACAGAGAGACAGGCCCTACTCAAGCATCATTGGAATAGAAACATGATTAGAAGCTGTAGAGCAGCAGTTTTGGCCTGTTTTGACCCTAGGAACACTAAATTAAATTGTGCCCTAGTAAGATTCATGGAGCGCGCTGCAAAAAAACTTACTGAGCTGCCCAGAGTTTGCGATCCCCCATTGGAATAATGCTGCCAAATTTTACTTGCTGTTGCTGGCTTTTTATGAATATGACTTTTTAAAATGGAAGTTTCATTTGTTATCATCTATACATACTGACTTTTAATGAATTTAACATTCTAAATGCAATCTTGAACTTTTTAAATGTTTTGTACTTGCAATGGTTTATTTTTAAATCACGCAATAAAGATTATTATTATCAATGGGTAACCTGCCAAGCCAGTGGTAAAGCAGGTAGCACCACAAAGGCCCCCCTGATACCACTACCTGTGGTGGGGGTTCCATTTGAAAGAGTGGGGATTGATATTGTAGGTCCAATGGATCCCCCTACAGCATCTGGGCACAGATTCATACTGGTGGTGGTGGACCATGCCACCAGGTACCCAGAGGCAATTCCACTTAGGACCACAACAGCTCCTGTTGTGGCCAGGGCCTTACTTGGAGTTTTCTCCAGAGTGGGGTTTCCTAAGGAGGTAGTATCTGATAGAGATGCCAACTTCATGTCAGGATACTTGACAGCTATGTGGAAGGAATGTGGTGTCAACTACAAGTTCACCACTCCTTATCATCCACAGTGTAATGGGCTTGTTGAAAGGTTTAACAAGACCCTCAAGGGTATGATCAAAGGATTACCAGAAAAGCTCAGGCGGGGATGGGACATCCTTCTACCCTGCCTTTTGTTTGCTTGCAGAGAGGTCCCTCGAAAGGGGGTTGGCTTCAGCCCCTTTGAATTGTTGTTTGGGCACCCTGTAAGAGGACCCCTATGTCTGGTGAAGAAAGGATGGGAGTTACCTCTCAAAAAGCCTAAACAAGACCTAGTGGACTATGTACTTGGTCTCCGCTCCAGGATGGCTGAGAATATGGAAAAGGCATCCAAAAACCTTGAGGCTAGCCAAGAATTACAGAAAGCTTGGCATGACCAAAAGGCTGTCTTGATTGAGTATCAGCCAGGACAGAAGGTATGGGTGTTGGAGCCCACAGGGTGCTTCATGTCAACAGACTAAAGGCATATGTTAACAGGGAAGACATGGGCTTGCTCATGGCTACAGATGAGGGACAGGAGGAAGAGAGTGACCCTCTCCCAGACCTGCTCACTCAGAACCCTGAGGATGGCTCAGTTGATGGTGTGGCCTTAGATGGCAGCCTCACTGAACATCAGCAACATGACTCTAGACAAGGTTTGCAGTCATACAGACATATGTTCTCCTTGACACCCAGTCAGACTAACTGGTGTACCCATGTGGTGGACACTGGTGACAGTCTTCCTGTAAAAAGGAAGATGTACAGGCAACCTGACCATGTCAGGGACTGTATAAAGACTGAGGTGCAAAAGATGCTGGAACTAGGTGTCATTGAGCCTTCAGAGAGCCCCTGGGCTAGCCCAGTGGTTCTGGTCCCCAAAACTCACACCAAAGATGGCAAGAGAGAGATGAGGTTCTGTGTGGATTACAGAGGACTCAATGCTGTCACCAGGACAGATGCACATCCTATTCCAAGGGCAGATGAGCTCATTGACAAGTTGGCTTCTGCCAAATATTTGAGCACATTTGACTTGACAGCTGGCTACTGGCAAATCAGGTTAGCTGAGGAGTCTAAAGCAAAGACTGCATTTTCTACCCCAGGTGGGCATTATGAATTTGTGGTGATGCCCTTTGGTTTGAAAAATGCACCTGTCACCTTCCAAAGGTTGGTGAATCAAGTCCTTACTGGGTTGGATGACTTTTGTGCAGCTTATCTGGATGATATTGCTGTCTTCAGCTCCACCTGGGAGGATCACCTGGTCCACCTGAAGGAAGTGCTTGAGGCTCTGCAAAATATTTACAACAAGGGGTGGTGAGGGACAGAGTCTCTGAATTAAGCAGAAAGCTCTCACCCAGTCAAGAGATCAGGGCTAGATCCAACACCGTTTTTTAGCTCACTGCACCATCCCAGTTTCAGAACCTGGCTGTATGCAAATTAGTCTGTTCCTGTCCCAGTGCATGATGGGAACAGGGCAAACCAAACTACAAAAGCCAATTCTTACACTGGGAAGGAAACAAACTCCCGGGGACCGGTTTCTGGCATTACAGCCGTCTTCGGCCCGGTTTGCTTGAATCCTGATGGTGCAATGAGCAAGGGTCTCACATCTGAGAATACCCTTCCACGCTTAGGGTGGACAAAAATATTTACAACAAGGGGTGGTGAGGGACAGAGTCTCTGAATTAAGCAGAAAGCTCTCACCCAGTCAAGAGATCAGGGCTAGATCCAACACCGTTTTTTAGCTCACTGCACCATCCCAGTTTCAGAACCTGGCTGTATGCAAATTAGTCTGTTCCTGTCCCAGTGCATGATGGGAACAGGGCAAACCAAACTACAAAAGCCAATTCTTACACTGGGAAGGAAACAAACTCCCGGGGACCGGTTTCTGGCATTACAGCCGTCTTCGGCCCGGTTTGCTTGAATCCTGATGGTGCAATGAGCAAGGGTCTCACATCTGAGAATACCCTTCCACGCTTAGGGTGGACAAAAATATTTACAACAAGGGGTGGTGAGGGACAGAGTCTCTGAATTAAGCAGAAAGCTCTCACCCAGTCAAGAGATCAGGGCTAGATCAAACACTGTTTTTTAGCTCACTGCACCATCCCAGTTTCAGAACCTGGCTGTATGCAAATTAGTCTGTTCCTGTCCCAGTGTATGATGGGAACAGGGCAAACCAAACTACAAAAGCCAATTCTTACACTGGGAAGGAAACAAACTCCCGGGGACCGGTTTCTGGCATTACAGCCGTCTTCGGCCCGGTTTGCTTGAATCCTGATGGTGCAATGAGCAAGGGTCTCACATCTGAGAATACCCTTCCACGCTTAGGGTGGACAAAAATATTTACAACAAGGGGTGGTGAGGGACAGAGTCTCTGAATTAAGCAGAAAGCTCTCACCCAGTCAAGAGATCAGGGCTAGATCCAACACCGTTTTTTAGCTCACTGCACCATCCCAGTTTCAGAACCTGGCTGTATGCAAATTAGTCTGTTCCTGTCCCAGTGCATGATGGGAACAGGGCAAACCAAACTACAAAAGCCAATTCTTACACTGGGAAGGAAACAAACTCCCGGGGACCGGTTTCTGGCATTACAGCCGTCTTCGGCCCGGTTTGCTTGAATCCTGATGGTGCAATGAGCAAGGGTCTCACATCTGAGAATACCCTTCCACGCTTAGGGTGGACAAAAATATTTACAACAAGGGGTGGTGAGGGACAGAGTCTCTGAATTAAGCAGAAAGCTCTCACCCAGTCAAGAGATCAGGGCTAGATCCAACACCGTTTTTTAGCTCACTGCACCATCCCAGTTTCAGAACCTGGCTGTATGCAAATTAGTCTGTTCCTGTCCCAGTGCATGATGGGAACAGGGCAAACCAAACTACAAAAGCCAATTCTTACACTGGGAAGGAAACAAACTCCCGGGGACCGGTTTCTGGCATTACAGCCGTCTTCGGCCCGGTTTGCTTGAATCCTGATGGTGCAATGAGCAAGGGTCTCACATCTGAGAATACCCTTCCACGCTTAGGGTGGACAAAAATATTTACAACAAGGGGTGGTGAGGGACAGAGTCTCTGAATTAAGCAGAAAGCTCTCACCCAGTCAAGAGATCAGGGCTAGATCCAACACCGTTTTTTAGCTCACTGCACCATCCCAGTTTCAGAACCTGGCTGTATGCAAATTAGTCTGTTCCTGTCCCAGTGCATGATGGGAACAGGGCAAACCAAACTACAAAAGCCAATTCTTACACTGGGAAGGAAACAAACTCCCGGGGACCGGTTTCTGGCATTACAGCCATCTTCGGCCCGGTTTGCTTGAATCCTGATGGTGCAATGAGCAAGGGTCTCACATCTGAGAATACCCTTCCACGCTTAGGGTGGACAAAAATATTTACAACAAGGGGTGGTGAGGGACAGAGTCTCTGAATTAAGCAGAAAGCTCTCACCCAGTCAAGAGATCAGGGCTAGATCCAACACCGTTTTTTAGATCACTGCACCATCCCAGTTTCAGAACCTGGCTGTATGCAAATTAGTCTGTTCCTGTCCCAGTGCATGATGGGAACAGGGCAAACCAAACTACAAAAGCCAATTCTTACACTGGGAAGGAAACAAACTCCCGGGGACCGGTTTCTGGCATTACAGCCGTCTTCGGCCCGGTTTGCTTGAATCCTGATGGTGCAATGAGCAAGGGTCTCACATCTGAGAATACCCTTCCACGCTTAGGGTGGACAAAAATATTTACAACAAGGGGTGGTGAGGGACAGAGTCTCTGAATTAAGCAGAAAGCTCTCACCCAGTCAAGAGATCAGGGCTAGATCCAACACCGTTTTTTAGCTCACTGCACCATCCCAGTTTCAGAACCTGGCTGTATGCAAATTAGTCTGTTCCTGTCCCAGTGCATGATGGGAACAGGGCAAACCAAACTACAAAAGCCAATTCTTACACTGGGAAGGAAACAAACTCCCGGGGACCGGTTTCTGGCATTACAGCCGTCTTCGGCCCGGTTTGCTTGAATCCTGATGGTGCAATGAGCAAGGGTCTCACATCTGAGAATACCCTTCCACGCTTAGGGTGGACAAAAATATTTACAACAAGGGGTGGTGAGGGACAGAGTCTCTGAATTAAGCAGAAAGCTCTCACCCAGTCAAGAGATCAGGGCTAGAAGCCAGAAACCGGTCCCTGGTAGCTTGTCTCCTTTCTGGTAAAGAATTGGCTTGGTAGTTTAGTCTGCCCTGTTCCCATGATGCACTGGGCCAGGGACAGACTGATTTGCATATAGCCAGGTTCTGAGCTGGGATGGGGCAGTGAGATAAATAACGGTGATGGATCAAGCCCTGATCTTTGGACTGGGTAAGAGTGGTCTGCTCAATTCAGACACTCTGTTCATCACCACCCCCTTTTGTAAATCGATTTTGGCCACTATAGGTGTGGCAGGGTATACTCAGACATGAGTCCCTTTCTCACTGCTCCATCAGGATTCAAGCAAGCCGGGCCGAAGAGGCTGAAATGCCAGAAACCGGTCCCCGGTAGCTTGTCTCCTTTCTGGTAAAGAATTGGCTTGGTAGTTTAGTCTGCCCTGTTCCCATGATGCACTGGGCCAGGGACAGACTGATTTGCATATAGCCAGGTTCTGAGCTGGGATGGGGCAGTGAGATAAATAACGGTGATGGATCAAGCCCTGATCTTTGGACTGGGTAAGAGTGGTCTGCTCAATTCAGACACTCTGTTCATCACCACCCCCTTTTGTAAATCGATTTTGGCCACTATAGGTGTGGCAGGGTATACTCAGACATGAGTCCCTTTCTCACTGCTCCATCAGGATTCAAGCAAGCCGGGCCGAAGAGGCTGAAATGCCAGAAACCGGTCCCCGGTAGCTTGTCTCCTTTCTGGTAAAGAATTGGCTTGGTAGTTTAGTCTGCCCTGTTCCCATGATGCACTGGGCCAGGGACAGACTGATTTGCATATAGCCAGGTTCTGAGCTGGGATGGGGCAGTGAGATAAATAACGGTGATGGATCAAGCCCTGATCTTTGGACTGGGTAAGAGTGGTCTGCTCAATTCAGACACTCTGTTCATCACCACCCCCTTTTGTAAATCGATTTTGGCCACTATAGGTGTGGCAGGGTATACTCAGACATGAGTCCCTTTCTCACTGCTCCATCAGGATTCAAGCAAGCCGGGCCGAAGAGGCTGAAATGCCAGAAACCGGTCCCCGGTAGCTTGTCTCCTTTCTGGTAAAGAATTGGCTTGGTAGTTTAGTCTGCCCTGTTCTCATGATGCACTGGGCCAGGGACAGACTGATTTGCATATAGCCAGGTTCTGAGCTGGGATGGGGCAGTGAGATAAATAACGGTGATGGATCAAGCCCTGATCTTTGGACTGGGTAAGAGTGGTCTGCTCAATTCAGACACTCTGTTCATCACCACCCCCTTTTGTAAATCGATTTTGGCCACTATAGGTGTGGCAGGGTATACTCAGACATGAGTCCCTTTCTCACTGCTCCATCAGGATTCAAGCAAGCCGGGCCGAAGAGGCTGAAATGCCAGAAACCGGTCCCCGGTAGCTTGTCTCCTTTCTGGTAAAGAATTGGCTTGGTAGTTTAGTCTGCCCTGTTCCCATGATGCACTGGGCCAGGGACAGACTGATTTGCATATAGCCAGGTTCTGAGCTGGGATGGGGCAGTGAGATAAATAACGGTGATGGATCAAGCCCTGATCTTTGGACTGGGTAAGAGTGGTCTGCTCAATTCCGACACTCTGTTCATCACCACCCCCTTTTGTAAATCGATTTTGGCCACTATAGGTGTGGCAGGGTATACTCAGACATGAGTCCCTTTCTCACTGCTCCATCAGGATTCAAGCAAGCCGGGCCGAAGAGGCTGAAATGCCAGAAACCGGTCCCCGGTAGCTTGTCTCCTTTCTGGTAAAGAATTGGCTTGGTAGTTTAGTCTGCCCTGTTCCCATGATGCACTGGGCCAGGGACAGACTGATTTGCATATAGCCAGGTTCTGAGCTGGGATGGGGCAGTGAGATAAATAACGGTGATGGATCAAGCCCTGATCTTTGGACTGGGTAAGAGTGGTCTGCTCAATTCAGACACTCTGTTCATCACCACCCCCTTTTGTAAATCGATTTTGGCCACTATAGGTGTGGCAGGGTATACTCAGACATGAGTCCCTTTCTCACTGCTCCATCAGGATTCAAGCAAGCCGGGCCGAAGAGGCTGAAATGCCAGAAACCGGTCCCCGGTAGCTTGTCTCCTTTCTGGTAAAGAATTGGCTTGGTAGTTTAGTCTGCCCTGTTCCCATGATGCACTGGGCCAGGGACAGACTGATTTGCATATAGCCAGGTTCTGAGCTGGGATGGGGCAGTGAGATAAATAACGGTGATGGATCAAGCCCTGATCTTTGGACTGGGTAAGAGTGGTCTGCTCAATTCAGACACTCTGTTCATCACCACCCCCTTTTGTAAATCGATTTTGGCCACTATAGGTGTGGCAGGGTATACTCAGACATGAGTCCCTTTCTCACTGCTCCATCAGGATTCAAGCAAGCCGGGCCGAAGAGGCTGAAATGCCAGAAACCGGTCCCCGGTAGCTTGTCTCCTTTCTGGTAAAGAATTGGCTTGGTAGTTTAGTCTGCCCTGTTCCCATGATGCACTGGGCCAGGGACAGACTGATTTGCATATAGCCAAGTTCTGAGCTGGGATGGGGCAGTGAGATAAATAACGGTGATGGATCAAGCCCTGATCTTTGGACTGGGTAAGAGTGGTCTGCTCAATTCAGACACTCTGTTCATCACCACCCCCTTTTGTAAATCGATTTGAGGCTCTGCAAAAGGCAGGCCTCACTATCAAGGAAACAAAGTGCCAGATAGGGCAGAGTAAAGTTGCATAATTGGGTCACCTTGTAGGTGGAGGCCAAGTTCAACCACTGGAGAGTAAGATCCAGACCATCAAGGACTGGTCCCCTCCAACTACCCAGACTCAGGTCAGAGCTTTATTGGGCCTGACTGGGTACTACAGGAAGTTTGTTAAGAACTATGGGTCCATTGTGACTCCTCTTAATGATCTGACATCCAAGAAGATGCCCAAAAAGGTTCACTGGACAGTAAACTGTCAAAAGGCATCTGATGACCTGATGACCTGAATAAGGCCATAGGCTCTGCACCCATCCTGAAGAGTCCTGACTACTCAAGAGAGTTCATTGTCCAACAGATGCTTCTGAGTTGGGAGTGAGAGCAGTGCTTTCACAGCATAATGTAGATGGTCAAGACCAGCCCATTGCTTTTATTAGTAGATGGCTGACCCCCAGAGAAAAACATTGGTCAGCCATTGAGAGGGAGGCCTTTGCTGTGGTGTGGGCCCTGAAGAAGTTGAGACCATACTTGTTTGGCACTCACTTCAAGATTCAGACCGACCATAAGCCCCTCTTATGGCTTAATCAGATGAAGGGTGAAAACCCCAAACTACTCAGGTGGTCCATTTCCCTACAGGGGATGGACTTTACAGTGGAGCACCGCCCAGGGACTGACCATGGCAATGCAGATGGTCTCTCCAGGTACTTCCACTTAGAACATGAAGACACAACTGGTCAAGGTTAGTCTAATGTCCCTGGGTTTGGGGGGGGGGTTGTGTAGGAGAGTAGTGTCTGCTATCCTATGGTCACCCCAAATGTTTGCTTTTTGCTTCACTGGTTTATGACTTAATGTGGCTGTGGGCCTGCTAATCAGACCCACAGCCTGCTGTTCTCCCTCTAAATTACTGTCAATACTCTAGGTGCATTACGAATTGGAACTGGTTCACCTTATTGGCCCCTGTAACAGTGTACCCTAGGTACCCAGGGCATAAGTGTTTCCAAGGCCTACCAGGGGCTGCAGCCTGTATTGTGCCACCCCTGGCCTGGCCTCCATATTTGACACAACTGGCAGATCACTCAGCTGGGGTAAATTGGTGTAATCACCTCTTGCTTAGATATAGTATCCCTATATCTAACCTTAACTGGACACATGCTAACCTATAAGCGATTCCTATGGAAGGCCCCTGCAATCCTGGGGGCAGAGTGCGTGGTTTCATGTGAGATGGTGCTCTAGCATGAGCTGAGCCTATCTGCAGCTGTCGGGAACAACTCCCTTAGCGGTTCCGGGATATTGCCATACCATATACTCTTAAGTGCATTATAATCCTCGCGGTTATATGCTAACTTTGGTTTGGCTTTATCAAAACATGTCGAGTAAGGTGTCATACGATTTGGAATACTATCCCCTCGACAGTTCTGTCGACGGGGATAGCATTCCACCCTTCTAGAGGGACACGACATGTACATAGCCTTAACCCCGGTTAAAGTTAACCTGACATACAAAAAGCTGTGCAACAACCTACCTGACACGTTCCACAAATTATGAGAACAATGGCAGAGAGACCTAGGACCCATTGACGATGAGGACTGGCAGATGGCACTAATGTCCCCCACAGAAGCAGCAATCAATCTCCTTTTGAGATGTGTTCAACTCAAAGTTTTACATAGGTCCTACCTAACCAGGGTTACTCTAGCAAAGATAGGCATCAGACTGGATACAATGCCACCATTCATCATACGATATGGGAATGTCCGGAAGTACGGCACTTATGGGAGGGCTCTACGACCCATATTCAGAACGCCTTAGAAAAGGAAGTCACCCTCACACCGCAACTAGGTCTTCTTAATATATGGGAGCCGACTGATCTCACACAGGTAGAACAACAACTAACTACATTGGGCGGCACCCTTGTCAAGCGTGAGATTGTGAAGGAATGCGGGCGGAGGATGCACCTTCTTCCTGAGTGTGGGTGACAGAAATAGATAAATGCATGATTGCAGAAACGGAACTATTCAAATCGCGAGGATGACCGAAGAAGTGGGATTGAAAATGGGGCAAATGGAATACTTACCGTGGCAACTCATGTGTATCCCCAACAGTGGAGCTAGAACTGCAAAGAAGGGAAGAATGTGATGGTGGGGTGCAATGTTTGTAACCTTCTTCTCCCTACCTACGACGAGGCAGCATTCTACAATTATTCGAAATGTCAACTGGAAAATGTATGTGACTTTAAGAAAAAGATTTAGAAAACAAAGGTTGGAGGAATTGATGCTGATGATGTTTTGAAGCTTAGTAAGATTTATGTAATATTTTTATAATTTTAGCATTAGACAGAGCAACAAATGGAAAGGGGTTTGTCATATCCATGGTGTCCATGGAAGCAAGGGCTTCCCAGTTTTCCTAGATAACCTTTTATGGGGTTCCCATCACATGGAGCTTCACCCACAGTTGTATTTCTAAAAGATAAACCAATGATTATCTGCAAACCCTATATTCATCCCTTGGGGAATCTTGCTCCTAAGGTACCAGTATATATTGCCACCTAAGTGAGCTCATTTTATGAAACTTAGAAGAAGGAAAGCCTGAGGTGCCTTATCAGGATTTGAACCTGTGATCAGGACGGCAGACACACACTACTGGAGGGGGTGAATTAGTAAACTGAGGCACCAGATCCATCTTTGGTGCACTTGCATTATTTACCCATTTCCCTCCATTGGTTGTCTTGCCTGATCCTTTGACTCTTGAATAGGTAACTGTTTGTCTAAATTCAACAATATTTTCCTCAGTAAAGTCTTGCAATGTCCTGCCACATTTATTATATTCCTTTCCATGTATACAAGCTCAAATTGAACTTGCTATACTTTTTTAGCATCTTGATCACCTCCCTCAGTAATTGTGCTCCCCTTTTGACCTGTTTGACTTGAAGCATGTGGCTTCAGAATTAATTCTAGTGGCTTTATCTCCATTTCCAAGGACGGATGTGACCAATTGAATCTGGAATTGCTTCGAAAGTCACATTAAGACTAAAATGGGAAAACATGTATATCTTCGTGTTTTTGACTGGGGACAAAGCAATACACCTCAGCATTTGAAGGAGGGGGTAATTGAGTAGATTTAGAGCCTCTGCATGTTACTGAAAGTAACTCAGAACACTGAAAAGTATCCCAAATACACAACACCACTACAATGCACTGTTCTTCATGGGTGCTATCTCGCAACACAGGACTAGGGAATGTATTCCGGCAATGTACTAGATACTAGGGACAATAACCCACACACTGAGCCACTCTGTATTTACAAAGCGCACCATGTTATCCTAAATCTGAAAGCAACTAACTAACCTATATTCTAGGGATGCTAAGGGCTTTATTACAAGTTAGGCAGTCAATGGACAGAAAGACCCGCAGGGGCGCAGTGATGACCACACTGGAACCACCACAAAAAACAGGGATTAGAGATCCCTGGCGGTAGTGCAGCAGTATTGAGGATGCAATATGTTTAGTGAGGCTGCTGCAGTCCTGCCAAGCATAATATGAGTTTCCTCAACACCACAGTATGGCAGTGAGGAAACACTCTAGGGCCCCCTTGTGCCTCTCACTATGTGCATGGAAACACAGGGGCACAACATGTGGGGGTCCTGAGAAGGTGGCACTGCTGCAGGCTCATCCGTATCATCGCTGAATTCTGAAAAGGAACGGTACACCGGGTTGAGTTAAGCAAGGGTTATTCCAGTAGCTGTGTACAGGTAGAGCACAGAGACAGGTCCAGCACAGAGGACCGCAATCACCAACTGCCTTATCCCACGTTCCAAAGGAACCCTGGCTACGTGCTATCCCATTGCCATAGTTCCATGGCAACATGACACCACACTTTGGTAATATGTAAATGGACATAGTGCCACCAGAACGTTGCTATAAGTGACACTCTGGTGGTGCTATTCCCTTGTAAATATGTCCTGAAGTCTGTAAATTCTGTTGATGAATTTAAGCGAATTTAAAAATGGATCAACCCACCTCATAACTATCTGAAACATACAGGCAATGATATAGTACATAGACCTCTTAGAAAATGATTGATTATACATGGGTGAAAAATATTTAATCACCCTTTATACACGTTATCACGTGATATACATTATTGCAGACCACCTTCACATTAACTCCTTTCCTTTTTTTCCTTTTGTTTCCTACACAATTTGATGACCTACATTTTATTACATAAAGGAATATATTTGGTAGTTTATTTTACGTTGAGTTGACAAACAATATTATATGTGGTTATTTGAAGAAAAAGAAAATTTGTTAAAAGGTAAAATAATAGTTGCATTCAAACTTTTTACTTTTGACACTGCAGAAGGAACACACAACTTCAAGGAGGCAAAAGAAAACACTGCATGCCCTCACAAATGGAAACCAGGCCCTGGTAATTGTGGAGTGATTGTATAGTTTCACAAATCTGCAAACAGGAAAATAGGAGAGCCCTAAATACTAAACCATAACAAACATATTTTGAATTAAAAAAAAAAATTTAATTTCATATACTTGACCACGAAAAGATCTCCTCCCCAACTGCGGGTCTAAATTAAAATAGAATATTTTATAATATCTAATTTAATTTAACACTATTTCCTATGGGGTTTTATTTAAAAGTGCCCACTTTTGATTATGTGTCCACCTCCATTATTCCCTATGGGAGGGTGAGGCAGTACAATTAGTTTGTCATGTGTAGTCCTGGACTTACTATAAAACAGTACATTTCTCATGTAAGTTATTATAAATGTGTATGTTACTACAGAAGTGCAAGTTACTACAAAAGTGTAAGTTACATGTGTAAGTTACTACAAAAGTGTAGTTTGTGAATAGCAATTTGCAGTAACATTTGTAGTCCAACTGTAGTACTACAAAACATACTCAAAACTGTACTTTGTGAATCAGGCCCACAGTGTTTTTCTCTCAATTCTGCAGATCTGATGAAGAAAAATAAGTCTTAATCGCCAAAATTCAGTACAAGTGGGCCCCACCTGAAACCACTAGCTCAAATTAGGCACTGGCAATATATACTTTTATTTTACGTGCCTACATGTTTAATGGTATTTTTCCCTATATGGAATAAGGAATATGTACGAAAAAGCAGCAGCGGACCTTGAAAGTGCCGCACCTAAACTCCAGTGCCAATGGTGTCTATAATCACGTCAGTTAGATATTTGTGCAGCCAACCCCGACACCAGCTGCTGTTTGGCGTCGCTGTGCTCTCCAGATCAGTTAAGCAATTTTTTAAGTACTCATGGGGGCGCACCAAAATGAGAGTCCAAAAAAGAATAAGTAGAAAAAATGTTCTTTATTTATCTTTTTTCAGAAAAAAGAAGCACGTCAATAAAACATGTAGCGAGATCAGCCAACGCGTTTCACTCCTACCAAGGAGTTTCTTCAGGGCTGAAAAAACAATAAAAGACAAAATATTCCCATCAATTGCCTGCATGGCCAAGTGTGTACATATTTACCCTTTTGACATTACATCAATGGTGACTTATTTAGGGTACATGGTTCCCTAGGAACCAGAAAAAACAACAAAGAAAAAACACAGTAGCCTATTGTCAGGGAAAGAATGAACAGCGAATATTTGTTAAATTTAAAACTTTAAAAACATCCCTTTCTAAGCGGTTACTCCCACGGAAGGGGGAGGGTTTTACGTGGAAGACCGGAAAGAAAGGTTCAAAACATCCTTAATGCAATATGTATATCCGTCTTCTGAGGTCCTACTTCTAATTTTAAACAAACCCAAGTGGGGAGAAGAGTTGACCGCTGTCAGTAGGAGAAAGCATAATTTTCACTTCACAATAACACAGTCACATTTCAATCTACCATCGTCATTGCATAGTCGTGAATAGGTAATATTTGAGTAGTTTTCTTATTTTTACCTCATCGGTAGGGTAGAATAAACCAAGAGTACAAATTGCTAGGTTTTTTAGTCCAGTTATACCATATGGTATGAGAGATTAGTAATATATGTATATAAGTATGACACAACACAACTAAGCACTCAACATCATATTTTCTCTCCTTTCTAGTATTTGCAAAAACAAGCCTGCCCACTTTCAAAATAGACCATCCTCCTCTCCATTATATCTAGTGGGATGTGATTTGTTGTCGAGGGGTATGGGAGGGAAAGGACAATAATATTGTGAGACACAAAAAAAAAACTTTAGCAGGAAAAGGTATACTGTCAAGGCTATGATTCTTACCGCTGCAAATATTTTGGTAAAATGTTTTGTAAGGTCCCTCTATAGTCACAGTGGTATATTTCGGTCGTTTTCTTATTCCAAACTGGTTCTAGTCAGTAAAGAGAGACAGTGTTTTATATCCAATCTACATATTATTGTAGGAAAACTACAATAATATGTAGATTGGCTTGTTTTTGCAAATACTAGAAAGGAGAGAAAATATGATGTTGAGTGCTTAGTTGTGTTGTGTCATACTTATATACATATATTACTAATCTCTCATACCATATGGTATAACTGGACTAAAAAACCTAGCAATTTGTACTCTTGGTTTATTCTACCCTACCGATGAGGTAAAAATAAGAAAACTACTCAAATATTACCTATTCACGACTATGCAATGACGATGGTAGATTGAAATGTGACTGTGTTATTGTGAAGTGAAAATTATGCTTTCTCCTACTGACAGCGGTCAACTCTTCTCCCCACTTGGGTTTGTTTAAAATTAGAAGTAGGACCTCAGAAGACGGATATACATATTGCATTAAGGATGTTTTGAACCTTTCTTTCCGGTCTTCCACGTAAAACCCTCCCCCTTCCGTGGGAGTAACCGCTTAGAAAGGGATGTTTTTAAAGTTTTAAATTTAACAAATATTCGCTGTTCATTCTTTCCCTGACAATAGGCTACTGTGTTTTTTCTTTGTTGTTTTTTCTGGTTCCTAGGGAACCATGTACCCTAAATAAGTCACCATTGATGTAATGTCAAAAGGGTAAATATGTACACACTTGGCCATGCAGGCAATTGATGGGAATATTTTGTCTTTTATTGTTTTTTCAGCCCTGAAGAAACTCCTTGGTAGGAGTGAAACGCGTTGGCTGATCTCGCTACATGTTTTATTGACGTGCTTCTTTTTTCTGAAAAAAGATAAATAAAGAACATTTTTTCTACTTATTCTTTTTTGGACTCTCATTTTGGTGCGCCCCCATGAGTACTTAAAAAATGGAATAAGGAATAATCAAAATGTTTTCATGTTGTACCAGTAACCATGAAAAATGAAATTGTGGCTTCTGTTTTTACTCCCATCAGCAGTAGAAGCCGGATCCGGGGTTAGAACAGACTTGGAATTACCCCATTTTTTCACCACAAAATCATTTTCCTTGGAAAATGCACCATAAATGCTCCGATGCTTTTCCTTAAAGCGTATATAAAATGTAAACACGTTTAGCTAATGTAATTATTATTACGCTTCAGCATAAGGCAGCTTATTGTTAAAGCTGTTGAACCTATTATGGTTTTCATAACTGCGGTGCAACTGCAGCTGAGTGCTACCATATTAGAGTATGTCTGTGTGAAAAACAATGTAAAACTTGGGAGCTTAGATAAAACCAGTGAAATGGATCCTACTTTGAGATTAACAAAGCAGACAGTGTGTTTGCTGTGAGCATGCGCACTAAGGGCCATATTTATGACCCGGTTTGCATCACTCTTGCAACTCGCAATGTGGCGCAAGAGCAACACAAACCTCAAGTCATATTTTTGAAGCCACACAATCCACTTTGCATGGCTTTGAATGGTTAAAAATTCTGGAGTATCGCTGTGTTGCATTACTCTGTGCACAGGAGGTGTTCCATGGGAATTATGTGGGGGTTCCCTCACAACTCCCAAGGCTTTTGATGCATTTCTAGATTTACCAAACCCGATAAACCAGGGAATGTGCCAAAAAGATAACCTCCCCAGGACAGGTGAAGATAAATATCCTTATTTTTTGTTGCTTTTTAACTCTTAGTTCTGTAGCACACATAGAAAGATCATCCTCTCAGGATTTTGTTCTGCACAAAACACTCCTGTTTACAATGCAGGCACCCTCAAACCATGATGCAAGGGTGCCTGCATTGGCGCTAGACCGCCATATTGGATAAATGCTCTGGAATACACACAAAATGGGTCATTTGGTTCAAATCAGATTTAATTCTGGGGCACTCATATTAAAGCTTTGAGTATGTAGCCGGATTTGTGGTAATTATTGCATGCAAGGGTAAACAGCGCAATAATTTATTGGCATGTCTGATCACTAGGTAATAAAACACATGTACTAATGGCTGTTTATGTGTTATTTACTGCATGTAATACTTGCTGCATGTGAAACGTAACACGTGGTAAATAACAACCAATTACAAACATGAGAGGTAATTGAAAACCAGTGGAAAATAACACCTTAACATTCCTCCAGTCAACAGCAAGTGGTAAAACTTTCTGAAATGTAGAGAATGCAAGAAGAGCTCTAAACTGACACAAAGAAACTAGTACCAACACAATAATACAAACAACACAGTAAATGCACTGTTTGAGCTGAGAAATAAAATCATGTTCACCTGCACAAATGACTGGACCTCCATATACAGTAATGATAGGTGAGGGTCTCACAGATTGATTACATCTGCTCAATCTTCCATTCTCTAGTACCCCACAATGGATGCATCCTTGCTTTACTGCTTGCCCTTGGAAAGTCATTTAAGTACCTAGCATGTCAAGATTTGGAACCTGTGGATATGTTGATACAGTATTGATTTTGTCCATAATCGTTTTCTTGTTTGTTTTTGGTGGCATCTTCAGCTTAAGACATTGGACGTTTATGGTGTCTGTTAGAAATTGGGTTACTGGTTGACAGGCGAATAGGCCTGTGGTCAAGCAGCAACCACAATCCTTTTTAGTGTAAGGCACAAGCAAACCCCAAATTATCCTGTGCTCACCACCCCGGCATCTTGGCACAGAGCAGTCAGGCTTATTTAGAGGTAATGAGTAAAGTATGTGTACAACATTGCAAAAAGTAAAGCAGTGAAAGCACCATACAAAAAGTATCCCACACAAGTTTAGAAAAATAAAGCATTATTTAATGAGCAACAAAAATCAAATCAGTAGAACTGTAGTTATTATTTTTTAAAGAATAAACTGCTATATGGTTCCTAAAAGCAGAAGCACCAACAGGGGATAACTGGTCATGCTGGACCAGGTCAAAGTCAAAAGATGAAGCCGACCGCAATAGATGGTGGGTCAGACAGTGCCAGATTAGTCCCGCTTGAGATATGACTCTTAAGTTTTATGCCAAGAGTCCCATATGCATGGAGGAAGGTCACCAGGATAAAGGAGAGCATCACTGGTGGAGGTCTGCGGCACAAGCTGATGGTACTTTCCATAGGCAGTCCTCTGTGGTGATCAATGCTTGCTGGCTGAAGAAATGGGCTGGCAGCAATTTTTGTGGATTTTCGGTGCAAGAAGTGCAGTTCTGGTGTGAACGGGCCGTTCACAGTTACAAAGAGTCTAAAAGCTTGATTTAAGAGCCCACCAAGGGTCCAGGACACAAGGGGTACGGGTTGGTGGTCACAAACTCTCTAAGATGTGTCTAGTAGCTGTTGGGGAACCTTCTCTGTCCCTGAGGCTCAGATCAGGACACCAGCAGACTAGCCCTTTGAGTCATTCAGGGGTTGTGGGCTCAAGATTGGTTACAGGTCCAGTCCTTTTTCCCAAGGCAAGAGGGAAGCAGACAGCGGGTCAGCCCAACAATTGCAGCAGCTCCTTCAGAGTAGTAGTCCAGTGGACTAGCAGAGTGGCAGTCCTTGTAACAGCACAGCGGTCCTTCCATATGACTGGGTATGCACAGGCCCAGAACTGCACTGAAGTGATGGTGCCTGAGGTCCTTCTTTTATGCACAGTTGTGCATGTCTTTGAAGTGGGGAGAAGCTTCTAAAAGCTTGCCTTTGGAGTGCACAGATGACCTGTCTTCTCTGCTCTGGCTCTGGACTAACTACAGGGGAAGGGAGCCCTTTGTGTGAAGACAGTACACAACCTATTCATGTTTTAGTGAGGCTGGGCCCAGCTCCTCACTCCCATCCTGTAAGTGATGCCCCATCCAGCCACACCTAAGCCCCATTTGTGTGTGGCTGTCTAGGGGGAATACACAAAGCCCAACTGCCAACTACACCAAGTCATATGAACAAAGACAGGCACCAAGTGGCTAAAGCAAGAAAATGAAAAAATGACAATTGATGGGCAGAATGGAAAACAATGTCATATATTCCCCTAAGTACAGGCATCTGGGCCTAAATCCATTGTTGTTTTGCTCACCATGCCATTCCTGTTTCAACCCAGCCATGGAGGCCTGTTTCCGGTTCCGGGAAGACCTGGCTCGGCAGCTCAGGCTGGACTGGTCCCATGAGGCACAAGGTCAAGACTGATTTGCATATAGCTTTAGTCTGAACTGAGGTGGCGAAGTGAGCTAACGAATGATGATGGATTCAACCCAGATCTGTGACTGGGGCTGAGTGTCTGAAAAGTTTCAGTGCTCCGTCAATCATCTCAGAACTGCTGACCCCCCTCCCCAGCGCCTTGAGACCCTCATGGGTGAATAGTGGGTTTACAATTCCCTGATTGATTGATCTCCTTGCGTTTCCTTTAAGGCAAGAAAATACCAACCTTCTAAAAGTGTAAAAACTGCACAGTTCTTCATAAGCAGTAGTGTCTCCTTGTTGCACTGCTATCATACTCCCATAAGGGACTTCTCTACAATAAATGTCTTCATCAGTTATAGTTGTTATTCAAGCTTCTCCTCAAGTCATCAGTCTCTTAAACAAAATAAGTTTATCCTTCAAAAGAAATGTATGACTCTCTGATGAATTTTGCAAGTTCTTTATTACTTTTACTAGCACCAAAATGTGGCAACATATATTGGTAAATCAATCTCTATATTGTTTTGAACATTCTAAAAGTGACATTTTCAGAATTGGGATTTAAAATCCGATTTCACCATGAATTAGGATTTTAAATTATAATTCCAGAGACACCAAAAATGAATCAGTTATCTCTTCCCATCTGGAAATTGCACTTATTTGATATGACAACTCCAATGTTATCCTACGGGAGAGCGAGACCTTGCAGTAGTGAAAAATGAATTTGAGTTTTTTACTACTATGATATGTAAAATTTAGGAGTACATGTCTAACTTTTCAAATACATTGCATCGTACTCTCTGGGCTGTCCAGGACCTACCTTATGGGTTACTAATGCCTATTAAAAAGGCCTAGCAAAATGTTTGTTTTACCAGGTCGAAATGCCAGGTTAAAACTTCACATGCAGGTTGTGCAATGGGAGACCTGAGCATGTTTAAAGGGCTCCTTAAGTGGGTAATACAATCAGTGCTGCAGGTCCACTAGTAATATTTAATTTACAGGCCAGGGCACATGTAGTGCAATGTTACTAGGCACTTATAAGTAAATTAAATAAATATGCCGAATGGGCAAAAGCCAATTCGACCATGTTTTATGGAGAGAGCGCAAGCACCTTAGCATTAGTTAGCAGTGGCCTGTCATGTAGTTCCTAATAATACATAGAATCTGTGTGTTTAGATAACATAAACTAAGGGATTAGTGTCCAGACTGATTCCAGACACCCCCAAAGGATATGTTAGCATTAGACCAGCTATCTCGCAGTACCGCTATAAGCCCCCTAACCTTACAAAGGACTGAATAGGTTCTGGCAACTATCCAACATGACAACCCTTAATCCTTCAGGGATCATGGAAACAGCACAATACCTTTCGCTCAGTAAATCATGCTCACTTAGGGGCCCATTAGGATGTCGGGCGGATTGCCTCTGCCAGGGTAGCGGTGGCCACCGCCACCCTGGCGGAGGCAATCCGCCCGACATCCTTCCCTGCATTCCCCCCTGCCATATTATGATGGCGGAGGGGCCCACAGCGGTGGGAAACACCGCCCGCCTGTTTTCCGCCCCAGTCGCCTTGCGGCCGGGGCGGAAAAGGGATAACATGGTGGCGTTGTCTATCAGACACCGCCAGCCGTATTACAATAGGCATTTCTCAATGCCTGTCCGTGGCGGCAATGCCGCCACAGAAAGGCATGCGGTGTTCACTCTGGGGGGCCCATGTGGGCCCCCAGAGTGACGGCAATAGGGGGGTGGCACACAGGGGGTACCTGTGGTACCCCCCTTATTTGCATATACAAAGAGGCAGGCACCCCGCGGTGCCTGCCGCTTTGTATATGCAAATGCAAAAATGCATTTTTAGGATCGTGGCGGACGGTGCAGAGTGCACCGCCCGCCACAATGCTAAAAATGAAGGATGTGCCCACCACTGTGGCGGGCGCATCCTAATGCCAATATCGGGACCGCCGCCCTTTAGGCGGGCGGTCCCGATCTCCGTTAGGGTGGCGGGCGGACTTTTTCCGCCCGCCTTCCTAATGGACCCCTTGGTCTCAGAGAGATACACAGAATAAACAATGGGGAAGTGTTTAATAAGCATTCATTAAACCAGCGTCAGCTGAGTATAAAACATGTTTGCTGCGACAATCAGTAGACAGAAACAGATATATAGGATTACAAGCACTGACAGAGTAAATGAAAGGTAAAATTCTGCCATGGTGCTAAAACGGTAAACATATGCAGGAATATCAATATTTGGCAGTAATCAAGCTAACTTCTACAATGTAAACGCTGTCTAAGTGTACCTAAGTGTACCTACCATGTATGTAGGTGTAAAGCCAAGAATCCCCCTAATAAAGAGCTAACCCCATGATCTGATGGGAGAGAATGAAGGACACCTTGTTCTGGAGTTGGACACCCAGCAATGGATGTCAGACCACTGTGTGCTGGAGCTTCTGCTGGCCGGGACCTCAGCATTCAGTGTCAGCATGAAAGCTTCTCCTCTCATTCCTCAGCGAAGATGTCATTATTTTTTACCCACAAAATACCCTCAGGGGCTCTACCTGTATGTGTTATGGTACTGTGACTTTTGTACAGAGTTATTATTCAGTAGATGGTAATCCTGCTGGGCATGTCCTAGGCAGGGGATTAAAATATGATACTAAGAATCCTCATGCATAATAAATGAGGCTAGTTTTCTAAGAAAACCACCCAACATTTATTTTTCACTTAACTAGGTAAAAGGTCAGGGCCAGGAATGTTATGTAGGGTAAGGTAGGACAAATGTAGGTAAAAGGTTGTGCAGCTACCTAGGTCTATATTGGGGTGCATTGGGGATCATAACAGGCCAACAAAAATTAATTGAGCGAAAATAGGAGGAGGGAGGCTTATGGTTTGGGGATGACCCTGCAGAAAGGTCCTAGTCCAACAGTATTTTACCACCTCCTTGGCAAGGACGTCTAGCTCTGGATCCATAAACATGTACTTACTTTCCCTTATGAAAGTTTGGCAGTTTTCTGCTTGTGATAACTGAGTGATATCAGAGGATGTCATTTAATTCTGTTTGTCTTGTTTGAAGGTGAGTTTTCCATACTAAATAAAAGCTTGCACACTCTCACACTTGAAAGAGTTGCTTGTTCACTTTGTGGGGGTTCTGAGGTCCTTCTGTGTGTTGCCTTGGCTATTTCTGCTCTCTATGGATTATTTTCTCCTTCCAGGATACTCTAATGCTTAAAAATACGCACTTCCTAACAATGAGCTATTTATTGGGTCTGGTATTTACTACATGCAGTAAATAGCATACAGTCTGTGGTAAATACATGCAATAAACACTGATTCCACAGTACACAGTACACAATCATCATGGATGTCTTTTAGAATACCTGTTATTTACCAAACACTGCGGAATAAGTATTTACGCAATGTGCAGGCTTGGAAATTTCTACCACGAAACTCGTAATCACTGCTTTAATCACTTATTTATTTAATCTTAATCATAGTTAAGATTTGTGGAATATTTTAGTTTTGGTTTGAGCACAGAATAAGTAATGATATATTATTGATGCTGTAAGTGGTGCTTGAATAGCTCACTCCCAAAAGAGGTAACTTCATCCACCCGAGAATTATGGTGTCAAGTGCATCAGCTATTGGTTAGCAATTATACACTTGCTTAGAAAAGGGGTGAATGATACATGATTCCCGAAAGCAGAAAATTTTTTTCAAGACCTTAATCGACCTTTTTTCTGTAAATGTACTTATTAAATTTTCATTAAAGATTAAAACAGTAGCAACAAATGTTGTGCCATTAATCCATTGAATGCACAGTGTCATCACTGATCCCTGATCGCCCCCCTTCACCCACATAGATCAGAAGGAAAATCTCCCCTCCTGCCCACATAAAACAAAGACATAACTTTAATCACAAGGTGCATCAAATAGCACCATAAGGCAAGCCGGATTTGTCATGTGGATGAAGGCTGGTCGTACAGTCTAATAGGCCGATATCTGAACAGTGCCGCATTCCAGCTCTTGTTCTGAGCCACTCAAATGAACTCCAGGTTGTACCGATGGGGCTACGAAACTCCCCAAATCCCAGTGAGAACTAACCTGGTAGCAATGACAAATACACTGCAGCCCAGAGAATTGCCAAAGGAAGGGGGTTTTGGATTTGAAAGAAATACCAGCTCTTCATGGTTTCATGACATTACAGAGAGAGGCCTACCAATGAATATGAACTGCACAAATACTTTTTCTCTCCAAAAGAGTATTTTTCTAAGCACATAAATAGGTTTGGCTATAACACATTCTTGGTACAAAAGAACAGCCCAAAACTGAGCAATTTGAGCTCTGGTTTCAAATCTGACTCCTTATGGCGCTAATTGTGCCCTATGTTTCACTAGATTTCTTAAGCTGCCAAGTATGTCCCAAAACGATCAGTTTCTTGAGTTAAATGTAAATTGATACTTGTATAGCGCACTACTCACCCGCAAGGGTCTCAAGGCGCTTGTACAAATACCTCTGTGGAACCCATCCTGGCTTTCCCTGTGAGGCATCCACTCCTGGGCACCCCCAAGGTGGAGGCCAGGCATCCTTAGCGTTGTGGGGGCTGTTGTGGTGATTAAGCAAGCTATTGCCCAGAGTTGCAGAGTGGGACTCCAAGATTGGAATAGGCACCGAGGCGAGAATTATCAGGTCCATAAAATTTTGAGCCCAAGACCCGCCGAGGTGGGGAATTGAACCCTGGTCCCGGGCTAGACCTCTGCATCAGGGTCTGCTGCTCTAACTATTGAGCCACACTTCTCCACCAGTTGCAGGTGCAGCTAGTTCAGGAAATATGTCTTTCCTGTGTTTTCAAACGATCATGTTTCAGCATTGTAGCCTATTCTGGTAATTTGTTTTTCCAGCATAAATAACTGTTACCCAAAATCCCTGCTTCCACGAGAGATGTTGTGCTTACGGCAATGAGGCTTGTTTTTACCTCTTAGCTGTTGTCTGCTGTCCAGTACTCAAGCGCGATGCCTAGATACATGTCCAACCTTTTTTTTTAAGTTTAGAACGCTTTATTAAAACAAATATGCCAAGTAAAACATTAGTACAGAATCACAATTCAATAAGAAAATACAAATTGGAGAAATGGAAAGATACAATATAAATGTGAATTGTAAAGACAAGAAATCCCAAAAAGGGAAAACATAATATATGTACTAAGAGAAAATGCTTTTTTTGTTTTGTAAATTATAGAAGAAAGAAAGAGGGAAAGAGAGGAAAAGAAAAGGAAGAAATAGAGAAAAGGCGGGAAAAGGAAAAGAGAACAGAAAATAGAATATAATATAAATTAAAAGAAACAATTGAGGCATATTATGATACACGTCTGGAAAGAGAATCAGTTAAAGGTAACCATAACAAATCTCTTTTAATCAAAAGAGAGGTAGTCGTAGCATGGGCACGATCAAGTCTGTGATGGTGACATAACAAATTCCACCATGCGGTATAAGAGATCTTTGAAGTATCTTTCCAATTTGTAGTAATAATCTGCAAAGAAATAGCTATGAACAAGTCTATAAATTTATGAACAGTATTTGAAACATTCCAAATAGGAAAAGAACCACCTAGAAAAATATCAGCAATGTCAAAAGTGTGATTGGAGCTTAAAATATCATTCAGCTTGCACCAAATATGTTGCCAAAGGGATTTAACCAAGGGGCATTGGAAAAACATATGAAAGAGATTACTATCAGGATGAGGACATGACCAGCATTGACTGGAATCTAAGGTTTTAAACTTGAAAAGGTTGGAAGGGGCAAGGAAAAGTCAATTATAAAAAAAATAAAGAAGTCTGAGTAGTGCTAGCTGAATGAGATATGGTGTGAATTTTAGACCAGATGGATTCCCTAATAGGAAAGGAAAATTCATGTGCTAGATCCTTTTCCCATGAAAGTTCGGGTTTGGATTTAGGGCGGTCGAGGGTAGAGCGGGAGAGGATCTTGTAAATAGTGGCAGCTTTGTGTGGGGTGGTGAAATCTAATGGAGTGAAGTCTGATGGAGCATTATCAGATAATGAATTGTGGTACGAGATGAGGGTAGATAAAGCTAGTTGAAAATCAGGGAACTGGGGAGAATATGTATTAGATAACTGAAAGGATGAGCGACTGTCTGAAAAATTCAATAAGGAACCATTAAAAAAGAGCTTATCAACATACATATTGCCTTTGTCAATCCATTCCTTCCAAAAGAGGGCTTTGTTATTAATCTTCAGGGAATGAATATACCATAACGGGGCGGGAGATTGTAAATGTGCTTGAGAAAAAGAGGAGCGAAACAATGAAAGTGAAAGCGCCCTGGAGAGTTTGAAAGTGGGTGAAAGAAAACGTTTAGGGGGTTGAGATAAATGAGTAGCTGCAAGGAAAGGGAAAGGCGAAAGCTGAGCTAGCTCTAAGGCACTCCATGCAGTGATAGGGGGAGAGGATGAGTCAGTTAGGAATGGCCAGATTTGTTTTAAAGTGAAAGAAGAATGAAAACGTACAAGGTTGGGAAAATTTACCCTTCCCAAGTGTTTTGGATGCTGAAAGCGAAACAGGAATATCCTGGATTTACGGTTGTTCCAGAGAAAACGAACAAGGATGCGATTGATAAGCGTGAAAAAGTGAGCGGGAGGGAAATGGGCAGCATGGAGAGGTAAAAATTAATAATGGGGAGAAGCATCATTTTGATAGTTGCCAATCTTCCCCACCAGGATAAAAATAGGGGGGACCAACGTTCTATAAGAGCAGAAAGCTTGGAAAGGATATCTTTATGAATTATATTGATGGTATCTTTGATAGAATTGGCATATAAAACACCCAAGCATTTGATACTCATTGGATTCCATTCAAAACCGGAGTCGTGAAACATATGTGAAAGACAATGTTTGTTAAGAGGTAAAACTTCAGACTTATCAATATTCAGCTTATATCCAGAGACTGAGGAATATTCATTAAGTAAGGGAAAAAAGGGCAGGTAAAGAGGTAGTGGGTTAGAAATATAAAGTAAAATATCATCAGCATATGCTGTGAATTTGATATCTAGAGTTTTATAAACAAATCCGGAATAAGAGGTGGAGCGCCAAATTATTTCAAGGAAAGGTTCTAAGGCTAAAATAAAAAGGAGGGGAGACAAAGGACAACCTTGTCTAGTACCCCTATGTAAAGGGAAGTAAGCTGACTGAGCACCATTAACCCAAATAGAAGTAGAGGGGGCTGAATATAATAATTGGATTAGTTTAATGATATGGGGACTGAATCCATGCCAATGAAGAGCCCCAAACATGAAGTACGAATTAACCCTATCAAATGCTTTCTCAGCATCAAGGGTGAGAGCAGCGAGAGGGGCATTCATCTTGGAGGCAAGATGAATAATGTTGAGGAGGGTTCTAGAATTATCCGTAATAGACCTGCCTTTAACGAAGCCGGATTGATAAATATTAAGGAGGTCCGGAACAACAGTATTCAATCGGGAAGCTAACATTTTTGCATATACTCTGCAGTCCGAATTGATTAAAGAAATAGGCCGATAATTTTTGCAAATGGAGGGATCTTTGTCTTTTTTAGGGAGTAAGCATAACATGGCTTGAGTAAAACAACCTTTGGATTCACCCATGGAGAGAAAGGAAGCTATCAAGGAGGATAAGTGTGGTATTAGATCATTTTTAAAATGAAAATAAAAGCGTATGGTAAAACCATCGGGGCCAGGAGACTTATCTTTGGGTAAAAAAGTGATTGCTTGCAAAATCTCCTTTTCAGAGATAGGGACATCAAGAGAGGAGAAATCAATATCTGCAGAGGAGGATTTAGGTATGTTGAGAAAGAAAGAGTCTATTTGAGAAGGGGATGGAGTCGATTCAGGTGTATATAAAGAGGAGTAGTACTGAACAAAACAATCAAGAGTCTTATCATTCGTGCTGTGACGATTCCCATGCGCATCAGTAATGACAGCTATGTTGGATTTATGTTTCTTAATTTTAAGATAATTTGCAAGAGATCTACCAGCTTTATTGCGCCCTCCACACATTTTAGAATTACATTTTAAAAGGTGATTGCAGGCCGCATCACAAGAGAATTTATTAAATTGAAGTTTCGCTTTAATAAGGAAAGAAAGAGCTTCAGGAGAGTTGGATGTATAAAAAATATGCTCCAGATCTTTGATCTGTTTGAGGATAAGGGAGGATTTGGAAAGGGCCTGCTTCTTTTTACAAGATACTAAGTCAATGATAAAGCCTCTAGCTGAAGCTTTAAAAGCAACCCAGACAAAATGGAACTGGGAAGTAGAGTTAAGATTCTTGTGAAAGAATTCATCCATAAAAAGAGTAAATTGATCAACAAATTGAGGGTCCAGAAGGAGAGAGCTATTGAAACGCCAACAGCAGGAGCTGGGAGTAGGTGAAGGAAAATCAATATCTAGAATAACAGGGGCATGGTCAGAAATAAGAATAGAACCAATTTCAATATTTGTCATAAATTGAAAAGTATGTTGAGTGAGAAAAATATAATCAATCCGGGAATGTGATGCATGGACAGGGGGGAAAAAAGGAAAATTCCAGGGTATCCGGTTGACACAATCTCCAGGAGCTTTGTAAAATGACTTTTGTATTTTATTAGAAATATATCTGGTCTGAGATGTACGATCCAGGAAAGGGTCCATTAACTGATTACAATCACCTCCAACAATTAAATCAACACTGGTGTGAGAGGAAAAAAATCTGGAGAAGTCATTCCAAAAAGTGAGATCAATACCATTGGGACCATAAACATTGCAAAAGGATAAATCTGAGATATTGACTGTAATATCTAAATACAACCATCTGCCATTCGAGTCTGAAATCTCATTTTTTAGCTGAATTGACAGTGATTTATGAAACAAAATGATAACACCATTCTTATTATTAACTGAAGGCGAACAGAATACATCACCCACCCATTGCTTGCATAGAGAGGAAAGGTCATTTTGGGAAAGGTGAGTTTCTTGTAACAAAGCAACTTGGCATTTCAATCTTGCTAAATGAGATAAAGCCGATTGTTTTTTAACCGGGTTACGAAGACCTTTAACATTCAAAGATATTACAAGACCATTCATTTAAGAGGAAAATAGAAATATATGCATGAAGATAGAAAAAATGAAGAGAGGTGAGATAGAAATAAACAGAAGATAAACAACTTAGGAGAGGCAGGAACGACTGTTAAAAGGAAGGAAATAAGCCTGAAAATATAATACACCACTACCACAATAAAGAAAAAGAGAATAAGTGAATTGTGAAGAAAATTGAAAGAATGAAGGAGAATCTGGGTATGAAAAACAAAGGGACATAGAAAGAGGAGAGCAGAAATATATAAAGAATGCCATAAAGAAAGAAATAGAGTGAGAGAAAAGATAGAGGGAAAAAGAGAGGAGTGGGAGATCAAAACTCCCCTGAGATAAAGTGAAGAAAAAAAAATTGCAAAAAAACAAAAGGCTTCAGCCATGCAGGACAAAAGCACGAAGGACAATAAAGTGAGAGCGGGAGCAGCAAAGGACAAACAACCGCACAGCAAAAGAGAATGTCAAATGTATGGTCTCAAAAACATTGGATTCAAAAAGGGAAGAAAAAAAATACAGTTGGGTCTGGAGACCAAACACGACTATGTAATACAAATGAAGGAGACTTACCAAACAATTGGGAAAGGAAGGCAGCGTACTAGGATGCATATAACAGACAACGGAACAGCACAATGAAGGGAAGATAGAACCAAAATATTGGAAAAGAGACCTAAAAAACAAGGTGAGTAGAACAAGAACACATTACCATGAGGAACAAAATAACGAAAAGTTATAAAACAACAAGCCAAAGCACAGAAACATTAAGAACTGCTGTGTTCAATGGAGTCTTCTTTATGAGTGTTGATAAACATCCGAAGGTCCGCTGGGTCGTCGAAGCTGAAAGTTCTTTCTTTATAAGTAACTGTGAAAAAGCAAGGGTGAATGAGGCCATATCTAGCATTCATGGATCGTAGCGTAGGTCGTAAGTCCGGACACTCCTTGCGATGCGCAGCAGTCAGCTTTGAAACATCCTGAGTGAGAAAGAGTTTGTGACCAGACAATAGTAACTGCTTGTGCTGTTTGAGAGTGAAGAATAGTCATAAGGTCTGAGTAGAGAAGGAAATAAGCGATGATGCCTCTGGGTTTAGAAGAAATAGAAGAGTTTTTTGGTCCAAGACGATGTGCCCTTTGAATATTCACATCCAGATGCTTAGGTAAGCCAGTAATAGGTAAGACTTGAGTCTTTAAAAATTGGATGATGTCTGACCCCTCTGAATTCTCCGGAATACCATAAATGCGCAAATTGTTGCGCCTATTACGATTCTCCAAATCCTCCCAGGTTTTCTTGAGCATTTCAACTTCCTTAGTGAGGCTAGCAATCTTAGCAACAACATCTTGAGCATCACTGATTTGTTGTTCAACATCTGATACCCTCTTATCCAGGTTGGACCATTTTTCCTCCAGTCTCTGTAAGGTAGTAGTGGTATCAGCCATAAAAGTGCGTATGAGGCGTAGCTCCTCCATGATATCTTCTTGAGTGACAGGAAGTAGAGACTTAGAGGGAGAGGGAGGATCCGTTTTGAGGCGCTTACCAGAGGAAGCAGGGTCCTTGCGTGTAGAGGAGGCAGTATTAGAAGCTTTTGAGTTATGTGCGTGCTCCATTGTGACGAACACTGAGAGGACCAGTGTAAATGTAGAGGGAAAGTGGACCACCTAAGTACGTAAGTGATATGCTGACCCAAAATGCCATAACAGTCAAGTGAAAAGCACACAAAAGAGATTAAGCGCCCAAAAATACAGCAAACTGCGAAAGAATGGTAGCGCAGTTACATGGACCAAGGGATGTACCTCATATACCAATGACGCACATTCAAAGGAATAATGCTGAGGTAAAAATAGATCCAAAAGACGCCAATGAATCAGTCATGTAGGAGAAATATCCAGAAGTTGCAGCAGTAGGTGAGAAATGAAGGTAACTGGAGGGTCATATTCAAATAAAGAGGAAAAAACGAGTGAAAAAAAACCAAAATGGCAGCCGCTATCGAATAAGGAGCATTTTCGCAATTATCTACTCAAAAAAATGCAGTTTAAGCTTAAAAAAGCATACCCAGCTGAAGAGGGGCATTTAATTTAATATTCCGCCAGTTTGCCGAGAGAACGCTGGCAGGAAACGAGTCCTTAATATAGCGCCGCCTGAAATCGCGAAGCTCAAGTTGGAGCAGCCATTTTGATTTGCCGCGTCGGGCGCTCTCCCATGTCCAACCTTTTAACTTGTCATTTGTGGTGCTCTTTCCTTTCAGGGACTATGGTAAGGTTCTGCTGACAGAGCGCAGCGGAAGCGACAAGGAGGTCTGCAGTAGTGGGGGACCCCTTCATAATACAGCAGCTGAGAATCCAGGAGACAGCCATCGGGAGCGGGTAAGTTACTCTGTTTGTCCAGTGAGGCTAAGCAGGGAGTCGCTCTGTGGCATGGTGTAAATAGTCCCACCAGCAGGTGAGGAGTGCATGTGACATGTGTCCTGCGGCAATGGTTGGAGTTGTTTAGTGTACGTTGGATGATACATATCTGCTTTTGCATGCCCTTCTGAAGGCCTCTTCTGATGAGTTTACTATTGTCTTGTGTAATAGTGCCTTTTAATATCATGATCTCTGGTGGAAGTGGCAGGCACAGCGTATAATGATGGGCATCGTAATCTCTGTATGTATACCAATTGTAACCCTGGTGTCAGTGGTAGGCAGTCTCCTGAAGGTTAGGAGGTCTGAGGTCTGAGGGTGGGGACGGTGTTCCATGTCTTTGTGGCGAGGTGGGAGAATGATCTGCTGGTGGAGGTCACTCTTCGGATGCAGGGGACAGTGGCCAGGGCGCGGTCTGCGGAGCGGAGCTGGCGAGTGGGGGCGTAGAGGTTGAGTCGGCTGTTGAGGTACGCTGGTCCAGTGTTGCAGAGTGCTTTGTGTGCGTGGGTGAGGAGTTTGAAGGTTATCCTCTTGCTGATTTTGGAACCAGTGCAGGTCTCTCAGGTGGAGTGTGATGTGGCTGCAGCGATGGGATTTCGAGGATCAGGCGTGCGGAGCCGTTCTGGATGCATTGGAGCCGTTTCAGGAGTTTGGCCGGGGCTCCTGCTTAGAGTGTGTTTCCATAGTCCAGTCTACTGCTGATGAGGGCCTGGGTGACCTTCTTTCTTGTTTCGGTGGGGATCCACTTGAAGATCCTGCGAAGCATGTGGAGGGTGTTGAAGCAGGAGGAGGAGACGGCATTGACCTGCTTCGTCATGGAAAGGGTGGAGTTGTGGATGACTGCTAGGTTGCGTGCATGGTCGGTGGGTGTAGGGGGTGCTCCTAGTGCAGTCGGCCGCCAGGAATCGTTGAACAGTGTTGGGCTGAGAGATGAGCCGCAGATGATCTCAGTGGCTTCAGGCAGAAGGGGGGGAGGCAGACAGTCTGTTTTCTGCCGGAGAGGAAGGAGGTGGTACAGTCCAGGGCCTTCTCTTGGATTCCGGCGTTGCAGAGGCGTGTTCATAGTGTGTGGTGGCAGACTGTGTCGAAGGTGGCTGACAGGTCCAGGATGATGAGGGCCGCGGATTCTCCGTTATCAAGCAGGATCCTGATATCATCGGTGGCGGCGATGAGGGCAGTTTCGGTGCTGTGGTTGCTGTGGAACACGGACTGGGTCGGGTCCAGGATGCTGTTCTCCTCGAGGAAGCTGGTCAGTTGTTGATGGCCTTTTCGATGACATTCGCCGGGAACGGGAGCAGGGAGATGGGTTGGAACTTCTTGAGGTTCATGGGGTCCGCCTTGGGTTTCTTGAGTAAGAAGTTAATCTCTGCGTATTTCCAGCTCTCCGGGAAGGATGCAGTCTTGAAGGAGATGTTGATGGTTTTCCGGAGATGGGGTGCGATGGTGCTGCTGGCTTTGTTGAAGATGTGGTGTGGGCAGGTATCTTCCGGGGATCTGGAGTAGATGGTGTTCATGATCTTGATGGTGTCGTCGTCATTGATGTTGGTCCAGGCAAGCAGGCGGATGGAGCGGTGGTGGTCATGGGAGAGGGGGACTCATCGGTTGCCTGGGTGGTGATGGGGTCGAAGCTGTTGTGGATGTCTGCGATCTTGTGATGGAAAAAGGCGGCCAGTGAGTTGCACAGGTCTTGTGACTGTGGGATGTCGTTGGTGTTGGAGCTGGGGTTGGAGAGTTCCTTCATGATGTTGAAGAGCTCTTTGCTGTTGTGGGCATTGTTGTCTTGGCAGTTTTTGAAGGAGGTCCTTCTGGCGGATCTGATGAGGTGGTGGGGTCTGTGGGTGGCGTTCTTGTGGGCTGTGTAGCTTTCCGGTGTTCGTTCACAGATCCAGTTTTTTTTAGTTTTTGGCAGGTTCGCTTGGAGGCCTGGAGGTCTTCAGTGAACCATCTGGCTCTCTTGCTGGCGTGAGTGTTGGAGGGCTTCTTGAGCTGGGCGAGGGTGTTGCCGCAGTCATTGATCCATTGTCTGAGGCTACGGGCTGCGGCTTGCGCCGGTCTGCAGGTGGGCTCTGGGTGAGGGCAGTGGTTAGCTGGTCTTTAGTGACTTTGCTCCAGCGGTGACGAGGCATCTGCTGGGTGCGTTGGTGTGTTTCCGGAAGGTGAAGTGGATGCAGCGGTGGTCGGTCCAGTGGAGTTCGGTGGTGCGGTTGAAGAAGACGTGGGAGCTTGCTGAGAAGATGGGGTCAAGCCTGTGTCCGGCGGAGTGGGTGGGTGTTGTGACTAATTGTCTAAGTCCAAGGTTGGCGAGGTTGTGCGAACAGGATGAAAGAGTTGGAGTCGTTGTTGTTCTTGAGGTAGAAGTTCAGTTCCCCGAGGAGGATGTAGCCTGTGGAGCTGAAGTCGCGATGGAGTCGCTGAACTGCGGTCGGGGTCCAAGGGGTCTGTAGATGAGGGTACCTCTGAGGGTTATATTGGGGTCGGTGTGGATCTGGAAGTGCAGGTGTTCGGCGGTGCTGAGGGTGTTGTTGGTGTCTGTCGAGATTTTGAGAGTGTTTCTGTGGATGATGGCAATTCCTCCTCCTACTCCGTTGGTTCGGTTCTTGCGGGTGAGATTGTAGCCTTCCGGGATAGCTATGGCGATGTCGGGTGCCGAGGAGGGGTTCAGGCAGGTCTCCGTCAGGAAGGCGACATCTGGGGCGTTGGTGTCGAGTAGGTCCCAGAGTTCGACGGCATGTTTGCGGGTGGAGTGGGTGTTGAGCGGATGCATCTGAGGAAGTTGGGCTCTTTGGTTGGTGGGTTGGTGGGCTGGATGCTGGTGAAGCTGCAGTTCCGGCAGAAGAAGGGTCCTTGGGTGTGTTTCAGGGTGGCCAGGCAGCAGGTGTGTGATTGTCCGGCATTGAGTGCATGGAGGGTGCTGGAGTCATAGCAGAGGCGGTTGTTGTGACATTTGCGAGGGCCAGGGGTCCTGGCGCTGGGCGCAGTCCAGGCGCAGATGGGCGCAGACAGGCTTGCCTTAGGCGCGCCCACTGCGCGGTCTCCATAAGAGGGGATATGGGAGGGAGAACAGCTGGGAGGCCGGAGCTTGGCGGCGAAGGGGAGTGCAGGAGGGCGGGGCCGCAAGGGACACAGCGTCAGGAAAGCAAAAGGGGGAGCAGTTACAGAAGGCAAAAGTTGGAGGACACAGAGATATGAAAAACTGGCAAGACAACAGTGTTAAAAATAAAACAGTGAGCAAAGTGAGCACAAAATAAACAGTAGCACAGCAGAATGCAGGTAGTGGGGAGAAAAGCGGGGCACAAACCAATTGAGCGGCAGCACCAGCGGTCTCAGGGAACACAGGAGGTGCTGTGTGGCGGCGAGGGAGCGGGTACGTTACTCTGTTTGTCCAGTGAGGCTAAGCAGGGAGTCGCTCTGTGGCATGGTGTAAATAGCCCCACCAGCAGGTGAGGAGTGCATTATTCATCAAATAAATTATTAATATTTGTTTACAATTAATTATTACATGATTAGAATTAAATAACTTCCCACCTTCTACCCCTATAAACCCCATAACCCACACATAAAATGTAAATTAAAAAAATATATTTACACCAATAACATAATTCATTCTCAATTAATTTATGAATATGAATTACTAATTAATTATTAATTAATTAAAATGAAATGACTTCCCATCCTATAACCATATAAACCCCACAACCCACACACACAAATTGTAAAAATAATTGTTAATTTCACTATTAATATAATTAGTCTGTAATTAAATAAATATTATGAATTAAAAATGAATCATTCATTTATTATAACTACTTCCCACCCTGTGCCCCTTAAAACCCACAACCTGCTACGGTGCTAAACATAACAAAAATGACTTAACCTAAATTTAATAACTAGAACTAGAATTTTTACAAATATATTAAAAGACATAAACAATAATTATCCAAAAAATGACATTATATACATCGAAAATGTATCCCATAATTCATAACAATAATTAAAAACAAAATTAAAACAAACTATATTTTTGTAAACTATATTAATAACTTGGATATTTTCAAAATTAATATTACTTACCTTAAAATCAATATTCGTGACAATAATCTTCTTGCTGATGATATTTACATGCCACCGTATTTTAGACTCAATATTTTTGCAAGCTGATATCTTGTACTCAATATTTTGTCTCAGCACCCAGATGTTCAAACACATCTCAAAAAAGTAACTAACAGAAGGATTGATTAATTTTACATGATCAAATCAGCCAGACCTACTTCTCTTGTACTAATGCTTGGTTTTATAGTACATCTCATACCCAGAACAATGGTCATTGTACTTGCATGTGCATTAAATGTTAATGTGTACTTTGTAATAAGAACTCCATATATCTAATTACACTAATGACTGCTAACAGCTATTACAAAGTCTGTTAAATGTCATTACACCTTTCAACTTCCCCTCACTTGTGGCTCCTCACTATTCAAATTGGGTCTTTTTATGATGAATACCTTCAGGACGTCAGTGGTAGTCCCGCCGACTCCAGCAGTGCAGTCAGGGAGGGACCGACTGATGCTTTTGATGGGCTCAATGAGTCCGTCGGACTGTTGGTCGGATAGTAGTCCCTACAGTACAAGTGATGCCTGATCAGGAACCACCGTAGGAATTACAATGTTCCTTTCTGGCAGCCTTTCCATGGTGGTCTGACCTTCAGGGAAAGGCCATCAGAAAGTGACCTTCTGGGCCCCTAGCAGGGCCCCATCTCCCCCAGGGCCTCCGTCATGAGATCAGGGGGCTCCTGTAGTGACCCCCACAACATCCCTGCCCCTGTTGCCAAGCACACGGTGCAGGAATGTTTGAAAACATGCCTTTTGCCTTTGAGGCTTGTGCTAAGGCCCTTTACCGGCCGCAGCACAAGCCTCAATGACAAGAGGCATGTTTGCAACCGCTTACACTGTGGTCAGATCTACTGCCAACTACAATGGCTGTTAGACGCTCGTCTGACCGCCATCAAATCAGTCCCTACTTATTACTGTTAAGGAAAGTGTGTTCGTTTCTTGTTACATTTAAAAAGGTGTATCTGCCTATGGCAATACAATTAGCTGCAATAATCACACCTTTTTTCGATGTTAGGTTTGTTGATTGGGATGGGTATGCTCAGACGTGAGTCCATGCTCTCCACACCACTGGATTCAAGCAAGCCGGGCTGAAGACGGCTGAAATGCCAGAAACCGGTCCTCGGAAGCTTGTTTCCGGTCCAGGGAAGGCATGGCTTGGCAGTTCGGGCTGGACTGTTCCCATGAGGCACAGGGTCAGACCGATTTGCATATGGCCATGTCTGAACTGGGGTGGTGTTGAGTGCCAAACAAATGATGGATTTAGGCCCAGATCTCTGTACTGGGGTGAATGTATGACATTGTTCTGCATTCTGTCCATCAACTGTGGTTTTTGCATTTGTCACCCCGAGTGGGAAGGATATGCTCAGACGTGAGTCCTGTGCTCTCCACACCACTGGAGTCAAGCTATCCTGGCTGAAGAGGGCTGATAGCCAGAAACCGGTCCTAGGATGCTTGATTCCGGTCCAGTTAAGACATGGCTTGGCAGTCCGGGCTGGACTGTTCCCATGAGGCACAGGGTCAAGGCTGATTTGCATATGGCCATGTCTGAACTGGGGTGGTGTGGAGTGCAAAAAAACGATGGATTTATGCCCAGATCTCTGTACTGGGGTGAATGTATGACATTGTTTTGCATTCTGTCCATCAACTGTTGGTTTTGCATTTGTCACCCCGAGTGGGAGGGGTATGCTCAGACGTGAGTCCCCTGCTCTCCACACCACTGGAGTCAAGCTTTCCTGGCTGAAGACGGCTGATAGACAGAAACCGGTCAGGGGAAGCTTGATTCCGGTCCAGTGAAGACATGGCTTGGCAGTTCGGGCTGGACTGTTCCCATGAGGCACAGGGTCAAGGCTGATTTGCATATGGCCATGTCTGAACTGGGGTGGTGTGGAATGCAAAAAAACAATGGATTTAGGCCCAGATCTCTGTACTGGGGTGAATGTATGACATTGTTCTGCAATCTGTCCATCAACTGTTGGTTTTGCATTTGTCACCCCGAGTGGGAAGGGTATGCTCAGACGTGAGTGCCGTGCTCTCCAAACCACTGGAGTCAAGCTATCCTGGCCGAAGACTGCTGATAGCCAGAAACGGGTCCTAGGATGCTTGATTCCGGTCCAGTGAAGACATGGCTTGGCAGTTCGGGCTGGACTGTTCCCATGAGGCACAGGGTCAAGGCTGATTTGCATATGGCCATGTCTGAACTGGGGTGGTGTGGAGTGCAAAAAAACGATGGATTTAGGCCCAGATCTCTGTACTGGGGTGAATGTATGACATTGTTCTGCAATCTGTCCATCAACTGTTGGTTTTGCATTTGTCACCCCGAGTGGGAAGGGTATGCTCAGACGTGAGTCCCGTGCTCTCCACACCACTGGAGTCAAGCTATCCTGGCCGAAGACGGCTGATAGCCAGAAACCGGTCCTAGGATGCTTGATTCCGGTCCAGTGAAGACAAGGCTTGGCAGTTCGGGCTGGACTGTTCCCATGAGGTACATCGTCAAGGCTGATTTGTATATGGCCATGTCTGAACTGGGGTGGTGTGGAGTGCAGAAAAACGATGGATTTAGGCCCAGATCTCTGTACTGGGGTGAATGTATGACATTGTTCTGCATTCTGTCCATCAACTGTTGGTTTTGCATAGTAGATGTGTACTACAGGGATAGAAGAAATCTATGTTATTAAAAATAGGTGCATTTGTATTGGGTCATTACAAGGTCTAAAATAAGAAACTCAGAAGTTGACATACTTCGTAGGAGGTAGAAATACATTTCAAACATATAACAATATATGAGAAATAATTATTGGACATGTTACAGATCAGATTCAGGTAAGATTGTTGCAATATAATAAAGGCGTCCTCGACAATCTGAATGTATTTAAATAAATTGCATGCCTGCTAAAGATTATAAGAAAATGTGGCATACATCCGCACAAAAAATGGGTGAAGTTATTACTGAAATGTTTCACTGAAGTCTTGAAATTTAGATAGAGTGGTGTGTCTGTTCCGTTTCCTATGACTCATCATCCCGCTTCACTGTGCTGTTTGTAATGTTGGGCACAGGTGTAGTGCTTGACTTATTGTCAGACCAGAGGTTGATGTTATATGCTGCATGCCCTCCATGATAACAGCAAATGATTCAAGGCTGCTGCCCTAAATCTCAAGATTTTTTGTGGTATGTAGCCTCAAATTCATACAGGACGTTTGTAAAAATTCAACAGAATCCATCCTCTTTTCAAGGCTGGCTTAAATGGAATTTATTGAGTCCTTTATATCCCAAAGGGCCATTTTGATATCATTGGACAATTTCATGTTTCATCAACCTTGCCCATTACACACAGGTGTCCTGTAATGTCAGCTAAGGACGCATCCATGCCATGTAGGTAAATATGCTTTTCCTTGAGTCATCAATGTGCTTGTTTGAACTGAGGAACTCCAAACTCCTATGTCCTCATGTAGATACTCCACTCCCCTTTTTAACTCATCAACTAAATGATGCTATGTTGTTTTCTTTTGAAAAAAATCTGCCTGTTGACCTGAATTTACATTTGGTTAAGATCTTCAGATCTTATCAACCTTGATGAAGATCTTTCTGATGCCTATCTTGTACAGATTATCACAGTACCTCCTCTTGCCAGGGTGGTTGATGTGGTTTCAAGATCATCAATGAATATGAATAGTGTATCTTTGTTTACAGATAGCACGGATGGCTCTAAGATACTACCACAATCATCTGCAGGTAATAAGTGCTCAGTGTTATTGGTTGGATCTAAAACTCAGTTTTTTATTGTCACATTAACATTTATAATTTTAAATGTATGATTACGTAATAGTTACACATGTAAAACAATTATAAAACAACATTTAGTTTTATTGATAGATGTTCTCCCTTATTGAGAATTTGTGGATTATATAGTATAATTGGCAAATATGCATCTAAGGCACATTGCAATGATTATATAGTGGCATTACCATTCATTTTTTAATACATAGTTCTTTAACAGTTCATAAACAATGTTTTTTGTTTAAAACTGTTTTTATTGTGAACACAGCGATAAGCCTACAACCCCTCTTCGGGGCCGGCCGCGCAAAGAGAAAAAATTGGCAATAGGAGCAGGTAACCAGGGGAGATGAAGTTTTAAACACAGCGCCCTGCCTACAACCCCTGGGGGGGCCGGCCGCGTGGCTTAAGGGAGCAGAAAGCAAGGAGTAGCCGTGTGTCGGCAGTGTGCCACAGTACGGTGGAGGCGCTTATGGAAAGGAGAGCAGTGGTGTCACATTTTCAACGGCCCAACAGGGACCAAACTGTCCCGAAGGGGGACGGAAGCCAGAGTGGCAAGGTAGGAGGAAAGCGAAAGTCGGAAATGGGAGAGCAGGGGTGAGGTGAAGAGGGGCCAGGGAGGTGTGCCTGCGTTCGTCTACCAGGGGCCTAAGACGCAAATCAGTGCTGGGGGGGGAGGCGACTATGGGCCAAGCCTGCTTGGATCAGCGGGGATAAGGGCGTCCTCGAACAGTTGCAGAGCGCGGAGTCTGGGAGGCATGTGGCGGGCATAGCTGATGGAGCACAGGTGACGCACAAGAGGTTCCCACACCGCCTTAAAGCGCACCCCCCTTGATTGTATCCGAGCCGTAAGGAGTTCCATGGTCAGGACCTGCCAGAGGCGCACAAACCAGGAGGCTATCGGTGGTGGCTCGGTCCTCTTCCAATACAGGGCAATGAGTTGTTTGGCAGCACCTAGCATGTGGAGGGTGAGGATCCAGTCGCTGCGCGTGAGTGCTTTAAGTGCAGGGGGTCGTACGCCTAGCAGTAGTGTGCAAACCTCCTCAGGGAGAGGGAAGCCCAACACCTCCTTAATGTGACTGAGGACCTCCTTCCAAAAGACAGCCAGGGCAGGGCACGACCACCAGATGTGTATGAAGTCGCCAGTCGCAGTGCCACACCTCCAGCATAGCGGCGAGGAGGCAGGGAACATTTTGCTGAGCCGCAGGGGGGTGTAGTACCATTGTGTTAACATATTGTATGCGTTCTCCCTCTGCGGGATGCTGCGGTAGGATTTGGGGATGTCGTTCCAGAGTCTAGACCACTGAGACGGTGTGATGTCAGAGCCAGTGGCAGTCTGCCACTGTCTCTGGTATGGATGTGTAGGTGGAGCGGCGGGATGTTGCAAGATATTGTAGATTTGGGAGATGAGCCGCTTCAGTCCCCCAAGGGTGCGAGCCAGCTTCTCAAATGGAGTGTGCTCCCTGGAAGCAGCCTGGTACATATCTTCTCCCGTGGTCCAGTGGCGCAGCTGCGCGTACTGCAAGCTGGCGGTGCGAGGAAGGTTGAATTCTTCCTTGCAGTCCGGCCACGATTTCGGCGACCCACCAAGAAAGAGATCACCTGCAACTCTACAGTCACCCTGGGTCCAGTTCTCAAACGCCCGGGTCTGAGCAGCAGGAGGAAAGTGCGGGTTACCTGCAATGGGAGTATGTGGGGAGGGGAACGTGGTCAGACCTTTGGACACTGCCACTTTGTCCCATACCTCAAGAACCGTCCTCGTGGGGACCGCCATGTACGCACTTCTGGAGCGCGCCGCCCGCGGCAGCCAGGGCAGGTCCCAGATGGTGCGTCCCGTAACCACTCGGTCCATGTGGAACCAGTGTTTGTCGCTTTCGCGTGCGCCCCACTCGATCACGAACCTGAGGTGCGCCGCCCAGTAGTAGTGGAGAAGATTCGGACAGGCGAGGCCGCCCCTGTCGCGCGGCTCCATGAGGACTTTTTGCGAGAACCGGGGCCGTTTGCCCCCCCATATGAAAGACGTGAGGTCGCGTTGGAGGTGCTTGATGCAATGGACCGGTATCGGGGTGGGGAGACACTGGAAGACATACAGGATGCGGGGGAGGATTGACATCTTGACCGCGTTGAGCCGCCCCAGCCAGGAGACCATCAGGGGCTTCCATTTCCGCAGGTCCGCCAGTACTTCCTTACGGCAGAGAGCCCAGTTCCGCGAGGACCACGAGTCGAGGTGGGGGGTGAGGTCTAGACCCAAGTACTTGATGTGGTCGTCCGCCCAGCGGTAGGGCGTGGTCCCCTTCAGGGAGGAGACTTCCTCCTCAGGGATAGTGAGGTTAAGCGCCCAAGATTTGGTGTGGTTAATTTTAAGGCCGGATGCCCGCTCGAACAGCGTGAGGGCGTCATGCACCGCAGGGAGGGAGACCCGAGGGTTCGTGAGAGTAAGGATCAGGTCGTCTGCAAAGAGCGCCACCTTGTTGGCACGTCCCCCGTGGGGGATGCCATGTATGTCAGGAGCACGCCTAATTAACTCCGCCAGTGGTTCGACCGCCAGGGCGAACAGGAGCGGCGAAAGCGGGCATCCCTGCCTCGTGCCCCTGTGGATTGAGAGCGGCGGTGTCAGGTGACCGTTGACCCGGATCCTAGCCTGTGGCCCGATGTAGGGGGCCATGCACCTGGAGATCATGGTGGGGCCAAGACCCATCTTCCCGAGGACCGCCTTCAGAAAGGTCCAGTCGACCCGGTCAAAGGCATTTTCCGCGTCTAGCGAGAGGAGGCAGGCCGGGATCTTCCAATGGTGTACCTTTCCCACTAGGTGCGCCAACCTGCGAACATTGTCAGCCCCCTGGCGGTCCCGAATGAAGCCCACTTGGTCCGGGTTCACCAAACCCGGCATATGCGGATCCAGCCGTTTGGCCAGGATCTTGGTATAGATTTTGAGGTCGGTGTTAAGGAGGGCGATGGGGCGGTAGGAGGCACACAATTCAGGGTCCTTCCCAGGTTTGGGGATCAAGGCTATTTCCGCCATGCCCATGTCAGGGGATGGGCCAGTGGCGTCAGAAAAGGAGCTGTAGAGGCGCAGCAGATGCGGACGGAGCTGTGTCAGGAACAGGCGATAGAAGGCCAGTGGCAGGCCGTCCGGTCCTGGGGTTTTCCCCACGGGGAGGTCCCCCACCGCCTCTGTCACTTCCTCCTCCCGCAGGGGTTCCTCCAGCGAGGCTGCGGATGCCGGGGACAGTGGGGAGCCCCCAAGGTTCGCAAGTACGGCCTCCCGTGCCTCCGCAGAGGTGGGTTCCTCAGCATAGAGAGAAGAGTAGTAATCAACAAACGCAGCCTGTTTGGCCCTTTCAGAGGTGACTCGGGTGCCATCCGGTCGTTTGACATTGGCAATGTGGGCCCTAGCGGCGCACGCCCGCAGCCTACTAGCCAGCAGGCGACCTACCTTGTCCCCCCCCTCATAGTACCGTTGCTTGAGCGCAAGCAGGGAGAGTTCCGCCTTGTTAGTGCGTAGCGCGCGGAGTTGCCCCCTGAGGTTAGCAAGGGTTCTTTTCGTCGCCCGATTGGGGGCGTCCCGGTCTCGGGCCTCAGCCAGCTTGATCTCACTGGCCAGGTCGGTTTCCAACTTGTACGCCTCCTTCTTCCGCGCCGCCGCCAAGGAGGTGATGTGGCCCCGAATGGTGGCTTTGAAGGCATCCCACACCGTGTGGAAGGGCATGTCAGGGGTGTCATTAACGGTGAAGTACGAGTCTATGGCGTCACGGATGCTATCGACGTCGTCCGGGTCGCGAAGAACCGTTGGCGGGAGCACCCATCGGCGTTCGCGAGGGGCACGGGTCTGAGGGTCCTGCAACAACAGTTCCACGTGGGCGTGGTCCGACAGGGAGATGTCAGAAATAGCGGTAGCCAAGGAGTCTCGGGCTAGTTCAAGGGAGGTGAACAGATAGTCGATTCGGGAGTATGTCCGATGGGAGTGCGAGTAGAAGGAGTAATCTCGGGTCCCTGGATTGTGATAGCGCCACACGTCCACAAGACCCAGGTCTGTGAGCCGCGTCTTGAGGGTTGAGGACATCGCCCCTGCGCCGTTGAGGGGGCCGCCCGCGCGGTCCAGCTCGGGGTCCCAGACAAGGTTGAAGTCGCCGCCCAGGATTGTAGCAGCGTCGCCCGTCGGGAAGTGCTCCCGCAGTATCGCCTGGAGATATTTGTCCTGCGACTGGTTGGGAGCATACACACATCCCAGAGTGAGCCGTGCACAGCCTATCTGTACTGTGGTTCGGAGGAAGCGTCCGTCAGTGCTTTTGAAGGGCTTCCCGGGTCCCCGCCTAATGCCAGCCCTACAGAGGATTGCCACCCCCGCTGTCTTGGCGCCAGAGGATGCCCAGAACTGTGTGGGGTACCTAGGGTGTGCCATGCGCGCGGAGTCCCCTCTGAGGAGGTGCGTCTCCTGGAGGAGTACTATGTCAGGGGAGTGGTGCAGGAGGTATCGCCATATCTGCCTACGCTTATTGGGAGAGTTGAGCCCCTTGACGTTGAGGGAGAGGACCTTCAGGGGAGTGGGGAGATTTGCTGTCATAGCGCTAAGGCAGGTGGAGGTCGCGCAAGTCCTGGCCCAGTGGGGTCCCTCGCAGGCGGGGCAGTAGAAGCGTCAGCACAGTGCCCGCACAGCAGCCCCCGCAGGTCCCACCATACCACCCCTTCGCAAGCACGGGGAGGGAACAGGAAGAGAAGGGCGCGCAAGGGAGAAGTAGGAAAAGAGGAGAGGAGGAAAGAGAAAAAGACACAGAGTAAAAACAGAACCATAACAGGCCAACGGGCCCAAAGTACAGTGTCCCAGGTACCAGACATCCTCTACCCAAGGGTTTGGACGAACTCAGGAATGTCACTTCCTACGGGACAAAGGGGGGGGGAGCGGAGATCTGGAGAAGTAGTATGAAGACAAGTTGTCTCAGAGCCCGTCCACCCCGCTGCCTCAAAGTAGATCGGGGGGTGCACAGGGTCCGTGGGGACCAGTCAGCCCGAGCAGGCGCCCGCAGGGCGCTGGGATGCAGCAATGTGGGGCTTGATCAGGGAGAGGCGAAGGGTGCCAGCCATGTGTGTAACAGTGGGGTCAGGCCACCGTGGCAGATGAGGGCGAGTCCAGGCGCCCAGGAGTTGAGCGTGTGCTCAGGGTAGCTCAAGGCGTAACAGCAGCGATCAGAGTCCGTCCGGCGTTGAGGGGCGATCCCCACCCTCCGAGCCAGAAGCAAAAGGCTGGGAGGCCCGCTCCTCTCGATCGCCCTCAAGGGAGCGAATGTGTGCTATGATGTCCTGTTTGGTCTGGGAAGTAGAGAGTGTGTCCACTGGGGGGGACCTCCTGCGGGGGCGCACAGTGGACCAATCCGGACGTGGGGGGGCCCTCTCCGGGCAGGGGGGGCGAGCCGGGCTGTGGTCCGGGGATTCTGGCATGCCTAGCAGGTGTGCGGCTTCACGATAGGATCGGAGAGCCCTACGCTTGCCCTCCCACTTGAAGATGAGAGCAAAAGGATGGCCCCACTGGTAGGAGACATTGAGGGTCCGAAGTTTCTCGGTGATTGGGCGGAAGACCTTCCTTCTATGGAGCGTCGTGGGGGCCAAGTCCTGGAAGATCTGGATCCTGTGTCCCTCGTACTGTAGGTCCGGGTTGTCCCTGGCTGCCTTCAAGATGGCCTCCTTCTCGGTAAAGTAGTGGAGTCTAGTGACGATGTCGGGCAGAAGGCCCGCTTTCCCTCCCGCTCCAAAGACCCGGTGTGCACGGTCGAGGCGTGGCGGGGGGGCGTCCTCCTCACCCCACACCGCCTGCAAGAGCAGGGCCACGTAGGCCATGGTGTTAGTCCCTTCTTCTCCAAGTGGCACACCCCGTATGCGGAGGTTGTTGCGTCGCCCCCTGTTTTCCAAATCCTCCTGCTTGATCTGGAGCTGGATGTGTTGTTCCTCTAGAGTCGCCACTCTTTGCCAGATCTGCTCCAGGTCTTCGGTGCGGGAGTCAACCGTTTTCTCCAGGCCGTCGACTCGCTCGCCGAGGTCAGTGACTTCCCCGCGCAGTTCCTTAACACAGGTGTGGACCTCCGTTCTGAGGGATCCGATTTCGGTCTTCAGATCAGCCATGAAGGAGGTCATGAAGGCCTGCGTCACCGGTGGAGAGTCGGCTGGCGGCAGGGGCTTACCCCCCGAGGCTGTTGGGGGGCCCCCGGAAGGCGATGAGGAGCCCGCTTTGCCCCACATAGAAGCCACTGACGCCCCCCTGGTCGTTGCGGACGGAGGGTCCGGTTTGTTCCCCTTGCAGCAAGTCATGGTCCACTCGAGGCGTCGCAGGGCGAGTCCGCAGCTGGGTCCGTCTGCTGGCAGGGCGCGGGGCGCACTCAAGGTGGGGGGACCTGAACGTTGCAGGGCCGCTGGAGCGGGAGTAGGCAGCTCAACCGGTGGGTTCAGGCAGAGACAAGGCAGGGGTGGCGTGCAGCGTGGAAGGGCACAGCTGACCCACGGTGGTTCGGGCCTGAGGCCCACAGGTGGAGGCCGCCGGAGACCCCTGGCAAGGTGCAGTCCCTATGCCCCACCATGGTCAGGGCCAGGTCTCAGCGCAGCGTCCGGTCAGCCCCTGAGTAGCAGCCAGAGGGTGCCCGGGGGGCCCCCCGGGTGTCACAGCTCCCCAAATGCGGCGGGAAAAGCAGAAGGCCGAGATCCTCGGGGTCCCCGTGTAGGCGCGGCAGGTGCGCCCAGTCTGCGGCCCACCAGGCTTGGCGGGACCGGGTCACAGCAAGGGGGGGGCCAGAGGGCACAGCTATAGAATGCGGGGTCCACCAAGAAGCAGGGCCCGCCTGCAAGCAACGACCAGACTGCTCCCCAGGTCGCCGTCAGCAAGCGCAGGGCAGGCGAGGGCCCCCCAGTAGGGTTCCTCTGTGTCTGTGTCGCCGAGAGGAGAAGAAGGCGGAAAGGTCAATTGTCAGGCCCCGCAACCGCCGGACCCCCGGGGAGGCAGCCGGGGAAGGGAGGAGGTCAGCGCGCTGTAGCTCACCGGGTGGGTCCAGCGCCGGGCGACGATGCAGAAGTTCGTGGGCATGGGCCACCTGGTTGTCCTCGTGGCAGGGCCTACTGGCTTTACAGGACCGGGAGCTCACGTAGATTCGGCGCCAAGGCCGCCGCAGTTCCAGCAGCTCCGGCGCGATTCCGCCGGCGACAGGCTGTCCCTAGGCGGTGACCAGAGTGAGCCCGTGCAGGGGGCCACGTGGTCCTGCGTTCGTGACTGGGGGTTGCGGTCAGGTGGGCCCCCTAAACAAGCCACCAATCCAGCAATAAGCAGTCCACAAGCGGGGGTGTCAGGCTGCCAGGCAGGGGCCCCCAGACAGTGGGTTGTGTGGGAGAAACAGCCAGGAGTTGGGGCTCACAGCGCCGGGGCCCTCCAAGGCCCGTGTCCCAGCAGTACTCGGCCCTCAATCGTCCCCCCGGGCCGTTGCCGAGGCATCCATGGCAACCAGGGGAGCCGGCAGGGATCGCGGGTGCAAGGGAGCCAGGTCGCCGTCCCCAGGCGCGTCGCTGCCGAGAGCACCCTAAGGAGCGAAGATGGCGGGCAGTGCCGCGTACAGGACCCCCCACCGCCGGGCCCCTCCGAGGACAGACAGGGGGAGGGGGGGGCAGTAGGGGGGGTTGCGGCGCGCCGCTGCTCACCGGGAGAGTCCCTCGGCGGGTGTGAAGGTCGCTGTTGGCGCTCTCGGTAGGGGGCCTCCGGCGATCTCTCCGTGGCAGGCCTGGTGTTCCCGCCAAAGCCGGGACCTCCCGTGGCAGTGGAGTCCGGGCAGTCGCAGCGTCCCTCGCTGGAGGTAGACCGGCTCCAGCAGCCTCCAGGTAGCGATGCAGGCAACCGGCGGGGGTCCGCTGGGGAGGCACAGCCGCTGGGGGAGCCTGGGGGTGTCCGACGGCCCCCGCTGATCGTCGCTCTAGCCCACTCTTCAGGGACCAGACAGGCGTCTCGCCGGCGAGCTCCGCTGCAAGATGGCGGCCGGAGGTCAAACTCGGAGGTCCCCGGGCAGCAATCGCCGATGGCGGGGACCTGGACGGCTGCAAACTGCCACCGGAGGGGATCGCTGGCAGGGCGACGGTGGACAGGGGACCCCCAGGGGCAGGCACCCCCCGGATCTTCGCTGAAACAGGCGTATTAAGGCAGCAGGGTGACGGAGCTCTCACGAGACGCGTCCGATCACATCGCTGTCTCGGCCACGCCCCCTCATAAACAATGTTTTTTAACATATATTTATGTATTTGTCTGGGAGGGCAGGTCGGATATACAGACCCGGAGGCTGAATATACTGTCAAACAGTGGGTGTTTTATTATCAAGTGACACCTTTTTTGGTTTTACTGCAGGGTGGGGTTGTTCTTATTCCTGTTCAGGGTTCTCTCTCTTAGGTTGGGGTTGTGAGGATGCCGTTTCCGTGTCTTTGGTTGCAAGACCAGTGGTCAGAAAATGATACTCAGGTTCATCCGTGGTGCTGTCTTCACCCGGAGGCTAGTAAGAGGGAAGAAAAATGGAGGACATCAGTGAATCTGTTGAGTTACAGGGCAAATATAAACCTGTCACCAATCACCCAGTGAGTTCTAAGGATTACTTGCTGTTTGAACCTTAGTGAAAGACGAGACGATGTGGAGGAGCAAAAGGGAAGGGTTTAGGTGAACGAAATCCGGACGCAGTGCCTAAAAACAACCAGAGGGCGTGCCCACGATTGGCAGCAAGGATTGTTCTCAATTGCCGTACCAACAGGGTGATATTACCTCCCTGTACCCTTTAACCTCTCTCCTCCTGCCTCCCTCATCTAATCCACCCCGATTTCCCCTGAACCAGCATCACTCACCAGCTCCGCCGCAACTCTCCTGAGTTGAGGCCGCTCTATAGCCTCCTCTGGTGCACGCCACCACTCCTCTGTCCAGTGGTCGTCTGCTTCTTCCTCCTCGTCTCCTGTCAGGTCGCCGTCCTTGCGTTCCACACTCTGCCTGGCATTTTGCACTCCTTCCGCACTCGACTCCTCGCTGCGTTCTTGTCTTCCTCTGGTCAATGACGCCTCTTCCTCCTGTAGTCTCACTTTCAATGGCAGTGAAACACTGCTCCGGGGTCAACTCCTCCCCTCTCCACCTCCCTGTCGTGCTGTGGAAAGACATGAGAGGTGGGTGTGTCTTTTCTCCTGGCCGCGATTTGCCTGAGTCTGCCCCTAGTGATTTGTTCCCCAGTCGTGAAGGATCCTGGTTGCTGTAGTTCCTTACTCGCGGTGGGAGTCACTAGCCCGGTGTTCACCCGCTCAAAAGTTGCTAATCCATTATATTTAAATACTTACAACATTTTTATAAAATGTATGATGTAACTTAAATAATTAAATGAAAAAATCATAACTAATAATAAAATAAAAAATGTAAGGAGTAATAAAATGTATGTATCACTGTTAAAATCATTAAATGCTTCTAACTATTGTTAATCATATTCTATTATCCTGCATAAACCTTGAAAACAATTACAGATCTAGAGCAACAGAACATTTTGATAACAGAGACAATGTCATTTCTTTTCCAGGTTTTGCATAGTTATAAAAGATGCAATATGGCACTTAAACACCTTTACGAAGGTACGCAGTGTAGATAAATAATTAATTATTTTGGTTTATCATTTTAACACCTTACGCATATCACTGAGTGCATTTGCATAATTTTTTGCTAGATTATGGTATAGTATTCATTCCATCCATAGAAATATTCAGTTTCTTTACTTTCTATGCACTCAACTAGACTGAGAGGTGTAGGAGATATTTTCATTTCTCACACATGCACTGTGCTAAACCTCATTCACACTTTTTTTCATGAAGCAATCATTCACACAACATGTGGATTTGATTTAAAACAAGATAAACACATTACATTTACTCAAAAAGATGTAATGAAGTTTCTTTACTGTGGGCTAATGCTATGTGTTATTTTTTAAATAGTTGTCTGCCTTCTTTCTTGTGGATGGCTTGTTCAGCATTTTGCTTTGTCAAAAAACATATTTTAATCACAATCAAAATGTATTTATACTATTTGTGTGAAACCTTATATCAGGATTGTTATTGTTTTCCCTGTTGCCATTCTAATTACTTATTAGCTGAGCAGTCATTGGATATTTCATAGCTTAAGCCCTATAACACACTCACAAACATTGTAACATGTTTTAAAGTTGCAAATGGTATTATACGCCCAGAAATTATTTTACATACTAATAAAATAAACAAAGAAACCAGTGATAAACAATGTGGACATTGTGTTTCTGTAACAGCTGAAGTTACCACAACTTTAACATGTTTATACAAAAGTGGTATGTAAAAAAAATGTTAAAGCTATTCCTTCAGTTAGCCTGAAAGGTGATGTTTTCAAAATCAGTGGTGTCAGTGCCACAAATATCAGCAACCATCTCAGACTCAATCACTGCCTCCACCTGCTCCTCCATAGGTGTGAGATCTCCCTGAATGTCAGGACTACCACCTAATAATATTGCAGCCCTCAAACTCTGCGATAACATCTCATTTGTCATGTGCTTGTAATCATGCCACTTCTTCTTACATTCAACTGTCCTTTTTGTTGATGCCATTGCATTCCCCTTATCAAGGGTGTGTAAATGTGCAATTCTTTGGCCTTTTGACCTGTGCACATTCTGACTTGCATTGATAAGGGGAGTGAGGAGGCATGGGAATGGGAAATGAGGAAGCAGTGATGATGACAGGAATGTAAAATGGACCGAGGTGGTGGAGACCAATGAGGGAGCAAATAAATAATACTAACAAAACAATAATGGCAGTGTGTGTGCTGGGCTGACACTAACACTAATTGTCATCCAGTTAGTCAATGTCTAAAGCCAGATGAACCACAGTTTTTAAGTGAGGTTGCTTACAGGCTGTTTTTCTGTATCTACATGTATGTGTATTTTGTGCGAGTGGGTGGTGCCAGTGTGTGGTGCACGGTGACATGAGCGCTCTACAGACAGCTAAGCCTCTTTGTAGGTAAGACCAAAAAACATGTTCTATGATTTCTGGGGTGTAAGACATGTCTTTCCATACTGCTAGCAAGTAAACGTTGTGCTTCACATAGATATTATTCCTACAATCTGAAATGCTAACTTCCAGTGAATGCTGTTCAACTTAAAAAGTCTTTGCCTTCTAATTGAGAAGTTTCTTGCTCCACATTGTGTATCACCTACTCCACATTACTGTATCATCTCCATTATGCAGTTTTCTCAGGTAAAAAAGGGCATTACAAGAACAATAAAAGAAAATATACTATATAATGTGCAATTGTGCACTCTATTAGCCAGATGACTTTGAGAAAGGCAATAATGCCCCTCTTACATAATGTTAGGTGCAGGACTCAAAACTGTGCTCCAATACGTAAATTTGATACCCTGCACTTTATTATAGAACATGTATTCAAAGGTGTTCATAATTTGAAAGAATATGGATTTAAAAATTGAGGGTGCAAGAAGGCCCACATGAGCACGGCTGATTGCATCAAACTTGTCAAATTCTACCAGTATAAGAGCCCAAATACTCTGTCTGTTTCTTTGACCTATGAAGACACAAATCCATATTTAGTTTTAAGTACAACAAATAGGGTGAACTACAAAAGTCACTAGTACCTTCTGTAGCTTGGCACAAAAGCAGTCAGGCTTAACTTAGTGGCAATATGTAAATTATGTATGCAGCACACACATAGCAATAAAGTGAAAAAACAACACACGATCAAATCCCACACCATTGTTGAAAAATAGAGTGCATCTTAATAAATAAAATTATACCAGAATGAAAAACTTCAAGTCGGTAGAATCGAACATATGCAATTTTAAAGTTGTAAGTAGATTTAGCACCTAAAAGCAGAAAGCACCGCTCACAATCATGTTGTCCTAGTCAGGGGAAAGTGACAAGTTCAGGCCGACTGTGATTGGGTGTGGCCTGGATACAGGGGTCAGCTTAGTCCCTCTGAAAACATTACCTTCTCAAAGTCCAGCACAAAGAGTTACGTTCACGGTGGAGGAGGCTGCAAGCAACAGGATAAGTGTTGCAGATGGTAATTTCTGTAGGGCGAAGAGCAGGCCTGGTGTTGTGGATAACCGAAAAGTGCAAAACTCACCTCGTCGCTGGCAGTCACTGTAAAGTGAAGATTCAGGTTCACAGAAGCTTTGCACTGGCGCTCATCGTGAACGGCAGAATCACGACTTAAAATGCCAGGGTTTCTCCTTTTTTTAAAGGGGGTGCACTCTGATGCCAGCCAACCGCCCAGGAACTGGAAAGTGATCTTTTGTAGATCAGGGACTCAGTTTAGCAGAAACCAGCAGGGCTCAGACAGGTCTGGTCAGACCAGTGCAGCTTGTCAGCTGGGCTGCAGAGAGGCTACTGGAACATGTTGTGTCCCTGTAACTCACATATAAGGTCAGCCAACTGACTGTTGGAGCTACTCAGGTATCCAGGAATAAAGGGAGCAGGTCCAGACTTCTGTCTCAGAGATTAGGGCAGGTCCCAAGCAATAAGACAGTCCTCTGGGGGGCATGAAAGGCCACAAGCAGCAGGGCAGTCCACAGGGGAACAAGGCAGGCCTTGAGATGCAGAACAGTCTTCTTAGTAACAAGCCAGGCCTAAAGCAGCATAACATTCCTCTTGGGAACAAGGCAGGCCTCAAGCAGCAGGGCAGTCCTCTGTGAAACAAGGCAGTACTTCCTCTAGTAATTACCACAGGTCCAGGAATGTACTGAAGAGTTGCTCTGGAGATCCAATATTTATAACTGCTGCAAGACTATGAAGTGAGGTGATTCCCTATGCTACCCCCACATCTGGTTCTAGAAAGTTCTTCCCTTCTCCAGTCAAGGCTCTAAGACGTCTGTGATGACAAAAGACTATTGCTAGGTACATGTGTGTGTTCTGGAGGCAAATCACTTTACATTGTAAGTGGGGCTGTGAACAGCTATGCCCTCAACCTTCCTGGCATGATATCCCATCCTGCCTATGCTTAGTTCCATTTGTCTCACTCTCTGGTAGTAATACATACATCCCAATAACAGAGCCAATAGGAGTAATGTTATCCAGAACACCGGCAGAAGGCACAAATGGGTGGGACATGAAAATATCAACTTTCTAACATTGCCATTTTCAGAATGGTGTCTTAAAATCTGATTTTACAATTAAAGATGAGTTTAAATTACCATTCTTTTGAGTCTAAACATGTCTCTAACTGTTCCAAATCAAATAGTATCACTTGTTAAGTGTAATTAGGTAACCCAGTGTTAGTCAATTGAAGAGATAGGCTTTACAGTAGTTAAAAATGACTAGAGGTTTTTCACTACCAGGACATGTACACCTTAAACCCACATGTCCTACTTTTTAAATACAAGACACTCTGTCCGATAAACCATTAAGGCATAGCATAGGGGTGATTTATATGTATTAAGAAGGAAAGTTTAGGCCTGCCGAAGGGTTCATTTTTCCATGTCAAAATGGCACCTTAAAATTGCACTACAGGTTAAATTGGCAGGTCTGAGACCTTTTTTAAAAGTCTACTTCAGTAGGAGTCGCAATAAGTGCCTTCTAGTAGCATTGAATTCACAGGCCAATGCTACATGTAGTACCATTTAGTAGGGACTTACAAGTAAATTAAATGTGGCAATTAGATGGAAGCCAATTTTACTAGCACAATCACTTTAGCACTGGTTAGCAGTGGTAAATTGTGCATAGTCCCTAAGCCAACAAAAACAAATTCAGCAAACAGGAAGAGTGACAGCAAAATGTTTAGGGGAATACTAAACCAATTATGTCAGGTCTAACAATTGGGAAATTGATAGGCATGCCAATCCAGAGAAAATGTTCACCTAGCTACAAGGCACATTCACTGCAGCCATCATTTCAGTTCATTGAGCATAAACTCACTTGGAATTCCTCCCTCCTCTTATTCAAACTGATTTCCCCATCGATTTACTAAAGTAATAGTGGGTAAAGTCATTGGATAAGAAGCATTCTCTGAACCTCAGAATAGTGGCATCTCTATTCCTCCCCACCCCTCAGCTACACATGCTTACACCACCGACCTTCAATTTGCCAAAAGGCTAGTGGCAGGGGAAGAGATATTACTTACTTTGGACCCTACATGACGTTATACGGTTGCCCCTTAGTTCCACTTTATTTTGCAGAGAGAAGACTGGAATCTAAGTATCCTTTTTACATTCTAATCCTTCCTTTATCTTTAGGACTGATACTACTACGGGTAACAAGAGCAGTGACAGCATTGGTAAATGATAAGTTAGGATTGGCAGCTGCCATATCGTTTTTATTTTACTTGCAATTCATCTCCTCACATTTAAAAAGAATGCAGTATGGTGAGATTTTGGAGTTCAGCAAATATACTCACATCGATGTGTTGTGTGCATTCTAGGGCTTTCTCAGTAGGTGAACATTCTACGAGTTTGTGAACACTCACAAACCGTTGGCAGACCAAATTGGGCTGTGTATACAATTGGGGATTTACTCCTACTTTTAGCAATCGCATATCAATATTGATGGTTGTAGTGGAGTGGGGCTACCTCTAACATTGGTTAAGTGGAAGGGTTTCTCCACAGGGAAAATATTTTCCACCTGGGAAAAACATAAATAAGGCACCTTTGCGGTAAATGTATCCATGTGTAAATTTAGACCTACTATGTCCATCCATCTTGCATGACTAACCATCAGAGTAACACGCGATTCACAAAGAGTTCCAGAACTACTTGTGTTGAAACTAGGGGGAAGATTTACAAGCCCCTTGCGTTGCCACTACGGCACTTTTTGTGATGCACTGACAGCGCATTTCTTTGCCCCATATTTACAAGGAAAGGAAAAGCCACCCTGAGTGGCATTTCCTGACTGTGTAAATGTGGCCCCTTTACACGCAGCACTTTGTGTGAAAGGGGCGTTCCATCGGTGTTGCTGTGGGTGTTCCCACGCAACACCCATGGAACCAGACACATTTCTAGATTTACGAGAAGTCATAAACCTGGAAATGTGTCAGTTTGCTCTGCCACCCTAGGGGTGGCGTAGCCAAGCGCAACAATGTGAAATGCTTTCATTTCTCCTAGTTTTGTCCTCTTTCTATGCATGCTGCAGTCTACAGCAAGCATTGAAAGAGAAAACTGCCTGTGGTGTTTGTTTTTGTGCAGGACGGTGCCCTTTCCTGCACAAAAACAATCTCCCCATGGCGCAGGCATCCTTGCACCATGCGCTGGTGCATGGCAACTGTTTGTGCACCAGCGCTGGGGGAAGCACAGGAATACGACAAAAATAAGTTGCATTCCTGTGCTATGAAAGTGCCACAGCATGGCGCAGCCAAAGGGCGTGCGTGCCGCGCTGCAGCAATCTGCCCTTAGAACTGTAATAACTTTGCTAGAGGACTCCTGCAAATATTTGTCTTTTGAACAATAGCCTAAAGTGAACTCTAAACGTAGTCTTATACCTATGAGAGTACATTTTAACCGGTTTAAGAACTTGCGTCACAGTTGAATACATGTGAGATTGCATGGACATTATCTAATATCTGTTGTTACCATATTCCAAATGTGACTCACTTTGAAACCTAGCTTGATGGTAAATTTAAGTAGTGTATTATATATAACACTATTAACTTAGGCAACCACGTTTTAATAACTACCATTAACAACCACTGTTGCGCTATTTAAAGCCTCTTTTCATCAATATGCAGAACCATTAAGTCCTTTCCACTATCATTTTTAAAAGTTATCAAACTAACTACTAAAACTGTTAAACACATTGCGTGCATTATTGATGTTCTTTTAAAAAACGTCAATACTGCTCCCTCTCTGTAGAGCTAATGAAGTAAATTAATTTGTTATAATGGCACATGCATTACCCGACAAACAATACTAAAATGCTTTCAGCAACATGCTCTAAAACATTAATGATGCAGAACGGCATTAAACAAATTCTATTACTAAAACTATGAACAGATTTTTCAAGGATGTGCGTTTGAACCACCGGTAATATCTTATAGTAGCAGTGCATAATAGGTAGCATGGTTGCAAAATTACAAGAGTGGACTAATTGTTCAGCCAGGCCCCTAAAGAAGCAATTTTGCAAGAAATTGACAGGCCACTTTCTTCATTCATGTGACCACAAGCAGGTCAGGGCTTGTTAATTCACTGAATACTAAATGGCCGTAATGTTTTATGGCTATTCAAATTGAACGTATGTGAGAAAAATAGTTACATACAATTCTAATTAAATTTAGTCTGGATTTTTGTTTCTTTTGTGTAATTGTAAACAAATCAAGATGGAATTTGGCAGTTAGTGTCTCCAGAAATTTAGACCTACCTACCTGTGAATAATAAAGTAATGCTCAGATCAAGAAAGTCATTGAATATGCTTTTGCAGGATTTATTTTCTGACAGCACAGTTCAGAAACGGAAACAGAAAGAGTTAAACCTTGATCACTGTTTCCGAGCTGTACTATCTGAAACTAAAGCACCAGGGCTTTATTTACAAGAACTAAAGCATTGCTGCGTCAAGGCAGCAATGAGTCAGAATACGTTGCACTGCGCTCAACAGAAAATAGTCCCATGAATGCGCCATATTATGGTATGGTGCACCATGTCGCAAGCAACCGAAGTGTGTCATACATTTTGACTTATCTGGGGGAAGAATGGCGCAGGGCATCTGCCCCCAAAGTGACGCACGGCTGAATATGGGCTTATGAGAGAAGCTCAACTTCACCAATGCGTCACAAAACAGAGACGATGCGTCAGTTGTGACTGACCCTGCTCATCTAATGTGTGGGGACTAATTTAATGGAGTTTGAAATGGTGGAAAGTCACATTGGACACTATTTAATTGATCCTGGATGTACAGCATACAGTATGACGTATGGCTATGTGTCACAACACAGTGGGCAAAGTCTACCTATGTGTACAAATATACCGAAATATGTGTGACATACTGAGTGAACATTTAATGTGAGTAAATACAAGTAATTAATGTAATGTAAAGTTACAATTCCTGTGTTACGTACCATATGGGTGTACCTACCTTTTGTAGTTTGGACTAAGTTTGGCTGGACTTGGGGACCCATCCCCATATGACAATGCTGGCCTGTCCTTTACATGCAGTACAAAGAGTCACTTTGAATTGCTGCAGTGGATGATACTATATTAAGAGTCATGGTCCCTGGTTGCTGAGGGGATATGACAACAAGACTGATACTTGTGTAGGCCCTCTACTAGTTGAGGGGATGCGATATATTTCCTTTTTACAGAGTGTTTTAAGTAACTTCATCTGATCACTTTCCTACACCTCAGCCACTGCATCATTCCCTCGCCTGGGTTGCTGAGGCTCGGGAATTTTGATGCATTATTGGCTCTGCATGCCGCTTGCAGACGATGCATCACTTTTGGAAAAACTCATAAATATCACAGCATTGGTTTTACGGTAGCTTTTAGGTAGGAGTGTCTACCTTGCATATATTAATTTCTGAATGCCACAGTCAGTTCTAGCGCAGGTATTTTCTTATGCAAGTCTACAAAAACTGACGCATTGGATCTAATGCACCGTCTTGTATAAATGGAGCAAAGAAAGTGCCACAGGAATGTCGAAATTAAGGACGCAAAGACGGCACAAGCTCCTTGTAAATATGCCCCTCACGCTGAGAAATGCTGGGTTAAATAAAGTCAATTAACGCCCTGCAGGTACGAAAAACAGGAGTTGGTTCTGTGCTGCTCCATAAAAGCTCCACATGATACGGCCACATAAATGTGAATATCAAGGGAATATCAATTGAATATTCATAAACATTTAGTACAAATAGATAGGAATGTGTTATCCTTGAACTTTTAGTGTCATGGAGTTGGGCATTTCAGGGCTGAGTCAAAAAGTCATGTAAAAGTATATAAGAGAGTACTTCTGTAGTATTATTTTCTGTACGCACAAATTATTTTGTGAGCCAGACCATCGAATATAATATAAATTCCCCTAAAATGAGGTGAGAAGGCTATCTCCACCGACAACATTTTTAAATCTGACTAAATGATATATAGCTTCCTTCAGTTTTACGTGACATGAACATGTTGTTGATTGTGAGGAATTATGAAACACCCACAAACACAGGTAGGCAAAAATAAAATGGAATGAAAGATGAGCGGGACTACACAGGTCTATTTGGGAAGCCTATTCAACACAGTACTCTAGTATTTTGGGGTACATTAGGCGCACAACACCCATTGGGCTCACGGGGCTTCAGCCCCCCTCCCCGTCGTGTGTGTCAGCCCGGGGGGAGACAGCTTCGAGGGCTGGCAAGCATCAAACTGCAGCCGCACCCGAGTACTTCAGGTTTTTAAAAGACCATTTACTTGTAAATGAGGCTTTTGTTGTGTGTTCACCCATTCTTACAGCCACTCTGCCCGTGGTGGAAGAATTAGCCCCCCCCCCCAAAATATAAGACAAGGAAGGTGGAGTGAGTGAAAAATAATTAATGATTAATGAGTGAGTATTTAAAACAGAGAGAGAAAGACAAAAAGGCTATAAGTAAGACAGCAGAAAAATAACCAGAGGCAAGCAGAAGTAGAATAAAAAGGCTTCATGTGATTAATAGAGTGAAGGTGAGAAGTGGTATACAAAAAGATAAAACAAATTTGTGTGCAACCTAAATATCCATACATAGTAAATCTAAACCCCTTAATGCCGCACATTTCCCCAGTGCACATTATTTTAGAGCAGAAATAGTGGATATTAATCACTCAAATTCCAGCACTTTCCACAATGTAACTTATATTGGAGTGGCAAGGGTAAATCTAAACCGCTCAATGTCTATCACTTACCCCAACATAGCTTAGCTTGGAGTTGGGATATTATATCTAAACCTCATAATGTCGAACACGTTCCCTAATGTAAATTAGATTGGAGTGGGAATGGTAAATCCTAACTGTTAGACCTGGCATCTTTGGTGTGGTTCCCCCTATCTTTTTGCCTCTACCTCCTGTATTTTTGAAGCTGTGCTGGATTTCGTTTTTGCTGGTTTAGATGCTTTGGGCACTTTGCCACTGCTATTCAGTGTTAAAGTGCAAGTGCTCCCTGTGTAAATTGTTATTATTATTGGTTATCCATGATTGGCATATTTGTGTCACCAAGAAGTCCCTAGTAAAGGGCACTGAGTGTGCCAGGGCTGGTGATAACAAAAATGCTAATAGTGAGCCTGCAGCACTGATTGTGCCACCCACATGAGTAGCCCTAAAATGGTGTCTCAGGCCTACCACCGCAGTGCCTGTGTGCAGTCTGTGAACTGCCATGTCCTCCTGGTCAGTGTCCCCACTGGCCAGGCCTAACCCTTCCCTTTCTGTACACATTGGTCAGCCCTTTGGAAGGCCCAAGGTACCCCCTTGGTCAGGGTACAGTGTATGTAAAAGGTATAGCATGTACTTGTGCAGGTGACATGCTCTGGTAGTGAATTGCAGTCATTTTGGTTTTTCACTATTGCAAGGCTATCTTGCCCCATATGCTATCATGGGGAATGCTGGCTACAGTGGCTACCAGCATATCTTCCCATAGGGGCAAGATAGGAAATAAAAGTCTGGTATCCCTGAACTCAGAATTTAATAACACACCTTTTAGGAAAGGTTGTTTTTAAATCCTGTGTTTGAGAACAGCACTTTTAGAAAGTTGCTGTTCTCTTGTCTGACCTTTCTGTGTGCCTTGGCCTGTTTGTAAATTGAATGTCTGGTTTGTGAGTGCCAGGGGCTGGGTGGCTCCCAGAGTCTGAGTAGGTCATCCCTGGGTTGAATAGCTCCATCTGCATCTAGAGTAGTGGGAGAGGATAGCACCTGGCCCTGAATAGGGCTGCGCCTGCCTTTCACAATGCTGGCTTCACCTCCTGTTGGGTGGATGACGACCCTGCCCCTCTCCCTGAAAGGAAAGGAGAGGCCAGAAAAACAAAGTGCTCAAGGAACACCCAGAACTGGTTTAGACCGGGCTCAGAGCCCTCCTGCACAAAGGGATCGAAGACTTTTAGGGGTATAAGTACAGGACCCCTGACTACAGAAGTTTAGATCATCCTGGAATCAAGAAGGAACCTCTGCCAAGGAGAAAGCTGAAACTGAAGAAGGAAGACTGTCCTGCTGTTGCTCTGCTGGACTGACCTGCTGTTGCTTTGCTGCCAAGGAGAGGGGAAGGACTTTTCTTTGTGCTGTGTCCCCTTGCTTGAAGGCATCTCCAAGGGCCTGAGAAGAGCTGGCTCCATGTTAAGAAGTCCCAGGAACAAAAGGACTTCCCCCCCAGCTTCCCTGAACTCTGCTGAGAGAGTTCTGTCCTTCCTAGAGTGCTTGGGCCAGTTGTGGTGCCTCTGGAAGTTGTACCTGTGTTGGGAAGCTGGAAACTAAGCTTTTAATGACTTTCTGCAAATGTTGTCGCATTGCTCGCTTGCGGAGCGCATCCCTGACAGTGTGAGGAAATTCCCATCGCTACGAAGGTCGAGATCGTCGCAGCGCATTTTGCCGCAGCCAGAGCCGTCTCCATCCTTCATTTGCGGGACGCACCAGACCGGTGCGGGAAGATTACCATCGCTGCGAGTGTCGTCTCAGAGCCTGTCGTCGCTGGGTGAGATCCTCGCACCGCTTGCTTGCGGACCGCATGACGTTGCTGCGAGTGTTGTCGCTGAAGCCATCGCATCGGGAGCTGTGAGAGGAAGATCACCGCTGGTCCGCGCATCGTCACACTGGAGATCGTCGCAACTCCAAAGATCATCGCATCGGGCCCTTGCAACCTTTTTTTTTACTACAGAATGTCCACACCGGAATCCACGCAAAGTATCGCATCCCTCCCCATACAGATCGGAGTCACAGCATCACGCCCACTACATTCAGCAGGGCTGATGCATCGCCTCCCCAGGGTCTCAGGAGTGAAGCATCACTTGTTTTCCACCACACCAGTCTCTGTTCTGGAAATTTGTCGCATTTAAAGGTACTATTGGCTAAACGTGACGCAACTGTGAACTTTTCATGCAAGTTTGGATTATTTTTATTGTAACTTTAAGAACTCTTTTGCAACCATATTCTTGAACTGTGTATGTTGGATTTTTGTCATTTTGGTCTTGTGTAGTAGTTTAGATTAAATACCTTTATTTTTCTAAACTGTTGTGGAGTCAGTTTGTGGTGTTTTCACTGTGTTACTGTGAGTGTTGGTACAAATACTTTACACATTGCCTTTGATAAGCCTGACTTCTTGTATCTCAAGCTACCAAGGGGGTGAGCAGAGTGTTTCCTCCTTACCCTGACTAGAAGCAAGGGTCCCCATTTGGACAATAGTACCTACCTCTGCCAACCAGAGACCCCCAGTTCTAACACTAACCCCTCAATATCTAACACTTTTTCTCAATGAAGCTTAGAATCAAATCTGTATAGTAAATCTGAAAGTGTTGGACAATAAGGGGTCAAGATTTACTATTCCCACTCCAATCTAAACTACATTGGAAAAAGTGTTCGACATTGAGGGGTTCAGATTTACTATTCCCACTCCAAAATAAGCTACAATGGGGAAAGTGATGTACAATGAGGGGTTCAGATTTACTATTACAACTCCAATCTAAGCTGCTTCGTGGAAAGTGTTGGACATCAATTGGTTATGATTTACTATTCTCACTCCAATCTAACTTTCATTGGGGAGGTGTTGACCATTAAGAGATTCAGATGTACTATTCTCTCTAATCTACGATGTATTGTCGGAAGTAGTGGACATTGAGGGATTCTGATTTACTATTCCCACTCCAATATAAGCTACAGTAGTGACAGTGTTGGAGACTGAGGGGTTAGAATTTACTATTCCCACTTTAATCTAACTTAGATTGGGTAAAGTGTTGTATGTTAGAAGGTTCAGATTTTCTGTTGCCACTCCAATCTAAGCTACACTGGGAAACGTGTTGGCCATTGAGAGGTTCATATTTACTGTTCTACTGAAGTGTAAGCATCACTAGGGAAATTTTGGGACATTGAGGGATTGGAATGTACTATTCCCATGAGCAACATTGAGACTGCTTGGATTCTGGATCGGGGAGGACCTGGCTTGGCAGTTCAAGCTGGATTGTTCCAACTGGAGCACGGTCAAGACTGATTTATATATAGCTGGGTCCAAACTGAGGTGGCAAGGTGTGCAAAACAATGACGGATTGAGATGTGACCCAAGTAATTACCAGTAGTTGGGATTAATTCAAGCATTCAATCCATCACTTTTTTGTATACTTTAGTGTGTCACCCTAAGTGGGACGTGTGTGCCCAGACATGGGTCTAGTACACACAAGCTATATATAGCTGATGAGACCTAAATACAGTGAAACTGGTCCTCGTTGCTTATGTTCCGGTTCAGGCAGCACCTGGCTTGGTAGCTCAGGCTGGACTGTAGCCACTGGCCCAAGGTCAAGACATATTTGCATATAAATTGATCCAAACTGAGGTGGCATGGTGTGCAAAATGATGCTGGATTGGGGTGCTGCTCAAATAATTTACAAAGGCTGAGATTAAATCAAGCATTCCTTTCATCACTTTTTTGTATGCTTTAGTGTATCACCCTTAGCGGGACTAGTATACCCAGATGTGGGATATATACACATTGTTTCATTGAAACTAAGCTACACTTTGCTGATGAGCCCTAAGTAGGATGACACCATCCTGAGTTGCTTGTGTTTCAGTTCAGGGAGGACTTTGCTTGGCAGTTCAGGATAGATTGTTCCCATTGGAGCAGGGTCAGGACTGATTTGCATTGAGTTGGGTCCAAAATGACGTAGTATGGTCGGCAAAATAGCAACGGATTGGTATGCGGTGTCATATAATTACCAGTGGCTGAGATTACTTTAACCGTTTGACCACAGACCACTGCTATATCCACTTCTTCAAAAAGAAACACTCTACACAAGCATGCCCAACGCCTCCCCCATAGAAGCTGGAACAAAGACACAGAAGACCAGCTCACCTTCGCCCTCAACAGCATCCCACCACCGACTATGCCAGACACTAACACTGCAGAACACAACCTCCACCGCTGGATCACAAACTGCACTGACACACTCACCCCCCCTCAAGAAAGCCACAGGGCGACACATCAAGAAAACAAGCTGGTTCACCCCTGCACTCCAAGAATTCAATTGCTCCTGCCACCAACTCAAAAAGACATGGAGGAACAACAAAGCCTTGGAAACATGCTCCGCCTACAGAGTAGCCACACAGCACTCCACCAACTCATCAAATCCACAAAGAAGAAATCCCTCCAAGACAGAATCCTCACTAACGCTCATATAATACCAAAGAACTCTTGTTCATCATCAAGGAATTTGCCAAACCCTGCAGCAAAACAAACAGACATCCCACCCTCCCAAACCCTCTGCAACAGACTCTGCATCTTTTTTCACCTCAAGATTAGGATAATCTATGACAACATCGATAACCAAGACCTCTACACCCCTCCAACCCCACCCCTTAGCGACACCACCCAACAGACCCTGCTCAATTGGACCCCATTCATGACAGAAGACACCTTAAAAACCATGAGAAGTATCCACTCTGGAGCACCCTCAGACCCCTGCCTGCCCCACATCTCCCAGAGAGCCGCCACAGCCATTACACCAAACTACGCCAGACAATCAACTGCTCCCTCGAGATGCCATATTCCCCAATAACTGGAAACACGCTGAAGTCAACCCCCTCTTAAATAAACCTTCTACAGACCCGATGGGCCTCAAAAACTCTAGGCCCATATATCTGCTTCCATTTGCAGCAAAAGTCATCGAAAAGGCCGGCAACAGCCAGCGAGCAAACTAAATTGATGATGATATCTTGGAGAGCAGTTCTAATCCCTGATGCCAAGACGAGTTAGGAGTCCTTGAGTGAGTCCTTTTCTTCCAGTAGGAGTGAGGATTAAAGAGTCGGAAGAATTCTTCCAGCAGGGTTTAAGAATGTTCTGAGGAGTTGGTGGTTGAGGTGCAAGACTTCTCCTGCGCACAAGTGGCCTGATGGTGGGTCATGCTTCTTCCTCCACCTACGGGTCCACTCATTCTATCAATGAATATAACAAGGTCGGTGAAGAGGACCCATGTGTGAGGAGAAAAGGGGGTAAAGAAAGGCAGAACTATTGAAAGACTTCTGGCTGTGGGTTGTATAAAAATACGTAGTGCATTGTCATAGGCACAGCATCCGAGGTCAAAAGGTCAGGGGTTGGTTGCTCTTTACCTAGTAAGGAGACAATGATCAAATCAATACGGGTGGAATATGAGCAAGATAAGAAGAAGCACAAGAATAGATTTTGGACTTACCCTGTCCAGAATGCAGACAAGCTGTCACTAGTTTCCAAGCATAACTGGGTCCCCCTTGAGAACCAAAGGGGACTGAACACCAAAACAGCACTGGGAAGGAGTGATCTGAGTGTAGAAATACCCAACTAAGACACAGATGAACTAGCCATGTGGCAGAAATCTCAGGGATATGGGAACCAGGAAATTCAGAGAACCAAAAAGGGAGAATAATACAATGGCAAGGGAACCGAGCAGTCAGGTGTGAAGTATTGCAAAAGCGATGTAGTTGTAATACTCAGTGTTGCCAGACAACTTGGTTTTGCACAATATAAATCGTTTATACTCCCTCTGACTACACTGACATGTGTGTATCCCTCTAGGACTTGTCCTTCTGTGGCTGGTACAACACTATGGATCTTCATTGCCTTTAGCTTTGCAAATTTGTATCCTTCATTGACCTGTTCCCCACCTTCTCCATGTGGAAGTGTTAATGATTTCTTATTGCCTAGGAAGTTTAGTGCCATCCCATTATAGCGGCTAATCTCTCCTTTCTGCAAATCACCCTTTCACAACTCTATAATGTGTCCTTCCATTTTAAAGGGTTTCCCAAAGAAACCATTCCTTGTGAGTCACACATAACTTGTGGCTTCTATTTAATTGAATGTGGTATGGCAATCCACACATACGCCCAACATGGCACCTGACACTGAATGGGCATGATGTTCATAGCTGCTGATCAAATATGGTGGCCCCTTTCTCCCCTCTATATAGCATGCCCTTGCAACTCTATGAGGCACCCTTCCATTTTAAAGTGGTTCCTGATTACATCCATTTCTTATGAGTAGCGCATTGCTGATGGTTTTTATTTAATTTTATTTGGTTATAAAAACTCATACATACGCCTAACATGGTGCCTGACAGTGGACGCGAGTGATGTTCTTGCCACATCCCAGCATCCCTGCTACCCCCAGCGTACACCAGGAACCACTTGCCACACAAGCTCTCACTTTAAAACTCCAACCTCTGTGCTCCTCATCAACCTTCACAGTAGCAGAGACTGGGGTAGGTAGTCGCAAGTTGCTCACCAGGACATTGTAAGTATTGGTCTCCCGTCCCCCCATGCCCTTTTGAGCACCATCAGTTATCTTGGGGTACATCACAGCTCTGTTAACTCTGTCCCCCCGTTGTCATTAGGTGTGCAGTCTTCTAAATAAGTGCATCCTATGCCACTTACCAATGTGGTTGCTTGCTCACTGCAATAGGGTAAGTCATTACTATGTTTACGTACCGGCACTACTGATCTCTGATTTGCACATTGGGGTCTATTCACTAAGAGTTGTCACATTTTGGTGTAGTGTTTTGTGATTTATGTTATATGCTGTATGTTATATACTACAGTTTAAAACTTGGCGATACTTCACCTTCACTATTAAGGGACTGATCTGCCTCACTGTGAGTGTTTTCCATTGAGAACATCATGCCACTGTGTTTACAGGCATTATTTGATTCTTGCACCTTGGGTCTTTGTCTTCTCTCATTCGAGATTGGTTTCTAGAAATAAGGTATTAATATATACAACTATAACAATTGGGTGCTACTCCTGTTCCCATGCCCTTACATGCCCATGCCCTTACAGTCCCCGTGTGTAGATTGGATTCCCGGTCCTGATGAAGTGCTGTGAACGACAACAGCAGTAATTGGCAGGAAACATGTCAACCATATTCTACACTACCATTTGAGCTAGATTAAATGATTGTATCCACCTCCAGTGCCTATTGTTGTAACCATAACAAGGGGGCTCACATATTAAAGATGTTAGGATACTCCTCAGTTATTTTTAGACTCACATTACACCAATCTACTTCACATCACACACGGGAGCATCACCTCACATGCTTCATATTAGCAAAAGGAAAAGAACTCTGACAAAGAGCCCCCCAATGAGGAGCTGCCCAATAATGAAGCATGACACCCATTTGGGTGTGTGAGGGCTCTTGCTTCTGAGCAATAGGATGCCCCAAGCTGTTTTCGTGTTGGCTTCTGTCCTCCTTTTTTTGATAGGAACTTCATACTTCTTTGCTTCACATAGTATGTTTAGTGACCTGACTCTATCCCCCTGAAAAAATAAGCCCTCTTCCTCCTGGGTGTGTGTGTGGAAGGGAGCCTTCTATAAAAAGCTGACAACAACTTTGGCATGCGAACAGAGGAGGTCAATTTTGCAGAGACTCTAAAATAGCTTGTACCTAATGTCTATGGTAAAACTGATCAAGACAATTTATTGGCCTTCTAGATACAGAAGATATAGAACACAGGATGTATTTTCCAGTGGTCATGAAGATCTAATTTTACTGCCTCTAATCCCACTAGTTTGAATATGAGGAAGGAAACCTCATATTTTGCAGTCACCTCCGTATGCATTTTGGGAATACTGAGGTAGCCTGTGGAAAGGCATACTTTTTCCCCTAGCCTGAAAGATGGGCTAGGGGCACAGTATCCATCTGTGAATGTAATATATGTTGTGTTAGCAATCCTTAAGTAGCTAAGTGCAGACTTCTAAATCATACTAATTTAGTGAATTAGTGTTTGGACAGAGAGGGTATGCAGCAGAACAGATTTGAGTATAAAACCCTGAGGAACAGTAGAAAGGGGAATACCTAAAAGAGGTTTGGTGAGTGCTATTGTAGGCAAACTCAGCTTTCGGTATCCGTGGTATCTATGGGACCCACTGAATGATTCATCAGAAAAAGCACTGTCCTAGTGTCTGATTGAATTTCTCTCTTTCCCCATCAGTCTGGGGTGATAACTGGTTGATAAATAGTGCACGATTTCCAATTTTTGCGGCATAGTCTTGCAAACCCTGGCAATAAGATGAGTCTGACGTCCAATATGATAATTGATGGCAAACTATGAAGCCTAACTCTTTTAAAGATGTTTCTGCTAATAAAAGGGCAGTAGGCATTTTCTAAAGGGGATTACAATACCCAGTCTTAGTAAGATAACCGACTATCACAAACATTACTGCATTTCCTTCAAGCTCATTGATATTTGAGACCAAGGTTGCAGAAATGTGGGAAATGGATGCTACAGCCACAAATGCTTTCTTTGAGTAAACTTACCTTCTGCATAGACTTACGCTTTTTTGCATATTGCTCGGTGTATTTCTTCATTTGCGGCCATCAGACTTGTTATATTAGCAAGTCACTACTCTTTCTCATTCTCATAGAGCCAGCCTTTAAAGAATCTTGACCGCTGTGAGAAATTGGGTTCTTGGTTGAAAGGGGGGTGACCACTATTCAAGCAACAGCATCCATCCCTGTCAGGGCAAACCACAAAACTCCTAAATTAACCTATGCTTAACCCTCTGGTAGGCTGGCACAAAAGCAGTCAGGCTTTACTTAGAGGCAAGGTGTGAAGTATTTATGCAACACTTCAAACAGCAATAAAGTGAAAAAACAAGACAAGAGCCCACACCAATTTAGAAAAATAGAGTAAAATGTAATGAATTATTTTACACCAAATTGACAAAAATTAACACAGAACAACCAGAGATATGCAGTTTTAAAGATTTCAGGTAAGTGAAGAACCTAAAATTACAAAGAACCAATCACATCTATGTGGTCAGGCGAGACTAGTTGAAAGTCACAAGTTGAGGCTGACTACAACGGAGCCCGGACCGGATACAAGGATCAGGTAACTCCCACTGAAAGAGTTTCCTTCAAAGTCCAGCACAAAGAGTTTAGTTCACAGTTGAAGGGGTGGTGAGGGGAAGGGGGAGCGTTGCAGGTGGTCGTCGATGTAGCACAAAGAGCAAGCTGGGCGTCAATGAAGTTCATTTCTGTAGTGCAAAAATACTTGCAGGCATCGCAGATGGTCATTGCTGCAGCTTCACGTTGGTGGTCATCACAAACTGTCGATGATGTAGTTCGAAGTGAAGATCTCGCAGTTCCTGGCTTCATTGACAGCTGCTCTGGTGCGAAGAGGTGGGTTTGTTTGAACATCGTGCTGGCAGGCAGAATGGTCGAAACGTTCCTGCCATGGATGAGCCTGTTTGTTTTTGTGAAGAGCAAAACTGTAGGATGTGTCCTTTTCTTTGAAGAGGAGCTCAACTGTGGCCACACCAAGGGTTCAGGATCTGAGGGACAGCTCTTGGGTGTCAGGAGCTCACTTCAGCAGAGTCCAGCAGCAGGTCAACTGGGTAGTTGCAGTGAGCCTTTTGAACTTGTTATGTTCCTGTAGCTCAAAACAGGAGGTCAGTCTGCTGGCCTTAGTTATCACTTCAACCTGGGATGAAGTGTGCAGGCCCAGTCTTCCATCTCAGCAAACAGAGCAGCAGGCAGCAGAGTATAATATTAGCAGTGCAGCATAGTGATTGTCCAGGCAGCACAGCAGTCTTTCTTCTGTAGCATTCATAAGTCCAGGAGTGTACTAAAGAGTGGATCGGAAGGTCACCCTTTTTATGCATGGTGCCTTATTTGAAGCAGGAAAAGTTTCTAGAGAATTCCATTTGAAGGGCTTACATTTCACGAGTCCCCTGAACTGTCTCCAAGCTACGTGAAATCAGAGCGCAGTCTATTCAGTTGCAAGATAGGCATTGATTTGCTCCACCCACCCATCTCACCTGTTGATGGTCCATCCAGGCATACCTGCTCCCACTATTGTGTGGCTGTATAGGAGGAATAAACAAAGTCCAACTGCTGACTACACCCAGTCACGTGACCCAGGATGGCTGCAGGCACCAAATGGCTAGGCAGGAAAATGGCAACTTCTAAAAGTGGCATTTTCAACACAGTAACCTTAAATCCGACTTTACTATTAAAGAGACTTTTAAGGCCAATTTATTACTGTCCCCCTTGTTCCCCTCTTCTCCCACCCTTTCCCACTCCTCTCCCACCCTTTCCCCCTCCCTCCCTCCCAGGCATGTGGGGGAATATGGGCTCTCTGTTTGCTTTTTCTTATTTTTTGTTCTTTTGTTTTTGCAATGTCTTATATTTCTGCCCCCCTTCCCCTGCTGTTCATCCTGTGCACAGATATGGACCTACTTGGTATTGCCCCTTCTGGAACCTCAAGGGCCCCAGCATCGTGGGACCTCCACATGCTATGTATCTAAGACTGTTATTTAGTTTGCACTGTTTTTCCTACATTATTATTGTTTCGCATATCATGCCTTATATTACACCCCTTTTCCTTATGCATTGTTTTGTTCTGCTCTTTCAATAAAGAATGGTGAAACAAAATTAGCTAAAGTCCTAATTTTCATATTTAGGTTATCTATGAGTCCCTAGTAAATATATCATACTTGGTACAAAGTGTACCCAGGGCCTATAAGTTAGTGTACTGCAGCATCCATTGTGTAAACCCACCTCTGTGACATTACAAACATGACTGCAGCCACACTGGTGTGGCATGTCTGTGCATTTTTTAAATGATAAATTCAACCTGTTAAAATAAACACTTTTAATAGGCCTAAATCTTTCTTTTAAAAATTATTATTATAATTTTTTTTAAGTCACCCCTAAGTTGTCCTTAATATCTACAAGGCAGGGTGCTTGGTATTTAAAAGTAAGACATGTGATAATTTAGGGCATGATTATGATGCCGCACTTCATATTGCAATGTGACTGCACATGGTGCTGTCACAAACTTCCATTTCTCTATGGAAGCTTGTGCTGCAGCCGTAAACCAGCCACAGCACAAGCTCCCATAGAGAAATGGAAGTTTCTTTTAATCCCTGCACCGCGTGGCAGGCACCTCACAGTGCTTACCACTAGGTGCAGGGATTAACAGGCGGATACCATAGGTGCCCCACGGCCCCCAACTGGAGGTCGCAGTGAGATGGGGCCCCTGATACAGTCCCCAAAAGTCACATTCTGATTGGCTTTCTGTTATAATCTACTGTTGCATTTCCCCTTGCCTAAGTTTCTCTTCTCTACTGCTCAGCCAGTTTGAGGTGTTCGTGTGCCTGAAGATGTTTAGAATGTTTGATGAATGATGATGTCATGGAATTATGGGTGCTTGTTGAGCTGTGGAGTGTTAGTTGGTGTGTGCAGGCTGAGCAGGACAGAAGCTGCTCCTGGTGGGGCATCATATGGACTTACCATCTTCCTATGATTTACTGATGTAATTATCTTAACAATAAATCTACAATATTAATCTACATTACACCTGGCTACAAAGGATTACCTTATTTACAATACTGGCGACGAGGTAAAAGAAACTGCGGGTTGGTGAAGGATTACCCTGGACTACCCTGGATTACCCTGGAACTAAGGACTTGATTAACTACAGGAACTAATGAACAGTGGGCGTCATCAACTTGATCTTGGGATAATTATCAATTCTGGTGCTACAAAACCCATAACATTGACTGTAGAAAACGTGGTAGAGGAAGTCTCTTTACAGAATCAAGAAACTTCTTATGAGAACATTTCCCAAAGTGTTTTCAGAAGAATTGGGTCTCTTAAAAGGGTTCTCACATAAAGTTGTCTTGAAGCAAGGTGTGAAGCCTATTGTGCACAGAGTGAGAAATGTGCCAAACATGATGAAACAACTGTTAAAGGAAGAACTTGACAGGCTGCTTCAACAACAAATTATTGAACCAATTGAAGGATCAGAATGGTTGGCACCCATTGTTGTGGCACCTAAGGGTGATGGGAAAATGTGCTTATGTATTGACTTACGCGATTTAAATAAATGCATATGGGTTGATAGACAACCATTACCGAATATTTCAGAAATGTTGACCATGGAGGGCAAGGGAGTGGTTTTCAGCATTCTTTACATGTCATCTGCTTATCATCAAGTTAATTTACACTCTGAATCACGTCATCTAACCTCTTTTGTTACCCTATTAGGAGCGTTTCGTTATAAAAGAATGCCTTTTGGGCTGGCATCAGCTTCAGCTGTTTTTCAAAGAGAGATGAAGAATATTTTTGGTGATCTAGAACATGTCTTATGCTTCCAAGATGATGCACTCATTGTTGGAAATAGTAACTATGAACACGATAAACTGTTTGAGGAAGTAATGTTAAGATTGGAAAAGCATGGTTTGACTGTGAAGAAAAAAAGTACCAAAGTAGAAAAAATGAAGTTACATATTTAGGTCAGACCATTAGTGCAAAAGGAATTAGTCCTAAAAAAAGTATTGTGGCAGCAATAGAGAAAGCGCGCAAACCTGACTCTAAGGATGAGTTAAGGTCATTCTTAGGCTTGGCAGAATACTGCTCCAAGTATGTAAAGAAATTTACCAAAATTGTTGAACCGTTGAGGTGTTCAATGAAAAAAGGAGCTGAATATAACTGGACAGTAGAATGCGAGAATGCTTTTTCCAAAATAAAGAAATCTAAAGAGAGTGCCCAGACTTTAGGTCATTTTGATGTGACAAGAAAAACGTATGTTACCACTGATGCAGGCAATGTGGGAATTGGGGCGGTTCTTACTCAGGTTCAAGATGGAGTTGAAAATATAATTGGATTTGCATCAAGGAGGTTACATTGAGCTGAAACAGGTTATTCTGTGATTGAGACAGAGGCCTTAGCCTGTTGCTGGGGAATTAACTATTTTAGGTTCTATTTGTAGGGTCTTCCTTTTAGATTGAGAACCGACCACAAACCTTTGACTTACATTTTCAAAGGTAGATGTGGTTTAGAAGGAAATTAGTCCTAAAAAAGTATTGTGGCAGCAATAGAGAAAGCGCGCAAACCTGACTCCAAGGATGAGTTAAGGTCATTCTTAGGCTTGGCAGAATTCTGCTCCAAGTATGTAAAGAATGTTACCAAAATTGTTGAACCCTTGAGGTGTTTAATGAAAAAAGGAGCTGAATATAACTGGACAGTAGAATGCGAGAATGCTTTTTCCAAAATAAAGAAATCTATAGAGAGTGCACCGACTTTAGGTCATTTTGATGTGCCAAGAAAAACGTATGTTACCACTGATGCTAGCAATGTGGGAATTGGGGCTGTTCTTACTCAAGTTCCAGATGGAGTTGAAAATATAGTTGGATTTGCATCAAGGAGGTTACAGGGAGCTGAAACAGGTCATTCTGTGATTGAGACAGAGGCCTTAGCCTGTTGCTGGGGAATTAACCATTTTTGGTTCTATTTGTAGGGTCTTCCTTTTAGATTGAGAACCGACCACAAACCTTTGACTTACATTTTCAGAGGTAGACGTGGTTTAGAAGGGAATGTTACTCCTCGTATCACCAGATGATTATTAAGTGTTTTGGAGTACAATTCTGAAATTGAATTTGTCAAAGGAAGTAACAATATTATTGCTGATTACTTGTCCAGGATGCCTGTGGAGGTGAAGGTAATTGTTTCTGAGATTTTTCCTAGTGGGGTATTGTCAAGTCAAGGAGAGTTAGCCTTGGTTGCTGATGAGTGGATGCTTGCTAGAGTTAATGATGAGGTTATGAGGAAAGTTGAAGGAAAAGTATTGTCTGGATGGGATGATGAAGACCCTTGTAGTGTGAATATGCGTGAGTTTTTTAAAGTTAAGGATGAGTTGAGCATTGTAGATGGAAAATTAAGGAGAAGAAACCAGTTTGTTCCTCCTTTGGGTATACGTTCTAGAATTCTTGACATTATACATGAAGGTCATCTAGGACGTAGTGCTATGAAAAGGAGAGTAAGAGAAATGTTTTGGTGGCCGGGAATTGACCATGATGTGGAGGAGAGAGTAAAAAATTGTGTGGCGTGCGCTAACAGTGATAAGACCAAAGTAATTAAACAGCCACCATTGGGGATATCAAGTTTTCCTAACAAACCGTGGGAGAAGCTAGCTATTGATTTTCTGGGAACAGTGGATAAATTAGGATCTGCTAGCAAGTTTATGTTAGTGTTAGTAGACTACCATTTCAAGTGGTTTGAAATTAAAACTGTATCAGATGTTAATACATCTGTAGTTATTGAGTTAATAGAAAATGTTTTTATGAATGAAGGATTACCTAAGACTATTGTATCCAATAATTGGAGTGCAATTTGTGTCTAAGGAGATGGTAACTTTTTTGTTAGGCTTTGGTATTGTTCATGAAAGGGTGGCCCTTTTCCGTCCGCAAGCCAATGGTTTAGTGGAACGAGTAAATCGTTTAATAATGGAGAGTGTACAGTTATCTTTGGCTAATCAATTGTCATGGAAAAAGGAATTGAAGAGAATGATGTGGTCACACAGGATGACTCTTCACTCGCTGACTGGAGTCTCACCATTTGTTTCTCTCAAAGGAAGGTTACCAAATACCAAATAATGTCCTGTTTGGTTGAAGTGCGGAATGAAAGTTGTGGTAGATCGTGAAGAAATGTATAAAAGAGCATTAAAATCTCAGGAGATGAATGTTTCATACTCCAATAAAAGAATGGGTATGAAAACATTTACTTTTGTACCTTTAGATTGGGTTGTTAAAAAGAAAAAAGGTTATGTTCAAAAGGGAGAGAGTAAATATTCCAAACCTTGTAGAGTGGGGGAAGTCAAGCGGAGTGTTATTATTTTGGATAATGGCACTGTGAGAATTATTGGTGATGTCTGTAAAGTCAAGTGGTAACAACATTACATCTAAAACAAAATGTTTAGATAAATTGTATTGTAAGTTTATTGATTAAATTATTCTTTTAATAATGTAAAGGGGGAGATGTGTAGAAATATCTAGCTGACATCATGGAATGTCGTGATGTCAGCGTGTGGAGGAATGTTGAGAGACGAACTGATAAAGCTGTTGAGCTAGGAGCTCAGCTGGGATGTCGTGAACAATAAAGTACTTTTAAGAAGATTTATAACTCCATCAATATTTACCGACACCTTATCAGAACTACTGCATTCAATGCAATCATGAATCAACACTTCAATTTCCTTATCCAGACCATGCCACCAATATTTGTATTTTACTCTCTGTTTTGATTTAGACACACCTAAAGGATTTGTTGTATGTTCTTCCTCGGGGTTACAGATGGAACCGCCTTTCCACCTGTGAATAACATGTTGTCCTCAACACACAGCTCATTTCTTACCGCCCAAAACATTATTTTCTCTTTTTTCAGATTTCTTTTATTGGGCCACCCTTCATTTAAAAATTCAGTAATTCTTTTTGAACATTGATCCTAACCCACATGGTTCTTCCATTCAGTCAATAAAATGCCACCCAAACCCCAATCAAATAGCAGCGCTACTCTCCCATCAGCCTGCATGACTTCATCTTTCCTGTGCAATAGGCAATGACATCCTACTGATGAAATCAGCTACCCTGTTCTTAACACCTGGACAGTACTCAACATCATATGTGAAATCCGACTATTCCACTGACATTCTACGTAATCTGGGTGATGTGTTTTGTAACACAGCAGTTGTCCGAAATATTGTCAGAGGTTTATGATCTGATCATAGAAAAAAGAGTTCAACCCCAGACATACAGGCAAAAGTGATTCAATGCCCATGCACATGCTAATATTTTGCACTCGATCACAGAATATCTTTCATCAGCTGATGTACGAGAACGTGAAGCAAACGCGACCACCCATTCATTAAGTTTTTTATCATGTTGTGAAAGGGCTGCAAACACCCTCTTATTACTTGAATCCATGGTTACAGTTGGGCACTTGGGATCAAAACCTTTAAAAAAAGGTGCATTACAAATTTAATTTTTCAAGTTTACAAATGTATCACTTTATTCTAAGCCATTTTCACTCCGCATTTAGGTAATTGTCTTATGTGTATGTTTTTTCTGAAGATGTCCTAATGAATTTTTAATAAAATTCAGTTAGCCCTAAAAAGGCTCTAACATCATGCTTTCCAGCTGGACTAGGTCCATTTTTTATAGTTTCAACCAATCCATGCTTAGGGGTGTTACCAGCCTTACAAATAATGTGACCAAGATAAACAACTTCATTCTGTGCAAATTTACTTTTGCTGAATTCCACTGTTAACTCTTTCACCCTTAGAATCACAAGGACTTGTTTAAGTCTAGCAACATGTTCAGTTCTGTTTTTGCCCATAATCAGGATATTATCCAGGAAAAACATTACACCAACCCTCCCTTGAAGATGTTACTCATTGCAGCCAAAAAATGTGATATACATTGTACGTTTCTTACTGTCTGAATGTAAAGGCATCTGATGGTAGGCTGATTTCAGATCCAATGTTGAAAATCAACACATATCTATTGTAGCTGCAAACATCTCAATTATACTAGGTAATGGAAACTGATCTACAAGAATATTTTTATTAGGCTCTCTAAGATCAATGCATAACCTAACTTTTCCATTGGGACACCTGACCACCATCAATGGAGAAACCCATTGTGCGGATTAAACTTGTTCAATTATGTCAGCATCAACAGTGTAGATGGTTCACCCTTGGGTGAAAGGCGTCAAATTAGTTATTAATAATTCAAATTTAAAACACACATGGTTATAACTGTTGTAGACACACCTGCAGAGCCTTAAAGCTAAAATTAGGCTATTTTTCTTTTAATGAGGGCAACTAAGTTGTACTAGTACAAACTTGCTGGTATTTTCAACTGCTGAAACAGAAACACAAGCAACACTAACTGTGACACTAAGGATAATAATTATGTGGACAACACACGCCTGTGGGTCCCGTCAGAAGATGTGAAAGAACAATACTAGGAAGAGCTGAGATTGCAGGTTGAAAGTCAAAAGTTACCAGACAAAGCGCTCAAAGAAGAGGTGCAAAGATACACTCCAAGGTTGCAGCATTGTATGTATAGCAGGTGCCAGAAATGGTATATGCCACAGTGGCCTCATTTTGCAGCTAGAACAGGTGAGCCAAATTCAGTAGTGGTTGTTATTGGCTGCAGTGACAATAACCGCTATGGCTATACCATAACACAGCCTCATTGGCTACCACGCCTGCTGTGTTAAGCAATGCGGCTACTCAAAGACATGAAACGATGCATCATAACAACTTACTAGGCCACCCTATGTAAGCACGTCACTGACTCGCAATGCACTGTGCAGGCGTGACACTGTGTAGAACAATTGATGGGGATGTTCTATGGTCTGCACATCACTGGCCACATACAACTTGACAGGCTAGTGCAGTAGCCAGGCTAGCAGCTGATGACGTCACTGGAGCAGCGCAGGCACAGCTGTATTGCACATCATGAAACAAAGACCTCCATTCACTCAGGTCTGGCTTCAGAGTGACAAAGCACACTCCAACTCTCCAGCAAAATGGTTCCATGTGAAAGTTCAGTGTGGTGCGTGAAAAGCTCTGTGTGGCAATTTCCATGCTGCTCTCCCGACAACTGTTCCTGCCGACCTGCACCATAGACGCCTTTTCCTGCCAACCTACACCAGAGTACTTCAGTGTACCTAGGGCCGCAGCCGCTCATTGCCACTTCTGTAGTAACAACTCCATGTAGTAAGGTTCACAGGTAATTTTATTCCATACAGCCTTAGACATGTCATGCTCCTTCACCATCTCTTGACAACTGATACACTTCTACCCTTCAACTATCATCATTAGAATCTATGCAAAACAGGTGATACTCTGGTCTAATAGTGTTGATGGAATCTATGTACCTCATAATGCCCTGCTAAATGACTAGTGAAGCTTGCAACAATGCAACACCAATTTAGTGATTTATTTACTCTATCATCTATCTTTTCATCCTTGTTTGAGATGGGAGACCATTTCCTCAGAGATAAACAATCAGTCAAAACTACTGAGGGGCATATTTACAAGGAGCTATCGCCAAACGAACAGTACTTTATCGCAGCCCAAGTCATGATAAACTTACCACCCCATTCACAAGCTGGTGCTAACAGCTGACAGCACCAGTTTTGCCGCGATAGCAGCCGCAAAAAACAACACCACAGAGGACCTCCGCAACTATCGCTAATGGGATGCAGAGTAGGCGTTCCCGTGCAAAAAGACACGAAATCACAACACCTCAACATTCACAACGACCAGCCAGATCTGCGATAAGAACACAAAGCATGCTATAAGGCGCGTTAGCAGCAGGAAATTAACACCTGCTCTGACCTGGTGTAAAGTCGGACGGCAGCCTGCACCACAAAAGGGCGCCCAGCCCAGGGCATCATCGGAAGGGCAACAGATGCCATGGAGCCACTTGTCATGCAGCCCGGACAACCAAGAGGGCCACAACACCCACCCGGCACTCCCCCCCCGGACTACTACAGAGAAAGCACGTACAAAGAGAGCAGCTCCCCAGGAAATGCATCTGCCTCACAGACCCAACATCGGACAATGCCACTGTCCACTACAGGCTGAAAGGGACAACCATCCTACGCATCCTGGCCATCATCGCCTAACAGGCCTACGGCAGCAACACAGTGGACAACCAACATACCACCCCACACCAAGCTGCTGGCTGTGCTGCACGTGTTGGCCACTGGCACACCACAACCAACACCCGCCAGAGTCTGCGGAGTCTCACAGTCAGCCACTTCCAAGTCCCCCACACCTGTCCTGGACATCACAATCACCCTAGCATAACAGTCCCCATACGTACAACAAAATGCGCGGGAACCGCTCGAGACCAAGCAAGGACCATACGCCATAGTGTTGGGGGCAATCCACTGCACACTTGTCCCACCTGTGCCCCTGGTGACACAGCACACAATCAGCTCAACAGGAAGCACACATCACACACCAATGTGAAGGCAACATCAGAACACTGTGGGATCGTCACCAATGTCGCCTCCAAATACACAGCCAGTGTGCATGATCCCTTCACCCTCTGACAGTCCATCAGCAACCAGCGTTCCCAGGATGGCACCAAGGGAAATGCAGAGCCCCTTGGCAAGTGCCAAATTAACACCCCACTCACCTCAACTCCACAATCATGCAATCCACAACTCTGGCAATGCACACGTCACAAAATCACAACCAACATGCACAACAACATGCCCACCCACCAGACACGATAGAATGACTTACAATGGTAACCTGGTCAAACTGTGAACATGACCAATCAACGGCATGGCACCTCAGCCACACAATAGCCAAATGTGGGAAGAGGTAGCAACCAGGCATGTGTGAAGGATGCAGTAGACCAGTATTGGGAAAGTACACAATGATAAGAGTGGCTGTGATGTGCTGGACAGACCACAGTATGCATAACACACCCATATCCGCGGCAACATACACCTCTGGTGGATGGAGTGTAGTGAACAGTGGATGCAACAATGTCACCCCAGCCAGTGGGGGTTCTCACAGAAATGTTGCCTGTTAACCCCCCAATAAGTCTGAGCAGAGTGGGATGGCCCGGTGTACGCCAAGCCAGCATAGGGGTGTGAACAAAAAGCACATAGCCCTGGGCGTGGTCCTCTTCCAGAAAGGCCAACATCTCTGCCAGGGTGGTGCCCCCACCCCACAACGAGGCCGTCGCCGTCCTCGTGAGCGGAGTTGCCTGCGATCCTGTGCGCCTGCTTGCCCCAGCCCGCTGGACCACGAACCAGTCAGTTCCGACCCTGCGCAGCCAGGCCACTATGATCACCTGCTGACAACGGTGTATGTCAAGGAGGGCCCACTATATGCCTGTGTAAGCTCCGAGGCCGGTGAGCCAGCCAGCTTCTCAGACCATCGCTGCCCCCCCGACATTGGCCCATATTATTCCTTTGTCATTGACATACTCCACCGGTGTCCTCTGCGGCTGAGTAGGTCCCATATGTGAAACTGTGTCCTGGCTCCTGAATGGCAGTGACCCCAAATCCGGGCCAGCGGCCACATCACCAGATCCCCCCGATCCGTGACGCATAGTTCCATATGGGCATCTTGCAACACGTGCTGCCACAAACCCTGTTCAACGCCAGCCGGTGACACATGCTTCCACAAACCCTGTTCAACGCCAGCCGGCGAAACATGCTGCCACAATCCCTGTTCAACCTCAGCCGGCCACACGTGGATGAGTGACCAGGACTACCCTGCGTACCAGTAGGTCTCACATCCAGCACCTAGTCACGAGTCACGAATGGCAGAGTCCACACGAGTGGTCTCACGGAGAGGAGTAAGAGGAAGATGCGGCTCTGTCTGCACGAAAGCCGGGTCACAGTCACGGAGGTGACCGAACACGTGGTACCACTGAACCTGAACAACGCAGGCCAGTAGGGCCACCAACCTATGCTGGCGACACTCTGTGAATGGCCTGTGTTGACTTCTACCTTCAGCCTACACTGTGGTCCAGTAGGTTACAGAGTCATGATTTAGCAATGGCGGAGTTCATATCAGTGTACCAGCATCATTGCAGACTGCATCCCCTCTCAGCCCTGGGGCAACTAAGTCTGTTCCCCGGCATTCATGGACACTCTCTGGTCGAACTTAGGTGGCATCTGAGTCTATGGACTAGGGAACAGTTTTAATCCTCATGTAGCTGATACCAAATTGGTGGTGGCAACGAGGCTGTCGCATTCCACTCCTCCATTTGCTGCTTCCGGATAAAATCAAACCTTCAGCGTCATGCCCTGGAGGACACCTTCCACTGTCCCCGCAACCCTCCGCAACATACACCTCGGAAAATGATGGTGACCCGCTCAGGTCACATGGCCCATCGTACTGCATTGCAAGTCACTGTCCCATGGCTGGGTGCCTGTGCTGGCCGCAGTGCATCTGGGGCCACTAACTCTGTGCTGGTCAGGTCCAGGACCCCTTCTCCAGAGACATTGAATGGCCCCTGAACCATAGGCCTTGGGGTCATCAATGCAATTTCTCTGTGGCCTTGTGCTGCACGCAGCCTCTGGGCTCAAATGGATCTCACGAGGGATCACACACCAAAGCGAGTCCTGCCCCGCCCTGACGTCGCATCACCGCAGGAGGCACACGCCAGCACTGCAAGTACCACCTCCAACAACAATTTTCCAGGCTTAGGCCTGTCGTGGATGCCATCATTGGCCTGATTCCCTGCTCAGCAGTCCAGGTGCCAGTGACTCCACAGGCCATTGTCCGTTGATGATTGTGTTTTGTGCTGTGGAAAGGTTGCCCAGCTATGTCACCTCAAACAGTGTGAGGGCCCTGAGACAATAATGGGGAAGATGATGCAGGTCTAACACACCCCACTGCATCTGCATCAGGAACATATCGAAGGGACACAATCCGAGACTTTTTCTTCACAAGAGCGCGCTCATCTCTATTGTCCCAACCCCAGTGCACTGCAACTCACCGACACTTCTGTTTGCATGTCGGCTCTACTCTGGGCTCACTCCATGTTGCTCAGCAGTTGACTCTGTTGTGCATGTGTTGGTGCCTGGTTTAGGTTGTCACATCATGCCGGCACCTATTGGCCTCCTGGTTTGGCTTCTTCTGCACTCCGACTGCAATCCAGGTGGTCTGCTAGTGGGTCAGTTGCTGGTAGTGTTCTGTCACCTCAGTGACACTACTCTTGTTTTCCTGCAGTCTGCACCCTGTCTTCCTCTCCCTTTTCTCCTTGGCCTTCCCGACCCCGTTATTCCTTACTGGTAGTCTGTGGGGGTTGTGGGGTTCCAGTTGGCCTTTGCGCGGGGTCAGGGCGCATCCATGTTGCTACATGCTTTGGCTTGATTCTGATGTATTTTACTGTGGTTTTTATGGTGCATTGTTCCTCCAGTTGTGTGGGATTTGTAGGCCTGTGGCTGGTTTTTGTTACTTTTGGTACCGCGGTTGGCCTCATCACATGTTTTTTTGCGTTCTCGTATCACATTTTTACGGCGTGGCGTTGATTTTCAAGCAGTCATTTGTCGCGTTACCTGGTGTTATTCGCATGCTACCGGCGTGTTGTGAATTCCACGTTGACACAGGGTTATTTTCCCGCAATAGGCTGCGATGTTGAAAGCTGCATTACGCTACTCTTGCGGTAGTCATCATGCGTTCTTGTAAATATACCCCTCAGAGTCCCCATGCTGAAGTTGCTATTTTAAGAGTTCGGTTTCACAACTCTTTCTGTCTACTGTGTTTATCACTAGGTTTAAAAAAATGTAGCTTTATGAAGCTGCCTATGTGAGCATTTTGGGATATGTGAATACAAAATAAGCAAAGTCCTGGAAAATCAGTGAATTAAAAGTTAAGATGAAATTTAAGCTGAACAGTGATTGGTTTCTTTGCACACCTTGCAGTGAGAAACAACATCACAATGACAATTCCCTATAATCCATGCAATCTTTCAAAATGCATTTCAGTCCTGTAGTAAGGTCCCTCAAAGAGAAATGCTATACAATTCGTAGTTATCTTCGGTAGAAATATTTATCCTCGCTCAGTTCTGTCTAGCGGTATTTAACACTGTACTTAAAATTGCCCAAATTTAGGAACAAGCAAGAGATTTTAAAGTTAGAAAAAATCACCCTGTAATTTCAAGTCCTTGAGTGGATCAGACGCATCTTCTAAACTTCTGAAGGACAGGGAATTGAATTTCACTGGAATCCTTTTATCACTGACTGCATTAGAAACTAGATAACTGCAGAAAATTGGTTTCTGAGAGGTAGCAAGTGATTGCTTTGCAGTTGTCTGCTTTTTAAATGCTAGCAGACTATTATCATCTGTATTTATTTTATTCTCAGCAGGGCAACTTAAAGGCTTACCGATGGTGAGCCTGTTTTTCAGCTTTGTGCTTCTTTTTTATAAATACATTATCATAGATGTTCTTCAACTGCCTCACCAACTGACGAAATCAAAACACCATCAACACTTAAAGAAAACACATCTCTGGCATTTTGAAATGTTGAGAACAAAACTCCTTAACCAGCAATAAACGACTTCTGTTTTTTCTTCGTTTGGAACCTTTCTCTGAAAAACAGCAAGAATAACTAAAAATGAAGAGAACAAAAAACTAAGGGCCGTATGTATTTTTTGCGAATCGCTATTTAGAAATCGCAAAACGGTATGTATGTACAAAATCGCTATTTTTTAGCGATTCCTTATCATTCGCAAATAAAGAATGATTTTCAATGCATTCCTATGTGCCAGGAGGCCCATAGGAATGATGGTGCAATAATTCTCAAATTGTGAATTCGCAATTTGCTAATCGCAATTTGAGAATTATTACAAGGGTGCAGGGGTGTCTCAAAGACACCCTGCTGCACCCCTCAAATCTACATGTGTGTGCATGTGGCACACATACATGCCCTATGGGCATGTATGTGTATCACATACCACCCTCAGGAATGCCACATAGGGCATTATGATAAATCGCAAATTACCACCAACTACAAGATGGTGGTAAATTGCGATTCCTTAACACACATTCGCACTTCAAAAATGTATCATACATATCATTTAAGGAATCGCAAAATTTGCGATTCCTTTAATACTATGGCAAAATAAGGAATCGCAAATTATTGCGATTCCTTAAATTGCGATTGTATGATACATTCGAAATAATGCAAAAAGGCCGTTTGCGAATCGCAAAGGCCAAAATTCTACGAATTTCGGCCTTTGCGATTCAAAAACGGCTTCATACATATGGCCCTTAGAAACGTAAATAGCATGTTGTTGAATGTCTGTTACCTGTGGTTTCAAAACTCCTATTTCGCAGATAGGAGTTTTTCGATCTAAATTATTTTCTGTAATTCATAGGGCTGTCTTCATTTGCACGAAATTTAGATCTCTTAAACACAAAAATGTTTAAACGAAGGATAAAAAACTATTTATTCAGTGCTTGGCTTCGGAAGCATGGCCGCATAGACGTGCTCCGAGAGAGCTCCGCGCGGCGGCCCGAATTTAAGAAAATATCCTGCTGAATCCTGGCCCATGTGGGCTGACATCACAGTCCTAGTAAAGCGGGAGACCTTTAACTTCGGCCTGACAGAGGGTTGAGCCCCCGGGCTTGTGTTTTCTGGCCCGGCGCCCAAATTGTACGACGATGTGGGCGCCATTTCTAGGTAGCTCCGCAGGGGCCAGACCAGCTCATCAGTGTTGCAGGCCCCTCAGACCCTGTGGAAAGGGCATATTACGCTCACCGGCCCGATTGTAAGTAAGGAGCCTCCAGTGGGTGAAGTGACTTGGAGGACGGCCTCTGTGCTGGAGGGGCAGGATGCAAGATATCTGCTGGGCCAGTACTCGGCACCCTTCACGGAGGTTGGAGCGAGTAGACTACTGTCCTTGTGCTCCTGCTGAGGTCTCCCTCTTGTCGGAGCACGGTCTGTTCATAACAAACAGCGTGGGGTGCAGGCAATACTGAGGAGGCACGCTGAGAAGTGGCAGGGACGCTTTCATTAGGACCTGATCTGTTTACTATCGGCATGCAGAAGGATTCGAAGACCAAAGACCCTGGGGCTGTCAGAGACCGGACAGCGGAAGTTCTTCTCCGCTGACGAGACCTGAGGATCGGCCGGGGAGGCTGGCCTAAATAGATTAGAAGACGATGTATGCTCTCTGGCAGGACGACCCATCACATCGGGGAATGGAGTTAAGCAGCTGCGCAGTGTCCTGAGGTTGTGCTCATCAGCCTGCGTAGTTGGAGACTTAGGAAAGCATTGTTCAGCGCGCGCAAAACTCAAAGCCCTGCTGGGGTTGCACATTGTCTGTGCCCCCCCCCCAGACAGGTAGAGCAGATTAAGGTACAATCAGTTCACCAAACAGGCCAACATGGGCAAAGATAAAGCGACAAAATCACTGTCCAACAAAATCCAGAACTATGCCCTGGACATATCACAAGGCCTTGAGGATAGAATTGAAGATTGAGCACTGGAAAAGGGAGCATTGGAGGGAGCTTTTGAAGATTCTCAAACGCTGGTGGACGTTATCCGCGCCGTTCAGTCAACCAAAGATGACACGATCCGAAAGATCGATGCTGTAGCTATCAATGTTAACCTGCTGAGATGCGACCTCCGGAAAGTTTCGGACAGGGTGGGGTTACGGAGAAGGACACAGAGGTCCTGAAGGAGGAGGTCAAGAATCTTAGTGCACGGTGGTGGAGCTGAAATGCCAGGTGATCAAACTCGAGGACCGGGCTGAAGATTCAGAAGGCCGGTCAAGAAGGGGGAACCTAAGATTTGTGCGGTACCCCGAGAAGGCAGAGGGCTCAGGGGGGACCTCTTCCTGGAAGACTGGATCACTCTGGAAAGGGTCCCCAAACAGCTGTTAAAATTCTTTGGTGTTGAGCAAGCGTAGAGGTTGCTGGTGGCTCCCCCTAGACCTGGAGCTCCTCCTCAAACTATCATCGCTAAGCTGTTCAACTACAGGGACAAGGACCTTCTGCTTCAGCTCTCTCAAAGTGGACATCGTTTTCTTTTAGGGTCACTTCATAGCAATATACCCTGACTACACCCAAAGAGTCTAGGAGCAGAGGAAGTCTTTCATTGCAAATAAATGACAGCTCAGAGATCTGAACTTGAAATACAGCCTCGTGCTCCTGGCGAAACTGCGTGTGGAGAGTAAAGGTCGGGTCTTATTCTTTTTCATGGCGGAGGAAGCAAGAGACTGGTTGGACATCAGATCTCCGGTGGGGAGATGTCTGGTTTCTTGTACGAGCTTTGTCGGGTCGAATTCTTCACAGTCCCCCGTGAGGAGTCGTAGGCAGCCTCTGAACCAAGCGCCCAAGAAGAGAACAATGTGCTTGGGATGGATCACAGTTCAACAGGATGGCACATTGCAGGCCTCAGACCCGAGGTTTTCCCAGACTCGGTGGAGGCGACGCCAGAACTTGAACTTGGAACGGGTGGTACAGGCAGTGAACAGGACTGATCTTTGAGAAGTTGTGCATCAGCTGCTGAACTGGACAGATAAGTCTATGAGTCTCCAGGATGTGCTGTGTCCTGGGAGCCTAGACTGTTATGGAGGATTTGGCGGGTGGGGGCCTCTTGATTGCTATGGTATTGAGTTTCTCCTTTCTTCTTTACATAGACTGCATTATGTGTCGAAGGTCCAGTCGATTGTTGATAGCATTTATAACGTGGGCTGCCGTCGAAGCAGTGATGCTCCCCACCAGAGACCAGGTATGCCGGGGAAGCTTGAGAGTAATATCGCGCCACTGCGTAACCAAGTATTTTGAACATGCGGTTTATTGATATCGGTAGATGGGGGGTGGTGTGGGGCGGTAGGTATCGTGGCTTATATGGCACTGTATATTCACATTAATACTGCTGCCCATGGGCGGGGGAAGGATTTCAAATGTAGTTCTTGGATATTTGTTAGTTTGTTTGGGAATATATGGGGTCACACGGGAGTACACCCAGGTGCATGAGTTCTTGATGAGATGGGAGGGACACCCTGGGCGGGGAGAGATATACGCCAAGGAAATATTACCATGACAGTACAATCACTAAAGTTCCTTAACTGGAATGTCCGAGGGATGGCAGGCTTAGAAAAAGGCCCCAGAGTACATGCTTTCCTAAAGAGATATGGTATAGTGATTGCGTGTTTACAGGAGACAAATATATGGGGGAATACTATAAAATGTTTACGTAAATGGTGGTGGGGACAGATCTATGCCACATCCTATTCAAGTTTTGCATGAGGGGCATGGGTGTGGGTGGCACCTGGAGTTCCATTTCAGCACCTTCACGATGTCCTGGAACCTGATAGAAGGTATGTTATTCTGTTTAGGAGATGGGAAGGAAATTAATTGTTTATTGTTAATGTGTATGCGCCCAACTTTGACTGCCCCGATTTTTCTCAGACAGTTCTGAAGGCAGTGACACCGTACATGGGTGCAGAAACTCTTCTTTTTGGTGACTTCAAATGTGTGCTTGATGGGACACTGGATAGTGAAACCCCCAGAGAACAACACCAAACCCCGTATGGCCATATCCCTATTGGTATTCTACAAGGAATGCAGTTACGGGATGATTGGAGAGCGCGCAACCCAGATAGAAGGGAATTGTCCTGTTATACTCCCGCAGCCAACACCTTTTCTCGGATTGATAAGTGCTATCTTACTGCAGACCATTTTTACACGACAGGGGCCATTTCTTACCTACCGTGATGTTTATCTGATCACGTGCCATTGCTGTTGACCCTGACCACCAGGCCAGGATGACCACCCATTCCATTATGCCGGCTTCAAGCTGAGGCCCTTACAGAACCCCCCTTTGCACAGATTGTGAGAGTGGCTATGAGACATTACTTTGGGGAGAACTGGGGATCCACCGCCACAAAATCCACGGAGTGGGAGACCATGCAGATGGTTATCAGGGGTGTCTGTTTGAAGACCACCTATGGAGTCTACCACCAGCTTAACACAGATATGGATACCTTAGAAAAAAAGTTTGAAAACTCGAGAGATCAGTCTTCATCGGACACAGAGTGGGAGCGCGTTAAGGGGGAGTTACTCGAAGCTTGGTCCCGACTAGAGAAACACAAATACACCACTTATAGACAGAGGCTTCATATGGAGGGTGCACTGTTAGCTCATCCTAATTAGGACGGAGACGGAACACGCTCCGGTGTAACAGCTCTGTGATACCATGGGGAACTTAGTGTATACACAGGCTATGGCAGGGAAGAAATACTGACCTCTATTAAACGGCTGAAAAATGAAAAATGTCCCGGGAGTGACGGTTTGTCGGCCGAGCGCTATAAGATGTTTGCCCCAGAGTTGGTGGATCACCTCCTTCAGGTATATACCGGAGCCCTAGACAGAGGGGCACTTCCTAATACCATGATGGAAGCACTGGTTTCCATGATTCTTGTGCCAGATAGGGACTCCCACTCCTGAGCTTTTACAGGCCTATATCCCATTTGAATATTGAAGAGAAAATACTGAGGGGTGTCCTAGAAGCACAACTTTTGCCGCCCATGAGACAACTGGTCCACTCGGACCAATCCAGGTTTATGCCTGGTCCGAATACTACACATAATTTATGCAGACTCGCAGGCCAGTACAAGAGGAACAATAAACCGGTGTTTTATACCAAGAACTCTACTTCATTGAAATTCCTTTCTCGACACTTTGCAATCTATTGACTTTGAGAATCTTTCGATGTGCACATTTTACTTATGCTACAGTAACTAGAAGTCACTCAGACATTATTGTTGTTTTCCCAGTGCAGGGGTTTTGTTGTTTTTATGCAATTTGTGTGGATTTTGTGATCCAACCTTGAGCGGTTACGAGGGATTACCGCCCGCCCTTTTGCCAGGATTCTGATACCCTATAGCAGTACAATACTTTGCGGTTACTTGGTTGCGCGCCTGACCAAATCTGGAATACCCTAAACCCTCCCAGTAGATCAACTACACATAATTTATGCAGACTCGCACACATATGGCATGCACCGGGTCTCTGGCAGTCGGAGTGTTCTTTGTGTTTTTTTGATATTCATCACGACTTTGACTCGGTTGAGTGGGATTATATGCGGATGGTACTTGCGCGGATGGGTCTGGGGATAACTTTTTAAGATGGCTGAAAGTGCTTTAGCGTAAACCCATGGCCCGGATTTTCCTTCAGAATTAGGTATCGTACAGTCTGGAGCTCCAATGGGGTACCAAACAGGGTTGCCCCTTGTTGCTGCTCCTCTTTGTCTTCGCGATGGAGCCTTTGGTGATTACTCTCAGACGACGGATGGAGCGTTGGGGGGTTAGGCTGGGGACAACGGTGAATGTTGTGTCGATGTACGTCGATGATACCATGGGATACCTATGACATCCCGAGACGGCAATACCAGAGCTCCTCCAGGAGCTGACTAGTTTTGGGGAAATTTCAGGACTCTGTCTCAATCTGGGGAAATCTAAACTTTTCCACATGGGCAGCCTGCAGGACTTGGGGGAGGAAGTCCTACCTATAGTGGGTATGAGTTGGGTCACTGACACGGTTTTCTACCTGGGCGTTTGGCTACCGCACATGCTGGAAACCTGCTTAGAACATAATTTGGGGAGATGTGTGGACGGTGTTAAAAAAATCCATTGAGTTTTGGCAAGACCTCCCCTTATCTCTGATAGGACGGATTGCCTTAATTAAAATGGTGATCCTCCTGTGCTGCCTATACGTTATGCAAAATTCTCTTTATTGTATCCCATGGGATTATTTTCGCAGATTGGATCGGTTGATGGTAGGCCTCCTATGGAGATCCAAAAGGAAGAGAGTGAAGCTAGATACACTGGAGAGGATGTGGGAACAAGGGGTTTGGAGGTAGCCAGGTTCAGCCATTACTACATTGATACGCAACTTCAGCATGCAGTGCAGTGGCTAGATGAGAATGATAATTGGAAGAAGCGGCTGCTTGAAGGCACTTATCAAGGGATTTCCCTATCTAATCTCCTTATGATGAGTTCGAGGGTGCCCGTGCGATTCCCTTATATTATTAGACATGTGGCCGCAATTAAAACTGTGGTGAAATGAGCGCCATATGCCCCAAAGGCCCGCTGTGGGCAGTGATACCATTCAAATGAATGAGTCAAACTATGGCTATTAATAGATGGATGGAGGGAGAATGCAGCAAGATGGGGGACCTATACCTGGGGCAATGGTTTCTCACAAGGGAGGAAGTTGAGTCAACGTTTGGTTTGAGAAGGGGACAGTACCTCCAGTATGCAAAGATTATTGTGGTTGCATGGGAGACCTGGCTGACTTTTGCGGAGGAACCACCCATAACTGCCAAGCTCTGGGCACTCACATCGCTGGCTGGGGGCCGCAGACTGGTATCCCATATATATAGGGCTTTAAGAGAGGACTTTGCCACAGATTCACTCCCAGTGTAGGCCGGAAAGGATGGCCTACTGGAAGAGCCTTTGACGGATTCAGAGTGGGGAAAGGTGCATGAAGGGGTAAAACAAATTAGCTCTGACGTGAGATTTAAGCTTACCTAAGTCAACATTGTCTAACAAACATACCTGACTCCATACACATTGCACATTCTTTACCTGGATTGCTCCGCTCACTGTCCTAAATGTGGTTATAATGATGCCCAGTTTTTACATATGATTTGGGAATGCCCAAAATAGAAATTATTTTGGGAATCAATATTAGAACGTTTACAACAGGGTGGACGATGTCATGTTTCATTAAGCAGGTTATTCTGGGACTTCTTCCCAGGCCCAAAGGAAAAAAGCTCACACAACTGTTCCTACAGCTGGGACTGGTATTGGCTAAAAGAAGGATTGCAATTAGCTGGATGGGCTTGCTGTCCCCCACAGTGGAAACCTGGGCTAAAGACCGAGGGGAATGGGCCACAGATGAATTAATCCGAATGAGGCAGGTTTGCCGGGACGTAAAATTGGATGACGATGCAAGGGCATGGCAGGTTATGATCTTAGAAATTCCAATTGGAGATAACCCCCTCTCACAAGCAACAGTAGGAACACAGACGGAAGGAGGTGGGCAGGAGACGGGATCATCGTCACAGAATGACCCCTGACTGTTATCTACTAAAAGCCTAAGTGGGTGGTAATGACTATTTAGAGATACAAGGTGCAGGAAGATGCTTTCCAACATGACCCGGGGGTGGGGGGGGGGCAGTGGGACGTTTTATAGTTGAACACTTGCGAGTTGTTTTAGGAGATGTATCTTCATGTCTGAACACAGTGAGGGTTGTTAGCACCAGATACCAGTTATAAATAGGTTCTTAACAGAGGGAATGATATTGTTATCTCAGCCTGTGTATTTAGAACTAATGACAGTTTGTGAAATGTAACTGATTTTACTACTGTATTGAGACACTGTATGGATGGAAACTTAATAAATATGTATTTTTCAAAAAACATTTTTTCTTTCTTTCATTGCTCCTTAAACAACACTTTCACAATGACAATGCTCCCTCTCAGCACATTAATCAGCACACATGACAAGCTCACCCATGCGGGCAAGATCTTGACACAAGCATGTGTCAATGAATCCTCCCCATTGTGTGTTGTATATGATGTTTAGTAGTACTGAAATAGTACTACTAATGTACTACAATCTGCTAATCACTAACCTACCTATGGAGATCTCCATCTCTTCTCTTAATTTCTGTGCAGAGATCTCCCTAACATGGCTGGAGCACTTGTACATAAACGTTTCGGTAATAGATGTATTTATAAAAAACACCCACAAAAGAGTGAAAAAAAAACTTTTCACAAATTGCACTTTTAAAGGTTCTCAGCCTGAAACAGTAGTAAATGTACTCCAGCCAAGCTTTGGATTAAGTAAAGCACCACAAGTGACCACTTGCAGGTACTGCGACACATTTCCGTGGAAAATAACGGAGGCATCAAATTAATTATTAATAGAAATAGGTAGGAAAATAATGTGATTTTTAAAATTGTTTTAATATCCAACAAAAAAAGTTTCTAATAAATAAAGTTATATTTAATAACAAAGTTTACAACACTTGTGACTTACCTGTTAATGCAAGGAGTAAATACACTTGCTACTTACGTGGTAATGCAAGGAGCAAAAGTTCAGGTCTCCTCCACCCATTTGTAGATTTAAACACATTACCAACAAAAACAAAAAGTTACCCGGGTTAACTCAGCAAGATGTGGAGATTTCTTCATAAAGCCATTTGGCCTGGGAATAACTCATGCAAGTTTGGTCATAAATCAAATGTTAAGTCACCCTCACACCAACCTATGCGTCATGCTTCATGATAAGGTTGTCTACATCCACCGACAGTCTGTTAAGGGGACAGATGGGCTCACCAAAATAATTATCAGCACTTTGATGGTTTGTTGCACACTTACCTATCAGTGAAGTTAGAAATCTGAGTAAAATTAAAAATCCCTTCCAGTAAAACCAATTTTAATTGAATATTAAGGGGTTCTAACTGCTGAATGTTTAAAAACAAAAATACTTGACTATATTGGTTATAACTGCTCCAATGTCCCTGTTGTCAATTAATATTTTTCATGGTCTGTGGTAACTTACTTCATCAAGGCAAACACTGATCTGTTGCCTATCCCGTGTCCACCTGATGTTTCAGGCTATCTTATGTGAGCCAGTTAAGAGATAGCTCAGGCTGGCTAAAATTTTGTAGACTAAGGCGCACCCAAAAAACTAGACCGTGGCCGGGGGCTGATGGCCCAGTGCTTCTGTCATGGTGTCCAAACACGTGAACATGTGGGAAGCAGCCTACACATGTCTGGCAAACTGAGTGGAGCTGGATGGCGGTAGTAAAGTGTTATCAAAGGGCAAGGTACACTAGTGCGTAATCGACTAGTTAACTCATTTGTCACTGTTTTGAATGTGGTTTCTCACCAATAAGCCACACCCAATCACTGCACTACCACCTGGGAGGCAAATATATCATTACACCTTTGAATAATATACACTTTTAAGCATGTCTTACCACCCCTGGCACAGCAAGACTTCAACACAAAACAAACAGCAGCTTTTGAAAAGGATTTTTGTTTAACAAAATGCAAAGACTCTATCACTTTTAGAATAAGGCTTGGGGTTTATTCCATAATACTCCCTAAATAAAGGCTGTCTCAGATACCAAATGCATTAGATTCAAATATATGTAGTGAACTTATAATCTAAAGGCATGAATCAATAATTATACTGATTAATAAAGAAACAATAACTAATATAAGTCAAGATACACTGGACGTCCTGCAAGAGATCAGAAAGATATATATACCGAGTAGAGGAACACTCTGGATGTGCACCTCCCACACCACAAAGAAAACACCTCAAACGATCACAGCCACTGGCTCACATCACAATGGCAATAATAACAAAACTCAATACATCACCTGATGCATACACTGCCCACTTCTGGCCGAGGGACGTCTTCACACAGCCGGGGCTCACCCCACATGTTCAGATTTTGAGCAGCAGAGAGGCGGTAAGGTTATTATTTTTTTTAATTTTAATAAGAGAACAAGAGTAGTGAAAGTTTTTGTCGTCATGTGTCCAGTCTGAAGTTAGTTCTAACAAGAGATGTTCCATCTAATCTCTGTTATTTATGTGCATGAATGGAATACATCTTTTTGATTTTTTTTGTACAAACCAATCATCTAGAAAGGATGTAAAGGAAATACTTATTTTAAAGCAATGTTTGTTTCAGCAATATAGTTTGTTCACAAATGTAACACTTGGCATATGCTACATTATTATTTTATCAAAGTATATTTCTGTAAGACTGACTCTGTGTAAATGTAACATTGTTTTACCAACCTATAACAATTAGTAGAAGCCATTCCAAAAAATCCTATCGGATTTGCCCGGAAAAATGTTTGATTATAATAATATTGTATCTCTCACAATCTTATAAAAAAAATGTTAAAGAGTGCATTTATTAGAGAAATCACGGTGGTGAAGATTGTTGGAATATGTTATTGGTGATGAATATGTAAGCAATCCACATCTCATTGAAAAATATTTGTCCTACATTAAAAATAATTACCATGATTTAATAGTCACTTTTTAATTACTTTGAATGAGTGATGTTTATACAGTTTATTGCAAAAAACAGAATGTTTAAACTTAGTATATCCAATGCCATATTTGTATTAAGGGATGAAATCACTTCCTAGCAGAAGTTGGAATAGATAAGAAATAATGTATATATGTTCTTATAATTTTGTTTTTACACATTCCTTTTCAGTGGATGGAGCTAACCAAAAAAAATCACCCTCTCGTTCTCATAAGAGCCCGTACCAGTCTGCTCCAAGGCCACGGCATCGGTTGATCAGGCCTTTGCTACGGCTTCAAGACGGACCATGTACATTCCTCTAATAAGGACCGTTTTTCTCCAGTCAGAAAAGTGTGAAAAACAGGAGGAAAGCAAAACATGCCCTCTTCAGCTCTGCAGCTTCGTGCAGGACAGAATGGCCCAAAGCAAGATGGAATTGACAAGCAAGAGGACATGTGAGCATGTCAAAGGCAATAGTAAGCACTGCCATAAAGCAAGGTAAAGTCAGAAAACAGAATGGTCTAAGCCAATAGTAAAAACTCTTAATTCTCACCAATGCACAATACAATACACATTCCTGCACAACTGCACACCTTCAAATACAAATCCAGCACGCTCTGCTCTTGGCAAGACTGTTCCACTCTGTAACAGCTCCCACTGAAAGACAGCAAGATTACAGAACAGAAGAGAAGCAGGCAAATGCAGGACCATCCTACATTAAGGAACACACTAAAGTAAATTAAAATGATGGTGGTAAGGGACATCATAGAGTGCCAAAATCACAAGAGTGGCTCATATTTTACAGTCACTTGAGCTGCTAGTATGTCAATGGTGAATGTTGGACTACCACACTGTCCATATAAACCATCCTGAGACGGCACTGTTTAGTTAACATAATGTCACAAACAAATATGCTATGCTCTATTCGTTATAACATTGACACTTCACTTTCAACATAATCCCTACACTTACATCACACACTTAAAAATCACTTGCATACTACAGTCACTGTTTAACACATATTTAGTTAAGACCTTAATTTTGGAACTCCAGTCATGTACATAAAAAGAAATGTGGCTTCCACCTGCATGTGGAGTTTCCTGCATGCATGTTGGGTCCTCCATCCTGTATGTGAAGTCTACCCACTCCACATGTGGTGCTGGAGATATCTGCATGCAGGATAGAGATTCTGAAATTGCAGAAAAATACATACAGGAAGTTAGCTATTTTAAACCCCCATCCTGCTGCTCCTTTTGAAGTCTAAATCCCTAACATTGCTGAGGGATCCGACGAAAGGACTTCCAGTTTCACGGATGAAGAACTGCAAGTGATTTGTGATGGGACCTCCATAATTACCCTCACCCTTGGGGGGGTTCAGGTAGCCAGTTGAGTGATGCAATGCGGGCCTAAATTTGTATAGATATTGGCACACACTGCAGTGCGGTGCGTGTTGACAACATGTGAGGGAATGTCGTAAGTGCAGGGAGGACCTTCATGGCTCCACAAGGTTAAAGTTCCAGGCCGTGTTTAGTGTGTCCTCCATCTACATTCTTGACACCCTCGGAGGAAACCACAGTACAGGAGGGACCTGAGAGCATACTGGCTCACCCTAAATATTCAGATTTTGAGCAGCAGAGCAGCGGTAAGGTTATTATTTTTATTTTATTTTAATAAGAAAACAAGAGTAGTGAAACTTTTTGTCAAGTCATGTGTCCAGTCTGAAGTTAGTTCTAAAAAGAGATATTTCATCTAATCTCTGTTATTTATGTGCATGAATGGAATACATCTTTTTGATTTTTTTTGTACAAACCGATCATCTAAAAAGGATGTAAAGGAAATACTTATTTTAAAGCAATGTTTGTTTCAGCAATATAGTTTGTTCACAAATGTAACACTTGGTATATGCTACATTATTATTTTATCAAAGTATATTTATGTAAGACTGACTCTGTGTAAATGTAACATTGTTTTACCAACCTATAACAATTAGTAGAAGCCATTCCAAAAAATCCTATCTGAGTTGCTTCCAAATTTTTTGGGTTATAATAATATTGTATCTCTCACAATCTTTTTAATAGTTTTTTTTTAAAGAGTGCATTTATTAGAGAAACCACTGTGGTGAAGATTGTTGTAATATGTTATTGGTGATGAATATGTAAGCAATCCACATCTCATTGAAAAATATTTGTCCTACATCAAAAATAATTACCATGATTTAATAGTCACTTTTAAATTACTTTGAATTAGTGTTTTTTATACAGTTTATTGCAAAACCCAGCATGTTTAAACTTAGTATATGCAATGCCATATTTGCATTAAGGGATGAAAAATCACTTATTAGCAAAAGTTGGAATAGATATGAAATAATGGATATATGTTCTTATAATTTTGTTTTTACTTATTCCTTTTCAGTGGATGGAGCAAACCAAAAACATCATAACCGGACCCAGGACACAGACAAAGAACCTCAAATGCAAGGTGGGAATACGAGCTATCCATCATCGCCAGAGAAGAGGAGGAACCCAATACCAACAGGTAAAGTGGGAAACACACTCCTTGACCAAAATACTCTGGGGAAGGATGTAGAGCTATGATGGTGAAGGATGTGAACATCACTAGCCAGGAGGAGGCAGTGAGCGGGACTCTTCTTGACATTAGGATGAACAACTAGTTGTGTCCTAATAGTGTTCCCTACCACCATCTGGACCAAAGCCCCCCTTAACTCCTGGGGCCCCATATCAACTGGACCACCAGCTGCATCCCCTGCTACACCTTCTCCTCCACCTGAAAGTGCTCACACAGAACAAGACCAGCGTTCTAAGAAAACGCAATGTCTTTTGAAAACCTGAGACAACCTGACTAGGCCACTCGCCTGAATGGTAAGGCTCAACTACTCCAAACAAATGAGGAGATGGTAGCATTTTAAATAACCATGAGCTGGTTTTTGTTAAGCCATTAATCAAGGATGTCAAAATTAACCGATAAATGAGACATAAGGTTGACTCTCATATATCAGTCCCATTGAATTTTAATGACAAAAATTTGAAACTCCACCACAATCAGCCTTAATGTGAGATCAAATTCCATCTTCTGAAATAAACAATGATACATTGTAGAATAAGCAGGCTTAAAGACAGTAATTAGAACATGCAACAATAGTTTGCCATCACCACAACGAGGAACAACAAAGAAAACTGTATAGTCAAAGGAAACCTAGCTGTTGAGGGTGGGGTGGGAGGTATATTTTGTCTTTCTCAATGGGTAGTAACAGAATGTCATTATGAATCACAGGACAATGAATCCCAAAGGGTGCTCTAGAATGCTGAAATAACCAATAACATTCATACAGTCCCTAGATCCCAGTAAAATTATCAGCACATTTGGTTGGAACTGTGACAGAAAGTGAATTGATTCATGAACATATCAGACGAGGCCAGACAAAGAGTTGCATGACACAAAGCTTATTTGGGCCCTGGGCCTAGACTGACAGTCATAATGATTAAATATGAATTATTTGTGATGCCACATATGTTCGTCAGACAAAGGCAGAAATTATAGTTTCCACAGACCAACATATGATGATGGCAGCAACCTCGGAGGAAACCACAGTACAGGAGGGACCTGAGAGCATACTGGCTCACCCTAAATGTTCAGATTTTGAGCAGCAGAGCAGCGGTAAGGTTATTATTTTTATTTTATTTTAATAAGAAAACAAGAGTAGTGAAACTTTTTGTCGTCATGTGTCCAGTCTGAAGTTAGTTCTAACAAGAGATATTTCATCTAATCTCTGTTATTTATGTACATGAATGGAATACATCTTTTTGATTTTTTTTGTACAAACCGATCATCTAAAAAGGATGTAAAGGAAATACTTATTTTAAAGCAATGTTTGTTTCAGCAATATAGTTTGTTCACAAATGTAACACTTGGCATATGCTACATTATTATTTTATCAAAGTATATTTATGTAAGACTGACTCTGTGTAAATGTAACATTGTTTTACCAACCTATAACAATTAGTAGAAGCCATTCCAAAAAATCCTATCTGAGTTGTCCCAAATTTTTTGGGTTATAATAATATTGTATCTCTCACAATCTTTTTAATAGTTTTTTTTAAAGAGTGCATTTATTAGAGAAACCACTGTGGTGAAGATTGTTGTAGTATGTTATTGGTGATGAATATGTAAGCAATCCACATCTCATTGAAAAATATTTGAGTTTCTGTGACGGAGGCCTTACCTTGCATATTGAAGAAAATGCTTTTCATGCCAAAAACCCGAATAATTTATATTAGGAGATTTCTTTTTGGAACAAACTTGCTGTGTTTTCTCTATATTATTTATAATACTTACTAAGGGGTCGATTAGGATCGCGGACGTAAACGTGTTCCGTCCGCCGAGGAAGGTGTCAAGATACTCCGGACCGGTCCGCGGATAAACCGCTATAGCGATTAGGATAATATATGAACGAAACACCGATCGCGGCGGACGGAGCACACCAAACCCCGTCCGCGGCGGTCGGAGTACACCTGAGACCGCCGCAAGCGGACGGAACCGAAAAAACACCGACCGCCGCGTACGCACATGACCGCGAGACCATCCATATCTCCCGCTATACCTGCGTAGTGTCCGTGTCCGCGATTAGGATAACTCCGCAAGTACCCCGGTAGGCACCGCGATCCACGTCCGCTGCTGTAACAATGCAACGAGAAACCGTGCTGCACAGCGGAAGGCCAACACGAAGAACATCCCTACCGTCAAACCAATGCCAAACAGTGCGACGGAAGTTAATACCAAACACAGGAAAATGAACTACCACCCACCTGAAACATCAAAACCAATCACAAGACACAATGACCCACCCCCAAGTACCACATAATGCACACCAGTCAACACACCCACCTAGCACCTCACTGCCAATAACCATTCAGACAGGACCAAGACCCAGACTATAAAATAACTCCCACCCACTCCCGAAATCCTCTGCATCACAGCATAGCTGCTAGCAAGAGACACAAGAGAACATACAGCACACACCAATAGAATACACATAACCACCACCCAAACACACCCACAACACAAAGACCCACCACACCATTCCTACACACCACACACCTGCACCTCCCAACTCACTCAAACCCACACCCCGAGCACCACACACAATGGCACCAAAAAGAACCCCAAACTCACAGATACAGAGGTAAAGGTAATGGTGGATGAAATCATCCGTGTCGAACCCCACTTATTCGGGGCCCTAGTGCAGCAGACCAGCGTAGCCAGGAAAAACCACATGTGGGACAGGATAGTCACCAGGGTGAATGCGTCTGGGCCCGTGACGAGGACCAAGCAGGAGATTCAGAGGCGGTGGCATGACCTCAAAACCCGTGTCAAATCAATCAGTGCCAAAAAACATCTCCAGGCACATCATACTGGCGGTGGAACCCCCCCGGAGCCCTTACCCTACACCGACTGGGAGGACAAGGTGCTGAGCATCCTGCACCCAGAGACCCTTGAAAGAATTGAGGAAGGAGAAGAGGCTGGTAAGTACAAACCAAGCACCACGAGCACAACGACATGGTGTGCCTCACACAACTCACAAGACACATCTCCCAGACCCCAACCCATGCATGCAGTCCACATACACAACAATGTCTAAACCACTCCAACAGGCCCCCATGTCCATAGGGATGGCGGTGGTGGTGGGTGGGGTGTGTGAGAGTACGGCACTACAACTCCCAACAGGCCCCCATGTCCATAGGGATGGCGGTGGTGGTGGGTGGGGTGTGTGAGAGCACGGCACTACAACTCCCAACAGGCCCCCATGTCCATAGGGATGGCGGTGGTGGTGGGTGGGGTGTGTGAGAGGTCACTAGTCCAACTCCCAACAGGCCCACATGTCCATAGGGATGGCGGTGGTGGTGGGTGGGGTGTGTGAGAGGTCTCTAGTCCATCTCCCAACAGGCCCCCATGTCCATAGGGATGGCGGTGGTGGTGGGTGGGGTGTGTGAGAGGTCTCTAGTCCAACTTCCAACAGGCCCCCATGTCCATAGGGATGGCAGTGGTGGTGGGTGGGGTGTGTGAGAGGTCACTAGTCCAACTCCCAACAGGCCCACATGTCCATAGGGATGGCGGTGGTGGTGGGTGGGGTATGTGAGAGGTCACTAGTCCAACTCCCAACAGGCCCACAGGTCCATAGGGTTGGCGGTGGTGGTGGGTGGGGTGTGTGAGAGGTCTCTAGTCCAACTCCCAACAGGCCCCCATGTCCATAGGGATAGTGGTGGTGGTGGGTGGGGTGTGTGAGAGGTTACTAGTCCAACTCCCAACAGGCCCACATGTCCATAGGGATGGCGGTGGTGGTGTGTGGGGTGTGTGAGAGGTCACTAGTACAACTCCCAACAGGCCCCCATGTCCATGGGGATGGCGGTGGTGGTGGGTGGGGTGTGTGAGAGGTCACTAGTCCAACTCACAACAGGCCCCCATGTCCATAGGGATGGCGGTGGTGGTGGGTGGGGTGTGTGAGAGGTCACTAGTCCAACTCCCAACAGGCCCCCATGTCCATTGGGATGGCGATGGTGGTGGGTGGGGTGTGTGAGAGGTCTCTAGTCCAACTCCCAACAGGCCCCCATGTCTATAGGGATGGCGGTGGTGGTGGGTGGGGTGTGTGAGAGCACGGCACTACAACTCCCAACAGACCCCCATGTCCATAGGGATGGTGGTGGTGGTGGGTGGGGTGTGTGAGAGGTCACTAGTCCAACTCCCAACAGGCCCACATGTCCATAGGGATGGCGGTGGTGTTGGGTGGGGTGTGTGAGAGGTCACTAGTCCAACTCCCAACAGGCCCCCATGTCCATAGGGATGGCGGTGGTGGTGGGTGGGGTGTGTGAGAGGTCTCTAGTCCAACTCCCAACAGGCCCCCATGTCCATAGAGATGGCGGTGGTGGTGGGTGGGGTGTGTGAGAGCACGGCACTACAACTCCCAACAGGCCCCCATGTCCATAGGGATGGCGGTGGTGGTGGGTGGGATGTGTGAGAGGTCACTAGTCCAACTCCCAACAGGCCCCCATGTCCATAGGGATGGCGGTGGTGGTGGGTGGGGTGTGTGAGAGGTCTCTAGTCCAACTCCCAACAGGCCCCCATGTCCATAGGGATGGCGGTGGTGGTGGGTGGGGTGTGTGAGAGCACGGCACTACAACTCCCAACAGGCCCCCATGTCCATAGGGATGGCGGTGGTGGTGGGTGGGTTGTGTGAGAGGTCTCTAGTCCAACTCCCAAAAGGCCCCAATGTCAATAAGGGATGGCGGTGGTGGTGGGTGGGGTGTGTGAGAGCACGGCACTATTTATTTATTTTATTTATTTTTGACATTTCTAAAGCGAGACAAATACCCGCAGGCGTCTCGGCGCTGAGAATGCACTTACTTGTAAAGCGGAGACCTAGAGAGAGTAGTGGGGAGTTATTGGTCAAACAGCCAGGTCTTTAAAAGTTTACGGAAATGAAGAAGGGAAGGACTCAACCTGATATTTTGCGGGAGAGCATTCCACAATTTAGGAGCTGCTACTAAAAAGCGGCGATCGCCCCAAGACACTGTTTTGGAGCGTGGAATGACTAGCTGGTTGAGGGTGGCAGAACGAAGCAATCTACTAGGTTTGTAGAATTGGAGTTGGTCTTTCAGAAAATGTGTCCTTGATTATTGAGTGCCTTGTAAACTATACATAAGGACTTGAAATGTATTCTGTTCCGGATCGTCAGCCAATGGTATTCCTTTATGATTTTTGATATGGGCTCGTATTTGATCTTCCCAGATAGCAGACGTGCTGCCGCATTCTGTATGGATTGTTTTTTCCTTATTACTCTGGACTGTGCATTGAGAAATAAACAGTTACAGTAGTCCAGAGTTGAGAGAACTAAGGAGCTGACCAATGTTTTAATGGCTGTCTCCGGGAGAAAAGGGCGAATTTTTCTGATCATTTTCAGTTTGTAATGGGCTGTGGTTACTGTTTTATTTGCATGGTCGATAAAATTAAGTCCTTCGTCGAAAATGACACCTAGATTCCTGACTTTGGCTGTCGGGCTCGGGGGTGTGCCAAAGGCTTCTGGCCACCAACAGGATGGCCAGGCTGGGAGAAGGGGTCCAAAAATAACTACCTCAGTTTTTTCTGAGTTCAATTTTAAACAGTTGGTAGCCATCCATTCTCCTTTGTCAAGCATTCCATTTTTAAATTTCTTTGCCACTAGATCTCCATCGCCTTTGATGGCTAATACCAACTGCGTGTCGTCAGCATAGGAGGTTAGGCTCATCCCATGTGCTTTGATGACATTGGCAAGGCCCGACACATAGATGGTAAATAGTGTCGGACTAAGGGATGAGCCTTGGGGAACTCCACATGGTGACGAAAGTTGCGCCGATTGGAAAGGTCCTAAAGTGACCGCTTGCGTTCTTCTAGCCAGAAAAGACGCTAGCAGGTCTCTGGCGGAATGACAGATGCCGAGCCTTCTGACACGGTCGACCAAGATGGTATGGTCGACCGTGTCGAAAGCTGCGGATAGATCCAGCATTACCAGGATCGCTGTCCCACCTTGATCCCTGATTGCCCTGACATCATCAGCAGCCTTAATCAAGGCTGTTTCGGTCCCGTGGTACTTCCGAAAACCGAATTGAGTATCGTCCAGGAGGTGATGTTTTTCAATGTATTCCGATAACTGGGAGTTCATAGCCTTTTCAATTACTTTAGCTACGAACGGGAGACTCGCAATGGGCCTATAGTTTTTCAGTTCGTTTTTATCAAGGGAAGGTTTTTTTAATAGGGGTTTTAGTAAGGTGTTTTTTAACGAGTCCGGATATATCCCTGAGAGCAGAATGGAATTGCAGACTTGTGTGATTACTGGGATAATGGACTCCATTACAGGCGGGAGGACTGAAAAAGGGCAGGAGTCCAATGCAGATCCTGTTTTGATTGTTGACACGATTGTTCTTATGTGGTCATTTGTGATTGCTTGAAAGCTGGAAAAAATGTTTGCCGGAGGTGCCGTGGGGGAGGTGGCTCTCATCGAAGGTGATTTGGCAGTGAAGGCTTGATAAATATCATCAACCTTGTTCAAGAAAAAGGTGGCTAAAGAATCACACAAAGCTTGTGAAGGAGGAGGAATGAGATCAGGAGTGTTGCCTGACAATGTTTTGGTAATTTGGTTCAATTGTCTGCTTGAATTTTTAGCTTTATAAATTTGGTCTGAAAAAAAAGCTTTTTTTTGCCTTTATAATCATAGCTTTATAAAGCGCCAATAAATCTTTATAGCAAATTTTGCTGGCTGTGTCGTAGGTTTTCCTCCAAAGCCTTTCCTTGTTCCTATTAGTTTGTTTTTGTAGCCTTAACTCCTTGGTATACCATGGGGCGGTGGGTTTTGCTCTGTTTCTGGATAGTAATTTGGTGGGAACTAATTGATTCGTTCCCTGGCCCAACCAAGTCTGAAATTGTTGGAGTGCCGTATTGGGGTCGGTGGACACAATTGGGTGAGTATGGTCCAGGTTTGTTCTGAGGTCATCCTGATTTATGTTTTACCAGTCTTTGAAGGATTTTTGAGATGTTGGAGCTAATTTTTTATTAGGAAGGGTATTAATGGTGATCTTGGCGAGTATGGCGTGGTGGTCTGTCCACGGCATGGGCAGGATATCGGTTATTTGTAGACCTTTGATGTTGGAGAATATAGCATCCAAAGTATGGCCCGCCGAGTGGGTGGGAGAGGTGACTAGTTGTTTTAACACCAGTATTTCCATAGTGGAGATTAAAGTGGACGTGTCAGTTTGATTGCCTTGTTCCAGATGAAAATTCAGGTCGCCTAGGACCGTGAACAAACTTTCGGTGGCAACTGATTCCATTATGGTATTAATATTAGCGAGGAAACCTGTCTTCGTTCCAGGGGGGGCGGTATATCAATATTCCTTTGAAATTGAAAAGGGCTGATAACTTGATGCCAAACTGCATGGATTCACAGAAGGTGGATGGAATTGGGGTCGTTCTAACAGAAAACCGTTCTCTGGCTATAATAGCCAGTCCACCTCCTTTTTCCTGACTCTGTCCTGGGGGTAAGCTTTGTATCCATTAGGTACAGCAATTGCCAGATCTGGCTCGGATGAATCATCCGTCCACGTTTCTGTGACAAAAAGAATGTCGAGTTTAAAGTCGGTTATCAAATCTGCTATCTCCTGCCTGTGCTTACAGAGTGAGCGGGCATTAATCAGGGCAACTATAATGACGTCCTCTTTTGAGATCATTACTTGATTAGTATTGGCAGGAGCCGTTAGTATAGGTATTGTACTGTTACAATGTGAGCATTTTGTGGCAAGTTCGGCTGAAGCCAAAAAAGGGTCTATCCTTGTGCAACACGTATTTGGTGGTGGCCGGAGTGTCAATAAAAAAGTTTGGGAATAGGTCCGGGTGCTATTTGGTGCCGGTCGGGCAGGGGTTATGGCCCTGGGCCCGGTCCCGGCGCGGACTACAACTCCCAACAGGCCCCCATGTCCATAGGGATGGCGGTGGTGGTGGGTGGGGTGGGTGAGAGGTCACTAGTCCAACTCCCAACAGGCCCACATGTCCATAGGGATGGCGGTGGTGGTGGGTGGGGTGTGTGAGAGGTCACTAGTCCAACTCCCAACAGGCCCACATGTCCATAGGGATGGCGGTGGTGGTGGGTAGGGTGTGTGAGAGCACGGCACTACAACTCCCCCACAGGCCCCCATGTCCATGGGGATGGCGGTGGTGGTGGGTGGAGTGTGTGAGAGGTCACTAATCCAACTCCCAACAGGCCCACATGTCCATAGGGATGGCGGTGGTGGTGGGTGGGGTGTGTGAGAGGTCTCTAGTCCAACTCCCAACAGGCTCCCATGTCCATAGGGATGGCGGTGGTGGTGGGTGGGGTGTGTCAGAGGTCTCTAGTCCAACTCCCAACAGGCCCCCATGTCCATAGGGATGGCGGTGGTGGTGGGTGGGGTGTGTGAGAGGTCACTAGTCCAACTCCCAACAGGCCCACATGTCCATAGGGATGGCGGTGGTGGTGGGTGGGGTGTGTGAGAGGTCACTAGTCCAACTCCCAACAGGCCCCCATGTCCATAGGGATGGCGGTGGTGGTGGGTGGGGTGTGTGAGAGGTCTCTAGTCCAACTCCCAACAGGCCCCCATGTCCATAGGGATGGCGGTGGTGGTGGGTGGGGTGTGTGAGAGGTCACTAGTCCAACTCCCAACAGGCCCACATGTCCATAGGGATGGTGGTGGTAGTGGGTAGGGTGTGTGAGAGCACGGCACTACAACTCCCAACAGGCCCCCATGTCCATGGGGATGGCGGTGGTGGTGGGTGGGGTGTGTGAGAGGTCACTAGTCCAACTCCCAACAGGCCTACATGTCCATAGGGATGGCGGTGGTGGTGAGTGGGGTGTGTGAGAGGTCTCTAGTCCAACTCCCAACAGGCCCCCATGTCCATAGGTATGGCGGTGGTGGTGGGTGGGGTGTGTGAGAGGTCTCTAGTCCAACTCCCAACAGGCCCCCATGTCCATAGGGATGGCGGTGGTGGTGGGTGGGGTGTGTGAGAGGTCACTATTGCAACTCCTAACAGGCCCACATGTCCATAGGGATGGCGGTGGTGGTGGGTGGGGTGTGTGAGAGGTCACTAGTCCAACTCCCAACAGGCCCCCATGTCCATAGGGATGGCGGTGGTGGTGGGTGGGGTGTGTGAGAGGTCTCTAGTCCAACTCCCAACAGGCCCCCATGTCCATAGGGATGGGGGTGGTGGTGGGTGGGGTGTGTGAGAGCACGGCACAACAACTCCCAACAGGCCCCCATGTCCATAGGGATGGCGGTGGTGGTGGGTGGGGTGTGTGAGAGGTCACTAGTCCAACTCCCAACAGGCCCCCATGTCCATAGGGATGGCGGTGGTGGTGGGTGGGGTGTGTAAGAGGTCACTAGTCCAACTCCCAACAGGCCCCCATGTCCATAGGGATGGCGGTGGTGGTGGGTGGGGTGTGTGAGAGGTCACTAGTCCAACTCCCAACAGGCCCCCATGTCCATAGGGATGGCGGTGGTGGTGGGTGGGGTGTGTGAGAGGTCTCTAGTACAACTCCCAACAGGCCCCCATGTCCATAGGGATGGCAGTGGTGGTGGGTGGGTTGTGTGAGATCACGGCACTACATCTCCCAACAGGCCCCCATGTAGATAGGGATGGCAGTGGTGGTGGGTGGGGTGTGTGAGAGGTCACTAGTCCAACTCCCAACAGGCCCCCATGTCCATAGGGATGGCGGTGGTGGTGGGTGGGGTGTGTGAGAGCACGGCACTACAAATCCCAACAGGCCCACATGTCCATAGGGATGGTGGTGGTGGTGGGTGGGGTGTGTGAGAGGTCACTAGTCCAACTCCCAACAGGCCCCCATGTCCATAGGGATGGCGGTGGTGGTGGGTGGGGTGTGTGAGAGGTCACTAGTCCAACTCCCAACAGGCCCACATGTCCATAGGGATGGCGGTGGTGGTGGGTGGGGTGTGTGAGAGCACGGCACTACAACTACCAACAGGCCCCCATGTCCATAGGGATGGCGGTGGTGGTGTGTGTGAGAGGTCACTAGTCCAACTCCCAACAGGCCCACATGTCCATAGGGATGGTGGTGGTGGTGGGTGGGGTGTGTGAGAGGTCTCTAGTCCAACTCCCAACAGGCCCCCATGTCCACAGAGATGGCGGTGGTGGTGGGTGGGGTGTGTGAGAGGTCTCTAGTCCAACTCCCAACAGGCCCCCATGTCCATAGGGATGGCGGTGGTGGTGGGTGGGGTGTGTGAGAGGTCACTAGTCCAACTCCCAACAGGCCCATATGTCCATAGGGATGGCGGTGGTGGTGGGTGGTGTGTGTGAGAGGTCACTAGTACAACTCCCAACAGGCCCCCATGTCCATAGGGATGGCGGTGGTGGTGGGTGGGGTGTGTGAGAGGTCACTAGTCCAACTAGCAACAGGCCCCCATGTCCATAGGGATGGCGGTGGTGGTGGGTGGGGTGTGTGGGAGGTCACTAGTCCAACTCCCAACAGGCCCCCATGTCCATAGGGATGGCGGTGGTGGTGGGTGGGGCGAGTGAGAGGTCTCTAGTCCATCTCCCAACAGGCCCCCATGTCCATAGGGATGGCGGTGGTGGTGGGTGGGGTGTGTGAGAGCACAGCACTACAACTCCCAGTAGGCCCCCATGTCTATAGGGATGGCGGTGGTGGTGGGTGGGGTGTGTGAGAGGTCACTAGTCCAACTCCCAACAGGCCCACATGTCCATAGGGATGGCGGTGGTGGTGGGTGGGGTGTGTGAGAGGTCTCTAGTCCAACTCCCAACAGGCCCCCATGTCCATAGGGATGGCGGTGGTGGTGGGTGGGGTGAGTGCGAGTGGCCACTGAAAAGTCATCAATATGAAAATAGCACGTAATGCCCACAGCACTCATCTTCACAATTTTGTTTTACAGGTGATCGTAATCTCACAGGTGGAACCACCACCTGGCCTCCAGACTCGCCTCACTCAGGACTCTCTGGGGACGATTGCACAGCAAGCTCCGGTGCGGAGGATGGTGCGGGCACAAGCAGGTAGCCAGGGCCATCTGGTTCCCAGGTGATTCCAGCACCGACTACTACGGCCTCTGCTATTCCCACCACACCGGCCACTGTGACCTGCACAGCCACCACCAGCACCACCAGCACCACCACCACCACCTCAACCAGCACCGGTACCACCACTCCTGCCCCTGCCACCCTGCCTAACCCACCGCACGACGCCAGCCTGCGCCATCCCAGCCACGCAGGGAGAGTGTGCGGCCAACCAGAGAGGCGAGGCCACATCAGGCAGGCAGGAGCACAACGCAACGAAGTTCTGAGGAAGGACACCCACCCAATGCCGTGGCACAGTCATTGGAAGCCCTAGCCAGGGTCCAGGAAAACTATGAACGTGGGAAGGCCCAGGCAGATCGTGCCCACCAGGACTCAGTTGAGAACACGAAATGTTGCGGGCCATTGAGAGGCGGCTTGGCCAAATTGTAGACATCATGTCCCAGAACACAACCATGTGGATGGGATGGATAGCCCACAACACCCCCCTCCCACCCCCCCTCAAACAACCCCACGGGCAGCAACACCACCGCCACCACCACCTGCGCCCCTGGCGACGGATGTGGAACCAGAGCAGCCTGCGCCCCCAGCTGACTCCGTCCCGCCTCAAAGACAGAGGGGCTGTCCGAGGCTGGAAGTGGGCGAAAGCAGTGTGGATGCTCCTTCCACACGCTCCAAGAGGGGCCGACAATGACTCTGACACTACCTGAGCCAGCCATTCACCCTGTCAACTATCCTGTCCCACCTAGCCAATCATTGGCACAGGCCTGCTGCACTAGGCAGACACCACCCAATGTGGTGTCAGCACGGACATTTCATCTGCCATTACCTTTAACTCACACTCCCCCACCCCTTCACTCATTTGTAAATATGCACCAACACCAATGCACAATCTGTAAAGAAATACCACTTACTCACTCAATGATGTGTTGCCTCCATGTTTATTCACATGATTGCATCAGAAACAGACGTTACCAGGTTCAGGGATCCAAGTCATACATAATCATGCCGCAGCAGGAGTGACCTAGGGAAAAACAGAAACCGCAAAGACACGTCATGAAACAGATTCACACTCATCACAACACACTGCAGTGCAACATTCCACAAACCACACTCATCACAAAATGATTGGATGAGAGTACACACATCATGGAGACTTGCATGTCCAAATAAATAAACACACACTCACACATGCATACATCACATAGCAGAATACACAGATGATGCACACCTCAATGACACAACACCAGCAAACATACACAGGGCATACACAACCAGCACAAGAGGTGCACACTCACATTCAAGGGAAGTAGCGATCAATGAGCTGGCGCCTCCGGTCCACACCTTCCTCCTCACCACTATCCTCATCAGTTGACATGGGTGGGATGGGAGGGCGAGGAACTTGCTGTTCATCAGGGTCCAAGAGCAGTTCAATGTTATTGCGCACAGCCAGGTTGTGGAGCATGGAGCAGGCAATCACGATCCTGCATACTTTGCCTGGTGAGTAAGGCAGGCCCTCTCCGGTCTTATCCAGGCACCGAAACCTAGACTTTAGCAGGCCAAAAGTATGTTCTACCACTCGACGTGTCCTTCCATGGGCATCATTGTATCGCATTTCTCCCGCTGTAGTTGGATTTCGTATGGGACTCAGCAGCCAAGGCCTGTTTGGGTAAGCCGAGTCGCCTATGTTGGGGGAAGAGAGAGACAGAAACATCACAACCAGAATTGGTGGGCACACCATGCCACACAGATATCACTCCGGTCACCACAGCATACTCACCAACAAGCCACGCTTGTGCCGGACACAGATTTGCCATCATTTGGGGGACAATGCTGCTCCACATGATGTGGGCGTCATGTGCAGAGCCTGGAAATCTTGCACACACATGTGATATTATGTTGTCGGCCGGGCACACCACCTGCACGTTGAGGGAATGGAAGTGCTTCCGATTCCTATACACCTGCTCACGTGCCCGTGGTGCAATGATAGCGATATGCGTGCCATCAATGGAACCCACAACGTGTGGTATCCGACCCAGTGCATAGAAGTCTGCTTTGACAGCTGCCAACTCTGCTGCCTGTGGGAAATGAATGTAGTCATCCTTGTACAGCATCATGGCTCTCAGTACATCCCGAAGTACCATGCTGAACATGGACTGTGACATCCCCCCGGCATGTCCAACTGTGTACTGAAAGGTGCCTGTAGCAAAAAAGTGGAGTGCAGCCATCACCTTTGCTGTGGGTGTAATGGAACCTGGATAGGTTCTTCGCGGCTGCAGGTGAGGAGACAATTGGTCTACAAGCTCCATCAATCGACATCGATCCAGCTGGAATTTCCTGATCACCTCCTCCTCAACCATATCCTCCAGCACATTGTAAGGGCAATGGACATTTGGAGCCCTCCTGTGTGGGAGTAGATGGAATGGAAGTCAATTCACATACAACGCATGTCTGTGCAACTCACTCACATGTCAACGAACTCTACCAACAAGTAAAATGTAGTGTATGATTGTCATATGTGTGACATCTCTGATTGTCACTACAACATGGATAGACGTAGCAACAATGTGCAGCCACTAGCAACATGATGTGTCTCAACATGTGCAATGCTACTTAGTCTCAGGTCAACATTACTGCCAACAAGACATGTGACATGACCCAAATGTGTAGGTGCCACATCACATACACACATGCAAGTGTGTGCACACAAACGAAAAGATACACACACACCATTTCATCATGCACCAATGGCAACACCAATAATGGTGGGCATACGTACATCACGTGCATGGTGACACAGTAGGCAACACACATGCACTGAACACATGTGTACCCCCACCATAGTCATTGTCTCACATATACCACACACTGACAACTGAATCAGAATGTGCTGATACATCATGGATGTACTGTGTAGATGTGAGGTACTAGAAACTTGTGTAGGGAAATACCCGATGTCGACATGCACATGTGATGCACATTTTTGCCACACCGATGGGCATGGTATGGACACACATGGGATAGAGCATGACGTGTGAAGTCACGCAATCACGCACACAACCGTCATCACGCAGCTGCAGACAATAGAACAAGGTGCATTGTCAGAAAAGATAAAATCATTGGCGCCGCCATGGCGGTGCACTGCTTCCGCTGTTTACGACAGGGCATACGCGGCCCGTGTTCCCTCTTCCCATTGGCTGCATGTGCACGGTCCGTCACGGTCACACACCGGCAACCGCATGTGCTAGGCTCCGGGACGGATGCTTCACTTGCAACAATGTTCAATCACTGGCGCCAACATGGCGGGGCACGTATTCGGCGGGGGAGGTGCAGGCCAACACATCCTTTAGCTGATGTCAATGGACATGGCAGATCATGACCCCCCTTACAGTCACATTGCATCATCCACCGTACACCGGCCGGCCCAGCCCGGCCCAGGACCGCCGTGCCGGCCATGTCAACCACCGCCGTGCCATGCCCCGTCCACTACCGCCGTGCCGGCCATGTCAACCATCGCCGTGCCAGGCCCCGTCCACCAACACCATGCCAGGCCCCGTCCACCACCGCCGTGCCAGGCCCCGTCCACCAACGCCATGCCAGGCCCAGTCCACCACCGCCGTGCCACGCCCTGTCCACCACCGCTGTGCCAGGCCCCGTCCACCACCGAAGTGCCAGGCCCGTCCACCACCACCGTGCCAGGCCCCGTCCACCACCGCCGTGCCAGGCCCCGTCCACTACCGCCGTGCCAGGCCCCGTCCAGTGGTGGATGGGGCCTGGCACGGCGGTGGTGGACGGGGCCTGGCATGGCGGTGGTGGACGGGGCCTGGTACGGCGGTGGTTGACATGGCTGGCACGGCGGTAGTGGACGGGGCCGGGCACGGCGGTGGTGGACGGGGCCTGGCACGGCAGTAGTGGACAGGGCCTGGCACGGCGGTAGTGGACGGGGCCTGGCACAGCGGTAGTGGACGGGGCCTGGCACGGCGGTGGTGGATGAGGCCTGGCACGGCGGTGGTGGACGTGGCCTGGCATGGCGGTGGTGGACGGGGCCTGGCATGGCGGTGGTGGACGAGGCCTGGCACGGCGGTGGTTGACATGGCCGGCACGGCGGTAGTGGACGGGGCATGGCACGGCTGTGGTTGACATGGCCGGCACGGCGGTCCTGGGCCGGGCTGGGCCGGCCGGTGTACGGTGGATGATGCAATGTGACTGTAAGGGGGGTCATGACCTGCCATGTCCATTGACATCAGCTAAAGGATGTGTTGGCCTGCGCCTCCCCCGCCGAATACGTGCCCCGCCATGTTGGCGCCAGTGATTGAACATTGTAGCAAGAGAAGCATCCGTCCCGGAAGCTTCCGCATGCGGGTGCCGGTGTGTGACCGTCACGGTCTGTGCACGTGCAGCCAATGGGAAGTGTGAACAAGGCCCGCGTATGCCCAATCGAATGTAGCGTATGCTGTGAACCGCAACACCAGGGCCACTCATTGGCCCATTTCCAAACACGCATCCAGGGCTGACCAATGGCTTGCGCTGTATGCCACTGACATGGCCTCAGGGCCCTATATATGTGTGATGTGCAAAAGCACACATTCTACGATGACCACCGACTGCTGCCTGTGACCATCAACTCCACCTGCTGCTGCGGAGCTGACCATCGACTGCTGCCTGTGACCATCACCTCCAACTGCTGCTGCGGAGCTGACCACCGACTGCTGCCTGTGACCATCACCTCCACCTGCTGCTGCGGAGCTGACCACCGACTGCCGCTCTAGTGCCATACTCCGTGAACTTGCCATGTCGAGAGTCAAAGAGATCCGGTCTCGTCCCTTCACCACCGCAGAGCTGGATGTCCTCGTGGACGGTGTGCTCCGCAACTTCGGACGGCTGTACGGCGCACCCGGACAGGTGGTAAGTGCAGTGGGGGACATGTTGGTGTGCATGAGGTGGTCCATTACACCTGGCCTCTGAAATCTTGGCGGTGTGATGTGGGCTCAACACATTAGTCGAAATGTGCATGGCTGCTGAGAGATACGTGTTGCCCCTATCTGTGTGACTTGCCAACTGTCCACTGACTTACACCCTTTTGTCTCCCATCATGGTAGGTCAAGCTGCACCTTCGCAAGGACGTGTGGAGGAGCATTGCACGTGATGTACGGGCAATGGGGGTGTCCAATAGACGACATACACACTGCCACAAATGCTGGGACGACATTTCCAGGCTGAGCAAGAATGTAGCGGAAGTGACACTAGGGATGATTCCAAGAACACCACGTCTGGCCCGACGCTCAATGACACCTCTCATGCACCGTATCATTGGTGTGACGCATCCTGACCTAACCGAGAGGCTGTGTGTGGATCAACAGCAAAGTAGCGGTAAGCATACTGTCAGTGTATGTTGCTTGTGAGTGCAATGCATGTATTGTTGACCAGACACATTAGTGACTTCCGTGTAGCGTATGTCTCGTTGCAATTGCATGTTGGTGACATTGGCGGAGTCAAATGTCACGTCCAGGTCCGGCATGTTGACACGCCACTCGCTAAGCAGTTGAGTGTTGGTGCACATGCTGTAGTGGTCCGTCACCCCATGGCAAGACTGGTGTGCAGATGTACGTGCTCATGCCCTGTCCGCATGCTGTACATGTTGCACGGCCAACACCACTTATTTCATGTCAGGATGACTGGTAGCGGTGGCCCGTGTGCAGGTTGGGGGATCGATGTACTTTGTCATCAATGGCATTAGGGATTCCGTTGCAGTACTGTACGTGAGTGTGCCCATGGCTTACATCAATTTTATGTGCATTTCAGCATTGGAAGAGGGCACTCAGCCACAGACGGAGGAGATGATTGGAGGCAATGCATCCGGATCAGACGTCGCGCACACGCAGACTGACACAGAAGAGGCCAGCGCCGGAGAGGGGGACAGGACCGTCCCTGAGGACTTGCATGTGGAGACAACATCGTCCTCATCTTCTGACAGTGTTGGTGAGTCAGCACGGTTGTCACAGACTGGGAGTGGGCAATCAACACCTTCGGTCGGGACACAGCACACAGGGCCCACCCTGCCGCCAACTGCACCATTTACTGTTCGTGCACGCAGGAGTAGGGGGAGCAGAGTGGCGTTTGGTGTCGGCACCGCTGCCTCAGCCTCGGTGAGCCAAAATGCACTTTGTGCTGAGGCTGTTGATCTGCTGCGACAGCTGTGTGTGGGGCAGACCAATATGATAAATGCTTTCCAAGACCACAATAGGAAGTTGGGGCAGGTGGTGGCATTCATGGAAGGGATGCATGGCGATCTTGCTGGTCTACACAGGACAGTTCAGTCATTGGCTACCAGTGTGTCGTCTGCCATTGTACAGTCGCATGGACTGGGTGCTAATTCTGTTCCCCCATCTACAACACTGGATGTCTCAGGGGGGAGTGAATATTCTGACCAGGACTCAAATACAGGTTACTGCACTAGAAGCAGCGTCAGCCAGCACGTGAAGGCACGGAGGGCTCAGACACCATCCCCTAGGTCAGCAAAATCTGTTCACAAAGACAACGTCAGATACACTGGAGTACACACACGGGATCCACAAGAGGGGTTGGGTGAAATGCCTTCACATGCTACACAGGCATCCCACACAAAAGGTACTCCCAAGGCAAGGGTTACTCCCAGTTCCATGGACACTACCTTGGACAAGGACAGTCAGAAGACGAAGGCACCTCATGAGAGCAGGGACACTCCCAGGGACAGGGACACTAGGAAGGAAGGAGCCAGTCCCAAGGGCAGGGACACTAGGAAGGAAGGAGGCACTCTCAAGGACAGGGAGACTAGGAAGGAAGGAGGCACTCCCAAGGACAGGGAGACTAGGAAGGAAGGAGCCACTCCCAAGGGCAGGGACACTAGGAAGGAAGGAGCCACTCCCAAGGGCAGGGACACTAGGAAGGAAGGAGCCACTACCAAGGGCAGGGACAAGGACAGTCAAAAGACAAAGGCACCTAAGAAGAGCACAGACACTCCCAAGGGCAGGGACACACACAGGGAGAAGGTGTGTTCTGGGGATAGGTACACCACAGACGACAAGTCTGCTGCCAGGAACAGGGCACCATCCAGGGAACAGGGTGTGAGAAGTTGGCCTGGTATATAATGCTCACTAATTCTTAGTGATCACTTTGTACTATGCCAAGCAACCCTTATGATGATGGTTGTAATTCAACCTTGTAGACCAGTTATCCTAGTGGTAACGTGGACAAAGCAGTCTTAGGCTAAACTCTGAAAGGCATGTGAAGCCAGCTGTTATACCATACACAACCCCCTTGAATACCAAATGAAAGGGACACCACACAGATATATATTGAAAATAAATATTGATTTATTAACTATAAAATCCCCTGGACTCTTTATGAGCACAGAAGCACAAGCGTTAAATCACAAGACAGTTTAAAATACACAAAAGTTGCACAATATGGATGAGCCCTAGGGGCCACCTAAACCATATACTAAGAAAGTGGTATAAGAGATACCAATGGGAAAGTGAACAGGCCTAGGGCCTCGGGAATCGCTGGAGCTATTCGAGACTAGCAGTGACTAAGTCGGGAGAGGCCCACGGGACTCGGGTGCAGTGTTCAAAGTGCACGCACTTTCCAATGTAAAGTCTATGGTGCGTAAAAAGTACAAAGTTAGAAAGTTAGGAACCTTCCGAGTGACCTATGGAGCTGAAACTTAAGACACAGGCCCTTGAGATGTGTACCAGTGCAGGAGCACCGGCGGAGCTGAGTTACCTCACCCACAGGAAGCGGGTGCACAGGGTCGAAGTAGTGTCGGGTTTCGTCACGCTGGTCGATGGTGCTTGGAGCTGAAGATGCTGCAGGCGGCTCGATGTGAAGAGTTCCGGTGGATCCAAGGGTGGATCTGAAGATGTGAAGACCTGAAAGCAGAGGGGACAGTGTTCAAAGTCACTAGCCAGTGACTACCGTGGAACCAGATTGGAACCAGGCGATGTCGGGTGCAAACAGGCGTTGTTGGGTAGCTTCTTTCTGCAGCCACGTGGATACCCGGGGTCGAGGACGTCCAGGAGTCGGTCACGAGCTGTCCTACGCAGGCTTCTCGCTGTTGGCAGTGTCGGCAACTTGATCGGAGCAAACAGGCCTTGGCAAAGGCAAGCCAGGCAGAAGTTGAAAGATGCTTAACACTCGGACCAGCAAGGTCAGAGCGGGTGCTCCTTTTTACAGGAGCTTGGGTAGGTCTGGAGCAACCAGACCTGCTGTGTAAATTGTCGGTTTCATCGCCAAGATGGCCGCTGACCACGTGGCTAGTGGCCGGGATGGCGCGTCGAGTGGCACAATGCAAAAGGGCCCCACGCAGATCGTGGAGATGCTGGAGGGCTGATCTTCGGAGCAAGGGCTGCTCGGTGGTGGGGGTTCTCAGTCCCCAAAGCACAACTTCGAAGATGCCTCAGAAGCTGCGCAGTCAGCTTTTTGAGTGTCTTTCAAGAGGTCCGGTCCCATGTCACTCGGTGCCTCCACAGGTCCCTACTTTGCAGGGACTGTGGATCGGGCCCTGAGAGGTCTGAGAGTCTGGTTCTTGTCGGGCTCTGGGCTCGGGCTCCGGCGGGAGGCGGCGGCAAAGCAGACGTCGAGTTGCTGGTTGGTACCTGTGTTCACAGGGTGGCCACTCCTAGGCCACAAGGGAGATTCTCTTCAGTCTTCTGTGCAGCAGCATGTCGAAGTCCAGTCTTCTTCTTCGTGTAAAGTTGATTCAGGATGATCTGCTGTGCAATGGCACTGCTCTCACTCTTATTCCCAATCTGAGGGGTGGATCACCTACTAGGTCCCTCCTCTGGGAGGAACCAGGAAGGGGGGCGGTTACATCCCCTTTCCTTTGTCCAGTTCCACGCCAAGCCTGGGTCTGGAAAGTCCCAGGACCGGTTTGGACTGGCCTATGCACGGGGACACCTTGTGTGCCCCGGGCATGTCTGATTCTATTCAGCCCTATCCTACCCAATACACAAAATCCTGTCTGGGGTGGTGCTCGCACCTCCCAAGGCAGGAAACCCTTTGTCCAGGCCACCATCTGCCGAGTTTCGGTCAGCAGCAGGAGGCCAGACTCGTGTCTGTGGTGGCAGCATCCATTTTGTGATGCTGAGGCTCTGTTTAACTTTAACCGGGGTTAAGGCTACACACATGTCGTGTCCCTCTAGAAGGGTGGAATGCTATCCCCGTCGCCAGAATTGGCGAGGGGATAGTATTCCAATTCGTATGACACCTTACTCGACATGTTTTGATAAAGCCAAACCAAAGATAGCATATAACCGCGAGGATTATAATGCACTTAAGAGTATATGGTATGGCAATATCCCAGAACAGCTTAGGGAGTGGTTCCCGACAGCTGCAGACAGGCTCAGCTCACGCTAGAGCACCATCTCACATATTTCCAAGCACTCTGCCTCCAGGATTGATGAGGCCTTCCATAGGAGTGGCTGATAGGAACATATGTGTCCAGTTTAGGGTTAGATATAGGGATACTATATCTAAGCAAGAGGTGATTACACCAACTTACCCCAGCTGAGTGATCAGCCAGTTGTGTCAAATATGGAGGCCAGGCCAGGGGTGGCACAATACATTCTGCAGCCCCTGGTAGGCCTTGGCTACACCTATGCCCTGGGTACCTATGGTACACTGTTACAGGGGCCTATAAGGTGAACCAATTCCAATTGTGTTATGCACCTAGGGTACATGGAGTCCATTTTAAGGAGAGAGCAATCAGCCTGGGGCCCTGAATAGCAGGATCCCAGGCCAACTAAGTCAAAAACCAGCTAAACACCAGGCAAAAAGTTTGGGGGTAACCATAGTCAGATATCCACCTTCCTACATAACCCCCCCCCCCCCAAACGAAAGGAGATAAGGCTATCCTTGACCAGGTAAGCCTATATTGCCTAAGTGGCCATATAAGGAAGTACCAGCTCTGGCTTGGTAATCCCCTGTCTCATGGTCCACTAAGCAATCCCTCACCCTAAGGGTATCTGAGGGTCTCCACCATAGGGAATCTCTACCTGTGGTGTGTCTTTGCAAAGTCAAAGGCTGGTGTTGGGATGGAGTACTGAAGTGAGTTTCCTCTGTAGGGCTCAGCTTCCTCCAATCACTCTCCACCATGTGTGCCTTTCTTTCTCTGACTGAGTTGCACTGTGCTCTCAGGGTCAACCTCTGGCTACCTAAAGCTGGAGGCTGAGTCCCTCTGTTTGGCTTACTGGAGGTACAGTTCAGGTTTGGGCCCTTAGGGTCCCAGGTTTGGCTGTGCCCAACAATATCCATCTGGGGGAGGTCCCTAACTACTTTTAAGGGGGATCCCTCAGGAGTTTTTAAAGTTTGCACCTCACTAGGGCTACTAGTTTCGGTGCCCCTAATCTGTTGACGGGGGTGCTTTATTTGACAGGGGGCCCTTTGGGTCTCACTGTCCTTCTTGTCCTCTGCAGCCCTGGGCTGAGTAAGGCAAGTTAGAGAGGGGCAGGTTACCTGCTCCAGACTGGGTCCCACCTGAGAAGGGTCCACTGCCATCAGAGGCTCTGTCAGGCCAGGCCTAACAACCTCTGGGACAGTTCCTTCATCAGGGGTAAGATCAGTTCCCTGAGGAGGCTGATCCTTTCCTAACGTCTGGTGAGGGGGAGATTTCTCTTCCTCCTCCATGCTCTCAGTTTGGGTGGAGTGATCCATCATTTCAGGCTTCACTACCCATGTATCTGTTTGAGTTTGGGCTGTGGCCATCACAGCCCCTCCAACCTTTTCAGGAGGAGACTCAGTTTGGGTATGGGCTGTTACCAGTACAGCCCTGCTACTCTTTTCAGGAGGGAAGTTATCTAAAGATGGGGCTGAGGTTTGCTCCGCCCTACCCACCTTTTCAGGAAGGACATCTTGGATTGGGGCTGTAGCCATCACAGCCCCACTAACCTTTCCATGGAGATTTACCATTCTAGAATGGGTTTGTTGTTCAACCTAAGCCCAGGCTGAGATTTCCAAATCATTACCCAATAAGCAATCTACAGGCAAGTTTGCTGACACTGCCACTCTCTTTGGGCCAGTGACACCTCCCCAGCTAAGATTGACTACTGCCATGGGATGATTGGTTTCTATGCCATCAATGTTTGTCACCTGATATTTGGCATCAGGTAAAAGTTGCCTTGAGGGGATTAGACATTCAGCCACCATGGTGATGCTAGCCCCTGTGTCTCTGAAGGCCTCAACTTTCAAGCCATTGATGAGGGGCTCCTGTCTATACTTGCTCAAAGTGTTTGGGCAAGCAGTGAAATTGGCAAACACCATGCCAGTCTCATAGACAAGAGTATCTGAGTTAGGGGACCTGGATAGGCCAGAGTCCACCTGTCCTCCAAAAGTAAACCCACCCAAATTATTGGGGGTGCTCCCACCACCTAGGGGACCACTGCTAACAGTGACAGGAGGTGTTGGAGCCTTACCTGGAGGTATATTCTCCTTATTGCCATTCTTGGGACAACAGTTATCTGTTTTGTAATGCCCCACCTGTTTACAGGTATGACAATAAGGCTTTTTCTGGGTTGTAGAAGTGTCTTGGGACCCACCCCCATTCTTGGAGTTTTGGGGCCCTGGGGAAGTACTTTCCTTACTTTTATCCCCACCCTTCTCTTGAGGCTTGGTAGTCTCTTTCTTTTGGTCACCACCTTGATTCTTAGGCCTGATCCTGGTTCTGACCCATTTGTCTGCCCTCCTACCCAATTCTTGTGGGGAGGTCAGATCAGAGTCAACCAGGTGCTGATGTAGAAGCTGATTTTGACAATTACTTAAGATTTGCTCTCTCATAATTAAATTATACAATCCTGTATAGTCAGTAACCTTACTTCCCAGCAACCAGCCCTCCAGAGCCTTAGTGGCACATTCAACAAATTCAGACCAGTCCTGAGTCTGTGTCTTCTGGGTATCTCTGAACATTAACCTGTACTGTTCAGTGGTTAAGCCTAACCCATCAATCAGAGCACTCTTGAGGACCATATAGTTTGTAGAATCCCCATCACTAACTGTGAGGAGTCTGTCTCTGCCTCTACCTTCAAAGGAGAGCCACAAGATTGCTGCCCACTGCTCCTGAGGGATCTGCTGTACCATGCAGGCCCTCTCAAGTGCAGTCATCCATTTGTGGATGTCATCCCCAGCTTTGTAGGGGGGCACAATCTTACTCAGGTTTCTTGTGTCAAAAGACCTGTCTTTATCCTTCTGGATAGTGCTGCCACCAGTGGATCCTAGTCCACTCTCTCTAGGCTGTCTTGCTCTAGCAAGTTTCTCCTTGGCCAGGGCAACCTCTAACTCTTGCCTCTGGATCCTAAGCTCAGCCTCTCTCATCTTGGCCTCATGTTCCCTTCTCTGAGGGCTAGTCATCTCCTTTCTGGAGTGACCATGAGAACCTCTAGAAGCATGGGAGTTGTCAGAGTCACCTGAGTGAGTCCTTCTCCTCCTAGGCTTCTGGTTAAGTCCACCTGGGGGTCTGAATGGGTTGTTACCTGATTCATTCCCAAGTAAGCTTAAGTTAGCCTGGTTCAGTCTACTGACCAGCACCTAACTATTTCTGTCATCATCTGACTCACTGCTTTCCACCTCCTCCTCTTCCTCTTCCTCTTCATCTACCTGAGGAGCTCCAGTGGTGGAGGCTTCCTCATCTACCAGGATGATAGGGGCAGGGGTGTCTACAGTGTCATCCTCTGAAGGATGGCCTCCTTCAGCATTCCCTGTGGGGTTTGCTTTAGAGGGCTTTAGAGTCTCAGACTGGTCTAAGAGCTCTCTTAGGTGGTCTGTAGTAGGGGAAGGCCCTGTCTTCAGACCCCTTAAGACACAAAGCTGTCTTAATTCCTTAAAGGAAAAAATAGCAAATTTGGATGGTGCCCTTGGAGGGTCACTCTCAACAGAGACATTCCCAGTGGAACCCTCTGCTCCAGACATTGCTCTAGTGTGGGTGGATGTGTTGCAATCTACCTACACTGGTGTTTACCTACTAAACCTATCTAGTAGTTGTAGTTAGGGTGTGCTACTCCCTTTGCTCTACAACAACTAAGTTCAGTAGAACTTAAGTATACTAGTCTTGTTTTATATGTACCTAGCAGGTACCTGTATGATCTTTCAAATGATAATCTCAAATATTGTAATGGTAAAACAACAGCAAGCTCAGATCCCAATCCGCTGCTCACCAATGTGAGAAGTTGGCCTGGTATATAATGTGTCAAAGGGTGAGCAACCCAATAAACCCTTGCGGGCTTGGGCAAGGTATGTAGACAAAAAGGCCGGCAAGGGATTTTGTTTTTTAAGATCTTTACAGCACCTTTAGGACTTGTTGTGTAATCACAGTACCTAAGCAAGAATTCAATCCGTGGCTGTTAAATTACAATAAACATAGGATGTTACCACACTAACATCACGATAAAGCATAAATGCTCAATAAAACAAGGAACCAGGGTTTATTGTCTGAAAGTTATTATTAAACTTAAAGGCAAAGTATCTGTACAAAAACAATGAATGATCACAAAAAAAATAGGGTGCATACATGGATATACAATAAGGATATTCAAGGCTTTGGTTGCTTTTCCTTGGACATATCCAAATTAAAGTCCAGACTGCTGCGTCACAGTGGTTGGTTGATCTTATGACCCGAAGTCAGAAGAAAATCGAGAGATGACTTAGGGACAATATTAGGCAGAATTGGACTGAACAGGTCGACGTTTCGGTCTTATTATGGTTATTTTTAAGACCATCATCAGGACTACAAAGTGATGTATAAAATTGATGACCCTCTGTAAAAAAACAACAATGAATTACAATATGTACAGTTGAATTCGGTACCTGGTTCAAGACATACAGTGATTATGACAAGATTAGAAATATTTACATTTTAATGTTTACACTAAACAAATTAGTACTATATTGCTGTCGTTTGACATTTCATTAAAACTAGAATTAGTCGGTGTGGCGACTAAAGAAATTAATGGCAAAAAGAAACAGTTAACTTTTTTAAAAATCCTAGGTAAACAGAGGCGGTTATACCTAAGGGGCTGCATCTACGCCACGTATTACTTGCTGGGCAACAGATTGCGACTTGCACTTACTTTTAGCAATATGGACGGTGTCAGTTATAAAAATCTTGATGGCACCGGTGCTTGTGAATAATTGCACTGGGGTTGGGCACAGAGTTGAATCCAAGGTGCCAAGGTTAAACTACAAGGAACAAGGTATCGCTTTAATTTCTCATTGGTGTGGAGACAATTATTTTATTTGTGTTTATAAGGTTCGAACATTTACCTTGCCACAATTTAGGCGCAGTAGAAGATGGAATCTGACAGATAGTCCAATTTAGAATAAAGATCAGCTGTCACAGAATACGAGCTAAATGAAAAAAGAATTGGGGCACATCAATGAAAAACGTGGGGGTACTGCGGTGATTCATTTCAAACATTAAATTTATATTCATTTAGAACAGAACTTAGAATTGCAGCGTATATTAAGGGCATGCAATGCACATCATGTATCAGTCTGGACTGATACTTCCGATATTAATTCATAACTGGTGTACAAACATTTAGCCCAAGTGTGGTGCCCATGGTATGGAACCTTGTGGCTTTACCGGTTTATAAACAACCTTAGTCTATTGTTTGGGTGGCAAGTTAGGGTACAGTATACCACAGTTTGGCATGCGTTAAAGCCAACTCGAATAAAAAGACTGTTTAAGGAAAACACAGTGTTTGCAGTTAAGAGTAACCTTGGTTTGTTGTTTACATAAAAGGTGAGTTATTCTACTGTTAGGCTAATGTTTGAGAGCGATACATGTCCCACGGATTTGGAACGAAACTCGTAGTCCGTAAATAGAGACGCTGCTATCATATTTCAGCGTTCTAAGCAGACGCGCATGCGCAAGATTGCGGTTGCCGGTACACTTACTTGGAATGAATCACCAGTCGAACATCAATGGAGTACGGTCAGGGCGATGTAACAATGTTGCAGTTACACGCTCTTTAAATACCGTTCCTGAATTAATTAGCCTTCGCGTAGTCTCGCGATAGTTTGTAAGCGTGTGCTCGGCTTAGTGTTTACAGTATATCGCGGCGGCCATCTTAGCATGTTATCAGCGCTATTTAAAGTACTAAAAATGGAATGATTGAGGGACTTGAAACAATGTTCAAGGCAAAAAAATTTCGGGAATCTTTTTTTAGGGTAATAAATCCGAAAGCTAGAATGACAAGCGGTTTTGCTGAAAATATTAGTAAAATTATACCCACATTACAGATGTGTTTACACAAGCAGTTCTGGAGATACATACAATGTTATCTACAATTAACATTATTACCACATGCAAAGCCGTGAGGCCGAGTTTGACAGTGAATTGTTTTACAGTTAATTCCAAACATCACTTGCTTGTAAAATAAAGCAGTTTTATAATACATTAAGACCAGTAGCAATTGAGACTGTCACTTTATATGTGCTCACATTCTAGTCAGTTATAATATTTGGAGTCAAGGTATATTAACGAACCAGGGGTGGTCATAGTCTCGCCAGTGTTAATATTTGAACTCAAGATTTATTAACATTCAAGTGAAGTGCATACATTATTGCTATGGTACTAGCATGTGTACAAAGATGTATACATATATAGTTGGAACAGATGTTAAGAAGGCAGATTAGGTTAAACAAGCCAAAGTGTGCCATTCGGTGCATGAATTCAGTCCGTTTTTGACACTATTGGCCATTTCGATCCAACGGTTTTCGTGAATGATGAGACTTTTGTCGCAGTTTTTTTGTCTTATTGTGGGTTTGATCACATCGATCACCCACCATGTCATGTCTTTCTCTGAATGTTTTGCCAGGGAGTAGTGTTCCACAAGTGGAGCATTATCCACTTTACAGCGAATTCGAGATTGATGTTGCAGAATTCGCTGCTTAATCATCTGAGTTGTTTTCCCTATGTATACCTGACCACATGGGCATTGTATACAGTAGATGACATTGCTAGTTCGGCAGTTGGAGAAGTGTCTGATGGTGAATTCACGACCATTAATGACAAAGGTTTTAATGTTTTTAGTTGTTGTGCAGGCCCTGCATTTGTTACATCTATAGTGGCTAAGGAGTGGGGATAGCTGCTTCATGTTGTCAACAGTGTTAGTATCCTGTTTATCATAGGCATGAACTAAGTGGTCTCTGAGGTTTCGCCCACGTTTAAACGAGAACATTGGTTTTTCTCTAAGTTCAGGTAATTCGTGCAGAAGAGGCCAGTTTTTAGTAACAATCTTTTTGAGTTGCTGACTGTGTGTTCCAAAAGTGGTAACACACACTAATGGAGTCTGATTACTTTTGATCTTAGTTTGCATCAGAGCGTCACGATCATTATACCATGCACGCTTCATGGAGTTTTTCAGTAATTTATTTGGATAACCTCTTTCCAATAGTTTGATCCTCAAGATTTTAGCCTCGTAGAAGTAGTCACACCGTTTGTAACAGTTTCTGCGGAGTCGCAGAAACTGCCCAAAGGGTAGCCCATCTCGAAGGGATTTAGGATGGTGACTATTATACCTGAGTAAGGTGTTACGGGTGGTAGGTTTGGTATACAGAGATGTATATATGGTGTTATCCTCGCTGACTTTGATTGTTAAATCCAGAAAGTTCATTTCATGGGAATGGTAGTCAAGGGTGAATTGTAAGTTTGGGTTTCTCTGATTGACCCATCCATGAAATTCTTTCAGGAGATCCTGTGGACCTTTCCATATTAGGAAGACGTCGTCTATATATCTTAGCCAACAGGATATGTTGGCCAAGAATGGATTGAGATTGTTGTAAATAAACTCGTTTTCAAAGTGGTTGACATAGATATTTGCTATGTTTGGGGCGTACACAGCCCCCATTGCCACGCCTTTCAATTGCTGGTAAAACCTTTTTTCAAAAAGGAAGAAATTTTGACACATTGAGATCCTAATACATTCCACTATGAATTCGCTAGGAACAGAATGAGGTCTCTCACGACTGTTGAGAAGATTGGTAATAAGTTCCAGCACATCTTTTTGTGGAATATTAGTGTATAGACTGTTTATGTCCATGGTCACCAGATATTCGCATTCAGGATCATATATATGATTTTCCAATTTAGTGATGACAGCGGTAGTGTCTCTGATATATGTATCAGACTCGGTGACAAAAGGTCTGATAAAAAAGTCTGCGTACTGCGCTAGCGGTTTAAGAATGGAATTACAGCCGGCCACAATGGGTCTGCCCGGTGGTCTGGTGGCGTTCTTATGGATTTTAGGGAGGATATAAATGGCTGGCACAGTTGGTGACTCATTGATAAGAAAACTCGCTTCTTTCTGGCTCAGCCATCCTCCTTTGAATCCATGCTCACTGAGTTGTTTGATTTCCTTTTCTAACTGGGGGGTCGGGTCAGATTTGAGTAGTCTGTAGTTTTCGATAACAGAAAGTTGGTCTAACATCTCATGCCTGTAGGCTTCGCGATCCCATAATACCAGACCTCCCCCTTTATCAGCAGGTTTAATTACTGTATCCTGGAGAGATTCAAGTTTTTTAAGGGCTAGGTGTTCATTTTTGTTAAGGTTGTTTCTGCAGAAGATTTTTTGGGTAAATAGTGACTCAGTTTCAATTAGCACCGCATTCTCAAAAGTTAGAATGTTTTTAGAGACCATATTGTTAGGGGGAAAAAAGGTTGAGGGCGGCTTAAGGCCGGTGATATTCTTTTCTGGCACGTTCTCTTTGGAGGCAAAGTAGTTCTTTAATCGAATCGTTCTAAAAAATTTGTACAGTTCACATTTAGTTACAAATTGATTGTTCCTACAGGTAGGGACAAAAGATAGGCCCGATGAAAGGACAGATATTTCAGCCTCAGACAAAGTGTGCTTAGACAAATTAAATATTGGAATAGTGGTTGAGGTGCCTACCATTGGTAGAACTGATTCCGCGTTTGTCTCTGGCCCGGAGTGTATTGGTTTCTGTACCATCCTCGTTTTGCACCCCTGGGTTTCGGAGGTTGGCCCCTCCCTCTCCTGTTGTCCTGGCCTAAAAAAGGACGCGAGGTTGATGGCTGTTGGTCAAATGAGGGTCTATAATGACCTGCTGGTATTTGGTCACCGTCGGATTCTGAGCCTGTTTCAGAAAAAGTTGTTCTTTTCTGTTGTTGTTGGTTGGGATTAGGGCCTCTAGGGTTGTTTTGGGCGTGGTAAAAATCTTTTTGTAAATAAGGATATGTTATCTCTTTGTTGTATTTGCGGATGTCTTTTTGGAGCTTATCCGTTTTTTTCAGAGAGTTGAATTCTTCAAATTCTTTTATTGTTTGTGCTACTTTATCTAAAAGAGCTTTCGCATTGGTGACATTGGAGTCGCTATTAATTTTGTTTTCAAGTGTTTCAATTTCTTTTAGAAGGATTTTAATCTGTTTAGCCGCAGTTTCAATGCTAAGCACCATCCAGGTGCGTGAGCACTTGTTGGCTGCGTGACTAAACCCAGTTTTGAATTCACCGTCTTCGGTAAAGATGATAGGAATGTTGCGAATCTGTAGGCCGGTGGGAATTATATTGGCACTGAGGCAGTCTGTCAGGAACTTGGCATGGAGTTCAGTCCTTACTAATTTCTTTTTAAGGCGTTCAAGTTGGTTGAGATCAGATTCTAATGGTGAATTAACTGGTGTGCTTCTGTTACCTAATAAAGATGGTCCAGAGGCAACTTTCTGAATATAATCATCAGTGTAAGACAAGGTCTCTGCTTCAGACATAGAAGCACGACTGATGACAAGAGAAAAAGATTGTTTTGATTAGAGAACTGTTCACTGACAGTTTTACCACTTTAGGAAAATGGCTCACAGCAGAGGTTTTCTGCGCAAATACAATGTGTCAAAGGGTGAGCAACCCAATAAACCCTTGCGGGCTTGGGCAAGGTATGTAGACAAAAAGGCCGGCAAGGGATTTTGTTTTTTAAGATCTTTACAGCACCTTTAGGACTTGTTGTGTAATCACAGTACCTAAGCAAGAATTCAATCCGTGGCTGTTAAATTACAATAAACATAGGATGTTACCACACTAACATCACGATAAAGCATAAATGCTCAATAAAACAAGGAACCAGGGTTTATTGTCTGAAAGTTAATATTAAACTTAAAGGCAAAGTATCTGTACAAAAACAATGAATGATCACAAAAAAAATAGGGTGCATACATGGATATACAATAAGGATATTCAAGGCTTTGGTTGCTTTTCCTTGGACATATCCAAATTAAAGTCCAGACTGCTGCGTCACAGTGGTTGGTTGATCTTATGACCCGAAGTCAGAAGAAAATCGAGAGATGACTTAGGGACAATATTAGGCAGAATTGGACTGAACAGGTCGACGTTTCGGTCTTATTATGGTTATTTTTAAGACCATCATCAGGACTACAAAGTGATGTATAAAATTGATGACCCTCTGTAAAAAAACAACAATGAATTACAATATGTACAGTTGAATTCGGTACCTGGTTCAAGACATACAGTGATTATGACAAGATTAGAAATATTTACATTTTAATGTTTACACTAAACAAATTAGTACTATATTGCTGTCGTTTGACATTTCATTAAAACTAGAATTAGTCGGTGTGGCGACTAAAGAAATTAATGGCAAAAAGAAACAGTTAACTTTTTTAAAAATCCTAGGTAAACAGAGGCGGTTATACCTAAGGGGCTGCATCTACGCCACGTATTACTTGCTGGGCAACAGATTGCGACTTGCACTTACTTTTAGCAATATGGACGGTGTCAGTTATAAAAATCTTGATGGCACCGGTGCTTGTGAATAATTGCACTGGGGTTGGGCACAGAGTTGAATCCAAGGTGCCAAGGTTAAACTACAAGGAACAAGGTATCGCTTTAATTTCTCATTGGTGTGGAGACAATTATTTTATTTATGTTTATAAGGTTCGAACATTTACCTTGCCACAATTTAGGCGCAGTAGAAGATGGAATCTGACAGATAGTCCAATTTAGAATAAAGATCAGCTGTCACAGAATACGAGCTAAATGAAAAAAGAATTGGGGCACATCAATGAAAAACGTGGGGGTACTGCGGTGATTCATTTCAAACATTAAATTTATATTCATTTAGAACAGAACTTAGAATTGCAGCGTATATTAAGGGCATGCAATGCACATCATGTATCAGTCTGGACTGATACTTCCGATATTAATTCATAACTGGTGTACAAACATTTAGCCCAAGTGTGGTGCCCATGGTATGGAACCTTGTGGCTTTACCGGTTTATAAACAACCTTAGTCTATTGTTTGGGTGGCAAGTTAGGGTACAGTATACCACAGTTTGGCATGCGTTAAAGCCAACTCGAATAAAAAGACTGTTTAAGGAAAACACAGTGTTTGCAGTTAAGAGTAACCTTGGTTTGTTGTTTACATAAAAGGTGAGTTATTCTACTGTTAGGCTAATGTTTGAGAGCGATACATGTCCCACGGATTTGGAACGAAACTCGTAGTCCGTAAATAGAGACGCTGCTATCATATTTCAGCGTTCTAAGCAGACGCGCATGCGCAAGATTGCGGTTGCCGGTACACTTACTTGGAATGAATCACCAGTCGAACATCAATGGAGTACGGTCAGGGCGATGTAACAATGTTGCAGTTACACGCTCTTTAAATACCGTTCCTGAATTAATTAGCCTTCGCGTAGTCTCGCGATAGTTTGTAAACGTGTGCTCGGCTTAGTGTTTCATGGATGGGTCAATCAGAGAAACCCAAACTTACAATTCACCCTTGACTACCATTCCCATGAAATGAACTTTCTGGATTTAACAATCAAAGTCAGCGAGGATAACACCATATATACATCTCTGTATACCAAACCTACCACCCGTAACACCTTACTCAGGTATAATAGTCACCATCCTAAATCCCTTCGAGATGGGCTACCCTTTGGGCAGTTTCTGCGACTCCGCAGAAACTGTTACAAACGGTGTGACTACTTCTACGAGGCTAAAATCTTGAGGATCAAACTATTGGAAAGAGGTTATCCAAATAAATTACTGAAAAACTCCATGAAGCGTGCATGGTATAATGATCGTGACGCTCTGATGCAAACTAAGATCAAAAGTAATCAGACTCCATTAGTGTGTGTTACCACTTTTGGAACACACAGTCAGCAACTCAAAAAGATTGTTACTAAAAACTGGCCTCTTCTGCACGAATTACCTGAACTTAGAGAAAAACCAATGTTCTCGTTTAAACGTGGGCGAAACCTCAGAGACCACTTAGTTCATGCCTATGATAAACAGGATACTAACACTGTTGACAACATGAAGCAGCTATCCCCACTCCTTGGCCACTATAGATGTAACAAATGCAGGGCCTGCACAACAACTAAAAACATTAAAACCTTTGTCATTAATGGTCGTGAATTCACCATCAGACACTTCTCCAACTGCCGAACTAGCAATGTCATCTACTGTATACAATGCCCATGTGGTCAGGTATACATAGGGAAAACAACTCAGATGATTAAGCAGCGAATTCTGCAACATCAATCTCGAATTCGCTGTAAAGTGGATAATGCTCCACTTGTGGAACACTACTCCCTGGCAAAACATTCAGAGAAAGACATGACATGGTGGGTGATCGATGTGATCAAACCCACAATAAGACAAAAAAACTGCGACAAAAGTCTCATCATTCACGAAAACCGTTGGATCGAAATGGCCAATAGTGTCAAAAACGGACTGAATTCATGCACCGAATGGCACACTTTGGCTTGTTTAACCTAATCTGCCTTCTTAACATCTGTTCCAACTATATATGTATACATCTTTGTACACATGCTAGTACCATAGCAATAATGTATGCACTTCACTTGAATGTTAATAAATCTTGAGTTCAAATATTAACACTGGCGAGACTATGACCACCCCTGGTTCGTTAATATACCTTGACTCCAAATATTATAACTGACTAGAATGTGAGCACATATAAAGTGACAGTCTCAATTGCTACTGGTCTTAATGTATTATAAAACTGCTTTATTTTACAAGCAAGTGATGTTTGGAATTAACTGTAAAACAATTCACTGTCAAACTCGGCCTCACGGCTTTGCATGTGGTAATAATGTTAATTGTAGATAACATTGTATGTATCTCCAGAACTGCTTGTGTAAACACATCTGTAATGTGGGTATAATTTTACTAATATTTTCAGCAAAACCGCTTGTCATTCTAGCTTTCGGATTTATTACCCTAAAAAAAGATTCCCGAAATTTTTTTGCCTTGAACATTGTTTCAAGTCCCTCAATCATTCCATTTTTAGTACTTTAAATAGCGCTGATAACATGCTAAGATGGCCGCCGCGATATACTGTAAACACTAAGCCGAGCACACGTTTACAAACTATCGCGAGACTACGCGAAGGCTAATTAATTCATGAACGGTATTTAAAGAGCGTGTAACTGCAACATTGTTACATCGCCCTGACCGTACTCCATTGATGTTCGACTGGTGATTCATTCCAAGTAAGTGTACCGGCAACCGCAATCTTGCGCATGCGCGTCTGCTTAGAACGCTGAAATATGATAGCAGCGTCTCTATTTACGGACTACGAGTTTCGTTCCAAATCCGTGGGACATGTATCGCTCTCAAACATTAGCCTAACAGTAGAATAACTCACCTTTTATGTAAACAACAAACCAAGGTTACTCTTAACTGCAAACACTGTGTTTTCCTTAAACAGTCTTTTTATTCGAGGTGGCTTTAACGCATGCCAAACTGTGGTATACTGTACCCTAACTTGCCACCCAAACAATAGACTAAGGTTGTTTATAAACCGGTAAAGCCACAAGGTTCCATACCATGGGCACCACACTTGGGCTAAATGTTTGTACACCAGTTATGAATTAATATCGGAAGTATCAGTCCAGACTGATACATGATGTGCATTGCATGCCCTTAATATACGCTGCAATTCTAAGTTCTGTTCTAAATGAATATAAATTTAATGTTTGAAATGAATCACCGCAGTACCCCCACGTTTTTCATTGATGTGCCCCAATTCTTTTTTCATTTAGCTCGTATTCTGTGACAGCTGATCTTTATTCTAAATTGGACTATCTGTCAGATTCCATCTTCTACTGCGCCTAAATTGTGGCAAGGTAAATGTTCGAACCTTATAAACATAAATAAAATAATTGTCTCCACACCAATGAGAAATTAAAGCGATACCTTGTTCCTTGTAGTTTAACCTTGGCACCTTGGATTCAACTCTGTGCCCAACCCCAGTGCAATTATTCACAAGCACCGGTGCCATCAAGATTTTTATAACTGACACCGTCCATATTGCTAAAAGTAAGTGCAAGTCGCAATCTGTTGCCCAGCAAGTAATACGTGGCGTAGATGCAGCCCCTTAGGTATAACCGCCTCTGTTTACCTAGGATTTTTTAAAAAGTTAACTGTTTCTTTTTGCCATTAATTTCTTTAGTCGCCACACCGACTAATTCTAGTTTTAATGAAATGTCAAACGACAGCAATATAGTACTAATTTGTTTAGTGTAAACATTAAAATGTAAATATTTCTAATCTTGTCATAATCACTGTATGTCTTGAACCAGGTACCGAATTCAACTGTACATATTGTAATTCATTGTTGTTTTTTTACAGAGGGTCATCAATTTTATACATCACTTTGTAGTCCTGATGATGGTCTTAAAAATAACCATAATAAGACCGAAACGTCGACCTGTTCAGTCCAATTCTGCCTAATATTGTCCCTAAGTCATCTCTCGATTTTCTTCTGACTTCGGGTCATAAGATCAACCAACCACTGTGACGCAGCAGTCTGGACTTTAATTTGGATATGTCCAAGGAAAAGCAACCAAAGCCTTGAATATCCTTATTGTATATCCATGTATGCACCCTATTTTTTTTGTGATCATTCATTGTTTTTGTACAGATACTTTGCCTTTAAGTTTAATAATAACTTTCAGACAATAAACCCTGGTTCCTTGTTTTATTGAGCATTTATGCTTTATCGTGATGTTAGTGTGGTAACATCCTATGTTTATTGTAATTTAACAGCCACGGATTGAATTCTTGCTTAGGTACTGTGATTACACAACAAGTCCTAAAGGTGCTGTAAAGATCTTAAAAAACAAAATCCCTTGCCGGCCTTTTTGTCTACATACCTTGCCCAAGCCCGCAAGGGTTTATTGGGTTGCTCACCCTTTGACACATTGTATTTGCGCAGAAAACCTCTGCTGTGAGCCATTTTCCTAAAGTGGTAAAACTGTCAGTGAACAGTTCTCTAATCAAAACAATCTTTTTCTCTTGTCATCAGTCGTGCTTCTATGTCTGAAGCAGAGACCTTGTCTTACACTGATGATTATATTCAGAAAGTTGCCTCTGGACCATCTTTATTAGGTAACAGAAGCACACCAGTTAATTCACCATTAGAATCTGATCTCAACCAACTTGAACGCCTTAAAAAGAAATTAGTAAGGACTGAACTCCATGCCAAGTTCCTGACAGACTGCCTCAGTGCCAATATAATTCCCACCGGCCTACAGATTCGCAACATTCCTATCATCTTTACCGAAGACGGTGAATTCAAAACTGGGTTTAGTCACGCAGCCAACAAGTGCTCACGCACCTGGATGGTGCTTAGCATTGAAACTGCGGCTAAACAGATTAAAATCCTTCTAAAAGAAATTGAAACACTTGAAAACAAAATTAATAGCGACTCCAATGTCACCAATGCGAAAGCTCTTTTAGATAAAGTAGCACAAACAATAAAAGAATTTGAAGAATTCAACTCTCTGAAAAAAACGGATAAGCTCCAAAAAGACATCCGCAAATACAACAAAGAGATAACATATCCTTATTTACAAAAAGATTTTTACCAGGCCCAAAACAACCCTAGAGGCCCTAATCCCAACCAACAACAACAGAAAAGAACAACTTTTTCTGAAACAGGCTCAGAATCCGACGGTGACCAAATACCAGCAGGTCATTATAGACCCTCATTTGACCAACAGCCATCAACCTCGCGTCCTTTTTTAGGCCAGGACAACAGGAGAGGGAGGGGCCAACCTCCGAAACCCAGGGGTGCAAAACGAGGATGGTACAGAAACCAATACACTCCGGGCCAGAGACAAACGCGGAATCAGTTCTACCAATGGTAGGCACCTCAACCACTATTCCAATATTTAATTTGTCTAAGCACACTTTGTCTGAGGCTGAAATATCTGTCCTTTCATCGGGCCTATCTTTTGTCCCTACCTGTAGGAACAATCAATTTGTAACTAAATGTGAACTGTACAAATTTTTTAGAACGATTCGATTAAAGAACTACTTTGCCTCCAAAGAGAACGTGCCAGAAAAGAATATCACCGGCCTTAAGCCGCCCTCAACCTTTTTTCCCCCTAACAATATGGTCTCTAAAAACATTCTAACTTTTGAGAATGCGGTGCTAATTGAAACTGAGTCACTATTTACCCAAAAAATCTTCTGCAGAAACAACCTTAACAAAAATGAACACCTAGCCCTTAAAAAACTTGAATCTCTCCAGGATACAGTAATTAAACCTGCTGATAAAGGGGGAGGTCTGGTATTATGGGATCGCGAAGCCTACAGGCATGAGATGTTAGACCAACTTTCTGTTATCGAAAACTACAGACTACTCAAATCTGACCCGACCCCCCAGTTAGAAAAGGAAATCAAACAACTCAGTGAGCATGGATTCAAAGGAGGATGGCTGAGCCAGAAAGAAGCGAGTTTTCTTATCAATGAGTCACCAACTGTGCCAGCCATTTATATCTTCCCTAAAATCCATAAGAACGCCACCAGACCACCGGGCAGACCCATTGTGGCCGGCTGTAATTCCATTCTTAAACCGCTAGCGCAGTACGCAGACTTTTTTATCAGACCTTTTGTCACCGAGTCTGATACATATATCAGAGACACTACCGCTGTCATCACTAAATTGGAAAATCATATATATGATCCTGAATGCGAATATCTGGTGACCATGGACATAAACAGTCTATACACTAATATTCCACAAAAAGATGTGCTGGAACTTATTACCAATCTTCTCAACAGTCGTGAGAGACCTCATTCTGTTCCTAGCGAATTCATAGTGGAATGTATTAGGATCTCAATGTGTCAAAATTTCTTCCTTTTTGAAAAAAGGTTTTACCAGCAATTGAAAGGCGTGGCAATGGGGGCTGTGTACGCCCCAAACATAGCAAATATCTATGTCAACCACTTTGAAAACGAGTTTATTTACAACAATCTCAATCCATTCTTGGCCAACATATCCTGTTGGCTAAGATATATAGACGACGTCTTCCTAATATGGAAAGGTCCACAGGATCTCCTGAAAGAATTTCATGGATGGGTCAATCAGAGAAACCCAAACTTACAATTCACCCTTGACTACCATTCCCATGAAATGAACTTTCTGGATTTAACAATCAAAGTCAGCGAGGATAACACCATATATACATCTCTGTATACCAAACCTACCACCCGTAACACCTTACTCAGGTATAATAGTCACCATCCTAAATCCCTTCGAGATGGGCTACCCTTTGGGCAGTTTCTGCGACTCCGCAGAAACTGTTACAAACGGTGTGACTACTTCTACGAGGCTAAAATCTTGAGGATCAAACTATTGGAAAGAGGTTATCCAAATAAATTACTGAAAAACTCCATGAAGCGTGCATGGTATAATGATCGTGACGCTCTGATGCAAACTAAGATCAAAAGTAATCAGACTCCATTAGTGTGTGTTACCACTTTTGGAACACACAGTCAGCAACTCAAAAAGATTGTTACTAAAAACTGGCCTCTTCTGCACGAATTACCTGAACTTAGAGAAAAACCAATGTTCTCGTTTAAACGTGGGCGAAACCTCAGAGACCACTTAGTTCATGCCTATGATAAACAGGATACTAACACTGTTGACAACATGAAGCAGCTATCCCCACTCCTTGGCCACTATAGATGTAACAAATGCAGGGCCTGCACAACAACTAAAAACATTAAAACCTTTGTCATTAATGGTCGTGAATTCACCATCAGACACTTCTCCAACTGCCGAACTAGCAATGTCATCTACTGTATACAATGCCCATGTGGTCAGGTATACATAGGGAAAACAACTCAGATGATTAAGCAGCGAATTCTGCAACATCAATCTCGAATTCGCTGTAAAGTGGATAATGCTCCACTTGTGGAACACTACTCCTTGGCAAAACATTCAGAGAAAGACATGACATGGTGGGTGATCGATGTGATCAAACCCACAATAAGACAAAAAAACTGCGACAAAAGTCTCATCATTCACGAAAACCGTTGGATCGAAATGGCCAATAGTGTCAAAAACGGACTGAATTCATGCACCGAATGGCACACTTTGGCTTGTTTAACCTAATCTGCCTTCTTAACATCTGTTCCAACTATATATGTATACATCTTTGTACACATGCTAGTACCATAGCAATAATGTATGCACTTCACTTGAATGTTAATAAATCTTGAGTTCAAATATTAACACTGGCGAGACTATGACCACCCCTGGTTCGTTAATATACCTTGACTCCAAATATTATAACTGACTAGAATGTGAGCACATATAAAGTGACAGTCTCAATTGCTACTGGTCTTAATGTATTATAAAACTGCTTTATTTTACAAGCAAGTGATGTTTGGAATTAACTGTAAAACAATTCACTGTCAAACTCGGCCTCACGGCTTTGCATGTGGTAATAATGTTAATTGTAGATAACATTGTATGTATCTCCAGAACTGCTTGTGTAAACACATCTGTAATGTGGGTATAATTTTACTAATATTTTCAGCAAAACCGCTTGTCATTCTAGCTTTCGGATTTATTACCCTAAAAAAAGATTCCCGAATTTTTTTTGCCTTGAACATTGTTTCAAGTCCCTCAATCATTCCATTTTTAGTACTTTAAATAGCGCTGATAACATGCTAAGATGGCCGCCGCGATATACTGTAAACACTAAGCCGAGCACACGTTTACAAACTATCGCGAGACTACGCGAAGGCTAATTAATTCAGGAACGGTATTTAAAGAGCGTGTAACTGCAACATTGTTACATCGCCCTGACCGTACTCCATTGATGTTCGACTGGTGATTCATTCCAAGTAAGTGTACCGGCAACCGCAATCTTGCGCATGCGCGTCTGCTTAGAACGCTGAAATATGATAGCAGCGTCTCTATTTACGGACTACGAGTTTCGTTCCAAATCCGTGGGACATGTATCGCTCTCAAACATTAGCCTAACAGTAGAATAACTCACCTTTTATGTAAACAACAAACCAAGGTTACTCTTAACTGCAAACACTGTGTTTTCCTTAAACAGTCTTTTTATTCGAGTTGGCTTTAACGCATGCCAAACTGTGGTATACTGTACCCTAACTTGCCACCCAAACAATAGACTAAGGTTGTTTATAAACCGGTAAAGCCACAAGGTTCCATACCATGGGCACCACACTTGGGCTAAATGTTTGTACACCAGTTATGAATTAATATCGGAAGTATCAGTCCAGACTGATACATGATGTGCATTGCATGCCCTTAATATACGCTGCAATTCTAAGTTCTGTTCTAAATGAATATAAATTTAATGTTTGAAATGAATCACCGCAGTACCCCCACGTTTTTCATTGATGTGCCCCAATTCTTTTTTCATTTAGCTCGTATTCTGTGACAGCTGATCTTTATTCTAAATTGGACTATCTGTCAGATTCCATCTTCTACTGCGCCTAAATTGTGGCAAGGTAAATGTTCGAACCTTATAAACATAAATAAAATAATTGTCTCCACACCAATGAGAAATTAAAGCGATACCTTGTTCCTTGTAGTTTAACCTTGGCACCTTGGATTCAACTCTGTGCCCAACCCCAGTGCAATTATTCACAAGCACCGGTGCCATCAAGATTTTTATAACTGACACCGTCCATATTGCTAAAAGTAAGTGCAAGTCGCAATCTGTTGCCCAGCAAGTAATACGTGGCGTAGATGCAGCCCCTTAGGTATAACCGCCTCTGTTTACCTAGGATTTTTAAAAAAGTTAACTGTTTCTTTTTGCCATTAATTTCTTTAGTCGCCACACCGACTAATTCTAGTTTTAATGAAATGTCAAACGACAGCAATATAGTACTAATTTGTTTAGTGTAAACATTAAAATGTAAATATTTCTAATCTTGTCATAATCACTGTATGTCTTGAACCAGGTACCGAATTCAACTGTACATATTGTAATTCATTGTTGTTTTTTTACAGAGGGTCATCAATTTTATACATCACTTTGTAGTCCTGATGATGGTCTTAAAAATAACCATAATAAGACCGAAACGTCGACCTGTTCAGTCCAATTCTGCCTAATATTGTCCCTAAGTCATCTCTCGATTTTCTTCTGACTTCGGGTCATAAGATCAACCAACCACTGTGACGCAGCAGTCTGGACTTTAATTTGGATATGTCCAAGGAAAAGCAACCAAAGCCTTGAATATCCTTATTGTATATCCATGTATGCACCCTATTTTTTTTGTGATCATTCATTGTTTTTGTACAGATACTTTGCCTTTAAGTTTAATAATAACTTTCAGACAATAAACCCTGGTTCCTTGTTTTATTGAGCATTTATGCTTTATCGTGATGTTAGTGTGGTAACATCCTATGTTTATTGTAATTTAACAGCCACGGATTGAATTCTTGCTTAGGTACTGTGATTACACAACAAGTCCTAAAGGTGCTGTAAAGATCTTAAAAAACAAAATCCCTTGCCGGCCTTTTTGACTGGTATATAATGCTCACTAATTCTTAGTGATCACTTTGTACTATGCCAAGCAACCCTTATGATGATGGTTGTAATTCAACCTTGTAGACCAGTTATCCTAGTGGTAACGTGGACAAAGCAGTCTTAGGCTAAACTCTGAAAGGCATGTGAAGCCAGCTGTTATACCATACACAACCCCCTTGAATACCAAATGAAAGGGACACCACACAGATATATATTGAAAATATATATTGATTTATTAACTATAAAATCCCCTGGACTCTTTATGAGCACAGAAGCACAAGCGTTAAATCACAAGACAGTTTAAAATACACAAAAGTTGCACAATATGGATGAGCCCTAGGGGCCACCTAAACCATATACTAAAAAAGTGGTATAAGAGATACCAATGGGAAAGTGAACAGGCCTAGGGCCTCGGGAATCGCTGGAGCTATTCGAGACTAGCAGTGACTAAGTCGGGAGAGGCCCACGGGACTCGGGTGCAGTGTTCAAAGTGCACGCACTTTCCAATGTAAAGTCTATGGTGCGTAAAAAGTACAAAGTTAGAAAGTTAGGAACCTTCCGAGTGACCTACGGAGCTGAAACTTAAGACACAGGCCCTTGAGATGTGTACCAGTGCAGGAGCACCGGCGGAGCTGAGTTACCTCACCCACAGGAAGCGGGTGCACAGGGTCGAAGTAGTGTCGGGTTTCGTCACGCTGGTCGATGGTGCTTGGAGCTGAAGATGCTGCAGGCGGCTCGATGTGAAGAGTTCCGGTGGATCCAAGGGTGGATCTGAAGATGTGAAGACCTGAAAGCAGAGGGGACAGTGTTCAAAGTCACTAGCCAGTGACTACCGTGGAACCAGATTGGAACCAGGCGATGTCGGGTGCAAACAGGCATTGTCAGGTAGCTTCTTTCTGCAGCCACGTGGATACCCGGGGACAAGGACGTCCAGGAGTCGGTCACGAGCTGTCCCACACAGGCTTCTCTCTGTTGGCGGTGTCGGCAACTTGATCGGAGCAAACAGGCCTTGGCAAAGGCAAGCCAGGCAGAAGTTGAAAGATGCTTAACACTCGGACAAGCAAGGTCAGAGCGGGTGCTCCTTTTTACAGGAGCTTGGGTAGGTCTGGAGCAACCAGACCTGCTGTGCAAATCGTCAGTTTCGTCGCCAAGATGGCCGCTGACCACGTGGCTAGTGGCCGGGATGGCGCGTCGAGTGGCACAATGCAAAAGGGCCCCGCGCAGATCGTGGAGATGCTGGAGGGCTGATCTTCGGTGCAAGGGCTGCTCGGTGGTGGGGGTTCTCAGTCCCCAAAGCACAACTTCGAGGATGCCTCAGAAGCTGCGCAGTCAGCTTTTCGAGTGTCTTCCAAGAGGTCCGGTCCCACGTCACTCGGTGCCTCCACGGGTCCCTTCTTTGCAGGGACTGTGGATCGGGCCCTGAGAGGTCTGGGAGTCTGGTTCTTGTCGGGCTCTGGGCTCGGGCTCCGGCGGGAGGCGGCGGCAAAGCAGACGTCGAGTTGCTGGTTGGTACCTGTGTTCACAGGGTCGCCACTCCTAGGCCACAAGGGAGATTCTCTTCAGTCTTCTGTGCAGCAGAATGTCGAAGTCCAGTCTTCTTCTTCGTGTAAAGTTGATTCAGGATGATCTGCTGTGCAATGGCACTGCTCCCACTCTTATTCCCAATCTGAGGGGTGGATCACCTACTAGGTCCCTCCTCTGGGAGGAACCAGGAAGGGGGGCGGTTACACCCCCTTTCCTTTGTCCAGTTCCACGCCAAGCCTGGGTCTGGAAAGTACCAGGACCGGTTTGGACTGGCCTATGCACGGGGACACCTTGTGTGCCCCGGGCATGTCTGATTCTATTCAGCCCTGTCCTACCCAATACACAAAACCCTGTCTGGGGTGGTGCTCGCACCTCCCAAGGCAGGAAACCCTTTGTCCAGGCCACCATCTGCCGAGTTTCGGTCAGCAGCAGGAGGCCAGACTCGTGTCTGTGGTGGCAGCATCCATTTTGTGATGCTGAGGCTCTGTTTAACTTTAACCGGGGTTAAGGCTACACACATGTCGTGTCCCTCTAGAAGGGTGGAATGCTATCCCCGTCGCCAGAATTGGCGAGGGGATAGTATTCCAATTCGTATGACACCTTACTCGACATGTTTTGATAAAGCCAAACCAAAGATAGCATATAACCGCGAGGATTATAATGCACTTAAGAGTATATGGTATGGCAATATCCCAGAACAGCTTAGGGAGTGGTTCCCGACAGCTGCAGACAGGCTCAGCTCACGCTAGAGCACCATCTCACATATTTCCAAGCACTCTGCCTCCAGGATTGATGAGGCCTTCCATAGGAGTGGCTGATAGGAACATATGTGTCCAGTTTAGGGTTAGATATAGGGATACTATATCTAAGCAAGAGGTGATTACACCAACTTACTCCAGCTGAGTGATCAGCCAGTTGTGTCAAATATGGAGGCCAGGCCAGGGGTGGCACAATACATGCTGCAGCCCCTGGTAGGCCTTGGCTACACCTATGCCCTGGGTACCTATGGTACACTGTTACAGGGGCCTATAAGGTGAACCAATTCCAATTGTGTTATGCACCTAGGGTACATGGAGTCCATTTTAAGGAGAGAGCAATCAGCCTGGGGCCCTGAATAGCAGGATCCCAGGCCAACTAAGTCAAAAACCAGCTAAACACCAGGCAAAAAGTTTGGGGGTAACCATAGTCAGATATCCACCTTCCTACATAACCCCCCCCCCCCAACGAAAGGAGATAAGGCTATCCTTGACCAGGTAAGCCTATATTGCCTAAGTGGCCATATAAGGAAGTACCAGCTCTGGCTTGGTAACCCCCTGTCTCATGGTCCACTAAGCAATCCCTCACCCTAAGGGTATCTGAGGGTCTCCACCATAGGGAATCTCTACCTGGGGTGTGTCTTTGCAAAGTCAAAGGCTGGTGTTGGGATGGAGTACTGAAGTGAGTTTCCTCTGTAGGGCTCAGCTTCCTCCAATCACTCTCCACCATGTGTGCCTTTCTTTCTCTGACTGAGTTGCACTGTGCTCTCAGGGTCAACCTCTGGCTACCTAAAGCTGGAGGCTGAGTCCCTCTGTTTGGCTTACTGGAGGTACAGTTCAGGTTTGGGCCCTTAGGGTCCCAGGTTTGGCTGTGCCCAACAATATCCATCTGGGGGAGGTCCCTAACTACTTTTAAGGGGGATCCCTCAGGAGTTTTTAAAGTTTGCACCTCACTAGGGATACTAGTTTCGGTGCCCCTAATCTGTTGATGGGGGTGCTTTATTTGACAGGGGGCCCTTTGGGTCTCACTGTCCTTCTTGTCCTCTGCAGCCCTGGGCTGAGTAAGGCAAGTTAGAGAGGGGCAGGTTACCTGCTCCAGACTGGGTCCCACCTGAGAAGGGTCCACTGCCATCAGAGGCTCTGTCAGGCCAGGCCTAACAACCTCTGGGACAGTTCCTTCATCAGGGGTAAGATCAGTTCCCTGAGGAGGCTGATCCTTTCCTAACGTCTGGTGAGGGGGAGATTTCTCTTCCTCCTCCATGCTCTCAGTTTGGGTGGAGTGATCCATCATTTCAGGCTTCACTACCCATGTATCTGTTTGAGTTTGGGCTGTGGCCATCACAGCCCCTCCAACCTTTTCAGGAGGAGACTCAGTTTGGGTATGGGCTGTTACCAGTACAGCCCTGCTACTCTTTTCAGGAGGGAAGTTATCTAAAGATGGGGCTGAGGTTTGCTCCGCCCTACCCACCTTTTCAGGAAGGACATCTTGGATTGGGGCTGTAGCCATCACAGCCCCACTAACCTTTCCATGGAGATTTACCATTCTAGAATGGGTTTGTTGTTCAACCTCAGCCCAGGCTGAGATTTCCAAATCATTACCCAGTAAGCAATCTACAGGCAAGTTTGCTGACACTGCCACTCTCTTTGGGCCAGTGACACCTCCCCAGCTAAGATTGACTACTGCCATGGGATGATTGGTTTCTATGCCATCAATGTTTGTCACCTGATATTTGGCATCAGGTAAAAGTTGCCTTGAGGGGATTAGACATTCAGCCACCATGGTGATGCTAGCCCCTGTGTCTCTGAAGGCCTCAACTTTCAAGCCATTGATGAGGGGCTCCTGTCTATACTTGCTCAAAGTGTTTGGGCAAGCAGTGAAATTGGCAAACCCCATGCCAGTCTCATAGACATGAGTATCTGAGTTAGGGGACCTGGATAGGCCAGAGTCCACCTGTCCTCCAAAAGTAAACCCACCCAAATTCTTGGGGGTGCTCCCACCACCTGGGGGACCACTGCTAACAGTGACAGGAGGTGTTGGAGCCTTACCTAGAGGTATATTCTCCTTATTGCCATTCTTGGGACAACAGTTATCTGTTTTGTAATGCCCCACCTGTTTACAGGTATGACAATAAGGTTTTTTCTGGGTTGTAGAAGTGTCTTGGGACCCACCCCCATTCTTGGAGTTTTGGGGCCCTGGGGAAGTACTTTCCTTACTTTTATCCCCACCCTTCTCTTGAGGCTTGGTAGTCTCTTTCTTTTGGTCACCACCTTGATTCTTAGGCCTGATCCTGGTTCTGACCCATTTGTCTGCCCTCCTACCCAATTCTTGTGGGAAGGTCAGATCAGAGTCAACCAGGTGCTGATGTAGAAGCTGATTTTGCAATTACTTAAGATTTGCTCTCTCATAATTAAATTATACAATCCTGTATAGTCAGTAACCTTACTTCCCAGCAACCAGCCCTCCAGAGCCTTAGTGGCACATTCAACAAATTCAGACCAGTCCTGAGTCTGTGTCTTCTGGGTATCTCTGAACATTAACCTGTACTGTTCAGTGGTTAAGCCTAACCCATCAATCAGAGCACTCTTCAGGACCATATAGTTTGTAGAATCCCCATCACTAACTGTGAGGAGTCTGTCTCTGCCTCTACCTTCAAAGGAGAGCCACAAGATTGCTGCCCACTGCTCCTGAGGGATCTGCTGTACCATGCAGGCCCTCTCAAGTGCAGTCATCCATTTGTGGATGTCATCCCCAGCTTTGTAGGGGGGCACAATCTTACTCAGGTTTCTTGTGTCAAAAGACCTGTCTTTATCCTTCTGGATAGTGCTGCCACCAGTGGATCCTAGTCCACTCTCTCTAGGCTGTCTTGCTCTAGCAAGTTTCTCCTTGGCCAGGGCAACCTCTAACTCTTGCCTCTGGATCCTAAGCTCAGCCTCTCTCATCTTGGCCTCATGTTCCCTTCTCTGAGGGCTAGTCATCTCCTTTCTGGAGTGACCATGAGAACCTCTAGAAGCATGGGAGTTGTCAGAGTCACCTGAGTGAGTCCTTCTCCTCCTAGGCTTCTGGTTAAGTCCACCTGGGGGTCTGAATGGGTTGTTACCTGATTCATTCCTAAGTAAGCTTAAGTTAGCCTGGTTCAGTCTACTGACCAGCACCTGACTATTTCTGTCATCATCTGACTCACTGCTTTCCACCTCCTCCTCTTCCTCTTCATCTACCTGAGGAGCTCCAGTGGTGGAGGCTTCCTCATCTACCAGGATGATAGGGGCAGGGGTGTCTACAGTGTCATCCTCTGAAGGATGGCCTCCTTCAGCATTCCCTGTGGGGTTTGCTTTAGAGGGCTTTAGAGTCTCAGACTGGTCTAAGAGCTCTCTTAGGTGGTCTGTAGTAGGGGAAGGCCCTGTCTTCAGACCCCTTAAGACACAAAGCTGTCTTAATTCCTTAAAGGAAAAAATAGCAAATTTGGATGGTGCCCTTGGAGGGTCACTCTCAACAGAGACATTCCCAGTGGAACCCTCTGCTCCAGACATTGCTCTAGTGTGGGTGGATGTGTTGCAATCTACCTACACTGGTGTTTACCTACTAAACCTATCAAGTAGTTGTAGTTAGGGTGTGGTACTCCCTTTGCTCTACAACAACTAAGTTCAGTAGAACTTAAGTATACTAGTCTTGTTTTATATGTACCTAGCAGGTACCTGTATGATCTTTCAAATGATAATCTCAAAGATTGTAATGGTAAAACAACAGCAAGCTCAGATCCCAATCCGCTGCTCACCAATGTGAGAAGTTGGCCTGGTATATAATGCTCACTAATTCTTAGTGATCACTTTGTACTATGCCAAGCAACCCTTATGATGATGGTTGTAATTCAACCTTGTAGACCAGTTATCCTAGTGGTAACGTGGACAAAGCAGTCTTAGGCTAAACTCTGAAAGGCATGTGAAGCCAGCTGTTATACCATACACAACCCCCTTGAATACCAAATGAAAGGGACACCACACAGATATATATTGAAAATATATATTAATTTATTAACTATAAAATCCCCTGGACTCTTTATGAGCACAGAAGCACAAGCGTTAAATCACAAGACAGTTTAAAATACACAAAAGTTGCACAATATGGATGAGCCCTAGGGGCCACCTAAACCATATACTAAGAAAGTGGTATAAGAGATACCAATGGGAAAGTGAACAGGCCTAGGGCCTCGGGAATCGCTGGAGCTATTCGAGACTAGCAGTGACTAAGTCGGGAGAGGCCCACGGGACTCGGGTGCAGTGTTCAAAGTGCACGCACTTTCCAATGTAAAGTCTATGGTGCGTAAAAAGTACAAAGTTAGAAAGTTAGGAACCTTCCGAGTGACCTACGGAGCTAAAACTTAAGACACAGGCCCTTGAGATGTGTACCAGTGCAGGAGCACCGGCGGAGCTGAGTTACCTCACCCACAGGAAGCGGGTGCACAGGGTCGAAGTAGTGTCGGGTTTCGTCACGCTGGTCGATGGTGCTTGGAGCTGAAGATGCTGCAGGCGGCTCGATGTGAAGAGTTCCGGTGGATCCAAGGGTGGATCTGAAGATGTGAAGACCTGAAAGCAGAGGGGACAGTGTTCAAAGTCACTAGCCAGTGACTACCGTGGAACCAGATTGGAACCAGGCGATGTCGGGTGCAAACAGGCATTGTCGGGTAGCTTCTTTCTGCAGCCACGTGGATACCCGGGGTCGAGGACGTCCAGGAGTCGGTCACGAGCTGTCCCACACAGGCTTCTCGCTGTTGGCGGTGTCGGCAACTTGATCAGAGCAAACAGGCCTTGGCAAAGGCAAGCCAGGCAGAAGTTGAAAGATGCTTAACACTCGGACCAGCAAGGTCAGAGCGGGTGCTCCTTTTTACAGGAGCTTGGGTAGGTCTGGAGCAACCAGACCTGCTGTGTAAATCGTCGGTTTCGTCGCCAAGATGGCCGCTGACCACGTGGCTAGTGGCCGGGATGGCGCGTCGAGTGGCACAATGCAAAAGGGCCCCACGCAGATCGTGGAGATGCTGGAGGGCTGATCTTCGATGCAAGGGCTGCTCGGTGGTGGGGGTTCTCAGTCCCCAAAGCACAACTTCGAGGATGCCTCAGAAGCTGCGCAGTCAGCTTTTCGAGTGTCTTCCAAGAGGTCCGGTCCCACGTCACTCGGTGCCTCCACGGGTCCCTTCTTTGCAGGGACTGTGGATCGGGCCCTGAGAGGTCTGGGAGTCTGGTTCTTGTCGGGCTCTGGGCTCGGGCTCCGGCGGGAGGCGGCGGCAAAGCAGACGTCGAGTTGCTGGTTGGTACCTGTGTTCACAGGGTGGCCACTCCTAGGCCACAAGGGAGATTCTCTTCAGTCTTCTGTGCAGCAGAATGTCGAAGTCCAGTCTTCTTCTTCGTGTAAAGTTGATTCAGGATGATCTGCTGTGCAATGGCACTGCTCCCACTCTTATTCCCAATCTGAGGGGTGGATCACCTACTAGGTCCCTCCTCTGGGAGGAACCAGGAAGGGGGGCGGTTACACCCCCTTTCCTTTGTCCAGTTCCGCGCCAAGCCTGGGTCTGGAAAGTCCCAGGACCGGTTTGGACTGGCCTATGCACGGGGACACCTTGTGTGCCCCGGGCATGTCTGATTCTATTCAGCCCTGTCCTACCCAATACACAAAACCCTGTCTGGGGTGGTGCTCGCACCTCCCAAGGCAGGAAACCCTTTGTCCAGGCCACCATCTGCCGAGTTTCGGTCAGCAGCAGGAGGCCAGACTCGTGTCTGTGGTGGCAGCATCCATTTTGTGATGCTGAGGCTCTGTTTAACTTTACCCGGGGTTAAGGCTACACACATGTCGTGTCCCTCTAGAAGGGTGGAATGCTATCCCTGTCGCCAGAATTGGCGAGGGGATAGTATTCCAATTCGTATGACACCTTACTCGACATGTTTTGATAAAGCCAAACCAAAGATAGCATATAACCGCGAGGATTATAATGCACTTAAGAGTATATGGTATGGCAATATCCCAGAACAGCTTAGGGAGTGGTTCCCGACAGCTGCAGACAGGCTCAGCTCACGCTAGAGCACCATCTCACATATTTCCAAGCACTCGGCCTCCAGGATTGATGAGGCCTTCCATAGGAGTGGCTGATAGGAACATATGTGTCCAGTTTAGGGTTAGATATAGGGATACTATATCTAAGCAAGAGGTGATTACACCAACTTACCCCAGCTGAGTGATCAGCCAGTTGTGTCAAATATGGAGGCCAGGCCAGGGGTGGCACAATACATGCTGCAGCCCCTGGTAGGCCTTGGCTACACCTATGCCCTGGGTACCTATGGTACACTGTTACAGGGGCCTATAAGGTGAACCAATTCCAATTGTGTTATGCACCTAGGGTACATGGAGTCCATTTTAAGGAGAGAGCAATCAGCCTGGGGCCCTGAATAGCAGGATCCCAGGCCAACTAAGTCAAAAACCAGCTAAACACCAGGCAAAAAGTTTGGGGGTAACCATAGTCAGATATCCACCTTCCTACACAGGGAAGGTCCACAGACAACATTCCTCCTATGGAAATGGAACATCCAAGGGACAAGGCATCTCCCATGGACAGTGGCGCTATCAAGGACAGGCATACATCACCCCTCGATGCACTGAGGCTGTTGTTGTTGAGGGAACGGAATACAGATGTCTCCGCGGTGGAGTCACCCCTTACCTCCACTCCCATCAGGGCCCGTCAGGAGCGGAGGAAGGTGGACCCTGTAGTAGCATCCCCCATTACACATGTTGCAGAGGCCAGAAGGCAGCCACACAGCAAACTACAAGCAGGCTCCTGCACGTCCCCAGAGAGCATTCCCCCGGCAGCAGATGCACCACCCATGGTGGGTGATATTTCTTTTCAGTCCGACCCACTTGCCAGTCCTGTCCTGTCCAGGGTGCAGTCAAATATCCCAAAGAAACGTAGACACACAGCATTGACACATGCCCACCCCGATGTCGGTCAAGTGCAACTATCCCCCGCTCCCAGAGACACCCTTCCTCCTGGCCCATACAGCCCTGTGGCTCATCATTTCAGTGGTCCCAGTGGCGCAGCTGCAGTTGACTCGCATGTGTCAGATAGTGGCACTGTGTCTGTTGTTTGCTGTCATGCATCATGTAGTAGCACTGTATCAGTTGTGCCCTCTCCTGTTTCTGGTGCTGGCAGTGTGTCTGGGTCTATGGCCCATGTGTCAGTCACTCGGGCTGTGGCTGTGTCTCACACTCCTGTTTGTGGTGCTGGCAGTGTATCTGGGTCTGTGGGCCATGTGTCTGTCACTCGGGCTGTGGCTGTGTCTCACACTCCTGTTTGTGGTGCTGGCAGTGTATCTGGGTCTGTGGCCCATGTGCCTGTCACTCGGGCTGTGGCTGTGTCTCACACTCCTGTTTGTGGTGCTGGCAGTTGTCACCGGGTCAAAAATCTCGCCCCCTTCTACTAATTAATTGTTATTTCAATCCAAACAAGTATCAATCCTCCCAGGCCATGGAATCACTCATTTCAATTTTGGAAGATCTTTTAATAAATTGGAAGGACCAAGACGTAATAATCGCGGGCGACTTTAATCACAGAGGCTTGGGTTTAATTTCGGAGGCTCCATCAAGCAAGAAGTCAGCCCTACTGACTGAATTTCTCGCAAATTTTAAGCTGCACTCCACCCATAGAATACAAAAAAAGACCCAACCTGAATGGACCCCCATTCCGACCTTTAGAAATGTCTCTACTATAGACTACATCTTTATCAATGAAGGGCTTGTCCACAATCTTTGCAACTTCACAGTGGACGACAGAGAGGAAAGCGATCATAGGCCCCTCCGCGCCACATTCAATCTGGCGCGGGTACAAGCAGAATTACAAGTAGTTATTGGAACTACCACGGGGGAGGAACATCACAAAGTGCTTAAAAGAATAAAATGGTCAATCAATCTCAGACATAGCCTGATAGACTATGTAGCTAGAAGAGAGGAAGAACCTAACCCAGTTCAAACTAAGAACCCCATTCACCTCTGGGAAACTCTGACCTCCGATTTATTGGAACGTCTGGGCAATAACCGTCACCCAAGAAGTCGCCAATTCCACTCTAATTCTCGCTGTGTAACATCGTGGTGCCTGTCACAGTGTAAGCGAGATCTAAATAAGGCAATTAGGGCACAAAAGAAAGGCACTCATCTGACAGGGAGATACTCCATTGCTGCTCTGCGAACTGACTATAAAAAGAAAGTCTGGGCCCACAAAAAACGGCAGACTGAACAGAATTGGTTGACTGTGTTCTCCTTAATTAAAGGAAATGACAATAGCAAGCTTTGGCGTTTCATCAACAGTCTGACCCCTAGAGGAGAGCAAAAGGAAATTAGTGTTGCAGGGAAAGTGTGGGAACAGCATGCCAAGGGGCTGTATACCTGCGAGTCAAATCATGCCACTACAGGAAGTCGTGCGTGGTCCAAGGTGGCGGCGGAAATTATCGAACCCGAAAGAGTTACGTCAGAAGGCGTAAATCGGACCTGCACCAGATCGTTCACAGAAATGGAGGTACTAAAGTGCATCAAGGCCATTAGAACTGATGGCGCTCCAGGCCCAAATAGGATTCCGGCCCAGGTTCTGAAAACTGCCTCAGCCTTTTTTGCATCCAGACTTACCCCTTTATTTAACCATTCTTTTGCCACGGCAACGTTGCCATCCTCTTGGAAAGGTTCTATTCTATTCCCCATCTACAAAAAGGGGGACCACACGAACCCGGCCAATTATAGGCTTATAGCTCTCCTCGACGTAGAAGCAAAGATATATGCCCGCCTTCTTCTCAGGGATCTGGAGGACTGGGTGGACAAGAACGGTATTCTCCCGCCCACACAGACCGGCTTTAGGGCTCACAGCTCCACTCTTGACAACATCTTAGCCCTTTCCTACCTTGCGAAGAAGGCCAATATGAGGAACAAACCGCCCCTGTTCTGCTGTTTCATAGACTACTCCACAGCCTTTGATCGAGTGAACAGGGGCCGGCTCTGGGCAAAACTCGACTCGTGGGGGTTACCACAGGCTCTACTAAAAGCTATAAAAGCGCTCTATGAGGGCACCTGGGTCAAGGTGAAGCTAAGCCCTACAATAACAACTGCAAGAATTGAAACCAACTCGGGCCTCAAGCAGGGGTGCGTCTTGGCCCCCATGCTTTTCAACTTGTATACTGCGGACATGGGACAGCTCTGAAAGATGCCAACTTAGCACCTCCAAAACTGGGGAGGCTCGTCTTGGGAACACTCCAGTATGCAGACGACACGGTGATCATGGACCACACTAGGGTGGGGCTCCAAAGAGCCCTAAGCAGTTTGGCATCATACAATAAGTCAAATGACTTACGGATCAACGTGGGCAAGACCAAAATTGTCATTTTTGGCAAATACCCCTTCAAAAAAGAAGCTTCATGGTCTCTGGGGGAGCACCGTATCGTCACCGCCCCATCCTACAACTATCTGGGCACCTGGGTCTCTGAGAGTGCCTCTGCAGCCAGACATCTGAAGGAGCGTAAACCTAAAATTGACAAAACCATTCTGTCGCTAAGACGCTTAAGCCACTGCTTGGACAGTCCCTCAGCAGAACCAATGTTGACAGTGCTCCGGGCAAAACTGATCCCTGCCATTGCATATGGGCACATAGCCTACCCTGGTGCATTTGACAAAGTGGTCAACGCGGCCCAGGCGAAAGCCTATAAGTTGGTGCTACAGGCCCCTAGATACGCAAGGAACACTAGATTAAGGCTAGAAATAGGCCTTAAGCGACCGGAGCTGGTATTACTGGGGGACCTTTTAAAACTCTATATTAGAGTATTGAAAGCACCAGTACATTCGCTAAAGCACTCTCTAAGATCAATCTTTGATGAGGTGGGCTCCCCCTGGTACTTAAAGGTAGGACAAGCCATTGCAGCATTGAAAATCGAAAAAAGGAGTTTGCCCCTGCACGAAATTCCTTTCTCAGCCTGGGCCCAAGCTGTTAAGCGCCAAGTCCGGATTATCTCCTTTGAACTTGACCTTGCATCTCTTCGGCAAAATCCACTAACTCAGGCCCTGGACAAATCATATATTCCAGGTAAACCCCAACCTTACCTGCAAGATCCGGTATCCACTTACGCAAGAAAGAAAATTTTGTACTTTCGACTTTTGGCCCTCAGGATCATGGACTTCAACCCCAAATGGGCCCGTACGGATGGCACCTTGGCCTGTCGCCTATGCAATTACCGTAGGGAATCCTGGCTACACTTGCTGTGCTGCTGCACAAAGCTGGCCAATGACCGCCATCGCTTGCTGCTTCCGATTTTAAGGAACACGGCCCATAGAACTTGTAGAGAGGCCTCGGACTGGTGCCTCTCAGTCTCCACGACCTGTTTGCTAGCCAGAGTTGGGAAATGTATACACCAGGTAAAAATGGCACTCGACTCCCACTTAACGGTATTTTCTGCAAAGTAACTGGAAGCCTTCTGTCCCAGTTATTGAACTTGGTCTGGTTTAAAGATCCACGAAGAATCCATCTTTCGTCAACAGCCCTTGGTACATGGATTGACTCTACCCAAATGTGCCCCCCTTTATCAGCTGGGAAACACTTGTATAACCTATGCATCACTCCTTTTTAAAAAACCCAGTTTTGGACATCCAATCAGGACTAATATGTTAGTATTTTAACTTAAAGTGACTCTCACTTTTATGTTTGGATGGGACTTGAGAGTGGGGGAGTCGGGACGTTCATAAAGCTTTTTATTCTTTTCTTTTCTTATTTCTTTCATTTTTACACTGTAAAGATTTTAATTAATCATGCAGTTTATTAATAAAATTGTCATAGGTAAAAAATTGGTGCTGGCAGTGTATCTGGGTCTGTGGCACATGTGTCAGTCACTCGGGCTGTGGCTGTGTCTCACACTCCTGTATCAGGTGCTGTCAGTGTGTCTGGGTCTGTGGCTCACGTGTCAGTCACTTCATCTGTGGCTGTGTGTCACACTCCTGTTTGTGGTGCTGGCAGTGTATCTGGGTCTGTGGCGCATGTGTCAGTCACTCGAGCCGTGGCTGTGTCTCACACTCCAGTTTCTGGTGCTGGAAGTCTGTCCGATGCAGGTACTTCACGCAATCCACCTGATAGTGTGATGTGAGGTGCTGTTGACTTCACTCACATGTCATTGGACATGGTGTGTACATTGTCCATTGTAAACAGTCTTCCACTGCTGTGGTCCTTGGGACGGGTTCATTGTGATTCGTACTTGTGGTGCCTCAGATGTCCCTGCTCTGGTGTCCACAATGCCCTGTTGCTGTTCTGATACTGCTGTCTGCCCTCTCATGTACTGCCTTTGATGTCCCTGCTCTGGTGTCCACAATGCACTGTTGCTGTTCTGATACTGCTGTCTGCCCTCTCATGTACTGCCTCTGATGTCCCTGCTCTGGTGTCCACAATGCCCTGTTGCTGTTCTGATACTGCTGTCTGCCCTCTCATGTACTGCCTATGATGTACCTGTGCCTTGCCATGGACTGTTGATGCACATAGCCCCTCTCATGTGCTGCCTCTGATGGACCTTTTGAGTGCGATGGACTGTTGGTGCACTTAGCCCCTCTCAGGTACTGCCTCTGATGTACCTGTGCCTTGCCATGGACTGTTGATGCACGTAGCCCCTCTCCTGTGCTGCCTCTGATGGACCTTTTGAGTGCAATGGACTGTTGGTGCACTTAGCCCCTCTCATGTGCTGCCTCTGATGTACCTGCTCTGGTGTCCACAATGCCTTGTTGCTGTTCTGATACTGCTGTCTGCCCTCTCATGTGCTGCCTCTGATGTACCTGCTCTGGTGTCCACAATGCCCTGTTGCTGTTCTGATACTGCATTGTGCCCTCTCATGTGCTGCCTCTGATGTACCTGCTCTGGTGTCCACAATGCCCTGTTGCTGTTCTGATACTGCATTGTGCCCTCTCATGTGCTGCCTCTGATGTACCTGCTCTGGTGTCCACAATGCCCTGTTGCTGTTCTGATACTGCTGTCTGCCCTGGATGTATGACGTTACAACACATACTTTTACCACGCATACCTTTACAACGCGATATTTACAATGAATACCGTTACAATGCATAGCGCTTAGAGGTGCTGGATAGTGGTAAGTATAATTTTCTATTCCAACTCCAGTCCCCATGGACACTAGGGAAGGTGTTGGATAGAAAATTAAACTTATTCCCTATCCTAGAGCGCCCCCCAGCGCAAAGCGTTGTAATGGTATGCGTGGTAATGCCTGTGTTGTAATGGTAGTGCGTTGTAAAAACTTTGTTGTAAACGTTGCATACCGTCTGCCCTCTCATGTACTGCCTCTGATGACCCTGCTCTGGTGTCCACAATGCCCTGTTGCTGTTCTGATACTGCTGTCTGCCCTCTCATGTACTGCCTCTGATGTACCTGTGCCTTGCCATGGACTGTTGATGCACATAGCCCCTCTCATGTGCTGCCTCTTATGGACCTTTTGAGTGCAATGGACTGTTGGTGCACTTAGCCCCTCTCATGTGCTGCCTCTGATGTCCCTGCTCTGGTGTCCACAATGCCCTGTTGCTGTTCTGATACTGCTGTCTGCCCTCTCATATACTGCCTCTGATGTCCCTGCTCTGGTGTCCACAATGCCCTGTTGCTGTTCTGATACTGCTGTCCGCCCTCTCATGTACTGCCTCTGATGTACCTGTGCCTTGCCATGGACTGTTGATGCGCGTAGCCCCTCTCATGTGCTGCCTCTGATGGACCATTTGAGTGCAATGAACTGTTGGTGCACTTAGCCCCTCTCAGGTACTGCCTCTGATGTACCTGTGCCTTGCCATGGACTGTTGATGCACGTAGCCCCTCTCATGTGCTGCCTCTGATGGACCTTTTGAGTGCAATGGACTGTTGGTGCACTTAGCCCCTCTCATGTGCTGCCTCTGATGGACCTTTTGAGTGCAATGGACTGTTGGTGCACTTAGCCCCTCTCATGTGCTGCCTCTGATGTACCTGCTCTGGTGTCCACAATGCCCTGTTGCTGTTCTGTTACTGCTGTCTGCCCTCTCATGTGCTGCCTCTGATGTACCTGCTCTGGTATCCACAATGCCCTGTTGCTATTCTGATACTGCATTGTGCCCTCTCATGTGCTGCCTCTGATGTACCTGATCTGGTGTCCACAATGCCCTGTTGCTGTTCTGATACTGCTGTCTGCCCTCTCATGTACTGCCCCTGATGTACCTGTGCCTTGCCATGGACTGTTGATGCACGTAGCCCCTCTCATGTGCTGCCTCTGATGTACCTGCTCTGGTGTCCACAATGCCCTGTTGCTGTTCTGATACTGCATTGTGCCCTCTCATGTGCTGCCTCTGATGTACCTGCTCTGGTGTCCACAATGCCCTGTTGCTGTTCTGATACTGCATTGTGCCCTCTCATGTGCTGCCTCTGATGTACCTGCTTTGGTGTCCACAATGCCCTGTTGCTGTTCTGATGATGCTGTCTGCCCTCTCATGTGCAGCCTCCGATGTACCTGCTCTGGTGTCCACAATGCCCTGTTGCTGTTCTGATACTGCTGTCTGCCCTCTCATGTACTGCCTCTGATGTCCCTGATCTGGTGTCCACAATGCCCTGTTGCTGTTCTGATACTGCTGTCTGCCCTCTCATGTACTGCCTCTGATGTACCTGTGCCTTGCCATGGACTGTTGATGCACGTAGCCCCTCTCACGTTCTGCCTCTGATGGACCTTTTGAGTGCAATGGACTATTGGTGCACTTAGCCCCTCTCATGTGCTGCCTCTGATGTCCCTGCTCTGGTGCCCACAATGCCCTGTTGCTGTTCTGATACTGCTGTCTGCCCTCTCATGTACTGCCTCTGATGTCCCTGCTCTGGTGTCCACAATGCCCTGTTGCTGTTCTGATACTGCTGTCTGTCCTCTCATCTACTGCCTCTGATGTACCTGTGCCTTGCCATGGACTGTTGATGCACGTAGCCCCTCTCATGTGCTGCCTCTGATGACCTTTTGAGTGCAATGGCCTGTTGGTGCACTTAGCCCCTCTCATGTGCTGCCTCTGATGGACCTTTTGAGTGCAATGGACTGTTGGTGCACTTAGCCCCTCTCATGTGCTGCCGCTGATGTACCTGCTCTGGTGTCCACAATGCCCTGTTGCTGTTCTGATACTGCTGTCTGCCCTCTCATGTGCTGCCTCTGATGTACCTGCTCTGGTGTCCAAAATGCCCTGTTGCTGTTCTGATACTGCATTGTGCCCTCTCATGTGCTGCCCCTGATGTACCTGCTCTGGTGTCCACACTGCCCTGTTGCTGTTCTGATACTGCTGTCTGCCCTCTCATGTACTGACTCTGATGTCCCTGCTCAGGTGTCCACAATGCCCTGTTGCTGTTCTGATACTGCTGTCTGCCCTCTCATCTACTGCCTCTGATGTACCTGTGCCTTGCCATGGACTGTTGATGCATGTAGCCCCTCTCATGTGCTGCCTCTGATGTCCCTGCTCTGGTGTCCACAATGCCCTGTTGCTGTTCTGATACTGCATTGTGTCCTCTCATGTGCTGCCTCTGATGTACCTGCTCTGGTGTACACAATGCCCTGTTGCTGTTCTGATACTGCATTGTGTCCTCTCATGTGCTGCCTCTGATGTACCTGCTCTGGTGTACACAATGCCCTGTTGCTGTTCTGATACTGCATTGTGCCCTCTCATGTGCTGCCTCTGATGTACCTGCTCTGGTGTCCACAATGCCCTGTTGCTGTTCTGATACTGCATTGTGCCCTCTCATGTGCTGCCTCTGATGTACCTGCTCTGGTGTCCACAATGCCCTGTTGGTGTTCTGATACTGCTGTCTGCCCTCTCAGGTACTGCCTCTGATGTACCTGTGCCTTGCCATGAACTGTTGATGCGCGTAGCCCCTCTCATGTACTGCCTCTGATGTACCTGCTCTGGTGTCCACAATGCCCTGTTGCTGTTCTGATACTGCTGTCTGCCCTGTCATGTACTGCCTCTAATGTACCTGTGCCTTGCCATGGACTGTTGATGCACGTAGCCCCTCTCATGTGCTGCCTCTGATGGACCTTTTGAGTGCAATGGACTGTTGGTGCACTTAGCCTCTCTCATGTACTGCCTCTGATGTACCTGTGCCTTGCCATGGACTGTTGATGCACGTAGCCCCTCTCATGTGCTGCCTCTGATGGACCTCTTGAGTGCAATGGACTGTTGGTGCACTTAGACCCTCTCATGTGCTGCCTCTGATGGACCTTTTGAGTGCAATGGACTGTTGGTGCACTTAGCCCCTCTCATGTGCTGCCTCTGATGTACCTGCTGGGTGTCCACAATGCCCTGTTGTTGTTCTGATACTGCTGTCTGCCCTCTCATGTACTGCCTCTGATGTCCCTGCTCTGGTGTCCACAATGCCCCGTTGCTGTTCTGATACTGCTGTCTGCCCTCTCATGTACTGCCTCTGATGTACCTGCTCTGGTGTCCACAATGCCCTGTTGCTGTTCTGATACTGCTGTCTGCCCTCTCATGTGCTGCCTCTGATGTACCTTCTCTGGTGTCCACAATGCCCTGTTGCTGTTCTTATACTGCTGTCTGCCCTCTCATGTGCTGCCTCTGATGTACCTGCTCTGGTGTCCACAATGCCCTGTTGCTGTTCTGATAATGCTGTCTGCCCTCTCATGTGCTGCCTCTGATGTACCTGCTCTGGTGTCCACAATGCCCTGTTGCTGTTCTGATACTGCTGTCTGCCCTCTCATGTGCTGCCTCTGATGTACCTGCTCTGGTGTCCACTATGCCCATGCTCAAGCCTACACTGTGATGTTACCCCGATTATGTGTAAATAAACTTGTCGATCATGTGTCGTGGTTTGTCGGAGTCATTCCTGCGTGTGTGATGCAGGTGTGTATTTGTATTTACTTCAAGTCAGTGGGTTCAGATACATGACACTCCCCCCTCCCTACGTCATGACCCTTGCAGGTGCTCCCCTCCACACGAATCAGTGGGTGCAGATACATGTCACTCCCCCCTCCCTACGTCACGACCCTTGCAGGTGCTCCCCTCCACACGAATCAGTGGGTTCAGATACATGTCACTCCCCCCTCCCTACGTCACGGCCCTTGCAGGTACTCCTCTCCAGACAGCGAATGGTTTGTAGCCTACCTGCGTCGTCCTCGATGATGGGCCAAGACTAGGACGTGGTGGATCGCGTAGAGTATCGGGTAAGCGTGTAGTGCTGGGTCCATGTCGGCGAGCGGCTCGTGGTGGGTATGTTCGCTGTGGGGCATCCGCAGTGTTTAGGCAGGTTGTTTTTCCGCAGCGCTTTTATGTGTATTTTCCGCCATCTTGATTTGGAGGATGGTCCTAGACGTCAGTCCGTACGGCGGAGTCTCTGGATTGGTAAGGTCCGCCGCGTGGTCGGGTGTAGTTGGGCGGCGGAGCGTGATCTTCCGTCGCGGACGGATTTTGGCCCATCTTTCCTATCCTGATCTGGCGGACGGAGTGTCCGCGACGGGCGGACGCAGAATAGACATGTTCCGCATACTCCGGGGCTGCGGAGGCACTTCCGTCCGCCTTCCTTATGAGCCCCTAAGTGTGGTATTTTTTCTAGTTTTGAAATACCGACTAATGGATTTTTTGAATCTGTAATGATGATAACTGAAATGTTATATTTACTAAATAAATAAATCAATTACATTAAATTGTTAATAAAACCCTTTAACTCACACCAACTTTCGTGTACTGATTCTTTTAAAGCCTAAGTAGACCTCACTGTTCATCGTATTTTATATACATGATTGCTCCTTATTATCTCTCCTTGTCAGCGAACAAAGGTCTATACGACCAATAGCAGGGTTATTTAATGATTATACTCAATGATTAGGATACAAGAATCCCCGCTCCGGCACAGAGCAGCAACCAAAGATACTGTGCTGCGTGAAAGGAAGAGAGCTGAACAGCCCCCTATTAACTAAGATATGTCACTATTTTTCTCTCTACCTGCACTGGTGCCCTTGAGGCTGCCATGCATCAATGCACACATGCTTGCGCCACAGTGCATAGGTGAGTGCATTCTGTAACCAATACTTTTTGTACTGTAAGGGGAGCAATTTTCTTTTAGTAAAATGTCAATCCATTAACAATCGTTATGCTTTTTGATCATGCTGCACAATGCAGCACCCATGCAAAGTAGGAAACAAGGAGTAATGAGAAATTTCCTAGTTCACACAAAGGAAAGTTTCAATTCTATTAAGGACGCGGAGGCGAGGATTTTGCTAGTCCTTTCTCCATTTTATTGGACAGCACGTTAAAAGATAAAAGAAAAAAACATAAACCATGAACTACCCTAACCAACATGGCAGCGGTAGTCATGGTGATACAGTAACCAATCAGAGTCCATAACAATAGCAGAAAGGAATCCCACGTCGGTAGTCCTTCCTCTTTCGCTGCTGCCGGTGGAAAGAAGTCCTCTACCCTCTAGTCCGTTTTCTGATCGGAGCCTAGGGAAGAGAAAAAATAATAATATCTCGTCCAGAACAATGCTGAAGAATCAAACACATTGCAATGGAAAATGAGCAAAAACAACTGCAAGAGAAGCAGGAAATATGCAGTAAAACATATTCAGTCAAACGTACACATCAATACATATGAAAAAGAATCCTTCCCTCGAATGAAGAACAAAAGCTTGGAGTGCATAGGTTGGGGAGGGAAGGCTGGATAAGCCAGGGTGGGAAAATCCTCGCCACCGCGTCCTTAATAGAATTGAAACTTTCCTTTGTGTGAACTAGGAAATTTCTCATTCTATGTCAGGAAGCGGAGGCGAGGATGTTGATTGTTTAAAGCTTACTCACCACCTACGTTCCCTCACACAGTCAGGAAGCCGCGCCGCCGGCCGCTTTGAAAGAAGCGAGCGGCGCGAATGCGGCGGACCGGTCGTGAGGCGTGCAGGTAAGGAGGTGGGGGGAGGGCTTGTGGCGCTTGAGGCTATGAGGGAGGGCGGGGTAGACTCTGGCCTTTTGTTTAAGTATTGCTGTTAATCAGAGCCCTTTCACGGGCTCCGATTAACAGTAATACTTAAACAAAAGGCCAGAGTCTTCCCCGCGCTTCCCTAACAAAAGAGTAGACAGTTTCCAAACACACGCTGTGTTTACACAGCCTACGCTTTTGTTAGGAAAGCTTGTTAACTGACTGCACCACAAGGGGCCTGTGAGCTGATTCTGACGTGTCCACTGAAGGGTTGAGCCAGAGGTCTAGCTGTAGTGGAGGTCGTCGTCTTGGTACCACGAGCCAATAACATGCCGAAATTTCACAGGAGGCGATAGCATAGCTGCCAAGGTCTGAGATTGCCTAGTGTGACATTTTAATAATTTCAGTTCAATTATGAGTGACATTCCAGCGAATATGAGTGACACTTTTTTGCAAGCAAAATCAAGCAAAGAAGACTAGGAAAACATATAAATATATGCGATTACACCCATTTGAGAAACAAGACACTTGAAGAAGATGTAAAAACCGCTGGAAAGCACCAGAAACTAAAGCATCTAGAGTCCCTTTTAAGCTGATCCTACTGTTAACCACAACAAAGACCCAGATATGCACCATTCATTGACAGTCAGTGCCGCACCACTACTAACAAAAGGACGTTTCTGTAAATGTCAGTAAAGTTAGTATTTGTAAAACAGCCTGTTGAAAATAAAATGTAAACGTTTCTACAAAAACGCTGTCATGGAGATTAGATGCAGTAAGAGCATGTGCATAACGAGAGGGGTTCGAATGAATTTAAATGTGCTAGTGTGACTGCTAAACAATTTCAAGGCAGGCTGCCCTCTGCAACAGTCTAACTTTCATAACGTAATGTAAGAGAATGCTCAGCCCGCACACTGCCCAGATGGACAGAGGGGCTCCTTCACATATTTTTTTTCACTTATGGGCTGTCACAGAGCAACTACACTGACACACAATGGCAGGCACTGACCACATGAAGTAATAGGAGCGACAGCACTGTTGGCGCGCTAGCGCTAATAATAAAATGTAAAGTACATTGAAAATAAAGATACCTCGCTGAGGCACAACTCACTATATGAGAGTGGACTTCAGTAACGTTAACTGTGCAGGACGCACCTCACTGCAATAACTCCCACCTCAGCTAGCACTGGCCCGTGCATGATTACAGGAGGGGCTGGTGTACTGCTAGGGAAGAACTGCAGAGGCTGCCACAGTCCGTGGGACAGAGGGCAGAAGGGCACCAAAAGCAAGTGGGGCAGAGGGCAGGAGAGCACCAAAAGCGAGTGGGGCAGAGGGCAGAAGGGCACCAAAAGCGAGTGGGGAAGAGGGCAGGAGGGCACCAAAAGCGAGTGGGACAGAGGGCAGGAGGGCACCAAAAGCGAGTGGGGCAGAGGGCAACAGGGCACCAAAAGCGAGTGGGGCAGAGGGCAGAAGGGCACCAAATGCAAGTGGGGCAGAGAGCAGGAGGGCACCAAAAACGATGGGACAGAGGGCAGAAGGGCACCAAAAGCAAGTGGGGCAGAGGGCAGGAGAGCACCAAAAGTGAGTGGGGCAGAGGGCAGAAGGGCACCAAAAGCGAGTGGGGCAGAGGGCAGGAGGGCACCAAAAGCGAGTGGGACAGAGGGCAGGAGGGCACCAAAAGCGAGTGGGGCAGAGGGCAACAGGGCACCAAAAGAGAGTGGGGAAGAGGGCAGAAGGGCACCAAAAGCGAGTGGGGCAGAGGGCAGGTGGGCACCAAAAGCGAGTGGGACAGAGAGCAGGAGGGCACCAAAAGCGAGTGGGGCAGAGGGCAACAGGGCACCAAAAGTGAGTGGGGCAGAGGGCAGAAGGGCACCAAATGCAAGTGGGGCATAGGGCAGGAGGGCACCAAAAACGAGTGGGACAGAGGGCAGAAGGGCACCAAAAGCAAGTGGGGCAGAGTGCAGGAGAGCACCAAAAGCGAGTGGGGCAGAGGGCAGAAGGGCACCAAAAGCAAGTGGGGCAGAGGGCAGGAGGGCACCAAAAGCGAGTGGGACAGAGGGCAGGAGGGCACCAAAAGCGAGTGGGGCAGAGGGCAACAGGGCACCAAAAGCGAGTGGGGCAGAGGGCAGAAGGGCACCAAATGCAAGTGGGGCAGAGGGCAGGAGGGTACCAAAAACGAGTGGGACAGAGGGCAGAATGGCACCAAAAGCAAGTGGGGCAGAGGGCAGGAGAGCACCAAAAGCGAGTGGGGCAGAGGGCAGAAGGGCACCAAAAGCGAGTGGGGCAGAGGGCAGAAGGGCACCAAAAGCGAGTGGGGCAGAGGACAGGAGGGCACCAAAAGCGAGTGGTTCAGAGGGCAGGAGGGCACCAAAAACGAGTGGGACAGAGGGCAGAAGGGCACCAAAAGCGAGTGCGGCAGAGGGCAGAAGGGCACCAAAAATGAGTGGCATTTGGCGCCGCAGACACGGGAGGTTCGGTTCCTGGCGCACATAGCCATGGTTGCAGCGCACAGAGACCCTCCACTGCCGCACACAGAGGAAAAAAATTAGAGGGAACATTGCTCACCACCCAAGATGTCGCCTCATGGATTGACTTAAAATAAAACTTCTTAAAAGTTGAATCTGAAGACCAATCCGCTGCATTCATAATATCTTCCAATCTGCCCCCAACCTGAACGGCCTCGGAAGCCAAAGCACCTCTAGTGGAGTGAGCGCCAAAGTTGAAATGTTAATACCAGCCTCAGACATAATCCACCGAACCCATCTGGCAATGGTGGGAGAAGAAACCGCTTTGAAAGACTTCTTTTTCGCAATTAGTAAATGTCTGTCGCCCAGGGTGCAAAATTCCAAAGTTACATCCTCATAAGTTTTGAGGCAACGAACAACACAAAGTTTAGGTGAATCGGGAAAGGCTGGATAAGATACTGACCTGGTATTACACTTGGTTCGTCTAGAGACGGTAAAAGTAACACCTTCCCGGGTAAAAACTCTGGCAGAAACATCAAGTGCGTGAACATCGGAAGCCCTTTTGCAAGAAATGAGACAGAGGAGAATAGCCAATTTAGCCGAAAGCTCCTTACGTGAAGGTATTCGTTATCCTGCCAGGAAAGGAGGAAACGTAAAACAACATTCACATCCCAAAGACCAGAATAACGCGGTTCCGGAGGACGCGACAGGCGAATACCCTTGAGAAGTTTGCAAACCCAAGGATGCTCTCCCACAGGAGAACCATCCACGAGGGCATGACCCGCAGAAATTGCTGATCTGAAAGAATTAATGGTACAGTAAGCAAGTTTGTCCTGAAAAAGCATAGCAAGGAAGTTAATTACTTCAGTCACAGGTGAGCCCACGGGATCCAAGTGTTTTGCCACACACCAACGAACCCATCTGTTCCAGGCAGATCGGTATCGTTTGGTGGTACTAGGGGCCCAGGCTCGCTGAATGAGGAGTTCAGCGTCTTTCGAAAGTGAGTCGTTAGACCAACGTCTCCTGAAATCCTCCAGGCCATGAGACGTAGATGGCCTTGGAGAACCAGAGGGTGTGGATGACCCAATGGATCCTTCAGAATGAGGTCAGATAAGGGGAGCCGAATAGGTCTGTTCCAAGTTAATTCCAGAAGGGATGGGAACCAGCATTGAGCCTTCCATATAGGAGTGATCAAGATTAGAGAGGCTTGTTGTCTGCGGACCTGAGCTGCTACCCTTTGAATGAATAGGAACGGGGGAAAAGCGTACGCTGGAAACCATGACCAATCCTGTAGGAAGGCATCTATTGCTTCCGCACCCGGGTCCGGTTTCCAGCTGTAGAACGGGGTAAGTTGGGCGTTTCACCTGGACGCAAACAAGTCCACCTGCGGAAGGCCCCAAAAATCTGAGATCATCTGAAAGACAGCAGGATCCAGCTTCCAACGCTGGCATCCCGAAAATTCCTGGATTGCCAGTCCGCCACAGAGTTCATTTCGCCGGGAAGATACTCTGCCATGACCGAAATCTGGTGAAGAAGGCAATAGTTCCAGAAGTATTTTGCTAGGTCCGCCCAGGTGATTGATATACCTGACCGCAGTCGTGTTGTCCATCCGAAGGAGGACACAACAAGAGACTTTGTTTGTTGTGAACGAGCGAATGGCGAACGAACCCGCAAGGAGTTCCAAGCAATTGATGTGGAGATGAAGTTCCTCCTCCGTCCATCTGCCTCCCACCGAAAGGGAGCCGCACCAGGCTCCCCATCCTTTGCGGCTGGCATCCGACTCGATCACAAGATCCGGGCGGGAGCCGAAAATCGCCTTCCCGTTCCACGCATCCATGTGATTCAACCACCAAAGGAGTTCCGATGTGGCTTCCGTGGACAAAGAAATGAGTTCTGAGTAAGTGAGGCCTCTGCGGAGATGAAACGCTTTGAGCCTTTGGAGAGCTCTGTAGTGAAGTGGGCCTGGAAAAAATGGCCTGGATCGACGAGGACAGTAAGCCTATTATCCTGGCCAGGAGACAGAGAGAAATCCGGTCTCGACGGAGGACCTTGCGAATCTCCTTCTTGATCTTGGTGATCTTTTGAGAAGGGAGATGTAACGTCGCATCCGTAGTCTTTATCAGAAATCCCAGAAAAGTCATTTCCTGTTGAGGGATTAGCTCTGACTTCTGGGCGTTGATGATGAACTCCAGAGATTGAAGAGTAGTTATGGTCACTTGAAGTTGACGGAGGAGAAGATCCTTGGATTGATTCATTAAAAGAATGTGATCCAAGTAAATTATCAGATGAAATCCCATGGTACGAAGATGTTCCACCACGGGACGTAGGAGTTTGGTAAAGCTCCAAGGTGCTGAGGAAAGACCGAAGGGGAGAGTACGAAATTCGTAGATCTGATCTCTCCAAAGGAACTGTAGGAAGCGGCAATGAGGAGGATAAATCGGAACTGAAAGATATGCATCCTTCAGATCCAGACGTACCAACCAATCGTTCTGCAGAAGGAGGTCTCTCAAAAGATGGATGCCCTCCATCTTGAAGTGCCTGTAGATCAGCCATTCGTTGAACGAACCAAGATTGATGACTGGCCTGAACCCTTTGCCTTTTTTCTCGACCAGAAAGATGTTGCTGAGAAAGCCGTTTGGATGAAGAGAAGAAGGGGAGATAGCGCCTTTTTGCAGCATAGCTCGAACTTCCACGTCTATAAGTTCCTGGTCTGCGAGAAAAAAAACCAATGGTCGAGGACGTGAGAGTTGAACGGGGGAGCCGTAAAACTCTATGTGAAAGCCTTGGACCGTTTCCAGAACCCAAGGGTCTGACGTGAGATGTAACCAGGCCTGAAGAAATAGAGCAATCCTTCCCCCCAGACGAACTGGAGAAATGATGGAAAAACTCACCGTTGAATCCTTTGGCGTTGAACTGATTGCCACCACGTCCTCTGCCCTGGCCTCTGCCTCCACGGGAAGGATAGAAGGAACCTTGACGTCCGTCGTACCATCCGTTGTTCCTTTTGGACTGACCTCTATTGGGGTCTTGCTGGAACTGGTGGCCGGAAGAGCGACCCCTGCCTCTGCCGGCCCGCCAAAAACCTTTTTAGGAAACATTTTCTTCATTGAAGCTTGGGCTTTGTCTAAGGCAGAAAAAGTAGCCACAAATTTGCCAAGTTATTTCACGAAAGGATCACCAAACAAGGTACCCTGCGCTACTGAACCTGCTTCTGAAGAGGATAATTCACCCAGTTTAGGATCTATTTTCAGTAAAAGAGACCTGCGGCACTCCGCAGAGAGGGCACAGTTGGCATTGCCAAGGAGACAAATTGCCCTCTGTGCCCAACCTGCCATGTCGTCAACTGGTAGAGGCATACCAGATTCTTTTGAGCGTTGGGCAAGCTCAATGATTTTAGTCAGAGGACCGACAACATCTAACAGCTTGTCTTGACAAGCCTTCCAGGACCTGTCAATTCCCTTCTTAGGGTCCTTAACATATTTTGCGAAAAAAGTGCACAACTTTGGGTCTATTTCCGGAGTGGCTGCCACCCTATTGGGAAGAGAAGGGCGAGGACACTCAGAATGTAAGCGAAGTCTGACTTCTTGTGACAGGGGCTGTCTAAGCTTAGCGGCCACATAATCAGCCGTAGATTCTTCAGGGACCCACTCTGAGGAGCGGGGTCTATAAATAGAGTTAGGGTCAAACATATCCGGGGCAACAGGGTCACCTTCACCACACTCAGAGACATTAGATTTAGGGCGCCAAGACCTACTAATGTCAGACATATCCTCAGAAGATGCATAGTCATCTTCATCATCAAAATCCTCCTCGTCATCTACTCCCTCCTGGGGAAACCCTTCTTCCGGGTCAAGGTCTTGGGTGGAAGTACCACCAATATTCCCGGGTGAGTCGTCCCCCCGGAAGGGTGCGCTTCTTAGCGTGCGCGCACTCTTATGAAAGAATTCAGCAAGTCTACTGAAGCCTTCCAGGTGCCCCGCGTCACGCTTCCTGGCCGTGCGTGAAGGTATAGAAAGCACTACACTGGGCTCAGCCCCACTGTCTCCAAAAACACCTGAGCCAGTTTTAAAAACATGGGCAGACAGTTTATTGACACTATCCTGTAGAGGTGCCAGAGCCTGGGCGATAGCCGAAGATAAGAGTCTGTCCACCTCTACAGGAGGGTGCAAGAAGGGCTGATGAGGTTGGTCAGAATCTACAGGCATACCATCTTGTTCTGGACGAGTCTGCATTTGTGCAGATGACTGGGCACCCATACAAAGAAATACGCCCCAGGCTATATAAAAGGGGTTGTTCCCCACACAGGTACCCACTGACAACACCAGAATAAAAGGCAAACTAAATGCCAATAAAGTGACTGACAAGAAAAAAAAAAAAAAACTGAATTTATTAATTGTTAAATAAAAAATCAGTCACTCGATATTCTTGCCACAACAAGCGGCGTCAGTGTGGGGAACGAGGCAAGAATAATAATTATGAAGCACTTTGCCTCAGCGTGTGAACTCCACAAGCGCAGGGAAGCTCTGAAGAGAAAAGCCGGTCAGCGTCTGAAGAGACGACGCTACAGACCGCGCACGCGCACCACAGAGACACTCGGGCGAAATGCCTACCGCGTCTGACAGACAATGAAACACAGCCTACAAAGCAGGACAATATCGCAAAGATAAACAAAGCGAAAAACACGCTGTCAGCAATATTAATTAACACTGCCACGCCACAAGAATAAGTTGAGGAAAAAATGGGACTTATCTTGACGCAGCAGCAATGGAGAAAGAGGAAGGACTACCGACGTGGGATTCCTTTATGCTATTGTTATGGACTCTGATTGGTTACTGTATCACCATGACTACCGCTGCCATGTTGGTTAGGGTAGTTCATGGTTTATGTTTTTTTCTTTTATCTTTTAACGTGCTGTCCAATAAAATGGAGAAAGGACTAGCAAAATCCTCGCCTCCGCTTCCTGACATAGAATTAAACATTTCTTCTCATTGCACCTGCCTTGATGAGGCACAACATTTTGGTGTGCAAATCCCTGCCTATCACTGTTTGTAGATAGGGATGTGCATCAAAACTCATGGATGGTTACATAGTAATACCCTTGTACAACCCATGGAAAGCCCACTTGAAGCAAAGTAATGAAAAGCACCACATACCATTACTTGGGGAAACTATTAAACCAAATCCTGATGTGTGCCCGGTTTGCATTACAAAAGTAATGCAAACCAGTACAAAGCTTTTAGTAAATCTGGGATAAGGTTCCTTTCGCCATTCCTGGAAATCAAGGTGCTCTCTGTGATCATTTTCTCTTTTCAATGTGGTATTCATTTAACATTTCACTTTTAACACTAAAATAGAGCACAAATGTCTTGGCAAATCATGTGACTTCAATTGAACAATGCTTCAATAAACAAAAATTATTGCAACAAAGACCGATGCTGAAAGTGGCAGGATAAGAGTCCTCTACTGCAAGGCCCCTAAAAACTCTTCTGAGGGGATAGAGGGGCACATTTAAAGAGGCATTGTGAGGAAAAAGTATTCCCACACACAACAGGCTGAAAGAACAAGAGGTAGAAATAGAAGAGTACACCTTGGAAAAAAAATCCTATAGGAGTCTATGCAAAGGACATCCAATGAAGACTCTGTGTGGAGCGTGACTGAAGTAAGCACAAGCATAAACCACAGATAAGATCCAAGGGGGTTGAAACAGTGACATTAAAGGTATGCTCCACCAAATTTCAAGACAGAGTAGCAAGAGAAAAAGAAACAAAAGAGTGAAAGAGAGAAGCACAAGTAATACACAACATGAACCATCTTCAGCAAAGTAGGTCCAAGGGGGCTATTCAAAATAAATACAAATTCCTAAATAGGAAACGATAAAAGATCAAAGTAAAGAGATAATAGCCCCTAGCATTTGTAAAGAGAAAAAAAAGTAGAAATATGTACGTTCATAGAGAGAGTTCTGGGGAATTTAGCTGGAATATATGTAACTACTGAGTCTCCAAATTGCCATTTATTGCAAGAAATATCTCCTAAAATAAACGTTTATCACTATTCATAGTAGCTGTTGAATGTTTTGGAAATCTGATATTTTATCTCCATCCAAAGTATGTGCCTTTCAACATATTGAGGAAATGATCCATAACATGTCTGTAATGAACACATGGCATGTGTGTGATGTATTTCCTTTGTATGTAACATGCAGCCCTATACTTATGAGTCTAATTTCTTCACATTTGTCTTTCATGACTTCTCTGTCCCAGCATGGATGTGGGCAGGATTGCTGCATCTCTTCAAGACCAGTTCTAGCACCATTTTCCCATCACATCCTAGGGTCTAAACTGACCTTTCACCTATTGAACATTCTTCTGTTCATGAATGATAACAACCCACTTTTACTAATGGTTGGGTATAGATTGAGCCAAAAAGAAGACAAGAAACCTTTCACTTTAGGTTACCATCCAAACCTTTTTCTTCTTTGTCTGTGTTTCTCTGCCATCCATTCTTACTCTATTTTTCTCTCATTTGTCAGCTTATTTGACCTCCAAAAATATTACAATAGCACCATCAAAGTGTTTATATTTGAGATATGTTATATTTTTCACACCATTAATGTTTACTTAAATGATGTTAAGGTTATCTATAATTGAAACCTGTGAATAGTGATGTATATTTGACATGTCATTGTGTCTTTCGGTACTTTCATGAACATTGAATAACCATTGTACCTAAGGGTAAAAGAGACAACTAGGAGACCAATGAAACCAAGCCATCATACTGGCAATGCACCATAGGGCCTGATTACGATGACGGTTGGAACTGGCATCCGACTGCCATGTCCGCGAGCAATTTCGACTGCCAAGGCCGCAAACTGAACTCTGCCCTATTAAGATGCATGCAGTGCAAATCTCCGAGTCGGGAAGTTTTTAGCATGGTCTGCTGCTTTCGGATAGCTTGATGGTAGCGATTCTGACTCCTAAACAGTGGCAACTTGCAGAGGGAGTGCTGCGGGGCAGTGGGGCGGGGAGGGGCTGTTGGGGGGTGTAGTGGAGTCGGACATTCGACGGCAAGGGGTACAGTAAGTAAATAAATGAAAACACGTTCACCTTGCTCTCGCTGCATCGCCAACTCAGCGATGCAGCGAGTGCAAGGTAAAAAGTTTTATTTATTAATTTACTTACTTTAGTCCTGGCCATCATATGTCTGACTCCACTATCCCCCCAACCTGCTCCTCCCCTGCCATGCCTCACCGCCCCACAGCACACCATCTGCGAGCCATCACTGCGCCAAAAGCACTGCTGTAGAATCACTGAGCAGATTACAATGAGAGCAGTTGGAATCGACGGTCACACCACGGCCATCGACCATCGCACTACTGCTATCACCAAACACAACTGTGTCCATTTGAAGTAGGGAAGAAAAGGACACAGCTGATGGTCATTGCTCAGGTGGACACGCCTACATTTCATTCAAAGTATAAAACACACCCCATCCCTGACCGTGATCCTTGCCAATACACTACAGTGCAGTCCCACACACACTATTTCATTGGAGAGAGAGAGAGAGAAGGCAACCATCACTACACCACACCACCACACACACAAACACCCCATACATGTTTGTTCACACGCCGTTCCTTGTCACATCTAGTCAATATCTGTGACAATCTACATCTATACAGGTGGATCATGAATACCATCTGCTGAGATGCAAGATGATGGCAAGAGTCCAGCTCCACACCAGAATCAAGACTCTAGTGATGCTTAAGCTCCTGCACAAATGGACATGGGGGACCTACCTAACCCTTCTGGACAGTCTGGATGGACAGAACCAGTGAGTCTCACTGTGCCCACGACCATACGTCCCACCTCAGCGACAACATCTCAGCTGACTCTGCTGCAACAACATGTGGACCTAAATCACCTGAACCCAGTCCCAGCTCCGGAGGTGAGCACAGACACCACTCTCACTCTGGATGGAGGGGCCAGTGGGAGGGTTAAGCCTGGGGAAAGGCCACCGGACCATGGGAGCAGGGGTGCTGAGAGGGTCACTGTGGGCCTGCGAAGTCGGACCACTTGTCCCACAGAAGCCCAGGACAACATTGCCTAAGTCGTTGGGACATATGTAAGCAACATAGGACACATGGAGATGGGCCAGGTACTCAAGGAACTCCGGGAAATTAAACAGCTGTAGTAGTCCATAGACCAGCATTTAGATAACTCATAGGAAGAATCGCCCCTGATGTCTCCTTTGTGTGTAACACATTGACTTTGTTCACTATTCCTGTCCACATTTGAGTTCAGCATTAGTTTGTAGGACTTTGGATTTCAGACAATGTTGCTACAACTAAAATGCTTTCATCCACCACCACTCACAAATATACCCCTGTGTGCTCACCATTGCACTGTAATTGTTCTGTAAATAAATCACAAAATGCAATTCAATAAATACATTTTCACACATCTAGTTGCTCTTGTTGTATCATTCACATCTAGCAAACAATGAAGTAAAAACCTTGTGTATCACTAAATGTGAGTAGAGACACATTTTGTACCCATGGACTTGTCAAATTTGTGAGTATACAAAACATGTCAACAAACACACACATAGAAGTGTACAGTCTCAGCACATCTTTATTCCAGTGTTCAAACCCACCAGTGACAGCAATGGGTGACCTACAGGCTGCATGGTTACATTGGCAGTACTGCATTGTTGGCTGTGCAATGTGCATCTGCCTCAGTTAATGTGTAGGTCCCTTTTTAAATGTCTTTGCAATGTAAAAAATAAATAGTTGTGTTTCCCTTCACTTTCTGTGCCCACTCATTCACTCCCTAGTACATATATAACTCCAGTCCTTTCCTACCTTCCTTGTTTTGTCCCAGCCTTCTATAACATTTGAAAATAAGCATTCTTTGCATGCACCATTTTCCTTTGGCCAAGTGATATATATTATTTTTGCTTAAATTAACATATTACATCAGTTCACATTTTTCCCTTTCAACAATTGCCAAACAAAGTGACTCACTACTAGCAAAAACGTACGTACTTGATGATGATGATTAGTGAAACGTCTACCTATCCAGTCTATTCCCTCTAACTTTTCCACAGTCGACTAAGTGACTAAATATTTTCCTTAATGCCAAGCAAATCTATTTGCTTGGGAACTAATAATGTGAAATGTGGTGATGGAGGGTGAGGTAAGGGGGTAAAGTGGGAATAAAGAGTAGGTGACTTTGCATTTTGTGGAGGGAATAGTCTGAGATGAACATGCCAAATACAGTATCATGTACCTTAATCCTTTTCCTATACTGTAGTGCATTGCTTTTCCATGGGCAGACAGGAGGATGTCTGTCTGCATAATTGTCTTGTTAATAATTAGTAAGTAGTACCTCACATGATGTATATCATTCACAGTAATTATTCATCTGCCTTGTTGTAGTCAGGGTGAAATTGAGGCATTTAGCTGAGCATGGCTATCATAGTAAAAGATAATTGTCTAATATAGCTGCCCCACCTCCACCTGCAGACAGTAGCACAGTATTGTGACACAAGTATGTCTGTCTAGGGCACAGACTGAGTTGGTATTCCAGCATTAATTTAGCTCAGCAAGAGAGAGAAGAATACTTGTATACTCCATAGTGCTTAATGCCTAAAACTCTAATCACATAAAAATCGAATGGCCAGAGGACACCATCAAAAGTTATGTACTGCTTGTGCTACTGTGCCACTATGTAATTTCATGTGTTTTGCTAAGAGTATTAGTTACAATTTGTCTTTTTTTCCTTTCTTAATATAGCTACTCCTGCCAATCCATCACAGCAACTCGACAGCAGGATGTAGCAGCCAGGACCAAGCAAAGGAAGCTGGAGGTCATCAGGGCCAAACACCAGTGGCTGGTGGCCCCAGTGCCTCCATCAGCTGGCCGCTGCCATTCCACCACTGCTGCTCCCCCTATTTTTGAGCCTTTGAGCACCGAATGCTCCAGAGGCTGGCGCGCATGGAGGCCAGGATGGAGGAGCGTTTGGATAAATTGGAGAAGAAGCTTCTAGCCCACCACTAGGCCCTCTCTTTCCCCTTTTTTAAAATCTTTTGTTTGGTAGATCGAACTTGTAATGGAGAGGGTGGGAATGTGGGGGAGTTATGTCAGGAAACACTCCTGAGTCCGCCCAGAGGATTCGCACCTACCAAGACTTCAACTCCCAGAAGGCAGTGGGAGGATAGGCAAGTGTTGATAACGGCGCACGACATGAATGTGTCTTACATTCATTTCTGGTTTTTTGTGTATTAGATGATATCTATTGGAGTGCTCTGTTATGATGGAAAGTCCAAATAGAGTATGCTGATCCAGTTGATATACAAGGTATGCAACGTCAATTAAGGAGATCTTGTGAGAGTAGATATGTTTCTGATCTTGTTCCTTTCTTATTCCAGGTTCTCATCCCCGCTGTCCCTATCCTTTTTTTCCCCTCACCTGATCACCCTAAGACTCTGTTATATATTTACTCCGAGTTTGGGGATATCTGGAGGTGGACCCTATATTGCATCATCCAAATCCTGAGGGGTGCTGGTTCTGACAAGTTTGGGCATTTTTGGGTTTTCATATTTATTTCATCTTTATGGACAGTTACGTTTTTGGACTTTTACTTTGGACTAAGCTTACTTTCGACATTGGTTGGGGAAAGGGAGAGAGGTGGATCAGGTGTTGTGGGTTTACTAGTTTATATGTGTTAGGGAAATATATATTTTACATATGATTTAATTCTTTTGGGGGGGGGGGTTACTATTTTAATTTGCACTGCTGCCTTTGCCGCAGGCCTGCAGCCAGTTTTTAAAATCTGATGATAGTTTAACAACTTAGTTGTGTGGTACCCTCACTTGTCCTACTAGTCTCTCCTCCTAGTTGCTGCAGTCTGCAACTATATTAACCCCTAAGGACTCGGAGGAGGTGGTTGTGTGAATTTCCATTATATATAGATTATTGCAGTTCCACAATGCATCCCCCACAGTTCTTTGCTTCCCTGATTAGACAAAGCGATGGCTGCACGGTTTCCCAAGGTACCTTGGTGGTGGTAGTAGACAGTAGTATCATGCTAGCGCACTAGTCAAGTATTGAAAGCACCATATCCAGAAGCGAGTTCCCACTCCCTTCTACCCAAACTCAAACTGTAGGATGAGGAATATTCAACGTGGGGAACTAATTAAGTTGAAATACAAACTGAGTTAATGCGGTTATTATATGCAAGCTTTTAAAAAAAATGAGACAGTCACCAGAGACTAAACTACTAGTATACAAGAACAAGAGAGACAATAGAGAAAATATGATAAGCAATGATAAATTAAAATAATCAGAATGGTGAGCTAGTAAAAGTTACAAAATGAAGTGCACCTTTGACGCAATAGAGTGTCTAAAAGATGATGCTGGCAATTATGTTTCTCTGAAAATCTTTTAAATATCAAATACTGTGCATGGGTGGCTAATTCAAATATATATAATATTGCCAGTGTGGGCTATACTTAGAGCTGAAGAAGATCCTTGCAAGGCACTGCGTTGGCGTTGCTTTCAACCACATCCGCCACACCAAGTGTGTGATCAATTAACGGTGTAAATTTAATGTAGTCACAGCTCAATAAATAGCACAGCCCAGGGGAAGAGGGTTAGGGGTTTGATGAATGGATGGGAAGGGGGATTTGAGGGGAAGGTTTGATAAAGACAAACACTACACAAGGACAACATTCATCTTGGCAGCTGACCATCATAAATCTTTTATGGGCAGAAGAGGAAATGAAGGAATGATGATGAGGAGGACATGTAAACCAAATCAAATTGTCAGTCTGCCACCAGAAAGACCCAAGTTACATTCTGTTCTGTTGTACTGAGCTTGGCAAGACAGCAAATAAAATTAAACTTTATGTAGGAGTCAAGTAAACAAACATAAACAACACACACAGTTCTATTGATGAAAGAGAAAAAATCAAACTGTATATTGCCAAATTGGGAGTTGCATCTGCATTTCTCTTAAATTGTCCATCAATTTTGGGTGCCTGGCAGATGCAGTTCAATAAGTTAAGTGTGAGTATGTTATTTTGTTTTTCTAGTATGGCACAGGGTAAGAGGGCCTGTAGATTTAAAAACAAAAATGATATTGAAGAATCAAGGAGAAAAGTTAAACTGCATAAGGAGTGCACCAAGACGACTCTGAGGCAGCATGGCTAAATTTCTCTTTCCGGTTAACTTCAACAACAGGTCATCCACCCAACCACCACTTAGCTTCAAATTTGAGCCAGACAGCACTGAGCACACACACACCCAGCAACATAGCATTTTCCCAATCAACTAAAAATCAATGCACCGCTGTCACTCACCACTCACAACCACTACACAGAGTTGTGTGGGTCTGATGTTTACCTTTAGGCCACTAAAAAGTAATCATCAAATCAGTTGGTTTCAGTGAATTTGTAAACTTCCATCTTCTTCTGGTGGCAGTTCTCAAACTAGTTATGCCTATGCCCTGAGTCATTCCATCATCTCTGATCCTCCTGAGTCTAACTCCGAGTATGGTATGCAACTCTGTACCAACTGTGTCCTGAGTCCCAACTCAAAAGCAATAGATTGGCCTGTAGTACAATTTTATTGTTTCACAGCAAGAAGGGAAATATTGAGTCATTTTTTGTTTAGACTAGATTTGTGTTTGCTTTATCTAAGGGACTGGTTGGGTATGACTCTTTGAGGAGTATAAAGCAGAAAACCATAAAACAAAGCAGTGTGGAATGTGGAGTAGACCCGATGAAGGAATCTTGCTGTCTCTCAAAGGGGATGGAAAAAATAACCTTCAGGGGGAAATTATTGATCAGCCATTGGTAGGACTAACATTTTAAATCATCACAAACACATTCTAGGAGTGATAGTCACAGATAAACAAACTCCCATTGTTACACATGAATCATCTTTTCTCAACATACATGATGACACATCACAAGTTCATAACAAACAACAATCGCTCATTGTGAAATGCATACCATTTATTTTTTCTTCTGGTGTGCTCACCATGATCGATTCATGGTGCATTGCAGACTGCAGAGCCATTTGTTCACAAAGCAGAGAATGGCCAGGGTAAGTCAAATTTTAATGTCACATTGAGGCAGTCCCTCTAGGGTATGAAGGATAGATAGTCACAGCCCAGGGTTGGAGTCAGGCGCACATTTGCTTGTATTCTCCATCCACTGCCCTTGAGGGAAATAGGTGTGGGGGGGTTCGGATGTCTTCATTGCACACAGTTGCAACTCCAATCCAGCAATAAAATGTGTCTAAAAGTAATATGTTGGAGATGAATTGGTCAACCAGACACAAACAAACAATAAAGTAAATAATAATGTTCCCTAGTAGCTATGTCACTTTTTTGTGTCAAAGAAAGAAAGCTGATCAGCGATAGGCTAGAGATTGAGAGAGAAAGTTCTTTGGTTGTTGTTGGCCTAGGCCTAGTAGTTAGGGAAGTAGAGCTTGCCCTCAAACTCTGGTGGTTCACCCAGAAGTAGGTCATCTAACACACTACTTCCATGACCTGAGTTTCCCTAATTTTCCTCCAGTTGTACTTTAGATATGGAGTAATACGGTGATATAAAGTGCTGATTTATTTTGATCATGGATAATCTCTCCACGTTTTGGGCTGAGAGACTGGTCCTTCTCACTGTGACAACAGCACAAGCAGCACTTAAAACACGCTTGGTGGAAACACTGGCTACCAGGCAAGCCAGATAGTTTATTGCCAGACTGCTGAGCACTGGCCAGTGGCGCCTTTTCCCATACCAATACACCAATGGGTTTTGATGAAGGTAGACATCTGTTGCATCATCCAGATAGGCTTGGACCATTCACTAAATGTTCATTGCCAGTGCTCCACATTGCTCTAGCCTTTGGCTCTGCGCTGGATTTAAGCCCTGCCAGTAGAAACCACTCAGTTTCAGATTTTGGGGCAGATGCTCCTAGCCTTGTTATTGACGGTGTTCTTGTTGTTGGTTTTGGCTGCTGTGAGCCAAGAGCCGTGCCCTCATGCTCTGAACATGAAGGATGTCCCACAGGACTTCTGCCCTAGTGGAGTGGGCCTCTAATTCCCTGCTGTTCTTTTTCTAGCTCACTGCCTTGCTCAGCTATCCATGCTTAGTATTTTCTAACATCCCCGTATGAAAAAGGAATGATAGTGGATTGTGGATCAAGAATTGTGGCACAGATGTAATGTTTGGAGAACACAATGTCTCTTTGCACATTTGTATTAGCAGACAAGTGAAGGATTAAGCTCTCCGCCAAGTCATACACATTTTTATTTCTGCTATACCTGTGAACATTGCAGAGACCTCCTTTAGCTGTTCTTGTAGCATGTGCAACAATGGTATTGCTTGGCCCATGGCACTGTCCTCTTTTCTGACTTCCCATGTGAACACCTCAAAAGGAAGCAGCATCTCTGTTAGGCATTTTGACTGAGCCCCTTTGGTCCGCCTCAATGATCATGCCTTTCTCAGTTGCATCCCCTTTGTGCATGACACATGTACATTGATAGGTCTGTACTGTTCAAACAGGCATTCAAGCATGTAATAAGTCGAATTCCAATGTGCTGGCATCTCCTGTATGAGTGATTTAACTGGCATTCTATTATCACATGCTGAATGGCCCTCAGCTGCTTCCAGGCTTAAAATTAATGGCTGAAATGAGTGCAGATTCTTCTCCAGGTGGACAGTAAATTGATTACCTGGTCTTCTTTTTTTAGAAAGTTCTGTACAATTATGTTGATGCAGTGCGCCAAATAAACACCCCTGAAACAACCACCATCGGCCACAGCCTTAACTATATTACCTCCATTGTCCATGGCAACACATCCAATCTTAAGCCCTCTTGGTTGGAGCCATTCAAAGACCTTGTTGTTAAAGTCTTCCAGAATGTTTGCAGCTGCATGGGATTTCTACATGGTGAACATGGCTACTGTTGCATGCTTCTGAGCATCATTAAAATCTCAGCATTGGCAACACTTGCAGATATTTTTTCTCTAGCCCCCACAAAAGAGATCCATTGTGCAGTGATGCACATGTAATCAGTGGCTTGACAACTGGTCCACATGTCAGTTGTCCAGTGGCTACTGTGAACAGCACTCTGCTTCAAAGCTTGTCCAAACAATTCTAGCACTACATGATGTGCTGGAACAGAAACTCTGGCCAAATAGGACCTGCTGGGTATCTTCCATTTTTAGCAGATGGCTGCTACAAATTCAAGAAAATCCACCCCTTCCACAAAAGAAAAAGGGGAGGAGGTCCAGGGCCAATATTTTAGCCAGCTTTGCGTTGTACAAACGTGCCATTGGGTGGCTGCGTTCATACTGCCTTTACGGCCTACACATGGCAGGAAGATTAGCCTACATTTTTTTCTTTCCTGATGCCACTGATGCAGGTGACTTCTCGAAAGCAGGCTGTGGTAGGCATAATGTGCTTTTCAGCAAGGCAGGCACTGTCCTCTATTGTCTTGGAGTGTCGACCTGAGTCTTGTGACATTGTGATGTTGCTGATGTGGGTGATACTACTGCACTACTGGGGAGAGGGCAGCTTTGCATAACGAAGATGTCTTCCTCTTCTATAATCCTGGGCAGGTAGCTCTGCTCCTCCAGCAGAGTTTGCGGAGATGTGCCTACTCCACGCTCCGTGGCGAACGCTGAGTAGGAAAAAAACTCTGCCTCCATGGCAGAGCGGAGTTATCCGCTCCCTCCCGCCTCCCAAAGTCTTACAAAATGTACAAAAGTAGCCACTTACCTGTTGTCTTCTGCCTTTCCTGCCTGGTCGCTCTCTGTGCTGCTCCTCGATCCTCGTGTCCCTTCTGTAATTAAAAAAACACTACGTTGTATGTCTGACGCGCGTGCGCATGCACGTCAGATGTACAATGTAGTGGTGTTTTTTTTATTACAGAAGGGGACGCGAGGACTGAGGAGTAGGACAGACAGTGGCCAGGCAGGGGAGGCAGCAGACAACAGGTAAGTGGCCTCTCTTCTACATTTTTAAAGACTTAGGGAGGGTGGAGGGAGCGTAGCCTATTTCCACAGGGTTTTTTAAAAACTCTGTTGAGATGCTCATTATGCCCGCTACGCCCAGGGTTACTCTTCTACACCTTCCAATGTGATTGGATTGGGTTTAGATTACCTGCTCAGCCGGCTTTCAGCTACAACCCCTGCAGTTTTTGGGCTGCTACAGTATACCTCCAATGGATCATATGGTGCTTTCTGAAATGGGTTGTCTGGCCCCCGGTACCATGGATTAAACCAAGTTTATCCTGACTAACATTTGCTCCACAAAAGGAGCATATGGCAATATTCACTTCCTTCTGGCTAACCAAAAAGAATTCCCAAACTGGGGAGCTCAACCTTCTGATGCTGTTTCCACTGCCAATGTCAGATGAACTGGCGGTAGGCAGACATTTTGATGTTTCACTCGCTGAAGTACATACTTCTACTTAGGTGGTTGTGAATGTAGGTCACTGCTGGGTCTTTGCAGATATGGCAGCAGGTGGTGGATGGATCTGTGGTGCCACTGCCACATTCTCCCCGGGAAGTTGGGATGGGGTAATGTCGGTCATTACTGGGGCTGGGCTAACATCCATGATGATCTTCATTATCATCATTTTCTACATCTGCCTCCATAACTCTAAGGCTTTCTGGAATGTTCCTTTTTCCTAGCCTCGTCTTGTGTGTCTCACTCTCAGACTTAGGTGGGATCCAAGTGGTGTCTAGATCATCAAAAGGGGGGCTGGAAAAAGAAGATGCACCACTAACTCTCCTTTTTCTAGCTGGAGATCTGGAAGACAATGGATCTTTTGAAAGAGCAGATTGCTCTACTTCATCAGCACTATTGCTGGTTGTGGCAGTTATCCACTTCTCTGAGTTTTCTGCAACAATTGGGTACTACTTTGTGATAAGTCAAGTTCAACGTCACTGCTCGTCGGCGTTCCTGTGATAAGATTGGCTGCCTCTGTGACAGACAGGGCCTTGGGCCTAGATTGGGGTGGGTCCCCTGATTTGGGGGGGCTGCTCCGAGCTTGCTCCCCAGAGGCTGGTGCGGCAGGCTTAGTTTTTCTCCAAAAAAGATCTGGGGCAACAACGACATACCAGTGGTGGTGGTGGTGACGGTACGCTCCTTCTACTTCTAACTGGCCACTTTCTTAGTAGAACCTTTCTTTGGGGGTATATTGACGCTGTCAGTTAGCAGTTAGCAGTGGCACTTAGCTTCACAAGTTGAAGAAATGTCTGTGATGTGTGGGTCACTCACGAGTCACACCGTGCACAGGTCTTCTTTCTGGCAGTACTGAGGAGGATGTTGTCTCTTATAAACACGTGACATTGTTGCAATTGATTTAGTAGTACAAACAAACACAAAATCATTTAGTGTGATCACTGGTTACTTACCATTATAAATAATTAACAATATAGTGTATCTATTCATAAGGAAATCCACACACACATAAACTTGCGTGGTGACTGAGTGTACACTCAGGAAGGACAAGAGAGAGCAAATACAACAACAACATACAGATGAAACTGTTTGCTCTATGTGCATCTGGTGACGTCACTTACATGTGATATGGCATTCAGGGAGGTGCAATGGAAAGAATAATTCCTAGAAAATAAATGCTGTTATGCACCTATAGAAGACATGTGGTTTAGCCAGATGTAGTGGAAAAAGATATGAACAAAAAAATTGAAAAAATAAAAAACGCCATTAACTTCTGTCTCATTGCTCAACCATCCATGCAGTCTATGGCAAACGGCCACACTGGCTGGATGCTAAAAATGGCTGCCAGCCAGTGCCACATTGTCATCAACAACAACACTAAGCAGAAAGGCAATGGGACTAAAGAGAAAACATGCAGAGCTATAGGGAAAGCACACTGGCTGCCTATACAAAATGACCACCAACCACATATCACAAGAGAACACATGAAGGCCTATGGGGAAAGCACTCTGGCTCGTAGTGGCAACACAAAATGGCTGCCAGTCAAATGGTCACAGCAACAAGAGGCAGGAGGGCAAGGCCTGGAAAACAAAGAACACATGCAGGCCCACGACACTGACTGTACAAATAATGTCCCCTGGCGACATGGCATGTTGAACAAAGGCAAATGGTGGTCTATGGCAAACACACTCACACACTGGCCAGACAAAGGAGGAATGGTAAAACTGAGAAAACAACATTAATTCAGAAATGTCAAAAACAAAAAGTATCAGGGCTAAAAGAGTTTACAGCTCACGTCCTCCAAAAGCATTACCTACAATGTGTGCATAAAAAAATGAAATACCACAGAGAAAACACAGAGAAACACATTTTGTATTTCAATGGATATCCATCTGTGGCCTAATACAGCATTTTCATCCAACAAACAAAACAGAAACAGTTGTTTCATGCACTGATTACTAGTACTGGGCCTATGGCTGGAAGGCCACAATCTGATTTAAACTAAAAGAATATTGCACATATATTAGGAAATGTGGAGAAAATGTAGAGGTATGCACCCTGTCAAAGCTGGAACCACAATCCTAGTCAAGGTAACTGTCGAACACAAAATAGGTTTACCTGTGCTCACCCTCTGGTAGCTTGGCACAGAGCAGTTAGGCTAACCTAAAGAGGCAATGTTTAAAATATTTTGGCACTCACACACAGTAGCACAGTGAAAACCCCACAAAAGTACTCCACATTAGTTTAGAAAAATAGCGAATATTTATCTGAGTAAAAGAAAACCAAATTGACAAAAATCCGACATACACAAGTCAAGATGTGAATTTTGCAAGATTAAGTTAAAATTCAGTGCTTAGAAGTTAATAGCAGCTCCAACTAGTGCTGCCTGGTCACGTTTTACCAGAGCAAATCCAAACGATCAGTCCGACTGTGATGGAGCGCAGGCCAGATACAGGAGTCACAGTGTTGTGTAGTTCCTAATAATACATTTGGACAACGTAAACTGAGAGATAGGTGTCTAGACCGATTCTGGACACCCCGCAGGATATGTCAGCCTTTAGACCAGCTAGCTCGCAGTGCCACCAGAAGCCTACTAACCTTAAAAAGAAACAAATAGTTTCTGGCAACCATCGAACATGAAGAACGCACAAACAGAACCTGTTTGAGTTAGGGGCGCACTAAACACTTGCCCTTCCGGTCCCAAATTAAACGTACATGCTAATCCTCTGAGTACATAAACTTGTCCATAAAGTGCATCAATGATTATCAAAAAGTAAATGACAAAACAAACATAACATGTGTATATATAAACTAATAAACAAATAAAACAGATGTTTTCAAACAATTTGTTCTTGGTTTTTTTTCTTGCGCTTGTTTTCATGTTTTCATGATTTCACGTGCTTCATAATGTGCATGAAGTTCTTAGAATATTTCCATCTTACTGGTATTCACATCTCCCAATGCATTTCAGTAAAATACCTTCATCAGCGTAGTACTGGAAATAATAAAAATGCATCTTGTAACAACTCAAGTACCTTTAGCTTTCACAGGTAATACATAGTTCTGAGGTGAATGGGATAGAACCTCTCGATCCCACCGATCAAGTGCTATAATTGTTTCTCGTGCTCACTGAACAACCATCAACATGCTGAGTGTGCAATTATACTGTGGTGCAGGTATTACATGATATTAGCGTGTGAAGAATAGTGGTCCATTCAACCCACCTGTGCTCTACCAAACAAAACTCTGTGCATATCAGCGCTCACCTGTGACACCAATGCTATGACTACCAGGAATATTATGCCTCCTAAAAAACATAAAGACGCAGTATCTATACCAAGATTATCAAGGAGAATAATTCCTGTCCTGTTCCAAACCCCCAAATGGAGACCTACTTGAAATGTGCCTCGAGCACTCCTCTCATCGGCAAAACGCCTGTGTCATCAATCCCGCTGTATTCAGCCGCTTAAACAATGGAGTCAATGCAAACAAGAAACATAGGGGCATATTACCAACAACTAGCGATAATTATCGCTATGTTGATTTAGCGGCGGTATTTTTATCGCCGAGCTGCGGCGATTTTTATCGCTTAGGAACCTTGCTATTATCAAGGTATATCTCCTAAGCGATAAAAATCGGCTGAAATGCATGAATATCACTGAAAAGTCAGCGATGTTCATGCATTACCGAGCTAATGCTCTTAGCCATGTTATCCCCCTACCATTGGATAACATGGCTAAGAACTGCTCACGGGCAGGTGTTAGCTTTTGCAGATATTCGCGCTTAGCGCGAATATCTCCAAAAGTTGGTAATAGGAGATAGCGATGTTAGCGACTGTTTCCAAAAAAGCGGAGATAAACCCCCTTGATAATATGCCCCATAATGAGGTATGATTCTTATCCTACATGTGAACTGCCCATGTAATGACTCTCAGACTCTACCGTTATGCGCCCTAGCTCGAACCTCATCCGTGGTAGTCACAGCGATCAAACAACTTTCATTACTCTGATTGCAACTTCCACATCAGGTGCGTCTCTGCCTTGGCGTCAACCGTGTGTGCCTTTTCAAGCAAACACTTCTTTCCTCTTAATCTCCTTCAATAAGTGGAAATAGAAAGAAGACTCCAGAAGGAGGCTTCACGCTAGTCTTGCTGCTTCAGTCTTATTCAAAACTAACCTCTCCATTCAATCGGATGTGTGTGCTTTTCAATCGATGAACTTTATTAAAACTTAAGCAAAATCAGTACCCAGTTTAACCTCACAAGTTACTTTAAAAAACGCCCGACTGAACCAGCTTAATTAAGTTGTTTTTCACAACGAGGACAAGTAAAGCACAAAAGTACATGTCTCACCTTTTAAATATACTGCATTCTTCCTTTGGGGCATCCTAGGGCCACCCTTAAGGATGACGTGTTTGGTGAGCTTGCCAGATCGAAATGGCAGTTTAAAACTGCACACAGGCTCTTCATTAGCAGGCCTGAGATATGTTTTAAAGGCTACTCATGTTGGTGGCTCAATCAGTGCTGCAGACCCACTAGTAGCATTTGGTTTACAGGCATTTGGCACCTGTAGTGCACTGTACTAGGGTCTTATCAGTAAATCCAATATGCCAATCATGGAGAAACCAAATGGCATTACATTTTAGATACGGAGTACATGCACTTTACCACTGGTCGGCAGTGAGAAAGTGCTCAGAGTCCGAAAGCAAGCAAAAACGAAGTTCAGTACACAGTCAAAAACAGGAGGTCAAAAGTAAAATGTCAGGGGAAGCCACAACAATAGATTCCAGGTCTCACAACAACGCAAAAAAAATCCCAAACAAGCAGACATCAAAACGAAAAAAATCTGATATAGGGAATAGCAGTGAAGCATGGGTCAGATACAGGGACCAGGTTCATTCCGACAGAAAGTTTACTTCCTTACTTCATTGTTTTTCTGGGGAAAGTTCTCATTAATGAGGTTAACAGATGGGCGGGTGGCAGCTGGACCTCAAGAGTGACGGTGCCGACATTAAGTGTAGGACCGCTGTCGCACACAGTAACAATTATCTGAATCACCTGGAAGTTTGAGGCTCTTGACATCGCAGACGGGAAACCCCTGAATGGCAAAAGTTGCTGTCCAGGAAGGCGTTGGCATTGTTGAGGTGCTCATTGGCATCGGTCCTGGTTAAGTCCTCTTTGTTCAGACTCTAAAATGTTTTTGGAATTCAGGATCCTTTCGGCTGGGCAAATCTGCAAGTTGAGTTCGACCTGCAGTTCAATGTCAAGGACTGTGGCTTGGCAGTAGTCCAGTGGTAGCCTGTGGTTCTTTCTGCAGAAATTCCAGAAAAGTGCATTGAATTGTGGAAGGGAAAGAGAACCCTCTAATACCAGCCAAAGGTTCAGGACCTTTTTGGCGCCACTTGGGTGTTAGGGCTACATTTCCCAAAAGCCACCAGCAGTGTCCAGGATGAAACTAGGTGGAAATGGTCTGCTTGGCTCACCAGAGACCTGGCCATTGGTATAGCATTTGTGTTCCTGGAGCTGAACAGGAGACTGGCAGCCTAGCCCTTGGAGTCTGCTCTTCTGCGCTGGGTACATATGTGAGCAGGCCCAAATCTTGTGGTTTCTCTCCACAGGTTCAACAGCAGGTGCAGTTCTTTTCTGTCTTTCACAGGACCAGAGACTTTCTGAAGATGGTACTTAGGGTACAGTTGATATGCTTAATGCCAGCCTGTTGGAGGGGAAATATCCTAGCCACTCCATAACTAATGGTGTAAAGGTTCCTAGGGATGTTGCTATCTACTTTTAAAGCATTACTTGTGTGCTTTACTGTAAACTATACCACAGTACCTTTTGCTACCCAAAACTAATCTGGCAGAACTTTCCTCCCTTGTGCAGAGATCTTGGCACATCCCTGAGGTGTGTCCTAGGGACAATGAGAAACTCCCCCACAAACCAGTTCTGGAACATGTCCCCCCCCATCCAATTGAGATTGATGCCACTCTGGCATTAATGACGGGGCATTAATGATGAGGACAAATATGTTGACTTGACCTTTTAAACATTATCAATTTATCTAGAAAGACTTCGGAGACAGGTTCATGAAGCACCAAACATGAGTCTATTCTTGTTACTTATTTTGCCCCTCTGCAAACTTTGCATATCATCCCTTTATCATCAAAGTTGCATTTTATTAGCAGGTTGCCCTCTAATTATTAACAAATTAGGGCCTCATTCATAAGGAATTGGAGTAGGGCAGCGTCACAAGTCTTCTTGATGCACTGCCTTATTCCAATGTGAAAGGACAGGAATGCACCATATTTATGAAATATAGTGCATTCCTGTCCTTTCCCCCTGCGCCGGTGCACAATGTGCTGCCTAGCGCCAATGCAGTCACCCCTGCATCATGGTGCAAGGGTGCCTCTATTTCAGGCAGGATTGTTTTTGTGCAGGGAGTGGAACTTCCGGCACAAAACCAATCGAAAAAGGCGTTTCCCTCCTTCTATATGTGCTGCGGAATGCAGCACACATGGAAAGAGGGAAAAACAAGGGGAAATAAACATATTTTTCCTCGTTATGCCTGCTCTGGGGAGGCGTAAGGTTTTGGCGCTGCCCCAGGTTTACATAATTAAGTAAATCTGGGGTAGTGTCAAAATTCATGGATGATGCCTGTGAAAAGGCAATGCAACGTCCATGGGACGCCTCCTTGATGCGGAGTAAGGCAAGGCAGTGACTGACTTGTGCTGCTTTGTCTTACTCCGTAACTATCAGGTAACAAAAAGCCATACAGAGTGGCTTTGCGTTGCCTCATATGTATGATTGCGAGGCTTGCGCTGCCGGAGCGTCAAAAAAAGTGATGCTCCGGGGTCGCAAGCATTCCATAATTAAGCTCCTTAGTTGCTAAGATGCCAGGCAATGGAAGAGATAAACAACCAAAACAGCTTTTTAGCCACTGGAATCCCTGTAGAAAATATAATGATGCATGCCTTTCAAAAACCCTACCTCTATGTCCTACCTCCCCCCATTAATGTATCACTGGAAAACCATTACATTTGTTTTGTTTCTGTTTCATTGTTGATAGTTCTGTGTATAATACTTTTCAAGAAGGGCCAAAACATATGTAGTCTTCAGCGATTGTCTGATCAGACTTTGTTGTTCCCCACTCAATTTAGAGGTCTATATTTTTCCTGCTCAGTTATGCCTGAGAATAAATATTTGTTTGGCTAAAATACTTTAGTTCTTCACCCCTTATCCACACAATATTTGACTTAGATTTGATTTAGGCATCCTAACTAGTTCCTTTGTCATCATATAAGGCAATAATTAACGAAACAAGGCTGGATACCCTTTGGAGTACATACATCTTTATAAGTACAAGCTGTTTCACCATGTGAAAAACAGTTGAGAGGTCAACACTTGTGTAAGGCTGCTGTGGACTGTTGAGTCATTGTCAAATCATACCACTTAACTTTCGAAATGTCTTATCAAATCCTACCTGGTCTTTGCAATAAGATTATTTCTATTTGCCAAATTAATCCGATTTAACAATATAATGTTAAAAATGATTTCACAAGATGTTAGCCATTGTTGCAAATCTTTAAAAACTCCTTTGAAGAATTTGGCAATTCTTGCATATTGGACCAACATATTTCAGAAAAATGTGAATTTATAAAGTTGCATGATTTGATTCTAAGTTGAGGTTGAATATATTGACCCAGAAGGCCTGGCCTCACCCAACGAGTAAAGAAACCTACCCACGTTGCCAGACACCTCCTGAACCCTATTTTCACCAACTACTACATCAGAATCGACTAGCACACACCAGTCTTCTAGACAGACAACGTCCTCACCAAGTCCAGCATCCCCCTCCCTGTCAATGAACACTTATAAATGTCAGATCAGTCCATTAAAACTTGATGAGCATCACAGGACTGGAAAACCACTCTCAACACCCATTGAACCGAATACAGCAACATCATCTCTTGTGCTGACTCCTTGACCCCCCTTCAACCACAACAATACAATAGCGCCAATGGAGAATGAGCCAGGACAATACAGATAGAAGCATGCTCAAATCCACTCTGAAGTGCTACCACCAAATTGACCTGGACTACCAAATGTGCTTCTCTGGCAGACCGCATAGATGCCAGCACCAACAGAAGCAAAGATATCTTTGACATTGTGAAGAATTTCATCGCACCCGACACCACCTCCAAATCAATCACCCCCTCACAGGACCACTGCAACAATCCCTCTCAATTCCTCAGCAACAAAATCAACACTGCTTACAGCACCTTTAACTGGCAACAGGACCAGACAGACCTTGCCAAACACTTCTTGATCTTATCCAAAGAACCATTGCTAGCCACATGGCCCTTCATCACCCAAGAAGAAATACCGCCACCGTGAATAAAATCCACTCAAGGGCCCCATCAGATGTCTTCCCCCCCACAACACCTACTCCAGAGGACTGTAACCATTCATCACCATGCTCACACCCATTTTGAATACCTCCACCTATTCTGTGACCTTCCAGATGCTTTGAAACACCCACCGGTACTCCTATTGATGAAAAACCCCACTGCACACCCTACCATGCTCGCCAACTACAGTCTGATGTCTGCTGCGATTACCAATCAAGGTTTGTGAGAAAATCACTATCAAATGCTGCACCGAATACATCAATGATCACCAACTCTTTAATACAATTCAGTCTGGTTTCACACCCAACCACAGCACAGAAACTGCCCTCATCATTGCCATGTATGTCAACAGCATAACTTTGGATAGATGAGACATGGCAGCCTTCATCCTCCTAGAACTCTATGCCGCATTTGATACTGTATCCTACCCAATCCTCATCATGGCCTACATGACATTGGAATCCAAGGACACACACTCCAATGGATCTGCTCCTTCCTGACTGGAAGGACCCAGTCAGTTTGCCTGGCACCATGCACCTAACATTATATTGCTCAATCGGATGAATTTGGCAAACAGAAATTATCTTATTGCAAAGACCAGGTATGATTTTGATAATCGAGTTCGAAAGTGAAGTGGTGTGGTTTGACAATGACACAGCAGCCTTGCACAAGTGTTGACCTCTCAACTATTTTTCACATGGTAAAATAGCTTGTACTTATAAAGAGGTCTGAACTCCGGTGGGTAACTAGCAACCACATCTGCAGAGTTTTGCAAGGATCCTCCCTAAGTTCATCCCTCTTCAAAGCATACATTTACCCTCTAGCAGCGTTATCTGGTCTCACAACAGCAATGTCCTCTCCTATGCCAACAATATGCTGTTCATTCTCTTTCTCATGCACAAGACGCCCAGTACCAGGGTCACGTTCATGGCCTGCATGCCTGAAACCGCCCACTAGATGAAGCCCAACTGTCTAAAGCTGAACATGGGCAAATTCTAAATTGTAATCTTTGTGAAGAGCCCCTCACCATGGGACTCCAGTTAACCAGCAGAGCTAGGACCAACACCCATAACCACCACCTATGCAAAGAACCTTGGGGTCATCATCAACAGCAAACTTGACATGACCACCCAAGTTAACGCTGTCACTTCTTCCTACTTACCTATCTTGAATATGGAGAGGAAGATTTTCAAATGGCTCCCAATCAGGACTTGAAGAACAATCACACATGCCTTCATAACAAGCTGGCTGGACTACAGGAAAAACTTCTATGCTCCGATCAGCAAAAAACTTGAAAGAAGGCAGTTGACCATCAGGAGCTAGGAGCTTTAATCACTCCTCCACTTCCAATGTAGCACTCGTATCACACCACATTTGAGGAGCTCCACTGGCTCCCGATACTCAATGAAGAACAATTCAAACTCCTCACACACACTTTCAAGGCACTACATAACACTGCCCCACCATACCTCAACAATCCCATCTGCTTCCACAAACCTTCCTGACACCTCCGCTTCTCCGGACTCCAACTTGTGCACAGCCCACATATACGGAAAACCAGTGCCGTGGTTGAGCCTTATCCTACATCGCTCCTAAAGCATGGAATGACCCAAAGCTACACATAAGACCTTCCTCCTCATTTCTTGAATTCCACACGAAGCTGACCACTTGGCTTTTCGAGTTGTCCCACTAGATCTTAGATTTAACTAGGCTCACACCTGCTCAGCTCCAGGATAGTGCGCTTTGGAAATCTGCATAACAGAATAAACAAAATAACAACAATATTGCATTGACCTGCTGGCCTACCAGTATATCCTCAAGGAAAGTAAATATATTCACCACTATTCATCTATTTAACTAGACTTACCTTGTGGTGTGGTAATTAGGTGTAAGTAGTGAAAACCATATTTTTGTAATGTGATATAATTTAAGCGATATAGGGGGTGTACACCTTTACAACATTGTGCACCAGTTCACTGATGATCTCAAGCAGTATCGAGCAATATTGTCTCCCTCCACAATGAAAAAGCTTCCGGTCACGACAGATCAGCTATTTGATATAGTTATTTTAATAAATTGCTTTTTCCTGCGGAAGCTTATGTTCTGGCACATACATTCATCTTTGCCGCGTTTATGATATCTGGTAGGATTGTCATTGTATGTTAAAAAATTAACTGCTATACAAAAAATATGAATTCAAATATTCTATAGATCTTGTAGATTTCTTTGTTTATGCTGTGGGTGAACCATTCGAGGCTATTTTCTCGTTTGAAAGGTCTTTTCTCTTGAGGCTTTCAGCGAAAATCTCCTGAGAAAGGGGCGGTAGTGTTCTGTTTTTACCATTAATCAACGCCATTGTCCTAACATGTTGTCCTTGGGATTCAAGGATAAACGGTTTCATTTCCACACTAGATGTGAATGCAAAGAATATGCTTTTTTCTCAAGATGCCCTTTTTAAGTACACTATTGGCGGTTCACTGGAAATAAGATGTTAATGGATTGCGTCTTATACATTATTAAATACACTTATTTATGTGCAAAACTGGAAAATAAAATGTGTGTTCTGTAGCAAACCAGTGCGACATAATTATCCATCGCAAGCGTTTGGGGAAAAAAAATGTCTAATGTTAGATGGCAACTCCGTATATTAGTACGTTGACACAGAATTAATTTTCTCAGCTGCCTAAACCCATTAAATCAACCATAGGACTTTTCTTGTTCTCACTGATTATGAAGCAGCGATTTTTATATGAGGCATTAGGTGAACATCTGTGAAGATTTGCCCATATGGACATTGGCATGTGGACCAGTTTCTTGTTTAAGGATGAAAAATATGTTTAAATAAAGTTATTGTTTTTTTGCCATTTAGTTTTAGAATTTATATTCCACTGTACTCGGGGGGAGGGTGGGGATAACCTCACTGGTTTGCAATTGTTTTATTTTGGGTCAACAACGAACAATAACACAGATTACTAAATTGCCCATTTTTTCCTCATCTCTCTTCCTTAATATCACATATACTGATGCAGACAAGTCTTAATTTAATAAGTCATTGTTGAAAGGCGCCATCTTTTTGGAAAAAAAGCTCAAAGTGTTTGTTTCCAGCTAGTCAATTTTTTAGATACATTTTCCATTTCTCATGGCATAGAAGTGAAAGCATCAAGGTAAAAGGGAAAGGTTTTGAGAGTTAGATTAAATGCACAGAAGGTGATGGGGATTATTCTTGCAATAAGTCTTACCACTGACAATCGCTTGGGGTAATATTCCAAACCATTGTTCTTTTGTCAACCATGCCAGCTCATTTTGGACCCGTCATATGCAAATCAGTCTTGACCCTCATCCAATAGCACCAGACCAGCTCGTTCTGCCAGGCCTGGTCCTCCCTTAACTGGGACGCAAGCAACCAAGATGACTTAGGCTCTGATTGGGGCTTATCAGTCAGGTGTAGCTTGATTCCAGTGGCACAGTGAGCACAGGAGCCACGTCTGGGCATATCATTGCACTCGGGGCTGTACATCAAACACACAAAAGGTGATGGGAGGATTGCTTGCAATAAGTCTAACAACTGGTGATCATTTTGTGAATTTGTGAAACAGATGACAGAGAAAAGCTCTTCGAACATCACAGAGGGCAAGCTCACTAAATGTACGCAATGAAGAGTCTGCTTGACACTCGGTTCTACATTCCACCCTGCAGCACAGCAACATGGCACAATTGTGTGCTTAAGTATATTTGTGACAATTAATGTGCGACACGCACATTGGCAATAAGTGGTTGAGCACACTGAAAAGGACAATGAAGGTGTGGAACTTGTGGAATATTGCAAAAAGGTGGTGCCTACATAATGTGATGAGGTGCCCCTGTGTCCCCTATCTCGAACAAATATCTATAAGCGTTAGACTGAATGGGGTGCCCTTGAAGTGTGACGGCCCTCTGATCCGCAGGAACAATGTCTCCACTGAAATGCAAAATTGGAATGTCCAAGAAGAGTGAAGAATGCACAATACTCATGCTTTTTTTACTTGCTGGTGATCGTCATCATACTGAGCCCGACTCTTCCTCCTCACAGTCTTTACAGCAAGCGTTTGGGTCATGTTTGGGAAACAGACAACCATACGGTCTATTCAACAAGCCACATCCCCTGTCAAAGAGGCCATAAATACCTGCCAATTCACCCACACATCTGTTTTTTGCAACGTGCAAGCACTAATCCAACGGTCAACTATAGACAGACTGGCCATGGAAAAGGATGAGATTGATCCTAGGAGGATGAGCAGAAGGGAAAAACAAACTGTAATAAGGGTTATAAATGGGATTAAAAGCATTATTCCCTTGCCCCTTCCTTAGTCGCATTTCTTACAGGTAAAAATACAACCATCAGGGCAATGTCTTTGCCTGACACCTTTCCCCATTACGGGAACAGCTCATAACTTGTGCGAGTACTGGACCTAAAACACCAAACGGAAAAGTGCTATCCGACCAATGACCACAATGGGTCCACACGCAGCATTAAGATGGTGGGCGGATGGTGGGCTGGTGGCGAGACAGTCCGCCATGCATCCAACGGACTCAAGTAGCCAGTTGGACCGCCAAAGGGACTGCAATCCCTACAATAGTGGTGGTACCTTCTCAGACACCAACCTAGGGATCACAATGTCCCTTTCCGTCTGCCATTCCATGGCGGTTCACCCACCATGAAAAGGCAAGCTGAAAGTGATTTTGGGGAAGCGACCCCCTTCCCACTGGTCGTCCACTCCTGGTTCTGGGGGGTACCTATGGTGCAGGGATGTTTCAAAAGTTAATTTTTTGGACTGTGGTGTGTGCTGCAGCACGGAGCACAGGCCGTAATACAAAATATACAGATTGCGACCGCCTTGAAGGAGGCAACATCCTACTAGGAATAGTGGGACCTCCAACAGCTAGTCGGCGGCCCTGCTACGGCCAAGGTGCCGGTCAGATGAAAGTTCTTCCAGCATTGTAATCAGTAGGCTTGGGTGGTAAATTCCATTCTGCTCATGGAATTTGCAGAATTCGGGTAATTTCGCGTTCTGCGGAGAACGGGGAATTGCCGAAATTTCCATGATCCGCGGCTTCGCTGAATTTTTGCTTGTTTGCACTTTCAAAATACCTGTTTGCAAGTTATTTCCCCCTAGCACGCAAACAGCATTCGCGAACAGGAAAAAAGCATTGCGAACGGGCAGAACAAGCAATTCCGACTGTTCGCGAACTCTGCGTGCTCGAGATGAGATTTGTTACCGTTTCGCGGAGCTTTGCATAGCATGACTACGCAAATTCCGCCCACCCCGAGTAAATAGGTCCTATGTACTCACAAGAGGAAAGTTGCTTCAAATGTCAAAAAAAGCACCAGATAATAGAACACCAATTCAGCCACATGGAAGCACACTATTTCACCACATCGCCCTGATCCTGTACATCATGTAAGGGATTTACCTTACAACTTCTCACATGTTGTGTATCCCCCACTGATCTTAAGCATCAGTTAACCTCTGTGAATGAGATCGGGGCACGGAACAAAATGAAGGTCAGTATGCTCAGCAAGGCTAGGCCAGCTTTGGCCCTGGTCAACAATGGGCGCTGTGGGAGGATATGAGACTTGTAAACAACCCTAATTGTCACAGCACAGCTATATGAACCCTAGCTATATGAACCCCAGAATCTGTGGGTCACAATAAGCAAACCTCTGAAAAAATGAGTAACCTAAATACTTTACAAAGTCCATGCTGATTAATAAAGAAGCAACAAATTAAATTGTGTGAAACAAAAGGTCTAAAGCTGCGCATCTTGTTTTTTCGGTCTTGCCTTTAGAAAGCTTTAGCTCATGTCAACTTCCCCCCCACACACACATACATATTGGAACCATGCTTTAATACACTAAATTCTGCCAGTTGAAGCTCATTGAAGCTTTCCTAACAGTTGAAAAAATAACTTAATCAGTGGTATTATGTAAACCTTAGATATGTCAGATACCTCATTTAGCTTAACTACTAAATCAGCAGTTCTTAACTTTTGATTCTGAGGCCTCCCACTGAATCACAACTGGAAGCTGGGGACCCTGGCCTACGCAATTTGCACAATTTGAATCTCAAAATAATGCGCTAATACACACAGTATGATTTGTCTAATTCACATATGAAAAAATGCAAAAATAATTTTTAATGGGAAGGTTGGAGCTTTTCAAGTGTGTTGTATTTCTGTAATGAAAAGAAAAAAAATATTTAATAAAGCGCACTGTGGCCAAGCGGCTTCCTGGCGCTGGGGACTTAGACTACAAGTCACAGAGGAGGCCCATGGGATTTAACAGGAGAACGCCTGAGAGAACAAGAAGGTTTTTAAGGCTTTACGGAAATGGGAATAGATGGGGATAGAGCGTATAGACAGGGGAAGGGGCAATTCCAGAAACGGGGGGCCAAAACAGAAAATCTGGTACCGCCTGTTCTGGACTTGAGAAAGCGGGGGACATGAAGAAGAGAGAGAGTGGAGGAGCGAAGAGTGCGGGTAGGGGCGTGAGAAGAAATAAGGGAACTGATAAACAAAGGGGCAGAACGGGCCTGAGCCGGAAAACTAAGCAGCCCAATTTGAAGAGGGATCTCTGGAGGACAGGGAGCCAGTGAAGGGACTTAAGTGCCGGAGTGATGTGAAAGGTTTTAGGAAGATGAAGAATGAGACCGGCAGCCTGATTCTGGATTGCCTGTAGGCGACGTGTTTCATAGGCTGGAATGCCCACGTACAGGCCATTTCCATAATCAAGGCGGGAAGTGATAAGGGCCATAATAATAATTTTAAGGGCATCAAAAGAAAATAAACGGGAAATTTTTCGAATAAGACGAAGAAACAGAAAGCAAGAAGAAACGACAGAACTGATTTGTGCATGCATAGAAAGATCCTGACTGACCCTAATGCCCAAGGTGCGGACAGAAGCGACAGGTACAGGGGGAGGACCAAAGGTGAGGGGCCAAAAAGTGGAGGACCAGGGATTGGAGGAGCCGCCCGTCAAAACCAGCTCCGTCTTGTCCGGATTGAGTTTCAAATGATTGAAACTCATCCGCTCAGATATGAATATCAAGGTAGAGCAAAACTTAGGAAGGGAATCAGAAGAAGAAGAAAGATCAAAGACGAGCTGGAGGTCATCTGCGTAATTGTACACAGAGACCCCCATATCGAGAAGAGACGAGATAAGAGGGTGGATATAAAGATTAAAGAGAAGAGGGGAAAGGGAAGAACCTTGGGGAACCCCACAAGAAACCGGGCGAAGAGGGGCAGAAAAGCCAGAGAGGTGGACTTCTTGAGACCGTCCCTTAAGGAAGACAAGTGTAAGACAAAGCATTATGCTAAAATGGCGGTGCGGTGCGGAGTCTTCCCCGTCGCTGCACTGCCAAACCCGTGATGAGGCTGCCCGCGAGATTATGAGTATTTCTCGTGACTGGTGGGCATTTTTTTGTCATTCCCACAGCGGTAACTCAGAAAATGGGCACCGCAATGTAAACGTGGCAAACAGTTCCTGTACGACATTAACCGTAAAGTCCATGCCATGCAGGAACTGGGGTGCATGCATGCAGCAGAGCACATTTTGTGACCCCCTGTGTGCATCCACATGGCGTGAGGCTTCCTCTCTGCCATGGTTTCTTTGGCAGAGAGCAAACTTGTGATATGGTTGGTGGGACCGCGACAGTTCCACAAAGCATATTACTGTATGTATATCGTCACATGAGTGCCAGGGAACGGCAGTTCCTTGTTGGCTGAGGCGGAGCGATGGCTGTCTGACCTCACTAATTGTAATAGGGTGGTTGGGAGACCACCACAGCGTAGCCCCCATGAGTCTAGTGGTCCATGGACTGCCAGACTTCTAATTAAGCCCTTCGTCTTTTTTCTCACTTAACACTATTGTTAGTGCCCAAGGATTGGCAAAAATCAGGTTTTAATGTAGACATCCCAACTTACAGCTTTGAGCCTCAAAATTCAGTGGCACTTGACAGGTCAGATGAGCCTTTGCCACTGTGTTGCGAATGGAGCTAGGACAAAAACGGGTCTTTTATATATATATATATATATATATATATGTCCAATTTTCAAATTTTCTATATGATGATGATGATAACTTGAAAAAGTTTCAATACCTTTATTTATCATTTAGGAATTAGTATAGTGTTATCATCTTTATTTAAATTAGTCCAAATCTACAGAAATATTGAGAAAAGGATTGATTACTGACAGCATAAATGAATCTGAGTGTTCCATGAAGGAGAATTGTCAGTAAACTAGCTAAAGCAGCTTTACCTACCCAAATAGAGAACCCATGAAGAATTCCTTATAGAAAAGAGCAAGATTTTTGGATCATAGATGGAATCTAAGCCGAGATACCCTTACAGTTGCAGTAGAAACCTTTAAAACATATCCACGATAGAGGAATGATCATTGCAGTAGCATTGATCAAGAAGAGTCAAGCCAAAGGAGCTTAAAATCATCGTCAGTAATAGCTTTCAGCAACGAGGAGCAAGGAATGGGGTTTAGAATGATTAAAGAAAAGACTCTCTGAAAGTAGAGTCTAAAAAGGGGTCTCCATAAAAGGAAAGGTTTCAACCCTATCTAACTAGGAACACTCGGTCTTGTAAATCTGAGAATGTGTCAAAAACAGTGGGAATTTCATGGGAATACCCACCGCAATGCTCATGAAATGACTCCCTTGGGCACAGTACGGCAGTGCAGTGATTAGCGCTGCTTTGCTTTTCTCCATATTTGTGAAGCCATTCAAAGTCATGCAAAGTAGCTTTGTGCGGCTACAAACATGTCTGAGATGTTTGCACATGCCACATTGCGTTGTGCAAGCATGTGCAAAGCCCTCATAAATATGCCCCCTAATTTCTTTTAAAAATTGAATACTGTTGTAATTACCTTTCCTTTTTTTCTCCCTTGGTATCTTCCTCCTTCCCCTCACCAGTTAGTATGCCCAGGAGCTCAAGTTAGAATGTTGGCTATTCAGTGTTTCTGAGAGTGGATGACCAATAATAAACAGCACTCACTTATGACTCCAGTCTCTCAGCGATATTATTCCTTCAGACTTACAATAAATACATATTGAATAGAAATAAAGTTAGTGAGGCTTGGAATTTCTTTTTATCATTGGGTACATATTATTATTTATCATTTAAAATAGTATGTTTAAATAGAATAATTATTGAATACACATTAAAGTTGATTTGTTGGGGCATGGTCTTACTGGCGGCAAGATGGCTGCCCTCTGAGTGAGCTCTGCAGGCCGCACAAATAATCCGCCAAAATCCAGGAGGCTCTGAGCCCATCTAAGAATACTCCAAACAGGCCTATGCTGCTGCGGGCTCCTGGAGGAGCTGCATTGCCGAGTCTGACATGCTGATTAGGACGTGGCAGCCATAGACGTGTGGCCTGCTCTGGAGACGACTGAGCCATGCGTTTTTTCTTTGTCTCTGAGTGGGTGTGTGAGCCGTTGTATTTATGTGTGAGTGAGCATGTGGGTGGTTGTGTGGCTGTATAGGTGGATGTATACTTATGTGGGCATGTTGGTGGCTCTGTGGGTCTCTGAGAGTTGTGTGAGTGGCTGTATAGGTATGTGAGTGGGTAGGTAAGTAGTTTTGCTGTATGGGTGTGTAAGTGGTTGTGCAGGTCTGTGGGTAGATGTGCAAAAGGCATATAGGGTTTTGCGTGTGACTGTGTAGATTGGGTCTGTGAGTGCCTGTATAGGTCTGTGAGTATGTGTGTGAGTGGTTCTCAGGGACTGTGAGTGGATGTAACAGTGACTGTATGGGTATGTGAGTGATTGGATGGGTGTGTGAGTGGGTGTATGTATGTGTGACTGAGTGTGTGTGGTTATGTGGGTGTGTGAGAGAGTGTGTGAATGGGCCAGTGAGTGGGCGTATGTGTTTATTTACTTGGAGTATGGAACTGCGGATCTGCTGCAGATTCATACGGTGGCTGCGCTGAGCCCCCCGGTGGATCTGTGGATCATTACACACAAGAAATCCATCAAAATTGACAATCGCTTAACCATTAGGGGTTCCTCACGGACCCCTCCATGAGTCCCAAGGGGTTAAGATACTGCTATACTAACCCCTTATATCTTATTTATACTTTATTCCCCCAGGATTGATTCCCAAAATGGTGGCTACAACTTTTCTCTGAGGTTGTGGTCAGCCATTAATGGCATTGCTGTTGGTAGGTGGATTTGCAGATCAACCTTGAGTACGAGTCTCTAGATATACATACATCTTTTTTCTTTAATAATGCCAAAACTACTGAACAGATTTACACAAAATTATAAAAAACACTCTTTCTAGTGCATGATCTATTTTTTTGCCAAATTTGGTGTTAATCTGTTCAGCGGTTCAGGCTGCAGTTGTGTCTAAAATCCCTATGGGGAAATGCATAGGGAAAAAACATTTTGACACCCAAATTTTTTTCTTGGCTTTCACTTTATGAATCACCCAAACACTATCTAGACAGTAGCTAAAGTGAGTGCCAAACTACATTTGAAAATGTAATGAGGATTTATCAAACATCGCTAAAGTTATTAGCAAAACAAAAATCATTTTCCTATGGAAACTAGGTCCTAACTATAACTACCTACTGGTGACTGCATAGCTAGTAGCTGCCCTCCCTGAGCCAGTAATAGAGCCCAGGGCTGGCTCAGGCTGTGTCCCGGGAAGCCCACAGACATAGCGGTTTCCCTGCCCACACTGGCGTGGACAGGGAATCCTGTGTTTTCTCTTGCTTGGCAGAAGCATTTTCAAAGCTCCCCCCTAAGTGGGAGCAAACACATGAAAAATGCTTCTTCTGGCAGGTAGCGAAATTGTCATCTGTTTCCCTGCTCACAGTGAAGCTGGCAGGGAAACAGATGCACTTGTAGCTGCTCCCTGCAGGCGGAAGCAAAGCCTGCTCCTGCTGGAAATGGGGAGCTGGCTGGGGCTGCAGGAGCTCCCCAGTGCCCTCCAAACATAATACAGTGGGTGCTTAGGTAGGCACCAGGGCACCTACCCTTTGTTGGCCAGACCCTAGGGAAAGGGGTTAAAATCAGCACAGGTAGATTTACTGCGTGCCCTCTTTAATATCAATCAATCAATCAATCAAGAAATTTGTATAGCGCCTTACTCACCCGGGGGGCCTCAAGGCGCTTTGGGGGGGGGGGGGTCCGCTACTGCTCGACCACCTCTCCTGGCTTCCTGAAGGAGAGGTGGTCTTGGGTAAGACGGAGGTGGATTGGGAGGGAATTCCAGGTCTTGGCTGCCAGGTAGGAGAAGGATCTTCCTACCATGGTGGCTCTTCGGATGCATGGAACGGCGGCGAGGGCGTGGCTTGTCAATCGAAGTTGGCGGGTGGGAGTGTAGAAGGCCAGGCGGTTGTTGAGGTACCCGGGGCCTAGGTCGTGGAGGGCTTTGTGTGCGTGGGTGAGGAGGCGGAACGTGATTCTTTTGCTGACGGGGAGCCAGTGCAGGTCTTTCAGGTGTCGGGAGATGTGGCTGTGGCGGGGGATGTCCAGGATGAGTTGTGCGGAGGCGTTCTGGATGCGTTAGAGTCTTTTCTGCAGTTTGGCTGTGGTTCCGGTGTAGAGGGTGATTCCGTAGCAATCGGCTGGTGACAAGTGCCTGGGTGACCGTCTTCCTGGTTTCGGTGGGGATCCAACGGAAGGTCTTTCTGAGCATGCGTAGGATGTTGAAACATGAAGGCAAGACGGCGTTCACTTGTCTGGTCATCGACAGGGAGGAGTCCAGGATGAAGCCTAGGATGGGTGCGTGGTCCGTTGGTTTGGCTGCACTGCCTAGAGCCGGGGGCCACCAGGAGTTGTCCCAGGCAGATGGTGATGGTCCAAAGATGAGGACTTCCGTCTTGTCTGAGTTCAGTTGCAAGCTGCTGTTCTTCATCCACTCTGCTACTTCTTTCATCCCTTCGTGCAGGCTGGTTCTGGTGGTGGCGGGGTCGTTGGTGAGGGAGAGGATCAGCTGGGTGTCGTCGGCGTAGGAGATGATGTTGAGGTTGTGTTGGCGTGCGATGGCTGCGAGCGGGCTCATGTACACGTTGAAGAGGGTGGGGCTGAGTGATGATCCTTGTGGTACACCGCAGATGACTTTGGTGGCCTCTTATCTGTATGGGGGGAGGAGGACTCGCTGGGTCCTTCCGGTGAGGAACGAAATGATCCACTGCAGTGCCTTCTCTTGGATTCCGACGTTGCTGAGGCGTTGTACTAGGGTGCGGTGGAAGACAGTATCGAACGCTGCGGAGAGGTCCAGGAGGATGAGGGCCGCTGTTTCCCCGTTGTCGAGCAGGGTTCGGATGTTGTCGGTGGCTGCGATGAGGGCGGTCTCGGTGCTGTGATTGGCTCGGAAGCCAGACTGTGAGTGGTCGAGGGATCCGTTCATCTCGAGGAAGGCGGCCAGCTGTCTGCTGACGGTCTTCTCGATGACTTTGGCAGGAAACGGAAGGAGCGAGATGGGGCGGTAGTTCTTGAGGTCGGTGGGGTCTGCTGATGGTTTCTTCAGGAGGGCGCTGAGTTCGGCGTGTTTCCAGCTCTCCGGGAAGGTGGCGGTGTTGAAGGAGCAGTTGATGATGTCCCGGAGTCGAGGCGCAATGACGGAGGCGGCATTCTTGAAGACGTGGTGGATGCATGGGTCGGTTGGTGATCCGGAGTGGATGGTGTTCATCGTGCGGATGGTGTCTTCAGTGCTGGCCGGGGTCCAGTCGAGGAGGGTGGTGGTGGGGGGTGTCGGTTCTGTGGTGGGGTGCCGGTCTGTTCGCCGAAGTTGTTGTGTATGTCTGCGATCTTGCTGTGGAAGAACGTGGCGAGTGAGTCGCAGAGATCTTGTGAGGGAGTGATGTTGTTTCCGGCGCTGGGGTTGTGTGCGTTGTTGTCTAGTCGTTCCTTGAATGCTGTCTTCTTGGTGGTGTGGATCAGCTGGTGGTGTTTGCGGGTGGCGTGCTTGAGGGCGGCCATGTTGTCTGTGGTCGGGTTCTTTCGCCAGGCATTCTCAAGGGTGCGGCAGTTCTTCTTGGAGTTCTTGAGTTCCTCGTTGAACCACGGGGGCTTTCTTGCTTCCGGGCCTGCTGGGATGGGTTTTCAGGGGTGCGAGGTCGTCGGCGCAGTTGGTGATCCACTGTGCGAGGTTGAGGGCTGCTTGGGTGGGGGAAGTTGATCTGGCGGGAGGGTTCTGATTCAGTGATGTGGTGAGCTGGTCGGTGGTGATCTTGTTCCAGTTCCTGCGGGGAGCCTGTTGCGGGATGTGGTGAGTAGTGGTCTTTCTGAAGCTGAAGTGGACGCAGCTGTGGTCTGTCCAGTGGAGTCCGGTGGAATGGCTGAAGGAGATGTGCTTGCTGGAGGAGAAGATTGGGTCAAGTGTGTGTCCGGCGTAGTGGGTGGGGGTGTTTACCAGTTGCTTGAGTCCGAGGTTGGCGAGGTTGTCCAGAAGGGTGGTGGTGTTGTTGTCGTTGTTGTTCTCCAGGTGGAAGTTGAGGTCCCCTAGGAGGATGTAGTCAGCGGAGGGGAGTGTTTGTGGGCTGATGAAGTCTGCGATGTCTTCGCTGAATTGTGTGCGGGGTCCTGAGGGTCTGTAGAAATAGGATTCCTCTGAGTGTTGTCTTGGGGTCGGTGTGTATCTGGAAGTTGAGATGTTCAGCGGCTGTGTGGGTGTCTTCGAAGTTGGTCGTGATGCGGATGGTGTTCTTGTGGACGATGGCGATGCCTCCTCCAGTCTGGTTGACGCGGTCTCTCCGGGTGATCTTGTATCCGTCCGGGATGGCTATGGCGATGTCGGGTGCTGAGGAGGTATTCATCCAGGTCTTCGTGAGGAAGGTGACGTCCGGAGATGTGGTGTCGAGCAGGTTCCATAGTTCCATGGCGTGTCTGTGGACAGAGCGGGTGTTGAGCAGGATGCACTTCAGGTGGTTGCTGTTGGTGCTTGGCTTGGCAGGTGCGGGTGGGTTGCAGGTCCGGACGCAGGCGATCTTGCAGGAGTGGCAGGTGAAGGGTCCGTGGGTGCGTCCTGGGGTGGCTTGGTGGCAGCCGGGGAGGCGTCCGGTGTTGAGTGCGCTGAGGGTGGCGGCGGCGTACGTCCGTGGGTGGGATGGCATCTGCGAGGGCCAGGGGGTATGGCGCTGGGCGCGGTCCAGGCGCGGACAGGCGTAGACGGGCTTGCCTTTGGCGCGCCTTCGGCGCACCATTGGAGCGCCCGCTGCACGTGAATGCTGCGTGCATGCGCGGACTCTGCCATAAGTGGGGAGTGGAGGGGGCAGAGCGAGGGAGGAGCAGCTGGGAGGCGGGAGCGGGGTGGCGAGTGGGGAGGGGAGCGGTGATGCTGGAGGGAGCGGGGGTGGGGCCGCGGGGGAGCAGCGGCAGGGAGCGGGGTGGGGCGGCGGTGGAGGCACAGGAGCGAGCAGGGGCACAGCAGAGGACAGATACGGCACAATAAAATCAGGGGCGCAGAGGACAGGCATAACAGATACGGCACAATAATGTCAGGGGCACAGAGGACAGGCAAAACAGATACGGCACGATAATATCAGGGGCACAGAGGACAGGCAAAACAGGTACGGCACAATAATATCAGGGGCACAGAGGACGATGCTAAACAACAATTACGGCACAATACTTATCAGGGGCACAGAGGACAAACTGGCAGCAGCAGTGGTGGCGGAAACCGGGACCCTCGGGGAAGGGCCATGCGGCGGGAGGAGCGACCGGCTCTGACCAGGTCAGGTCAGGTCACAGCTACCTGCCTCGCGGACACCACCTTTTGAGTTCAGTGGGAGGGAGGAGCAGCTGGGAGGCGGGAGCAGGGTGGCGAGTGGGGAGGGGAGAGGTGATGCTGGAGGGAGCGGGGGTGGGGCCGCGGGGGAGCAGCGGCAGGGAGCGGGGTGGGTCGGCGGTGGAGGCACAGGAGCGAGCAGGGGCACAGCAGACAGGAAAAACAGATACGGCATGATAATATCAGGGGCACAGAGGACAGGCAAAACAGATACGGCACAATAATATCAGGGGCACAGAGGACGATGCTAAACAACAATTACGGCACAATACTTATCAGAGGCACAGAGGACGAACTGGCAGCGGCAGTGGCGGCAGATACCGGGACCCTCGGGTGGGCCACGTGATGGGAGGAGCGACCGGCTCTGACCAGGTCAGGTCAGGTCACTATGGTAGCAGCCAGGCCCTGGGGGATGGGGTCCCTGAGGCAAAAAATAACCCAGGGAGGGGGGCACATGCCCCTCTCCCCTTTGGAATATGGTCGGGCCCCAAGAGATGGGGTTCCTGGGCCCAAAACCGACCCAGGGAGGATGACTGTTTGCCTCCTTCTGCTGTAAATATAGTGGTGAGTCACAGGGATGATTTACCATCTTTAAAAAATGGCCCACATAGGGGGGCCATGCACTTCCCCTTAAAATAATATACCAGGCTATGGTGGATGGGGTACCCACATCACAATTGAGTAAAGGAGGACGACACACGCCCCCTCCACCACAAAATGCACCAGGCTGCAGGGAATGGATCCAGTGGGGCCAAAAGGGTTACTGCCTTGGGGCAGATTGACCACAGTTCCTAGTCTCATGGCAGGCCTTGTGTGCAACCCCCTGCCGCACAGATCCAACGGCCATGTGCAGCACAGGGTTGGGTGCATGGGGCATTGGCTGCAGGGCCTCTCCTCCACCCTGCACTACCAAGGGCCATGTAAGTTGGTGGTTGGATTAATGTATGGTAATTAAATATTACTTTACTCTAAAAAACTCCTGAAATTCACTGAAAACAACAAAGGTTACAGTGACGGTATAGTTAAGAAATAGCATTGAAAATCCTTAGAAATTTACTAAAACACCAAAGGCAAGGCATCAGGAGAGCGCAAGTTATAGTTACCGTAGTTCATAGTTACTTGAGATAACTATTTCTGCTGTATTTCTATGGTTTTGTGTGTGTAACATCTGAACCTAAGTATAACATCCCTGTAACTTCTGTTGTTTGTTAGTGAACATATATATATAAACCACAGATCCTACATAGAGAACCTCTGTCCCAAGGAGGTGGAACGGCTGCCAAGTGAGAGAACTCAGTGTACACATATTCCAAGAAACCAAGTCATCCAAAAACAAAAATGCAATGGGAGCATTTGGAGGCATATGAGATCACCACAGGCAAATATATGTTGCTGCAGATGGTTTCTTTTCATGCATAACAAAACATTTTGCACAAAAAAGTTAATTCATAACTAGTGCAGTATGAGCATGAAGCATTTTTAGAGGACCTGATTGACGAAGTGCCTTGGTCACATTATGGTATTATATTTTATGAGGTTGTGAGCATTCACAAAGCAATCTGTCAATGGTTTTGCGGAGAATTCTTCACACACATCAACGTGATTAGATGTATTTTGATATCTGCTGAGTTTGTACTTTTTTTTATTAACGGTTGGCTGACCAGGACATGCACTAATATATGCCTTGTGAATGATGCTCATGTTCACTTTTTGGGAGTAAGCAATATACTTATCTCAAAGAAAGATGATTGTCAGTAAAAATGAGAATGTGTGTAAAGCTTAATTATTTGATCATTATAGCATCAATCAATCAATCGTCATTTGTAGAGAGTGCAGCTGCCTCGCCAGAGGTTTCCTAGCACTGAAAGCATGCTTTTTTGCTTTATGAAATTTCTATTAGTGTATCAAATGCTGTATTTGAGCCTAATATTCTGCTCTTCAACATTTTGATTGTTATTCTAACAATGATTTTCACATTCTGTATGTATCATACATAACATAATAATTATGTGCTTAGGTCTTATCTATATTATTAGCTTTATTTATTCAGTTATTCATTTTAACAATGTATACAGTGAAAAGGATCACCGAAGGTTCTAGGCGCTTGAATAACATTGTGGAGAAGATCAGATTTTTATTTTATGGGACAAAGAGGCCATTAGAGTTAATCATTGTTGTTTAATAAAAGTCAAATGCATCAACTTTTATCATAAAAATGCATGTCTCTGGTAGCAAGTTATGTGTGACCTACACATAGCTTTAAAATCACAATACTCTATTGTATGTACTATCAAGTAATTCAATGGGTTTACATTACAAGCAAGGACAGGTGAAATCAGAACCCCACCCATGGTTACTCATGCTGCAACTTTCTGACAATATTCAACATTTAACAAACTGATCTTGAGAAAATATTAGTTGTTATCTTATTGTGTGGAACCTCACTCAAAAACGTTCAGTAGTCCCTCCAATGTTTTGGTTGGAAATCATTTCTTCAATGTACTAGTTAAATTAGAGAATAGGAAAGCGGAGAGAATTCTGAATAAGATCTAATTTCACCTAAAAAAAATTATGTTCTTCCATATATCGAAACACAATGTATTGTGAGAAATCACAGAACTCTGAAGATGTGTTTTCAAGGCTGCTAGTCACTAGTCAACTATATTAAAAGAGACATAAACATTTACATTTCTAAAAAATACAATCAGAATCAAAATAGTTGCCAGTGATCATTTACAGTTTTTCATGTAAGAATGCAAATCAAAGCAATTGATTCAAGCCTACTAAAAACGTAATCACCTTATCTTTCTCATTCTGTGCTTCATTAAAGAGCGCTGTTATCATCTGAGTAATTTTGGTGCTTAATCAGATTAGAAGTAATGTAGCAACCTTTTTATTATGCTATATATCTTCCTTGATCTAGAAAGATCTTAGTGTCGTGTTTCTATCTTCCTTTTTGAAGTTACAGAAAAAAAACTTTAGGTTCTACATTACTTTTTTGTATCTCTGTTTGTCGTTGCTCAATATATGATATTTTAAAAATTCTCAATCCTGCTTCATGATTTTTACATGAATGCACATTGTTTAGGCTTATTCAATGCATTAGTATTTTGGTCAGTGGGTGATACTGTGCACTAAGCATTACATTGATGAATGGATTTAGGGCTTCAAATAAGAATTGCCAGGCTATCACATATACATGCTTTCTTGATTACAGCAGTCAGACTACCACATCATTTTAGCAGACTTTATTTCTGATACAACAGATCCCAGATACTTGGTTCAAACTGATTCACACGGTGGTGGGCTATGACATGTGGATCCATCTTCACTTATGGTATTCCTGAGAAAAGGCAAAGTAGGGGACCATTCTCAGAACCCTTATTTCAAATGCCCCCATGTGCAGGGGCGTTGTCGCCCAGGCTGAGAGGATATTTTTAAAATTGTTTCAGTCTGAGAATGCTATAGTTTACATAGCAGTCTCAAACAGATAGGCCCTCAGTGGAAATTAAGTCACAGGACTTCTACTTGTTTGGGAGATTCTTCAGAGCCATTTTAGGCAGTCATCTCCACTGAAAAGGTATTTTTAATGGCAGTGTCTACCAACAGAAAATTGCCTTCCCTTAATCATACATGAGGTGGGGAAGGCAGACTTAATTCAATCATCCACTTTTTTGTCCAATTACAGTCCACCTTTAAAGGAGGCATTAGTTTCTTTTTGACACAGGTTTTGTTGGTTATGTCTTAATATTAGGACCCAATAATTAGATTACTTTTGTATTATCTGAAAGTCTTTGTTCCTGGAACTTGTAAATTGATACCAGGTTACAGATTCACTAAGACATAAGATGAGCACAGCTGTCATATATGTACTTCTTTTTACTCACTTCCAGGGTCATTTACATCTGTGAAGATGGCTCACCAGCCGGCATGGAGATGGCAAGGCTGGTGAGCCCCCGAGCAGGCGAGTGGGGACATCCCCACTCGCCTGCTCGGGGTCCCATTGCCTTGTGATCATCCTCAGGTGTGGCAGAACAGTTTGTCAAGCAAGCATAATGTTGTTTTGGGGTTTCAGAACAAACATTTTCTTTTAGAAATAAATGCCCCCAATATTATGGGAGATAACAGCCAACACGTGGGTTTCAGTTCTATTGTTTCCTATTCGGATTGCAAGACTTTTCCTGGCAGTACTGAACAAGAAAACTATGTTTGAGGGACTGCCCTAAACAGACCTTCTGATATACATTGGCTGACCGCCCTGAGGCAGGCGGGCTGTAGAACATACGTTTAAAAAAAGAGGAGCCAGAAGAGGGTCCAACAGAGGAAAGCTAATGCCAAATGAGTTGGAGACAGAAAAACGTTACTGTAGGAGACAGGAAAGACACTGGCATTCTCAGTATGATAACTTAAGAAGCGCTCTTATAAACCGGTGCTGTCAAAGTACAATTACCCACTGACAAAAGAAAAAAGTAACTGCTTTTCTAAAGAAATAGAGCTAGCAAAAAAGTCCATTATAGAGCTTTTTCAAGTAGTAACTAAATTAACCACTATATCAAGCAGCAAAGTAGCTAATTGCAGTCAAACCCTCTATGGCACACTAGCTCCCTTCTTCAGGGATAAAGTACACCAAATATATTCCAAGTTTGAGGCCTCAAACAACTCCGGCATTGTTGATATAGCCTCTCAAGCCACTTCTGTCAATACTTCCTTCAAGGAATTCCTCCTAGTCACTGCATATCAGGTAGACAAAATGATTTTAACAGGTTAGTCTGGATCTCCTTTAGATCCATGTCCTCCCTCTGTGTTAAAGCTTCTTCCGATCTAATAGGAACAAATCTCACTGCTATTTTTAACTCAATGTTTCTAACAGGAGTTTTTCCCTCTCTTATAAAAAAAACGTTCTTCTCCCTCTTATAAAGACACCCATTCTAAATACGGCTGATCCTAATAAATATCGCCCTATATCCTGTTGTTCACTCCCTGCAAAAATTGTTGAGAAAGTAATGATCACACAACTTGCCCAGTTTATTAAAACCAATTGCTGGTTGGACCCTACATAATTTGGGTTCCAACCTGAGCATAGCACAGAGACTGCCTTGATTAAAGCCACAGGAGAAATAAGGGCTATGTTTCACTCTGGTGGTACTGCAGCCCTTATTCTCCTTGTCATATTGGCAGCATTTGATACGGTGGACCATAAGCTGCTGATCAAGTAGCTAGGAGATCTCGGAATCAAGGATAAAGCCTGGGCGTTACTAACCTTGTTCCTATCAGACAGAGTGCAATCCGTTGCCCTTGAACAATTTGAATCTTCCCCCTTTTCTCTGCCTTGCGGGGTCCCACAGGGATCCTCGCTTAGCCCAACATTATTTAATGTAAATGTGACAGAGTTGGCACTCTGATCAAAATCTTTGGCTTCTCTCTTACCTCCTATGTTAACGACACACACATGGTTGTGCCAGCTTTTAACAATGAGGTGAACATTTGCATCTGCTTCCATGACTGTATACGTGCTATCAGTTCATGGATGATCAAGCACTGTTTGATGCTGAATTCAGAAAAAGCTGAGGTGGTGCAGTTTGGAATCCTCTCCAGAGGAATTAGGCCACCTACCATAGTGATTAGGGTCAAGAACCTAGGTTTTCAAACTGACAACTAGCTGAATTTTGGAAATCAAATTACTGCCACTGTCTCCTCTTTGTTTTTTCATGCTTAGAATGATCAAGAAAATTCTTCCTTTTCTCCAAGCCAATGCTAAAAATGAATAAATGAATGAATGAATGAATGAATACTTTATTGTTTGGTTACTCAAAACCATTACATTAAAACCAAGATACAAAATTACAAAAGTTAAAATCGGGGGAGTATCAGCAAGCAAGTCTGTGTGAAGGTCCCTGGGCGCTGCTGGATGCGGTGAGAAAGATCATGATAAGACAGTCCGACGTGCATCTGCAAAGTCTCTATTCGTATGAGCCCTGAATGGCCATCAACTTGGACCGTGTCTGTTGAGTGTACTTTCCAAAAGAGGCCATCTGTTTTACCGTAGTTAATGTATATAATTGATGAATTGCCTCCTTTACGGTGCGTGACCCCACTTCTCTTAGGATGGGCCTAAGATAAGGGCAACGAGCTGTGCGCAGTGCCGGGCAGCAGAATAGAAGGTGGGCCAATGACTCTCGTTTGTACCTGCAGAGCCTGCATTCCTGGGCCCCTAATCCAGCCTGTTTGAAGGCATATAGTTCTCTTAGGGGCAAGGGGTGTAGTCTGTAGGCTAAAATCTTGTGAAGAGCTGCGCGACCAACGGCCTGTTTGAGATGGTGTTTGGGATTGTACACGATATGCGGCAAACATAGGGACTCATGAAAATCTCTTTTTGCCAGTGACTCCAGATCCAATTCCTGCGAGCGCACGCGTACTTTTTTTTTCTAATTGCGCTTTTAATGGCGGTGTAATTGACGTGTTTGGGGTTCCAGGACTCAATGGCTAGATTGAGAAGGCCCTTTGCCACATTGAGGGTGGCCGACCAAGGATTCCCAGGTTCCATGAAGATGTATTTCAAAACTGCCTTAAGACTGTTCTCGGGTGCCGCTGTTGTAAGGAAGTAGTATTTACTTAGGCAGGCCATCTCTTCCAGATTTTGCTGGTTGAGCGTGAACTCCAAGCGGACAAGGGTGTTTCTGTTGCACCTTGGTAAGTGGAACAGTCTCTTATAAGCTCGGCACTGGATTTTTTCTAAGGCTTTGTTGAATTTACCCGGGAACACTTGTTGAGCGTAATTGAGGGCCGGCATTAACTTAGCCTTGAGTACTCTTTGGATGGCCGTTGTAGATGGGCTATACAGAGAGGCTTGTAATTTGCAGAGGGCATAGGTGATGGTTTTACCTTTGCCTTGGATTTTCTTTAAGTGGGCACTTGAAAGCCCCAACTCTTGACAGCAAATGCCCAAGTAGGTGTATCGTTGTGTTGCTTCCAGGGAGAGATGGCAAGCCTCCATTTTACAGATTTATTCTTTGGATAATGACCGAAGATGATTACTTTTGACTTGGAGGCGTTTGCTACCAGCCTATTTTTGTTGTTGTATACTGCGAGTGCCGTCAGCGCCTTTTGTAGCCCAATTTTAGTATGGTCCAGGAGTACCAAGTTGTCTGCATATTGCATGAATTGGATTTTGGTACCTCCGATCTTTGGAGTTGCTAAGGCTGCCCCAGTCAAGGCTCTAGCCGTATCCGCTGTATATAGGTTGAACAACAGAGGGGCCAAAACGCACCCTTGTTTTAGTCCTCGGTCTGTGTCAATCTTTGCGGATGCAGAGTCCCTCGAGAGTTTGATTCTCACCCACGTTTTTGGGTACAAAGACTGGATCGCTCTTAGCAGGGATGGGTTGATGTTCCATTGAGCTGGTTTTCTCCACAAAATAGTGCGATCTAACTTGTCGAACGCTGCCGAATAGTCAATAAAGCAAGCGAATAGGGGGAGACTTTTGCGCGACCGCGCTTGGTAAGCCAGAAAGGAAAGTGCAGTAATGTTATCTACTGTGGCGGATCCAGGTCTAAATCCGGTTTGGCAGAACGGGAGAAGGCTTTCTTCGCTCGTTCAATCTGCAAGATCCCTCAGAATGGCACTAGCGTAGGCTTTTGCCTCGATGTCCAGGAGGGCGATCATACGGTAGTTTGATGGATCTGTTTTGGGGCCTTTCTTGTGGATTGGATGTAAGAGTGAGCCTCTCCATGAATCTGGCACGTCTCCCAGAAGCCAGCATTCGGCGTACAGGTAGGTCAGGTTTTCGGACCAAAATTCAACGTTCGCTTTAAATAGGTGACCTGGGAGCCCATTAGGGCCCGGAGCGTCGTTTTGTCTGATGTTTTTTAGGATTTTAGCCACTAGCAGTTTTCTCGGCGGAGCCATTTTTTTGGTAATGGAGTCTAGCTCGTCGCCTGCTATTGGTGCATCATTTTGCTGATTGTCCGGTCCATCTTCGGATAAAGTGCTTTTACATGGGCAACCCAGATGGATGCCTCAAAGGAATTTTCTCTGTGGTTTATACCTATTCTGAGTTGCTTAGGTAACTCCAAAACTCTTGTGATTTCCCGGGGATCAGCAGGTCAAAAATGTTCAGCCATTGTGCTTCGCAGTGATCTCGTTTTGCTGCCCACACCTTCTTAGAGTGGCTTTTTGTGGCTTCTTGTAATTGTTTTTTATTTAGACTTGTGCCAAGTTTACGGAATGCTTTTCGTTTCTTGTTCAGTTGTTTAGCACTTGTTTTAATTGTTTCATTATACCCGTATGCAGTTGGAGGGTGCCATTGAGTTGTTCTATCTGAATCCCCACGAAGTGTCGCCGCCAGGGTCCCGGTGATACCGTTCCATGTTGCAATTGCGCCCTTCTTCTGTTCGCTCGGTGGCCAACCTATCCATGAGTTTACCCAGTTATTGAATGTGGTGGTTGCAGTCTGCCCCCATTTGATTATTCTGGGCAGCTTTATCAATTCTTGGCCATCAGTTGATCCCAAGCATTCTAGCCTGTGGCGAGTGTTCACTGTTAAGTTTAGCGTGATGGTTAGGGTGGCATGGTCGCTGTCGCTGCGCGGGTGGACTGAGAAATTTGACTTTAGGGCTTGCAATTTGTCGCTTAAGATGATATAGTCAATCGTCGTTTGGTTGTTATACGTAGGACCAACGATGGATCCCGGGCTATTCTTTAGATGAACTGAGTGCACTGTCGCCAGTTTGTAAGATTTTAATAGGTCGTTCAGTGCAATGGTGGCCCCGGACTGATGACTTTGTCTGGTTAGCGCCCCTATGTTGTGGATATTAAAGTCTCCAAGGATAATGCATTCTTGTGACGGAAATTGGAGCAATAAAGACTCTAAATGGTTTGTTAGCATGGATGAGTTGGCTATGGGTCCGTGCGGATTATGATAGATATTAATTAGTAGAATTGAAAAGTTCCGTTTATCGAGTGGCGGCCTTTCAGAATGCCTGCCTGAAGGGTGTCTGGAAGATTGTTTATTTCCGTAAATTCCAGTTTCAGCGAATGCTTTATATAGACGCATGTCCCCCCTGATGGTCTTCCAAAGATATTAATCTTTTTTGCTGGCTTACCATATTCTGCATATCCTCTTAATGAAAGGGGATGAGTCAGCCAGGTTTCTTGTATGCAGATTAAGTCAGCCGCATCCATAAATTTCACCGCGGATTCGTTTTGGAACAGCTTTTTAAGTCCTGCCACATTCCAGGTCATGATTTTTAAGCTATTCGAGGTCAAGTTTTTGTTTAAGAACTTTGGTTGCTCGTTAATCACATGGTGATAAAATTGATCTGTGTCTTCAGGGCAATACCTGTTAGGAGCTGGGGTTTAATGCTAACGGCAACCAAGACCAGTCTTTGCTCGCGCGCCCCTTTGTTACGCATAAACGTATACCTTGACTCAAGTAAGTTGTTATCTTGATTGGGGTTCCATTAATTAGACCTGTGTTTATGCTGCCTTTGGACCCCTGAAGGATGCACCCCACTTTTGACACGTGAGTAGAGGAGGTATTCAGGGATGGATGCCCTCCAGCTAACTGTTCCAGGTTTTCCGACTGAGGTTGCGGAGGGTGATTTTTTAAGAACATAGGGTATTTTTGCACGGGCTTGGACTTTATTTTTATACTCCAGCGTTCCAGTAGTGTATGGTGATTTTTCAATGCCTCGGCCATGTCCGATTGATAAAAGTTAACTCTGTGGTTTCGTTTTTCTCCTCCGAATCTGGCGGCAGGAAAGAAATGGACTCAATATCTGTAATTTTTGTCCCATCCAGCCCTCGGATGTTTGCGCAGAGTGTTAGGAGGTTACTACGATTGAGGATTTCCCACTTCCCCTGCGAAACATAGTCGGGATACAGCATTATTTTCCTGTCCTGAGATTGTGTATAGTTTGATTGATTGGCAGGGTCTGCGTCCTTCCACATTTTTGCCTGGCCGCCAGTTAATAGTGGCTGCGCCGTGACAGGTTGAAGGGCATTTGCCTGCTTTGTTGTCCATATTGTCTGCTGGAAGGCCGCCGTGGGCGGTAAACTGGGCGGGCTGGTGTTATATGGCCTATTTTCGGCATACTTAGGTTTGGTTGCGACAGTTGGCGCCTGGATCACCCGGCGCGTCAAGGTCGTTGATTGAGCGGGGGCTGAGAGTTTATTGAGCACAAATCATAATCATTTAAAAAGGCTTGGTTCGCTTCAACCTTACTTTGTCCTTGCGAGTTGTTTGCCTGATTTTGTGTTTACAATGCAGGAGATGGCTGAGGAGCTGCGTGGGAAATCAGCATCGGCCGATCTGTTACTACATTGACTTGGCTCAGTTATTTCTTCCATTTTGGTATTTACTCCCAGTTGGGACGTATGCTGACTCTCGATAGTACCAGACATCTGATTATCAGGCCGTAGCCATTGCCGGATAGATTTGAAAGCGTAAGATTTATTTTTGTTCTCCTTATTGAGTTTCTTTAATTTTTTCTTATTTTTCCTAGATAGATTTTGGAGTTCCGGACTAGTTGGTTTAATAATATGCTGAGAGTCTTGATTTTTAGCCTGGTTTTGGGTAGCGTTGGTTCTGCTCACATTATTTGTTACTGGAAGCGCCCCACAGGCGATCTTTTCTCCTTTATACATTTCTGTACTTCTACTTAGCAAGTTTGATGGACCTTGTGTATTTGAGGAAACATGGGTGGGATCCTGTGCGGTTGAGATCTGGTTCTTGCTTACTTCTTTCTTAAGGTCCTCTATTAGTGTGTTCATAATGTCTGGAATTTTTTCTAAGCTGTGCAAGATTGGACTACAGCTGCATGACTCTTGTTTGTAATGTGTACTGTCCTGTGCTCTACGGATCAGGGAATTCAAATGATCCAGTTTGGAGTCAATCCCAGTGATCAGGTTTGCAACAGTTTGTAATATATTAATCTGGGCATCAAGCTTGTCTGCGTGCATTATTGCTGCGCCTGTCATTGAGATGAGAGCCTCACTGATCAATGTAAGATTATTTGTGATCGGCGGGGGCTTCTCTGCCCTATCCGTGCGGCCACTCCCTGACGTTGCTTGCTGGGCCGTATTATCTCGTTCCGGGGTGCTCCATCTCGATAGATTCAGTGACTGGTTTTGAAGGGCGACCAATAATTATGGGGTTCCTCCTTCAATTGCTACCTGAGTACTATTGGGCGCGTCGGGCGTGTGAGCGCCATTTACCGGGGCTCTTCTTTCATTGTCAGAAAGTGTGCAGTTTGGTGCGTCAAGCGTAAATGCTCCAGTTGAAGTCATGCTCAGCTGAGGGTCTTCCAGTTGTTGGTGGATCGGGGCTATAGTTCTAATCTGAGCGGGCCTTGGTGCAGCCCTGTCTAATGACTGGTTTAGGGGGTCTTCCACCCTTGAGTGTGGTTATTATTGGCGAAAGAGGTATATCTGGGTCCCGGGTGGCTATAGGGCTAGGGATCTGCCCATCCTCCGGAGCTTTATTAGTTAGTGAGTGATTGGAAGGCCTGGATGGTTCGGCTAAGCTAGTTACTTGGGGACACAGAAAGCTTCTTATGTTTCTGTTTCCTGCGGTCCCATTAGTAGATTCTTTAGCGCCGGGCCAAGACATATGGGGAGTTGACTTAGGCGGGCTATGGATCTTCCCCGATGGAGCTGCAGGGGTCGGGGCTGGGAACGATGTCAGTGCTGGAAGCGCGGTGGGTGGTCCCGGGGACATCGGCGTTGCTCCAGTGACTCCTGATGATCCTAAAAATTCCCCTTCCCAGTGCCCCGGCCCTAGCCCTGGGTACGAACCCCCTGCTCCAGGGGGATAGAAAATCTTCGCCTTTCGTCTCCTCGCTGTTCTATGGGGGCAAGGCTTTTCCTGTTGTTGTATCAAGGTCGAGTTTCTGGTCCTCATTATTTGCCCTGTTTAGTTGTCTTTCCCATTTCAACCACTTCGGTGATGGGGCAGCCGGGCACAGCGTGTTCTTAATGTAGCAGGTAAGGTAGACAGGTGAGGTTATCCCTGCCCCTGCCCCTGCCCTTGCCGCGCGCTGCTACTGTTCCTGCTGCAATGAAGCTCCTGATCAATCCTGCATTAATAGCGCGCAGGACCGCTGCCTCTGACCCAAGGCTGCCCAGGGTATTGGATTGAGACTCCAGCCTTTTCTGCGTGTGCTCCCCCCCAGTCCCGGCCAATACCAAGCTCCACGCCTTGCCGCTAACTCACCGGCTCTCAAGTACACCTGTCTCCTGGGTCCTGGCTCCTGATTCGCATGGGATTTCTCGGTCCATCAGCGGAGGAGGAGCTGGTGGGGGGCTGAGTGCGACGACGTGAGGCCACAGCGGTGTTGTTATCGCAGCGCTTACCTCAGCGCTCACACTCGCCTGCAGCTGCTGCTCATCTCGCGTGTTGCCAGTCGGCTTATGCTGCTGCAAAAACAGGTTAAACTACTTCAATAAAGCTGCTTCAACAAACTGGTAGGACTGGAGGAGGGGGCTAGGTGCAATACTCGCGGTGCTCCTGTTTCCTGGCTCCTGGGTCCTGGCTTCCCTGGGCTTTCTCGATCTGTCAGCGGTGGAGCTTGTGGGGGGGCAAAGCCACAGCGGTGTTGTTGTTATAGCGCTAAATCAGCGCTCACACCCGCCTGTGGCTGCTGTGCTGTCTTGTGGCTGCTGTGCCTCACGCTCTTGACCAGGCGACTTCACCACCGCCACTGAGAAAAACGGTTCCAACTGCCCCTGTCGACACGGACAGCAGGACAGCAGGGCCCTCTGCCAAGCCAGCAAACGGCAGGTAGGTCCCAAATTGCGGGTTGCGGAGAGGGAGCTTGGTGTTCCGCCAGTGTGCTCCCAACCCCCGGTGGCAGGCGGCAGGCAGCAGCGTCCGCGTCCGCTTTCCATCAGTGGTGGATATTCGGTGGATATTCGCACTCAAGGAGGCTTTATCTTACTCACTTGATGGAGTCAAAAGTTCTGTGAGGCTAAAGACGCCTCCGAGGTGCCGAGATGCCGGTAATGCCTGTAATGCTGTGCTGATTGTGCTGGTTTGTTGCCTCGTGGTGTTTAAATCGACAGATGGAGACGGGTGGAAAGCTGACGACCAGCCGGCAGCCTGCTTTCCTTTTCCTTTCTCGCTATGATGGTTATACTGCTTTCCTCTGTGGCAGCTGCGGCGGCAGCAGCAGCAGCACCGCACTCGCCTTGAGGCAATGGCTTTCTGGCGTTCTGTCGATTCTGCTCTCTAGCTCCCTCTAGTGTACACAGTGCCCAGTGAATTCAATGCTAAAAAGACTGTTATCACAGCCTTAGTTCTCTCAAAGTTAGACTATTGCAATGGATTCTATGTGACCATGCAGGAACAACATCTAAATAGATTACAGATGGCACAGAATGCAGCAACAGGACTACTATTAGGGATTCCCAATTTTTTTCTGTCTCTAATGAAATCTATAAATTACATTGGCTTCCTGTTAGACACTGTATCAAATTTAAGTTCTTCTGCATCACCTACAAGGCCTTGCATAATACTCGTTCAGAATTTCTAAGGCATGTCTTTAATTGGTACCACCCCAACAGACTCCTGTGCTCCTCTGAAGGACAAAAAATTGTTGTCCCCAAACACCGTAAAAGGAATTTGGGATGCAGAAGTTTAATTACGGGGGTGACCAAGCTCTGGAACAGTCTTCCTTCTCATATCTGCTCTGCCCTCCCTGATATCCTTTAGGAAGGAGCTCAAAATGTGGCTGTTTAATAATCAAGATTTTCTCTCCAGTCATATTCGAGTTTTGTAAGCACCAAGACACCTCAGGATATATGAATGTGTTACAAATTTTGTTAGATCAAAAAAAGGGGGGGAGGTAGAGGGATATGCTGGGTCCACCATCCTGTTCTAGTTATAGACATACAAAATCTGAAATCTTGCATAGAGAACCTAGCAGTAGAAATTGATTTTTGCTCAGTGTGACGCAGAAAATCTTGCAAAAAAAGGAAAAATGTCCGTTCTTGATTCCCCTCACTCACCGAGGTTTCCCCACAGTGACATGCTTCATCATAGGGGCCATACCAACCCTCTACAGGTTGAGGCATGCTACGACTTGCGAAATACTTAGGAGCACTGTTGTGAGGAACTATGTGTGGTGCAGTGGTGTATGTGGAGTGGGGTGAGTTAAAAATATCTAACTAATGGGCGAAATAACTTTATTCTTGCTCCCAGTTGATATGTTAAAAAATGGGGTGGGCTCTAGGATGCCTGGATTCAATGAGTCAGGGGTCCCTAGTAGAGGTCAATATGTTTCGAGCTTCCCCAATGTTCTTCTTCAGGAGGACACAGGGACCAGCCCTGTGTGTACCACTCCAGAGTGCAGTGAAAAAGTGATTCACAACTGCTATCTAATAAGCATAAGTTAAACAATACAATATAGAAATTTGACCAATAACCCAGACGTGGTTATTAAAATGGCAGACAAGGGTGGAAACAATGTTGTAATGAATAAATGTGACTATAATCAGGAAGTACTATATCAACTTAATGATGACAGATACTATGATAGAGTGACAACTAATCCCCTACAGTCAGTTATGAACAAGATTAATTGTAAACTTAAGGAATGGTATGAGAACTCCTTATTAGATCGTGATGAATTTCTTTACCTTCAGGTTGAGTTTCCCTGTTCTCCATGTTTATACTGTTTACCAAAGATACATAAGAATAAACAAAAACCGCCAGGGAGACCGATTATTTCGGGCATTGGGGGCCCGACTGAGAAAATTTCACAGTTCATTGATATCTATCTGAGACCGCATGTACAGAATCTGCCCTCTCACATAGAGGATACTAAACACATTTTGAACTTGATGAATGACATAACATGGGAACCAGGAATGATACTTGCTACATTGGATGTAGTATCATTATATACTAATATTGACCATAATTTGGGATTAACTGCGTTGGAGTGTTTTTTGAACAAAAGACCGGCAGAGCTTTACAGGCACACTAAAATGATATTGGATATGACGAGAATGGTATTAGAAAATAACATCTTCCTATTTGATGATAAATTGTACAGACAAAAGCTTGGTACTGCGATGGGTTCCAGATTCGCTCCGTCTTTTGCTAACCTCTTTATGGGGTGGTTCGAGGCGGAGTAGATCTGAGGCCCTAAAGGCAGTAAAGGGATCGATCACATCTATTACTGGGGACGCTTTATAGATGACTGTCTCCTCATATGGAGAGGGACAGTGGATGAGATAAAAGCATTCTTTGAATATCTCAATACAAATGCTGTGAATATAAAATTTACCACAGAATACAACTTTAAACATCTTTTCTTTTTGGATGTTGAATTATTTGTGGAGGGGGGCAGATTGTGTAGCAGAATGTTTCGTAAGGATACCAGCTGTAATGCATTACTACACGCTAGTAGTTGTCACCCTAAAAGTCAGATCAATGCTATCCCCTACTGGGGAAATGTTAAGAGCACGAAGAAATTGCTCTGAACAAAGGGACTTTGAGAATAACCTTGAGGATATGACAAGGAGATTTAGAGTAAATGGGTACCATGAAAGGGTCATTTGTGAGGCTAAGACAAGAGAAATTAGACTGAAGAGGGAGGAAACCTTTAAAACTAAAACCAGATCTCCTTGAACAAAAGATAAGCAAGAAATTGTTAGGTTGGTTACTAACTATGGTGAAGGCAATCATAAATTATATGGATTACTTCATAAATACTGGCACCTTTTGAGAAGTGATGGGGATATTTCACAATACTTGAATGACAAACCCAGTGTTACTTTTAGGAAAGGGGTTACTTTATCCAATATTGTAAGTCCCAGCTATCAGAAAGGAGTTAAGAATATCAATTGGCTTAGCAACAAATTGAGAGGCTTTTACTGCTGCGGCAAATGTAGCTCCTGCAGATGGGCTGTGAGGAAAATGGATGAATACAGCTACAGCAACTCAAGTCATTATAAGATAGACACATTTATTAACTGTGACACGACTTTCGTTGTATACGTAATTGTATGCACATGTACTCGAATTTATGTAGGGAGCACCATCTGTAGATTAAAAGATCGGATGGTAGATCATTTCCGAGTGCTTAAGAATGGAGACACCAGGTACCCAATTGCGGCACATTTGATATAAAACTGCAATGAGCAACACGCCCACAAATTCAGCTTCCATGGCATAGATCATGTTAAATCGGAAAGGAGAGGTGGAAACAGGATATTACAATTGAGACGTAAAGAAGCTTTATGGATAATGAAATTGAGGGCCGTGGAAATGGGATTAAACCTGGATTCAGAATTAAAATATTTTCTGGGACAATAAAATATTGGATGTAGCTAAGAACATAAACAAGAGATATGTGTAAATACATTGTTTGGTAATACGTTTGCTGATGTCTTTATCTTTTGTATGATTATACTTGTGGGAATATGTAATGTGTATCTTACCATATAAAATATGTGTACTGGCTATATTGTTAAATATTGTTGAAGAATTACCAACTAGACATATTTGACATTTATTTTGTGGCAATAGATTATATTTAATGCCCCAAACTCTTCAGTCTAGAAGACAAATGTATATTTAACTAGAAAGCATTATAATGATCAAGATGATTTTCTAGAAAACGAACTGTGTATTTTTCCTATACCTCGAACTTTCACCACTTGATCTTTCTCCTACACTGATATTAACACTTTCTTCATCATGGATTCAAAGCATTGCCTATTAGTCAAATACATGGAAGGGTTGTGACAATGCATTGAGTGAGTGTAGCTCAAGTTACACGTTATGGTCTCGGGAGCCCGGGGACGTGGGTTCGAGACTATCCATAATTTCTCATGAAGATATTTTTTTGGGTCCATGCTTACCGACTATCTGGAGATTATAGGACTATTTAGTTTGGAAAAGTTTTTATTTTTATTTTTTGATCGCGAAATTGTGGAAATGAATTTACTTGGTATCGAATATTGTGTTAATTAACATCTTCCAACAAGACTTAAGTCCATATTAACACGATCGTTTGCTGTTCTTACTTGTGCGATATCTGACTCATATTGGCACTGATGCTCTTATATATGAGATTACAATTAGATTAAATTTTGAAAGAGATTTACAATAATAATTTACAAATATGATACATCGTGCGGGACCTGAGTCCATACTGATGCTAGCGGATGCTGTATCATTATACGTGATATCAAGATATTTATTTACAATAAGGCTCACATATATGAGATCGTGATTATATCCAAGCTTAGAGTGATAATTACAATAATAACTCCTATTATTTTAAGTAATAATGTTTGTAAGAAGAACGCTAACCTTCCAAGATGGCGCTCATTCTATAAGAACTTAAATAACAATGTAGACATGGCGCCTGTGCAGAACGCGGGATTTGATACAAGGAGAGACGAAATGTCGGAGTAGGTGAGAATGACCTCCTGCTATTACAAAATTAATTTTAAGACAACTATAATTGAAACATTGAAAGGACTTGGGCTCATATATTTTAAGTCACCCACATCGGATTACAACATAATATTGGTAAGAATGAACTTTGAATACTTTTATTATTGTGGATTTGTCTCGGAACTTACTATAAAGCGAGTCTCTTGATGAGACCTCAATATACCATAAGGGGTATATCTTTTTAGAAATTGCAGATGAAAGTATAAAGGAATTATTGAAGTCCTTGTACTTGACAGGTTGTGCATCTGCCGAAACGAAGGTAGAGACAACTGACTGGTAATGTTGTTTTCGTGTACACCACGTGCATTTTGTGAAAATAGTACTGGAATATTTACCTAATTCTTTTTTAGGACAATTGGAGTTTATTTATACGAAGTGCGATCTGTATAAGTACTCAAACTTATATATAATGTCTTTTCAGAATTATTGGATCTTAACAAATAGACTAGGAGCATTATTTACTCATTGTACTGTACTTAACACGGTGAGTTTGACTTGGTAAATTATTTTTATCATTATGTTAACTGAATGAGGAGTACTCGAGAGTTTAAAACTTTCTTATATTTTAGGATGGAGGTGAACAAGATATTTGTGCCCGTTTCTGCACTACCCGATATTTTAGATTGGCTTACCAATACAGGTGAGCCTTATGTTATAATGCCAAGCAGCAATTTAATACTGCAGAATATACAACGTGAGCGACATGTGAATTTTTAGTAAAGATTAGGGTGTAATAAATACTTGAGTAAACCAATATTTATTGGGCTCCTCAAATAATAGGAACCATTACTGGTTGAAGCAAGCCTAGAGTTCATGTAGAAGATAGATGACATTCATTATGAACGATTATTTGAAATAAGTATAGTTAAAACAATACTTACAACACCTATTAGTCATGTTGTATTTTCAAGAAATCAGAACTTTGCCTCATGGTCAAAGGAGGGGGCGTGAGAGGGTTCCAACTGGAACTTTCGTAATTACTCCTTCCCGTCAGTGTACCTGGATGGTTCCCTTGAGACTACATATGCGGTCTCTATGGAACCATTAAGGTACACTGCACCACACATAGTTCCTCACAACAGTGCTCATACGTATTTTGCATGTCGTAGCACGCCTCAACCTGCAGTGGGTTGGGATGGCCCCTATGATGAAGTATGTCACTGTGGAGAAACCCCGGTGAGTGAGGGGACTCAGAAAAGGACATTTTTCCTTCTTTTGCAAGATTTTCTGCTTACAAATGTTGTTAACATAACTTAACATAAGATATATATTCACAAAAATGAGTATGGCAGCACCAGAAGCAAAGAAAGGACAGAAGTAAGGTAGATTATTTTCAACCCTACAGAAAAAACAAAAGTCAAAAGTTTGGATGTTACAGGACCGCCGTCAAGTATATGAGGAAAGTCGTCCTTTATGGAAGAGGAAACCTCACATACATAATAGAGTAATGCTTCATCATCAGCATCCTCTTCCACCCTGGTAGGTCAGTGCCACCAGGGCCGACTCAACCTCCTTGAAGATATATACCGAAGGCGGGAGTTCTTACATAAAAACAACCGGACATGGCGGGATTCATACTTAACCAAAAATAAGTTGGGGTTCCTCTGTATTTCACCTTTATTAGTGAGGACACTGGGTATATCTAAAGACAAAGACGAGTGGGTGTACAGAGTACACTGACTCAAACCCACCCTATACCTGCCAACATGTTTCTCCCCTCAATTTATAGCCTAACAGGTCTGGGTCATTCAACAGGGCTCATGGATCTCTTATCTAGCATGAGTTTTTCTAATAGCCACCAACCCACTTCATATTATTATAATTAGGCTGGCAATATCCCAGGTAAATTATACCTGATTCTAGATCTACATAAGTACAGTAACCTATTAAGAAGGGGTAGACAACAGATATTATAGATAATTCCGCAAACACACAGATGACTTTCCTACTCATACATATACTTGATACTTGTACTAATGACGTGGACATGAAAGTACACTATTACTTTCAACCCCTGCAGAATATCACATGATAAGTCGCAGGGCATCAAACCCTGGTAGGCATTCATACAAACTGGACTATTGAACTAACACTACCTATTTTAGTAAATAAATATATTTAAAAAAATGTTTTGGTGTTCAACCTTACCCTAGACTTTAGGGGATACCGGCTTCTTGATCAAGGAAGGGGGGATGTCCTTTGTAGTCACCCACTAATCATGGACTAACAGAAGGATAGTACCATAAGTGTAGAGGTGCAAATGGACTGGGGTAGCTGGCTCCCCTAACATGATCTCCGGGGCCTGAGTATGCCTGTGACTCATACTCTGCTGTGGAAACACAACCCCCAAACACACCCACATATTCATACAATGGAGGAACGTAAAATACACCCCTCGTGCACTATTTCATAGAATGTGGGATTACCACTCTTCCTCTGGTAGTGCTCAACACATAAGTATATCTGAAAGTTTTCTATTAGATTTATTCATAAGGATATTTATCTGCTGCCAGCGCCGTGTGTGTATGCCAATACAAAAAAGCGTTGGTCCGGGTTCATATGCGACTCATGTGCTGTATATGGTCTGTATCATATTAATCTGACACTCACCACAAAGTCATTTATCATGAATAAACTCACATTAGTACAAATAAATCAAAGAAGTGGAAACTTTTCTATGCATTTATTTATGCATAGTCAGTATTAACGCAATGGTATTATTTGCGAGCATTAGTCAATTGAGTTATATCAGATATTGTGAAACACACAGAAGTACTTGAATGCAATTGCTAAGTCATTACATTTCAAAGTGCTCTCGGTAGGAAGGGAAGGGAAAGTGTGGAGGTTGTGAGGGACCGGGTAAAGGTGGTGTGACTTTTTAGAAGCATCACTTTAAAATCAAAAACGCCTTTACAATCAACATGTACAAGGTTCCAAATTTGCATCAAACATAGGTCTAATCAATATATTTCTTTATGTCCTATGGTGTGCTGGGATGGCGTAGTCTACGTTTCGACCCCCGAAATACGTTAGAAGGGTAATTGTTGCCTCATGCTGGGGTCTTCATCAGGACAGTATGAATGGAGAGCATCAAAGGACGGTTGACATCTGTACCGTCTGTTGGTGGGCCGAGTCAGGCTCCATGGACCGTCTGTTGGTGGGCCGAGTCAGGCTCCATGTGTGTATGCCAGAGCATTGAGTGGTCATTGCAATCAACTCTAGCCTACAAGTGCAGACATCCATTAAAATTATTCACACATGGATTTAGGTGGCGAGAAATGTCTGACCACCATCAAAATAGGTGATAGACCATCAAATTTGAAAATTTCAAGCTCCAACTTATTTTGCCAGTAATGTTAAGCATTACGTGGGAGTGTACGGGCCTAATATTATGCTCCTGAGTGATCCCACAACAAATTACAACACACATCTCAAGCATGACTCTTCACACCATGTTTGCCCCCACTTGGGCACATTTCTAAACATATCCCCAATAAGTGGCAAATCACTGTACGATGTACTGCACAGCAACATTGAGCTATGTAAAAAGCCCATAGCCCATGCCTCGTGAGGGTGGAGCTAGGAAGAGTTCTTGCCCCACTTACTTCGCCAAAAGGAGCATCACTCAGGACCACATACATGTAGCTGCTCCCGACCACAGGTACAGGCAATTGGAGTGGTGACGTAGAGAACCATGAGTTTTGCTGGGGTGGAATCCCACCAAACTACAGCGGGGCAACCTTCTCAAAAACTGTGAGGGAGACCTATATTTATTTTACTGAGCCAAATGTAGGTAAAAGGTGTTATTATAATTGTATGTGTAAATTTACTTTTACATGAATTGCTAACCACTAGAATCCACTGGCTTTTTGATTTGTTTATATAGAAAGGCATTTCAAGGATTTTGTTACTGTTTACTTTACAAAACATGTTTTTGAAGACATTTGCAATTTCTGCAAATGTATGATAAATCGTTAATGAAAAATGTTGATAATGTTTTACATTTCAAAATTTTTGTTCAGTGAAAAATTTTCCACATCATCACCTTGTGTTAAGTTTTCCATGTGATGGAAGCATGAATTTAGTAAAGACAAATATGTTTATATCTGCAATTCTAATATTTTAACCATGCACATTTAGCATGTCGCATTTGATTTGCAATAATCATTGGTTCCAATTCAAAAAAGGCAGTTATGAGTACAGAAAGTATTATGTTGTAAATGAAAGATCTTCTGTGGCCAGGTCATTATAATTGTATGTGTAAATTTACTTTTACATGAATTGCTAACCACTAGAATCCACTGGCTTTTTGATTTGTTTATATAGAAAGGCATTTCAAGAATTTTGTTACTGTTTACTTTACAAAACATGTTTTTGAAGACATTTGCAATTTCTGCAAATGTATGATAAATCGTTAATGAAAAATGTTGATAATGTTTTACATTTCAAAATTTTTGTTCAGTGAAAAATTTTCCACATCATCACCTTGTTTTAAGTTTTCCATGTGATGGAAGCATGAATTTAGTAAAGACAAATATGTTTATATCTGCAATTCTAATATTTTAACCATGCACATTTAGCATGTCGCATTTGATTTGCAATAATCATTGGTTCCAATTCAAAAAAGGCAGTTATGAGTACAGAAAGTATTATGTTGTAAATGAAAGATCTTCTGTGGCCAGGTCATGTATAGGTATGGTGTAGATTTATTCATAAGATAACATCTTCAGATAAGTTATTGGTAGATGTAAAATCCAGGTGATGCCCCACCTGGAGCAGCCTCTGTCCTGCTCAGCCTGCACACTCCAACTGACACTCACAACCTCACCAGGCACCCATCATTCCTCAACATCATCAATCATCCAACATTCCAGACATCTCCAAGCACACTAACACTCATCATTTCTGAGCAGAAGAGAAGAGATACATAGGCAAGGGGAAAGGCAACAGTAGATCATAACACATACCCCTTCCTAAGGAAACCAAAACACAAATAGAATAATTAAAAGTACATAAGGCAATCAAAATAGAGATTACATTAGATTGTAAAAGATGAATGAAAATACATTAAGCAAATGAATCAAGAACACATTAAACGAATGAAATGCATGACAATTCATATAGCGAACAAATTCACACACCTAGAATCAGAATAAGAGAGTTCTAGGAAAAGCATCAGGCTTAGACAATAATAGAATATCCAAGTCCAACATTTCAAAAGTAAAACCACAGAAGCTTTGTAAAAAGGTGTCTTCTCCAACACAATCTCATCAGGGAAACGCTTTAAGAGAAGCTTCGTAAGAAGGCGTCTTCTCCTAACACAGTCCAAAAGGGAAAACCTTTCACCCACACAGGTGACAAACTCATATAAGGTAGGTACAGACAGAGAAGCTTCATGAGAAAGAGTATTCTCCTAACGTAGCCCAAACAGGGAAAAACCTTTCACCCACACAATCCAACAATGTGGGAACCCAACACAATTATGCCAACTAATAACCACAATTCAGTGATTGATAAATCAAAGTCTACAGGAAAACTAGAGCACAATCATGTCAACAAATAACCACAAGTCAGTGGTTGATAACTAAAGGCTACAAGAAAAACAGGATCACAATGAACTGCAGCAAGCAAGTGCAGGCCAAACTCGTCATCAAGCATGAAGCAGTCACTGTGGGGATCAATTACATATTTATGCTTCTGGTGCTTGTCAAACAATGCCCTTACTCGTGCCACATAGGCATCTTCTGTCATCCAAATGGTAATCCCGGAAGAGTGCGAGAAAGTGTTGGAGCCGGTAGGGATTATTGAGAACTCCCATGAAAAACGTGGTTGGCAAACAGGTGGCATGAACAGCATGCTCTGCCAATTCCAAGATGGCGGCACGCTGACTCACGCCGTGCCGAGTGGCTCACGGCAAGTTTGTGCAGTATAGTGTTGGTAAGCAGCTCGGAGAATGCGGAGATGACGAAGCGTCAGATGAGATACCACGAAGAATCCATGACGGAGGTAAGGGCACGCACAATAGAAGGCGTGAGGATATTTTGAAAAATGCAACTCGCGCGGAGATCCAAAGTCAACCTGCTTCACCGCAATGAGACTCTGTGTGCACAATGCGCAAAATAAAAAAAAGCAAAGTTACCTTATTGACACTGTACAGCCATAGAATCTACTCAACTCCTCCAGGGTCGGCAATAAGAGAGGCGGAAAGCCACAATCTGAATAGGCTGGCAAACGGCTCTTCCGAAGGGTCTCCCAGGCTCCTAGTCCTATTAGCAAGTCCGCTCAAAGTACTCCAACTGTCATAGACAACGCTCTTGGTTCCGCTGTAACACTTGTGATGCTTCTCGAGTGAGCGCCCATTTCCTCACACAGGATAAACACAGGCAGAGTAATATGCAGCATCAGAGGTTGTTGAAAGGTTTGCCTCAACATGGCATGCTGCCCAGAGTGTAGGAAGTACTCACTTTGTCCATAGGGAATGCAGGCACAAGCTGCGGTTAAACCACAGTAGTTAAATGGCAGCAATATGCACAGTCAAGTTACAAGGAACAGCAGTAGAAGGTCAACGAACAGAAAGGCAGGTAACATCCAAAGCAGGGAAAACCAGTATTACTGTTCATTGGTCAGGAAAGTCAAACAAAAGTCAAATGCTGGTCTGCTGGCTGTCCTGTTGACAAAGGACACTGGTGGGGCTTACCAAAGGCTAATTCTTGTAATCCTTTTTCTTGGGAATCTAGTTCATGAGTTCCTGTGGTTAATCAATTAATTAGTTCTAGGGTAATCCAGGGTAATCCATCAGCAACACACAGGTTCTTTAAAATATCGTCACCAGTGTTGTAAATGAAAGATCTTCTGTGGCAGGTCATGTTTAGGTATGTTGTAAATGTATTCATAAGATAACATCTTCAGATAAGTTACTGGTAGACGTAAAATCCGAGTGATGCCCCACCAGGAGCAGCCTCTGTCCTGCTCAGCCTGCACACTCCAACTGACACAGACAACCTTACCAGGCACCCATCATTCGACTACATCATCAATCATCCGACATTCCAGACATCTCCAAGCACACCAACACTCATTCTGGCTGAGCAGTAGAGAAGAGATACATAGGCAAGGGGAAAGGCAACAGTAGATCATAACATATTACTGTAGATATTCTACTTCTTATTTTTATGATGCCTTTGTGAATGGTCCCCGAAATGTCCAACTCCCTATTAGTAAAAGATCAAAGAGGGTCAAGTCCTTTCAATTTTACTAATGCTGTATGGATTTTCAATGAAAAGTCCCGTTAAAAATGACCTGGGGTTAATTAACAAAGGCATGAAACAGTATGTAAACAGAGTAAAACAAGAGTACTACTTTACATACTCCAAAATGTCTTTGTGAACAGATTAATTTCCTGCATTAGGTCAACATGTAAAATTGTGAGTACAAATTTAGCAGATTTGAAATTATTGATGTTTATTTGCTATTTGTGGTGGGAGAGGGGTGAAGTTGAGCTGTTTTGAGGAGTAGTGTACATCTTTATTGACTATCTAATAACCACCTTCTGATTTTGCATCTCCAGCTTCAGGTTTCTCTGTACTCGCAAGTAGACTGGAGCACAGAGCTGCACATGTATAGAGTTACTTCAACATTTAGATGTGTTTTGGTAGGCTAGTGCAAATTCATCAGGCCTACACCAGATCCGTACCTCAGACCTAAGCCATTGGTGCTCTGGCAGGTGAAAGACAGAATGGGTACGAAAGCAAGCCAAAAGGTGAGGGTGGTGGGTTGGTGATGTTACAAAAAAGCACTGTGCATCTATTGCACTAATGACTTTCCTCCTCATCCACTCACAATCCAGGATACCAGCATTAAACAGAAGACACATTGGTGATAGAATTGCTCTCAGGGGTTGTTGCTATACTTCATCATGAGTCCTTCATCCACATTAACGTTCATTACATTAAAGAATTATTTGTTTGCTTCAGCCCCTATTGTCTTTATTTTTTCAATTTCAATCTTTATTATGCTTTGGAACTCGTTAGAGGTCCACATAAAGAAAAAGTACAATACAAAATACCATTCTCAGTGAAAGTAGGCAAATCATAGCAATGACAATTACTGGAACACAGAGTGACACATTATTAAGCATGCCGGTCTTCAAAAAATTTCTAAAAAACATTTAAAGAAGTTAAAAATATGAAAACAAAATCTCTCATTGGGGGGATTATATAAAGCATACATAAAAGAATTCACATTTAGAATACCCATTTGCAAACATACTTGTCTTATCCACTTACTGCGATGAGAACGCAACGCTGGGCATATCAAAAGTACATGTATTCGGTCTTGGGTAGAGAGATGACAAAAGTTGCAAATTGCAGATACTCCGTGCCATTTAGACAAAAGATTATTTAGGGGTAACAAATCTTGTCTCAATAAAAACCAAAATCTCCTAATACCATGAGGTAAGTTCCAAGTGGTGTAAGGTTGGGCGGATTTTCTTGCAAATGAATCAGTAAGAAGATTGACACCCTTCTTATCAAAAGTAGCAGTAAAGTCTAGTCTAAAACTAAGGTCCCAAGTGGCTTCCTTCAGGACAGACTTTAACTGGGATGCAGATAAAGAAAAGAGAGTACTCTCTTCCAATTGCAAGAGGGATACAGCCTTTCTAAAGTTGCTAACAATCAAGGAGTGTTCCCCTAAACCTCCCAATAATTCAGTCCTTAAGAGGAACCTCATAGTCCCCTCTTCTCCTCTGGCTATGCTTGCGACCCAGCGCACCACAGCTGCCAAGCCTTGCACCCAGCTGCTGCGCAGACCGAACTCAAGTCTGCAGGCTGCCACGGAGCAGGCGGAACTGACTGAAGAAATACTTCTTAGCAATTTCCCCTCCACCTTATTTAAGAAATCCCAGTGCTTTATATCAATTAATTCTAAACCATATAGAAGGGTGGATGGGACCTTTGCCCTGAAGACCTCAAGTAAATGAGAAAAATGCCTTTTTCCCAGTGCCGAGTACAGTGAATTTAGACTTCTTCCTTGAGCTAATGCCTTTCGGACACTGTTGTCGGTGTGGGATTTGGCACTTAAATTATCACAAATTACTTTTCCAAGAAAAACATAATTCTTTACAACCTCCAGTTTGTCATCTCCCACGGACCAGGAAAAATTCCTGAATTTATGTTTTTTCCGGCCTGTGATGCACATAATTTTACTCTTACTTGCATTAATTTTTAGGAAATGAACAACTGCATACTCATGTAGAGCAAGGAGGCGTTTGGCAAGACCTTTGGGCATAAGATCCATTATTATGATATCATCCGCATATAACATACATGAGATGTGTTTTCCGCCCAGAATTGGAGCTATACCATCGCAAGAGGAGAGAGAGGCGGGTAAATCAGCAATATATAACGAAAAGAGTAACGGGGCAAGTAAACAACCTTGCTTAAGACCATTGCAAGAAGGGATAATCTTAGAGAGCCCCCTGTCTCCTCCTTGCAACACCTGGCACCAGGTGTCTGTATGCAACAGCCGAATCATATCTAATAGATATGTCGGCATTCTCATAGCCGCGAGCTTTCTCCACAGCAGTGGACGGTCAACCTTGTCAAATGCTGTGGAGAAATCTATAAAGGCCACATAGACTCTTCCGCCACGTACCCCTATGTATTTATCAGTAATTGTCTGAAGAGCGGAAAGATTGTCCAGCGTTCCGTGGCCCTTACGAAAGCCTACTTGTTCTAGGGGAAGGATTTGTTTTAGCGCCACCCAATCATTAATTAGTGATAATAGACATTTACAAAACACTTTCCCGATAGCGTCTAGAAGAGCTATTTGGCGATAATTGATAGGCAAATTCCTATCACCCTTTTTAAATAGCGGAACCAGAATACTCCCCTTCCAGGATGCTGGAATATATTTTTTAAGGTAACAAATCCTAAAAAGAGGAAATAGGATTTTGCTCCAGGATACTGGATTTTGTTTTAAGACTGATATCGGGAGTTCATCAGGACCCATGGCACCTGATGAACGCATGTCTCTTATAGCTAATTCTATGGATAGTACTGAGGGGTATTCAGTTATGGGGGTAGTATTTTCCTCAATTCCCCTAGGTTGCACAAGCCGATCATTTTTTGCATACAGACTTAAGATGTAATTAACCCAGGTTTGTTCGGAGATAGGAATTGGAGATGGGCGCACTCTAGAACCACATCCTTCCCCAATAAGGGTCCAGAATTGTCTAGCGTTCCCATGGACAGCGGCTTCTCGCAATCCAATCCATAACATGTCCTCTTTTTCTCTTTTCATTTTTTTCTTTAACCTGCTCCGCCTCCTTTTAAGAAGGGATATTTTCTGTGATCTTTCTACCGCACCACATATATATTGTTCCCTCACCAATTTATTTATTTCCTTATTAAGGGAAACAACCGCTTTTGGGAGGATGTTTTTTTTCCTAGTTAGGTTCGATTTTTTAACAGCAGAGATGACCTCCTTTATAAAAACATCAAAAGAGCACTGTTCCACCCCCTGCCAATTATTTAAATTGGACACAGTTTTTTCAAGAAGGGGTTCTAGATCCTTCATGGCTTTATAATCCCAAAAACATCTTCCTGTTTTTTGAAAGGAGACCACCTCCCTATCCAACACCCAGGTATCAGAATTCGGAGGCACTAAAGAGAGCGTTAGTACCATAACATTATGGTCACTAAGGCTAGTGTCCATGACCACCAAATCCCTTAACAAGGGGAAAATAGGTTGGTCAACAATTATATAGTCTAAAATTGATTTGCTGTTGAAGGAGCTATGGGTATAGTTTGCAGGGACATCAGAAGGAAGCCTACCATTAACTATGAGTCCCTCCGTACTATATAATTCTTCCAGCAGCAATTTGCCCCGTATGTTTGTTTTTATTTTATCCGGAAAAATGGCTTGGGGTATCAATAAAACCTCCTCTTTTTCTTTATTCCTAAATAATTCTAGACTATAATTGGACACTTTACAATTTAAGTCGCCAACTAACAAAAAATTAGAGAGAGGGGTTGTTTTTTTAATTTGTCTAATAAAAGTAAAAATTTGCTTCATCAAGGTGTTAAAAGGATCACCAGGCGGAATATAGGCATTTATTATAACTAAAGAGTGACTCTCCCCAATTTTGTTTAAGTTGGAGAGGGTCACAGCCTGAAAAAGGTTGCTGGGATCTGTATAATGAGAGAAACTCCACTTTATTGTATTTGATAAAAGACAGGCAATTCCCCCTTTTGCATGACCTCTGCTAGAGGGGGTTGCCGCCACCTCCAATACATAATAATCCTTCACTATATTCAATTTATCAGTACACCAAGTTTCCTGAATGCAGATTATATTAGCATTCAAGGAAAAAAGATATGACAATTTTTCAGGATTATTATTGATGCCAGCTGCATTCCAGGAGATGACAGAAAAACTATTGCTAAAGGTGAGAGAACAGTCTAGGGTTGTCCGTCACCTTAGTCACCAGGGCACCAGGTAACCAGTTCCATTGCTGATCATTTTCAGATAAACCTCTGTTTATTGTTATAGGGGAGAGAATGGGATGCGTTACTATCCTTTTAGTTTTTGACACTCGAATTTTTAAGTCATCAAAAGGTTGAGAGAGACCAACCGAACTCAATCCCCTAAGAAGACCATTCGCCATGTGATTATCTCCACTAATGGCGGTAAATGGCACCACATCAATCCCCTGGCTCTGAAAAAGTTCAGCTTTATTTAATATTAGATTTACTATCAAATTTGAGTAGAATCTTACCCTAGTAAATGACGTGGACCCTGATCCCAATACTGTTACTAGGTCAATGTCGCTAGATTTGATTAGATTCAGTCCCTCAATAACCTTACAACATTTCAACAGAAAAGATCTGTTCAGACTTAAATCATTATCAAATAATGGGACAAAGTCCAAAAACAAAGAATCAGTACAGAGTTCCGTGGATTTATGAACGGTGTTTTGGCCCACAATTGCCCCCTCTATCCGGGTCTGGAAAGAAGGTGCAGAAGGATTTAAAGAAGTGGTAGCCACCAAGGTGGAACGTCTTTCTTCTTCAACTAAACGGTGGGGCAAAGATTTTTCTTTTCCTATACCCTGATCAGTTAGATTTAATTTAGAGCAGTTCATAATAGTTTCATCAGAATCAAGGGAGCGCCCCAAAGAATCAGAGGATGGCCTAATTGGATCAAGCTTCAGAAATACCTTATCCTTGTCCTTGTTATCTTCAACCTCCACAGAGGGGGACTTAAAGGAAACTTTGGGATTCTCAAAGAGAATTTGTCTCTGCCTCCTTTTTTGGAATCTGCGGAGAGCCTTCCTCTTTTTCCCCCCCTTGGGTTTTACCTGTTTTTCCGCTTTTTCCTCCAATTCCAACCCCTTAGATTCGAGATCAAAAATAGGGTATACTGCCACTTCGGCAATAACATTAGGAATTACCAAATTATTTTCCTCAGCAACAATACCTGGGATGGAATCACTTATACAATTATAAGCGGAGGATTTCAAATTAGGACACACGTCCTTCACTACAGGAGCCACCGGCGTATTCTCAATCACCAGGCAAGATGTATTAGCCCGAACATTAATGGGAGGTATTAAAGTGGGAGAATCAGAGCCACAACTCCTTTCACAGGTCTTTGTTAATAAAACCTTTAAAATTTGGGTAACAGAGTCCAGTACGCAATCCGAGCTACCCACGAATTTATTAAGTAGCGTAAGAATTGAGGATAGCAACTGTTCCAAAGAAAGTAAATATTCAGATATAGGTTTCTCTGAACATTTCAGGCTAGGATCATTGATGACCTCAATCCCGGTTATATTGAGCAATGGACTTGAAGACATGTTTGTTTTAAATGAAAGATCTTGCGAGTTGAGAGAAGGGGTACTACTAAAAAGATGGAGGCCAGAAGGAGTTGCGCCCATAGGAGACTTTACAACTTCTGATAATGCCCTAGGGACGTCACCCAAATAACGTTTGCACAGCACAGGGTCAATAATCAGGGGCTGTGATTCTTCATTTATATCCTCCCTCAGCTTAGTGAAGGACGAGGACCCGTTGTGCAAAACATTTACAGAAGTTAATAAAGTCTTAGAGTTACTGGGATTAACTTGACTGGAAATTAAGCATTTCTCATTCTCCAGGAGTACAGAAGTCGTAGATGAAATATCCCCAGAAATACATGGGCTTAGACCAGGAGTTCCCAGTTTCACCACCTTCTTTTGGCAAGCCAAAGATGTGATAGGGGTTGAGACCAGGGAGGAGCTTTTATCAGAGACAATATTTTCCTGGGAAACACCATCTAACGCTTTCTCCCAGAGCTGGAAAATCTGGGTTTGACCTTTCAACTGAATCGTTGAAATATTCTTATTTCGAAGGGGGTTTGATCTAGTCTTAGCTGTAGATCTTCCCCCCAACACTCTTCCAGATCTCAACTTTTTGGCAGTCATACTATAACAAGGATCGAACTATAATAAAGTGGGAAATATAAGATGCCAATACACAAGTAATAAATACGAAAAAAAATAGATACTATCTAATCACACAAGCAAACAATCATAGGCAAGAATAAAGTCCCTCGATAAACAGCAGTTGCCTACTTTAACACGCATTCAATGGGATTAATCAAAAATAATATCTCTGTTTAAAAGAAAATTAGGGAGTGGGCCCAGCCCAGCCTACTTCAGCCCACTGAGGGCCACAGAGGGCCCGCCCTTGTCCCGGGCTTCTCCCGGCGCGCTCCCGCTTTGCGGTACCAAGTAAGAAAATATAGCTGCGCTGAGGTGTGGGAGGAGCCAGCAGGGAGAGCGGGTCAGCTGGTGAAGAGGCCGAGGGTAAGGCGCTCCTGGGACTGGAAGTCCTGCGCCTCCCCTCGCTCGCAGCCCTGCTTTCCCCAACACCTCAGAAGCCCAAGCGCTAGAGTTTCCAAAGCGCTATGCCGGAAAGTGCAGGCGAAGCGGGTTCCACAACTAGTGAAGGCTTAAAAACCGAACAGCCGTCAGGAAGAGCGAGTCCTTGATGCTCGCAGTCCGAAACGCCTTCAATGAAAAAGAAATCAGCAGGTGAGCAATCAACCAAGGCAGCTGACGAGCAGGCTTTAGCTGCGCTGAGGTGTGGGAGGAGCCAGCAGGGAGAGCGGGTCAGCTGGTGAAGAGGCCGAGGGTAAGGCGCTCCTGGGACTGGAAGTCCTGCGCCTCCCCTCGCTCGCAGCCCTGCTTTCCCCAACACCTCAGAAGCCCAAGCGCTAGAGTTTCCAAAGCGCTATGCCGGAAAGTGCAGGCGAAGCGGGTTCCACAACTAGTGAAGGCTTAAAAACCGAACAGCCGTCAGGAAGAGCGAGTCCTTGATGCTCGCAGTCCGAAACGCCTTCAATGAAAAAGAAATCAGCAGGTGAGCAATCAACCAAGGCAGCTGACGAGCAGGCTTTAGCTGCGCTGAGGTGTGGGAGGAGCCAGCAGGGAGAGCGGGTCAGCTGGTGAAGAGGCCGAGGGTAAGGCGCTCCTGGGACTGGAAGTCCTGCGCCTCCCCTCGCTCGCAGCCCTGCTTTCCCCAACACCTCAGAAGCCCAAGCGCTAGAGTTTCCAAAGCGCTATGCCGGAAAGTGCAGGCGAAGCGGGTTCCACAACTAGTGAAGGCTTAAAAACCGAACAGCCGTCAGGAAGAGCGAGTCCTTGATGCTCGCAGTCCGAAACGCCTTCAATGAAAAAGAAATCAGCAGGTGAGCAATCCAGAAATCAGCAGGTGAGCAATATTGTCTTTATGTATACACACAACAATATAATACATCCATTCCACTTCCCTTTTCTTACATTACATGTAAACAGCTCACGGGACCCATGTCTGGGAAAACCTTTCACACTTAGGGCACCCAAAATTGATGGAAGGAATGTTTGTAATTTGTGTAACCACTGCTAATTGCTCAAGGTAGCATTTGAAGGCCATGCATGGGAACTTTACTTTGATATATTTATGAAAGGTTCCCAAACAGTAATTGATCACCACTAGAAAGAAGAGCTCCAATCAATTAAAAAGGAGAATTCACAGAGTAGGATACTTAATCCTGTTAAAGAGTGTTTTGGGGTAATAGACTCCAGATATTCCTTGTATGTCTGCTCCTAAAAGCAGTACTTATAGCTGAGAAAGCAACAAACTAACTCCACAAGAATCTGGCGATTCTGCAACATCTAGAAGGGCCAATTTGAGACCTAACGTCTCCCAGTATTCGGAGGAAGGGAAATTAATGTGACAGAGTCAGTTGCATTGTCTTAGATAAAAGAAGCTGGTCCATTTAGAAATGAACAATTTGGTTGCCTAAAGAGACTGACTGAGAAGCTTCCCCACTGATATCAATTGCCTGGTATGTTAAGAAGAGATATTGAAGATGTAAGGATATTGAGTACTTTTGAAAATGTGAGTATCCAGGAAGACATTTTAGAACATTTTGATAAAGTTGGGACTTAAAAATGTTTCAACTTCAAAGGACCTCAGCAAGGTGCCAAACCTACCTGAAACAAATGCGATCTTTATGATCACTTGTCCCTAGTTTTTACACCTGGAGAAGAAATGTTTGAGGTTTGAGGCTAACACAGGTCTCCAAGAAGAAGGTCTCGAAACTTGCAATGTTCTGTTCTGCTACAGTATCTAGCATTGCACTGCTGAAGGACTTTGAGATCTGAAAAACTTTCTAGGTCCACAGGTAACTCTTCTGCTTTACCCAACCATGGTCTCATTGCAGTTATCCAGAAAAGTTTCCTACAGAAAGGAATTCGGAGGGAGACAGAACTACTGGGTAATGTGAAGGCAAGTGTGAAGAGATGAAAATACTTACCAATCAAAACTGTAGAGTCAGGGAGAGATGGCGTCCACTCTGTCCTCTTCATCAATGATTCCTATGGTTTTTGGTGGAGGGCCACCTTTACCAGTTTCACTCTCTCCACTTCGTTTAGGCATCAGCTCCCAGTGTTTTCTAGGCCTGGGCAGTGAACTCGCGGTGTTACGAAAAACTCTGCAATAGAGCGGAGGTTTTTTCTTGCTCGCGTTCACCAATGTCAAGTTGGCGAGTGCAAGCGAGGCAAATCAACCTCACGTCGAGATTTTTCCTCATTTGCAATCATCAACATCAAGCTATGGAGCGCGACTATGGAAAATAAACATCTCAGCGAGATTTCTCAACGCGGGGTGGTCAGGTTTCTCCTTACAAGTGTTAGCCTATGCTCGCGACCGCTCACAATGAGAAACTGCTTGTTCGTGTTGAGAAAGCTGCCGCTTGAGTCAAAATCTACTCAAGCATCAAAAAAGTGAAAGAAGGGACCGCATGCGCTGTGCAAGGTGCAGTTCGCAATGATTGCACAGTGGGGACCAGTATCCGCACTGTGCAATCACTGTGAACAGCATTTTTCTATGGAACTCCGCTGCTTGCGGAGCTCCGCGTAGTGCAACAGAGTTTTTGTTGCACTTCGAGTAGCTCCGCGTAGTGCAACTCAGCGCACTCCGCCCAGGGTTTTTGTTTTCACCAAACTGCTGGCTTCCCTGGTGGGTATTTTGTACTCTTGTCGTATTCAGGTGTTTACTTACATTGATGATTGATTAATTGTCTCTTCTTTTCTTCCTAAGGCTTACCAAGATGTAGAGGGAGTGTGTGTCCTATTGTACAAGCATGGATTTCTGCTCAGCACCTAAAGGTCCCACCTTCAGCTGGCCCTGTCTCTACACTTTATAGGGGCCCTCTTCCGGATGGACTTGGGAGAGGTATTTCTGGCTCCTGCACGTAGGGACAGGCTGATTTTGCACCTGTCATCCCTCATTTCTATCCCGTCTGCTCCAGTGAGATTGTGGCTAAGAAGTCAGGGAGAGATGGCGTTCACTCTGGCTCTGGTTCCCCGGAGCCTGTTGCATCTCTACACGCTGGTGCACCGTTCCACATCACTGGGATCCGGCGTCTAAAGGTTTTAAGGCCTGAGTTCCTTTTACTCACCAGGTGGACTTGCAGTGATGGTTGAACCTGGACAACCTCAACAAGTGTCATTGCTGGGAAGTCTTACTGCCCAGGGGTTGTGAAGCAAATAGGGAGTCTCCATTTTTCCAAATGGAAAAAGCTGACTGCGGTTTGTGTAGTTCTGTTTCATTTCCTCCCTTCCTTCAGAGGGCGGGGTGTGTGTCTAGACGGACAAGCAGGCCACTAGGTCTTATGTTTGTCATCTGGGGTGATAATTCCCTCCCTCTTCTTCTGAGCCCCAGAGGTGGGGCTACAGGCAGAGCAGAATCTTTCTTTCTGACTGCGGTCTATCTTCCAAGTAGGGAGAATGGGCCTGCGGACCAGCTCAGTTGGTGGTTCCCGCTGGCTAGCTCTCTGTGTCTCTTCCCCAGGGTCTCTCAGGAGATGTGTCTGAAGTTCGGGTCCCACTGACTGGACCTGTTTGCTACAGCGAGCAATGCTCTTCTTCCCCTCTTCTGCTCCTTCATTTCCTCTCGGAAGGCCTGGGCCAAGGATGTCTTTTCGATTCCCTGGCCAGGGGGTCTCCTTTAATGTTTTCCAGCAATAACCTTGATTCCCAAGGTATTGCAGAAGGTGATCTCCAACCGTGCTCGGGTACTTCTGGTGGCTCCGGTGTGGTTGAGGAGTCCTTGGTTCCCTCTTATTTTTCAGCTGTCTGTGGGTCTCCCTGGGTGTTTCCTAGGTTTTTCCTCTTTCTCTTTCTCCTCTGAGTCATCCCCTTCTGGAGCCTTCCTTCCTGCATCGTCTCAATCAGGGGGTCTAGCTACTGAACGGTGAAATCTGTTGGATCTGGCCACTTCCATACAGTTGTCCCGCAAGCCCTCTACTCTCAGGTTGTACGATCACCATTGGGGGCACTTTGCTAGGTGGTGTGGTTCTAAGGGGTTGATTTCCTCCTCTTGTCCTCCTTACCAATTTTTAGATTTTGTGCAGGATGGTTTTGCCTTGGGTTTGGCTGTTTTTACCGTTAGAGCCAAGTGGTTTGCTGTTCTGGACTTAAGGGTGGGAACATCTCTCTGATATTGTGCCTTTGAACTCTCTGCTTCTTTCTGCAGAGGGCAGTTTCCCAAACTCCCTGTAGCCTCTTGTGCTCCAGGTGCTGACTGGTTCTCCGTTACAGTCTCTGGATTTGGTTTCCTTCAATTTATTGATGGAGAAGGTGGTGTTTTTGGTTGCGGTCTGTTCTGGGAGAAATTGGTAAATTGATGTTGGTTTCTCTATTTCTTTCTGCATAAGGTTGTTCTTCGGCCTGGCCTAGCGTTTCTTCCTTAGGTTCCTTCTTTGTTTCATTGTTCAGAAGACATTAAATGTAAATTGATACTTGTATAGCGCACTACTCACCCGCAAGGGTCTCAAGGCGCTTGTACGAATACCACTGTGGAACCCATCCTGGCTTTCCCTGTGAGGCGTCCACTCCTGGGCACCCCCAAGGAGGAGGTCAGGCATCCTTAGTATTGTAGGGGCCGTTGTGGAGATTAAGCAAGCTATTGCCCAGAGTTGCAGAGTGGGACTCCATGATTGGAATAGGCACCGAGGCGAGAATTATCAGGTCCCTGGAATTTTGAGCCCAAGACCCGCCGAGGCGGGGAATTGAACCCTGGTCCCGGGCTAGACCTCTGCATCAGGGTCTGCCACTCTAATCATTGAGCCACACTTCTCCACATTGTCCTTCTGTTTTATTTTTCTGACCCTTCTTCAGCTGAAGAAGTTCATTTGTATACCCTGGATCTTTGTTGGACAATTGTCCATTCATTTGAAACATTCTTCTTCCTTTCTGAAGGCTGATTCTCTTTTTGTTACCTTTGGTCTTCCCAATAAGGTTTCTCGGCCGTCTACTGCTTCCATTTTCTGCTGAACTAAGTCAGCCATCATGAGAGTGTACCAGGTGTCTGGGTCTTCTTCTCCCCTATGCAGGGTCATTCAATCAGGAGTGTGGCTACCTCTTGGGCGGTCGTTCGAAGTGCCTCTTTGCGTAATGTGTGCTGCTGTAACTTGGAGTTCCCAGCAGACTTTTCTGTCCCACTATCATTTACAATTGGGTGTGCATTTTGTTTCCTCCTTTGGGGGTCCTGTGTGCTGCGGAGGGTACTTCTGCTAATGTTGTGTCTTGATTGGCAGTTGATTTTGTATGTTGCAATAAAGTTCCTTTTTTGCATCAGCATCTATGGTGCTTTATTGTTTTTTTTCGTCCTTCGTATCTAGAAATAGTCACCGGTTTACTTGGGTATTGTCTCATGCTTAAGGACTGCATCCAGGGAGACGGGCAAGGAGGTAATGCCCCGGTTACTTACCTCTAATCTTCATTACTCTGAGTCCTGGTCTTCTTGGATGCAGTCCTCAGTCCCACGCTCCTGCACGGGCAAGGCAGTTTACTATTTCCTGTTTTACTGTTCTTTTGGCGTGGTATGTTACAGGAAGTGCTTTATTAGTTCCTCCCTTTTTTGGTGTCTCCTGGGTAACGGGGGCTATGTTGGGGGAACATTTTGGGTTTCAGCTATGGAATTGGTTCTGCTTGAAAAGAGAAGTATATCATGCATAAGGAATTCATCCAGGAAGACCAGGACTCGGAGTAACGAAGATTACTGGTAAGTAACTGCAGCATTATTCATGTAACAGAGCATACTGCAGTACTTAATTGATCAGTTGAGTTTCCTGGAGTCAGAAAAAATATTTTCTAGCAGTGTATTAACTCAGGTTGCTATTAGAGGTTTCCTTTAAGTCAAACACATATCCGTTGACATAGTAGAATGCAGCATCTTAGTTTATTACTTGTGGTTACTTGAGTCAGAAACACACCATTTCATGCCTAGTAGAAGCTGAGTAAGTCATACTTAAAACTCCTTGGAGGTAGAAATACATATTTTCTGAAGAAAGATGTAACACCTGTGATACTTACTAGAAGCCCTGGGTGGCACAAACATCCTTTCCCTAAGAGGATGCTGTGCATTAGGTTAGTACTAGCAGTCTCTGTAGTCAGAGAGAAATCCTTTACTAGTTTGGGAGCAGTACTTTAGACTTTTACTAGAAGACCACAGAATCAAAGATATGTACTTCCTATAATGAAGCTGCAGTACATTGAACATTACTACAGATTCCACAGGGTCCACCAGGGCCCATTCAAATTCAATAGGAGACCCCCAAAAATATGAATAGAAAAAATGCCCTGGATTTCCTCTGTTGAAAGTGGAAATAACAAAGCCAAAATGTTGGCTGTGCTTTTATTTTCAGTAGCCCATATCACTGAGAGGGTGTGACTAAATATACCTATTCACTTTTGCAGACCTAATGATTTGTGCTTGTTTGCATTGCTTCTCATCAATGAAGTGTTACTTGGGCCGATCTGAGGAATTGGTTCCTGTAAGAAAGTGAAGTATTAATTGGGATAGATGCTAGCCCATCACAAGTAATAAAGGTAATAACCTACTCGGTCCAGGCAGAGGTTTCAATAATTTAAAACTGAGCTCAAGCCCTAGTAGCTATGGAGCATAGCAGATAGGCTTATTTTAGAGAAAATGTGGGAAGCATTTAGAAATACCAATGCTGTAAAAACAGTTCAAAACAAAATACAATATTTAATTTTCAGTCAATTTATAAAAAATAAAGGAACAATGGAATAAACAAAATATCAACAAAACAATAAAATATCAATAGGGGCAACAAAATAAATGAATTTTTTAGGATGTAAGGCACAACATACAAAGAAAAATAACATGCAACATCAGTAATCCCTGTTAGCAGTTGACCTAGGTTAAAGTTCAGATTGTCCAAAATAGAGTTTGGGTTGGTTACATCAATCCTGTTAGTCCTGGTCAAAGAGTTTACCTTCTGACTTAGGCTCTGAAATGAAAGTCAACAGGGCAAAACTGCAGGCTGTATTTAGTGAGGTTCCTTTGAAGTCAGATAGGCATTATAGGTTCCACTGAGGCTTTTAATTTTGGAGGAAAAAGTCAAATTTCACACCGGGAAGGTCTCTTGTCTGTCATATTCTTTTGGTGCCCTCTCCAGGTCAAGATTCCTACTTTCAGACTTAAGGGCCTCGTTACGAAAAAGTCATGCAGTGCAGTGCAGCATGTCACTATGTTGTGCTGCATAGAGTGAAAGGGAAAGTGCAGTAATGTACTGCATTTAAGTCAATAGTCACTCCTGCCTTTTCCCCTGAGCTGGCACCCTTTTGGTAGCCTACCGTCAATGCAGGCAGCCGTTGCATGCAGGATTTATTTTGTGCAAGAGGGGACACCTTCGTATACAAAACAATCCTGAAAGGCAATCCTCTTTCTTTCTTTCTATGTAGCACACCTAGAAAGCAGAAGTAACAAGGAGAAATAAAGATATTTCTCCTTGTTACGCCTCTCCTGGGAATGTGTCTCTTTTTCATACATTCCCAGGTCTACCAGTTCTGGTAAATCTGGGAATGCACCAAAACCATGGGAGTTGCATGGGAAGACCCATGCGATGCCCATGGAACACCTTCCCTGGGCAGAATAAGGCAATACAGTTTTTTGTGTTGCTTTACTCCAAATTTATGGAGTCACCCAGACTTGTGTGGCTTTGCCAGTCTTACTTAAGGTTTGCAGTGCGCATGTACCACATTGCATGGTGCAAATGTGATACAAGCCATCTCATATATAGGCCCCTTAGTCTCTTTTTGGAGCCCAGATTCCTCCAGCAGGGCAATGCAGCAGGCTGAATCCAGGAAGAATGCACCATAGTTCGCTAGGTTTCCTGGGAGGGTTTGCTAAACTGGATTTTCAGACATCAAAAAGCCCCAAGTAGGGCAAACCTACTTTTCTAGCCCAGCGAGATGGCCCCTTGGGCATATTAGTTGGATGGTTGACTCTGTTTTTTGGAGCTCTGGAAATCCCCAATTTTCAGGGGTTCATAATAAATCCTTCTGGGCATTTCTAAGGCTCGCAGGACCTCAGAAACAACCCTTAGGGGTCTGGGATCACTCCATCAGAGAACACCAGCATAATCTAGTCGTCTTTCAGTTGCAACTGGCCACTAGTGACACCAGGAAAAATGTCTTGTGCAGCTTTTGATGTTCCTGCAGCCACTCAGAGGGTCAGTCTACTGACTATTGGAGTTTACTTCCTTGTCTGGATGCAAGTGGAAGCAGGTCCAACCCTCCAGGTCTTCTCACAAGATTCAAAAAGAATGTGCAGCCCTACTTCCCATTCTTCTTCCACAGGTCCAGAAAGAGTTCGGTTGAGCTATGTGTGAGGTGCCAACTATGTAGATTTGACCAGCTAGTGGGTGGAGTTAATGCTGGTCCAGAGGTAACTCTTCCCCCTTTTACAGGTCTTTCTGTGTGCCCTAAGGAAGACTCTCCCAGAGTGCACTATTCCAAGAAAAATCCAAGATGACACAGGCCTTTTGTCCCAGAAATTACTCTGTGACAAGCAAGGGTTGTGTTTAGGTAAACGAGTAGTCCCCTCATCCCCAGCTACCCAAACCTGGTTCAGGGAACAGCTCCCCCTTCTACTTATCTGGCACCTAATCCTGAACCCTCATAGCTTCCTGTCACCCAGCCTAATCAATTGTTTCCACTTTGCAAACAGTTTACATAGGTGATTATGGCCAAGCATGGACAAAGGGCAGTGCTGGCAGGCTAATACAAATTAATCTTTAGGAGTTTGTGGCAGGGAAAAGGTAACTTTATAAAAGTAAAATTATTTCTAAGTATTTACTAAAAATCTAAAATCACCATTGAATTGGATTTTAATAAATATACAAATAGTGGTTGAACCATTTTTCTAACTTGTTCCAAACCCAGAGTCATAATAATATTCTGCACTCAATATTTCCTCATTGGACAGCCAAAGTCTTCCTCATTGAAAATATCACTTGAGGGTTTGTCATGGTAGGGATATGGCAACAGCAAGTTGTCCCACTTTTAAATACCAGGCACCCTTCCTCGTAGGCTGCAGGTCCTATTTATGCCCGACTTAGCAATATTCAAATAGTTTCCCCCTTCAAAGGGTTATTTTGACAGGTTGGACTGCTGATTTAATCTGCAGGAATCAGGCTACAATTTTAGACCTGAAGCTTTGATTCCTTATCACACTAGTGGATGGCACAATAAGTGCTGCAGTTCAAGGGTGATACTTACCTTACCATGCCATGGCTGTAAATACACAGCGTATACTATGTCTTTTCAGAATGCTAGTCAGGGTTTAGCTCATTTTACATGCTTTAAGGGTCAGGTTGCGTGCACTGGGTATTGAACGGCAGCGCACCAGTGTGCACAGTGTAACACCAGCAATAATATTCAGAAAAAATGGGTGGTGACCGTGCAAAAAGAGGCACATTTTTTATGCCATGCATGAACTACTGAGATAGCCATGCTTTGTGTCTATAAAGCAAATGTTAACAAGCTGAAGTGTTTTGCTCTCTCCAGAAAATGTAAAGCATGGGATGCTTCTTAGTGTGTCTCCATATGCTTCCACTTCAAATCTTAGGCTAGACTGCACACACTTATATCAGCATCATGGTGTGTGTGTGTGAGTCACTCATGGCTGCCTATTACAGCAGCAATAGGTCATCTTAGTGGATGTGGCTCCATGCTATATTTGGCCCCTTGCGCAACGGAGAGCAGCAGATTTGGTTGTTGTGCTTCAGTGCATGGAAATTATTAAATCTGCTCACAGCTTTAGAGTACAAGAAGATTTTGAGTAAGTCACTTGCAGACAGGATGTACTCCTGGATTAACAGTGAGCAATCGAAAACTAAGGACTAGGAGCCTGCAAATTTGACTTCATGTGTCAGTTGTGGGAATTTACAACTCATCCAATCAAATCCCTGTAAGCAGGGCCAAACTGAGAACGCAAACCAGTCCTGACAAATAAGTTAGACAGCAACGCAATCCAATCCCTAGCATGGGGCCACTGAAAGTGTTTAAGTATTTGAAACAATAGAGGTCAAATTTATCAGGACTTTGCACCAGTGCAAAGTCACCATAAGTGATGCAAACTGGCACCAAGGCTTGACAAACTATTCATTATCCATTGCAATGTTGATTTGCGATGAAAAGTAGCCTTATAGTAAGACAAAGTAATCTTTTGTGCTACTTTGCATCAAGGGGGCATCCCAAATGGCGTACATGGGTGTTTCCATGCAACAACTCATGCTTTGTGATGCAAAGCCTTATGTATTAAAAATGTTAACTAGGGCTTAGCAACAAAAAGTTTTGCCTGCTAGAGGCAGATGCAAAGTTTGAACAAAGTTTTCTTTTTATGATCATTTCCAACTTTGCTGCTTTGCTTTACTCTATAGCACATTTAAAAACTTGCGAAAGTTTAAACTATCTCTAAGCATACCATTTTGTACTGGAAGGGTATCCTTGGAGTACCAAATAGATGCTAGATATCATGAACTCACCCTTATAGTGCAAGAGTGTGTTCAGGGCACAAAGTAGCATAAAATGTGCCAGCACATAGTGAAAGAGCAATAGTGGTTTATCTTAGTAATTATGGAACTCTCCTGCTCTCTCACTTTCACGCAATGCAGCGCAGCAACTTGGGCTGTTGTGCTGCGCATCATTCTTTATTAGATTGTTTTCCCCATGGCCTGCATCAGGGATGTAAACAAATGTTAGCCTTCTCCACTGTGCGCGCCAGCTGAATGCATTCTACAACCATTATCCACACTACAGCAACCACAACCAAACGCCTGCCACGTTTCTTTGCAAGTTGATACTAGAAAATCCGCCTACACGTGCAACAGTCTCCCAAAATCTTCGGTACGCCTGTGGGAAGCCAGCTTCATCATCTGTATGGTAACACAAAAGCCCAGAAAAGACCACAAAATGGCATGCTGGGTTTTAGACATCAATTACTTATATAATTGTTGGCAGACAAAAACATGGTGAGCACTTACAGAGTGGCAAATACACTGTGAGACACAACACAGACCCAACGGTTAAAAAAGCGCTAAATTGAAATAAATAAATAAAATCAACCCCCACAGCGTTTACAACACCTTCTTACGAAGCTATCAACTAGCCCTTCGTACCTATGGCCACTCTACTCTCAATTTAAAGTCATACTTCTACATTAAAGCAATCTCGCTTGACAACATGTAGTGATGTTGAATACTAATAGTGTTATGAAACTGTTTTCAGACAGCACAGGCGCTATAAAACCACTTTCCATACCTCTTCCTATTGAAGAGCAAAAATATGCATTTCTCGAGAAATACTGGTTTTATTATTTTTACTGTCTTTTTTTCCAAAAGGAATTTAGTAAATATTCGACTCTTATGCCTGACGATAAAAGGAAACTAAACATATCTCGTTTTTGTCAACCAGAACCTTTGCTTAAACTTCAAATACAATATTTTAATAATCATGGTTAAAGTATTCATCTTCTCCAATATGCTAATTCCGAAAACATTTACTTATAATGATTCCATAATGCGCTCTTTTGCATCAATGTTTTGATTAAAGTTTTGGAACTTGGAATACAATAGCTTTTGTCAAAGTAATTCCTAGTACAAACAGACTTGCAGATTCCCACGCACCCAATAGAAGTCTCTTAGAGGCAAGCGTTACATCAGGCTTTTCTTCTGTCTGGCTTTGATCTCCTGCCAACAGACCTCAAAAGAAAGGCTGATGGTGCATGGTCTCTGCATGATATTTACGTTTCATTCAGTCTTTGAACTTCCATGCAATGAAACAGCGTCTTAATCTTAAACTGAAGCGATTTAACACCTCGAAAATGAAAAGTAAATCCTTTCCGTTGCAGTGATGCATGTGCTGGATTTCAATATTTCTCCAGTCTGAACATTTCAGCTCTCAAAGCATCAAGGTCATATTTGTTTTCAGAAGGAGAGGATTCAGGCGAAAAGAAAGCACTCCATGTACACATTGCAAAAGAAACTAAACCCAGAGGAAGGAAAGGGTTGGGTAGTCATGCATCGAAGTACTTCTTCAGATGCATACATTTTGGAAAGTCCTTGGCTAATGCTTTTGGAAGACATAGGTTAAAAGCAACCTCTGCAAATATTGATAAACTCAACTTGGTAACAGAAGCATTACATTATGTTTCAGCTTTGTATATATTGAAAGAAGTCTTATAAAAAGGTAAAATTACCAAGCGGTTAAGGAATTACCAATCAGATGCATGCTAGCATAAATTATATATTTGACAAATTCGCAAGAAGCCGGTTTTCCTCTACAATTTTTTATGTTAGCTGGGTCAGTATTGTACTAAGGGGTAGATTTACAAACATTTACACATTTTCCTTCGGTTTTGCTTGACAAAAGTGACGCAAACATGAAAAAAACATTAATTTAGGATCTACTTTGCAGTGCAAATTTTTCTTTTCACTGGAAAGAGGATCTAAAGTAAGGGTGGGCGGAGTTTGTGTAGCAGCACTACACAGAACTTTGCAAAGCCACAAAAAACTCTGTCACGCTATGCGGAGTTCCACTAGCGGGCGGAGTTCCTTGTAAGATTCATTATCATACAAAGGGTATAATTATAAATAAAACCAATGAGAAAAAAAGTTTTAGAGCATAAGATTCATAAAGGATGAAAAAGTAGGCCCCAACACCATAAACAAAGTGACAAACAAGATGGCGGTGCCCATGAGTGACTGCTAGAGTTTCCTCTGTACGGCAACACAATTTGTATTTTCGGGGTGATATGTTTAGCTAACTGCACCATGCGATTGTGCATGGACCTGGCCATCTTATTTCTCACTCTGTTTATGGTGATAGAGTCTACTTTTTTATCCATGCCAGGCTCCAGTGTCTCCGGTACACTGTTGCCACGGTCCAAAGGCAGCGCCCACCACCATTCCACCACAGCTGGTCCCCCCTATTTTTGAGCCTTTCAGCGCTGCCTTATGCTGAGGCCGACGCACCTGGAAGCCAGGTGGAGGAATGTGGACACATTGGAGTGGCACGTTAAGAAGATCCTAGACAGCTGTTAGGCCTACACTTCTGCCCCTTTTTTATTTCTTTTTTGGTGGGTTGACTTATTGGGGAGAAGGTGGGAATGTGGGAGTTGGGGCATTTTGGGGATTTTCTTTGAGGACAATTTCGTTTTTGCAAAATGCGCATGCACGGACGCCCACACATGCGCATTTCTCATGAGAAATGCGCATGCGCGGGCGGCCACGCATGCGCATTTTGATGGGAGAAGTCGCACAAAATAGAAGAAGGAGCCCCGGGACGCCACGGACCAGGTAAGTGCTTTTATTTACTTTTACTGCACCTATAACTTAAATTTATGTATGTAAAGGAGGGCGGGAGGGAGGCGGGAAGCGCATAGTGGTGCTACGCGAAGCGCATGAGCGGGCGTAGCATCATGCCCACTTCACGTAGCTTTGTGTAGCCCTACTATGCCTACTACGCCCACTCTTACAAAATAGTGCTGCATGTGACAATAGATCTTTTCATAAAGGTCAAACTGCAACGCATTTGCAGAGAAGGTGCTGTTATAGATACACACAATGGTGTTTGTCAATTTATTCTGATGACGCCTAAATTAATTATGCGAGGTCAACCGGCCATTTTGCTGCATTCGTCGTTGTACCAAAAAGAACATTGGTTATCTGAAATAAGAAAGTGTGACTAATTGCCCACTTTAGGTAACATTGTTCCCACCAATCCGTCCACGGCGATATTCCGATGTCATTGACCCCGCATAATTAATTTCGAACACACAGTTCTAATGATTACTAAAAGAAACAAAAGAAACTGCATTGCCAAATTCGGAGTTGCATCTCCATTCCTCTTGGACTGTCCGTCAATCTTGGTTACCTGGCGGATGTGGTTCGGTAAGGCAAGCATGCATATGTTATGTTGTTTTTCCAGTATGGCGCAGAGTAAGAGGGCCTGTAGATTGAAAAAAATATGATGGTGAAGAATCAAGGAGAAAGAAGTTAAAATGAATATGGAGTGCAACGAGAAGACTAGGAGGCAGCACAAGACAAGAGAGAAGAGAAGAAGAGTAGTCCTTTTGGCACTCATTCATTTAGTGCCTGGTGTATCACACAAAAAGTGGCTGCACTGAACTATCAATATGAGTCTGATCAAACTTGCAACAGTTGTGATCATCAATTCATCAGCATGAATCATAAGAATAATATGTAACCTAACACAGTAACAGCAACATCAGCAAGTTCATAATGTGAATATTATCACTGTTGACCAAATGTCTGTTTCCAATTACCTTCAGCAAGAGGTCCTCCACCCAACCACCACTTAGCTTTGAATTTGAGCCAGACAGCACTGAACACACACACACACACACACCCAGCAACATAGCATTTTCCCAATAAAGTAAAATCAACGCACTACTGTTACTACTCACCACCACTAGGCAGAGTTGTGTAGGTCTGTTGGCTAACTTAAAGCACTTAAAAGCCATCACCAAATGGGTAGGTTTTCAATGAAGTTAAAAACTTCCTTCTTCTAGTGGCAGCTCTCAAAGTAGTCACGCCTACTCATTTCATCATCTCCAATCCTCCCGAGTCTGACTACGAGCAAGGTGTCCAACTCTGTACCAACTGTGTCCTCAGTCCTGACTCAAATGCAATAGATCGACCTGTAGTACAATTTTGTTGTTGCACAACAAGAAAAACATTGAGCCATTTTCTGTGTAGACTAGATTTGAGTTTGCGTTATCTAAGTGACTGGTCGGGTCTGACTCTATAATGAGTAAATGAAATAGTGTTACATGTGGGGCCATCAGGTTAAGGTAATAAACTAGCAAAGGATTGCTAGTCAAAGGACCGGAGTCGGGACCTCTTCACTGCACACAGTTGCAACTCTAATACGGCAATAAAATGTGTCTAAGAGGTGGAGAGGAATTAGTCAAACAGACACCAAAAAATAGTTAATAATAATTAGGGCTCCCGGTTTTCTGTTTAAACGGATATTTACACATAAATACAGACGGAAAACATTTTTTCCTTTGTCTGTATTTATATGTAGATGCAGTTAAATACTAGTAAATTGTGCGTGCTGCCTTGCTCAAGCCGAGGTGACTTGCCACGTCCCTCAGCTGCAGACAGGCCCCCCCTCGTGTGTTGTTGCCTGAGCTGAGTCAGCTTCCCAGGCACAGCCGCACCCGTGTACTTCACAGGTCTTTAAAAGTCTTCTAACTTGTTAATGAGGCTTTGTTGTTTTGTCACCACCTCTAGAGCCTCTGTATCTCCAATGTAACTATTGCTGGTACAGTCAGCTCCCCCCCGAAATATTTTCTCAGCCTCCCCACCCTCCACTAAATTTGGCTCTAGTTGCGCCGCTGACTGCAGGGCTTGTGATTTGCTAGAGATTCCTTCTAATAAGGGTAATTTTTGACCTGCTGCCGTGCCCCTGAGCCAATTGTGGTTGGGGCTGGAATCTTTATGTGTTTGTGGCCGGGTTGTTCTTGCAGTGCAGTGTACTGTGTACTGTCACGCAGCGACGGCTCGTGGAGGGAGTTACGGTGGGGCAGGAGGGCGGGGAGGGGGAGGGGCAGGGCGGAGGTTGCTAAAAACCGGCATATGGATAATTGCAGGTAAGTAAACAATTTAATTAATAAAACGAATTTCGTAGTGCGCCTTGCATCGCAAAATGCAATGCAGTGCGAGCTACGAAATTCGTTTTATTAATTAAATTGTTTACTTACCTGCAATTATCCATATGCCGGTTTTTAGCAACCTCCGCCCTGCCCCTCCCCCTCCCCGCCCTTCTGCCCCACCGTAACTCCCTCCACGAGCCGTCGCTGCTGTCACGTAATCTCCCCGTGACTGGCAAAAATGAATGTGCCCTAATATGAAATGTGTGCGGAAAGGTAAAGCACTAAAATACCACCGTGCCAAGTTCATGCTATTTAAATCTGCAACAACATGTGGCTGCAAGAACAATCCACCTGAGTGCACAACAGCAGCATCTTATTTATTTTACTGTAAATAATCACTGTGACACCTGCCCATTTTTCATAGGTGAGGTCTGTTTTAAATCTAAAAGAAATGTCTGTAGCTTTTCACACATCACCCATATTAAAGAGAAATTAAAGGGAAACGGTGTACCTTGTCCATTTAAATGTGGAAAAATACTAACTGCAGCGCTGCCTTTTTATTGCTCCAAAAATAAATGTGGATAAATACAGATAAAATGCTCCCAAAATAAATATGGATAAATACAGACGGAAATGGCAAAAAAATAAATACCATAAAACCGGGAGCCCTAATAATAATGTTCCCCTAGCTATATTTTTTTTGGAGGGCGTCAAAGAAAGAAAGCTGTTCAGACTAGAGACTAGGAGATAAAGTGCTATGGTTTATAGCCCACGCCGAGTAGTAGGGAAGTTGAGCCCATCCTCAAACTCTGGTGGTTAAACTAGAAGCAGGCCAGCTAACACACTAATTCCATGACCTGAGTCTCTCTCATCTTCCTCCGATTGTATTTCAGGTATGGAATAATCTGGTGGTATAAAGTGCTGATTAATTTTGATCATGGTTAATCTCTCCACGGTTTGGGGGGAAAGACTGCAGATAGTTTATTACCATCCTGCTGAGCATTGGCCATTTCACCTCCTCCCATTCCAATGCAACAACATGGTTTGATCAAGACAGACCTCTGTTGCATCATCCTGATAGGCCTGGGCCATCTGCTCAATGGTCTATGCTAGAGCTCCACCTTACTAGAACTCTTTTACCTGCACCTCTGCACTGGACTTAAACCCTGCCAGTAAAAACCACCTCGTTGTAGATTTTGGGGCTAATGATCTTGTTCTTGTGTTGATGGTGTTCTTGTTTTTGTTTTTGGCTGAACTAGGCATTTAGATGTGCCCTCAGGCTCTGGACTCAAAGGCTGCCATGCAGGACTTGATCCATGGAGGAGTGGGCCTCTAATTCCTTGTTGTTCTTTTCCTACCTCACTGCCTTGCTCATCTATCCATGTGTTGTATTTTCCAACATCTGCATCCGAAAAAGGAATGAAAGTGGACAGTAATGGTTTGTACTGTGGATCAGGAATTGTTGCATAAATGTAATGTTGGATGACACAATGTCTCTTTGCACCTTATTAGCAGACAAGTGAGGGATCAAACTCTCCACCAAGTCAGACATATCTTTTTTTCCTCCACACCTGTGTACATTGCAGACAGCTCCTTTAGCAGTTTCTGCAGCCTGTGAAACAATGGGATAGCTTGGCCCATGGTACTGTCCTCCTTGCTGACTTCGTGTGTGAACAGCTCAAAAGGAAGCAGCATCTCTGTCAGGCATTTGACTAGGCCCCATTGGTCCATCTCAATAATCAAGCCTTTCATAATTGCATCTCCTCTTTGAATGACCTATTCATTTGTACGTCTGTACTGCTCAAACAGGCGTTCAAGAATGTAATAAGTTGAGTTCCAACCTGTTAGCACCTCCTGTATGAGTGCTTTAACTGGCATTCTATTATCATGCTGAATGACCCTCAGCTGTTTCAGAGCTTTAAATGAATGGCTTAAATGAGTGCAGATTCCTCTGCAGGTGGACAGCAAGTTGCTTACTTTCTTTCTTTTTTGAGAAAGTTATATGCAATGAGGCTAATGCAGGTCCTTGAAATAGCCACCATTGGCCATGGCCTTAACAATATTACCTCCATTGTCTGTGGAAAAAAATCCAATCGTAAGCCCTCTTGGTTGCAGCCATTCAAAGGCCTTGTTGTTAAAGTCATCTAAAATGTTTGCAGATGTATGGGATTTCTCCATAGTGAATATTACTATTCTTGCATGCTTCCGAGCAGCATTAAAAATCTCACCAGTGTAACACCTACAAATATCTTTTCTCAAAACCCCATGAAAGGATTCCAGTGCACACTGATGCACATGTAATCAGTCGCTTGTCAACTGGCCCACATGTCTGTTGTCAGGTGGATACTGTGAACAGCACTCTGCTGCAATGCTTGTCCAAGCAATTTCAGCACATTGTGAGGTAGCGCTGGCAAAATAGGATCTGTTGGAAACCTTCCATTTCGGGCAGGTGGCTACCACAAATTCAAGAAAACCCACTCCTTCCACAGAAGAAAAAAGGATGAGGTCCAGCGCTAACATTTTAGCTAGCTTCACATTGTACAAAGGTGCCGTTGGGTGGTTGCGGTCATACTGCCACTCCGGCGTAACCATGGCAGGAATACTAACCTGAATTTTTTTCTTTTCTGATGCCACTAATGCAGGTGACTTCTTGAGAGCAGGCGCTGGTAGACTCAATGTGCTTTTTAGCAGGGCAGTCACTGTCCTCTCTTGCCTTGGTGTCTCAACCTGAGTCTTGTGCCATTGCGATGTTGCTGATGTGGGCAATACTACTGCACTGCTAGGGAGAGAGCTGCTTTGCATAACAAAAATGTCTTCCTCTTCTTCACCTTCCACAGTGATCAGATTTAGATTCCCTGATCTGCTGGCTTTTACCCCTTCCCCAACAACACTTGCAGTTTTTTGGCCACCAAGGATCGTTTGGTGCTTTCTCAAATGGGTTGTCCCCTGGTACGATAGTTTGTGCCAAGCTTACCCCAACTTAAGTTTGATTCGCAAAGGGAACATATGGCAATGTTCACATCCTGGCTAATTGAAAATAAGTCCCAAACTGTGGAGCTCAAATTTCTGATTCTGGTGCCACTGCCAATATCGGATGGACTGGCAGTAGGTGGGTGTTTTGACATTTTTCTTCTTCAGTACCTACTTCTACTGAGGTGGTCATAGATGTAGATCACTGCCAGGACTTTGCGATTATGGCATATGGCGGTGGTGGTAACTGTGGAGCCATATCCTTCCAAGCAAGTTGGGATGGGGTGAAGTTGGTCTCCACTGGGGCTGGGCTAACATCCATGATGACATGCTTATCATCATCAGCAACTTCTTCATCAGTATCCATACCTCTAAGGTTTTCTGGAATAATCCTTTTTTCCTAGCCTCATCTCATGGCTTGTCTCACTCTCAGACTGATATGCATAAAAATGGTATCAAAGGAATTAATGTAGCAAACTTGACTGGAGTTGAGAACTTTTAATTACTCTCTCTTGAAAGACTATTGTTCCTCATAAATATATCTTGTTTTTTTGAAATGGCAATAGTGTTCATCAGCAGTGGAAAAAAACCACTCAATACAATTATTCACATATATATGAAATCAATACACAAATAAACACTTAACATAACCCACAAAGATATATATATATATACACAAATAAGTGTCCCCTTAAACAATCCAGGAGAACCACTTAGAGAGAATCTGACCAGTGTGCCTAAGATTGGCAGTATAGTCAATGAATCTGACACTACTATGGCACAAAGTAATACAGTAAATCAATATTTATACAGATCCCTCCAATTGACTGATCTGCAAAGGGAATATATGGCAATGTTCACATCCTGGCTAACTGAAAATAAGTCCCAAACTGTGGAGCTCAAATTTCTGATGCTGGTACCACTGCTAATATCGGATGGACTGGCAGTAGGTGGGTGTTTTGACTTTTTACTCTCTGCAGTACCTACTTCTACTGAGGTGGTCCTGGATGTAGATCGACTTTGAAATTATGGCACCAGGCGGTGGTGGTAACTGTGGTGCCATATCCTTCCAAGCAAGTTTGGATGGCGTGAAGTTGGTCTCCACTGGGGCTAGACTAACATCCATGATGACATGCTTATCATCATCAGCAATTTCTACATCTGTATCCAGACCTCTAAGGTTTTCTGGAATCTTTCTTTTTTCCTAGCTTCATCTCATGGTGTGCCTCACTCTCAGACTGAGGTCTGATCCAATTAATGTCTAGATTATCAGAAGGGGGCTTGAAGAAGTAGATGACACACCATTATCTCTCCTTTTTCATTCTGGAGATGTGGAGGACAATGGAATTTCTGAAAGAGCAGCTTCTTCTCAGCATGAATCTCTATTTCTTGAACTGCACCTCTTTCCGGAGGAACTGCTATTGGTGGTTGCGGCTGTTGTTGTCCACTTCTCTGAATTTCCTGCAACAATTGGTACTACTTTGCGATAGAGATAAGTCAATTTCAACATCACTCCTCATCAAAGTTGCCATGATTAGACTGGCTGCCTCTGTGACAGACATGGGCTTGCTCCGATATTGGTATGAGTCCACTGATGTGGGGGTGCTGCTCCCAGCTTGTTCTCCAGAGCCAGTGCAGCAGGCACAGTATTTTTCCCCAAAAAAGATTTGGATCAACATACCAGTAGTGGTGGTAAGCTCCTTTTTCTTCTCACTGGCCACTTATTTAGTAGCACCTGCACCTTTTCTTGGGGCAATCTTGAAGCTGGCAGTTAACAGTGACACTTAGCTTCACCAGTTGAAGAGATGTCTGTGATATGTGGGTCACACGTCACGTCATGCACAGGCCTTCTCTCTGGCACTACTGTGGGTGATGATGTCTCTTGTGCACCTAAAAGAAAAGTTACAAGAAGGACATCAGTGAAACAAGGCATTGTTGCTGTTTAATTAGTATTATAATCAAACACAATATCATTTAGTGTGGTTACTGGTTACTCTTATTATGCATAATTAACAATACAGTGTATCTATTCGTAAAAAGGAAACTTACACCAAGATAAAATTTCATAGTGACTGACTGTACACTCAGGAAGAATAAGAGAGAGCAAAATCAGCAACAACTTGAAGATATAACTGTTTGCTTTATGTGTGTCATGTGGCATCACTCACATGGATGTGGTACTCAGGGAGGTGCAGTTGACAAACAACATTGGAAGGAATAATCCTTAAATAATGAATGCTGGTGTGCACCTATAGCAGACATGGGATTGATCGTTGCCAGACGCACTGAAAATGGTATGAACAAAAAAACGTTAAAAAAATTCCACAATTAATATATATATATATGTATATATATATATATATATATATATATATATATATATATATATATATATATATATATATATATATATATATATATATATATATATATATATATATATATATATATATATTTTGCCACATGTTTTGTTCGCAGAGCAGGACACAGGTAAGGGCGGTCAAGGCGCTGGGGGCGAACACCTCCAAAAACATACACACACTCCTTCTTTACCAGATGGAAAGAAGCACGCCGACCAGGCATCAAAATTCAAGGTACTGGTTTATTCAGGCAAAGTGGCAGCACTGTATGCAAAAGTCAAATCCACTCCTTTGGGCTTTGGTCTGCAATGCAAATACTTCATAAAGGATCTGAGGCACAATGTCCAGACGCGTTTCAAGAACTCCTGTTCTCTTTCTCAATGGCGTTTGTGCTGACTAGAGTTCGTGTTCCCACCCATTCACTTTAAAGGTCCTGCCCCAAGGTGGGCGTGGCACATTGCATCTTGGGACCTGTAGTGCAGGGTCAGTCACACTCACAGTTATTACGTCGAACTCTAGCCAATGTCTCATTTCAACACCCAGTGGTTCGAAATTAAAGCCTGTCTTGCTGCATGTCGACCAATGTTCTGAAATTTGCATCCATTTCAGGCTTTAATTTCGAACCACTGGGTGCCGGTCCACCGAAGCTGTAGAGTGCTGATTGAGTGGAGGGAGTGTTGGTAGACGACAACAGCTTCCCTGGAATACTCACTTCCACCGGGACATCTAAAGCCACCATTTTTTGAGACATGCTCTAGTTGTTTACTGGCTTGGCAACTTTAGCTTGAAAACCAGCTGATGGCTCTGACGCGCAGCATAGAGAAGCGCAAGTAGTGCCTGGAACTAGACACGGTTACAGTCCTTGTGCTCTGCGTATTGTGTGTTGAAAATTTGCATTTAACCTAACCACTAAACGGGCATTTTAGTCTGTGTCACAACTTTTAAATTGTGTTTTTAACTGTTTGTGGGCATTTTGGGCTAAACCAGTTTTACCTGCTGAATGCGGATCTCCTCTCCCCGGTCCACCGCAGCTGTAGAGTGCAGATTTAGTGGAGGGAGTGTTGGTAGATGGCTACGGCTTCCCCGGAATACTCACTTCCACCGGGACACCTTACAACGCCATTTTTGGAGACACACTCTAGTTGTTTACTGGCTCAGCGACCGCAGCTTGAAAACCAGCTGATGGTGCAGAGGCGCAGCGGGCACGCCAAAGGCAAGCCCGTCTGCGCCCGTCCGCGCCCATCCGGGACCAGAGGCCAAAACTCCTGCTCCCCTGCTGATTTACTCGGCAACAAATTTACGGACCCTCGCCACAAGTGGCCCCATCCTAGATGCCAACGTCATGGCCAAGCTGCAGGTAGAGGATCTGTTGAGGAGTAACAGGACCGAGGTCATACCTAGGTCTCCACACAGATTTGCCCAGGAAAATGCCCCCCTTCATGTACCACTAGGTTTGAAGGTAGCGGTCCTTAACACACGCACCCTACAGAAGCACCACCTTGAGGTCATGTCATTACTGCAAGATGGTGATATAGACATCCTGGCTCTCACGGAAACCTGGTTAGGGCATCTGGCAGCCACAGACATCATTGCAGCACTTCCAGTGGACTTTGATGCCCTTTGGCAAAATAGACCTGGGGACACTAGAGTCGGGGGTGGCCATCTTTTAAACAAAAAGTCTAATGGTTACTAAGGTTATGGCAGAAAGCTGTGATAATGCAGACATTTTAGGGGTTAAAATCTCCTTCAAATCATTCTGCATCTTACTCGTGGTAGTTTGTCGGCCCCGCGCGGACCACCTCCAGTTTTAATTACCTCTTCTAGGAGCTCATTATTGATCGATGTTCTAGATATAAATGTCTCTTAGTAGTCAGTGATTTCATTTATCACTGGGATAAAGTGCAGAGAGAGTCATTGGCTGGCCAATTTGAGACAGCTATGCTCTCAATGGACCTTCAACAACTGGTCAATAGCCCCACCCATGAAAAGGGCCATACCCTTGACCTCATTTGGACATCACAGCCTTGGGCGGACATAACAAATATTAGTTCCTGTGCCTGGTCCGATCATTCGCTACTTAGATTTTGGGTCACAAGTGACAGTCAGCTGCTGCAGTCTCCATCTGTGTGGAGAAAGGTGAGAAACTGGAGAAATATCGAGGCAGATTGTCTAATAGCTACTCTGCATTCACTCCCGCCCCAAGGACTAAGAGAGTGAACATTGACCATGAGAGTGAAGCTTTGCTGGCTAATTTATGTAAAGCCAAGGATGTAGCAGCACCAGAACGGATGGAACAAGCTAGAGACAATGGAAAGGGGACCCCAAGGTTTAATGAACCATTGAGGGGAAAAAAAAAATCTCCACCAAGCTGAGTGGCGGTGGCGCAAATGCTATGCTCCAGCAGAATTGAAAGCCTACAAAGCCCTTCTTACCTCCTATTAATCAGCAATATTAACTAGGAAAGGGAAGTATTATGAGGGAAGGATTGCTGAGGCAGTTATCATACAGAAAGAGACTTTTGAAATTCTGTAGGAATTAAGCCAAAAGGCTGAGAAGAAATCTACAGTCGCATCTCTCGACTGTAATGTCTTCCAGGCATTCTTTCTTCAGAAACTCAAAGATATTATTTCAGAAATTGTTAATACCCTGACTAACCTCGGTTCCCCCTCCAGGTTCAGCCCCGCCCCGCCAACTTACAAATGGTCCTAAAATGGATTCAGCCACTCTATCTTAATTAATGATCCGCACTAAATCAGACTCTCGGGCAGATCCCTGCCCGCCGAGGATTTTTCAAATGGCCCTTCCAGGGCTGGAAAAACAGATCCTCGCGTTACTAAACAATTCTCTGGAAACTGGCTACTTACAGACCACCTTAAAAGAAGCCAGAGTTACCCCCTGCTGAAAAAAACAGGTTCAGATGCCTTTACTCTACAGAATTACAGACCTATTTCACAGCTCCCCTTCCTGGCTAAGGTGCTAGAGTGACATGTACTTAAGACGCTCTCAAACTACCTAGAGGACCACTAGCTTCTCCAAGCTAGACAGGTTAGCGTTAGAGCCCACCATAGCACTGAGCTAGTGATGCTGTCCGTTCTTGATGAGCTCAGAGTTATGGCTGACAATAAACAGCAGAGTGCCCTGATTTTATTAGATCTATCAGCGGCATTCGATAGGGTCATCCATAATAAGTTGCTGACTCGTCTCTCCGACCTGGGCATCAGCGGGCTAGCACATCAATGGCTAAAGTAATTTCTGTGTGATGGGACTCAGAGGGTTCAGTTGGGTGAGCATACAGCGGATCTGGCACTCTTGCCTGCCGTGTACCCCAGGGTTCCACTTCTTTTTAATATTTACTTGCAACCCCTAGTGGAGACCCTGGCTCACATGGATTGCCATGTCTCAATTACGTGGATGATACCCAACTCCTCATCCAGATTAGCAACTCCTGTCAGGCTCAAGAGTCGGCCAAAAAGTTGCTCAGATTCACAGTAAACTGAATGACGGCCATTTCACTGAAAATTAACCTGGATAAGACCGAAGTTCTTGTAATTCCAACAAATAATAGCCCTTGGTGTGATCTTTTCTGGAAACCATAACTGGGTGCTGCCCTGGTATCATTTCTGGCTGTAAAAAGCCTGGGTTTGAAAATTGACTCTGAGCTGTCTATGTCCAGCCAGGTCACCGCAGTAGTAGGAACCTGTATAAGACGGCTGAGGCAGCTACAAAAACTTGCTCCTCTTTTATCAACGTCTTCATTACAGACAATTGTTTCTGCCACTGTCCTCTCTAGGCTGGACTATGGGAATGCCCTCTACATCAGCCTCCCCCAGAAACTTATCAAGAGACTGTAGGTGGTGCAAAATGATGTGGCTAGGCTTATTTTCAGACTTCCTATAAAGACCCGCGCTACCCCACTGCTAAACAAATTGCACTGTCTCCCCATTAAACAGAGAGCTCAATTCAAGGACTTATGTATTGCCCACAAGGCAATCTACGGCCAAGCACTAATGTATGTTAAAGAACGCCTAGAGAAATATGTTCACAGCCGGACATTGCGATCCTCTGAGGCCTGAAATCTAGCTGCCCCCATTACATTACTAAATCCAAAGGGGGTGGAGCATTCTCTGTCCTGCTTCCGCAAATTTGGAATAACTTACCTGAGTACCTCCGCAGGGAACCGGACCTCCTCACTTTTAGGTAACAACTAAAACATTCCTATTTAGAGAGGCGCTAACTACAGTGTAATTTCTGGTCTCTCTGCTTATGTTTCCATCTGCTTGAGTGACTTGCTCACTTTTCTCTATAAGCGCTTAGAGACCTGAAGGTGATTTTGCGCTATATAAAAGGCATATAACATAACATAACATATATAATGTACCATTTTTTTTTACGAATTAAAAAACTATAAATAAATGAAGTTATCCTCAAAGATATTATAATAAGTATTTAAACTGCTATCCCATTGCTCAACCATCCACGCAAGCCTATGGCAAAGGGTCACAGTGTCTTGATGCACAAAATGCCACATGGTCATCATCAGCAGCAACACTGAGCAGGAAGGCATTGGGAAGAAAAAGAAGACATACAAGCCTATGGGGAAATAACACTGGCGGCCTCCACAAAATGTTAAGAAAAAACAAGAGCGATCCGTATGTTCTTCCGAGCTGGGTATTGCTCTTCAAGCAGAAACGGTGTTCACAAGGAACTCATTTAATATAATAATACACTTTTATGCAAGGGGTTATATTTTTTGCGTGATTTAAACAGAAAGAGCATACAATAAAAAGACAACCCATATATCACTTAGTTACTATCATCCGAAAGTGTTTTAATTCTCAGCTGGATAGTGTTCCTTCTGAACACTATCTAGCTGAGAACGGACCGCTGACTGGAGAATTAGACCCTGCACGGCTGCATCAGCAGCGATTAATTAAGTTAATCTAGATAATAGTGTTTTATTCTCATGCCATCATCACGCTGTACCTCTCAATCCACTGTAACCCTTGAGAGGCTTATTCATTCAAAGGGATTTATTTAGTGATTGGCTACAACCAGGAATCGTCACTGAACTTCAACAGGAAGACTAATTCCTATTTCACCTCTGGCATTTTCTATAGTGCCTTGGTTCCCAGAATTCCTGTTTTGAAGCGGCCCCGTACCAGGAGAGGGTCGAAACGTCACCCACAACTACAAAGGGAGAGCCCCAGCAAACTAGAAAAGTTTTCTAGGAAAAATTATTTTATCAGATATCCAAAGGGCTTCCCTTAAATTCCAATACCCAATTGCTTCCTTCTTCATTAATACCACAAATATGGCACTGTTTTGGTTATGGTCACTTCACTCGGGTCACAAAGTCAAAATGTATGTAGTGTGAATACCCATCAGAATGTATTTATATATTTTTTTACTTTTATAATACTGTCTATGCAAAAGAAATAACACTCACTTCGGCTGAAGTGGGTACAGCAAAATTATTTTTGTTTTTGGGTTGTCTTCTCCTGAGGCATTTGTTAGTCATTAAAATGATAGTACATAAGTGATATATGGAATTAATTTTTAGTGTATGCTGTTTCTGTTTAAATCACGCAAGAAATCAAACCGCTTGCATAAAAGTGCATTAATTAGATTAAATGATTTCCTTTTGAGCACTGTTTCTGCTTGAATAGCCACCACAAAATTGCCACCAACTACATGGTCACACGAGAACACATGCAGGCCTATGGGGAAAAAACACTAGCTGGCTAGTGGTGAAACAAAATGCCCGCCAGCCACATGGTCAAACAACAATAGGCAGGAGGGCAAGGTCTGGAAACAAAGAACACATGAAGGCCCATCAACCCTGACTGAGAACTAAATGGCCACTGGCCACATGCTATGTGGATCAAAGTCAAATGGTGGGCTATGGCACATGCACACACACACACACACACACACACACTGGCCAGAGCAAGACAAAGGACACATGATAAAACAGAGAACACAGCATTAATTCAGAAATGCCAAAACTGAAACAGGGCAAAAAATGTTTATAACAACACACATCCTCCAAAAAGGCATTACCCCACCTATACACTGTTTGCAGAAAGTAAATACAACTTGAAATGTCCTAAAAAAAAGCACATTGCGTATTTTAATCCAATAAAGTACAAATGCAAGGCTATGGCAAATGCACACTGATTGGCTATGAAAAATGGCCACCAGCCACATGGTTACAACAACAAGCAAGAGGCGTGAGGAATAAACTAAGAAGAACACATGCAGGCCTATGAGGAAAGCAGCAGACTGTCTGGCTACACAAAATGACTGCTAGCCACTTGTTCACAAAAACAACAACCAGCAAGAAGGCATGGCCAAAACAAAGATGACATATAGGCTTATGGCAAAAGCACACAGGCAGGATACACAAAATGACTGCCAGTCCCATGTTCACAGCAAGAGGCAAGAGGCTTGGAAAACAAAGAACACATGCCGGCCTATGATTATTGACTATACAAATTGCCTCTGGCCATGTGGAACAAATGCAAATGGTGGCCTATAGCAAACACACACACACATTGGCCAGACAAAGGAGGCATGGTAAAACAGAGAACACAGCATTAATTCTGAGATACCAAAAATGAAAATTAACAGGGCTAAAAACTTTTTTTTACAAAAACACATATCCTTCAAAGGCATTACCCCACCTATCCACTGTTAGCAGAAAAAAAGTGAAATACCACAAAAACACATTTTGTGTTTCAATTCAAATCCATCCATGGCCTAAATGATGTTTCAAATTCAATAGACACCACAGAAATAGTTGTTTCATGCACCCATGTCTAGCACTGGGCCTACTGGCTGGAGGGCCATTTGGCAGACTAGGGCACATAGTGAATTAGATCAATATTGCAAATGTATTAAACAAAATTGAGAAAATGTAGTACACTGTGCAGCATTTTTCTTTTACAAAAGAAGAAAAAATAAATGCAAAGAAAAAAATAGGCCCCTAAGGAAGCAATAGGCCACCCACCGAAATAAATTGTAAAATTGTATTAGAAGTACAAATAAATCCAGGTGCATGGCCCCAATCAAACAAACAACACCAGTTACTCAAGTTACTTGTCAAATCTCAAACTAAAAGTCCTTAAATCTAATGGGAAATGCAGCAGACAAAAAGAGTGATTCATCTTGGCCCAAATCCAAATGAAAAGTGACCAGGAGATGGAGAAAGCACTTGGAGGAGCCTGCTGGGCAGGAATAGAAAGTTGGAGACTCTGGGGCACTTCCTTTCAGTTGGATTTTTTTAAAGGACTCCTCTTACAAAAAACCCAATGCTAAATGTCTATTGGACAAGGTTTTTAACTCCATGTCATCATTTTGGGAAGATTTTGATGCTTCTCAAGGAGAGAATCTTCCCCAGATGGCAGCATGGTAGATCCTGCTCATTCGGGATCGGGTACGGCAGAAAATATACACCGGAAGTCCCGAAGTCCCTGGCACACCTGAATTACATGCTGGTGACCTCAAAATCTCACTGGAGCATGCTGTCAGGTAGCAAATCTTTTTGCTTACACAGCCCATATTAGTTGTGTTTAAGAAAATATGTTTGAGGTTTACACTGTCAGACTTTCCGGTACGGCAAAAAGCCACTGTATATCAATCCCCTTTTCACATTTAAGGCAATCGAAAATTATATTTCTTGTGAGTATTGCTGCTGGATTCTGCCAAATTGTAAGCTAAAATATGCTAGGCCGGGCCCAAATAAAATCCTCAATATATGACAATTTTAACTCCCCGTGACAGACGTACTGTGATGGGGAGATCGGGGCCCCCAACAATTTCCTGCATAATCTATTTTCCTCACCCTGAATGCCACTGTAACCTGTGAAGCCCCAAACTTCTGCCCCGTAGGTTGCAACAGGGATACACTGTAATTTAAAATTGTTAGCAATGGGTAGTACCACCTCAACTTTTTTCGGTTGGGGTAGTGACAATACCGAATTAATTGCTTTTGAAAAATTTCCTCTGCTGTATGCCACATGAGTAGTCCAGGAACCATTAGCTGCAAATACTAGCCCCAAGTATGGAAAAGTGCAAGTATGTTGTAAACGTTTGTTGCCTATGGAAATTGAGGTAACAAGTTGCTTTTTTGGACCACATGCAATTAAAAAAGAATTGTTAAAATTTGTACGAAGATCTAAGGCAGCCATAAAATCAATAAAGCGCAGTGCTTTTGGCGTGCGACCCATCAGGACCGCATCATCCACATATAATTAAGGCGGTAAGATAATACTGTTAATGATAGCAACATCATTAGTGAGCTTAGTCAGGGAGTCATGCAAGTCGTTAATATATAAAATGAATAAAAGTGGGGCCAATACGCACCTCTGCCTGACCCCTCTTCCAATAATGATATCCTGTGTAACCTCACCGCCTTTGTCAATCCGCACCCGGGCCTTTAAGTACCTATGTAGGTACGCCAAAGAATGAACTAAAACTTCGTCCAACCCAAATTTTAAAAGACTAGAAAAGAGGTGTGACCTGTTAACAAAATGAAAAGCTGAGGTAAGGTCCATAAAGCCAGATAAATAGGGGATTTTTGTGCTACAGTATATTTGCAGATGTTCAAGTTAAGGTTTAGGCACTGTTCTGCAGTGCCTATTGCTTCTGAAACCTAACTGGCAAGAATGTATAATATGTTCATCCTTGGCCCAGGACCTAATCTTATTGACAGGATTCTACCAAGGATTTTTAATCAATCAGGGAGATCAATCTTTAGCAGCCAGGGTTGGAACGATCGCCCTTTTTAAAAATAGGGACAATAATACTGGTAGACCATGCGCAGGGAATTGAAGCAACAGTTAGATTAATTAAAACATTCAGTAGGAGGGCTGCCCAAAAGTTTGATAAGTTCTATTGGTAGCCCATCGGGACCTAGGGCTTTATTGCCCAAGCTTTGGTTTATGGCATCCTTCACTTCTCATACGGATATCTCAATCCTAGAGGGTCTTCTATAGTTATATAGTTCCTCATTCCTTGATGTGGCTTGATAGATATTTGAGAAATGGGATACCCAACCCACGCTTCATTGGAAATTGTACAACTTATGGAAGTTAATGTGAGGCCTGCAGTTCTCATATCCTTCACTGTTAATCAAAAACCATTCCCATTATTAAGTTTGGCAGCACACGCAAGGCTATCCCATCTCTCTTCTAAGACCACATCTTTCTGCTGTTTTGTGATACACTTATATTGATTTCTTAGGGATTTTACAAGTACCGGGTCTCTTGGATTCATCCCAAGGGCCTCGCGAAGATCTCTATTAGCTCTAGAGCCAGCACTGTTGGAGCAATGTGGACCCCTATTGGACTCAGTTATTGGTCTAGATAAAATTTCTTTAATACCCCTGCACTGTTGGACAAAGGCATCAATTACCACAGGGTTATGATCACCTGTTGACAAACGACTGTCAATGAGTGTTAGATAAGTGTTTATCATTCTAGGAAATGGGTCATTATTATCAACACCTTGCCAGGCCAATCTTAGGTTGTCAGTAGAGGGCACTAGATTACTGGCCCGCATTCGTTCAAAAATGTTGGCCTAGGGGCGACTCTTAACACCATCAATGCTGATGGTATTCCCCTCCTGTGCTGACCTTTGATGTTTTCCCATTGTTCATGACGAGCTCAGCTCGTCATGAGTGTACGAGATGTGTACCTCATGACGAGCTCAGCTCGTCATGAGCATCGAAGGTGTTAATGATGTAGCAATAGGATTATGATCACCCGAGAAGGTTCGTATGACCTCAGCCCTTAACAAATAATCTTCCAGTGGGGCAGATATAAACACATAGTCAATAGTGGAGGCGCAACCTCGCCCTCTATTTGTTGGTACAGTGTGACTATCTTTATGGGATACAGCCGCAATTTCCATTACATTTGTTAAATTATAATAGGACAAGTGGACCAACAATTTTGTCCCCCTATTACATGAGTGTTTGTCTGTGATGGGTTCCTTGTCTAGTATGTTATTGCTTGAAATCCTGGCATTAAAATCGGCACCCAGACAAATACCAGCTAACTTGTCAAACAACCTTTGCCTTTGTAAATTTGAAATAAAATTAAACAAGTTAGTAAAATTTCGCTTTTGGGATACTATGAAAATCATTATTGTAAAAATTAATAAAACAGATGGAAACGCCCGCGTATAAATTAACGCCTGAAAATTGTCATTGTCATTTGTTAGGACCATAGTGCTACCACCAGCGGAGATTTTAATCCAGATAAAAAGACCGCCTGATGGGCGGCCAATTTTGAGGATAGGGGCAATTATATTATAACATTTGAACCCTTCTTGGTGTAATTCCCGTGTTGTCCAGGTTTCTTGCAACATAAGAATGTCATATGCTTGCACTGTTTTTGCCCATTCATCCAATTCAATTTTAGAGGCCAAGCCGGCAATATTCCAACTCAGAATATTTAAATTAAGTTTATTCTAGACAATAGGTTCGGGATCTTGGCCTGGACATGCGGGCGTGGCTGGTAATGTTATGTTATGTTATGTTATGTTATGGAATCTTGTATAGCGCATGGCTACCCCAGCAACGGGGCTTCCCAGCGCTTGCGGACATACCTAAAACTAATGCGACAGAGGGTGTGTTAGATGGACGCAAACAGCCAAGTTTTTCTAAGTTTACGAAATAGCAGATGATTTGAAGTGGCTCGAGCTTTTAGGGGGATGGAGTTCCAAAGCTTAGGGGCCAGGTACCTGAAGGAGCGGCCGCCGGCTCTTCTCCTCCGAATCTTAATGGTACGTGCTAGAGAAAGGTCCGCTGAGCGGAGTGCGCGCATAGGAATATAGAAGGAGCATAGTCCTTGAAGAGTTTGGGGTCCAGCGCTTTACAAGATTTTGTGAGTGAGACAGAGTGTTTTGAATTGAATGCGTTGCTTTATAGGCAACCAATGTAGTCGCCGGAGAAAGGGGGAAGTGTGACAGGTTTTGGGTAGAGCAAACAAGACACGGGCAGCGGCATTTTGTGCTCTTTGCATCCTGTTTATTGTGGTCGTGTTGGAGCCTAACATAAGGGAGTTGCAATAGTCCAGATGAGAAAGGACTGATGCCTGGACCATGAGTTGATGGGTAGGGGGCTCGAAAAAGCCCAAAATGGGTCTGAGAGAGCGCAGACGCCCGTAGCAGATGCCCGCCAATTTTTGGCATGGGATTCCATATTGAGCGAGTTGTCAAGCATCACTCCCAGATTTTTAACTAACTCCTTAGGTATAGGAGCTGATCCCAGCGCAGGAGGCCACCAATGCTCGTCCCAAGTCTGCGTGCCATTACCAATCAGAAGTACCTCTGTTTTGGAGGAGTTTAATTGAAGATGGTTGTTGGATAGCCACCTAGATATGGCCAGCATGTCTTCTTGGAACTTCATTTGATCAATCACATTGTTATTGGAGAAATTAAAAATAAGTTGTGTATCGTCCGCATATGATATTAGTTGTATCTTACGTTCCCGGGCCATCACGGCCAGGGGGCGGACATACACATTAAACAATGTGGGGCTGAGCGCAGACCCCTGAGGCACCCCACATTCAAGGGGGAGCCTGCTGGAGAAGTACGGAGGGGCGTGCACCTGGAAGGAACGGTCAGATAGAAATGACGCGAACCAGTCCAGGGCCGTTTCCCTGACTCCGATCTCCCACAGTCTCTCTAGCAGGAATTTTTAGGAGACCGTGTCAAAAGCCGCACTCAAATCCAGCAGAATCAAAATAGAGGTTGCGCCCATATCCAGTGAAGCTTTTAGATGTTCTGTAACTGTTAGCAAGGCAGACTCCGTGCTATGGTTCGCACGGAAGCCATTTTGGGACTCATCTAGGATCCCGTTGGACTCTAGATTGACGGTCAAAGTGTGATTGACATGTGCTTCTGCCACTTTTGCAAGGTAGGGAAGCAGTGAGATGGGACGGAAGCTATCAGGCCGAGAGGGATCAAGTGATGCTTTCTTCAAGAGGGGCACTACTTTGGCATGCTTCCATGATTTAGGGATGGAGGCTAGCTGAAATGACTTATTAATCAGCTCCCGTCCTGCCTGTAAGGTGGACTCACGAAGAGATCTAAACAATTCGGGTTTACTAGGGTCATCTGGGGATCCTGATTTTACTCTTAGTGTAAGGTGTTCCATCCCTGTCCACACTAAAGATGGAATGGTTAAGAGGGAGTAAGGGAGAATAGCTTGATCACTAGTAGGATTAGGATACCTCGAGGGGTCATCTGGTTGTAATAGGTCATATATCCCTTTGACCTTATTAATGAAGAAACAAGATAATTCCTCACACTGTGCATCTGACACTATCGGGTTGCCTATACCATCCGGGGCCTTAGTCAGTTCTTTTACCAGGGAGAAGATAGTTTTGGAACGGTTGGTACTAGCGGTGATCAGGTCAGTATAATATGTGGCTTTATTTTTTTTAATCAGTTTATGGTATGCCTTAGTGGCCAGCCTAAACTCGCTTTTGGCCAGAGGATCATACGAGCGTCTCCAAATACGTTCTAACCGTTTACATTGTTTTTTGGTATCAGCAAGAGCCTCCGAGTACCAGGGGTGAGAATAGCCTCACTTAGGCCTAGAACATTTTATGGTAATGAGGTGATCAAGTGAAGTGTTTATCCACTCTCTGTATGCAGAGTCTGCTTCCTCCATATTATTCGACCAAACGGGGCGTGATTGGTTCAATTTGGCTTTTAGTAAAACTTTATCTAGGATATTCCAGGGTTGCCTACATAGGAAAGGGGGAGTATTCTCCTTGCCGCTTGCTCGGACCTCGACTGAAACAGAAACCAAGAAGTGATCAGTCCAGCTGAGAGGACTAGGGGGTTCAGCTGTAATAAGAGAGTAATCGTGTCAGATAATAATGAAGGTGCCAGTCAATTGTGGTTATCAAGGCCGGACAGGATGGAAAACCTGTTATGCATGGTCAGTGGAGGGTCCTCATGAATTACCATCCCTGACACTGGCTTGTAGAAATAACCCAGTGGCAATGACCAAATAAGGGTGGAATTCACTGTGTTGGGCTCCTTTGTGGTCAATATTATTTTTTTTACCAGCGCTGGTTTTCTAAAATTAATGACAATGCTTTCACCCCTGATGTTCTTTGGGGAGATACCAACCCACCCTATCCTTCGTACCATGATAATATCATTACTATTTGCTGCCTGCAGCCCTTTGGGTTTTCCAAGCCAGTCAGCACATTTATTGCACAACTGGACCCAAGGTTCTGTATGATCCTTTCTGAGTGGGGATATTCCAGCTAAAACCAATACATATGGTCATGCTGCCGGGGGGAGACTGTGGACTTCCCTACTGCCTTCTGTCATTTCCCTACTTAGACAACTCAGGACTCCACCACTTTGTATGTTATGCATGCTATGTGGGCTATCCCTCAAACCCAAATGTACTCGTGCTGCAGTGCTCACTAGGGCGTTGTGTGGGGCTTATGGCCCACATAAACATAATGGGATAGCAGGTGGGCAGCTCATTAGCCCTGTACTAGGTTGGTTACCATGGACAGCAATAGATTTAGATAAGATACATTCCTTAACTTTGTGGCATGTGTCACAGGTTTCTAAAGAGGCAGTAGCTGTTGTGACTGGTGCCTGTGATTGCTGACCAACTGTAGATACACCAACAAGATTAGAGTTTAACCCATGTTGTACAATAGCTTTAGAGGTGGTTATTTGGGAATGTAACTTGTCTGAAAATGTCTCCAAATGATCTAAACATTGCCAAAGAGCGGAAAACTTCTTATCCACAATGTCTTTAGAGAGCTCACATACAGTGTCCACAATGGAATTGATTGGGGTCTCACCCAATCCGCAACTGGTGGGAAAGGCCAGGGCAGCGTCAGTTTGTGTGCTGATAGAGCAAGTTGTTGCCTTAGTTTGCGTTGGTTCCACTGTTAAATCAGCAGCTGCGCCGTCGGAGGTGTTTGTAGAATCCTGGCTCCATGCACTGATGGCAGTGGGGGGATGAAATGCACGGGCGGTTGTTTCCTCTTGCAGACAATTGGTTTAGTTGGCTTCCTTTTCAGTTTTCCGCCTGTTGATGTTGTTATGGGAAAGATGACACCATCCAAAGCACAGTTACAGGGTGGCACCAATACATCTGCATTATTACAGTCACTAGATCATATTAGTGGCTGGGTGCTGGGCATTACGGTCTGTGTAATGAGTGTTGTTGAATGTGCCGCCAAACCCAATCAAATGCACCTCACATTTATTTCTATTTTATTAGTGACTAGGGGGCATATGTAGGTAAACTTTTTTTGCAATTCCGAAAATGCGATTTTCTGCGAATCGCATGTTCGGAATCGCAAAACGCGATGTAGGTAAAAAATCGCTAAAAAATAGCAATAACCAAAAATTCGCAGAATTAAAAAGCGATTACTCAAATAGTGATTCCTTAATACCGAAATCACTAATAAGGAATTGCAAAAATGGAAAATAGCAATTCAGGTGCAGAATGATGACATCACAACCAGGAAGTGTTGCTGTCCATGCTGCACTTGATTACCAGCACCTGTGTCTGACTCTTTTGCTGCCTGAGAGACTGTGAGGAGGGAATGTGCTTTTGACTCTGCATTTTCAAGAAGCTGAAATGGATTCTCAGGGGGATGAGAAGCAGCCAGAGGAACACAGCAGAAAAAGGAAACAAAAGTTCTCTCAGCGGGAGCTTGAGGTGCTAACAGAGGAGGTAGTGAGGCAACATGACCTCCTTTTTGGGAAGAGCTTCCAGAGGCAAGGAAGAGGAGAGTCTGGAATGACATACAAGAGAAAGTTAACGCGATTGGCGTAACTCACCGCTCAATTGATGATTTACGCATGCTGTGGTATGACATGAGCGCAAAGATCCAAGGAGAGGGTGGCCACCAGATTAGCAGAGGCAAAAGCAACTGGAGGTGGGACCTCAACTGCACCAGAGCCGACGCCCCTGGAGGAGTTGGTGGAGGGCACACATGCCTGAGTCTGTGACTTGCGTGGCTGATCAGGACAGATCTGAAAATACAGACACCAGACAAGGTAAGATACATGCCAATATCCCCAAAATATACCCACTCACAGCCCCAAGCACCCATACCTGAGTAGGAATCCAGTACTTGTCTACAAGCTCACCTAGAATTGCATTATGGGAAATGTAGTCCCATGCACTGATACTTGGTCCTGTGACACATACAAAGAGTACATAGGGAAGAGTCATACTTGCAATGTGCAAAACAGACAAATGTGCAAAACAGACAAGTAGTAGTCATGTGATTAGTTGTATAACAATCTTTAATGCAGAAACATGACACACAACTAATGTGTGCATTTAATTTTACAGCACCACCAACAACACAGGATACAGTGGCTGGAGGGGTGGAAACAGCTACAAATGTGGATGCAGCAGGGCAGGAGGAGTAGGGTGCATCAAGAGAGACACAACCAGCGCCAAATCAAACAGCGCAAAATCGTTCCACCACTAACACTGATGGTGTCAGAGTCAACAGATGCCGATGAGGAGTCACAGACAGGTCCAAGCCAAGTCCCAAGGCAGAACACACCACAGTCCAGTGCACAAACAGAAAACGACGCAGGGCATGGGCCACCACCAGCAATGCCTCATCAGAAACAGACACAGTGTTTGCAGGTTACGAGCACAATTCCTGCAAGACAAAGGCCTTTTGTCAATACAGGGTCAACTAGCCACATACAACCGTCACATGGCAGAGTTGCGGCTCCGTGTGAATACCATGTCTGGAGCTATGGAACTCTTTGTAGGGAGATCAGGAGAGACAGGCTGGCCAGGTGCAGGGAACAACACTGCCTAAACAGCCGGCTGGACCTCTTCACTAAGGCTGTGAACCGCCAAGCCACCGCCATCTCCCTGCTAGCTTGGAGATGCGTTAGCAAGCCACACAAAATGGCACACTGCTGCCAGGATGTGGGTAGGGGCCTGGTGCAGGTCACGCATGCTGTTGACCAAATGCATGCTGTAGCCACCGGTGGCATTGGGACACTGGGCAGCTTGGACACTGATGGCCAGTCAAACAGGAGCACCCCAACTCCTCCAATTCCTTCTGAAAGACGCCAGAGTGGCCGTCAGGGCAGAGCAGGGGAAGACAGCAGTGAGGCCAGTGCGCAGCCCAAACGAGGGGCAACAGGACGTGCATGCAGGAGATGAAGGGGCAGAATGCACTTATGGCAATTTGTGAGGCAACACATGCATTAAGGACTAAGTGACTCTGAACAATGATAGCACTGTGACATCAACATGTGCAACCAACATCATTACAGTCATGCTGTTTGAAATTAGTAATCCTGCTGTTAAGGGAATAAAAATATTTGTGGAGCATCATCATTTGGCATTATGTACTCATTTCTCACCTAGAAGTAGTCCTGTGTGATGTCATCACGTTTCAGGCGCCCGGCAGCTGCCCTGGCTCCACCTGCACGTCTGCTTTGGGGAGCTGGATCCTCCTCATCCAATGTGTCTGCATCTGTCAGATCCACTGGGGTGCCCTTCTTGGTAGCGATGTTGTGCAGCATTGTGCAGACAACCACAATTTTGCAACACGTCTCAGGGCTGTACTGTAGGGTACCTCCACTCTTATGGAGGCACCTGAAACGGCTCTTTAGAATTCCGAAGGTCCTCTCAATGGTGCATCTTGTGTCTCTGTGGGTACTGTTGTACCTCCGCTCTGCTGTTGTGGCTGGATTGAGGTAGGGTGTCAGGATGTAGTCATGCACAGCATATGCATTCTCACCTGCAGGGCAAAAGTAGGATGATGTAAAGTACTGTCCTGCCAGTTCATACCTTTCCTACTTGTGTGTGTTTGTGCCATGCAATTACCTAGCATGTATCCCTCTCCAAACTCGCCATTTGTGAGTCTGCAATGTAAACCGTAGTGTCAGAAAATGAATGAATAATGTGTGCTTCCAAGGAATTTTGCAACAATATCTGTGATTACATGTTTAGCATTGCAGACTACCTGGATGTTTAAGGAATGAAAGGATTTTCTGTTTCTAAACACATACTCATTGTGTGATGGGAGGGACAGTGCAGCATGGGTTCCGTCTATGCAGCCAATCATGTGGGGGAATTGTGCTATTTGGTAAAAATCTTGTTTGGTCTGGTCAAGTGCCTGCTGTGTGTTTGGGAAATGGATGTGGTGATGCATCCTCTGAATCATAGCATCAAGGAATGTGTGGAAGAAACTCGAAAGTGCACTCTGGGAGACCCCTCCTGCTGCGGCTATTACCACCTGAAAACTCCCTGATGCTAGGAGGTGCAGTGAGCACAAAACCTGTATGTGGATGGGAATGGTGTGTGCCCTGTATGTGGGGTGCTTAAGTATGGGTGTCAGCTCCTCTATCAACTCCAGGATACTGTCTGGGTGCAGCCTGTAGTGCACATGGATGTCCTCCTTGGTCCGCTGGAAAAGGGTGATGCGTGCTCTTTAGATCCTCTCCTTGTGTCTCCTTCTCTGTTCAGCCTCTCGGATTCGCAGACTGCTGGCTATCACATACAGGCCAGCCATTGTGAGAAGCCCCAATGGCATTATGGGCCTGTTTAAATAGGTTGCACCTGGTTACCACCTGGTCAGAGTTGGTGGTATTAGAGAAGTGCAAAATTGTGAAATTCGTGAAATCGCTAATAGCAAATTTTTGCTTCATCTCAAATTGCGAATTTACGTAAACAATATTTGTGATTTTCTCAAATACTGAAACGCACCATGCGAATTCGCAATTTTATTCGCAGAATCCTTGCCACGCAAAATTGCTAATCGCTAAGTTTGGGATTCGCATTTTTGCAAGGCGAAATACTTACCTACATTGGAACACTCACTTTTGCAATCGCATACACCGCAATCGCAGTGTTTGCGATCGCAAAACACCTACCTACATATGCCCCTAAGTTACCTGCTCTCTCCAACATGCTATCATTACTTGTCAGTGTCTGGGAGTTTAAGCTTGATACTCCATTGCATTTCCCCATATCTATGTATTTAGCGGTGCTTGTAATAGTAACAAATGCAATAGATTTTGGCTCACCTTGATGTACTTGGAATTGCATTTAAGCGAGGGGTGCCCTGGCCCGGCCTCTTCAGTGCTCCGACGGGTGCAGTTGGGCCCGCCCTTGGCGTTAAGTATGCCCACCTGGGCGCACAGTAACAGCGTCAGCTCCTCCAGGCACGAGCAGCAAGGTTTCCTGGAGCTTGGAGTCCCCGCAGTATGTGTAATCAGCAGCGAAGTGGCTCCCATGAAGCAGGTGCCACAAGGCCTTAAGAATGCCTCCCTGGGCGCACACTAACAGCGTCAGCGCCTCCAGGCACAAGCAGCAAGGTTTCCTGGGGCTTGGAGACCCTGCAGTAGGTGTAATCAGTAGCGAAGCTCATGGGTGAGCGCCTGGCAAGTTGCTCCAGCGCACGCAAAAAGACATTTCGAATATGTGTGCGGAGGGGAGTTTTATGCCCAGGCTTAATATTATGTAATGCAGAGTAGCACTGTATGCTGCTTTGCATTAAGGGGTGTACCATGGCGGGTACAAAGGCATTTCCAGGCAACCATGACACAAGGCCGAATCTACTAACATTTATAGAAAAGGGGCATTTTTATGAGAGTTTTGCGTCATGTTTGCACCATGCATGACACAAACCTTTAAGTCAGATTTATAAAGCCATGCAAAGCCACTTTGCATCACTTAGAACTGCTTAAAAATATGGAATAAGGCAATGCACTGCAAATCTCTGCATTGCCTTCCTCTGTGCAAGGAAAGTATTCCATGGACATTATGGTGGGTGTTCCATGAACTACCATGGTTTGTGATGCAGTCCCAGATTTACAAGGACTTATAAACCTGGGAATGTGCCAAAAAGATATGCCACCCAGGAGAGGCGTAACCAGGAGAAATATCTTCATTTCTCCTTGCTATTTCCTCTTTTTTTATGTGTTGGATTCTGCGCCACATTTAGAAGGAGGAAAACGCCTCTCAGAATTGCATTTGTGCAGGAAGGTGCTCTTTCCTGCACAAAAACAATGCTGTCTACAACAGACCCACCCTTGCACCATGGTGCAAGCTTGCATGTTTTGGCGCTAGGCTCTCAAAATGATGCTAGCACTGGCGAAAGGAAAGGAATGTTCCATATTGGATCAATATGGTGCATTCCTGCCCTTTCCCTGTGACACATGGCACCTGTGTAGACGATGTTGTATACTGTATTTCTCTTTACTATGTAGATTGATCCCCCATATAGAGGAATTAGGCTACAGGCCAGGTTTCTTTATAAGGTCGTTGAACTCTGAATTAACTAGCAGTTTTTTGTAATACAGACAACTTAAATCCTTGTTTTTTTGATCGTTATAATGAAAGAGTCTGGATGTCTCCTGATCCATGCACATACATTTAAGCATACCAATATGAATGTAATTATTTGTTTCAAAAACATATTATAAGAAGTTAAATGTATATCACTTTCATAAAGAGCTATATTTCGGGAAGTGGGATAACCTGGAGAGAGAATCCTAATTTTTCATAATAGCCTCAACCTATGCAAAAGTAAGCACACTACAGTAAGCCTCACGTTAGTCCTAATGTCCGTTTCGGGGAAACATGGTTCAGAAGGGCCTAAAGCTGGTTCTCTCTTTGATTGTTTCAATTATTAAAACAGCACTTGTATTTTTCTGCCATGAGTCAGTATGCTAAAGGGGTGGCATAGCGAGGAAAAAACAGGAGAAACTTTTCATTTTTCCTTGTTTTTTTCCTCTTTCAATGCGTGCTGCATTCTACAGCACAAATGGAAAGAGAAAAGTGCCTGTAGTGATTGTTTTTGTCAACAAAAAGGGTTTCCTGTAGACAAAACACTAAGGTTACTACTATTTACTGTGTATCCTGGTATGTACCATGCTCACACGCATTCAACCTATCCACATACAGAAAGGAAACAGTATAATTACACGCCCCAACCCCTACTTGTAAATCAAAAACAGTAGTTTTATCAAAATAAATCAATGTATTCCTCAATTTAGTCTAGTTTATGGGTTAAAATAGCATACGTTTAACAGGATGTAGGTAATCAATACTTCTATTACATCAAAACATCGTCATAAAACACAATGATTGCATACAATTTTCATTAAAAACATATGTCACATAAAAACAAGGAGAGTACATACAAAAGACAAAAACTATGATATTGAATGGCCCACATCAGTGATTATTTCATTTAAAGGCTAAGACCCGATACCATACATATAATGAGCATTTAAAGGTCCCATTATCCTCAGAGATTTTGTTCCTTTTACGAAGCGTTGCCGAGTTTCAATGGTACCTTTATATAGCCATCTTTATCAGGACCGAGTGATATGTAACTCGAAGAAACATAAGATTAAACACTGGAACAGTTAGGACCATCACATACTGTAGTCAGGTGAATGCAAGGCCGATCTGGATTTCCAAATATCTCATAGGAGTCAAGGGCATATATCTTCTTCTATCCCATTCAGGTCCCACAAGGCAATGTGTGGAATATCTTAAAATGATCTATGAGCCACGTAGTCGGCTAGTTTAGTTAAAAGTTATTTAAAAAAAAATGTATATCATGATGAGGACAGAAGTAGGTATAGCTTGTTACCGCTGTTGGTGCACCTTATAGATTGATGGTTGCCCCAGCGAAAATCCCTTTTATAATTAGGGTTCCACGTCTTAGTGTTGTCCTCTTGTGTGGCTTCTATCCATAGTGCAAAGGTGCCTGTGACAGCGCATGGCAGCTGTTTTTGCGCCTGCACAGGGGAGAGCAAAGGAATGCAACATATCATTGTAATTACGTTACATTTCTGTGCTCTGAGAGTGCTGCAGAGTGGCGCAGCCTAAGGACTTGTGGTGCCACGCTGCAGCACATTCTTGTAAATCTGTCCTTCTGTGTGAAATGAACAGTACATATCTCGTTCAACAGTTAGAGAAGACATATGAGGCAGGGGAATATTTTGCGGAAAAAATATTTTTTTGGCTCAAAATAGCTTCTTGCAGATAAAAATTAGGCAAGATTTGACAAAATTAATTTAATACAAAATTTGAAAATTTCACAAATGTCACAGGTTTAAAAAGTAAATATTTCCCATGGTGTGGTATGTGGTAACCAAAAGCAAAATTTGAAAACCAGTTTGAAATTTATTTTTCTTATTTGCATTATTATATGTTATCTAGTGTAATAAAAGATCCTTGCATTGATGCGAGTGCTTGGCTTTGGATCAAATCATTACAGATCCATAGCACTTCATTGCCCTTAATGCCCTTAATGTGTTTGAAAAATTATTTTATGTGACATTTCAATGATTTAAATGATGCAACACTGTTTCCAAACTTTTAGTATAGTAAAAAGACGCTTCAAACTGTAAAGTTCGATTAAATAAAATCTGGTATATTGTTAGCATTATCTTAGAAAAATGCCTTCACACAATACAATATGCCTCCTAATAATAAAAAATATCTCTATCGTTTTCTCTCTCACCCACATTCTCTATCTTGCTGGTTCACAATCTTCAATTTTCTACTCTCACATTTAAGTATGTAGTGTTACAGCTTTTGAAGTTAAGTTTTGACTTTCAAACTACGTGTCATTGCCGATTAAGCGTGATAGGAGTTCTCTGTAGCATAAATATGAAGGTGCCTGATACTGAAACAGCAGTTAAGATTGTACTAGGCTCTTAAAGGGCTTTGTTGCTGACCTGATTTTGGATCACATCGTGCAGTATTCAAGTTATCTTGACCCTGGTAATTTTTCTCTCAGAATGCGTCTGAATACATGCGTTGTTGGACAATTGACCAGGTGTTTCGTTTTCCTTTATTTATGTGGAACACAGTGACCATTGGAAAGGGCAGTCTATACTTTGCTTTTATAGATTTAAAGACAGCCTTTGATCTAGTCCCTAGATAGAAACTGTGGCAAACCTTTACAGACATGGGACTGCCAAATGAAATTTTAATCCCGGTCATCCTTCTTCACGAAGACAACTTTGCTAGGGTACAGTGGGGTACTCAGGGACAACTCACTGATTTGATTCCTGTCTGAAGGGGAGTACGTCAAGGGTGCATACTGGCCCCCACACTCTTCTCCCTTTTTATAAATAGTGTTGTGCTATTTTCATCTATGGATCTCACTGATGCTCACTCTCAAGGAGGGAAGAATGTGGTGAAAATTCTTTTTGCAGATGGCTCTTTATTGGTGTAAAAAATCCAGGGGTATCCAGTGGCTTCTTGACCGATTTAAGGATTTTTGCGGCACAAGGGGCCTAGTGACAAATACAAAAAAGACGACATTTATGACAATGAATCCTCACAGGACCATAAGGGCCGGCCCTTTCTTGGAGGAATACAGCTTGAGCGGGTCAGCACTTTTGACTATTTAGGTATAAAGCTATCCATGACATGTCTTGGAAACCCATGTGTCTAAAATGACTATGAAACATAAGCAATTGGTTGGGGCCGTGGGGAAAGAACATCGATCCCCATTTAGTAAGCTGGCTGTGGCTGCCCTGTAACTGTATTATCTTAAAGTAGTGAGCTCTGCCCTGTATGTGTCTGAGATGTGGGGATGTGACCAAATGGTGGAGCTCACCAGTTCTGAACACAAATTCCTCCAGAGTCTAGGGATGCTGTCCCAGAGCACCCCACTTCATCCCCTGATGTTGGATATGGGAAGGCTTTCTATCGCTGCAAAAAGCTAAGCTGCGCCCATTGTTGTTTTGACTGAGGATCCACTCTACACCCAAATTATTGCCATCTGCTCATGCCCTAGAGGAAGTAAGCCGCTGGGATCGACTTAATAAAGTCAGCTAGCTAGGAAATGTGAAGAGTCTTCTATCTGATATTGTAGTGACGGAAGGGCTTGTTTGCACACATTGCTATGTTAGCATAAGCTTAATAGAAGTTTAAATACCATTTTGCTACTTTGCCGCTTCTGAACACAACACTACATATAACTGTTGTTGTAAGTTAAACTGCTTGATTTTTGTCGCATGAGACCGACTTGTTTTTAACATCCCTAGACTTACATTGTGACCTTAGTCTGTACACTGCATGCGGAAGCCTTCAAGGTCACCATAACAATGTATGCTGTTATTCTGGTTGATCGGCTCATGCTCTAGACATAACATGACAATCAACAAAAGAATGTTTCGGGTCCTATCACTGACCAGCCTGGACCTCAACAATCGCTAAACAGAACAAAATGGCTAATCAGGTTTGCTTTATAAATATTTTAGGACACACCCAGCCAATATGAGCTGCGTGAACCACAACCTAGACATAACATGAACACATCTGCAGCAAACTGAAATTCTAGCACCTTGAATATTGCACTGCATGCATAATTTGGGCACTTGGAGAAACTCCTTTTCCAGAGAGAGACAGCTTTGCTGATCCTGCTGTGATTCACTTCTGCTGATCTTGGAGGTATGGGGTTCCCCATTCAAGCCTAAAAGACCTTCTAATATTATTGTAAAACCTAGTTCCTAGTAGGGGTGGGTGGTTCACAAGGCATTATAGGACCTGTTTCCACTATCATTACAATATGATTTCTCCCTTTGTGTTTTATGGAGTTGTAACAATGCTGATTGTTTCATTTTTAATCATGTGCCTGCTTATGTTTGCAAAAATACTGCATCTTAGAGCACGTCGTTAAAATAAACTTTTCCGTGTCTCTATTTACTCACATTGTGAACTGGTATGAGAATAACCAACAAAAGAGTGTTCTTGATTACCACCATTCCTGAGAGTACCCTAAGTTGCATGTTCTGGGTTGTCTAATCAATAGTAGCTTCACTATAGGAAGGGAGCTAATGAGACACTGATGCTAGTCGGTTAGGGGTTCTAGGTACTGAGGTAAGTTTTTTGGTACACCACAATTCACTGAGGTCCTGGGTATCAGTGCACAGTTTTGTGTATGAGCAGTATCCCCGCAACATGGTGCACCTAACGTTCTGGTCTTATATTTGAGACTCTCGAGTAGTGCTTATAACAGTCCACAACTCCCTCACTCCTGTTTACGTTTGATGGTGGTGACAGATTAACCTACCTATATGGTTTAAGTATAGGTTCATTCAAGCTTGATGTTTTATAAAGGTTCTTACTTTGAATTACTACCCGACAGTGCTACATTTCCTTAGATTGTTTTTTCTACCCTGTGTCCTTATGGCTGATGTTGACATTGCTCAGCATAGTTGCATACCACTGCACAATCACTTAACTCAGTATGGGGTACAGTCTGATGGTATGGCAGTGCTTTTTGTGGTTAGTGCGGATGCAGCATACCCATTTGAGCTTTTCTACTCTTGGGTCACTTTTCCTGCTGGAAATGCGGATGATGGTACTTTCCATGAGTACCGTCACGCGGTGGTGCCCGCAGCATATGCACCATATAGGACACAGGGGATTCCTCTTTCTGCTTGGTAGCATCGAGTTTGGTTTAACCCCTTCCATGCTCATGACGGAACGGTTCTGTCATGAGCGTCGGTTGGCCTGTGCTCATGACGGAACCGTTCCGTCATGGTTCCATAAGCCCAATGGAACGTTCAGCACAGCACAGGAATTTGCGCCGTGCTGAAGCGGTTAATGGCGCTCTTCCCCACTCGGTAGCGGTGGTTCGGTTGGGTCCCTTGTCTATTTCTGGGGTAACTTGGCCTGTTTTGGCTGGGTTTACTCCTCACCCATGTCACCTTACAGTCCTCGTTGCGGACTTGAGAGTCCTTTATGCCTCTGTTGATGGGGTGATCAGGGCTTTAGTGCAATACGTTTCAAGCAACAACCAGGTGGAGGCACCTGGTGTTGTGGCACAACCAGTTGGACCGCCCTGGATAAAAATTAGTCCCATCATGGTTAATTCGGTCATGGGCAAGTGCCCCCAAGATAAAGACGGTATGCCTTTTAGGCTTGCCGAGAAATTCATCCAACTGGAAGCAGTATTTCCTAATACGACTCCTGTTGAGAAACACTGGATTCTTACCATTAGTTTGCAAAAAGACTTAGTACCGGAGGTAACAGATTGTGAGACCTGTGGTAAAGTATTTTGAACAGTCTCTGCTAAGTGCTTTGGCACGCTGGTATATGACTGTCCTGCCTTCAGTGATCAAACGTGTTCAGGATCAACACGGTCCAGAGGCGGCAGTAGAGTTGGGAATGAGATTTGTCGGAGTGTTTGATGTAGTTTCCGATCTCATCCTTGCTAATGTCAAGGGAGATGCGGTATGCTTTCAGGTGTCTAATGCTTTGCACACTGTCCCTGATGCTGATAAATGCCGGCAGTTACCGAAAATCATTGCGGAGCCTTATAAGACCATTGGCCACAATAGTTTGGGTGTTAAGCCTTTTGATAAAACAGCAGCACAACCGCAAACTCAGATGGCTAAGTCTAATAAAGACGACCGTCCAGTTTTTCCAAAACAAAATTGGAAGAGTAAAAAACAGGGGAAGCAGCAACAGAAACAAGGGTCGCTTCCTGTATCATCGATACCTGTGTCCACTGAGCGCACATATGATTTGCGCGACCGCGCTAGTATTAAGTCACCTGATCGATTTCAGGTTCCAGATCAACGTTCTCCTCATTCTGTGCAGGAAACATCGGTCTCACAAACTGGTGGAGAATGTGGCGGAGGCCGGGCTGCCCCACAAGGACGTGAGCAGCACCGCTAGACAGAGGGTAAAGGCAAGCAGGACGACTTTCAACATCAAAGACCCCAGTTTCAGGAAAAGAAGGTTGCTGCTGTAACTGCGATGTATGCCACGGATATTGAGAACACAGCTTTGGAACCTGACATGGGCCCTGGCGCTGCTCGACAGCGTGGCAGAGGTTACAGTAGTGCGGCAAGCACTGCGTCTGTATCTGAAGGCGACAGCAGCTGACAAGTTCATCTCTGTAGAAACAGCTGACACTAGAGTGGCTCCCCCTGACAGACTATTTGAAATAGTCTTTTTAATCGAAATTGACATACAACATAAAATAAAAGGGATTTTTTGGGAAAATCTGACCTCTACATATGAAATTTTGTTAGCGGGGGCAGACTGGTCCTGACCTGTCGTTTTAGCCGCTCCGAGAGGGGAGGAAGTAATCCTTCCAAGTTTAACGCACACAGTGCCAAAAGAGCAGGCACTACATTTTGCAGAAGAGTTGGCTAAGGTGCTTGCACTGGCTTTGTACCGTACTCAATGTGGATGGGACATACTTTTGCCCAGACATGAGATACCATTGTGATCTATGTCACAGCCTCAACCCCAATATCCTATGCAACATGGAGCAAAAGCTCCAGTTGCAGAAGTCCTTGAACAATTGGAATATCAAGGTGTGATTGAAACATGTGTGTCACCAATGAATAATCCTCTTTTTACTGTGACCAAACCTGATGGGTCGTATCTCTTGGTATTGGATTACTGACACTTGAACTCTCATTGTCGGACCTGCGTGGTACAAAATACTCACAGTTCTGCCCTTGTGGATAGTCTTGTTAGAAAATGGTTTAAGACCACACTCTACATATCCAATGGCTTTTTTTAGCCCTACCTGTCCTCTATTAGTAGTCAATGGACAGCTTTGACTTTTGGCGGCATACAAAAACAGTTCACAAGATTAGCCATGGGCTGCAAGAACAGACCAGGCAACTTTGCCGCTTGTATAAACAGACACGTGATTATGCCCTTACTTTTCACATTTGCCAGCAGATCAAACCTTCAACTGCTGCACGCCCGCCACAGACACAGCTATACATATCTAATAAACCACTTGGGTTTGTTTATTTAGACCACTGTGGTCCTTACTCCTCTGATACTGCGAACAAGTACATCTTAGGTAAGTGGATGTGTGCACCCCCTTTATTTGGCTCTGGCCTTAATGTAGTGCTGATGCTCAAACTGTCATAAGGGATGTGCGTGCCTTTGTGGGAATTTTTGCATGTGGCAACCTTCATTCGGACCAGGGTCCAGTGTTCTCCTCTATGGCGTACAAGGATGCTATGAGTTCATTAGGGGTCCAAGTCAAATTTTCGTCTCCATGCAGACCTGAGGGTAATAGCGTTGTAGAGCGAATGATCCGTGACTTAAAGCAAACCTTGACAGCTAGGGTTTTGGGTAGTGGCAGGAACTGGCTGGCCCATCTGTATAGCATTTAATATGCACTTAATAATCTCCCTAGAAGATCTCTGGGTGGGAGGACCCAATAAGAAATAAATGCTCTTTGGCATCACAATGTTTGTTCTGGACCTTGAGAGTCAAGACAAGGTGGCATCTTCAGCACCCTGTGACGTAGATGATCATTCTGCTGTATTGCAGAACCTACAAGAAACTCGAGACAGTCTTGCAAAGGAACATTTTCCCTCCACATCTGATGCTAAGCTTCAGATTCTGGTAGTTGGCTGGCTACCCCAAGTCGGTGACCTGGTCCCTGAGCAGGTGGAGAACAAGAAGGAGTTCGGCCCCTTATATCATGCACCAGTTCCTTGGCCTGAAGGGTACAAGAACAGTCATTTTGCCTCCACTTCCTGATCGCAAGGAAAAAAGGTACATCTCCATTGACAATGTCAAATTACGATGAGTGGCTGATACTTCTTAGTATGACACCAGTGGTCTCTTACCCAGCGATGCTGAGAAATTCTGTTTTGGTTCCGGCGAATAACAACAGCCCTGACATTGCCATCAAGATGCATACAATTACTTATCCTTTATTGAATCCACCGGCTGGTGATCCCAATGATGACATTGAGTATACTTATCCCACAGATGTGTTATTACCTGGTGTGCAAACTAGTGCAGTTGACCAGTCACGCTGTTCATTTGATACTGACTCTACAACATTGAGGCCCCCATCAAAAGTTTCTATGTTCGCTGTTTGGTTTAAAAGAAATTTTTTTGATTTCACCCTAGATTCCATTTGGCTGGTGCCTATTTAAATTTTTTTATTCATGTCAATTGGATTTGTAATTATTTTTTTTAGTCTAGTAAATGGACATTATGTTAAAGAAAGATCTACAATTAGATTAATTGATGGAAATGTTGCACCATACTCCTCATCTCACAAAATTAAGAGGGACCAGACTTTTCTCAACATCACAGCTTGGCCTGTATTAGATGGGATTGTGTGGGATGCTGTAAAATTCCGGATACATTGCCCTACCGAGGTTATAAAGGTCCTCAATGTACTTTGTGTTTCAATGGGGGATATTGTAAAACAAAACATACGCTCTGACGATTGGGATGTCCAAGCCGTACAGGCTCTTTTTTCTGATTTGAAATATTATGCTGCTTTTGATGCAGAAGATTTATATTTGGACTCAGCCAATTATTCAGACTTATTCTGCTACCAACATTATGGCAACCATTTTCTGCATAAAGCTAACACATTTAGAAATGTGGTTAATTATACTCAAACGTTTTCCAGCTCCCATTGAAGGCAGCTCTAAAACTCTTTTGAAAAAGTTTACTTATTTTACTGTTTTTAATCACTCCAATCCAGACACATTTTATTTTAAGATGACTGCTGAGTCCTCTTTCAAAGTTGGACTCTCCTACACTAAAAGCCTATATTCGAAGCCCTTTATCAATCAATTAGCATTAGGAAACTATGAACTGTGGAAAGATATTATAAATCTTAAATCTGTTTGGAGTTCTAAAAGCTGGCAAGTGCAGGGCACTGAAGCTTTGCATCGCGTATGTCTCATTCCGAACCATATGTTGTTTATGAATTCGACTATTTCACAAAGCACTTGCTTTGGATTGGCTACGTCTAAAAAATGAAATGCTCCTTCCATTCCCAATTTCGGAGAATACCCTACAAGGTACATTCACACAGATAGGTCCATTGATGAATTGCAGTCCCTCTTGTTAAACTCCTCTTTTAATATTTCCAGCTAGGATGCCCAAGGTTGGCAAAAAAGTTCAGATTCATGCCAACATCGTTTTCCAGGTCTGGCCCTGGGCTATACACAGGTTAGGGTGGATCCCCGTTTTCAAAGCGACCATTCTGTTACTACCTATTCAGTAGGCAAGTTATGTCAGAATAGGCTAAAACATTCCACTTTAGCGTCAGTTAAACTTAATTTGTCCAAATTAACTGACGATGTTGATTTGAATGACTTTGTTAAAGGCCCCGTAGGAGGCAGGTCAAAAAGATGGATATATGCTATTTACAACAAAGTTTGGAAACTGTCTCAAATTGAAGCTGCTTCTAGATTAAGAGCTATTGATCTGGCTAATTTAGAAAAAGTGCTTGCAGTTGTTGATAATAGCATTAATACCCTTTCTTTCCGAATTTACACATTAGATAATATTGTTTCATCTGTTGTTGATATTGTTCAGGATGAAGTGTAGTTCCATTGCGCAGTTTGCTTGGACTTTACAAACTTTAAAATATGGCAAGGTGCCTTGGGACTACATGAAAACGTTTTCTCTATTTTTACCAGTTAATTTGACTAAAAAACAACAATTTATGTCTATGAAGGATGCTGCATATTCACTTTTGCATATTGAAAAGTTGGAAACTTTACCTTTTTCTGTTGCTGGAACAAATTCAGCTGAATGGCTCATTCATGGGTTAATCACACTGCCCTTCCCCTTGTTTAAATTCAGTTCATGTATGAAACACTATGCAATAGGCAGATATGAACCATTGGGAAATGCCTATCTCCATGAAGTGTGGTCTCTGCCATTTACCTATAGGTGCCTGAGGGATGAGAATCAACTGCTTCAGAAGTATCCTGTTACTCTGCCAAGCTTTGCACGCATATGAGAATTGCTTTTAGACTGCCGCTTGGAACTGCGCTGCCTGAATGAGTCACGATTCAGCGCAGCACTCTGTTTAAAAAACTTTCACTTGTTTATTTTAAATGTGCACAATACTTCATAATTGTTGGTGATACTTACCGGCTAGGCGCCGCTTCTCTCCCCGGTCCACCGCAGCTGGTGCTGTTTGTGTGGAGGGAGGCAGATAGCGCAGTACACAGGGAGTGATCGTACTCACTTCCGGGGGCACATTAGAGGAGGCCATCTTGGCTGAGGTTGACGGTCTAGTCTATGCACTAGGACCAAGTTCAGCCTCCTATTTAAAGCTCTAATGGCGCCCGTCAGCGCACCGGCCGGGCCTAGGGTCAGAGATTCTGCCCAACCAGGAACAACCCAACCTATTACCAGGGACTTTATATTATCATTATATAAATAATTAAATACATGTCATCAGCTCCTGGATGTGGCCACTTGGGAGGGGCCAGTTAGTTGCTGTCACGCTAACAGATCTTTTTCTTTCACTCAAATATCATCGGGTAAAGGCCCTTATAAAGGGCTGTGTGGGGGGCTTATAAACGCGAGATCAATGTGCAAACATGCGTTGCATATTTTCGATTTAATAACCAAGGGCGAACTGGACTGCCTCTTTATTACTGAGACTTGGCTGAAAACCTGGAGTAACCCAGATATTGTGCACGCCCTCCCCCCGGCTATCTTATCCAAAGGGCAGATGGACTGGAGCAACGGCGTTAAGCATGGGCGAATTTTGCGGATCTCGCGTTCGCAAATTTTGCGGATTTGCGGATTCGCAATCCGCAAAATCCGCGAATTCCCGCGAATTTGCGGATTTTTTTTTTGTGTTCGCCCGTGTTTCTGCCAGTTCGCGAGGGTTTTTACAATTTCGCAATTTGCGAACTTACCTGTTGGGTCGCAAGTTTTGCGAACTTGTTGTTTCTACGTGCCCAGCCTGTTTGGGACACTCTTCTTCATCACTGCCACTCTCTGTCACCACTGCCACTCTCTGACTACTCATGCCACCCTCTGGCCCACCCATGCCACCCTCTGTTTCATCACCACACCCTCTGGTTGTCCAGTGTACATTATTTTCGGCAAAGCAAAGCACACCTTCCCTGCCTCAAGTGACCTGAATTAATTTGGGGCTGATTAATGTGTCACAGAATATTTTTTTAGCTGGCACCTGCTTCCTTAGTGCGCCCTGATTAGTGATCTTTTGCACTTGCTAAGTGCTTTCATTGTTGCAAAATTAGTTACAACACCTGCCCTGCCCCAACTGACAATAATGAATTAGGGGCTGATTAATGGATTTTAACTTCCAGCCTGGCTCCTGCTTGTCTCCCTTAGCTGTAATTCAGGACCTTTGTGGCATATGTGTAACTATTCTGAGGTTCAGAGCAGGGTCACATAATAGTTTCAACTGGCAACTGAACTCTGGAGGGGCCCCTCAGGAAGCACTACAGGAAATGGCTACTAATGATGAGCCTGAACTTTTGAACCTGGTAAGTAGTTACTTTCAGTTTTGCTAAGATCGTATTTCTGCAATTTTGCACTTATTCGCGGGGCGCGAACTCACGCGAACAGTGCGAGCAGTGCGAGCAAAATCCGCTGCTCGCGGATTTGCGGATTTTGCGGGAGATTCGCGAATCTCGCGGATTGCGAATTTCCCGAAAATCCGCAAAATCCGCGAGCGGAACGGATTTTCCGCCCATACTTAAACGGCGTGGGGGCCTCGCAATTATCTACCAAGACACCTGGAAATGTATCATAAACGAGCTCCCTGACCTCATAGGAACAGAAAGTTTTGGTTTCCGCATTCAGGTTCACAACTCTTTTACCTTTGCAGGAGCATTAGTTTATCGTCCGCCAGGCCAGCACAAGGAGTTCCTGGAGAGCATTGGGGAAGTACTTAGCAACTTGGCTCTCAGGTTTTCTAATTTTACACTACTCTGCAATATAAATCTTCACTTGGACTCCCCTACAGACCCAGGTGCAATCTCTTTTAAGGATACAATGAATGTTCTTGGCCTTTCCTTACTCACCTTGAATACAACACACAGGGCAGGACACATTCTGGGCTGCATCTGTTCTAACCTAGATACGCTTAAAGTAAATCCTCCACTTATACAGTCTTGGTCGGACCACTCATGTATTCCTTTCAATTTCCCTGCAGAGGGAGGTCCCATAGGCAAAGGCTTAGGGAAAACCTCCCAGTCGGGCAAACCGGGTTGGAAAACTATCATAGGGTGTCCTGATCTGGCCTCTAAAGCTATCAAATGTAGACCCACAATGACGGGAAACCCGTTAACGGATAATAAACGTTTTGGGGACTGGATGCTTAAATTCAATGAGCAATCAGGCCCTATTAGCATTAGGAATAGGCAACATCACAACAAAACATCTGCACCCTGGTTTACACAACTGCTAAAAGAAAAGCAAGGTGAGGTGCGGGCACTAGAATGAAGATGGCGCAAAAACTATGAAAGTGGGGATCTTAGTATCTATAAATCATCACGAAGGCACTATCATGCCTTGATTAAGGCTGCCAAAATAAATATTTATACGGCAGCCATAGATGCCGCTAATAATAAACAAAAAGCGATTTCAAGATCGTAAATGTTTTTAATAATCAAAAAATACTATTGCAGGAAATCCCCCTTCTCAGAAGCTTTGTAACATCATAGCTGATTTCTTTGAACAAAAAGTGCAGGTCCTCACTAAAGACTTTTCCCCGCCAAACCCACCAACTCCAGATAAAGGGAGCTTGACAGGCACAGACAATTAAATGTAAATGTAAATGTAAATGTAAATGTATGAAGCTTATATAGCGCATGACTTACCCTGGGGCATCTCTGCGCTTGCTTAGGGAACCCGTCCTGGTATTCCCCTGTGAGATAACCCTGGCAGGGTATTCACAAGGTGAAAGCCAGGCATCCCACCGCGAGGGGCCGATGTGGAGATTAAGCAAGCTATTGCCCAGAGTCCCAGAGTGTGAACCCATGAGTCGAGAAGGCACCGGAGCGAGAATTATCGAGTCCGTGGAATTATTGAGCCCAAGACCCTCCGAGGCGGGGAATTGAACCCTGGTCCAGGGCCGAATTCAAGCTCCAGGTCTGCCGCCTCTAACCCCTGAGCCACACTTCTCCACTTCTCAGACATAGCCTGAATGAAGACGTTCCGGCCCATTAGTCTGGATGAAACCCGCCAGGCCATATTTTTGATCAAGTCTGGATCTCCTTTTGATCTTTGCCCCTCTATTCTCTTACAGGCCCTTGTGGATATGGTTAACCCCACTAATAACAATATCATAAACTCCTCACTGTGTACAGCAATGATTCCAATGGAGTGGAAACGTGCAGCAGTAAAGCCTTTAAAGAAAAAACAACTGGCAGACCCTACAACTTTGACTTATCTCCGGCCAATTTCACTTCTTCCCGTCCTATGTAAGTTAACGGAAACATTTGTGAACAGACAACTCACAAATTTCCTGGAGGAAAATAATGTCTGGCATCCCAATCAATCAGGCTTTAGAGCTCAGCACTCCACAGAATCGGCCCTTCTGTTCACCACGGATACAATACGTGCTGCTATGGATCAGGGGAAGAAGGCTGTTTTTATATTATTAGACCTGTCTGCAGCCTTCAATATGGTCTCACATGCCATCCTTATAGATCGTCTAGTAACATCTGGCATAGCAGGAGACGTATTGGAGTGGATCAAAAATTTCCTGAGTGACTGGCGCCAAGTGGTCACTCTAGTAGAGTTTTGTTCAGAAGAAAAAGACCTCACGTCAGGAGTCCCTCAGGGATCTAGCCTGAGCCCGATGCTTTTTAATGTTTATACGGCCCCCCTGATTAAGCTGATATAGTCCTTTAAGATTGGTACCATCTCTTATGCGGACGATACGCAGGTTATTCTAGTCCTGGACAAAGACACTAAGGATGGGGAAGAAAACCTTAGGAACTGCCTCTCAGCCACCTTCGAGTGGATGAGTAAGAACCACCTGAAATGTAATTCGGGAAAAATGGAAATTTTGCCATTTGGCCCACAAATTTAAATTGTTCCTAAACAATGGTGGCCTGAAGATGCGGAGGTGCCTCCCATTTAATGCAGAGCAAACCTAGGAATTAAGTTTGATGCTTCCCTGTCCTTTAAACAACAGGCTTTGGCAGTAGCAGGTACCTGCTTTAACATTATAAGGGGCTTGAGAATTTTTTTTGATTTACTTCCACTATCAGCCAGAAAAATGGTGGTGGTCGTCCTTATAACATTTAAACTGGACTACTGCAACGGCCTGTATGCGGGAACAAACAAAGTTGTCATTCATAAGTTGCAGATGGTCCAGCATGCAGCGGCCAGGCTTGTGCTGATGTGGCCTAGGAAATCCCCTGCTTCAGCTGCATTGGACAGTCATCATTAGCTACCAATTCACAAGCTGGTGCTGTTTAAAGTCCTAGTGATTACCTTTAGGGCTTTTCACTTACGAGGGCCAACGTACCTACAAAGGAGTTTATTGCGGTACTGTCCATCATGTAACCTTATATCTTCTAATGAGAATTTGCTGGCCATCCCTACCTTTAGACTCATCTCAACGGGAAGAAAATCCCTGGTCCTTTTAGGATCTAAAGCCTGGAACAAACTCCCTCTCCATCTTCGTCTTATCGTTTCGGAATCAGTGTTCAGGAAATCACTGAAGACCTGGATCTTTAGCTTTCCTGATACTTGCTGCAAAGCTTTAATATGAGTATCTTGGCCTCACTAATAAAAGCAGTTTGACCAGCCTTTTCATCTTCTCTGGTCTCTAGCCCCAAGATGCTCCTTGGAGTGATAGCCACGCTCTATAAAAACTCACTTACATTAGATTACATTACATTACATTACATAAAGAGGTTTATATGAAGGGTGAGGAGTGCACTTCTACACCTGATCACTCACTGGTTTGCAAGAACATAAAATTGCATGGCTTGTGTAACACGCAGGCTCAGAATTTAGCATGCATTTTAAAGGGTAATCCAGTTCCAGCAATAACACCAACTTTCACGTTGCTAGCTAACGGTAGCTATTTACTTTTAAATAATGAGTATTGCTGAGGTATGCTGGCAGGGATTCCATACATTGTAACCGTTTCCCAACGTGTAGTCTGCTGTAAGAATGTGCTTTTCCCGCCCCCGCATGGGAAGCTCGATGTGTCCAACAGGCCTTCCATTCCGACCTTGAAAGCAGAGTTCAACAAGATGAGTAGAATAAGGGCTCTATTGTCACAGAAAGAAGTTGCCCTTACTTCATACCGTGAAACATTTGTCCTTCACGTGACAAACGCCCGCACCGAGGTGCATGCGCATTTAAATACTATCTCCCACTGCATTTCGGTGCTTTGCTTCACACTATATTCAATGCCTCGTCGACAACAGGCTTGGCTCATTTGTTTGAAGTAGTATGCTCTGACCTTGTGACTTCATTCCAAACTATATTTGGTGTCATACCGGAATTTTGTCATTCTATTTTTTCCAGCATCTTTGTTGGTTTGCCGTTAATTCTCACCTTGGCTGCCAGTGTACTGCTGTTGCTTTGCCTGCTAAAAAATGGCTGCACAGTTTGTGTCATGAGACAACCTGTCCTGGCAGCTCCAGCTTCGCAACCGGATGCTTGATTACTATGGAACGCTACTATTGGCCACCTTGAGTGAAGCCTATGGATTGTCTTTCCGTTTTTCCTACTTTACATGCATGCAGCATGTTTTCCATTGTCTGGATGGTTCTTTCGCATTGGCTCTGGATTTGTGTCTCTGCAATACGGTGTCTCCTAACTTGGATTATGATCAACTAATGAGTCCCTTAGTAACTCATGAGTTGGAATGTTCTGGTATCAGGATTATGGCCTGTGCGGCTGCAAATGGAGTCCTAGAGAATTGGAATATATGGGCGGCTGCACATGATTTCCTGGCACGCAGTTACATTGAAGAACACCCGAGTTGTCCTCTGATGGTGCTAGCGGCTCCGGCTATCGAAGAACATGCATGTTCCTTCACGTTATTGAATTGGATGGCTGAAATGTTTTCTGATGATAACAATGACTTCCTATTGGAGGCTGTTGCAACGTACTGTGCCTATAAACTGTTGGATTGAATTGGCATATATCCACCTTCAATGTGTACTATACTCAACAACATTTGTTTTGTTATTTTTTACATTTCCATCAGGTACAATATACTGCCCCTTATTGGATTTTTGTTTTTTTCATACTACTTCAGACTTATTACTTCCAATTATCCAGTTTGGCAAATTTTTGAACTTGGTTCTGTCTTAATCGAACTTGAACTCTGCGTTCCCAAATTGCCTCCCTTCTTGTACGTGTTCTGATCAGGAGAGGGTGTAGTGAAGGCAGGGCCTTGCTTGCACAAATTGCTTTGTTAGCATGAGTTTATTATACATTTAACCCCATTTTGCTACTTTGCAGCTTTTGCACACAACACTACATATCACTATTGATTTTTCTTGCATGAGAACGGCTTGTTTTTAACATCCCTAGACCTAAATCGTGACCTTAGTCTGTACACTGCGTGCAGAAGCCTTCAAGGTCACCATAACAATGTATGCTGTTATTCGGGCTGATCGGCTCATGCTCGAGACACAACATGAACACAGCCGCAGCGAAATGACATTCTAGCGCCTTTAATATTGCACTGCATGCATAATTTGGGCAATTGGAGAAAATCCTTTTCCAGAGAGAGAGAGCTTTGCTGATCCTGATGTGATTCACTTCAGCTAATCTTGGAGGTATGGGGTTCCCCATTTAAGCCTAAGAGACCTTCTAATTTTATTAGAAAACCAAGCTCCTAGAAGGGCAGGGTGGTTCACAAGGCACTATAGGACCTGGCTCCACTATCATTATAGTATGATTTCTCCCTTTGTGTTTTATGGAATTGTAACAAGGGTGATCGTATTATTTTTAATCATATGCCTGCTTATGTTAGCAAAAAGAAAGCATCTTAGAGCAAGTCGTTAAAATAAACATTTTAAACTTTTCCATGTCTCTATTTACTCACGTTGTGGACTGGCATGAGAATAACAAACGAAAGAGTGTTCTTGATTCCCACCATTCCTGAGAGTACCCTAAGTCGCATGTTCTGGGTTGTCTAATCATTGGTAGCTTTGTTATAGGATGGAGAGCTAATGAGACACTGATGCTAGTCGGTTAGGGGTTCTAGGTACTGAGGTGAGTTTTTTGGTACACCACAATTCACTGAGGTCCTGGGTCTCTGTGCACAGTTCTGAGTATGAGCAGAATCCTCGCAAGGCTAGGGCTAGGATATATATTTGGGGAAAAAACAATGCCTCTCTGCTCCCGCTAAAAAACCAAGCCACAGTAGGTCATTGGGACTGTGTAGTACAAGGTGAACTATGCTGCAGCACTGAGGGAAGCTCACTATAGAATTCATGGCCCATTAATCAGACAGGTCTCTGGGGCCTTACGTGGATTTTATGGAAAGGATAGGAAATTATATCTCAAGTTTAGGTTTGGCACTCTGCCCCAGAATGATTGTATAGGCGGATGGAATTGCAATTTATTGCCATCCGGGTGCTGTCCTGGTTGTAAAACCCCTAAGGAATCCTTAGCTCATGAAATGCTTGTATGCCCGATAGATGCAGTACCAAGAACTAATCGGTTAAGTCCTATTTGCAAACAGTTGGGAAATGGCAATCACATAGAGTCTCTGGTAATATTAAAATCAGACGTCAGACCGCTGTTTGCTTGTGAGATGGCCAATTCCCTTGACCAAATGTGGGGCATCAGGAAAAGAGTACAGAGGGCGAGCAAAAGCTGATTTTATCTAATGGTTTTAATCATACTTCTGTGCCCTCTAGGTATTTGAGTAAGGGTGAATTATATGAAATTAAATTTTAATGTATGAAATTGCTTAATTTTAGTAATCGCATTGGCAGGATTCTGTATACTTGTAGATAGTTGATCCCTCTTTTAACCTTCAAATTGTTTTATAGTTTATTTTTGGTCCTTGTCTAAAAGTATGGAATATGGCATTGCACTGGTAATTTTAATGTAAAATGTTTATGACATGCATATCAACATAAAGTATTTAAAACTAATAACAAGCATAAGTCTTTAAAAAGGTATTCTAATAGGTAAAACTTGAAAACCTTTTAAAAACGTATGCAAATGTTTTGTTCTGTAGTGTAGTTCCTATTTTCCCAATAGGCCCTGCGCATTGGAATAACATAAACAGCAGTATCGACTTAGAAGTGTGGATCTTCCAGGCCTCCACTGACTATACTAAACTTAATTGGGTTTGTTACCAACTAGCTCAGAGGTCACTGGAAACTTTCTTGACTGAATAGGAAGTGATCAGCTTCCCTGGCACAGCCAAGAAGGGATTCAGTTTTCCAACAACCGTGCAACATGACAACTTTGCTCCTCAGATAAGAGTCAATCTCTAGGGTCGTGTGAAACAATAGACAGTTATTTTACTCAGCCAGTGGTTGTGCAGTTTACTTTCACAATATGTAGAGAATAGAGAGACGGGCGTTTTCAATAAAGGGTAACATTTATTGAACAGTCTTTCTTCTCGTACAAGAGAAATGAATTGCCACAATTGCAAGACTTGTTATTATAAAAAGTACGTACAGTAAGATGAGTATTGCGAATTAATACTGTAAAAGCATTGATATGGTTTCTTAGCCATACAATGGTTTAAAATGAATAAAACATATATACATTCATATATACATTAGGCTAAAATACTCAACTGGTGCTTCTAACTACGCCTACGCCAGTGTACCTGACCTAAGCCTAATACTTGGGAGGGGAGTAAGTAAGTAGCTTTAAGTTAAGTTGGTTTTGCCAAGGTTTGCTTCAAGAATTCTCCCTAAGCGTTTAGTCAACACCATACCTCTGGAATAGAATGATGGAGGTCTGGTATCTCCTTCAGGGGGTCGATATCCCAGTCACCCGCAAGGGTAGCCTGGAAACGCCGGAGCTGGATTTCTCTGCAGGAGAAAAGACAGCGTCTCACTCAGCGCGTCGAGGAAGAGGAGGGGCAGCGTCCGCGGGCAGTTTGCATCTGCTAGGCTCTTTGCAGGGGACGGCTGTTCAGCTCCTAAGTTCACCACACCATCGTTCGCTCGTTAGCAGCGATAGCAGTAGCGATAGCAGCTATGGTATCATCAGCATAACAGCACCTTCGTCAGCAGCGATGGCATTGAGGCAGCTAGTGTTTGCTTAAGGCAACGTTGGTAATATTTATACCTGAAAGGTGCCTTGTTGGACGTAGGTTTTTGGACATAAGACGTCAATTAAGATGTCATAAGGAAGTGATCGTCTATCAGTGCTCATTAGAGTTCTATTACTAATCAAAACATAGCAAGCGGGGTTTTCCCAGGTCGCTGAGTTTTTATCTTGTTGAAGAACTCGGAGTGTTAATCTAGGAATCTTAGATGGTAACTTCTGCTATGTCATTGCACTAATTGGCTGCACAGGAAGTGGCAGAGAAAGCGATTCTGAAATGTGGCTCTGTTCGTGTGAGGCCAGAGATGAGTTTCTGAATATTGCATTTGATCGGTTATGCCAATATAGGGAATAAATGGATTTATAGCCGTATAGGGGCATAAGGTCACAATATCGATCAGGGTCCTAGATTAGAACGCTGCAGTTCTATAGGCTTAAACAGAAAATGTAACCATTGATTAATGTGCATGCAGATTGTTATTCATGGCTCCATAGTAAGCCTTTGTCATTTGCACCAGATACTAAACCTGGCAATTCACTGCTTTTATTTAGCAACAGTAAATACCAAAACTTGTTACCCACAGTTGGTTTGTCATGAAGACTTTCTAGTCCAGACTGACAGGGCTCTTTGTTAACCTGGCAGTGCAAGGCTGCTTGTCTGCTATGACTGAAAGCAGTAGCCACAGCTGCAGGAGGGAAAAGGCATCAGGGAAGGACGTGGGAGTTAGGTATTTGTTTCACATTTGGGACAGGATGGCGAGCCAAAATTATTCATGGCTCCCATTACTTTCTTGCCGCACCCTAGCAGTTATGAAATGAAAACAAATATATCCTGAGCTTTAATCCATACAAGTAAATGTCCTTATTAAGTCAGAACAAAATAGACAATTTCCTTTTCATTTTTCATTTATTCTTCAGTCTTCCAAACTTGGTCCTAGCCAACACGTGTTTCGTCTATTCTTGGTGTAAACCCTAGACTTCGTCAGGGTTGCCAGAAATTAAAACTATGTACTAGTAGAAAGCGAGCGCATAGTAAATCACAATGGAAGGATTTCCCAAGGTAAATATATTTGTCAGGGCACCTTGTTAAAGAGGTAAGGTGTAGCCTCTTCATGAATATTTCCAATCATCTGTAATAAATCTGTATCATTAACGAAGTTCTCTCTTGGGAAAAACTGGCAGTTTTTCCAGAGAGAGAACTTCGTTAATGATACAGATTTATTACAGATGAGTTTGTGATTGGAAATATTCATGAAGAGGCTACACTTTACTAGACTGACAAAGTCTATGGTTTACACCAAGAATAGATGAAACACGTGTTGGCTAGGACCAAGTTTGGAAGACTGAAGAATAAATGAAAAATGAAAAGAAGATTGTCTATTTTGTTCTGACTTAATAAGGACATTTACTTGTATGGATTTAAGCTCAGGATAAATGTGTTTTTGCTTAGAAGGTAGAGATCTCTTTCCTACTGGTTGGTCAATAGTGGATGACCATTACCTTATCATTTGAGCTATTTTCTTGGAGTGCTATCTACTATTGCTCAACCCTGCGCAATTTTACCCAGTCATCCGGTCACTATTATACAGTTATGAGATGATTTTGGGGGCGCAAACATAACATAAAAATATAGATGTGCAGCTGTGAGTTACGGGGATATTGTCCACCTAGGGGTTCTGAGTGACGCCATCGACAATTCAAGCTTTGCACTTATTGTCTATTTGATGTCGCTCGGAACCCCTGGTGAAAAACATCCCAGTAACTCATTTTTACCCATCTATAACTCTATATGTTATACATGGCTATCATAGGAAACCTCTATCATGAATAACTAGATCTATATCCAGGTATTCACTGCAGTGACATCGCAAGAATGCGTAACTAAAGTGGATTCCTACTGTTGTGAAGTCACAAGGGTAAGTGTTTTCTGCCAATTTTCTCCACAGAATTGTCAGAGTCTCAAGAGACCCCACTCAGGTGGAGGAATGATGATTGGCAGTCTCACCTGCCTTCTTTCATTTCTCCCTGATATCCATAGATCCAAAGAAGGTCGGATAATGTGAACTGCATTGTGCCTGTTCCAACTGCCTTCTCAACTGTCAGCGTGCGTTTCTGCATACCTATGCTGTTAGGAGAAAAGCAACCCCCACTAACAAGAAGCTCTCACAGAGCTGTTGTCAGCATGATGCTGGCTTTTCTATCTCAATGTGAGTGCAGGGAGTAAGGTTTTAGACACAATTGGCTGGATGGCACAGAGGGTGGAGGGGTTGGAGGTTGATGGCTGGCAGCCAGGTGTTTGTTATAATATTTGGATTTGTGCAGGTGTGGGAAACTTTCAGAGAGTGGTCGGACGAGTGGCTGGAGATCAGGGGCCCGATTCACAGAACTAACTTAAGACAAAATCCTAAACTTACTACCATTTTGATATTCACAGAAGGCACTTAGTCATTTTGGTATTCACAGAAGGCACTTACTATATCGGTATTCACAGAAGTTAGGAGTCCTAACTTTAGGACCTCTAAATACCTTCTGTGAACACCGAAAGTCTTAAAGTTAGGAATTTTTTCAGTTTAGGAGTAATAAAGTTAGGACTCCTAAACTGAGAAAAATCCTAACTTTAAGACTTTCGGTATTCACAGAAGGCATTTAGGAGTCCTAAAGTTAGTGAAGGTGCCCCTTTCTGCACAAAAACAATCTCCCCACAACGCAGGCATCCTTGCACCATGGCGCAAGGGTGCCTGCGCCGTGCATGGCAGCAGTTTGTGCGCCAGCTCAGGGGGAAGCACATAAATACGACATATTGTTGTAAATCCCTGTGCTTCGAAACTAATGCAGCGCAGCAAAATTACTTGCAGCACAGCGCTGTGTTAGTTTCTTGTAGATCTGCTACCTGGTTTGGTGTATAGTGGAGCGCATTTTTTCTATGATCCTGAAGAGGTGGGGGGGGGGTGGTGCAGAATGCAGTGAGATTAAGGAATGGTAAAGTGCGGAATATGAAGTGGATTGCTGTGGGTAGGAAATTTGGCTGTAGCACAGGGGGTGATGTTGACTGGCTTCAGAATGTACTATTCAGGTAATGTTTCTGGAATGAGAGAGCAAACCATGGAAGCGAGGGAGTCGCGCTATCTAAAACTTTATAAATAAACCGTGGGTGAGTCCCACTAAGGAAGTTGCTCAGGATGACTTTGTGGTGGATAAGAGTGGTGATACAAAAGGGGGTGGTGATGGACGGAGCATCTGAATCAATCAAACACTCACACCCAGTCAAAAGATCTGGGTTTAATCCATCACCGTTCTTTAGCCCACTCTGCTACCCCAGTTCAGACATGGCTATATTCAAATCAGTCTGACCCTGTGCCTCATGGGAACAGTCTAGCCCGAACTGCCAAGCCATGTCTTCCCTGGACCGGAAACAAGCTTCCGAGGACCGGTTTCTGGCATTCCAGCCTTCTACAGCCCGGCTTGCTTGAATCCAGTGGCAAAGTGATCAAGGGACTCACGTCTGAGCATACCATGCCTCACTTATGTCGTCCAAAAGCGGTACAAAAGGGGGTGGTGATGGACGGAGCATCTGAATCAATCAAACACTCACATCCAGTCAAAAGATCTAGGTTTAATCCATCACCGTTCTTTAGCCCACTCTGCCACCCCAGTTCAGACATGGCCATATTCAAATAAGAGTTGTGAACCATGAGCCCATAGATATATCAGATGAGTTGGTTAGTGTATAGCCCTTTGGTGGGTTGAAGGAGGCTAGTGTGAATTTGAAAGTCTGTTAGTGTTAGCACTCCTAGTGCATTGGGCATTGCAGTGCATCTCAACCTTGACCAAAGTTCAGTAAGGAGAAATAAGGTGCAAGGTTGGTTAAAGGACTATATTGTTAACAATAAATAGAGAGTTATTTTATTAATATACACAATAAATTGTTCATGTTGTAACCTATCTTGCAACAATTGTATGTTCCATTGACTATGTACATTTTATGAAATTATATTTTAATTGTATAATTCTATTCTAACATTTATTTGTTCTATTTTGCAGTTTGGTGGGAAGGACGGGGACGTGTTGTGTTGCTTAGTTACAAGGAATGATAGACTAGCTGCCATTCCTGGACGTTTGTATTCAAATAAGTTGAATGTTTTTACAGGCAGTTTAAGCAAGGAGCTTAACTGGAAACTGTGTCCTTCCGTGCTCTCCATCTACAAAAAAACATATGGCAAGGAATTCGCACTACCGAGTGTTTCTTCCTCACGTATAATTACACTTTTTTTTTAAATAAAATAATTTGAAAGCATGGGCACAAAACAATGTTGATCTTTTCATTATATTTCAGTGATTACAAATTGCACCCAACTCGCTGAAGGATATTCACAACACACAGGGCTCCCCTGTTCTTGCCAAGCTACATTTACAGCTTTCGAAAGCAAGCATTACATTTGTGCTGACTTTTGTCAGAATTATTGCTCAGAAGAAGTAGCTGGAACTAATTAGGCTGAAGAACAGCTAGCTTGATGTGACATGAGAAAGAAAGTACAAATCTGCTCATCTTTCTAAATCTTCAACAAGAACTGGTTGGGGACAATCTGATACAAAAAGAAGACGTTTTGCAACAATTATAGCAGAGGGCTGTCACATCCGGGAGTAAACAAGAATGCAAAGATTCACGCATTGGAAGTGAAGTATACCACAGTACCTGGGAGCAAAATAGGTATTTTTTATGGCTGGTAAACTTCTCATAACAAAGCAATCACTCCCGTTTCTAGTGCGTGTCCTGCAACTCAGGTGAATGAAATCTGACAAGGCCAATCCAATGTATCATATACCTCAAAGTTCAATAAATTGAGTACTATAGGGTTGAGTAAAAGCAAAATCTGTTATTGACAATAATACAATCATTATATTGGCGCGGCAGACTTACTATATTTGCACGAAGAGCAGCTCAGCAAGTCACCTTGCTGCACTGCATAACAGTGAAAGAGCAGAATGCACCATATTTAAAATAATACATTGCATTTGCTGCCTTTGCTTAGCATTGGTGTATTTTGCCAGTCTAGCACCAACGCAGACACCCTTGCACCATCGTGACTCCATTGCATGCAGGATTGTTTTTGTGTAGAAAGGGACACCTTCCTCCAGATTTATGGAGCCGCTCAAGGCCACGCAAAGTTGCCTTGCATGACTTCATAAATCAAAATTAAGGTTTGTGTTATGCATATACCAAGTTGCGTGGTGGAAAAGGGATGTGGATCAGCTTATAAATGTGCCCCATGGTTTTTACTATTAATTACCTAAAATCTCTTTTAAAGCTATATGGCGATACGTCAGAATATGTTGCAATGGTACCCTGCAATTACCATCTTTGTGGCGTGCTAGGCCTACCAATTAATACGCTTGGAGCAAAAAATAAACAAATGAAATAAGTACATGGTTATGTATATGTATACAGTATGTTGTTTAAATATGTTACATTTGAAACTGAAAATTCCCATGCAGACATAAGATTATGAAAGTATACCGTGATGAAACTCTGATAAAATAATTTCTTCACTGGGTCATTGATTATAGGAAAACGCAGTCTATCATAGATTTGTTCAATTATTCAATTATGTTAGTCCACTGTGTAATTTGTAAGGAAAACAATAAATTCAGGGACCAAAACCTTTTCTTAATACCCAGCTTTAAGTTGCCACGACTGCCTAGTTTTGATGGTGCATAGACATAATATCAAGTTTTTATTTTTGAAGTACAAAAATATTGAGCTGGAAATTTCGAAGGGACAGAATATCAACATCAAGATTATCGGTGACCAGAATATGGACATAAAGGTAAGAAATATTGTTTTTGTTAATATTGAAGTCAGTAATAGAGTTTGTAAAAATATTGTTAATAATATTGATGTTTATATTCGTTTTATGTGTTTTAGTATGTATTTTAAATCTGGGGCCCGGTTCACAGAACTAACTTAAGACAAAATCCTAAACGTACTACCATTTTGGTATTTACAGAAGGCACTTACTCATTTAGGTATTCACAGAAGGCACTTACTCATTTCTGTATTCACAGAAATCATTTAGGAGTCCTAAAGTTAAGAGTCCTAACTTTACGATAAGCATGGGCGAATTTTGCGAATCTGGCATTCGCGAATTTGCATATTTGCGAACTCGCAATCCGCAAAATCCGCGAATTCTCGCAAATTTGCGTTTTTTTTTGTGTTTGCAAGGGTTTCTGTCAGTTCGCGAGGGTTTTGTACCAGTTCGCAATTGCAAACTTACTTGTCGGCTCGCAACGGTCGCGACTATGTTGTTTCTACGTCTGGTTCATCATCACAGGTTCCCAGCACCCTCTGTTTCACCACTGCCACCCTCTGTTTCTCCCATGCCACCCTCTGGTACATCAATGCCGCCCTCTGGTTCATCATCACTGTAGATTATGGGGGGGAAAAGCAAGCACACCTGCCCTGCTTCAACTGACATGAATTAAATTGGGGTTGATTTATTAATGTGTCACTGTTTTAAAATTCCAGTCTGGCACCTGCTTCCTTATCTGTAATTTGCTTTCTGTTGCAGTGCAATTTTTTTTCCACGACCTTTGTGGCCTACTTGTAGCTATTCTATGAGCCTGCTGTGAGGGCCAGAGCAGGGTCATAGAATTGTTGCAACTGAACTCTGGAGGGGCCCCAGTCAGGAAGCACTACAGGGAATGGTTACTATTACTAATGATGAGTTTGAACTTTTGCACCTGCTGAGTGCTTTCAGTTTTGCAAAACTCATTTTTCTGCAGAACAGCAACTGTAATGCCCCAAACAAACATAGGCAACTGAACTCTGGAGGGGCCCCTCAGGAAGTACTACAGGGAATGGTTACTAATGATGAGTGAACTTTTGCACCTGCTGAGTGCTTTCAGTTTTGCAAAAACTCGATTTTCTGCAGAACAGCAACTGTTTTCTGATGATAACAATGACTTCCTATTGGAGGCTGTTGCAACGTACTGTGCCTATAAACTGTTGGATTGAATTGGCATATATCCACCTTCAATGTGTACTATACTCAACAACATTTGTTTTGTTATTTTTTACATTTCCATCAGGTACAATATACTGCCCCTTATTGGATTTTTGTTTTTTTCATACTACTTCAGACTTATTACTTCCAATTATCCAGTTTGGCAAATTTTTGAACTTGGTTCTGTCTCAATCGAACTTGAACTCTGCGTTCCCAAATTGCCTCCCTTCTTGTACGTGTTCTGATCAGGAGAGGGTGTAGTGAAGGCAGGGCCTTGCTTGCACAAATTGCTTTGTTAGCATGAGTTTATTATACATTTAACCCCATTTTGCTACTTTGCAGCTTTTGCACACAACACTACATATCACTATTGATTTTTCTTGCATGAGAACAGCTTGTTTTTAACATCCCTAGACCTAAATCGTGACCTTAGTCTGTACACTGCGTGCAGAAGCCTTCAAGGTCACCATAACAATGTATGCTGGTTTTCGGGTTGATCGGCTCATGCTCTAGACACAACATGAACACAGCAGCAGCGAAATGACATTCTAGCGCCTTTAATATTGCATGCATTTAATATTAGTGGATGGAATAGCAATTTATTGCCATCCGGGTGCTGTCCTGGTTGTAAAACCCCTAAGGAATCCTTAGCTCATGAAATGCTTGTATGCCCGATAGATGCAGTACCAAGAACTAATCGGTTAAGTCCTATTTGCAAACAGTTGGGAAATGGCAATCACATAGAGTCTCTGGTAATATTAAAATCAGACGTCAGACCGCTGTTTGCTTGTGAGATGGCCAATTCCCTTGACCAAATGTGGGGCATCAGGAAAAGAGTACAGAGGGCGAGGAAAAGCTGATTTTATCTAATGGTTTTAATCATACTTCTGTGCCCTCTAGGTATTTGAGTAAGGGTGAATTATATGAAATTAATTTTAATGTATGAAATTGCTTAATTTTAGTAATCGCATTGGCAGGATTCTGTATACTTGTAGATAGTTGATCCCTCTTTTAACCTTCAAATTGTTTTATAGTTTATTTTTGGTCCTTGTCTAAAAGTATGGAATATGGCATTGCACTGGTAATTTTAATGTAAAATGTTTATGACATGCATATCAACATAAAGTATTTAAAACTAATAACAAGCATAAGTCTTTAAAAAGGTATTCTAATAGGTAAAACTTGAAAACCTTTTAAAAACGTATGCAAATGTTTTGTTCTGTAGTGTAGGTCCTATTTTCCCAATAGGCCCTGCGCATTGGAATAACATAAACAGCAGTATCGACTTAGAAGTGCGGATCTTCCAGGCCTCCACTGACTATACTAAACTTAATTGGGTTTGTTACCAACTAGCTCAGAGGTCACTGGAAACTTTCTTGACTGAATAGGAAGTGATCAGCTTCCCTGGCACAGCCAAGAAGGGATTCAGTTTTCCAACAACCGTGCAACATGACAACTTTGCTCCTCAGATAAGAGTCAATCTCTAGGGTCGTGTGAAACAATAGACAGTTATTTTACTCAGCCAGTGGTTGTGCAGTTTACTTTCACAATATGTAGAGAATAGAGAGACGGGCGTTTTCAATAAAGGGTAACATTTATTGAACAGTCTTTCTTCTCGTACAAGAGAAATGAATTGCCACAATTGCAAGACTTGTTATTATAAAAAGTACGTACAGTAAGATGAGTATTGCGAATTAATACTGTAAAAGCATTGATATGGTTTCTTAGCCATACAATGGTTTAAAATGAATAAAACATATATACATTCATATATACATTAGGCTAAAATACTCAACTGGTGCTTCTAACTACGCCTACGCCAGTGTACCTGACCTAAGCCTAATACTTGGGAGGGGAGTAAGTAAGTAGCTTTAAGTTAAGTTGGTTTTGCCAAGGTTTGCTTCAATAATTCTCTCTAAGGGTTTAGTCAACACCATACCTCTGGAATAGAATGATGGAGGTCTGGTATCTCCTTCAGGGGGTCGATATCCCAGTCACCCGCAAGGGTAGCCTGGAAACGCTGGAGCTGGATTTCTCTGCAGGAGAAAAGACAGCGTCTCTCTCAGCGCGTCGAGGAAGAGGAGGGGCAGCGTCCGCGGGCAGCTTGCATCTGCTAGGCTCTTTGCAGGGGACGGCTGTTCAGCTCCTAAGTTCACCACACCATTGTTCGCTCGTTAGCAGCGATAGCAGTAGCGATAGCAGCTATGGTATCATCAGCATAACAGCAGCTTCGTCAGCAGCGATGGCATTGAGGCAGCTAGTGTTTGCTTAAGGCAACGTTGGTAATATTTATACCTGAAAGGTGCCTTGTTTGACGTAGGTTTTTGGACATAAGACGTCAATTAAGATGTCATAAGGAAGTGATCGTCTATCAGTGCTCATTAGAGTTCTATTACTAATCAAAACATAGCAAGCAGGGTTTTCCCAGGTCGCTGAGTTTTTATCTTGTTGAAGAACTCGGAGTGTTAATCTAGGAATCTTAGATGGTAACTTCTGCTATGTCATTGCACTAATTGGCTGCACAGGAAGTGGCAGAGAAAGCGATTCTGAAATGTGGCTCTGTTCGTTTGAGGCCAGAGACAAGTTTCTGAATATTGCATTTGATCGGTTATGCCAATATAGGGAATAAATGGATTTATAGCCGTATAGGGGCATAAGGTCACAGTATCGATCAGGGTCCTAGATTAGAACGCTGCAGTTCCATAGGCTTAAACAGAAAATGTAACCATTGATTAATGTGCATGCAGATTGTTATTCATGGCTCCATAGTAAGCCTTTGTCATTTGCACCAGATACTAAGCCTGGCAATTCACTGCTTTTATTTAGCAACAGTAAATACCAAAACTTGTTACCCACAGTTGATTTGTCATGAAGACTTTCTAGTCCAGACTGACAGGGCTCTTTGTTAACCTGTGTTGTATATAGAGTGGTCCCAGTTGGAACAACATACTAAACACACAAATTAGTGGACAACATTAAAAAACATTTATATAGACAAATCAATATGAGTGATGTTCTTTAATATACATCCTCAAATGCAAATTAATTGTCTGATAATTCATACATAGAAAGCATATAAATGATCTCAGTGTCAAAGGAGGAGGGGGGACAGGTGAAGGGGGGAACCGTGGTTGGGATGGTGTAGAGGATAGAAAGCAAGTTGAAAGAGTAATCACAAGTGGTCTTATGCACATTCATAGTTCAGTACCACATTGACATATATGCATTGTCAAAAAATAAATCCATAATTAAATAATCCTATCCTATACAAATAACACAGTCACTAAATGTTCTGTTGTTTAGGGGGTAGGATGATAAAGGTGTGTCGATGTTTCGACCCCATACAATTGTAGGCTGATTCCTGCCCTACTCCGGGGTCTTCTTCAGGACAAGTGAGGGAGGTGGGAGGGTGAAGAAGGGCACCTGAGAACAATGAATTCAAATTAGTGTTTTAGGAAAATGGAGCAGTGCTACTACTAATCTAGCGCTAAAACAGTCACAAGATATTTACCTAAACACCACAACAAACAGCGTGTGGTATCGTCTGAAAATGTAGGGTGGGCCGGGCGGCTCCAAGGGGAAGGAGAGCGTTCGAACCTATAACAGAGATTAGGGTGTATTGAGAAAAGTGGGCTGGTAATCAGAGTGTCCCACATTAAAATTGAATCGTATCACAACATCGTGCTCAAAATCAGTGAGCATCTAAATATACCCAGCCGGGTTAAAAAGTAATTAGGTCAGTCATACACACGAGGGGTGACCAACACAGGGCTCATCTGGACAAAACCATTACAATTCAGTACATCATTGGGATATGAGAGGTAATGAAATCACCGCAACTCTCAAACAAAAGTAGCAATACATCTGCCCTTTGTGCAGCAATTTGATTTATACAAGCAACCCCATAGTGGAAAAGAGCATATTATTTACCGAAAGATTGTTCACTCTACCCGGGCTTCTTGAGCGTTGTTTAAAAGAAGAGGGTGGATCTCCATCAAAGGCTTCAGCAATATTAGTCTGGTCGCCTATCGCAGGTTGGGGAAAGGCAGTGCAAGGCTGCTTGTCTGCTATGACTGAAAGCAGTAGCCACAGCTGCAGGAGGGAAAAGGCATCAGGGAAGGACGTGGGAGTTAGGTATTTGTTTCACATTTGGGACAGGATGGCGAGCCTAAATTATTCATGGCTCCCGTTACTTTCTTGCCGCAGCCTAGCAGTTATGAAATGAAAAAAAATATATCCTGAGCTTTAATTCATACAAGTAAATGTCCTTATTAAGTCAGAACAAAATAGACAATCTCCTTTTCATTTTTCATTTATTCTTCAGTCTTCCAAACTTGGTCCTAGCCAACACGTGTTTCGTCTATTCTTGGTGTAAACCCTAGACTTCGTCAGGGTTGCCAGAAATTAAAACTATGTACTAGTAGAAAGCGAGCACATAGTAAATCACAATGGAAGGATTTCCCAAGGTAAATATATTTGTCAGGGCACCTTGTTAAAGAGGTAAGGTGTAGCCTCTTCATGAATATTTCCAATCATCTGTAATAAATCTGTATCATTAACGAAGTTCTCTCTTGGGAAAAACTGGCAGTTTTTCCAGAGAGAGAACTTCGTTAATGATACAGATTTATTACAGATGAGTTTGTGATTGGAAATATTCATGAAGAGGCTACACTTTACTAGACTGACAAAGTCTATGGTTTACACCAAGAATAGATGAAACACGTGTTGGCTAGGACCAAGTTTGGAAGACTGAAGAATAAATGAAAAATGAAAAGAAGATTGTCTATTTTGTTCTGACTTAATAAGGACATTTACTTGTATGGATTTAATCTCAGGATAAATGTGTTTTTGCTTAGAAGGTAGAGATCTCTTTCCTACTGGTTGGTCAATAGTGGATGACCATTACCTTATCATTTGAGCTATTTTCTTGGAGTGCTATCTACTATTGCTCAACCCTGCGCAATTTTACCCAGTCATCCGGTCACTATTATACAGTTATGAGATGATTTTGGGGGCGCAAACATAACATAAAAATATAGATGTGCAGCTGTGAGTTACGGGGATATTGTCCACCTAGGGGTTCTGAGTGACGCCATCGACAATTCAAGCTTTGCACTTATTGTCTATTTGATGTCGCTCAGAACCCCTGGTGAAAAACATCCCAGTAACTCATTTTTACCCATCTATAACTCTATATGTTATACATGGCTATCATAGGAAACCTCTATCATGAATAACTAGATCTATATCCAGGTATTCACTGCAGTGACATCGCAAGAATGCGTAACTAAAGTGGATTCCTACTGTTGTGAAGTCACAAGGGTAAGTGTTTTCTGCCAATTTTCTCCACAGAATTGTCAGAGTCTCAAGAGACCCCACTGAGGTGGAGGAATGATGATTGGCAGTCTCACCTGCCTTCTTTCATTTCTCCCTGATATCCATAGATCCAAAGAAGGTCGGATAATGTGAACTGCATTGTGCCTGTTCCAACTGCCTTCTCAACTGTCAGCGTGCGTTTCTGCATACCTATGCTGTTAGGAGAAAAGCAACCCCCACTAACAAGAAGCTCTCACAGAGCTGTTGTCAGCATGATGCTGGCTTTTCTATCTCAATGTGAGTGCAGGGAGTAAGGTTTTAGACACAATTGGCTGGATGGCACAGAGGGCGGAGGGGTTGGAGGTTGATGGCTGGCAGCCAGGTGTTTGTTATAATATTTGGATTTGTGCAGGTGTGGGAAACTTTCAGAGAGTGGTCGGACGAGTGGCTGGAGATCAGGGGCCCGATTCACAGAACTAACTTAAGACAAAATCCTAAACTTACTACCATTTTGATATTCACAGAAGGCACTTACTCATTTTGGTATTCACAGAAGGCACTTACTATATCGGTATTCACAGAAGTTAGGAGTCCTAACTTTAGGACTTCTAAATACCTTCTGTGAACACCGAAAGTCTTAAAGTTAGGAATTTTTTCAGTTTAGGAGTAATAAAGTTAGGACTCCTAAACTGAGAAAAATCCTAACTTTAAGACTTTCGGTATTCACAGAAGGCATTTAGGAGTCCTAAAGTTAGTGAAGGTGCCCCTTTCTGCACAAAAACAATCTCCCCACAACGCAGGCATCCTTGCACCATGGCGCAAGGGTGTTTGCGCCGTGCATGGCAGCAGTTTGTGCGCCAGCTCAGGGGGAAGCACATAAATACGACATATTGTTGTAAATCCCTGTGCTTCGAAACTAACGCAGCGCAGCAAAATTACTTGCAGCACAGCGCTGTGTTAGTTTCTTGTAGATCTGCTCCCTGGTTTGATGTATAGTGGAGCGCATTTTTTCTATGATCCTGAAGAGGTGGGTGGGGGGTGGTGCAGAATGCAGTGAGATTAAGGAATGGTAAAGTGCGGAATATGAAGTGGATTGCTGTGGGTAGGAAATTTGGCTGTAGCACAGGGGGTGATGTTGACTGGCTTCAGAATGTACTATTCAGGTAATGTTTCTGGAATGAGAGAGCAAACCATGGAAGCGAGGGAGTCGCGCTATCTAAAACTTTATAAATAAACCGTGGGTGAGTCCCACTAAGGAAGTTGCTCAGGATGACTTTGTGGTGGATAAGAGTGGTGATACAAAAGGGGGTGGTGATGGACGGAGCATCTGAATCAATCAAACACTCACACCCAGTCAAAAGATCTGGGTTTAATCCATCACCGTTCTTTAGCCCACTCTGCTACCCCAGTTCAGACATGGCTATATTCAAATCAGTCTGACCCTGTGCCTCATGGGAACAGTCTAGCCCGAACTGCCAAGCCATGTCTTCCCTGGACCGGAAACAAGCTTCCGAGGACCGGTTTCTGGCATTCCAGCCTTCTACAGCCCGGCTTGCTTGAATCCAGTGGCAAAGTGATCAAGGGACTCACGTCTGAGCATACCATGCCACACTTATGGCGGCCAAAAGCGGTACAAAAGGGGGTGGTGATGGACGGAGCATCTGAATTAATCAAACACTCACATCCAGTCAAAAGATCTGGGTTTAATCCATCACCGTTCTTTAGCCCACTCTGCCACCCCAGTTCAGACATGGCCATATTCAAATAAGAGTGGTGAACCATGAGCCCATAGATATATCAGATGAGTTGGTTAGTGTATAGCCCTTTGGTGGGTTGAAGGAGGCTAGTGTGAATTTGAAAGTCTGTTAGTGTTAGCACTCCTAGTGCATTGGGCATTGCAGTGCATCTCAACCTTGACCAAAGTTCAGTAAGGAGAAATAAGGTGCAAGGTTGGTTAAAGGACTATATTGTTAACAATAAATAGAGAGTTATTTTATTAATATACACAATAAATTGTTCATGTTGTAACCTATCTTGCAACAATTGTATGTTCCATTAACTATCTACATTTTATGAAATGATAATTTAATTGTATAATTCTATTCTAACATTTATTTGTTCTATTTTGCAGTTTGGTGGGAAGGACGGGACGTGTTTGGTTGCTTATTTACAAGGAATGATAGACTAGCTGCCATTCCTGGAATGTTTGTATTCAAATAAGTTGAATGTTTTTACAGGCAGTTTAAGCAAGGCGCTTAACTGGAAACTGTGTCCTTCCGTGCTCTCCATCTACAAAAAAACATATGGCAAGGAATTCGCACTACCGAGTGTTTCTTCCTCACGTATAATTACACTTTTTTAAAAAATAAAATAATTTGAAAGCATGGGCACAAAACAATGTTGATCTTTTCATTATATTTCAGTGATTACAAATTGCACCCAACTCGCTGAAGGATATTCACAACACACAGGGCTCCCCTGTTCTTGCCAAGCTACATTTACAGCTTTCGAAAGCAAGCATTACATTTCTGCTGACTTTTGTCAGAATTATTGCTCAGAAGAAGTAGCTGGAACTAATTAGGCTGAAGAACAGCTAGCTTGATGTGACATGAGAAAGAAAGTACAAATCTGCTCATCTTTCTAAATCTTCAACAAGAACTGGTTGGGGACAATCTGATACAAAAAGAAGACGTTTTGCAACAATTATAGCAGAGGGCTGTCACATCCGGGAGTAAACAAGAATGCAAAGATTCACGCATTGGAAGTGAAGTATACCACAGTACCTGGGAGCAAAATAGGTATTTTTTATGGCTGGTAAACTTCTCATAACAAAGCAATCACTCCCGTTTCTAGTGCGTGTCCTGCAACTCAGGTGAATGAAATCTGACAAGGCCAATCCAATGTATCATATACCTCAAAGTTGAATGAATTGAGTACTATAGGGTTGAGTAAAAGCAAAATCTGTTATTGACAATAATACAATCATTATATTGGCGCGGCAGACTTACTATATTTGCACGAAGAGCAGCTCAGCAAGTCACCTTGCTGCACTGCATAACAGTGAAAGAGCAGAATGCACCATATTTAAAATAATACATTGCATTTGCTGCCTTTGCTTAGCATTGGTGTATTTTGGCAGTCTAGCACCAACGCAGACACCCTTGCACCATCGTGACTCCATTGCATGCAGGATTGTTTTTGTGTAGAAAGGGACACCTTCCTCCAGATTTATGGAGCCGCTCAAGGCCACGCAAAGTGGCCTTGCATGACTTCATAAATCAAAGTTAAGGTTTGTGTTATGCATATACCATGTTGCGTGGTGGAAAAGGGATGTGGATCAGCTTATAAATGTGCCCCATGGTTTTTACTATTAATTACCTAAAATCTCTTTTAAAGCTATATGGCGATACGTCAGAATATGTTGCAATGGTACCCTGCAATTACCATCTTTGTGGCGTGCTAGGCCTACCAATTAATACGCTTGGAGCAAAAAATAAACAAATGAAATAAGTACATGGTTATGTATATGTATACAGTATGTTGTTTAAATATGTTACATTTGAAACTGAAAATTCCCATGCAGACATAAGATTATGAAAGTATACCGTGATGAAACTCTGCTAAAATAATTTCTTCACTGGGTCATTGATTATAGGAAAACGCAGTCTATCATAGATTTGTTCAATTATTCAATTATGTTAGTCCACTGTGTAATTTGTAAGGAAAACAATAAATTCAGGGACCAAAACCTTTTCTTAATGCCCAGCTTTAAGTTGCCACGACTGCCTAGTTTTGATGGTGCATAGACATAATATCGAGTTTTTATTTTTGAAGTACAAAAATATTGAGCTGGAAATTTCGAAGGGACAGAATATCAACATCAAGATTATCGGTGACCAGAATATAGACATAAAGGTAAGAAATATTGTTTTTGTTAATATTGAAGTCAGTAATAGAGTTTGTAAAAATATTGTTAATAATATTGATGTTTATAATCGTTTTATGTGTTTTAGTATGTATTTTAAATCTGGGGCCCGGTTCACAGAACTAACTTAAGACAAAATCCTAAACGTACTACCATTTTGGTATTTACAGAAGGCACTTACTCATTTAGGTATTCACAGAAGGCACTTACTCATTTCGGTATTCACAGAAATCATTTAGGAGTCCTAAAGTTAAGAGTCCTAACTTTACGATAAGCATGGGCGAATTTTGCGAATCTGGCATTCGCGAATTTGCGTATTTGCGAACTCGCAATCCGCAAAATCCGCGAATTCTCGCAAATTTGCGGGGTTTTTTTGTGTTTGCAAGGGTTTCTGTCAGTTGGCGAGGGTTTTGTACCAGTTCGCAATTGCAAACTTACTTGTCGGCTCGCAACGGTCGCGACTATGTTGTTTCTACGTCTGGTTCATCATCACAGGTTCCCAGCACCCTCTGTTTCACCACTGCCACCCTCTGTTTCTCCCATGCCACCCTCTGGTACATCAATGCCGCCCTCTGGTTCATCATCACTGTAGATTATGGGGGGGAAAAGCAAGCACACCTGCCCTGCTTCAACTGACATGAATTAAATTGGGGTTGATTTATTAATGTGTCACTGTTTTAAAATTCCAGTCTGGCACCTGCTTCCTTATCTGTAATTTGCTTTCTGTTGCAGTGCAATTTTTTTTCCACGACCTTTGTGGCCTACTTGTAGCTATTCTATGAGCCTGCTGTGAGGGTCAGAGCAGGGTCATAGAATTGTTGCAACTAGCAACTGAACTCTGGAGGGGCCCCAGTCAGGAAGCACTACAGGGAATGGTTACTATTACTAATGATGAGTTTGAACTTTTGCACCTGCTGAGTGCTTTCAGTTTTGCAAAACTCATTTTTCTGCAGAACAGCAACTGTAATGCCCCAAACAAACATAGGCAACTGAACTCTGGAGGGGCCCCTCAGGAAGTACTACAGGGAATGGTTACTAATGATGAGTGAACTTTTGCACCTGCTGAGTGCTTTCAGTGTTGCAAAAACTCGATTTTCTGCAGAACAGCAACTGTAATTCCCCAAACAAACTTACTTGTGAAAGTTTTTTTTTTTTTTTAAATATTTTTATTAAACATTTTTGTTTCATTGACACACAACATACAGAAAATGCCATTTGTATAAACAGAGATCACAATGCAAAAATTAAACAAAATAATTACTGTAAGAGAAATTTAGACAAAAACATATAAAGGTGGAAAAAACAAAATATTATTGACCATGGCATGCACTTACTCTCTCTTTCCAGCAATATACAGGTTCCCATATTTTCAAACCCAGTATTCTTGCTCTTTTACCTTTCCGAGCATATATACCCTTTTCAAGGTTAAATATCCCCAATAATAAAGCAATCCATTGTTGTGTTGTGGGAGGGAGAGGGTCCCGCCATACTCTAGCAATTAATAATCTATACACTGCCATTGCTAAGAATATAAATTCAGTATTGTCACCCCTAAATCCCCTAACCCCTAGCATAATAACAGTTGGTGTTAGAGTCACATTTAAACCAAGTGTATGTCGCATAAATTCTTCAATACCTTTTCGTAGATTATCTAATTGGGGACAAAGTGCAAAAATGTGGATACTATCTGCTGCCGGAGCGTCGCAGCGAAAACAAGTTGTCCCTGTAATCGCACCCCACTGTGCAATGCGGTCCGGTGTGTAATAAAGTTGATATAAAGTTTTAAAATGCTGCGATTGAAGAGAAGCAGAACACAAAACAGAACATCCTAAATCCAATGAATCCAAAAAGCACTGAGTCTGTACCCCTAATTTTCCTGCCCATTTGTCCCCAAATTTCCCGGTATCATCTTTTTTTAATTCTGCTAAGCTAGCATAAAAGAATCGTATAGAGCACTCTCCACCTTGATCTAAGGATTCCATAAGATTATTCTTCCGAAATCCACATTCTCCTCCTTTTTTCTTACCCAAAAAGCTCCTAATTTGCAAATACTTAAAAAAACTATTTCTTGTTATATCGTATTTTCCCATCAAATCTGAAAATTGCAAGATGTTCCCATCCGTCCCCATCAGATCCCCTATTTTTTTTAATACCTTTCATATCCCAGTCTGCCATTATAGAATCAGAGAAGATCAAGGGTGGTAGTGTTCTATTCCTGTACATTCTAGTGTACCTATTATATCTTCCCAATCCGCATTTCTTTGCTACCGCTATCCAGATGTTATATGCAGCTTTAACTGTTTTAAAACGTGTATGTTTATAGTAAAAGAAATCAGCACAATTTAGAAAAGCATTTGAAGCCTCTGCCCCCAATACGATAGAGTATTTAACCGCACCTGTACAAATTAAAAGAGGTACTAGACAGGGCTGTCCTAGTTCTCCCCTCCTTTTTGCATTATATATGGACCCGTATTTGCGTTATCTGAAGTATAACCCTAATATCCCTCCTCTTGTCTCAAATGGATTAGAGGTTAACGTACTAGCGTATGCAGATGACGTTGCTATAATCACCCCAGATCCATCTAAAGCAATGGGGGAGGTTGAGCTGGAGGCTAGTAAATTTGGCAGAATATCTGGGTAGAAATTAAATAGTGCAAAAACACAGATTATTAAAAATACAAAGGTTCAATACAATGATACACGGGTGGTTCCAGCAGCAGTGTATTTAGGAGTTGAGATCTCACCTAACTTGGACACCGTGGTAGAACGGAATATTTCCCCTTTAATTAAGAACGTAAGCACAGAATTGGTCAGAATAAATAATCTTAGGCTTACGTTAGTTGGGCGTACAAATGTAATAAAAATGATTATTCTCCCCAAATTCCTTTATTTCTTTCGCACCATTCCTCTTTTGTTTGAATCAATTTGGTTTAATAAGTTGGAATCGATATTAAACAAATTTATATGGTCATATGGGAAGACTAGAAGGGCCTACAAGTTTATGACTTTGCCGAGGGCTAGCGGAGGATGGGGGGTCCCGGACTTCAGGTTATATTACTGGGCATCTGTACTACAATTCACTCAGGGCTTGTTGGGTGCAGACAATTTAGATTTGAATGTTAGATCTTTTTCGACAATGGTATACACCTACTTGTGAAAGTTGATGTCTAATCCAAAAGTGATCCAGAGAAAGTCAAAAGGCCTCAAATCCAAAAAAAGTGCAGGCAAATGTCAACCTGAGGAGTTATTCTGATAAAAATCATCATTTTCAGAAGGTCTATGCTGCTTGCTAGTGGATTTCTTGTGCAGAATTGCAAATTTTGTAATTTTGCGAGTGCGAGATTGTTGCTGCCCGCCGCACCTACATGTTCGCAATTGCGAACTCTCGCGATGCGTCGCCAAACTCCTGCGGGATCCCGCAGCAAGATCCGAAATGGCGCAGGACTCGTAAAATATCGAGAAAAACAACTCGGCAAATGCTGAATGAAGGTAAGTGAACGCCGCACGCCGCAATATTGTATCACCAAGAAAAAAAATCCGCTGCATGCGAATTTGCGGATTTTCAGTAAATTCGCTAGAGTTCGCGGATTGCGAATTTACTGAAAATCCGCAAAATCCACGAGCGGAACGGATTTCCGCCCATGCTTACTTTACGACTCCTAAACTGAGAAAAAACATAACTTTAAGACTTTCGGTATTCACAAAAGGCATTTAGGAGTCCTAAACATGTGTTGCTCACCATTCACAGCCACCAGCAAAACTGAAGCACCGCCTGAGTTATGGACTTACCATTTGGAAGGAAGAATTCCTTGCTACTTTACTTGGAAGCAAGCAGAGCTCTTATTACACAAATCTCCTGCTTAGCTGTACATAGTAAACATACCTAAATACAGCCTAACAATAGAATCCAACCCATCCCCTCTCTCTTTAACAAGATCCAAACCTTAAGACTCAAACACCCACTACGAACTCTCTAAATTCAATATTATTAACATGTCAGATCCTTTACATACCAATTCTCATTACAGAATTTCCATTAACTTTCTGTACAGCCTCTTCACACCAGGTTCAGGCTGCCTCCAATTGTGTGCCTTGAAATATTCTTTCCCTCTATTTTACTGCTCTTACTCTTCTCCTTCTTCTCCTGTATTAACCTTAGCTCTCTGACTGCAGGCGTACCTACATTAAACTCCCACCATCATCAGCAGGTCTTTCCCAATGCTCCCTGTGTGGAGAGGGTGGTACTTTCTCACCATGCCTGATTCTCCTTAGGAAGGAATGACCCTGGATTACTGGATATCTAAACCGCCTCCTTCCTCACCTCACTGTTCCATCGCCTGCCTAAAAAATATCCTATTAGTACCTTTATACTCCTGGCTTGCCCTCAGCTTCACATAGCCACCCTCTTGTCTCTACTTCCAGTAGCCTTACTCCTTCAGCCTAATTTATACCCTTTCATTACAGCCCCATTTGTAAATTATTGTGTTCCAAAACAGTCTTCATGCCACCCGGATCCACATTTACTACTTTAACAACACCAACACCTGTCTGTCTATTTATCTTGCTACTCTCCTCATGCCTTAATATCTTTCTTCCACTGCCCCTCCCCCAAGGTTTGTCTACACTCTGCTTTTGGATAACACTGAGCGTAGTGGGCGTAGTGGGGCTACGCGAAGCTTCATGAAGTGGGCATGAATCTACGCCCACCCACGCGCTTTGTGTAGCCCCACTACGCGCCGCCCCGCTCCCTCCCGCCCTCTTCTACACCAGCAATTTGGATTTTGAATAGGGTAAAAAGTAAAGAAAAGCACTTACCTTTTATGCGGCGTCCCGGGGCTCCATCTTCTTCTTTGCGCCGACTTCTTCCAAACCAAATGCGCATGAGTGGGCGCCCGCACATGCGCATTTCTCGCAAGAATGGCTGCACGTCTTCACTTTGCTGACTCCAAACAAACAGGCAGAATTTTGGTTATATATTAACAGGCTCTCTGGGCATGGCCATGATCGACGCAATCTGGTCGCCAGTGACTAATGGATAAACCATGTAACTTCACTATACTGTAGAGCCCCTAACCCGCCATCATTGGGCACGCAAAGGCCCCTCACCATAAAGGAATGGACTGATCCCTCCCACAGATGCACCTGGACTATTTGTGGCAGGGTAAATGACAACCATTGAAGAAACATCTGAATTACTGGCCCGGGTGATCGCGTGATGATAGTCTTAAAAAATATCAGGAAAGGTGGGGCACCAAGCCCCATCGGTCTACCAGGCCACCTTTTCAAAGAAGATTTCTACTTCTGGGGAACCGTACTCATACCACTTTACCAGTACTGTCTGAAAAACTCAACTGTCCCGGAGACTTGGAAAGGCTCCTTGTTGCAACCTATCCATAAAAAAGGTGACACGGAGGATCCCTCTAATTACAGGCTTATTTCCCTGCTGGATATTGAGGCAAAATGATACGCCAGCCTCCTCCTGCAAGATCTACAGGACTGGGCTAATAAAAATGAAAATTTACCGGTGTACCAAACTGGCTTTAGGCCGGGAGCATCTACAATGGACAACATTTTAGCTCTTGCCTCCTCAATAGAACAGTCCGGGCAGAAAAACTTACCTCCTCTCTTTGCATGTTTCGTGGATTATTCTGCTGCTTTTGATGGAGTCAATCGGAGTCTGTTGTGGCGGAAACTGCAAGATTGGGGGATCCCAGCAAACCTGTTGAAAGACATAATCAGTCTCTACACAGGTACTTTGGTACGGTTCAAACCGCGACAAATTCAGCCACTAAAAAGATTCCAACAGACAGAGGGTTAAAACAAGGCTGCGTATTGGCTCCTCTACCTTTCAATATTAACATGGCAGACCTCGGAAAAATTATGTCTAACGCTAACATTTTACCCCCCAAAATTGGCCCAAATAGATTATGTTTAATGCAGTATGCAGACGATATGGTGTTACTGGACCACACTAAAATAGGCATGCAAAGATTACTAGATGCACTGAACACATACAACAACAACAAATTACGAGCGAACACAGGAAAAACAAAGGTAGTGATATTTGGGAAATACACCAACAAGCTCAGAAAACAGTGGAGACTGGGCAATTTAAAAATAGTAACAGCGACCAAATACAACAACCTGGGGGTGTGGCTGATGACCAACGGGAAGCCTACAGCACACATTACTTCAGTCGAAATAAAAGCCAAAGCAGTAACCTGCTGTGCAAAGTGTAGTCCAAGCTAAACAGCCCTTTGACCAAAGCAATTACAAAGGTTATAAATGCCAAATTCCTTCCGACAATCACATCCGGTCAGATAGCATTCCCGGTGGATTTCAGTAACACTACGGAACAGGCCAACTGTCGCGTATTTAAACAAATCTTTCAGATTCCCGGTCGCGCTGCAATGGTCTGGTGCGACTGGAATTTGGGCTGAATATACAGAGTTATGAGCATTGTGCCTCAATGGTGTGGCTCTATCGAGGGTTTGCACAACCCCACTGCACACAATGAAGTCAATTTTAAAGATAATTTTCACGAAAGGAAACAATCCGTGGCGCGAAAGCCTGTATCCTGCCTGTAGTGAATTGAATCTCGACATGAGCAAACTGCAGGATTTTACTCACCTGCCTGATATCCTAAAGTTCATACTGAAAAAACAAGTCAGATTATTATCAAAGGAAGAGGACACGTAGGAACTGAATTCATCCAGTGGTAATATTGGGATACTTGCAAGTTCCTACGAAGACCACCAACGGCAGCCATATCTCAACACAGCATTAAACAAGGCCATCTTCAAACACATTTTTATGGTGAGACTTATGGTTTTGCCAATCAATGATATCAACAGGCGTGGGAAATCCTTAGCGACAGTAACAACTTGCAGACTTTGCCATCAACACGAGGAATCCTTGGTCCATCTAGTTTGTATATATCATTGTTTGCTACAAGCACGACTCACTTTATTGAAACCCTTGTTCCTAAAAGATGTTGTGCGGTCCTGTACTGAAGGTATCAAACTTCTTTTTAATCTGGGGACTCCAATGGAATTTACAAGGTTTGCAAGTTTTGCACATAAGGCTAAAGAACTCTTAGGCAAAGCCGGCACACTGCACCTTTGAAATTAAATTACTTGGTGAAAAGAACTAATGCTTCACTTAGGATTGTACATTTCTCACTTTATTGAAATGAAATTGCCTATGTATATTTAGTACTCAGTTTATTTATGCCACGGTCAGGCTCATGTACCTTACAATAACATTGACACTTTTTATTTAAAATAGGGTTTGAATACTTCCAAGATTATTAGGAATGCATTTTATAACTCCGTAATTTCAACCCTCTGAATTGATTTATTGGCTTTATACTAGTACCCTATTGATTTTATCTGTTTTTAAGTCGCGTTTGTAAAAGTCAGCCATGTATGTTTTAGCAGATACAACATATCAAAACTTGCTAGGTATTCATAAATTGTTACAAAGTAAGTTGGATAATATATATATATTTTTTTTTAACAATTTTTATTAATTGACACAGTAAACTCTTTCAATGTAGTCATTCAATGATTCACCATCTGATTACAACCAGTGGTGAATAAGACAAAATTCTTATTTTATCCCAGCAGGAATATTATAAAGTCTGGAAGCAAAATATCTTAGTAATAGACCTCCATCCTCCTGCCTGCAAAAGTTTAATTATTTTGGCCTGTAAAACATCCTTCATGCTTTTAAGTGACTGAAGATTGTCAGCCCAACAAATTCACCACAGTGTTCCATATTTTTTCTAACTCCCACTGTGAACCACTCTGTCAGTTTCTCTGCCACTGATATGATATCACTAATGAAACGAATGTATGTTCTTACACCGCATTCCAACACCACACATACTATCAAAACAAATTTGTAACAACATAAGTGCTGTTACAACGCGTCACCATCACAACGCTTGCTTTTGCATTGCATATGCCTTTACCATGCATACCATGCAAAGGCATGCGTGGTAAAGGCATATACTTTGTAAAAGAGTTTAAGGTAAGTATGTGAGTACGTGTATATATATATATATATATATTACCTACTGGAGGTCGCCAGTAGGTAGTTATAGTTAGGATTTTTTTCAATGTTAAATCTCAAATTTCTATTTGGAATAACTTTGGCGCCGGTTGACGAATCTGACTGAAAATTTCCTCAAAATGGCCTTGCGGCGTTCCAGTCCTTTTCTGAAAGTTTGGGGGGATTCGTCAAGCAGGGGCCGAGATAAAAGGGGGGGCCCAAAACGCGTTTTCCCCATGTTAATTTCCTTAGGGCGGTCGATTTCACTTTTAGCCCGAACGGCTGAATGGATTTCCACCAAATTTGGCAAAATTGTAGGGACTGGTAGCCCGATTTGCCTTTGCTATGTCTCAAGATATGTGCTCCAGTGGATTTTGAGTAATTTAGGTTAAAAAAAATATATGTATCTATGGCAGCGCCCCAGTACGCGCCCCGGGGAGCGCTCCGGGCGCGCCACGCGAGGTGCGCACGGAAAGCTGATTGGCTCTCGGGTGTCTGTAAACATTCGAAACAGTCCGGAGCGGCCGCCATCTTGTGTCTTGGTAAAATCGAGATACAAGAGGTGGCTAAAACTAAGGGGGAAATGACCATAAGGCGTCAGGGATAGACCCCCTCTGACCCCCTAGGTTTGATGTGGGGGCTATAAAAGGGCCCCGCGGGGCATTTAAAATATTTTTTTTTTTCGTTTTGCGCGGGGGGAGTGCCCGGTACGCGCACCGGGTAGCGGACCGGGGAGTGTACTATGAGGAAAAAAGAATGACAGAGTTTTTAAAAAATGAAGCCTTTTTTTAGAAATTGGAGGTAGTTCTAAAAAGAACTTTTTTTTTCTTCTTTTTGTTGTTTTATATATTTTTTGTGTTTTTTGAACATTTTGTACTTTTTTTGGCTTTTCAAAACAGTTTTATATTTTTTTTGTATTTTTTTAGGGGGAGAAACAAAAAAAAGGGAATTGAAACTGGCTCAACTGGAGCAAAAATACAAAAAACCCCAACAATTACTTATTTTTGGGGCACTTGGGATTGTCACCTGCAAGGACGATGAGCTTTACGCTCTTTTCACCATAGGCGATAAGCTTGCCACATGCAGTACAAGTGATTTTAAAATCAGAAAATCGTGGCTGAATACAAGGCATCATCTCTGATGTTTCTGGTCCCGATGAAGTGGGTTCGTTTCTTTGGGAGGTGGTCCTTGAAGACTGGGGGAGGTTACTGGCCAGTTCCCTGAGCTCTGCACGAGAATAGTTGTTAGGGTGCTTACGGGTCATATGTCGAATCATGGTATTGTTACCAAAGGAATAATTTTTGTTTGGGTTGCCCCTTGAGAGTTCTTCCTTACAGATTAGGCAAGTTACCTTGGCCGCATTCACTTTTTTCTTGCCCTCTGGGAGTTAAAAAAACTCCCATACAATGTGTGACTTGGGCTTGTATGAGGTATTTTGTTCAGGCAGCCATCTTCTCCTCCCCTCCTCCTCTTCCTCTTCCTCCTCCTCCTCCTCTTGTTGACCACCAATGTAATCTTGAGCTGGTCCTCTTGGTTGTTGTGGTGGTGGTGGTGGGGCAGATGCACCAGCTGCTGCTGCTACTGAAGCCATTATAAAGATCAAAAAGGTACAGAGAGGTACAAACAGGTCTTCCTCAGTCAAAGGACAAAGTCAGAATAAGGAAAAACGGTGGGGTCTTTCATCATTTGGAAAAAAAAACTGTCCTGAACCAATGAGAAGTGTTATTTTCAGGTCACAAGACCAGGGGCTTCATCATTATGAAACCAAAACTGTTATGAACCAATGAAAAGTGTTATTTTCAGGTCACATGACACGACGCGCTTACGCTACGCGCCGCGCCCTGGGTCGCATCGCGTAAGCGCATCGGATGTTTACGTTGCGCGATCGTATTCGCTCGAGTACTTCTGGGTGCGCTTACGCCGTGCGTATCACGCGGACGCGGCTACGCGATACGTCACGATCATGTTTTCGTTCGTGATATTGGCGCTTACGGGACGCTCCCCGGAGCGCGCCCCGGGGCGCTTTATAGAAGTATGCTTTTCGGGGCGCTCCCCGGGGCGCGCACCGGGAGCGCTTCAAAAATAAAAAAATTTAAAAAAAATGGGAAAAATTGTAGGGACTGGTAGCCCTATTCTTAAGTGGTTTTTACGAAAATTAACTTTGGAAAAATATGTATTGTGCTACATTGGGCTATATATATGTTAGAGCCAAAATGTAGCCCAAATGTAGCCCAATGTAGCCCAATGTAGCCCAAAGATGGCCACCAGAGACAAAAAAAAAATATAGCTCAAATATAGCCCAACTGTAGCCCAATGACAGAATGTATCAGAGTGTTCTAAACAACTAGAGCACTAACAGTCTTACTTATAAAGTGAGACTTATAGTTAGGAATTAGCATTAAAAAAACCTATGAAATTCACTGAAAAAACCATAGGTTTCAGACCAGTTATAGTTAGGAATTAGCATTTAAAAAACCAATGAAATTCACTGAAAAAACCATAGGTTTCACACCAGTTATAGTTAGGAATTAGCATTTAAAAAACCTATTAAATTCACAAAAAAAACCATAGGTTTCACATCAGTTATAGTTAGCTGGAAATTTTACTGACATAAAACCATTGAAATTCCACGTTATAGTTAGTTGGACTCACTATAACTTGCGCGTGTAATGCACTGCTGATGACGTCACATATTATATCACTCATGACATGGTCAGTGACCTCACTCATGACATCACTCATGACATCATCCTTGTGACAGAGTGACAGACCTCCTTTCACTGTAATGTAACCCATGAAACACATATTGAAAAATATAAATTAAAACAATTTAAAAATGGAGATACCCATACCAGTTACAACAACCAATTCAATAATTCCACCATCTATATACACATTCACTCATTCACCAACAGTTCTATATAGTCACTCATACATATATACACTCATCATATGTAGTGATACACCTATACATCCTGTTACACACTGACAGTCATCCAAAAGTTACTCACACACATACTCACACATGCAAATAAACTATTGAACATCCATTTATTTGCATATACAGCTATACACACACTACCACCTTACTTCTAAGGAAACTTACACATACTTACTCTCTTAAACAATCACTTATAGAAACACATAATTATTTAAATAAGAAGTCTTTCAATCTCTCACTCTCACATATACTCACTCATATACATCAATACTCACATATACTAGATTAAAACATATGTAGTTACTGATAAAGACAATAATGAGACAGTCATTCACTCACTAACACACGCATATACACACTCATCCACCCATACAGTCCTGCACATATGCCGTCTTCAAAAAACATACAAACAGTGAGTCAGTCATTGATGCATCTATGTGCTAAGTAACACTCCCACCAAACCATACAGACACTCATACTGATACTAAAAAAAATCTAATAATCTATATACACACACATGTAGCTACTCACCAACCCAAGCAGCCATTTATACACAAAGTGAAACACTGATACATATATTTAAATATTTAAACATTACTCGTTAATATATGTATTCACTAAGATACACTTAATAAGCCAGTTAACCAATCATTTTTTTTAAAAAAAAACATCCATTTACACACTTATTTAAACATTTATTCTTCCATCGACCTTTACATATAAATATATAAAACATATTTATTTTTCAGAAAGGCACACATTCACTGGATGGTGTCATCAGTGATGTCATGAGTGATGTCACTGACCATGTCATGAGTGATGTAATATGTGACGTCATCAGCAGTGCATTACACGCGCAAGTTATAGTGAGTCCAACTAACTATAATGTGGAATTTCAATGGTTTTATGTCAGTAAAATTTCCAGCTAACTATAACTGATGTGAAACCTATGGTTTTTTTGTGAATTTAATAGGTTTTTTAAATGCTAATTCCTAACTATAACTGGTGTGAAACCTATGGTTTTTTCAGTGAATATATATATATATATATATATATATATATATATATATATATATATATATATATATATATATATATATATATATATATACATATATATATATATATATATATATTCAATGAAAAAACCATTGGTTATAGAACATATATAGTTAGGAATTTGCATTTACAAAACCTTATTTTACTCGCATAAAACCATTGAAATTCCATATATAGTTAGATGTGCTAACTATATATCGCGCACCCGCAATCCACTGCTGATGATGTCACATATTACATCATTCATGACATGGTTAGTGACATCACTGATGACATCACTGATGACATCTCAAATGACATCACTGATGACATCACTGATGACAACATCCAGTGACTGTATGTTTCTGTAAAGTTAAAATATGTCTTACATATTGAAGAATGAGTGGATGTATAAGTGTCTGGATGAAGGATTTAGTAGGTGCATGACTGACTGTATGAGTGAGTGATTAAATGTGTCTCACTGAGTGCATGGGTTAGTGACTAAACTGTTTTAATTTGTGCATCATTATATCTGTTGTTCTACAAACTGCTGCATATGTTGATCAGTAGCTATATGAGTAACTGTATGGGGTATTCATTGGTTGTCCAAGTATTTGTATGGGAAACTGAGTGTGTGTGTATGGGTGGCTGGGAGGTGTGTGACTCTGTACATAGATGTGTGAGTAGTTGATTCACTATATGTATGGGTTCAAAAGTGTATGTGGAAACAGCTGTATGGGCGGTTGACTGTGCATGAGTGTATTAGTGAGTGAATGGATATCTCAGTGCTACATGTCAAAATAAGTACATATGTAAAACACAGTACATGTGAGAGTTGACATCCATAAATAACTGTGCATAAGAGCCAGTGAATGTGTGAGTGGCTGTATGGATCATTGTGAACATGTATCAGGGATTGTATAAGAGAGTAAAGTAAATATGTGTTAGTATATGTTTGAATAAGTAAGGTGTGTATAACTGTATAGTTGAGAAAATGGAGGTGTGATTGATTTTTGGCATAACTGACTAGGTGTGTGAGTAACTCCATGGATGAGTGACAGTCTGTGACTGTCTGTTTACACTGATTGTATCTAAGGTTATATTAGAGTCTGAAGAGGTTCATGGTATTATCACATGAATGATATCATCAGTGATGTGATCAGTCATGTCAAATGAGATGTTATCAGTGATTTTATCAGTGATGTCATTTGAGATGTCATCAGTGATGTCATCAGTGATGTCACTAACCATGTCATGAATGATGTAATATGTGACATCATCAGCAGTGGATTGCGGGTGCGCGATATATAGTTAGCACATCTAACTATATATGGAATTTCAATGGTTTTATGCGAGTAAAATAAGGTTTTGTAAATGCAAATTCCTAACTATATATGTTCTATAACCAATGGTTTTTTCATTGAATTTTCAAGGTTTTGTAAATGCAAATTCCTAACTATATATGGTCTATAACCTATGGTTTTTTCTGTGAATTTCATTGGTTTTTTAAAAGCTAACATCTGTAGCTGTAAAATGTATTCTTCTTTAAAACCCAAAATATATTTTAGATGTTTATTGATAATTTTTTTTAAAATATTTTTTTTCTTCGCTTCCGGTAAGCGAACCGGGAAGCTTTCCGTTAGCTCATCTTGATGCCGCGATCTAGTACGCGAACCGGTAAACGTTTCGTTAGCGGAACTGTGACGCGTCGCGGAAGCGCGACGTATCACGTTGACGCGTAATGCGTCTTATGACGCGCCGCGTTAGCGCTCCCGAAAGTGCTCCGGACCGCGAACCGGAAACGATGCGGGACGCGGCGCGCACCGCGTAACGTAAGCGGAACAGGTCATGTGACTTGTTTATGAAACTTTTCATTGGTTCATTTCACTTTTGGTTTCCAAATGATGTATGACTAGGTCATGTGACCTAAAAAAAACACTTTTCATTGGTTCAGAACTTTTGCTTTTTCCAAATGATGAAAACCCCTCCTTCTTTCCTCACTCTGACTTTCATCTTGGTGAGAGAAAGACCATTTACCTATAATTGAGCAATGGCTTCTGTACTTGCTTCAGCTGGTGCACCCCCACCACCACCTTCACCTCCTCATGAGAAGAGAGGACCATCATCTCAGTTCATTGCCAACACAGAGGAGGAGGAAGAGGATTAACTTGAAGAAGAGGAGAGAGAAGAACAAGAGTTCATACAGGAGTTGCCCCGTGTTTCCGGTCGGAAAACTAGTTTTATCTGGCAGTTTTTTTCAATCCCTCGAGGGGAGAAGAAAGTCAATGCAAAATATGCCACCTGTCTTATCTGTAAAAAAAGGCTATCAAGAGGCACTGAAAAAAAATATAGCATGGGAAACTATACCATGCATCGCCATATGACCAGGTGGCATCCACTCAACTACAGCCGTGCAGAGTTCCGTGACCTGCAGGATAATCCCTCAACAACTCCTGTGGCCAGGTCAACCTTGCATATCTCTCTGACTGGAGGAGAGGCACAGGAAACCGTGCCAAACATTCAAAAGAACTTCAAACACATGAAGCTAACCTGCTTGTATTGTGGGACATTGCTTTCATGTGGGAACATGAGCGTAAACTTAATGAACATTGCTTACGAGAATCACAATTGCCCTAACCCACCCAAACAGTAATTTTTTTTTTGCTCCTGTTGAGCCTTTTTCAATGCCTGTTTTTTGTTGTTTCCCCTCCATCAAAAACAAAAAAATATATAAAACTGTGCAAAAATACAAAAAAACAAAAAATGTTCAGAAAAAATAAAATAAAAATAAAACAACAAAAACATTAAAAAAAAGTTCTTTTCAGAACTACCTCCCCTTTCAAATAAAATTGCAAGAATGTTTAGCACTCTGGCAAGCTCTATTTCTTTTGGTTCGCTTTCCAGTTCGCTGCCCGGTTCGCGAACTTGAAGCAAACCAAAAAAATATTTTTAAAAAAAAAAGAAGAGTTAGTATAAGGGAAGTAAACAGAGAGTAATGTAAAAAGAAAGACAGCTATAGGGAGTAAACCAGAGATACTGTTTAATAGATCTATTTATTAATTCAGGATGACGATAAGGTGTGATGTCTCCTGAGGTTTGTTTAAGGTGAGACCTACTCAGGGTTACAGATCAATTTTACACTTGTTGAAGAATACAGAGCAGATAAAGCATGTGAAGGCCTACCAATGAAGTAAGTCATGTCCTCTTATTACATCATTCATGACATGGTCAGTGACATCATCAGCAGTGCATTGCGGGTAAAAAGAGTAGAAAACATTTACCTTATAATTCTTGTTACCTTTTTTAAATATTTTTTCATACTTTCAATCTGTAAAAGAGAGAACAAACATTTCCAAAAATATTACAACATGTATTTAAAAATTAGAAAAGAAAAGGGAAAAGGTTCAAGAAGAAACAGTTTTGCAACAACTTTGACATTTACAGAAGCCTCTGCTTCTCTACGTCCCCTACACAATCCTAAAGATATATATTTTAAACAAACAGTATCTTCATGCTGATGAACTGAGACCTATTTTGGAACATGGTACTTCTTTTGCACTGCTGATGTCTCACAATAGTGATGCAATAGCAGCGCAAAAAAGATGTAAAGCCATCATAAAATTGTGTCTAATATTTTAAATGATTGTTTCAGGATGCAAATAAGATGTGTGCTTTCAAGAGCTTTCTTTGAGGTGAGGCCTATTCCTTTTTTAAAAAAAAACAGTACCCAGAAGTACAGCACTGTAAGCATTAAAATTGACACTTACAGAAGACTCAGTTTCTCCATATCTACCTCACATTTCTAAATGTATATCATAAGTACAAAAAGCAGAACATTAATTATACATGTTAAATGGTTTATTTTGCTGTTCTCAGAATGTATCAAATTTCACTTAAATCAGTGACTTGAAGGTATTCATCATGTAACAGCGGGGAAAAAAAACACAATCAAAATTATTGTGTTTAAAAAACCCATACAACCTAAGAAATCTGAATTCAAAACTCCTTAAAATTAACTTACTTTCAATGACGTTGAAGGATCTCCTATGAACAGCGTCCACTCTGTTGTGCTATAAATATTTTCAGCCCGCCACTTTCTGAAAGAAAACCTCCATCGATTCGAAAAATATGTTACATACAAGAAAAGACTTCTCTCATTCTATCACATGTTTCCACTAGGCCAAATCATGTTGCCGCGATTCGCAACTCTTGTAATTCTTCCAATCAAATCCCGACTTTTTCTATTTTCGCAACTTTCAAAAAGAATACATTTAAGATTATTTTCACAATCCAGGACTACTAATATCTTACCCTTCTTTGTCACTCATGTTCTCCTTTTCCTATGACACTGATACTGCTTACTATGAAGCAGACTTACTTGCATCAGGTTTATATAGTTGGATTTTTAAATTGACATTATAATTAAAAGTTTTGGACCAATAATCTAGACAGCATTGCAGACTTACATTCCCTCTACTTCATGAACCTTTTGCAATTCTTCACAGGAAATCCCGAGATTCTTTCATTAAAATTTTGGTTTTAAAAACACCAGGTAAGAATTTTTAAGGTCAAACGGCAATTTTTTTGTGAAAGTTACAACGGAATCATTGCAGAATGACCAGCCGTTTCGAGACTTTAAATAAGCTGTATAATGTCCTGATGTTGTTGAAGGACCATCGTGATAGATAATTGCTACAGTTACAAAAGTCCTTCCTGATATTGAAAGCTGAGAAGCCACAAATTCTTTTATTAAAGTTGACAATTTTGATCCATCAGGCCTACATCGTTGGATCATTAAAATGACATACTGTCCATATCTACATATAAATAATGTTGACATCATTTCAGATTTACATTGGCTACACTCCATGTTGTGATCCGCTGCATTTACTAGCTTATTAAAGGAGACTGATTTACTGTCTGGCAAAGTTAAATATATAAATCTTTCTGAGTCTACACTAGTAGTACTTGATACCCTACAATTCTCGCAGTCATGCTGCCATTGATAAGAAAGCCCAAACAGGTGATCTACATCTACACCCTCATCTTGCAATACATCAAGCATATACATTAAAAACTCCTGACAATCTTGCTGATTATTTTCAGAGAAGTCTGTTTGACCTGAACATTCATCTAACAGATAACGAACTTCAGACACACTTTCTACTTTTGTTCGATCAGTGCTACATTTCTCGAAAACAGAATTCAACAAACAGCATAAAATTTGTTCTGAATTCAACAGAATCTGTTCTTTTAAACTCTCTAGTGAAAAGAGAACATTAACCACTACATTTGCATAGCAGTTGACACCAGAACTGTTTTCAAATTGAAAACCGACAACATCTTCAACAGAATCCACTTTCTTTCTGCTAACAATTTTCGGTTCATTGACTTTTAGTCTTTTTGCAACAACCTCCCTACTATTACTGATATTTCTACGTTTCCGGCCTACCACACGTTTCTCAAACAAAGGATATTGAGGCAAATGTGGCGCATACTCTCTTCTTAACCTATTGTATTCCTTAACACAATCTAGATCCGCACAAATGTTTGTGACATCACAGTCAATCAAGTACAATCCTGATAAAGTTCTAACTCGTGACAATGCCACATATGCCATACCCTCCTTGAACACAGAACTGCCAATATTCACCAATGCACTGTCTACACTTAAACCTTGCGATTTATGGATTGTTACCGCATATGCCAAGCAAACAGGAAACTGTTTACGGCGAACATATAAGTCTTTAACAAGCAAAAACCTAGCAGAACAACGACCAATTAGCTGTACTTCCTCAATGCCATCAAATTTAATTTTTAAAAATTCTATTCCATCTCTATTTCTGTACTTCTCAAAATCAACAACATTACCCATTGATCCATTTACCAGACCTCTTTCAACATGTAAATTCCTTCTCAAAATGATTCGGCAATTTAAACACACATTCAAAGTCTTTTCAAAACCCGCTGTTTTAGATATAGTCTTCTCTAACGAATCCAATTTTGATTTCAAATTCTCTGACAAAATAATTGTTGATCCCATATGCTCTATTTTCTCAATAGCTTCAAGTTTCACAATCTCTTGCTTTTCTAAATTCAACATTTTGTTGTTGAAGATGGCACATTCTGCAAGAGTTGGCATCAAACATATTCCGGATTTCTTCTCAGTAATTTTCTGAAAAATATTCTCAGCCACAATCTCTTGTTCGGGATATAAATTTGAAAGTAATCGTGCATTTAAAGCTTCTTTTCCATGCTCGGTCACTTTTCCAATTCTAATATCTTGTAGAATATTCTTGTAATCTTCATCTTTTGCCTGACGCATATTTTCATGCAGTTCAGCATAATTGAAGTTTAACCATATATTGACGTTGCCAATGCTCCCTAGGCACTTCCTGGTATCTTCATGCGTGAGTATTTTGAACACAGGTTGTCCTTTTACTGGTGTCAGCTGCAGAAGATCTCCGAAAACAATGATGTGTTTGCCACCAAATAACACATCATACTCAGTTTTAAGTACTTCTTGCATTCTCAAATGCACAAAGGCAAGCATGACATTGGAAACCATGCTTACTTCGTCAATGATAAGAAGTTTCATTTTCCTCAAGACTCTTGAAACTTCAAAACAAGCATCCCCAGATAACTTGTGGTATTGTAATTTGTTGTCATGCTCCACTGGCAGCATCAGTAGACGATGCAAAGTAATACCTTTAATGTTATGTGCTGCCAGTCCAGTTGGAGCGGTGACAACACAAGACAGCGATGACTCAGTCCTTTCCTGCAAATAACAAGAAATTGCTTTAATGAGGAAACTTTTTCCAGTTCCCGCTTCTCCACTCACGTACAGTCGGACAGGCTTCAACAATGTACATGAGCACTCTTTCTTCTCATGACTTAATCCGTGCTCAATTTGCTTGGTAACTTCATCATATATTTTCCTCTGCTCAACGTTGAGTTGTTTTTCCAAGTCTTCTAACTTAACTGAATCCTCCTGAGCATGTGCCATGGCTCTTTCCACTTCATTCATAGCAGTGGCAGCTTCATTTTCGATAATAGGTCCTCCAAGTGGATCTTGACTCAATGAAACAGAACTCTGACTGTCCTGAGAACTGTCTCTGGCAATCTCGGCTGCAATCGTTGCTTCCTGCTCAATTTCCAAAGTTAGCATTTCTTGATATTTGGGAAAAGCAGGACATTCTATGGTCTCCTTAGCAGCAGTGAAAGAGTCTTCGTAACAGAGGAAATCTCCAAGCAGTTCCTCTTCTGCACGCCAAGGCTTGAAAAGTTGCAAAAGTGCTAAATAGAAAAACTCCTTTTTTTTCTGGAGATTTGCCACTCAATTTTCGATGGTTTACTAATTGGCATTTTCTTTGCTTGACCAGGCATCCCTCACTTCCAATTACAGCATACACTCCCTTCTCAATATCTTCTTTGATGTTCCTCTTGAATATATAATTTTGTAGAACCTCATATAGACAAACATTCTCAAGGTGACTGCTTCGATTTGGATAATATGTATCCAACATGTTGGTCTTCAAAATGTCGGTACTGTTTGGTTCCTTTTCTGCCAAATACTCAATTTCCCGGACAGGTTTTAGAACTCGATTTCGCGTTGCAGCAAGACCAAGACTCGCCCAAACGATACTCCTGGATTTGGCATAGAGACTTGCTGAAGACAATCGATCTGAACATTCGTAAGCTCCGATTTCTCGATGCGACAACATCTTCAGACTGAAACTGTACAACTTCTTGCTGAGGCTCTTTTCATGGGAAATGTCCTCCCACATATCCTTCAGTTCTGTCTTTTCTTTTTTGGTGATGTAAGATGTCACATACCGAGCCACAGCCATACAGTTGTCACCCACAAACTGTATATCCATGTTAGCATTCCACATGGACAAAATCACTGGGTTGTAGTCGTTGATGTACTTGGACTCTTCGTTCCTTTTCAAATTGTATGTATTTTTGGGTGATTTCCTCGTCACATTATGTCGCAGTGAAGACATCAAACTGTTCACTTTTCCTTTAGAAATCACCGGTCGTGGAAAGTTGAAACGACATTTGGTGTAGAACTTGTCCTTGTTTCTGAATTTACGACAACAGTACTTTCCACAACGATGGCTTTGGAAACGTAGAACTTGTTCTCTTAGGCTTTTCTTCTCCGTTGCGTTTGGAACAGCACACGTAGAATACTGTTCTATGAAATTCATCACTAAGTCATCCGGATCTGTTCCAAATTTAGGTGCATCCTTGATCCACAACAACATACGTATATGAGGAGCACCTCTTGCTTGGTACTCCTTTCTCCAGAAGAAATCCAACACCTCTCCAAGAGGTGGATTCTTCTTATTTGTGATGAAAGACATCATAGCTTCAAATGTATGATTGAAGTACCTGCATACATTCACAGGATCCAAAGAACACAGTTCTCCAGGTGTCTTGAATTCAATGTTTTCAATATTTCCATTTGCCTCTCGTAGAAATTCAAGTAAGTCTTCCCAGCCATACTCGGCACAGCTCAGAGTGAGGAACCATGTCGGAGTTCCTAAGTTCCTCAGCATACATTTTAAATCACCATGACGACGGTACCAGTACTCATTAGTACCACGCTGACACGCCATGAGATTAATTAAGTGAGAATCCAAAATACTGTCTTGGACATTGACTTTATGCATAAAGTCCCTTGCCGAGATATTTCGCATCTGTATACCACTTTTTAAGATGTGGTTCACTGCATATGACAGTCCAGACAGATCGCTTTCAAACAGGAGATGAAACAAATAGGGAATGCATTGACGAAACCTAGGATCTTCTGCATACAATCGTAAAGTCCGGTATTCAGACGCAGGAATTTGATGAGATCGCTCATCATATCTTCCTCCTCGACCTGTGGGAAATAGCTGTGGGAAACACCGAGCTTCCAAACTTTCCTCCCAAACACTAATGGGACTCCCTTTGGCTTGTTTCATTTGAAACAACTCAATAGCATTCCCCATGACTTCCTTGGAATGCAAAGGATGAACACTATAATGTTCATATATTTCTTCACTTTTAGAGGCCTCTACTTTCTCAATTTGGCCAGCACACAAATCGCTATCCTCTTCATCACTTACTTCCTCTTCTGCAACATATACATTCTTATAGTACTTATTATTTTTCTTCAAATACACTGTTGCCTTTTTGACTTTCCTAACATCCACTAAATCTTGCCATATTTTCTTATTCTTTGTCGGAACACCATTAACCAAGATAACCAGAGGTTCCTCTTCCACTTTTTCTACTCCAATTGTGTTAATGTTTTTGTTCAAATCTAGAGGCAAATAAACAACTCTTCCCTTTAATCCTCTCTGTAAATCTGCTGGAGGCAACTTCCCTGTCTTTGGCTCCATTCTTACAATAGCCTGAAAGGGATGGATACTTTGAATCAAAATAGATTCATAAGTATTTAAATCCTTCAATTCAGAAGGAATCTCAACCAATTCCAGATTATTATGAACTGCCCTAGCAGGCATCTGGTTTTGGTTTAATTTATTACAACAATAAGTACACACACGTTGATCCGATCCCAAATCAAAATAATTTTCTACCATCAAGTATGTGGCAAAATCCTTCCATTCACTATTATTTTCCCTTTCACTTTTTGCATATAAATCCACTACCTTAGTCTGATTCTTATAATTAGTGCGTCGACAACATACACAAGTGAAATTAGGCCTCTCACTTGATTTGATCTGAAACGTGGCAATTTCCTTCTGAAAATTATCTGTACTGGAAACCTGTACATTATCTTCAACATTACCCTCTACTTCAGGGTCAATTTGAACATTCTCATCTTTACTACTAAAGTAACAAAACTCAATTTCTTCACAAATATTCTTCACATCTATTTCAGAACCATGCAAAAGAGCAGCACATAATTGTTTAAGCATAATTGCTGGACTCTTAGCATAATACAACATTCTCACTAATTTTCTCACTTTATTATGATGCACTGCTAGCATCCTGAAATGATGAAAAACACTCTGGCATACTCTCCTGGAAAGACAAGCCAGTGAATGACCACGCAAACCTGTCATTTGTCTCACTCTGCAAGGATCTAAATCTTGCAACAACTTCATTTTCTGCTTCAAACTTTTCTTATTAAATGTCCGTATAAAATCACAAAGCAAATTGATGGAAACCTGTCGCACACTGCAAATAGAACTACACTTCCAAATGTACACAGGACCCTTAGGACGTCTTCCTAAAACCTCATCACTTAGCGCCTCTTCTGTCTCTGTTGTCACAAGTTTTTCTTTTTCAACTGGACAACCATCCTTCACTTCATAAGCTCGACCACTGGTGTCAACTGCAAACACCAAATCATTATCCTGAAAATAACTCTCCTCATTAAAAAATGCCTCACAACTTGAACTATGCATCCATTCTCCGGAAAAAACTTCACAAAAGTTACTACGATTTACTACTCTCTTCCATCTACTGTTTGTTTTGAAATTAGAAATTACCTTGCTTAGTTTCCTAATTCTATTGATTACCAAAATAAACAACTTTCGCTTAATTTCAAAAGCATGATCAATAATTTTCTCTACATTTTTCTTCTTCTTATAATATGCCACTTTCTGTTTGCATTTCTTAATATTTTGTAATAAATTAACTATTATCCTGTTACGGAACATTCGTTTTCGAATGTCCCTAAACTGTTCTTTCCTTCTACTATCATGCACAGAGTTATCTCTTCCTCTACCAGTAACATTTTTGATGGGTCTTTCCTTTCCATTTAAATTACTCTTCTTTTTCTGAACTGAAACATTTTTGCGATAAATACTTTTTTTACTAAAAATATTTTTTAAGAATGATTTTGTGCTCTTACCCGGAGCTTTCTTGGTGTTTTGATAAGTATTTGGGGAAGAGGACTGCTGCAATAAAACATCATCCTGCTGTCTTTGACGTTTTCTAGCCTTTCTAATTCTATTTTTCGTAGGCATTTTTCAAAATATGAAAAAATCTGCAGTTGAATCTGTGGAAAAATATAATAAAAAATGTTAATAACCACTATTACCAAACAGTAAATGAATAACAGTCATCAAAAACTTAATGCCCTACTTATTATTTAACATAGCAAATCTTTTGCACCAGCACTGCATCACAAAAATGACACACAGTGCTACAAAACAGGCATACAACAATCATAAATCTCTCCCTAATATTTTAAATGATTAATTCAGGATGACGATAAGGTGTGGCCTATCTAAAGGTTTGTTTAGGCCCAGATCTTTGGACTGGGGTGAATGTGTGTCATTGATCCTCATTCAGTCCATCGCCTGTTTTGTTTATTTGAGGTGAGGCCAACACATGGTTGCAGATAAGATTTTCACTTAAGAAAACAAAGGAGATAATACATGTGAATGCCTACCAATGAAGTAAGTCATTATTTGAAATCAATTACATTTCTGGATATGTACTGCTAAAGCTTCTTAGGTTGTTTTGGGTCATATTTATAAGGCATATGAGTGTGTATGATGTTATTTTTCCTTTTTAAATGGAAAGCGTTCTTCATGGTGCAAGTTTCTTGTAAATACGCTCCCACCTGCGAAACGGAACTTTACGATGCGAAGCTGATTGGCTCCCCGGTGTCTTCAACATTCTAAACAGTCCGGAGCGGCCGCCATCTTATCTCTCGGTAGGATCGAGAGAGAAGAAGAGGTGAAAAACGAAGGGGGAATTTAATGAAAGGGGGCAAGGTATACCCCTCTTGACCCCCTAGGAATGTTGTTGGGGTTTTTAAAGGGTCCCGTGGGGAAAATAAAAAATATATATTTTTCACGGTAGAAGCGCTTCCCAAACACCGAACTGGGCCGCAAACTGCTGGCGAAACGGGAATTCGCCATTTTGTGCTTCGTTTTAATTAAATTACTAGGTATAAGGGGGTGCGGGAGACCATTTTGTGCTTCGTTTTAATTAAATTACTAGGTATAAGGGGGTGCGGGAGACGTATCCTAATCCCTTATATTTTCTGAGGGTGGCTGAGGAGGCTCATATATGTTGATACATGTGTTCCAGCGGCTGTGCGTGAGCTTTTTTTTTTTTTTTGCTGCGTGACGTCTGTTAACGTTCGATTCGAAGGAAATCAGGAAGTGTTGACCACCAATTTGTCAGTGCGATAAAATATTTTGTTATAAATGAATCCTTATTGATAAACATTGTCTGCGCCATCTTGCCTTTTTTACAATGCCACAATTTTGTCGTGCACGGCAGCCATTTTACATGCCAGGCCGGTCCCAGGCTATCACCTAGCCCTGCGGATGTAGTTTATGGCCCTAGCTGTAGAGAATCCAGACATGCCAACCCTCCCGATTCAGGCGTCAGACTACTGATTTCAGTGCTACTCTCCCGCCTCCCGATTCCTGCAAACAAAAACCCGGGGGCATATTACCAACAACTAGCGATAACTTGTTTAGAGACAAAAATTATCGCCGCACATCGGCGATTTTTATCGCAGATAAACCTTGCTATTAGCAAGGTTTATCGCAAATGCGATAAAAAACGGCCGCAATGCATGAATATCGCTGACTTTTCAGCGATATTCATGCATTATCCAGCAAATGCTCTTAGCCATGTTATCCACCTCCCATTGGATAACATGGCTAAGAACTGCTCGCAAATGCGATAAAAAACGGCCGCAATGCATCAATATCGCTGAAAAGTCAGCGATATTCATGCATTATCCAGCAAATGCTCTTAGCCATGTTATCCACCTCCCATTGGATAACATGGCTAAGAACTGCTCAGGGCCCCATGAGGAACGCTTTCCATTTAAAAAGGAAAAAATAACATCATAGAAAAGAATCGTTTTTAAACACAACATATAAATCAATTGTATACCTGCATTCAAGAGGAAATGACTGAAAATGTCCTTGAGACACATGAAAGCGTTTTCTGGAATGCCCTAGCACCATTTTTTGGACATTATTAACATGGCTATGTAACTCCCATAATCAAAATCTAAATTTGCCAAGCGCAGGTGGGAGCGTATTTACAAGACACTTGCCCCATGAGGAATGCTTTCCATTTAAAAAGGAAAAAATAACATCAAAGACACTCAAATGCCTTATAAATATGACCCAAAACAACCTATGAAGCTCTAGCAGTACATATCCAGAAATGTAATTGATTTCAAAAATGGTTTTTAAAAACAACATATCTGTTTCAGCTTACATAAGAGACCATGGAATGGGCTTCATATACAACAATAACTTGTGTTACTGCATGCCAGAATGCTACACCGAATATGCAATTACAATTTCTCAAAGTAACAAAATCTATTTCTATATCACTACAGACAAAGCCACAGTTTAAAAACACAGCTTTCTTCATCATTTTCTCCTTAGCAAGGTTTATCGCAAATGCGATAAAAAACGGCCGCAATGCATGAATATCAGCGCTGAAAAGTCAGCGATATTCATGCATTATCCAGCAAATGCTCTTAGCCATGTTATCCACCTCCCATTGGATAACATGGCTAAGAACTGCTCGCAAATGCGAAAAAAAACGGCCGCAATGCATGAATATCGCTGAAAAGTCAGCGATATTCATGCATTATCCAGCAAATGCTCTTAGCCATGTTATCCACCTCCCATTAAATAACATGACTAAGAACTGCTCAGGGCCCCATGAGGAACGCTTTCCATTTAAAAAGGAAAAAATAACATCATAGAAAAGAATCGTTTTTAAACACAGCATATAAATCAATTGTATACCTGCATTCAAGAGGAAATGACTGAAAATGTCCTTGAGACACATGAAAGCGTTTTCTGGAATGCCCTAGCACCATTTTTTCGACATTATTAACATGGCTATGTAACTCCCATAATCAAAATCTAAATTTGCCAAGCGCAGGTGGGAGCGTATTTACAAGACACTTGCCCCATGAGGAATGCTTTCCATTTAAAAAGGAAAAAATAACATCAAAGACACTCAAATGCCTTATAAATATGACCCAAAACAACCTATGAAGCTCTAGCAGTACATATCCAGAAATGTAATTGATTTCAAAAATGGTTTTTAAAAACAACATATCTGTTTCAGCTTACATAAAAGACCATGGAATGGGCTTCATATACAACAATAACTTGTATTACTGCATTCCAGAATACTACACCGAATATGCAATTACAATTTCTCAAAGTAACAAAATCTATTTCTATATCACTACAGACAAAGCCACAGTTTAAAAACACAGCTTTCTTCATCATTTTCTCCTTAATTCATACTATTCTCTATCTAAAATAAATAAATCTTTTCTCACCTTAGCAAATACTTTTTGAGTTTTGAAAACAGTCTCAGAAATACACCAAATTGTCTTCAGCAGAAGAAAAAGGATGCACTCCAGAGTCTGCAGCTATTGAAAGCACAGAAATACAGATATTCATTTCACATATCTCTCATATTAGCCAATCATAACTCTTCCCTCACTTTTTTCAAATCAAAACCCTTCCCCCCTCTGCCCTCTCTGCCTTTTTTCCATAGCAACGACCTCCTGGAAGACCTCTCATGTTTGCAAATTCACACAACAATGTTTCAATTGAACTCTGAACTCTCAGTGCACCTGCGTATCCAGTGCAATCTTTCATTAAAAGTTTCTTCCTTGACCATTCAAATTACATCTTTCAAAGAACGCATCCATGCACCCTAACTTTCTGTTTTCAGAAATGGAAATGCACCAATCACTGCTAATGAATCATTAGCATTGGAAATCCACAGTTTTTTTTCTTTACAAACTTCTACTGTTTCAACTGCCCTTTCATTACCACACTTCATCTGACTGCAGCCCAACCTTCCCCCACCATGTTGAAGGTCTGGATTGTTGGACATAGTTACATCCACTGGGCTCAAAGGTATGCTGAGAACAGAAATTTACACAACCTCAATTTACAAGATGTGGAAATTAAGTGGTTGGGCCAAAGAGGATTAAAATGTCACCAATTGATACCAATGGTGAAAACCTTTATGCATTTGCCAAAACCTGACCTGTTAATAGTGCACTGTGGAGGTAATGATTTGGGCACTTTGACAGGGGTAGGTCTGGAAATGCTTTTAAAGGACACCTTTGAGCAATTAATGGCACTTTTTCCTCAAACTGCCTTGGTATATTCCAATATATGCCAAAGACAGAAATGGAGGTGGTCCAACCAATTTTCTCCACAAATTGAGAAAGCGAGGAAGCATGTAAACAAATCTGTTTCAGCTTTCATGAGAGACCATGGAATGGGCTCCCTATACAACAATAACTTGCGTTACTACATGCAAGATATCTACAGAGGAGATGGAGTTCACTTCTCAGATGAGGGCAACAGAATTTTCATTCTGAATTTAAGACTGTGCATTGGTACCTACTTATAAGTACCTAAATGTACCATAAACCCAAAAGCTCTTCTCAGAGCTACCCTTCATCTGATCACTCACAATTATTATTTTTTTCTAACTTTTTTCACTAATTTTCCACAAATTACGCTCCCCGGGGCGCTACCCGGTTCGCTAACCGAAAGCTAACCTCGCGGAATTTTTTTTTTAAATGTTTTTTTTCCGCACATATAAGCCTCCTCAGCCACCCTCGGAAAACCTAGGGGGTCAAGATAAGTCTACCATGACCCCTTCTACCCATTCTAAACATTATTTGCCCTCCATCTTGTATCTTAAACCGACCGAAACACAAAATGGTGGACTCCCGTGACGCTTAAGGTTCGCTAACCGGGCCGCTTTCCAGAAAGCGGTCCTAAAAAAAGGTGGGAAAGTAATTTACAGAAAAACGACTAGAGACACTCTCACCAAATATAGATTAGCTCATACTACATAACAATCCCTTTCATTCTCACAAATTTGATTGAAATTTCATTTAGCCATTTAGCCTGTAGACCTATCTAAATACCCTGAGGTAAATTACTTTACAAAACACATCTAAAGTATTGGAATTGACAACCAATGAAAATTTTACTTTCATTTTCAATTTTTATTACCTGACATTTGATTGGTTATATACCTGAATATATATAAAGGAAGAGAAGGAAACACAGCCATTTTCACTGCTACTTCCTGAACTACATTTCAAGAGCCTTTTCACCTCCCTGTAAAGTAAATTGATAATTTGTAAGTGGCACTTTAAATTAATTTGTAAAAACGTTTTTTGATAATTATTTACTGTCCCCCTGCTATAGTTATAGATACAGATAAGCTCCTCTGTTATATTTATTGATTGACTTACACTTCTCTGCTATAATTATGAATTTACTTACTTTAACTTCACTGTTAAAAAAACAGAACTACATGTCTGAACTTAAACCCAACAGTGCCCTAACTCTTCTAATATAATTATTTTTTTATGCAATTTACAGCAAAAAAATGGAAGGGGAGCACGAAAAAATCAATGTTTCCTTCGACATTACAACAGAAGAGATTTTAACTGAAGAAAATTTGGATGAAGATTTTATGGATGAATCTTTTGATGAACAATTTATTGAAAGCTTACAAGACATAGAAACATGCATGTTTGAGGAGATTCCAGATGATGTAATGCTGGAAGTTTTAATGAACTATGAAAATTCTGACCCATACATTTTTTTACAATCAAAATAAATAAATAAATAAAAAAAAACGAACAAAAACAACATATAATTAACATACAGTATTAGAAAAGTCTATCATTCTTTTATCCTTATAGTACGCTGCCCAGAACGCTTTCCGGTTCGCGAACTTGGCGCTTATCACGCAAAAAAAAAAAATCTTTTTTTTTGACCCTCCTGGGCCCTTTTAAAACCTCCACATAAAACCTAGGGGGTCAACGAGGATCTACTATGCCCCCTTATGGTAATTTCCCCCTTTGTTTTGGCCTCCTCTTGTCTCTCGATCCTACCGAGAGACAAGATGGCGGCCGCTCCGGACTGTTTAGAATGTTGACAGACACCGGAGGGCCAATCAGCTTCGCATCGCAAAGTTCCGATACGCGAAAAGTTCGCTAACCGGATCGCTGCCCGGAGCGCTGTTACAGATATATATCTTGATTTAAACGTTAATTTCTCAAAATCCACTAAAGCACATATATTGAGACCTAGCAAAGGCACATCGGGCTAACAGTCCCTACAATTTTGCCAAGTTTCGTGGAAATCCATTCAGCCGTTCGGGCTAAAAGTGAGTCCAACCGCCCTATGGAAATTAACATGGGAAAAACGCGTTTTGGGACCCCCCTTTTTTCTCGGCCCCCCCTTGACGACCCCCCCCCCAAATTTCCAGGAGCTGCCCAGAAACAAAATGTGCCATTTTCCTGAAAATTTCAGCCGATTCCGTCCACAAACGCCAAAGTTATTAGACATAGAATTTTCAGAAATCCCATAGGGAAAAAATCCTAACTATATATACCTACTGGCGACCGCCAGTAGGTAATATTTGAAATTGAAATTGAGTGTGTTGGTGAATGTTAAAATCGTCCTGAGGCGGAAAGCCGGGACTGTGTCAATTTACTCTGCTGTTTTTTATGCTTGCCGTATTTTAAAACTTGTTTGCACTTTTGCTGGATCTATTGACATAATTGTCTCCTACCTGCCCTCATACTGCGCACCTTTAGCGGTTATATTGCTTCCCAAAACCGGAACTTTTTTGGTCATTTCAGGGCTGATTAAGCTGCCATTCCCTGCCTGACCTCACCTCCAGCAGCCGATTAGACGCTGCCTGGGGGGTCGCCATCTTAGGTGAGGAGCTGGGACAGGGACGCCAGTCTAGCGCTAGGCCCCTCCCACCCTCGGCCACTACAAAAAGCCCTTGCTCCCTCACCTCAATGATTGAAATTGAGTGTGTTGGTGAATGTTAAAATCGTCCTGAGGCGGAAAGCCGGGACTGTGTCAATTTACTCTGCTGTTTTTTATGCTCGCCGTATTTTAAAACTTGTTTGCACTTTTGCTGGATCTATTGACATAATTGTCTCCTACCTGCCCTCATACCTCCGCACCTTTAGCGGTTATATTGCTTCCCAAAACCGGAACTTTTTCGGTCATTTCAGGGCTGATTAAGCTGCCATTCCCTGCCTGACCTCACCTCCAGCAGCCAATTAGACGCTGCCTGGGGGGTCGCCATCTTAGGTGAGGAGCTGGGACAGGGACACCAGTCTAGCGCTAGGCCCCTCCCGCCCTCCCACCCTCTGCCACTACAAAAAGCCCTTGCTCCCTCACCTCAATGATTGAAATTGAGTGTGTTGGTGAATGTTAAAATCGTCCTGAGGCGGAAAGCCGGGACTGTGTCAATTTACTCTGCTGTTTTTTATGCTCGCCGTATTTTAAAACTTGTTTGCACTTTTGCTGGATCTATTGACATAATTGTCTCCTACCTGCCCTCATACCGCCGCACCTTTAGCGGTTATATTGCTTCCCAAAACCGGAACTTTTTCGGTCATTTCAGGGCTGATTAAGCTGCCATTCCCTGCCTGACCTCACCTCCAGCAGCCGATTGGACGCTGCCTGGGGGGTCGCCATGTTAGGTGAGGAGCTGGGACAGGGACACCAGTCTAGCGCTAGGCCCCTCCCGCCCTCCCGCCCTCGGCCACTACAAAAAGCCCTTGCTCCCCCACCTCAATGATTGAAATTGAGTGTGTTGGTGAATGTTAAAATCGTCCTGAGGCGGAAAGCCGGGACTGTGTCAATTTACTCTGCTGTTTTTTATGCTCGCCGTATTTTAAAACTTGTTTGCACTTTTGCTGGATCTATTGACATAATTGTCTCCTACCTGCCCTCATACCGCCGCACCTTTAGCGGTTATATTGCTTCCCAAAACCGGAACTTTTTTGGTCATTTCAGGGCTGATTAAGCTGCCATTCCCTGCCTGACCTCACCTCCAGCAGCCGATTGGACGCTGCCTGGGGGGTCGCCATCTTAGGTGAGGAGCTGGGACAGGGACACCAGTCTAGCGCTAGGCCCCTCCCGCCCTCCCGTTCTCCCGCCCTCTGCCACTACAAAATGGAGCTCTTACCCTGGAGGCGCAGCGGACTGGCGCCAAAGGCAAGCCCGTCTGCACCCGTCTGCGCCAGGATCGCGCCGGGCGCAGGGCATGCTGGACAACTTCCGCCCATCACTAGGTATGACAGCGGGGAATTGTTGGCACTACGTCCCAAGATAGGTGATACATGTAAGGGTTGTTTCCCCACCGACCAACTGTGGGGCCCCTTTTCATGTTCACTTTGTAAATGGACATCCTCCTTGACATCAATAGAGATGCCCAAAAGCTCCGCTCCCCCTAAGCATAGTAGCAACAACTTCAAGGGAGGTCTCATCAATGCTCGCTCATTGTGCTGTCACAGCCAAGACATACACGATTTAATTATGTGCCATGATCTTGACACTCTTTTCATAACTGAAACATGGCTCAATGACTCCTCTAATCCGGATTTGGCTACTGCCCTTCCCCCTGATTTTACCATCTTCAGGCAGGACAGACCAATCGGGCGAGGAGGTGGGGTTGCATTCATTGTAAAAAAAATCCTTCTCGTGCCACACATTCGACCTAGGCCATCTTAAAGGAAGCGAGAGTATCGGTTTCTCTCTCAAGCTAAATCCCTCCACCTCTTTCACTGGAGGCCTAATCTATCGCCCTCCAGGCAATGCCACCTCCTTTTTGGATTCCCTAGATGAAATACTGGGGTCACTTATGCTACGCTACCCTCATTTCACTCTAATGGGAGACATGAATTTGCAACTGGAGTCGTGTGACGACCCACACGCCATCTGCTTTCAACATACCCTCAACATCTTTGGACTGGCCCAATTAGTGACAGCACCTACCCACCTAGCCGGTCACACGTTGGACGGTATCTGTTCCAACCTAGGTACTATGTCCACGTCCCCTCCCATCCCGCAAATCTGGACCGACCATAGTCTTATCACCTTTGTCATTGAACAAAGAGTCCAAGCCCCATTAACTATAAAGCGTTCTCAACCCTCCTTCCCGATAAACTGGAGAAAGGTGACCGACAGTATTAAGCAGAACTCCCAACCACTGGTACAGGCACCTAAGTTGGTGGGTGATGTGTCAGTTGACTCATGTAACTTTCATGTCTGAATAAATCAAATTATCTCGGACAATTCCTATCCTAAAGGTGACCGTGTGAAGTGTTCCAGAAGTAAACTGAGCGCCCCATGGTATACCCAGGCCTTAACTGAGAGCCACCTACTTTGTAGGATAAAAGAAAGGAAGTGGAGGAAAACATATGACGAGGCATCCAGAGCCCTCTATGTTCAGCAGAGGAAACTATACCTCTCAAGCATAAAATCAGCTAAAAAAGAGTATTATACAAAAGCCATCAACGACGCCCACCAGAAGCAAAAAACTTTTTTTTCAATCGTAAAATCCTTCACTCACTCCAAAGCTCTACAGCCTGAAATCCCTCCCTCTGAAATCTTGTGCAACAATATTGCAAATTTCTTCGGGGAAAAAATTGCTACCATTCAAAAGGATTTCCCGCCCCCCCTGACCATTCCCATTCTAGATCTCCAGAAGCAGGTAGCCGATAACCATCATTCCCTCTGCAGGTTCCAACCCGTCTCCCTCCAGCAGACCCGTCAAGCGATCATGGCCTGCAAATCAGGAGCACCTACTGACTCCTGTCCCCCTCGCATACTGCATCACTTAATTGAGGCAGTCAATCCGAACATCAACGCTATCATTAATGCTTCCTTAGACTCAGGGGTAGTGCCCAACGAATGGAAGAAGGCCATCGTGAAACCCTTGATGAAAAAGCAAAATAAATCCCCCACAGACCTGACTAACATGCGGCCTATCTCACTCCTGCCTGCTCTAGGAAAGATCACGGAGCAGATAGTGTACTGGGAGCTGAAAGCCTTTGTGGAGGACCATAACATTCTGCATCCACAGCAATCTGGCTTTCGCCCCAGCCACTCTACCGAAACAGCCCTTATAGAACTCTCCGATTCCATCAAGTTCCTGCAGGATGAGGGGAGGAAAGCCGTCCTCATCCTGCTTGATCTCACGCCATCCTGATTGACAAGATGCGTGAGATTGGCGTGACAGACACAGCTTTGGCATGGGTAACATCTTTCCTGACTAATAGGTCCCAATCTGTGTCACTGGGTCCCCATCTATCCAGCGTAAAAACCATTACATCGGGAGTACCGCGGGGGTCCATATTAAGTCTATTACTTTTCAACATCAATATGGCACCCCTCCTAGCTATGATAGAGTCCCATGGGATCCTAGTCACGTCTTACGCTGACGACACCCAACTCGTCATCTCTATCGACAAAAACTGCACGGACACAGAGCTGCGTTTCCAGAATTGTCTCACTGAGGTATTTCAATGGTTGAACAAAAACCACTTGAAGTGCAACAGTGGGAAAACTGAAATCATACCATTAGGTAAAGATCTGCCCTTCCGCCCTAAGGATTGGTGGCCCAAAGATTCAGAGGCCCCGCCTAGTGCAGTGACCTCTGCACGTAACCTCGGCAAGCAATTTGATGCAGCCCTCTCCTTTGATGATCACGTCACGATCACAGCCGGTTGCTGTTTCGGACTTATCAAATCTTTAAAAAAATTCTTTGACTTCCTCCCCATTGCGTCCAGGAAATCGGTCGTGGTCGCATTAATACTCTCTCGACTCGACTACTGCAATGGGTTGATGGCTGGAGTGAAAAAGTCCACGCTGAAGAAGTTGCAAAGTGTACAGCACGCGGCTGCAAGATTAGTGTTAAAACTTCCCAGAAAATCTTCAGCCTCAGCAGCATTAAATTGTCTTCACTGGTTGCCCCTGCACAAGAGGATCCTTTTCAAACTTCTACTAACAGTTTTCAAAGCACTAAAAAACACAGGTCCTAAATACCTTGCCAACCGTTTTGTTCACTATGACCCCGTACGATGTTTGAGATCCTCCGGTGGTAACCTCACCAAGATCCCGAGGTATAAATACAAAACCAGGTGTCGAAAAACTTTCACAGTCCTAGCAGCAAGGGCCTGGAACAACTTGCCTTTAAATCTCAGACTGGTTGGGACTGAGAGTCTTTTTAGGAAACAACTGAAGACCTGGGTCTATCAGCAATCTGATGCTTATGTGATGGCCGCTATCTAGATTTTTCATCATCTAATCCCATCCACACACAATTTTCAGCGCCAAGATGCTCCCTTCGGAGCGATAGGCTGCGCTTAATAAATACTCACAAATACAAATACAAATTCATTGAAAAAACATAGGTTTCAGGGGTGTTATAGTTAGCTGGACATTTCACTCATATAAAACCATTGAAATTCCTCTGTTATAGTTAGTTGTACTAACTGTAACTCTTGCGGCCGCAATCCACTGGTGATGATGTCACATATTACATAATTCATGACATAGTCAGTGACATCACTGATGACATCACTGATGGCATCATCCAATGAATGTGGTTCGGTTCGTTATTTAAATATGTATTATATATACACCAATCTGCTTTGAAGAATCAGTGGATACATAAATATCTGGATGGAGGATTTAGTAGCAGTGTGATTGACTGTTTACTTGACTAATTTATAGTGTCTCACTAAATAGTTTAGATAGTGACTAAACTGTATGAATGTCTATATTACTTGGTCAGTTGTTGTGTAAACTGCTGCACCAGTTGGTTACTAGCTACGTGAAAAACTATATTAGGTATTGATTAGTTAACTGACTATTTGTATGGGAGAGTGAATGTGTGTATAGTTCAGTGGGGGATCTGTGACCGCCCAAAGATATGTCAATAGTTAAATCAGTAGGTATATGATGTTAAGACTACATGGTATAATAGTTGTTTGGGTGAGTGAATATCTTTATGGGTGTGGTGATGTGCAAATATATTTCTCAATGGTACATGTCCAACAAAGTAGAAAAAATGTAAAGCAGTGTATGTGACAGGTGTTGTATATAAATAAGCATAGGCAAAACTCATTGAGTGGATGAGTGACTATATAGATAAATGTATACTTGTAATAGTCGTTTTATAACACACTAAGGGACCGATTAGGATTGCGGTGAATCCGCATCCTCCGGGCCGGCGGAAGCCATCGCCGGCCCGGAGGATGCAGATTCACCGCTGCGGTGATTGAAAAGACCCCCCGCCAGATTAGGATGGCAGGAGGGTCGGGAAGACCATCCGCAGCTTTTTCTCCAAGGTCCCGTGGCGGAAAAGCTCTAATATGGTGGCGGTGTCCATCAGACACCGCCAGCCATATTAGGTTGCATGCGGAAACATGCTTTCCCACAGCGGTTTTTCCGCCGTGGAAAAGCATGTGATATTTTCAATTTGGGGGCCCGTTGCGGGCCTCCAGGGTGTCACGGGGTGGGGGGTGCACATGGGGGGTACCCCCCTGCATTTACATAAACAAAGTGGCAGGCATCGTGCGGTGCCTGCCGCTTTGTGCATGTAAATGCAATACATGCATTTTTTACCTTGCGGCGGGTGCTGCTTGAAGCAGCACCCGCCGCAAGTTTAAAGATACGGGATGTGACCGCCAGGGTGGCGGTCACATCCTAATTTGCATGGATGGACCGCCGCTGCCCATGCGGACGGTCCCTCTACCTCGGCGGTGGCGGACGGACGCAGGTCTGTCCGCCATCCTAATGACCCCCTCAGTATGAGTTATAATCTATATGAATAAGTGAAGTGGTGTTCGTATAAATGTGTAGTTAAGTAAAAGTAAGTTTGATGCATTGTTTGTATAAGTGAGTAGGATGACTGCATACGTGAATAGGATGTGTGCTGGTGTATAATGTCGATATAGGTGTATACGTATATTTGATAGTGTTCTATTGATCATTGACAGCATGTATGAGTGAATCTATGGGTAAGTGATTAGATGTGTGTATACATCTATGAATCACTGAGTGGGTTTTAAGATACTTGTACTGCTGTGTCAATGGATTCAAATATGGTACTCTGTGTTTTACAGTGAGTGATGAAAGGTTAAACTAGTGTATGATGAGGTGTATCTGATTGTCACATGGATGATTTCATCAGTGATGTCATTTGAGATGTCGTCAGTGATGCCACTGACCATGTCATGAATCATGTAATATGTGACATCATCACCAGTGGATTGCGAGCGCAAGAGTTACAGTTAGTACAACTAACTATAACAGAGGAATTTCAATGATTTTGTATGAGTGAAATGTCCAGCTAACTATAACACCCCTTAAACCGATGTTTTTTTCAATTAATTTCTAAGGTTATTTAAATGAGAATTCCTAACTATTACCTGCCTGAAACCTATGTTTTTTCACTAAATTTCAAAGGTTTTTTAAAAGATGATTCCTAATTATGATGTTCATTAAGCATATTTGTATTTTTGTATCTTTTTTAATTATCATCCCAATCTCAACCTAGTAAAAACTGCAAATATCACCTTTTTTCAATTGTTTCCTTCCACCAAAAAATCACCACAAACCGGTAATTACACCCAACTCACACCCATATTTAAAAACAAATATGAGATAGAGGAACTAACCATGCACCTCCGACACCCAAAAAAATCACAACACCCAGTGCCACCACCACCAAAACCACCCCCCGGACCCCTCCCCCTACTACCTCATAGGCATCGCAAAACAGAACAACAGAACAGAACAACAGACCTTCCCAAAATAATATATCCTCTCAACAGCACACAAGCTCAATGTTCAGAGATGTGGCAATCAACTATGTATAAGGGAAGGAACTCCACATTAACAATAATGTACACACTGCTAATACTACCAGTGATATGCTATACACAACTCACTATATAAACGGAAAACTTTTCTGTGTGTAGATATACCATTGATACTTGTGTACTGCACAGTGGACGCAACCATATTATCTCAGACTCTGGGAAATATCTCGGTCATGTTGCTGTGTTGTCTCTCCCCCCCTTTCAAGCAGAAGTGGAGTAGGCTGATCCAACGTACGCAACTCCAGCATAGGAGTATACATAATTAGCCTACGCCTTGGGCGTGGTTCACTTCTGCAAAGAGAAAAGACTCTGCCACAGCGAAGGTCCTCACCCTGCCACGTGGCTGCCCCCATGACCACGTGCTTCTTCGATACAGGCCCATTGCGAACTCAATGCCACAGCACCGCAGACTTATGTCTGTATCGACTACTGCATTCGATCTACACTACAGACAGCAGGGTTCACAACTTGAATTCAGCTTTGGATCTACACTACGCACAGCATTGAAGTTATCCTTTATTTATGTAAGGCAGAGACAATTCTACTCTATGTCCTTAGACTTTGTTAAAATAAGTGATAAAAATTCTTCGTCGGTATCTATGCTGACTACTGCCTTCGATCTACAGTACAGTCAGTAGAGTTTGCAATTTGATACCAGTGGCGCATTAGCACTACAGAGAACATTGAATTCAGTCTCGATTTTTTTTAAAGCAGAGACAATTGTACTATGTCCTCAGATTTTGTGAAAGTATGAGCAGTAGGAAATTCAGCCTTCATTTATTTAATGCAGAGACAATTCTACTATATGTAAATGTAAATGTGGTGTATTTTATAAAGCACACAGCTTCCCCAACGGGGCGTCCCGGCGCTGTATAACGCTGTGGAACCCTTCCTGGCTCTCCCTGTGAGATGCCCCTCACTGGCACCCCCATGGTGAAGCCAGGCATCCCATTGTTGTAGGGGCAGTTGTGGATCTTAAGCAAGCTATTGCCCAGAGTTGCAGCGTGGAACCCATGATAAGAGTAGGCGCTGAGGCAAGAATTATCAAGCCTGCGGACATTCAGCCTAAGACCCTGCCGCGTTGGGACTTGAACCCTGGTTCCGGGCATGATCTCTGCTTCAGAGTCCCGCATTAGTATCCAACATGGCGGCGCGGATACCAGAGGGAGCCCCAGAGACGCAGCCGACAAGGTAAGTGGTATTTATTCTTTTTAAAAGCATTATTTAAGTATTTAGGGAGGGCGGTTTGGAGGGCGGGTAGTATTTAGTGAGGGCGGGAGGGAGGCAGGTGGCGCGTAGTGGGGCTACGCAAAGTACGTGGATGGACGTAGTTTCTGTCCCACTTCGCGTAGCTTCGCGTAGCCCCACTACGCCTACTACGCCCGGCCTTATTCACAACCTAAATTCAGCTTTCCATCTACACTATGGACAGCATTCAAGTTATCCTTGATTTATGTAAGGCAGAGACAATTTTGTTAAAGGATGCCACAAAAAACATTGCTCAATAGCTATACTAACTACTGCCTTCAAATGTACACTGCGATCAACAGAGTTTATCACTTGATACCTGTGGGGCATCAGCACTACGGACAACATTGAATTCAGTGTCGATTTATTTAAGGCAGAGACAATTGTACTGTGTCCTCAGATTTTGTTAAAGTATGTGACAAAAAAAGCATTCCTCGTTGTCTGTGTCAGCTACTGCCTTCGATCTACACTGCGGACAGTAGGGTTCACAACATGAGGTCAACTTTACATGTACACTACGGACAGTAGGGAATTCAACCTTGATTTATTTAATACAGAGACAATTGCACTGAATGTGTTCTGATTTTGTTAAAATAAGTGACAAAAATGATTAGTTGATATCTCTGCTGACTACTGCCTTCGATCTACAGTGCGGACAGCAGGGTTCACATCTTGAATTCAGTTTTGAATCTATACTACGAACAGCATGAAATTTAGCCTTGATTTTTTAAGGTAGAGATAATTGTACTTTATGTCCTCAGATTTTGTTAACAGATACGACAAAAATAATTTCTTGATGTTAGTGATCACTACTGTCTTTGATCTACATTGTGAGGGCTCACGATTCAGGTAGAATGGCGATTGTACATGACGCATTCTAGTAGACAAGAGACATTATACTACTGCGACCCCCCCGAACCACGAATCAATCACAGAGTGTGTACATGCTGAGTTCTTTCGGTACCACTAACTCACTGCACCACAAGTCATTTCCCTTTAGCCTTATTAGGACAGAATTCACTAGGCAAAAAACATTGCTCCCAGTGCAACCTCTCAGCACTACACATTATCGCAGGATACGTACAAGCTCAGTACTAAAGATAGTACTAACTCAGTGCACCATAAATCATCGCAAAGAAGACTGAACAGTTTTATGTCATGGCGAGACATACTGTCCCTTTTAAATGTCCCTGAAACATACATATTTTAATAATGTGTTCTATACATGTTCTATCTTTCATTTCAATCATTATTGCAGAGGATGCAGTCCACCCTAACATCTACATTGTGGCCAGCAGGGTTTACAACTTGAATTCAGCTTTGCATCTACACTATAGACAGTAGAGAATTCAGCCATGATTTACTTAATGCAGAGATAATAATACTGTATGTATGCAGATTATGTTTAAATAAGTGAAAAAAACATTCTTCTATAACTGTGCTGACTAGTGGCTTTGATGTACACTGTGGACAGTAGGATTCACAACTTGAATTCAGCTTTCTATCTACACTACAGACAGTAGGGAGTTTAGCCTTCATTTATTTAACCCTTTCGATGCTGATGACGAGCTCAGCTCGTCATGATGCACGGTTGAGCTGTGCTGATGACGAGCTGAGCTCGTCATGAACAATGGTAAATGAGCCCAATGCAGCACAGGAGGGGAAAACACCTAGCAGCCAAGGTGTTAAGGTACAAACAAAAAATACTCCTATGGCACTGCTAGTATGCACAAGCACCTTTTATCCCTGCATCCTATGAGCTATGCTCACAAAGAATGTAGAACACTGTGCCTAAATGTACCTCCACCACCGGCAATACCAAGTACCTCTGGGGCATCACCTTCAACATCGCCACCAGACATACGTCCCCAGTTTGAGAAAATTAGAATGTACTGTGTGAAATGCAATCATTTAATTTGTTATGGGGAGCAATCACTAGACCTAGTTTCCAGACCAATTGATAACCATTGATAGTAGTTTTTTTCCCCTCAAAGTTCATGCAGTCTAGTACACAACAGTCAATGCTTTGAGTACAGACCACTAGAACCAATCATCATTGCAGGATAAGCACACACTGAGCACCAGACGTACCACTAACTCAGTGCACCATAAATAATAGCCATGTGGCCTTATTAAGGCAAAATTCAGTTGCCAAAAGACATTCTTACCAGTGCGTTCTGTTTGAACCACTCATGATCGTAGGCTCTACATAATCCGCCCCTACCTCAGTGTACCACAACTCGTGAAACATTTACGATAGAATCTTCTGTGTATAATTTCACATACAGTGCTTCTACCTTTGTACAGTAGAAGTCATAAACACGTTTATGATTGAATATCTGTGTATGATATTATGATGAATATTCTACTTGTTACCAACAGCAACATAATAAAATGGAGTCGAGCACACATGCCCGTACCCACTTCAACTATCTATCTGTGTCTGTATACTTATTATGTTTGTAAAATGCTGCTCCTGTGCCCTACCACATTATATTGTGCTGTAAATAGCATATGCAACCATCTTACCTCTGCCAATAACAAAAACTTTGTTGATATAACTTTCTCTCGCTCATTCTACAAATCCGAACGTACAAAGTGGATCATTATAATACTTCAAAGAAATGGTATAATCAATTTATAAATGTGTCTGTTTACCTGGCATCATTGGCGTGAGTTTCCCTTCAATTTTTGATGGATTGACTCCTCTGTTTTGATATGTTTTTGCTGGTTATATGCTTTGCTAATACCAAAAAAGGGTTTGGCTCATCTGCAGCAAGGCTGAGCACATAATCACAAAACTGATTGCCAGTGCTGCTATTTTTCAATAAAGTCTTACTCCCATGTACGACACTTGAATACATGTGTAAGCTTATTAATCGCTTTGTTTATTTTTAGAAACTTATTTCATTTTTCTTAAGAAGAGATTTCAATTTGTCTTTTTCCATATGTACAACAATTTTATCACAATACCCCACTACTACAAACACCTTATGTTTTGCAAGACACCCGCACATTACATACACTACTTCACTCACACTCACTCCATACACATACACATAACAAAATTCAAATTTATACAATGATAAACCAAAACAATTGAATTATGTCATTATATCAATTCCCACAGTTCTATACAATTTCATACACGTATTATCAACAGTGGAATGAAATAAATTTTCACATCAAAATTTATGTGTTTGGTTTATCCAAGCCTACGCGTTTCGAACCTCTATTAAATCTCAGGTTCTCATCAGGGCCAGACTCACTAAAAAAGGGGGGAAGAGAGAAAAAGAAACTAATCAAAAGATGACCTCAATCAAAAGCTATAACACCTATGGCACCACTAGTTTCCGACAAAGACTTACCTCTAAGTGAGTTCAACAACCACAGAATGGCACCATATCAAAGATGGCCAGAATAAAATAGAAGATTTCTAGAGAGAAGATAGAGAACATGAGCGGAATTAGTCATCTGTCTCAATGACTCAAGCAGCCTAGGTCAGTCATGGGAACGATTGATGGCACTTACATCTATGTACTCAAGTGGGTCTCAGTGGGCTGGGATTAATTGGAATTGTATACCATCCAGACGTGTAATCTGAAAAAACAGAAAACGTAGCACCCGAACTCGCGGCAAAGTTACAAAAAGACGAGGAAGACAAACGCTTACCTCTCGGGTGGCGCCCTTGCCGCTCGAGTCGGTCGAATTGGGAGTCTAGAAAAGGGAAAAAGGGGGGAAGGGAATCAGGCACGTTCTACATGAACCCTCCGTGGAAGCACAGTCTAGCAAACTGCCATGTTGTGTTAAACGGGGCTCACCGATTCTTAGCTCAAAGCCTTTTCCATCGCGTCAATCTCAGGATACCAATTGGAGCTTCTGTAGCTGCCGGTGAAAGTTTAGCTTATTATACATCACCGCTGATTGGTTGAGGGAAGTGGCATCTACAATCCGTCCGTACACACTATTGATGAATAATGCAGCGTGAAGCAGAGCTGTCAGATGCGTCGGGAAGGCATATATCAGATGTCAATAAAACCGTTTGTAGAATTACTCACGGCATTGGCCCATTGTCTAAACGGTACCTTTCATGTCGAATGATGAGATTGTGCTGCTCCCATGTATCCGCTATGTTTAATTGAAATGCTGTGGGGCTGACTAGCAGGTGCTGATGGAACATGAAGTCCTTTATTCTGGAAGGATTTTGGAGCAAAAACTCTCTATGTTAAATAGATGTACAAATTGGTGATTCCATGATTGGGTTATTTGATTTACCTGTCAGCCCCTAGTACAGTGTACCATGTGTGCCCATGGCTTGTAAATAAAATGCTGCTGGTGGGCTTGCAGCACTGGTTGTGCCACCCACAGAAGCAGCTTGTAAAGTGTGTCTCAGGCCTGCCATTGCAAGGCCTATGCAGTTATCACTGCCATGTCAACTTGGCCAAGTGGACCACCTTGCCAGTCCCTAAACCTTCCCTTTGCTTCATGTTATACACTCCTATGGTAGGCCCAAGGGCAGGGTACACTCTAAGTATAAGGTAGGACATGCTCTGGTGTGTGTAGCATGCCCTAATAGTGAATTACAGCCATTTTCATTTTTCAATATTGAAAGCTACCTGTTCTCCCTAGGCCAGAATGGGCAATTAGATTATTACATTTTTATAATCCTAACTGACTCAGGGAACATGGTAGAAATTAGAATTTAGTGTGCCTGAACTCAGAATAATAAAATACATCTTTTAGTAAAGTTGGTTTTAATATTCTGTGTTTGAGAATACCACTTTTAGAATGTATGTATTTTCTTGCCTAACTGTCCAGGTCTGCCTGTGCTAGGTTGTGTATTCTTTCCTTGTCTGGGTTTGTGAGTGACAGGGCTGGGGGATTCCAGGAGACAGGCTGGGGCAGCCCAGTGATGAATAGAGAGATCTGCATCTAGATGGGAGGGAGTAGTTGCACCTGGGACCTGAATAGGGCTGGGCCTTCCCTCTACAATGCTGGCTCCACCTCCTGTGGCTTGTCTGATGTCTCTGCCCAGCACTGTGAAAGGATTGAAGGAATCATGTCAACAAAGTGCTCCAGAGCTGTATCTTCCCTCCCCTGTGCTGACTCCACCTCCTGGGGCGGCTGATGTCTCTACCCTGCACAGTGAAAGGAAGAAGCAAGTCATGTAAACAGAGTGCTCAAGAACTGGTTTGGACTGGGCAAATGCCTCTCTGCCTTCAGAGAACAAAGGATTTGGGGGTGTAAATATTGGGACTCTGATCCCAAGAAATTAGTTCACTTCTGGAACAAGAAACCTTTTGCCAAGGAGAAGAACCAAGGAAGCTGCAGGAGTTTTACTGCCCCTCTGCCAGTGTGCTGTTTGCTGGGTTGGCCTGCAGTGGTTGCTTTATTGCCAAGAAAAGGAGAAGGAACTTTTTACGGACTTTCATCATCTACAGAATATTCTCCAAGGGCTTGAACTGTGCTTGCCTCCTGCTGAAGTCTCAGAGACAAAAGACTTAATCTCCAGCTCCCCCTCTGAATTTCCTTGCTGGGAATTCTAACTCCAGTCACTTGTGTGTCGCTGGGAGCTGGAAGCTCAATGCATCGAAAGGAAGTGCGGCTCCGCGGCAGTTGAAATCTTCGCATCGCCAGAAAAGCAAGCCTTCACCGCATCTCCCTGGAAGCGTGTGTTCATCAAAGTTGCCTGCTGTCACATCACCGGAGAAGCATTACGCCATTGAGAGATTTGCCATCGCATCACCGGAGAAGTGTGTTGCAGGGCCTGTCGCGGCTCCAAAGTACAGAGTCATCGCAAGGCTACCAGGGCGCCTATGCATCATCATCGCAGCATCATTGCATCATCGCATCAAGGGCACCATCTTCTCGCATCGCAACCGGTTCATCACATCACATAAAGGCGCCATCTTGCGCACCGCAATGGGCCCGCAGGCTGAGAATCTACACATCACCACCACACAGGTAAGGATCACGACGCATCCCCTATTCTGCACAAGCATTGAGGCGCGACTCATCATTTCCGCCGGATCATGGAACCGACGCATATCCCCTTATGCAAGCCTTTTGTTTACTTTGCATTACGCATCCAGGTATTTTGTTGAGAACTTTGTCGCATTTATCATCAACTTGAACTAAGCAACTTTAATCATCTTTAAGTCATCTTTACGTGTAGTATTGTGGATTTTTGTCGTTTGTGGTCTAGTGTTTATTTCTATACAAAGAATACTTATTATTATACAACCTGTGTTGTGTCCATCTGTAGTGTTTTCACTGTATTACTGTGTATATTCACAAATGCTTAACACACTGCCTCTGAGATAAGCCTGTCTGCTTGTGCCAAGCAAGCAAGGGGGTGGGGGCAGGGGATATTAAGGAGTGTAATTCCCTTATCCTGACTTAGAAGTAAGGGTCCCTATTTGGACAAAGGTGAATACCATTGCCAGCTAGAGACCCACAGATCTAACCGTGCACTATTTCATTTTTTTATTATTTATATATATAGCGCAAAGTCGACATAAAACTATATCAACAATTTACATGAGCATCTTATTTACAGTACATTTTCAGGAACACGTTGATTATGTCATTACTCTACAATTTCAAGATGTGGCCACGACTCCGAGCCTCTAACAGTGATTTCCAGCACCAAGTTCGACAGTATACCTGAATGACCACATATGTATATATATTATCTGTCCTTCATGTGCTAAAAACTGGAACCTAAACCTCTCACAGGCCTGTATTACTACAGCTACAACACTCCACTGAATGTACAACAAACATTCATATTCGCAGAAATGTGTCATGTCCATTATCTTTTATGTGTGCATCTATGGATGAATATAGGGTCAGTGATACTCCGTACCTTCCATGTTAGCCATATTGTGAAACTTGACAGACATAATGACACATTTGCGTGTAACACCCGGGTGACAGCAGCAATACATCGCAGACACCCAAATCAGTGGATTTTCATATAGCTCTCATTGGAACCATGCCCATAGCTCCGGAGTCATCGTTATAAAGCCTCGCGCAGCACTGGCTTACGTCAGTCCAGCCCACTTTGCTTACTCTTCCAGGAAAACACAACACCGGTACGTACATTGCCCAGATTTCCATTGAAGTGATTTCTTACTTCCACGTCTAATTGTCAGAACGGTACACACACACTCCCTCATGGTTGGTATACACCCACACCACACCCATCCAGCACATACGTCACTACACACATGACACTACCAATAAAAGAGACGGGCGCACGTGCTCTACGCCATTTTAGAGTTGCTACCATCGCAAGCGCTGTGATGGCCCCTCCTAGTGGTACTGACGCCTCATGTAGGCCTGAACCACAGAGCAGGGGGGCCAACCACTACGTGCGCAGCCTCTTTGGTCACTGAGTTAGTGGTACCCCAATAACTGTGCGGGTGAGGAACCTGCGATGATGATGGGAGCACAAGTATGTCGTTAGCAATAGCGATATCAAGACTCAGGACCATATGTGAGACTTCTTGGTGGCAGCGTGGGACTGCATGATGTAGAAGGTGCCCTGTCCACGAAAAGGTGAGCAGTCAGGCCTGAGTGTGCACCGGAGGGAGTAGATGGGGTGCAGCAGACTGGATTCAAAAAGGCAATGCAGCGATTTAGGCGTACGCAGTCGTATATACCGTATCTTATTGCATTTGTATTTTTTTTCCAATAGCAGGAAAGCTTTTATGATCGTTCAAATGTCCGTCGCTTGTGATGATCGAAAGCACGTGTATCACTGCGCACCACTTGCTTTCACAACCGGTTAAAAAACATTACTACTGTAGTAAATTTTACAAAAATCGAAGTTAGAACTTTACCAATAGTTGTTTTTTAAATGCGGGAGGGAAGGTGTGTGAAAGGGCAATGTAATTCTACTCCACATTAAGATTGTAACAATTATTAATCATAACATCTTTCTTTCACTTTCTTTTAGATGTAAAGCTTTATGGCGAATTATGTCCCGGCACGTGGTGAAAGACACACCAGTGACAGAAAGGTGAGCTGCGAATATTCTTTTCAGTCACTCTTTCACTTCCTCACTCGTTTGATAAAAATATTACGCACAATGTTAACTTCCTTTTTATCTCACAGGTTATGTTTCACAAATTGGCTCCCCCCCAACACCTCCGAAGCTCAACGTTTGAGGATTCTGCGATGATGCGTGGCCATCGTAACAATGTCTGAGAAGGCTGCTTCGACACGTGGTGCACCCTCTTTGAATCACGCCAATGGCACAAGGTGAGCAAAGAAGCTTGTTTCTTAAGCAACGAGAAGTCACCTTTGGGCTGGGAGAGTCGGTAGTGTGCAGCAGTTTGACTGCGTACAAATGTACAATTACCTCCGGGCACTGGAAGTGGATAGATTACAACAGTCTGAGGGGCAGATTTATAGGCACCTTGCGCCACTTTTGCGTCACTTTTAACATGGGAAAAGTGACGTAAAAGTGGTGCAAGGAGCTTATTGATGTACCCCTGAGTGCGCAAGAAGAAGCACTCACCTCCGGACTCTGGGAGTCAATGGAATGCAACAGTCTGGGCACACAGTATTGAGAACTCACCGCTATGCAGTGGGAGTGCATGCGGTGTAGTACTTTGGATGAAAAACATCGCACAAACACCTCCTTGTAGTGGAAGTTGATGAAATACAGTATCCTGAGTGTACAAAGACATAAAGCAAAAATATACTTGTGCAGTTGTATGTACTATGCTATTACTAACTCTATACTATCTTTCAGATCACTAAACTGGAGGGTGCACTATGAACCGGCACATGCTTGAACACATACCGAAGGCAAAACGGTGAGCTACAAAGATTTTCTCCGGTATTAACTGCTCCATCTATGACTGTCTCTCTCTCACACTTTTAATGTCGCTTTTTCTCTCTTTCGATCTCACATTGTTTCTCTTTCTCTTTTAAAGTTAGGGATGCTGCTGTCCACTCTGCTGATAAATAAATCAAGGCTGAATTTAGTACAGTCTGCAGTGTAGAACCAAATCCTGGTTAAAGTTGTGAACTCTGTTCGCCCCAATGTTTACACAAGGTAAGCAGAGCGGCCTAGATACACTATGCCTCCGATTAAATGCGTTCCAAATAAAGAATATTGTTCTGCATGATGACGTGATCTCTCACCTAATTCTGTCTCCTCTCTGAATCTTTTTAAAGACCTGTTGGTCCATACTGTAAATCTGATGCAGTAGACACTTCCGTACAGACACCACTTGAATGCGGGCCTATAAGAAAGGTGGAATGTATCAGGCACACTACAGACATGCAAATTAACAAATATTGCAAAGTGTGACCGTAATTTAAAATCTTTGACCTCATTCAGTCACATCGATCTAATTTTAAACACTTGTGTTCATTTTTGTTTTGCAGGTTACCTACCCTCCTTGCATTGGAGTCCATCGAACATTTTGTTTATTATATTGTTATGTTAAAGTTACGCTTCTAGTTATTTATTGTTGTTTAATAAAATAAAAAAGTATATACATCTTCTTTTTCTCACAACATTCACTATTATTTAGTGTGATAATCATATGCTTACAAAACATTAAACAATTAAAATAGAAATGATGTTTGTAATTAGAAGTATAATACTGAGGCTAACTCTTTACCAGCTCTTTACCAGAGTCTGTACCTGGGATTAACGGTTACAATGGAAAATTTTAAAAACTCCAGCACAGTAACTGTTTTGATTAGCAACATTGTGTGGTGAACTTGTAACCTGTGTGATCACTTAAGTGTTCCATGAACTGTTACTATGGTGACAGGCAGTAAGCAGTTTGGAGGTAGGGTTCGAAGGGTACTGGGTGTACAGAAACCATTATATTTACCCAGGATCCTCTACATGACAGAAAGGAAAGCAAACTAAGACAGAACACTGTGCAGCAGATTTACAAGCCCCTTGCACATTTTTGCATCACGTGATGCAATAGTGACGCAAGGAACTTGTAAATCTGCCACCTCGCATATTAAACATGCTTACGTCTACTTCAGAACAGATGTTAAGATCCGAGATAAATCGCATTTAGCAAGAGTTTTCCTATGGGTCCTTAATCCTGGGCAGCCTTGTAAATACAACGGTATTGTCATACCTCCTTTTTCCTTTTTATATTCTCATAGAAACACCTACCTTTTCACTGACAATACCTACATTGTGACTCATTGGAGATACGAGGCAAGCCCTTAGCAAACCGCCTGCTAACATGCATTAATGCATCTTAGCGTCACCTAGTAAATAGGGCGATATAATTTTCACAGCATTTTCGGCTTTTTTAAACAATTGCGGCAAAATGGCACTTGGTAATATACCCTCATGTTTGCTATGACAGAGCGGGAACCTCGACTCCCGCCCTGCCATAGCAAACAGGAGTGTCCCATGGGTAGGCACCCCAGGACACAGCAGGAGCCACTCCAGGGGGGTGATATTCCCAAAGGCTTTTGACTGCTTTAGAATGCAGACAACGCGGCCCCCCTCCCAAAATATAAAAAACCCCGGAAGGTGGTAATCCCCGGGGCTTAGACGGACCTTTGAGCGCCCTCTCCCATTTACTTTGTTGCACCGAGAAATGGTGGTCCCCGGGCTATAGGGCCCCTCTGGACCCCCATCAAATGTAATATTTTAGACCCTGGGATTTGGCCCTCCCAGGTAACTAATGCTTAAACAAGTACAGGAGCCACTGCTTCATTTAAATTTTTATTACAGCGGATCCATGCACCCAACGCACATTTCTCCATGCCCCCCCCAAAAAAATTGGGGGGGGGGACCCTAGGGGTCTTTGTGGGACCCCATAAGCAGGTCTAGATGATTAAAATATTTCCTACATGCCCCCTTTATAACTTTTAAACACTTGTTCCACTACTTTCTAGATCCTCGCTTCTGCCGAGGCACAAAATGGCTACCAACAATTCCTGGTTTCAAATGTTAACACCCACTTGACAGCCAATTAGCATTCAGTGCGTGATCAGGACAGTGCCCTCAGAGTGCGCGCAAGATGCGCGGATTCACCAAGGTCATAGATATATATGGATTTTTAATTGTCATTTTTTCAGGAACGACTGAACGGATTTACACCATTTAAGCAAAAGGCACTAGTCGGAACCAAGGACTACCACTTTGACAAATTTGGTGTAATTCCTTTCAGCCATTTGGGCTGTAGCCGTGATGAATGGTTCCTATGGAAAATTGCATTGGGGAAACACGTTTTGGGAACCCTCTATTTTCTTGGCCCCCGCTTCAAATGCAAAATTTTAGACCCCGGGATTTCTCCTTCCCACGTAGCTAATTTCTAAACAAGCACAGGAGCCTGCGCTTCATTTTTTTTTTTTATGGCAGATCCATGCAACCACCGCACATTTCTCCATTTAAAAAAAAAATATATAGATTTTTTTGGGGCCCTAGGGGTCCTTGTGCGACCTCCTAAGCAGGTGTAGAGGGTCAAAATATTTCTTACCTGCCCCCTTTATACTTTTTAAACACTTGTTCCACTAATTTCTAGATCCTCGCTTCTACCAAGGCACAAAATGGCTGCCAAAACTTCCTGGTTTTGAATGTTGACAACCACTTGACAGCCAATCAGCATTCTGCGTGTGATCGGGCGGTGTGCTTATAATCCACGCATCCACCGAGGCCATAGATATATATGTACTTTTAATTGTAATTTTCTCAGGAACTACTGAACAGATTTACACCATATAAGAAAAAGGCATAAGTATGAACCAAGGACTACAACTTTGCAAAATTTGGTGTAAATCCGTTCAGCCGTTCGGGCGGTAGCCTCGATGAACTGTACCTATGAAAAATTGCATGGGGAAAACACGTTTTGGGACACCCCTTTTTTTCTCAGCCCCTGCTTCTTGATTCACCCCAACACTTTCAGGATAGGAGCGGACCGGAGTGCCCACCAGTTTTAAAAATTTTGAGAACATTCGTCAACCGGCCCCAAAGTTATTTCAAATAGAATGTTGCAGATTTCCTATGGATAATATGTCCTAACTATAACCACCTACTACCTATAGTAATATATATATATATATATATATATATATATATATATATATATATATATATATATATATATATATATATATATATATATATATATATATATATATATATATATATATATATATATATATATATATATATATTATTTTTAAATACCCTTCTAAACCCCAAAAATATCCTTTGTACTCCAATAACTATACTGCCCAAAATTCTAAAATTACCCCTACCACCCCAATACCCATACCCCCTAAACCCTCAAATTACCCTGGGCACCCAAAAACCCAAACTCACTCTGAACCCTAAAAATACCCTTGCACCTCAAAACCGAAACACACTCTGCACCCTAAAATTACAGTGGGTACCCCAAAAATAAACCTACACTTAACCCTAAAAATACCCCTGCACCCTAAAACCCAAACCCATCCTGAACCATAAATTTATCCTGGGCACCCCAAAACCCAAACAAACCCTGAACCCTAAAAATACCCCTCCAACCCAGACAAACCCTAAAATTACTGTTGGCATCCCAAAACTCAAACTCACCCTGAACCCTAAAAATACCCATGCAGCTCAAACCCCAAACCCACCCTGTACCCTAAATATACCATGTGCACCCCAAAAAACAAACTCACCCATAACCATAAAAATACCCTTGCATCGCAAACCCAAACCCAAACTCACCCTGAACCCTAAAATTACCTTGCCCACCCCAAAACCCACACCCACCCTGAACCCTAAAAGTACCTTTGCACCCCAAAAAATAAACCCACCCTTAACCCTAAAAATACCCTTGCACCCCAAAACCCAAGCCCACCCTGAACCCTAAAATTACCCTGGGCACACGAAAGCCCAAACCCACCCTGAACCCTAAAATTTCCCTGGGCACCCCAAAACCCAAATCACCCTGAACCCTAAAAATACCCTTGCACCCCAAAACCCAAACCCTAAAATTACCCTGGCCACCCAAAAAAAAAACCCTTATCCCTATAAATACCCTTAAACACCAAAAGACAAACCCACCCTGAACCCTAAAATTACCCTGGCCACCCCAAAACCCACCCTGAACCCTAAAAATACCCTGTGCACCCCCTAAAACCTATACTCCTACACCCCAAATCCCAAACCGACCCTAACCCTATACTAACCTTATACTTACATGTAAAATACATATTCCTTTACCATTATTGACTTTACAACGAAATTTGTTGTAAAGGCATGCGTGGTAAATTCATATGCATTGTAATGCCATATGTTGTAATGGCATTGCGGTGTAATGGTAGGTGCGTTGTGTTGGAAATCGGAATGCTGGGTAATGGTATTTGTTGTGAAAATGTTGTTGTTATGGCTGTTTACCCTAATGGAACAATCACCTTGAGATTTTCTCAACATTCCCCTGCCTGTGTTTCTGCTACAAAATATCTCTCCCCCCAAACCTGTCCATCTATGCAATTCAACCAATGGTTACTTGTGCTGTATTTGGACTGCAGTGAAGCAGAGTTTGGTCTAATAAAGCAATCAGAGGGATATATCTAACAGAAAATACTCACCATCAACTTTACCATAAATTATGATGACTTAAACCAAAAGGCACCGGAACATCATGTTGGTGTCCTTTTACACTTATTTATTATTTACCGCCCTTTTTTCTTTGTTTTTTCTCAACTCCATTAAACACACCACATGTAGTGATTAACATTACATTGCAACAAATCTCTCTCTATATGTAGGCCCTTAAAGTGGGGATAATAAAAGAAATGTGGGCAAAAAGAATATTTTTTTGTGTTGAACCCTTTCTCATGCTCATCAGTGTGATAGGAACATTTATGATTTCGAAGATCTTTAAACAACGTTTTGTCTGTCACAGTGGTGTAACACAGGCCCCCGCAGCACCCGAGGTGCGGGGGTCCGCAAGCTCCAGGTGGCTCCCTCACCACCGTACTCAGGCCGTAGAGCTCCTGATTGAGTCTGGAAGTTTCGTTACGCCATTGGTCTGTCATATTCAACTTGAGGAGGGCAGGAAAGCAATGGTGTAATTCCCTCTTCTTAATGAAATTGTCTGTTAGTAGTTGCCTTATTAAACATAGTTTGTCAAATGTATTTCATTTGCTCCTCATTCTTGTGTGTCCCATATAGGAATAAAGACCCAGGGGCAGATTTACAAGCCCCGTACGCCACTTTTGCGATTCCTTGCCACTACTTCTGTGACGCAGCGGCAGCGTAAAGCCAGCAACATGCTGCAGGGTATTTACAACGTGACACTTCTAGGGAGATGCGTCACATTGTAAAGCCGTGCACCATATGAAACCTGCGTCAAGTTTCATGGTGCAGAGGGGGCATTCCGGCGCAGGAACGCCTCGGAAAAGTGGCTGAGTGAAATCTACTAGATTTCACTCCGTCACTTTTCCGACCCCGCTGCGTCAAAACCTTGCGCCTGCTTGAAGCAGGCGTAAGGATTGACCCACCATGTTAGACATTGGCAGGGTTGTCACAGTGCTAGAGTTGCATCGCGCCCGCGACACAACTCCAGCACTGAGACAATGTTACGGCAGCAGATGCGACACACATCTGCATTTCCTTGCCCCATGATGTGCCGCATTGTAAATGCGGCGCATCCATGGTGGCGCAAGGATTGAGATGCGTGTCGCAAGCTTCCTGGCGCATTCCGGCTGATTTGCAGGGATGCGCCAGTAAATGTAAATCTGCCCCCCGATTTTCATGGAAGAGGTATTCTTATGTGTCCCACATAAGAATGAGTAGACAAATGAAAGAATCTGATGATCTGTTTTGAATAAGGGGACCACTAAGAGACAATAACTAATTGTAATTTAAAGCAAACATTTACAGCATATATGCTTAAATGTACACTGAGACCTGTTCCCCCTTGATTAAAGTTTCAAAACATTCCATTCTGTCCACTCTACCCAGGCTCCTCCCTAGCCGGGGGTGAAATTTTACCTATGTGAGAGTAATTTCGGTATTTCATATCACAAGAGTAACTTTGAGTAATTTGGGGGGAAAATGTCTACCGCAAGATGACAGGAACAGAGATCGAGCAGATTCTACAACATCACACTAAGGGGAGTGTAACACCTCCGGTGGGGGCACAAAAGGGGGAGTACACATTTCACCACAATAGTGGTTCCACTGATTCCACATCCTCCCCCATTTCTTGGGCCTGCCCCGAGCAATGTAGACTATTTTTTCACGAAACATGCACCAGTCCATGTTTCTAGACCAGGCCGGCAGACTGGGTGCCCTCCACTATCCCCACAATTGCGCAATTTCACGCTTAGCGAGCATATTACCCAAGGTGGCCCACTGCGTCTGTGCTACATTATAATCATTGGGCTCCCACACATTCAATAGACACCTTCGGATCTTAGGCAAAAGCAAAACACCCGTCACCTCGGTCATAACACCATGCACACGATTCCAAAAAGACACTACCGCCGGACACTCCCACAGGATATGAAGGAATGTGCCCACTAATCCACAACCGCGCTTACGCAAATCATCCAAAGCATACCCCATACGTAACAGCGAGGACCCGTCATGTACACTCGGTGTAGGATTTTCAACTGCACCAATCTCATACGGGCCGAGATTGCTACCTCCTTCGGGGAGGATATCACCGCCTGCCAATCCTCATCATCAAGTTCCAGTCCATCGCCGGTCCAGGCCGTACGGAGCTGTAGAAGAAGGTCCGCTCGGTCATTGATCAGCTTTTTATATTTAAGCGAGATCGTACTGTCTGGGACATGGCCGTCGAGTACTCTGTCTTCCAGGGGTGAGGATTCTGGAACGAGCGTGCCGGCCGGAAAAACAGAGGAAAGGGCGTGTCGGACCTGTAGGTACCAAAAGTATTCTCGATTGCTGAGTTTGAATTCAAGTCGCAGCTCTTCAAAAGACTTTATCTTGTCTTTCCGCTAAAGGTCCCCCACCCTACTAATCCCAATGAGGTCCCATTTTTCGAAACCCTTGGTAGTCCACAAATTGCCTAACCTCTCGGCTGCGTAGAGTGGAGTCGCTCGAGTGAGAGTGTCCGAACAGCCCATAGCAGCATTAGCGTTGTACCAGACCCGCACCGCAACTCTGGTGGGCCCAGTCAACGCTACAGCAGACCGTTTGGAATAGAGCGCCCTATTATAGTCCCCGGCCGGCATCAACCATTTGTCAATAGCAAAAGCCGGGTTAGAAGCTGCACCATACATCGCATGATTATCTGAGCTCAGTTGTGAGGCCCAGTGATATCATCTAATATCAGGTAACGCTATACGGCCATCATACCAAGGCAGCGTAAACTTAGCCAAGGCAATCCGGGGTCGTCCGGCTCACAGCAGTTTTCTTTGTAGGCACTCGATCTCGTGGAAGTAGCTAGAAGGCACTAGATCCAGCGTGTTTTGAAGCGCATATAAAAATCTGGGGAGGGACATCATTTTGAATAAGGCTTCTCTGCCCACCAGGGACAGAGGCAGTCTGCTCCAGGCTTTCACGTCCGCTTTTAGGCGAATAAGCGGGGGGAGTACGTTGCGCTGATACCTGACAGCTGAATCACGCGAAACATAGATACCTAAGTACTTGAACCCGGTGGATGAAATTTGTATTGGACAATTGCGTGGCACGAGTGGAGTATCGTCTGTGAGCGAATAAACGCAAGACTTACCCCAGTTGATGACCAGTCCAGAGTTCCTCCCAAAGGAATTAAGGATGTTGAACAATACCCCAGAGATTTCCGAGGGGAGGTGAGGTGAAGGAGAATGTCGTCCGCATAAAGTGAGATGCGATCTTCAAAACCGGGAGTCCACCTGATACCCCTGATGGACGGCTCCCATTGCAACCAAGCGGCCAAGGGCTCCAGAGCCAAGGCAAAAAGCAGCGGAGACAGAGGACACCCCTGTCGCGTACCCCTCCCCAGAACAAAGGGAGCCGACACTCGACCGTTAACAACTAACTGGGCTAGGGGCTCCTCATAAAGTAACCGGACCCATCCAATGAACACTGGTCCAAAGCCGAACTTTGCCAGAGCTGCCCATAGGTATGGCCATTCCACTGTGTCAAATGCCATAGTGGCATCCAAAGAAACCAAAATGGCCAGCTCACATAGCGTCTCCGCCCTCGCCAGCACGCCATGAAGACGGCCTAGATTCAACGCGGTATTGCGGGCCAGAATAAAGCCAGACTGGTCCAGGTACACCAAATCTCCGATCACTTTAATCAGACGGTTAGCTAACATTTTTGCCAAAATTTTAGGCTCCACATTGAGAAGTGAGATAGGTCTATAGGAGGTGCAAAATTCACGGGGTTTACCCTCTTTAGGGATCACCACGATAGACGCTAAACGCTGGTCACAGGGAAGCGAACCCCTCTGCCTGGACTCCAGGAACATCGAGCGAAGATAAGACGCCATTTTGTTCGGACACAACTAATACAGCTCGATGGGTATGCCGTTCGGGCCCGTGGCTTTTCCAGAGCGGATGGAGCGAATAGTGAGCGCTACTTCGTCAGTGGAGAAGTCCGCCTCCATTAGCTCTCTGTCAGATTCAGACAAGCAAGGCAAAGCGATATCCCTAAGGAAAAGATGAGAGTCCTCCTCCGGCCAGTCCGAGACTGGCGCATACACCGTTCGGAAGTGGCAAGCGAACTCCTCCACAATCTCCAACGGATCCGTCAAACGTACACCATCCACTCGCTCAACCACCGGTACCACTCGATTCAGTCTCTCCCTCTTGTCCAGCCAAGCTATAAACTTCCCCGCCTTGTCGCCCACATCATACAAACGACCCTGTTGCTCTCGACACATGGCTTTCGCGGCATTCGTGACCAAGGCTTTATAATAAGACTGCTTCAGTTGCAAAACATGCACCCTTTCACGCGTGACCCCACACTCAAGATCCCTCTCAAAAGCCACTATATCAGACTCCAGCTGCTCAACCTCTCCATTGTGGCGCTTCTTAGAGCTGGCAACTAGCGACAGCGTCTGACCCCGTATCACAGTTTTAAAGGCCTCCCATAGGAACACAGATGAAGACACCGATCCCACATTTTCAACGAAGTATTGATCTATGGCTTTAATCACCCCAGCCCTGGTCTCCGGAACACGGAGATGCCAGGGATTAATTGGGGTGACCCGGCCCCCTGCGTCTAATTGAAGATCTATATGAATCCATAGCGGGGAGTGATCCAAGATGCCTCTAGGCAAATGTCGGGCCTCTCGCACCGTTGTAGACTGGGCTGCGGGCACAAGAGTATAGTCAAGTCTGCAAATGTGTGTGCTATGAAATCCCTTTTTATATTGTATATTGATTAATAAACAGGGTCTGACTGTACACCTTTATCATTATAGCGCAGATTGTGACCTATAATCATTCTAAGTCCCTACAGAAAATTGTCAAGGACCTCTGTTGCTTCATAAACTAATACCCCTGGTCCTTGCTTACCTAGCCGAGTCCCTTGTTCGTTAAAATAGACTTTTGAGATTGCAGGCAGCAGGTTCACTCCTCTTCTAATCTTCAATAGGTCAAGGAGTGTTCTGAAATGGGTGCCTGCCGATGCCACATTTGTACCTGGCACAAGCTAGTAGGTGAGAATTGGGCATGTCCTAACCAAAGGGTCAAAGGTTTCCGGGGCTAACCCTGCCCACTTTGGACAATTTTGAAATGGCAGTAGTCTTTGGCTATGTTAAACTTAGGATCTGAGGTTTTGGTGTATGCTTGTGGAGTATACTATGGAAATCCTAGTATCCTTCCACTCCGAACACCAAAATCCAGTTTGAGGAAGGCCCTGTACCCCCAAGAGATCTACAGACAGTAGTCCGGGAGAACACATTTGGACTCTTCAGCAACCAGAACAGTAGATAACAAAAATTGATTTGGCATCTGGTTACTGCCCTTTTAAGTTCACCACGAGTGTGATATGTTAATCACCAGCAGACCTGGCAAGCAGGTATTGACAAGTTAGCAGGAGTGAAGAAAATGCTAAACTTGCGCTCTGAAGTTTTGGTGTATGCTTGTGGAGTATACTATGGAAATCCTAGTATCCTCCCACTTTGAACACCAAAATCCCGTTTGAGGAAGACCCTGTACCCCCAAGAGATCTACAGACAGAAGTCCAGAAGAACAAAGTTGGGCTCATCAGCAACCAGAACAGTAGATAACAAAAATTGATTTGGCATCTGGTTTCCGCCCTTTTAAGTTCACCACAAGTGTGATATGTTAATCACCAGCAGACCTGGCAAGCAGGTATTGACAAGTTAGCAGGAGTGAAGAGCACAGAGTATTATGGCCAGCAAAAACCATGGTTTAGCATAACGGCAAACAATATTTTCTGCTGCATAATTTAGTCAACCCTGCCTCATAATTTGGTCCTCCCCCGCTGCATAATTCTAGTGTCCCTAATTATAGAGAAAGCACATCTAGAAAGGAGAGTCTCTTATCCCTTTGCAGTCCTCCATCCCTGCATTCACAAGTGAACCAAATTTAAAAAATACCATCAAATTTGAAATTGAATTAATTAAAAAGCCAAACATATTTTTTTTTAAACTTTTACCTTTTGTAAATATTTGATACATTTAAAAATATGAATACAAACATCACTTTGAGCAATTGCAAGCAGAACTAACATGTATCCCTGCAATAAGAAAGTCCGAACAGACATATACTTTGTTTAACTTTCTCATCACATGGCCTCTCTAAGTAAAATGAGCAAACGAAACTGTGAAAATTGAAAAATGTGATGCTTAATGTTGTTTTTGCCTGCTTGGAAACATTGTGAAACAAATCTCATTGCGTTCGTGGGAAAATAATTATGCAGGCGATTTAAGAAATTATTTCGTATCAAATATTTCTCTTCATTTTCTTTACAAGGTTGTGTGTACATTCCTTTTTAAACCAGATGCCTTAAATGTAAGAACAGAACACAGCCGGGCTCCAGGGTTTTCAAAAATCACAGAGGGAAATGTGCCTATCTTTACGTTTGAATGATAGCAAAAGGAACACAGCTGCTGCTTCACCGGCTCTTCACATTATATCCTAAATCGAAATGTAGTATGGCGCCCAACATAACCTTTGTTTACAGCAGATATAATAGATGTTACAATAATAGGTTTGTACACAGCTAGATACATTCAGATAGACTCTCTGCTCAAATGTGTCTTCAGGAAGCACGTACTTAACTCTTCTCACAGTGTGCTGATTATGTGGATAGTTTTCAAATGGAAACTGCCCTGTCTGTGCTCATCTATAAACCAGCATGTTTCTGTTCTGCTGGAGGTAAAATATTTATGGTCTTGAAATTGGAAAGTTTGCTAAGGCCTGCAAGAACAGACTGCTTCCATAATTTTGACATATTTTCATATGGTACCCCAGGACACCTACATTACCTCGCATGCTGATAAGGCAGTACTCTTAATCTTTGGTTTATTTTCATAGTGCACTTGCTGATGACCTTTCAACAAGCCAACATCAACTCCCCGTCCAGGTGGCAAGTTTGGGAAAAAACAAAGCTATAAGTCCATCAACTAAATAACGCGCTTCTTGTTTTGCTTTAATCTACCGAAGCAGATAAATAGAAATTGTGATTTTTTTGTTGTATTTGCGTATATTTTTTACGAAAATTACTGATATGACATTAAATGCATCTGGCTCATATCTCACAGGAGAAGGTCACACAAAGGCAGCCTAATCTAATTAAAATGTCATTAGAAATACCGTCACGGGACTAGTTCTAGGGAATGATATTTCCTATAAAATATTGTCTGCTTGAAACCGCATTCCACAGGTAAAAACGGAAAATTGTTTGACCTAGAAATGGCAAGGAAGTTGGTGGCATTCCTTAATAGGCGTTCCCATATTTCACTACTTTTTCCTGTATAGTAAAAATGCCACCAGTGCCTCTTTTACAAGAAAATAATTCATAAACAACTCAGAATACCATTATAAGGCATCTATCTAGTATTTGCTGTTCCCCAAAATATTTCTTTTCTCTGACTCCCATTGTGATTACCTATTAGGAACCTGCTTGTACAGCCAGAACCACATATGTTCTGCTTATAAGCTAATGCGCAACTTATTCTTCCATTTGTAATGCCCAGTTGAAATCCCAAACATCTTCAACGACCCCACGTCTTCAACAAGGCCGACTCCGTCATCGCACCCCAACTCCGGGACATCATCAACTGCTCCTTCAACACCGCTACCTTCCCGGAGAGTTGGAAGCATGCCGAACTCGGCGCCCTCCTGAAGAAACCTTCAGCGGACCCCACCGACCTCAAAAACTACCGGCCCATCTTGCTCCTCCTTTTTCCTGCCAAAGTCATCGAGATGACCATAAACAGACAGCTTGCCGCTTCCTCGAGACAAACGGATCCCTCGACCACTCGCAGTCCAGCTTCCGGGGCAACCACAGCACCGAGACCACCCTCATCGCAGCCACTGACGACATCCGTGCCCTGCTCGACAATGGGGAAACAGCGGCCCTCATCCTCCTGGACCTCTTCGCAGAGTTTGACACTGTGTGCCACCGCACCCTAGTACAGCACCTAAAGAACATCGGAATCCAAGAGAAGGCACTAGAGTGGATCATCTCATTCCTTGCCGAAAGAACCCAGAGAGGCCGCCTCCCCCGTTCCGATCCAAGGCCACCGAGGTCATCTGCGGCGTACCACAAGGATCATCACTCAACCCCACCCTCTTCAACGTTTACATGAGCCCCCTCGCAGCCATCGCACGCCAACACAACCTCAACATCATCTCCTACGCCGACGACACCCAGCTGATCCTCTCCCTCACCAACGACCCAACCACCGCCAGAACCAACCTTCACGAAGGGATGAAAGACGTAGCAGGGTGGATGATGAACAGCCTCCTGAAACTCAACTCGGACAAGACGGAAGTCCTCATCCTGGGATCTTCACCCTCTGCCTGGGACGAATCCTGGTGGCCCCCCGTCCTGGGCAGCGCACCCAATCCAACGGACCACGCACGCAACTTGGGCTCCATCCTGGACTCCTCCCTCTTGATGACCAGACATGTCAACGCCGTCTCATCATCATGCTTTAACATCCTACGCATGCTCCGGAAGGTCTTCCGATGGATCCCCACCGAAACCAGAAAGACGGTCACCCAGGCACTCGTCACCAGCCGACTGGACTACGGGAACACCCTCTACACCGGAACCACAGCCAAACTTCAGAAAAGACTCCAACGAATCCAGAACGCCTCCGCACAGCTCATCCTGGACATCCCGCGACACAGCCACATCTCCGGACACCTGAGAGACCTGCAATGGCTCCCCGTCAGCAAGAGAATCACATTCCGACTCCTCACCCACTCACACAAGGCCCTCCACGACCTGGGCCCCAGGTACCTCAACAACCACCTGACCTTCTACATTCCCATCCGCCAGCTACGATCGAACAGCCACGCCCTCGCCGCCGTTCCACGCATTCGAAGAGCCACCATGGGAGGAAGATCGTTCTCCTACCTGGCGGCCAAGACTTGGAACTCCCTCCCCATCCACCTCCGCCTGACCCAGGACCACCTCTCCTTCAGGAAGCAACTCAAGACCTGGCTGTTCGAGCAGTAGCGGACCCCCTTCCCCAAGCGCTTTGAGACCCTCCAGGTGAGTAGTGCGCTATACAAATTTCGTGATTGATTGATTGATTGAACGATCTTCATTACTTCACTGCTCCCTTCTTTGCCTAGGTACTTGCCTAATTGAAGTGTGTTCAGCTGACACTGGCTGGGACAAGCAGCAAAAGTCTGCCCTGTCATATTGCTGATCTTTATAAATAATCCTAAAGTCTGATCGCTTCAATTAAAACATGCACTAACATGAAGATTAAACTGGAACCACCCACCTCTTCATAAAGGGGCAACCGTACGTGACAGAACATTTTGCAAATCAAAAACAGTGGAAATTGATCTTATTGAGATTGGGTGTGTATTCATCAAAAGATCTTACTCCAAAATGGAAACGGGCTTGGACCACAATGGATTGCCGCCTGTGTGGCCAAGCCCCCAGTACCCCACCTACTATGTATTTGTCCAGCGTTTTTACACATATGGAAAACCCTTCTGCGGCCACTTTTGAAAAAAGAACAAATAAGGACTTGCATAACTGCTGTAATCAAATGCCTAGGAGGCTCAACAGTACAACTGGCTTGTAAGGCAATAACGTTTATGGCTATCGCAGCAATGGAATGGGAAAAGAGGGACTGCCAGTTAGAACCAACTGGGGACACAAGGTCCATTTATTTACAGCCCCATATACTTCACCCTGGCAAAATATTAGGAAATTAACAACTGTAGTGGGCTCCAGCCTAGATAAAGTATAAATGAACACTTTTTTCTATTGCAGACTATTAGTTTACAGCACCAAGCACTTAATCCTGGAATCACTGGATTCGATCTACGGTACTAGTCTTCTTTTAGACCACCAACCCACTTCTATCATTTTTAACTTGTTTTATTGTAAATTTTTAATGAGATTCATGTTTTCATGTTAATTTATGCATTGATATCATTGCCCTAGTACATTTTAATGAGATTCATGTTAAATAATGCATTCATATAATCATCCTAGTAAATTTTAATGAGATTCATGTTAAATAATGCATTGATATAATCGTCCTTGTACATTGTGTATATTGGTGGATGTGCCACCCATTTATGATTTAAACTAAATCAAATCAAAGTAATTCCATTCATTGATTCATAAAGGGACTGGAACCCAGGGATAACTTTTCTCAGGACTCCCCAAAACATCCTCCTGGAGATGTTCTATCTGAGCAACAAGATGGTGCTGTACAACATAGTTAAATATTTAAACAGAGAACTAGCACAACAGTTCACAATTGTAACATACTACTACCCAAGGTCCCTGACCATTACAATTGGGTTCCCTTGTTAATTAAATCTATGCAAGGGAACGGCAGTTCCCTGGTGGAGCCGGAGGTCCTGGGCAGTCAAACTGCATGAGTTGGAATCAGGCAGTCGGGCCGCCGGTGCAGAGGTGGCTGGATCCGCCACTGCCACTCCACCACGCGTCTAGCAGTCCTCAGAACACCAGACTCGTAATAGGGCCCTATGTGAATTAGCCCATCAAAGGGAGTTGAGATTGTGAATGAGATTAGAAGAAGCAAACATAATTTGTTGCAATTTATTAGTAATTCCAAAATCTTTGGAATAGGGCTAGGCAGGTTTATGAAATTTCGAATAGGATAGGATGGTCCAAGAATCGTGATACTAGTCTATTACTAGTTGATGTTATTTAAGAAAAGTTCAATGCCATTCCCATTGCCTTTAACTGCCCAAAGATATTTTTGGAGAGATTATTTAGTTACAACAATGTTTTTTTGTCTTTATGTCTTACATCAGCATCCAGAGGCAAGAAGAGGTCAGAGGTGTGTGAGGGAGCTGGAGGCGCATCCCAGTCCGGACATTCCTTGGCTGATGGCTCTTCTGGCCCCAGAAAGTCCTCCTGTTATTAACATTAATATTTATTTCCCTAACTTTAGTCTGCTCCTTATTTTGAGTTGTTTCTCCCCATTTACAATTTTTTTTACCAAATCCTCTTTGATCTATCCGTTTATAAATATTTTGTTATCCCTGCATTATCCTTTTTACTTACTTTCTATATTCCTAGAGTCTACTCTGTACTTTACTTCCAACTGTTTCTCTGTATACTAGTCTGTCTGTAGCTTTGTCTCTTCTGCTTTGTCAGTCAGCTTTACCTCTCCCCTTATATTATATTTTGTGGACTGCCTAGTGGTGGTACTGTGTAAGACTCTGAGAGCCCATTGGTCACATAATACTACTGCTATTCTGCTGTGCAGATTGCATGTAAGGTATAATTCTACGCATGTTTGTTGAGATGAGGACGAAGGCTTTCTTTTGCTTTCTCATACTCAATCAGTAAAATGAGAGAGTGGCCATGGTCAAGTTGGACACCCCAAAGTTGTGTCTTCTTCTTAACTAGCACTAGTATGATCAGCAGCAGTTGGTGAACTGTTGACTGTGCACCAAGGCTGGAATTGCAAGAAAGTATGAAGACAGCCCATTGCATTTCCCAACCAAGATCATGTGTCAAGTCTAGTTGTCCAATCTTTTATTTCTTTTAAAAATCGAGCCACTCTTTTACAACTGTCTTAAGGCTTTTCAAAAATTGCAACCATCAAAATGCCAACATGATTTTTTTGATAGAAGATACTGTCTGTATCCGAATGGTAGTGATATGTGTGGTGTATTTTGCTATAATACAATAAATAGGGGAGGCGTATCTGGCAATTAGAAAATGTGTATTGGTTTTTTCTAGCCGCACCGACCACCATTGAAAGGGCCAGCAGCAATGGCGGTACCAGCCAGTCAACAAATGCATCAGCAGTAGGGGATGAGCCAGCGGCAGTTGCGGCCGGTGGTAAGTCATATTGTTTGCTTATTGACAGTTAATTATATACTCAATGAAAGGGGCCACTGTTGAAACTTGTGTGAACAGTTGAACACACCCTTCTTCACTTAGCATATACAGGGGGTTGAGTAACTAATGGTCTGTCCTATCTTCAACTCAGCAGAGGAAGTTTCATGATGACCTTTAACTTTGATGGGTTGATAGAAAAGGGAAAGAATGATGGCAGGAGAAAGAACAGGTAAAATGTAATATGACCGGAAAAGAAGGATGCATTGGTGGAAGAATGCATATACTTAGGTGGCTGAAAGGATGAATGGGTGGGTGAAGGGTGGCTGAAAGGTGAAAGGATGCCTTCCTGGGTGGGTAAAAGTGTATAGGTATGAATATGCCAGCCTGAATGGGTGAAAGGAATCCTCCAGTGGGTTTGATGGGTCAAAGGATGCATGAATTGGTAAAAGACAAATGTATGTTGGTGAAAGGTTTGTTGAGACTGAGAGCCATGTTTGGATGGATAGATGTATGGATGTTTTTCAATGGTGATGAGTGGATTTAGAGAATGTAAAACTCAAACGGTGAGTAGCAAAGCCAAGGGTAAAGAATAAAAATACTAGAAGAACAATGCATTGATTAAAGGAAAAATCCCTGGGAAGAAGAACAAACAAGGGACTAGGGTGTTCCTCTGTAGTAGCGTTCTTCTCACCCGTGCTTGCTTGGAATGATTTGCACGTTTTTTATTTAAAGGGTTGAGGTGATATTTCAGACTACTTCCTTGACTCACAGTAGTTTTCAAGACCAACATATATTATGTGCCCTTCCTATTACCCACTCACCACCGTCATCAATCACCTCCCTCCCTACCCATGGCATTTTGCCAGTGACACCCATGGGTGACCTATCGGCTGCATGGTTACATCAGCAGCACTGCATTGCTGGCTGTGCAATGTGCATCTGCCTCAGTTAATGACGTGGGTCCCGTGCTCATGGTGCCATTGGATTCAAGCTAGCCTAGCTGGTGAGTGGTGATGCCCCGAAACCGGTCCCAAGAAGCTTGCTTCTAGTCCAGGGAGGTCCTGGCTAGGCAGCTCAGTCTGGACTGCTCCCATGAGGTGCAGGGTCAAGACTGATTTGCATGTGGCTGTTGCAAACTGGGGTGGCATGGTGAGCAAAAGAACGATGGATTAAACCCAGATCTTTGTGACTGGGGGTGAATGTTTGCATTGTTCTCCATTCCATCTATCATTTGTTTCTTTAGCGTTTGTCACCCTAAGTGGGAAGGTTATGCCCAGACCTGGGTCTTGTGCTCACTGCACCACTGGATTCAAGCTAGCATGGCTGATGAGGGCTGATGCCTCAAAACCAGTCCTAGAATGCTTGTTTTTGGTCCACGGAGGACCTGACTTAGCAGTTCAGACTTGACTGTTCCCATGCGGTACAGGGTCAAGACTGATTTGCATGTGGCTGGATCCAAACTGGGGTGGCGTGATGAGCAAAAGAACAACAGATTAAATTGAGATCTTTGTGACTGGGGGCATTTAACAGAGCATAGCCATGGTAGGAATATGATAGTTATCTAGTACAGCTGTCTGAAATGCAGACACTAGCAAATTAATGCATCACAAATATGTCTGTCTAGGGCGCCAGCTGAGCTAGCATGCCTACATTCATTTAGCTCAACAAGAGAGAGAATAATACTTGTATACCGCATACTGGGTAATACCTGAAACTCTAATCACATCAAAATTCAATGACCCGGGGAGACCAGCAAATGTACTGCTACTGTGCCACTATATAATTTTATGTGTTTTTCTAAGAGCATTGTTTACAATGTGACTTTTTTCTTGCTTGATATAGCTACTCCAGCTGATCTGACACCTAGCAGGCAGGAGATAACAGCCAAGACCAGGCATGCAAAGCTGAAGGCCATCAGGGCTGAATACCAGTGGCTGATGGCTGTGGGGGAGGAGGAGGAGGAGGAGGAGGAGGAGGACGCAGCAACAGCTGGAAATACCCCAGGTCCCCAGCCAGGCCTCAGTGCCTCCGGTACACTGTATTGCAGGCCAAAGGCATATTTCTTAGCTTTTCAGCGCTGCAGTATGCAGAAGCTGGAGCACCTGGAAGCCAGGCAGGAGGAATGTGTGTACACATTGGAGAGGTACATTAGGAAGCTCGTAGCCCACCATTAGGCCTACTGTTCTGCCCCTTTTTTATTACTTTTTTTGTTGGGTGGTACTTGGGTAGAGGATGGCAATGTGGGAGTTGGGGCATTTTGGGGATTTTCTTTATGGACATTTTCGTTTTTGGACTTGGAGTTGGACACTACTTGTAACATGGCTGGGGTTAGGGAGAGGGGTGGGCCAGATGTGGGTTTACTAATTTATTTATATTTGAAAGGGAAATACATTTTATATAGTTGTACATTATGATTTACATCTTTTTTGACGGTTACTGTTTTACTTTGCACTGTTGCCTGTCGCAGCTAGTTTTTAAAAGCTATTGATAGTGTAACAACAAAATAGTTACATGGTATCCATCCTTGTCCTACTACTCTCTCCTCCTAGTCTCTGCAATCTACAAATGTATTAACCCCTAAAGACGCGGAGGGGGTGAGTGACTGTGTGAATTTCCATGCCATATAGAATGATTGCAGTTCAACAATGAATCAACCACAGTTCTGTTCTTTGCTTACATGAAGCGAGGGCTGCATGGTTTCCCATGGTGCCATGTTGTTGGTAGTAATAGCAGCATGCTAGTGAACTAGTCTAACAATCTAACAGTGAAGGTATAAAAAATGAGGCCCAAATTTCTCCAAGCCGAACTCAAACTGTTGGGTGAACTATTCATCAAAGGGAACTAAACAAATTGAAATAAAAACTGATTTAATGGCATTATTATATGCAAGCTTTAAAAAAAATGAGACAGACACCAGAGACTGGACTACTGGTGCACAAGAAGAGAGAAAACAGAGAAAATAGGATAAGCAATGCTAAATTGAATTATTAATCAGATAGTGAAAGTTACAAAATTAATTTGACTTCAGCTATGAAGTGGACAAGCATAACCTTTGAGGCAATACAGTGACTGAAGGCTGATGCTGGTGATGATGATCCTCTGAAACAAATATCGAACAATGTGCATGGGTGGCTATTATAAAAAATATAATATTGCCAGTGTCGGCTGTAGTTAGAGCTCAATACCCTCCCCATTCACTGAGTTGGTGTTGCTTTCCCCACATTCACCCCACCAAGTGTGGGATCCATAATGGTGTAAATTATTAAGCCACACCTCAATAAAATACACATCCCAGGAAAGAGGGTTAGGCGTTCAATGAATGGATGGGAAGGAGTATTTGGGGAAAGGTTTGTCAAAGACAAACACTACACGAGGACAAAATGCATCTTGGCATATAGCAGCTGACAATCCGAAATCTGTTCCGGGAGGAAAGCGAAATGAAGGAGTGATTAGTAGTACAGGTAAACCAAACAAAGTAGTCTGTCTGCCCCCAGGGAGACCCAAGTCATATTATATATCTAAATGTTGTGTGGTACTACAGAGCTTTGAAAGATAGCAAATATATTGCAAATTAAATTAGCTGCAGGAGTCAAGAAAACAACATACAGAGTTCTAATGATTACTAAAAGAAAATATGATACTGTATTGCTAAATTGGGAGTTGCATCTGAATTCCTCTTGGACTGCCTATCAATCTTGGGTGCCTAGAGGATGCGGTTCGGTAAGGTTAGCATGAGTACGTTATGTTGTTTCTGCTGTATGGTGCAAGAGGGCCTGTAGATTGAGAAACAAAAATGATATTGAAGAATCAAGGAAAAAGAAGGTAAACTGCATAAGAAGTGCACTGAAAAGTCTCAAAGGCAGGACAAGACAAGAGAGAAGAAAGGAGAAGAATAGTCCTTTTTGCACACATTCATTTTATGCCTCGTGTGTGAACAAATAGTTGAGGTCGATTTTACAGCAACGCAAAAGTCACATAAAAAGTGGCTGCATGTGACTATCGGTATCGGGCTGATCAAACTCACAACTGTCATGATCATCAGTTAATCAGAATGAATCATAACAATAATACGTAGAATAATAGTAACAGCACCATTAGCATGTGCATAATGTGATTATTATAATTGTTGAAGAATCAATGGGAGAGAAAGGGTATGAGGGGTGCGTCCTGCTCCCCAGGTGCGTAATATGCTTAAACAATGTGGACTGGCCCACTAAGTGTGTGTAATTATTTTAGTCACAGTTTTGTCACCTGAATTGGGACCCATTAGGTGCTATTAAAAGACCACACTCATGACACCTGGTTGGTGTCATGCTCAATCATCGGGGTCCCAACCAGGCGGAAGTAATGTGTTAGATGACCTACTTCTGGGCGAACCACCAGAGTTTGAAGATGAGCTTTTCTTCCCTGACTATTAGTCCTGGGCCAAAAGACATAGAACTTTCTCTCTAAGTCTCTATTCTATCGCAGAGGCTTTCTTTATTTAATGCCCAAAAAAAATAAGATATAGCTAGGGGAACATTATAATTAACTTTTATTTGTTGGAGTCTGGTTGGCTAATTCATCCCCACCACCTTGCTCTTAGACACATTTGCAACTATGTACAGCAAAGAATTCCCAACTCCCCCCACACCCATTTCCCTCCAGGGCATAGATTGGGGAACACAAACAAATGTGTGCCTGCTATTAACCCTGGGCCTTATTTCCATAGATGGACTGCTGCACAAGTGACATACTTTACTCAATTTACAATCTTTTCTTGGTGAACAAATGGATCTGAATTCTGCAATGCACCACAAATCAATCATGGTGAGCACGTAGGAAGAACAGGTAAATGGCATGCATTGCACATTGAGTGATTGTTGTTTCTTAAGAACTTGTGATGTGTGTTCAGAGATGATTCATCTGGTGGCAGGCAGTGTGACACTGGCTGTTTGTTTATCTGTAACTATTACACTCAAAATGTGTTTGTGATGATTTACAATGTTGGTAGCCTACCAACGGCTGACTAATGTTACCCTAAAGGTGATTTTTTTCCTTCCCCTTTAAGAGATAGTAAGATTCCTTCACTTGGTCCACTCCACGTTCTTTTGTTTTATTGTTTTTCTGGTTTATACTCCTCAAAGAGTCATGCCAGACCGGTCCCTTAGATAATGTAAACACAAATCTAGTCTACTTAAAAAATACCTCAATGTTTCCCTTGTAGTGCAACAACAAAATTGTACTTCTGGTTAATCTATTGCATTTGAGCCAAGACTCGGGAGGGGCACAGTTGGTACAGAGTTGGACACCTTACCTAGAGTCAGACTCAGGAGGATCGGAGATGATGAATGGAATGACCAGGGCGTGAGCGCGACCACTTCGAGAACTGCCATCAAAAGGAGGGTGTTTTCAACTTCACTGAAATCAACTGATTTGGTGATGAATTTGAACTGGCCTAAAGTTAAACGGGAACCAACCATTACAATGCAGTCATTACAACTCACTACATTTACAACACAGTCATCACAACACAACTGCCTTTATATAGCATGCCATTACAACACAGCCATTACAACGCATGTCACTACAACACATGACATTACAATACATGTCAATACACTGCATGCCATTACAACGCATTAGAAGGTAAGTAATGGGGAATAGTAATTTTAACCTTACACTAACACTTACCCTACTGTTGCACTCACTGGTGTGGGAATAGTAACTTCTACCCCTACACTATCCAACACTTACCCTACTGTTGCCCTAAAAGAATTATGCATTGTAATGATATGCGTTGTAATGGTATGTGTTGTAATGGAATGCGTTGTTAATGTAGTTTCTAAAAATGCTTTGTAATGCATGCGTTGTAAAATCATGCATTGTAATGGATGTTGCGATGTAAAAACCATGTTGTAAAGGTATGCATAGTAAATGTTTGCGTTGTAACCTGTCCTATTTAAGCTAAACAACAGATCTACACAACTCTGTGTAGTGGTTGTGAGTAGTGACAGCAGTGCCTGGATTTTACTTGATTGGGAAAATGGCAAAATGCTATCTTGCTGGGTTTGACTGTGCTCAGTGCTGTCTGGCTCACATTCAAAGCTAAGTGGTGGTTGGGTGGGGATCCTGTTGTTTTGCAGCTTCTTCACACTAAATAAGGTCATTGCATTTTAAATTCCATAGGAACCTGCTCATGTTTTTAAATGTCACAATGAGGCTCTCAATCGTCGATATAGTATTTACTGAGATGGAACCCTGAAGAAGGCTTCGCCGAAATGTGTGTTGTTTAATTATACCGCCAGTTCTCTCAATATATATTGAATTGTATCATGCACAAAGAGAGTAATTAGATGTGTTCCTGAGACAATCATATCTCTACAATTCAAACTCCAACAATTTTGAAATAATACATGCACCTTTAATTTGTATTTCATATTTACTGATGAAAAGATTTTCCTTGAATGAATCAGCAATATCAATCTGGAATTGTGAAGTTTTTATAACTGTACATGAATAGTTGTCATCCTAAAACAATTTCATGTATATATTTTTTTAAAGAAATGATCATAAAAATATGCAAACATCTTTTTAAATATAATAAACTATACATAAAGTTGATAGTATTTGTGCACAGAACTATTGTAATAGGATGCCTTTTGCAGCACTAAGCTCCATTGCCCTGTCTAGGCCTTGTGTTCTCATGTGGTCGTGAGTAGTGACAGCAGTGTCTTGATCTCACTTGATTTAGAAAATGGCAAAATGCTATCTTGCTGGGTTTGTGTATGCTCAGTGATGTCTGGCTCAAATGTAAAGCTAAGTGGTGGTTGGGTGGGGATCCTGTTGTTGAAGGTAACTGGAAACAGACATTTGGCCAACAATTATAATAGACCACTATGTGTGTGTGTAATTATGTTAGTCACAGTTTTGTGGCCTGAATTGGGACCCATTAGGTGCTATTAAAAGACCCCTCAAACACCAACATGGTTGGTGTCATGCTTCAACATCGGGGTACCAACAAAGCGGCCGAGTGCCACCGGGTTGTGCTACAACGCCTGATTACAGGGGAGCGGGTGTGGGTGCGACAATGTGATGTGATGTGAATATAATACAGTTGAAAATACCTCTGGGAATCCTTGCCTTTGTATTTTAATGTTGGTGGCCCAGGGTATCGTTTAAAATATGTGTGGTGCAACTTCTAAAGAAGTCATTTTCCTATGAGTTGACTTATGTGTGGCGGTCTACATGTTTCAGCCCCCTCTGTGTAATTAATGGGGCTTTCTTCAGGACCAGGACGATGAAAAGTGAGTGACGAAAGGTGAAAGTTGCCATGTGAAAAAACAGTGTTATCCCTACACCCTCGCTAAGGTGTGTGGAAAAGAAAAATGTCGGCGAACGCACAGACACTTTGGAGTAGCAAAAAATTCCTGTTGGGAAGAAGAGACAATACAAAACATATATGGTTACGCAACATAAAATGCAATCCTAAATATTTCTACAGGCGTCATGCATTTGTCATCTTGGAAGGCCATTATGGTGACTAAAATTATGCTCATGCGGAATGGCATGCATGGATACTTTGTTGCATGCCTGTATCCTTTGGAATATAGAGCAATGGCTGCGCTTTCTTTCTTTACTGGAAGCGGTAGTAGTGCCAGTGGAGCGCTGTGTGTGAATCTGTGCACTGGCAGCTGCACTGTCTATACAGCCAGGAAGACTGGCTGTGCCAGTGGTGCACAGCATGCGTGCGAGAGACTGTTGCACAGGTGCGTGCTGAAGGGCTACTTGGGAGAGAACCCAGCGGTCCGTGGCGCGCTGTATGCTGTTATTGATGGCATGCATTTGAGTGAGGAAATAATACACCCAAACACTGCCCGAAAAGTCTTGTAAAGAAACTGCAATTGGTGCGGTGTATGTTACAGTGCCACCGGAAGAGTAAAATGAAAAGTTACAAGCATGCACCAATGTTTACAATGCTAAAAGAATTAAAGCAGAAATCGGGCTGGTGGAAGATGCACATCCTAGGTCCAATCTGGAAGTAAAAGTAAGAACGCTGCTGTGAGCTATATCGGGACGGCAAGCTCACTTGCGATGCAGTGTCGAATATTACAGAAGGCCTTACTTGGGAGAAATGTGTGGTCCCCAGTGGTCCCGGCTGGTGCCTGGGTGCCGTTGTCTATTGTATGAATAGCAAGCACTGTAGATCAGGTATGTGCGCCAGGGCACTTCCAGGAATGACTGTGACTCAGGAATCCTGGTAGACCAAGCATGCGCGGACATGCGCAGATGGCTTGGGATCTAAAGTCTCATGAGGCGCCATCTTGGAGAGGGGTAGAGTGCGGGATCCCACTGGGACTAGATGCAAAACGCTAACACTGTGCGTGCTAAGTACTGACATTTGTTAAGAGTCAGGCGACTCTTCGGGGAACGTGTAACCCCCATGGGCTGTAATGCTCTAAATCATGACAGCAGGGAAAGACCACAGCGGTGGACATGCAAGGCAAATGCCATGTGTTGCGGTGCAGCAGAAGTAAAACTCAGCAATAAGCTTGAGGTTACGCTAGTCCAGTTGCACTGCAGATTAGTTCAGGTGACCAAATGGTCTCCTGGGTACAGAGGCGCTTCAGAAGTGCCGAATTAAACATTATACTCTAGGTATGTGTTGCATTGCTAAAGTGATAAGGCAAATGGCGTGGGGGACCACAGTGTCATGCCAGTGTGGTGGCACCTGAGAAGGTGAGGGTGCAGGAAATGCAGAGGGGTATGGGACAAGCGTTTTTAGTTTTAGCGTCTGCTGAGGCTGTTCTAGAGGATATTGTCATTAAGGCCAGTTTTGTGGCTAGAGAGACGGTAAATCCATCTTTGTTCCTTGAGCAGTAACTGTTGATGGATATTAGGCATGTTTGGGTCCATGGCTTCAATGATGACCCAGCTCATGTTGTTGGTCGTGTGTCCTACTTCCAGGAAATGGTTGGTCATTTTGGTTGTGTTCTTTTTACACCGTATGGTACTTCACTGTTCGCATATGGATGTTTTGACTTTCCTGTTAGTCATCCCGATGTAGGTAAGGTTGCAGGGGCATACTATGTGGTATATCCCGTGTGCTGTGTTGCTGTTGGTGTGGGAGTATAATTCCCATGTCTTGCCTTGCTCCAAGTCTAGTGTCTTGGTAGTACTTGTGAGGTGGCATTCGTTGCAGTTGCCACACGCAAAGTGGCCCATGACTTTCAGAAGGCCCCATGCATTGAGGACACTGTTCTCTTTTCTCTGGATAGGTGTTGATCTTGTAGAGACAATGGTATCTTTGATGGATTTCGCTTTTTTGTGGGAAATGAGAGGTGGTTCCCATTTGAGGTTGCCTGTCCCAATGATCTTCAAATGCTTTTTTATTATGTTGGAGACTTGATTGGAAACTGTGTTGTAAGTGGTAACACATGTTAGGGGCGTGGGTCGGGCTTCACGTGCGTGTACCTCAATCAGTCCCTCGCGATTTTGGTTTCTAGCTCCTTTTTTCGCTATTTCGGTGATCCATCTGGGGTACCCACTGACTCTGAGTTTCTTGCTCAAGTCATTGGCTTGCTCTTTGTAGTCCGTAACATTACTGCAGTTTCTCTGTAGTCTTAAGTATTACCCGTAAGGGAGATTCTCCCTCAAAGGCCTGGGTTGAAAGCTGGAGAAGTGTAGCAATGAATTGCGTGCAGTAGGTTTAAATTGTGTTTTGCTTTTGAAGTAGCCACCCTCGGCCTTGATATCGAGGTCCAGAAATGTAGTTTTTTGCGGGTGGAAGCTGTGAGTAAATTTGAGGTTGGGGTCGCAAGTATTGAGCCATTGGCAGAATGTGATGAGTGACTCAGTTTTGCCTTCCCAGATCAGTAAGATATCGTCTATGTAGCATGTAGTGTTTTTTAAAATTTGATTTCTGGGATTCGTGACTCATTGTCTGAAAAAATGAATTGAGTTTTAAAGTGGAGTACGTACAAGCCTGCTATGCTGGGGGCGAAATTACTCCCCATAGAAGTACCGTATATTTGGAGGTATAGTTGCCCTTCTAACTCAAAGAAGTTGTCTTCTAATGCGAGTTTTGCGCAGTCCCGAATGAATTTGGTTGATGTGCGGTATTGCCATTCTGTGTTCCACAGGGCAATTTCAAGAACTCTCAGGGTGTCGTCTAGATGATCTCCACGTTGAGGCTAACTAGAAATGAAGTCTCTGGGTTGTATGGCAGGCCTTCTAGAAGTCTGAGGAGGTCCTTCGTGTCCTGTAGATAGGTGTTGGTAGTTTTGACCATGGGCTGGAGGAAGAAGTCGCAGTAGCGTGACAGTTGTTCCAACAGGGACCCAAAGCCTGATCCGAGTGGACGTCCGGGAGGTGGTGTTCGGTTCTTATGAATCTTAGGTACTATGTAGAAGTAGCGAATTTTGCCTTCTGTGGTGGTGAGAAATTTGGATTCACTAGGTGTTATTAGACCTGTGGCTTCTGCTTATTCAACCAGGTTGTTGATGCGTGATTTCAGGTTGTCACTGGGATCTTGGTTGAGTTTTTCATAATTTTTTGTGTTACTGAGTAGTCTTATGCACTCTTTTTGGTAATCTACTTTGTTCATGATGACCGTGCCTCCACCTTTGTCTGTAGGTTTTATGACAATGGAATTATGGAATCTCAATGACTGGATTGCCGCTTGTTCTCCAGTGGTGGTGTTCTGAAACGTGTGGTCCTCATTGAGCTCTTCAATGTCTCTGAATACCGCTTGTTCGTATACTGTTATTTCTGGTGGGATGGCAGTAGGGGGCGGCATAAAGGTAGACTTTACTCTGAATAGGGTGTCCTCTTCAACTTCTGGGGTTCCGTCAAGAGGAGAGCTCTAATAAAAGGCTTTAAGTTTCAGTTTTCTGAAGAATGTCGCTAGTTTGCAATGCAGCTGGAATTTGTCCAGTCTGGCCATAGGTACGAACCCAAGTCCTTTCTCCAGGACTGTCTGTTCATTTGGTGTTAGATTGTGGGACAAGAGGTTAGTAACCAAGCTCACCTCGTGCTGGGCCCTGGTTGCTGGTCCTTGGAATTGCGCGGTTGGACTGCATGTTAAGAACCGGTAAAAGCACTCCGGATGGAGTGAAAGACAGGATTGGTATTTTAACTTGACAGAGATTGTTCTAGTTGTTCAGAACAGCTGTCCCCAAGTGATTTGCACACTGGATGGATGGTATTTGATGCGAGTAAATATACTCTCATCTGCTTCTCCCACAGGGCGGGGCCTCGTTTACACCTGAGTCTGAGCCAGGTGAGGTGAGGTTATTCCCCTACACAGGATAGGTGAGTGCACACTTTTATGATCTTAATTGAGAGGGAGGGATGAGACGTGGTTTTATGATTTAAGAAATATGTACATTTAAACGTGCCTGTTCTCTTTTTTAGGCATGAAAATCATCCATCCTGTATAGAGGTATTGGTAAATGGTGACAAATTGTGCCATATTGTTTTACACGTTTTGTTTTTTGCTTGTGTTATTATATCACGTTTTTGCAGTAGCTATGAGTTAGAAGGTCCTGAAGAAAGCCAGGGTTCATTGACCCATTTGGCAGAAACTAGTCGACCGAAGATCTACAGCATATTTGTTGTTAGCCTCGCTTGCATTCCTTTTAATAGGCATGGAAGCAGGCAATAATAAAATTGTTGGGTCTGTTATCATGTCCTTTTTAAATTTTCCCTAATACATGTGTTTTTGCACTGCACTTTTGACTAGGTCTGTGTACTCCTGACATGAGGCTGGTAGTGATTGTATATTGATCCTTATGGTTTTCTAGCTATCTGGCTCACACTCCCAGTTCCATCCCTGGTTCAAGAACGGTGACGTGACAGGGAAGCTGGAATTTCCAAATGATGACACTGGCCACGAAGGGCAGTTGATGGAATTAATTATTTCATTTTCTCTCTATTAGTAATTTTTAGTCTCTCAGTCTGTTTATATATAGTTCACTCTTGATAGGACCACGTTTGTTTCCTTTGTTTTCTATTTTCCTAATAGTGTGCATGTTTTTCAGACCACCAGATGTCTTACTTGTTATGTTATATAGAATTTGGGGATCAAATCTGGTTTTGGTCTATAAAAATGTTCCCTTTGACCCTTGCTTCTTAGTGGAGTAATTTTTTCGTAGAACTATGGTGACATAACAAGAGGAAGGAGGGCGAGGCCTGGAAAACAAAGAAGACAAGCAGGCCCATGGACACTGACTGTATACAAAATGGCCCCTGGCCACATTACATGTTGAACAAAGTCATATGGTGGCCTATGGCACACACACACACAATGATGCACCCACGCTACGTAAATTGGTGGAGATCCAAGATATACCACCACATCACTTACGTGCCTGTATGAGGGTTTTTTAAGAAGGTAACCAAATACCAAAGAACCCTGGTGCTGTAGTTTCAAGTGATCCATTCTCTGACTGATCTCTGAACACACACACACACACACACACACACAATAATAATAATAATAATAAATCATTTATAGAGCGCCTGGCTACACAAAGAACAGTGTGTCCCCGCGCTAACTGCTGATAGATTTCGAGAGGCAGCTATGGAAAATCTCTAGGGGGATTACATGATGGGCAACAAAAGCGTTTTAAGTTTTCCCTGGAATCTTAATTCAGATGCTTACATCCGCAGATGAAGCGGGAGTGCATTCCAATGTTTGGAGGCTAGGTACCTAAAGGAGCGGCCGCCCATTCTGGCCCTGAGAATACGAGGAAGTTTAAACAACATCGTACAGGATGATCTTAAATTCCGAGTGGGGCGATGTATAGTGAGTAGGTTCTTTAAATAATCAGGGCCTTTGCCCTGGGCGATGCGATGCGCAGAGCAGAAGGTTTTGAATTTGATCCTCTCCCTAACCGGGAACCAGTGGAGTTTGGCCAAGGCGGCCTTTCCGGAGGCTCTACGTGAAAGTCCGAGCACGAGGCTTGCAGCGGCATTCTGCACGCACTGTAGTTGGTGGAGACCCTTTTGACTAAGCCCTATCAACAGGGCGTTCCCATAATCGAGATGGGGGTCACCAGCGCGTGGACAATTGTTTTTCTGGCTCCGGTAGGAAGGAGATCTAGTACCTTTCGGAGAACCCTCAGTATGCCAAAGCACCTCCCCGTCACCCTGCTAATATGGGCCTTGCAGGAAAGATCTGAATCCAGCATAACACCGAGGTTTCTTACCGACTCCACGGGAATAGGAGGACTCCCTAATTCAATAGGCCACCATAGGCGAGACCAAGCTGATGCTGCTCTCCCGACCACCAGTTATTCTGTCTTTTCGCCATTCAGACGCAGGCAGTTGTTGTTCATCCATGCTGCTACTGCTGACATACAGTTCAAAAAATAAATGGCGTCTTCTTTACGGTCGCGAGTGAGCTTAAACACCAGCTGGGTGTCGTCGGCATAGCTGACAATGCCCACCCCAAAAGCCTCCACAATGTGAGCCAGAGGGTTCCATATAGATATTAAACAAAGTAGGGCTCAAAATTGAGCCCTGAGGAACCCCATGGCTCGCCTTCCGGAGGGAAGATCTGAAGGGTGGGCAGTGCAGCTGAAATCTTCTATTGGCCAAGAAGGAACGCAGCCAGGCAAGCGCTGATCCTGTCACCCCCATGTCCAAGAGACGAGACAGCAGCGTTGTGTGCAGCACGGTGTCAAACGCTGCGCTTAGGTCTAATAAGACCAATGCTGCTGTCTCCCCTTCATCCACTATCTGCCTGAGACGCTCAGTGGAGTACAGAACGGCCGACTCAGTGGAGTAGCCAGTTCTGAATCCCGATTGTGAGGGGTGGAGGAGGGCTTCTTCCTCCAAATATTCCATGAGCTGTCTGTTTGCAATCTTTTCTACTATTTTAGCGCAGAATGGGAGAAGGGAGATGGGGCGGAGATTTTGGAGTTGAGAAATGGGAATATTGGGCTTCATTTTTAGTGGGATAACCTGAGCAGTTTTCCACGCCTCAGGTACATAGCATTCCTGAAAGGACAGTGTCACCATGTGACTAATATGGTCAATTAATGTACTCTCCATAACTCCTTTGCACCGAGCCGGTGGGCACGCGTCGCAGGGGGAGCCAGATTGTATACTGTTAATAATACCTAAAAGTTCATGTCTTTCAGGAGTTTTGAAACATGCAAGATGGGATTTCTGTGTGGAGATGGCTCTTATATCCCCACGGTTACTTAAGAGATCATTACTATCTATAAAGGTGGCATGAATTTTATCAACCTTATCTACAAAGAAATCAGCTACAAGATCACACATCTCAGTAGAGTAAGTGTCTTGAGCCTCGAGTCTAGATGGAACCGTGAGTTCTTTGTAGATACTAAATAGTTGGTGGGGTTATCTGCTAACTCAATTCTGCTTTTGAAGTGGATACTTTTCTCCAGTCTCACCAATTTCTGGTATTTTTTTAGCTCCGTTTTATAGCATATTTTGAGTTCAGGGGCATAGTTCTTCCTCCATCTCCGCTCTACATTTTTACATTGAGCTTTGGCCAATCTAAGTTTTCTGAAAACCACAGGGCAGTTCTAGATTGCCTTACCGGTGGTTTGAGCATCCAAGGTGCGACCTTGTCTAATGCATTCGACATCCAATTCTCATAGCTATTCTATGCCTCCTGTAAAGTGTTACCTAGGGGCAGGGGATGCTCTGATAAGGCGCTTTTAAACAGTTCTGGATTTTTTCCAGACTCTGCGCTTTTGTAATAAGGGTTTTTTGGATATGATTCCTGGGTATTCATCTTCTATTTCAAACGGAACAATGCTATGATCCGACCATATCAATGGGACCGGGGGTAGAACCTTAGTGCCTTCCCAATTAGAAAAAATAGGGTCCAGGAGATGGCCTAACTGATGCGTGGGGGCTGTTGAAAGCAGACTGACTCCCACGGAATTCAGTGCTGCAGCCACCGTTTGTGCCTCTCTACAATCTGTGTCTTCAAAGTGAAGATTTAAATCTCCTAGGATGAGAAACCTTTTCTATCTGATTGCTGATTGAGTTATTAATTCTATAAGTTGGTCTCCAAACTGAGCAGCGCCCCCTGGTGGGCGGTATATCAGTAGTCCACTGACCACGTTTTTGGGGCCTATTTTTATGGTAAAGAAGCTACTTTCGCTGTTAGGGAGGGTAGTTTTAAGTAAAGTGCACTCAAGTTCTGATTTATAAATTAATGCTAACCCTCTTCCTCGCTGATTTTGTCTATCAAGTCTAAGTAGACTATAACTAGGGGGGACAGCTTCGAGAACATCCGGGGAAGATGTTTCTTCCAGCCATGTCTCAGTAAGAAACATGGCGTCCAGGTCTCTGGTTACCAGTAGGTCGTATATCTCGACACACACATTGGCCAGTGATAAGACAAAGGAGGCATGGTAAAGCAGAGAACACAGCATTAATTCAGCAATGCCAAAACAAAAATTAACAGGGCAAAAAATGTTTACAACAACGCACATGCTCCAAAAGAGATTACCCCACCAATATACTGTTTGCGGGGAAAAAAACTTGAACTACCCTTAAAATAAGCATATTTTGTATTTTAATCCAATACCATCCATGTATTGAAAAAGCTGTTTCACCCAACAGACAACACAGAAACAGTTGTTTCTTTGGACGGATGACTAGTACTGGGCCTACTGGTTGGAAATCCCATTGGCATACTAGGCCACATAGTGAATTAAACTAAAAGAATATTGCACATGTATTAGAAAACATGGAGAAAATGTGCTAAACTCTGCAACAATTTTCCTGTGCAAAATAAGAAAAATTACAACAAGAACCAGCAAGAAGGCATGGCCACAAACAAAGTACTAATGCAAGGCCATGGCAAAAGCACACTTACATAGGGAACAAACTTAAAAGAACAGATGTAGGCCTATTGGGAAAGCAGCACACTGGCTGGCTACACAAAATGGCCACCAGTCACATGGTCACCACAACAAAAACCAGCAAGAAGGCATGGCCAAAACAAAGAACACATGCAGGCCTATGGCTAAAGCACACTGGCCGGATAAACAAAATGGCTGCCAGCCACATGGTCACAACAAGAGGCAGGAGGCCTGGAAAACAAAGAACACAGGGAGGCCTATGGACACTGGCTACACAAAATGGCACCTGGCCAAATGGCATGTGGAACAAAGGCAAATGTGGCCTATGGCAAACCCATACACACACATACACACGCACCCCCCCAACAAACACACACACTGGCCAGACAAAGGAGTCATGGTAAAACGGAGAACACCGCATTAATTTAGCAATGTCAAAAATGTAAATTACCAGGGCTAAAAAAAGTTTTTACAACAGCACAGTTACTCCACCTACGCACAAAAGACATGTAATACCACAAAAAAACACATTTTGCATTTTGTTTGCTCCCTGGGTTGCACGCTTGCTCCCTGGTCTGTTTCAGTGGTGCCTCCATGGTTCTTATTATTCCTCTCCGGGGTTATTACTGATTCCTAATTCAACTGCTATTACACACTAATAATGCTTATCTCTTTTTCTATCCTATAGCTTAGGAGGTGAGCGAGAACTTCGAGTTCGCCCCCCTATACACACCAGAGTGCTCTCATCTGAAATTAGCAGTACACACTATTAATAATCTCTCTCCTTCAGACAACTTTAACCCCTGTTCTACTTGAACTATCTCTCCTCCGTTATCTGTGCCCTACCCTCATCATATTGTGACACACCCCTAGCGCCTCTGACCTCCTTGTTCAGTTAGGTCTGAATGCTTGTAAGATCATCTACCCCGCCAATTTATCGCTGATAGCGAAAAATACCTTCAAACACAATCTCCACAATTGATGGTCGGAAATACGTATCTCGGACACATTTACTTCCACTAAGGGCTCTGTGGTGACTGATCCCATCTTCTACACTAACAGAAGAGCCCAGTGAAGAAACATCTATGCTGAGAACAAAACTACTGACCAAAACTCCACACGGTTTAAGCTTAAGCAAGCTTCCCTCCCCTGCCCTCAAGGCAGATTTGACCATCTCGCTATACAATAATGGGAACATTCTTATTCAAGCTACTTACAGGAATCTTAAATGCTTTGACAATACCTTTATGAGGAATAAAAGCACAATTAATAACTTGACATTGGCTTCTATCCATCATAACAGTTTCCCTCTATATCTTCACCCGCTGCACTGTACACCCCTACTTCCTTCAATTCTGTATCCCAAGCCCTACCTATGGGCCTACCCACTATATTGACACATTCGGTACCTTACGCCTCTTCTTTCCCCATTTCTGAGCCTGCTCATTTACCTTTGTACCGCTCTGCTCTCTCTAACAACTCAGAGAATGTGCTTAGCATGCACACTATTTTTACTGACATACCGGATATTCCTCCCTTTGGCTCTGGTAGTACCGACCTGATGGCCTCCCACAAGGGGGTGCACCCAGGAATTCTCCCCCTCTTCCCTTCCTGATGTCTAATTTCCCATCACCTACCTTACCCACTGAGCGATCTGTGCGCTCCAACAATTTGAGGGTTGTACTTCACACTCTCTGCACTTCTAACCATGAAAACCCTGTTAATCTACCCCCAGTTTCAGGCACTCCCGCCTCTAAGGCACTAGACGTAACCCCTTCACACCTACTTCTGCCTCCTGTGCGTCTCCTATTGCCTGTTTTGAAACCAACGTGCCTGCTACCAAGCCCTCCCTTGGTTCGGCGCAAATCCCTCTTGCATCATATCTTAATCCAATTCATGCTGACAATCTAGCCTTAATGCTTGTTTCCGGCCCATTGAGGACCTGGCTTTGCAGTTCGGGCTGGACTGCTCCCACAAGGAACAGGATGAAGACTGATTTGCATATAGCTGGGTCCAAACTGGGGTGGTGTGATGGGCAAAAGCATGATGGATTAAACCGAGATCCTTGTGACTGGGGTTTATTGTTTGCATTGTCCAGCATTCCGTCAATCAATTGTTTCAATTGTTTCTTTTGCCATAATCTATCCTTGGCTGACGACAAAGCCACGCTCAAGAGGACCTCTATCCCCCCTTCTAACTGTGGTAAGGGACCTATGGTACCTTCCAATTCCCTCCACACTTCGGGATCCTATCCTTCGTCTCTTACTGAGGTGGCTGAGGAGTGCTTTAACAGGACTTACCTTGAGAAGAAGTTTGCTGACCTCAAGCAGGATATCCTGGCTGTCAAAGAGATCATGCAGTCCCTACTACAGTTCTCCATGAAGATGGATAGGGTATGAAATATACTCCCTCCACATAGGAATGTGCAAACGCAATCCACCTGCAGTCTTTGGGATGGCGACAAACAATCCTATCTTGATTCCCACTTAGTTCCGGGTGGATTTCTGGGCCTCTTCCTAACCATCACTCCTGACCTTGTATGAATGAGCCTCTCGACTGAGGAGACCCTCGCTCTTGTACTCTTGTACAGTGCCACGGGTTTATTGCCTCCTCTAACTCTGATATGAACATAACCACTATTTCTCGAGGACCCTGACAGGGAACCCAGGGTCAACTTCAGATCGGTTAATAACGAACACCTACTCCAAATAACTACTGCTCATCATGAAGAGATTAACACCTCCCCGCACATTAATGGGATGCTGCTCAGCTGCCGATCGGTCGTGAAACATTCTGCGGACATTTCTGCACTCATCTTAGCGCAAGATTTGGGCTTATTGATTCTTACTGAAACCTGGGTCAACAATGCCTCCTCCCCTATTCTCGGTACAAAAGGGGGTGATGATGGACGGAGCATCTGAATCAATCAAACACTCACACCCAGTCAAAAGATATGGGTTTAATCCGTCACCGTTCTTTAGCCCACTCTGCCACCCCAGTTCAGACATGGCTATATGCAAATCAGTCTGACCCTGTGCCTCATGGGAACAGTCCAGCCCGAACTGCCAAGCCATGTCTTCCCTGGACCGGAAACAAGCTTCCGAGGACCGGTTTCTGGCATTCCAGCCGTCTTCAGCCCGGCTTGCTTGAATCCAGTGGCAAAGTGAGCAAGGGACTCACGTCTGAGCATACCCTGCCACACTTATGGCGGCCAAAAGCGGTACAAAAGGGGGTGATGATGGACGGAGCATCTGAATCAATCAAACACTCACACCCAGTCAAAAGATCTGGGTTTAATCCATCACCGTTCTTTAGCCCACTCTGCCCCCCCAGTTTGGACATGGCTATATGCAAATCAGTCTGACCCTGTGCCTCATGGGAACAGTCCAGCCCGAACTGCCAAGCCATGTCTTCCCTGGACCGGAAACAAGCTTCCGAGGACCGTTTTCTGGCATTCCAGCCGTCTTCAGCCCGGCTTGATGGAATCCAGTGGCAAAGTGAGCAAGGGACTCACGTCTGAGCATACCCTGCCACACTTATGGCGGCCAAAAGCGGTACAAAAGGGGGTGATAATGGATGGAGCATCTAAATCAATCAAACACTCACACCCAGTCAAAAGATCTGGGTTTAATCCATCACCGTTCTTTAGCCCACTCTGCCACCCCAGTTCAGACATGGCTATATGCAAATCAGTCTGACCCTGTGCCTCATGGGAACAGTCCAGCCCGAACTGCAAAGCCATGTCTTCCCTGGACCGGAAACAAGCTTCCGAGGACCGGTTTCTGACATTCCAGCCGTCTGCAGCCCGGCTTGCTTGAATCCAGTGGCAAAGTGAGCAAGGGACTCACGTCTGAGCATACCCTGCCACACTTATGGCGGCCAAAAGCGGTACAAAAGGGGGTGATGATGGACGGAGCATCTGAATCAATCAAACACTCACACCCAGTCAAAAGATCTCTCTCTTTCTACCACTTTTGGCCGCCATAAGTGTGGCAGGGTATGCTCAGACGTGAGTCCCTTGCTCACATTGCCACTGGATTCAAGCAAGCCGGGCTGAAGACGGCTGGAATGCCAGAAACCAGTCCTCGGAAGCTTGTTTCCGGTCCAGGGAAGACATGGCTTGGCAGTCCGGCTGTACTGTTCCCATGAGGCACAGGGTCAGACTGATTTGCATATAGCCATGTCTGAACTGGGGTGGCAGAGTGGGCTAAAGAACGGTGATGGATTAAACCCAGATCTTTTGACTGGGTGTGAGTGTTTGATTGATTCAGATGCTCCGTCCATCACCACCCTCTTTTCTACCACTTTTGGCCGCCATAAGTGTGGCAGGGTATGCTCAGACATGAGTCCCTTGCTCACTTTGCCACTGGATTCAAGCAAGCCGGGCTGAAGACAGCTGGAATGCCAGAAACCGGTCCTCAGAAGCTTGTTTCCGGTCCAGGGAAGACATGGCTTGGCAGTTCGGGCTGTACTGTTCCCATGAGGCACAGGGTCAGACTGATTTGCATATAGCCATGTCTGAACTGGGGTGGCAGAGTGGGCTAAAGAACGGTGATGAATTAAACCCAGATCTTTTGACAGGGTGTGAGTGTTTGATTGATTCAGATGCTCCGTCCATCACCACCCCCTTTTCTACCACTCCTCCCCTATTCTCGATATCTTTGTCCCGCCTGATTATGCCATTATCGGATGTGATCGTCTAGGGAAAATGGGGGGAATTTCTTGCATTCATCACTCTAGCCTAACTATAAACCAATCTCAGAATGCTCTGCTATCTTCCTGTGAGAATCTAGTGATAGAAAATTGGAATAAGAGCAAGGTTGTCTGTGTGCTTCACATGATTTACCATCCACTGGGTGACAATTTGCTCTTCATAAAGCAAATCATGGAGGCTATTAGCTTGAGTTCGGGTCAACTATACCATATCTTCCTCTGAGACTTCAACCTCCATTGGAATGACACCAATAATCTTTTAGTCAGCTCCTTTAAGTATTTCCTCCCTGATCTCAACTTCTCTCAGGTTTGTAAGGGACCTACCCATAACAAAGGCGCCACCCTTGACCTCATTATTGCTAGAGACAATATCATTCAACGGGGTGACATCCTACCATGTGACTGGTTGGATCATCATCAAATTTCTCACAGAAAGGAACCACTTCTTAAAGCGAAACAATTGTCTCACAACATGCAGCCGGCTAGAAAATCTTGTGGCACCCACGAACGGCCCTGAAAATCTCATATGCGATCCCAATTGCCCAGCCAATCATTCCAGCGAATGCGAAAGGACATTTTGAAGGTGCAAAAAAAAAAAAACTGTTGCGGACTGCAGAGTTCATTGGTAACTCTGCAGTCTCTGTGCAATTCGGAGTTTCTGAATTCCGCAAACTCCGCGAGCAGAGTGGAGTTTTATGCCCAGGCTTAGTTATAATCACATATATACTACTGAAAAGCATTGAAAAGGATTGTGACACACAACCTCCAGCAGTCAAAAAGTATCTTTCAGTCAAGCTGGATGTAAGTGGTTTCACTGATGTGGATCAAGTTTTCCATCAATCAACCAGAGAAAAATTCCCACACTTAAAGAGTCAACATGAAGCCAAGTAAAGTCAGTTTATTGACATGTTTATTCTTGCAGGTCTTGAGGATTGAATTTGTTAAACCCATCTCACAAAAAATAGCTGTAAGGGAACCCACAGCTCGACTAAACATCCCAAAGCCATTCAAGTATTTCTGCATTAAACTGGGTATTCTCCCAATGGACTCTCCATTTTCTCTTTTCTAAAGGCTTTCAGTTTAAGAACCATCAATGTTTAAGAGGTAGGCATGAAAAATGTTTATAGAATCCTACTGCAGAAATAGAATCCGAAATGTTTAATGCTTACTCAACATACTGACATTTGATGTAGAATAAGTCCCTTAAGACAGAAATTCAGATGGAGCTCATGGCAAATTCTTGGCACTTCAAGAGTAAATATTCATAAATTAGTCAACCTCTCAGAACTAAGGGCCAATACAGCAAACTAGGGTGTGCAAGGACGATGGATTAGCATGTCAAAAGCTTTCAGACCAACTTTGTTACCAGAATGATGACACCCAACACGTGACACGCTTGGGTTTTGTTTGTGGAGGTACATCTTGGCCAGGCCACACTAAGTCAATTTTAAAACAGTGCATCTTTTCCTCTTTATCAGCAGACTTTCTATGGACATTCAAGCCGTGCCCTTCCACACCTGGGGGCAAATTTATGAGAGGCTTGCACCGGTGTTGCACCAAGAATTGTGATGCATTGACAACGCAAGCAGTAAGTCATATTTATGAAATTATAAATTTGCCAGATTGTGTCATTTTACAAGGTCTGCGTGGGGCAAAAGCTGCACTGAAACATGCTTCACAATTTATTATGTACTATGTAGGCAATCCCAAGTGAACTCTGCTGTAAATGTAATGCCTTCATATTTATGGGTTTGCCAATGCATTGCCTGAAATGTGCAAGAATTGCTTCTCATCAGCAAACCAGGCATAAGAAACAACATAGTGCCTGCAACTAGGAGGCGCTAGAAGACCACCACCAAATATGCATCATAGGAGGAAAGAGAATGTGTGTTCAAGCAGGGCATATCCCTAATTGACCTTAGGGAGGATGAAATCATAAAATTCTACATACTCAGGAGGGAGTCCATCATTCAATTGCTGCATAAGTTTGGTCCAGGTCTTCAACCATCAACTGCAAAGCCCAATAAAATTCCCCCACATGCAAAACATATGGCTATGATCCATATGCTGGCATTTAGTTCATTCCAGATATCCACAATGAGATTGGCAGGAATCTCACAGAAAGCATTTTCTGCACTCCACCCCCTCTGTCCTGGAAACCATTATCAAGCTCACACTCCAGTACCTCCTCGTTTGTAAAACTCAACAACAGCATCTAGATACCAAGCAAGGATTTTACGCCATTGGTGGATTCCCACATGTCTTTAGTGCAATTGATTGCACACAAGTGCAATTTGTGCCCCCTGCTGCAATATCCCACCTCTTCAGAAACCAGAAGCCCACATCTTTAATCCCACCAGAGAATGTTTATCAATGTGCTGGCCCAATATCCAGGGAGTGCATATGATGCCTACATCTCCTGTCACAGTATAATAAATGAGCAGTTCCAGAATTGGAGATATGGGAATGGCCTACTCATTGGTAAGGAAAGCAGAAAAATACATCATACTGACTAAGAAGTTGTACTGTATGATGTAGTAGTCATCTCTGTGTTTGTCTATGGAGGTGGTGTCATGTCCATATTGTAGGAATAACTTACTCCAACATGTAGACAATGATGTTCTGTTGTGCCATTCCCTCACTGATCCTTTTAGTGGCAAAATAAGAACTGAGAGAAGTATTCTGTCATCTCGCATTGTGTGTATAGACAGAACAACATAAACTGCAATGGTTAACTAATTAATACACAAATCATGTGGTCCAGAGGTAAAGTCAACATGAGTAAAAAGGGTACATGTTAGCTAAGTTTTAGATCAGAGTATGTTCATTGGTGCACCTAGTCACGGTATTTGATAAAGTTCCACCCAAAAGTTATGAAGAAATCTTGTGTTCTAAAGTAAATGTGCCCCACATGGCAGTAAACATGTATGTTGACTAAGGTTTCTGGAGCAATACTAGAAGAAGTAGTTGCAAATTTCATTTGAGCCATGCAATGTAAGTGTAGCCCAATTCATGTGTAAATGTAAATTCCTAGCACATATGTGAAACCAACAGTACAAAGTACACACGTCTCAGCCATTCATACAATCTAGATCCAAAAAATACACATTGTGATCAACCAACAGTGACGTACTTCATCAATGTGATAGAAGACCAATTTTTGTGGAGCAAGCTGGCAACGTTACCTGCATCTGCGTTCATCATTTTAAAACTCACAAAGTCAATCAATAGGCTGTCAAACATGTTGTACACCAGTAACTAACATAGGATAAAATGCAACTTGCAACTAGAGTAAGGTCTCACAGTGTACTCAGGATCCCAATCTCAACACTCTCTTGCCACATCAATGATGTCATAATCATAGCATATAAGCACGTGATCACCTACAAGTCAAACTCACATGTAAACAAGTGAAATACTAAAGTGTTGTGTCCAGGTCTGTAATGGAAAGTTACGTGTATCTACATCAGTTTGTCCCATATAAAAACGACCTACATTGCTGTTAGACATTGGGTCTCTAGTTAGCATGCAGAGAGCACAATCCTAGTCAGGGTAAGCTGTATACACCTTATAAACTAACCTGTGATAGCCCTCTAGTAGCTTGGCACAGAGCAGGCAGGCTTAACTTGAGGTAATGTGTAAAGTACTTGTGCAACACACACATACACAATAACACAGTAAAAAACAACAAAAAGACTCTACACAGGCGGAGTCACAGCCATTCTTATTCAGAAACTCCACCACCCCATTTATTATCTAAGGACAAAATGGTGGGAGCCAAAGCGCACCCTTGCTGGACCCATTGATTTATACTGAAGGGCTCATTGAGTTGGCCAAGTTCACCCCATCTTACCTGCGCAAAATTTTGTGACTGCATCCATATTAAGATATCCAAGAGGTTGCCTATGATGTACATCTCCTCTAACACATTTCAGAGCTTAGCTAAGGGAGCGAAGTCAAGAGCAGCACATAAATCGACAAAGGACAAATCAAATTTGCTCCCATCGATAAAAGCTATCTTTCAGTAAATGCCAATAAACCCGGGAGACGTGGTCAACTGTATTAACTTTACTTGTGAAACCTGCCTGAAGATCTGATACTACTTTCTGATCATCATTCCACTCCATAAGATGAACTAGGACTTGTTTGCAAAATATTTTCCGGAGGACATCACACAGGCTGATGTTAGGCCTATGGTAGCCCAGGTCACTATGATCACCTTTTTTCAATATAGGGTTAATCCCCACCAGTTTCCAGGATTTTGGGGGTCACCATGTCTGCTAGAATTGCATTTGACAATAGATTGTTATAATCTCCTCATACTTCCACATTAGCCAAAAATAGATCTTTAGGTACCATGGCAGGCCCTAAGCTTTTGCAATCAAACAGGAAGAAATTGCAGACTTGGTTTCATTCAACTCCAATACCAATGCAGGGGACGCACTGTTATTTAATTAAGCCGCTTGGAAGGCCTCTCTAAACCGGTCACAGCCTGAATAATATTTTCCCTGTAAAGATTACTACAATGACTTACCTATTTCTGGTGTTGAATGCAAAATTCCACACTCCTGCCTGCCCCCCTCTTAAGGATTGCAACAGAGTTCCAAAAGGTTTTGGTATCCTTAATTGCCAAAGCATCCAGTAGGGAGGCACATAGGGAATTTTCCCACTCTCACTTTGCCCTCACTAATTCCCTCCTATAAAGTTGTCTACACTTCACAAGATCAGTGTAAATCTAAAGTTCAGACTGACCGTGATGTAGGGCAGTCTGGCCTTAAGATTGAAGCAGGTCCAGCTGAATAAGTACCCTGAATGTAGCAAAGGACCAGCAGCATTCTAGTAAGTCTTTTGTGTCCCTGAGACTTCAGACAACAGGAGGCAAGCTAGCAAGGCCTTGGAGCCACTCTGGGTTCATGTGAGATGGGTCCTGTCCTTATCCTCAGCAGGGCAGAGAACAGCAGGCAGCAGGGCAGCTCAACCAAGCATGGATGCAATTCTTCATAAGAGCGAGTTATGGCTAAGTGGCAATACTTACAGCACAGCAGTCTTTACTCCAGTAGATTTCTTCCCACATACAGTAGTGCACTGATTTGGTAGGGACAGTGCCCCAGTACTTATACCCAAATGTGCCTTTGAAGTGGGGCATGTCTTCGAAACAGCTCCTTGAAGCTCACTGGTCCCTTTTTGTAGTACACTTTTCATCCTAGACCTGTCTGTGGGGGTAAGCAGTCCTTTATGTCTAATCAGATGCAAGTGTAAGCTCCCTTTCATCCTTCCTGCACAGGAAGGCTATCAGAATGCAAATGAACGCTATGGATCTTCTGTCACACCCCCCTTCCTGTGTTTATGGCTGTCTACAGGTAATGTACAAAGTGTAGATGTAACCCATCCCAGACATGTATTGGAGGCAGGCTGCAGGCACACACAGCAAAGTTAAGAACAGAGAACTGCCCACTTTTTGAGTGCTCATGATGGCTCCCGGCCATCATGAATCACAGTAGCCTGTGCTCTTGACAGCCGGGAGCCATCTGAACGTTTCCGCTCTGCACATGCGTGATTAATTCTCCGCCTGTGTGAAAGAATTAATTAGTGGGTGGAGTTTGGACGGCTCCCGGCCGACATGAGCACATGCCAAGGAGAATTTATCACAACCACTCCAACGATATGAAACATGGTTTAGCTACTCCTTTCTAATCAGGAATTACAGCTTGAAAGTGTTTTAAAGAATTTCCAATGCTAGCCTAGGAGAAGAGTAGGCCTCACAGTAGTGAAGAATGAATTTAGCTGTTTGTCACTTCCAGGACATGTAAAACGTAAAAGTACATGTCCTACCTTTTACTTCCACAGCTCCCTGCTCTTAGGGCTATCTAGGACCTACCTGTGTAATAAATGGGGAGTTCAAGGCTTGGCAAGTGATTTTAAATGCCAAGTCAAAGTGGGAGTAAACTGAACACACAGGCCCCGCAATGGCAGGCCTGAGATGAGTTTGAAAGGCTACTTGAGTTGGCGGTACAATCAGTGCTGCAGGCCTACTAGTAGCATTTAATTTGAAGGCCCTGGGTATATGGTATACCACTCTACAATGGACTTACAATAAATTGAATATGCCAAACAGTGTAAACCAATTATACCATGTTTAGTGAAGAGAGCACATGCACTTTAGCACTGAACAGCAGTGGTAACCTGCTAGGAGTCCTAAGGCCAACAAAAAGAATGTCAGAAAAAATGGAGGTGGAAGCCAAAAAGTTTGGGTTAACCCTGCAAAAAGGGCCATTTCCAACAATTGCCATTGCTATGTGTCAATCGATGCTCGCCATGACGCCTTGCCCTATAAAAAGCATTACCTGCTCATTGACCATAAACTATATTAGGATCCATGTCACATGTTAGAAATTCACTACATGTACCAAGCAAACAGCCAAGCTAAATTAAGTGAATACGTCAAAGGCTGTGTAAATGTCATGTAGGAAAGAAACAACATCAGAGGTATCAAAAGGACAAATGTATGTGTGAATGTCAAACATGTTGGCACTGTAACAACCTACATAGGAGCGAATATGTCAAAGTATCACTTTGCACATATAGTGAGTGCAAATAACAAACAGAGGTCAAGAACCTTTTTAAAATACCTAACATAGTAACCTACAGCGTAAACAAAGTCAGCATGCAGAGGTTTCCAAAGTATCAGGACACAGTTCACACTTGCAATGACATATCAAACTTGAAGATACATGTTTAAGCAAAAGGTCAACAACATCTAACATTTCTTTATCCAAACTGTAAGAAATGTGTCTGAGTTTTTCAGCATACATAACACACATGGACAGTTAAGTCTCAGTAACAATGTTCATAATCATATACTGTTGTATTGTTGTAATTTCAGGTGGTCAAGGTTATGGATTGCAAGCATGGGTTATGACCCCATTTACCCATCCCCAGATAGAAGCTGAAAAAAGGGTATAACACGGCACACAGCACCATGAGGAATGTTGTGGAGAGGACATTTGGAGTCCTGAAGTCCTGGTTCAGTTGTTTGAATATGACAGGTATAGAACTGTTGTACCCCCCACCCATTGTCTGCAAAATGCACTTCGTCTGTGCCATATTCCACAACATCTGTGTAAAAACAAATCTCCTGTGGGATTATAAGCCACAACATACTGAGGAAATGGAAGAGGATGAAGACAAGGAAGAAGTCATTCAGCACACTTTGGCCGGTCGATCAAGATGTGACCAAATTGTGTCTAATTTCTTCAGCTAAGAAATATCACCTGGTGGTAAAATAGACAGAAATATGTCAACTAATCAACATAGAAATAAATTTCTGACTCACAGATCATGAGTGACAATTATCATGGACAAAGGCCTAGTCCCAGGTATAGATGTTACAATGTCTAATGTAATGAAGACATACCTGCACCGGCCAAGAGCCATGTGACCCTTTTCTGGGGCAGATTGATGTAAATAACACATCTGACCACAGTTGACAAAGTACACATTTTCCATGCTTTGCACAGAAATGCGATAAGGCTCAAAGGCCTGTAACAGAACACTATAAACAAATGAACTTGCAATGTTTCGCATTAGCAGAGAAGTAAGACAATGAAGATGATGTTTTTGCAACCATCACATCACCTCAGGATGATAAAAGTGTGAAGCTACCATGTCAAAATTTAAGCATAAATGTAAGTGTACAGAAACATTCTCATTTAATATGGTGCAGAGGAGATGTTGGGTATGAAATTACCAGGCATGGTAAGAGTAATGTACCCCTGCCCTGAATCTACAACTCCATAGATGCATGGCTCACCAAGTCCAGTATATACACAAAAGGGAACATGAACTATGCATGTGTGCCATGACATAAGCCTGTGTCAAGGATTGTAGTCTCATTGGACCAGGTGTGTCACACAAACACCTGCTCTCATAATAGATGTACGCTACAGCCTTGCCAGGGTTATGACAAAGCTAAAGTGGGTGTGGGAGCATGTTGTGTAGTTGTGTAGTGAGCACTACTAGTGAACACTAGTAGTGTAACTTACTATTCAACCCTGTTTCACTGCAGTGAGGCTTACAGGCTCACGCACCTCTTCAAAAGGTCTGTTGCTGTGTGTTACAGTCACGCCTGACCAACATCAGGTTGACTATGAAATGTGTGCATGTTTACACTATGTGCAGAATGCATATGTCTTTTCAGGACATACACAACACATAGATACAAATGTGGAAACGTGTGCGTATGTTTAATGTGTGTGTGCAGATAGTGTGCGATGACTGAGTGTGTGTACTGCATTTCATTATGCGAGAGTTGCCTGATACCTGTGGATCACAGTATTGGTCTCGAAATGTCTTGTGACTATACACCAAGGAGCATAATCAGAGCATGGTCACACAGTGCAGCACAACTAGTCACATAATGGCACTGCTATGCCTGAAAGGGCAGGAATGTGCAGCATTTGATAGAATACAACACATTCTTGCCTGTTCCCCTGTGCTGGAGCCATTTTGCCTGCCTAGCATCAAATTAGGGCACCCTTGCACCATGGTGTAGGAGTGCTTGTGTCACATACACACATGTATTTTTGAATGAAGGGGCACCTTCCTGCAAAACAATAAACCCTGAGAGGCTTCTCCATCTACATATTCTGCAGAATGCAGCACACATGAAAGAGATAGTAACTAGGACACTCAAAGTTAATACCCCTTGTTAGGCCTCTACTGGGAAGGTGTATCTTTCTGGTGCATCACCAGGTTTTTCCAGCTCTAGTAAGTCTGGAAATGTGTCTACAACCATGGGATTTCAATGTATTTATTTATTTTGTTTTGGAACTCCTACGGAGGTCCACAAAAACATGCCAACAATTAAAAGGACAATCATTACATACAATACAAAATTCCTTCCTTATACATTGGTATAAAATTATACCAGACATACTGAGAAATGTGTAAATAATGCTATAATACATAAAACAATCACATAACCAACCAATAAAAATTCTTATTTCAAACATACTAAGAAATGTGCAAATAGTGCTATGAATACATGAAATAATCAGATAGCCAACCAATTGGTATTAAATCATAACCAGAGTACTACTGTTGGACAATGTTCTAATAAATAGGCAAAAATGTTCTCAAGTCAAGTCAAGTCAAAAGATCTTTATTCGGAATAAAAAACATCCATTAAAGTACAAACAAAAACACATTTTAAAAACATTCAATTCAGTAATTACAATTGGAGAATAGTCCGAGGACAAACGAGCACAATCAAAATCAAAAACCATTTGTAATTTCACAGCTATACAAAATATGTCCCTTCCTAGTAAGAAAATATCTTACAGTATTATTTAAAGAACACTGTTTAAAAACACAATTTTGAAAACCACTGTTAAAAAAAGAATGGACATCTCATTGCTATAATATCATCTGTTTTACACATAATTTTTATATTATAAAAGGATAAAAAGAAGTGGATTAAAAGGTTTTATCAAAAAAGTGCAAGATAGAAAGTGCAGTGTGCGATAATTATACATCAATATTAAGGGTGATTCTCGATCTGACAGCAGCTTTGAGAAAACAACTCATCCTAAAAATGACTTCATCTGATCCCAATACCAGGAAAGACCGAAGTGCCAGTTTAAAATTAGTCACTCCATTTTTCTTACAATAGGGCATAAGATAATGTACAGTAAATTTTTTATAAAAGCCACAAAAGAACAAGAAATGCATAAGACTTTGCTTCATGTCAGGGTTACAAGGGCAGTTTAAGGTTTCGAGGTGTTTATTATATCCCAGCGGGAAATTCAATAGGTTAACTATGCTCCCATCTCGGAAACGAAACAGTAAACCCCTTACCCATCTACCAAGATGCAGACGCAAATATCTATACGGTTGGCCAGGTCTTTTAATGTGTGGTTCAGAGTAGGCCAAATATTTTACAACCGTGCATTTAGTCTTGTTCTTTCTGTCCCGCTCTTTGCTATATAAATCATACAATGCCCTTAAAATAATGGTCTTATGGGAGCGATTTATTAGGTTTGGTGATGTGAACAGAGAAACCAAACCCACACTTGCAAGGCACTCTTTTACTGATTTCAGCCATGGTATATGGTGTCCCCTATCACACTTTAGGCAGTCCAGAATAATTTCACGGGTCAATGTAGCAGCCGTATTGTTCCATATCTTTATCCAGAATAATGCTGGTCTTGATCTCACAAAATCCTCTATGTAAGAAATGTTTAGTTCGTTGTGGCATACATAGTTTGGAGAACAGATGACCCCCCCCCAATACCTTACGGCAAAATCTGTTTTCTTCTATTTGAATAGGGGAGCAGTTGGTATAACCCCAAACCTCAGCGCCGTAAGTGCCGGTTGGCATACATTGGGTTTGATATATCTTAACCAAGGGAGTTATTACATCGGCTTGGTTGGGTTGCCTCAAGGAGGTTATACAATTAATGGCCTTCCCCAACTTATTCCTGGCATAAGAAACATGTGCATGCCACGTACCACTATTCGAAAATAGCAGCCCTAGATAAGGAAAAGTGCTGGTGCTTTTTAAAACATTTGACCCTGAAGTGATCTGGGGAATTTTGTGATTTTTTGGGCCACAGCTCATAATCAATGATTTTTTAAAATTAGTTGTTAGGCCTAAATCTGCCATAAAAAGGACAAACCCTGAAATTAAAATACGCAGTGCCTTCGGAGTGCGGCCCATCAGGACCGCATCGTCTGCATAAAGAAGGGTTGGTATAGGCGCTCCATTGATGTAGGGCACATCACTAGTTAGGGTGCTCAAAGTGCCGCTTAGCTTATTAATATACAAAATGAACAGGAGAGGGGCCAGCACACACCCTTGTCTGACCCCCCTACCAATGCTAATATCATCAGAGACTTCACCCATTTGATTCACACGTACACAGGCTTTAAGATCACGATGTAAAAAAGCTAAAAAATGTACCAGATGATCATCTAAACCATATTCAAGAAGGGTAGACCAAAGCCGGGAGCGGTTAACAAAATCAAAAGCCGAGCTCAAATCCATAAAACCAAAGTATAAAGGGGATTTCTTTGCAATATTATATTTTGCCATGATCAAGTTCAGATTCAAGCATTGTTCCACCGTTCCAACACTACTGCGGAACCCAAACTGGCTGGGATGAAGGATGTTATTCTCATCAGTCCAGGTTCTTATCCTTTTAAATAAGATCCGTCCCAAAACTTTTAAAGTATTATCTATTAAGGAAATTGGGCGGTAACACCCAGGATCCAGCCTGTCGCCCTTTTTAAAAATGGGAACAATAATGCTACGTGACCATGTTTCCGGGATCTCCCCTTCAGTTAAATTATTAAAAACATTGCATAGCAATGGGGCCCAAAAATCTGGCTCACATTTTAATTGGTCTATGGAGAGCCCATCGGATCCAGGCGCTTTGTTCCCGGCACTTTCTAAAATAGCATCAAATACCTCAGATGTGGAAATAGACATTGGGTGTGGAGGGGGTAACAACAAAGGAGGATTATCTGGTGTTGCGTAGATTTTACCAAAATGTGCAACCCAGGTAGGACCAGTAATGTTACAATTAATTTCGGTCAAATTAGAACCGATAGATCTTATTTCCTTTACCTCCTTCCAGAACCCAGTGGTATCTTTAAGGTCAGCAGATCGTGCCAGGGAATCCCAGTGGGTTTTCAGTAGATCATTTGATCTAGTGCGTAAGGCACGCTTGTATTCTGCTCTGAGCAGCCTTACCCGCGGTATGTCCCTCGGTTCAGCTTTTAAGGCAGCTCTAAGCATCCTATTTGCCTTTGAACATTGAGCATCAAACCATCTAGGCGTTTCCTCAGCCTTACTAGAGGCTGGTCTGGAAATTTCGCCTTTAATCATGTTGCAGAGTTCAGAGAACGCTTTAACCACGTTAGTCCCATGGTCCTCTGTGGCAAGACAATCTTTGATCAAAGTTGGATATTTTTTACATACTCCTGCCAGGATTCCCTTGTTGTCTGCTCCCTTCCAGATTAGCCTCAACTTATCTGTCGAGACTTCCAGACCCCTTGCACCTATTTCACGTCTTGGACACTTACCCTTCGGTAATGATAAATAGATGGCAATTGGGTAATGATCACTGTGAATTTCACACACTACTTCTGCCCTTAATAATGCCTTTGCAACGGCGTGTGATATGAAGACATAATCAATTGTTGTACCACCCCCATGTCCAATAAAGGTGGGGATTGGGGATGCTTGGTTTTCCATACCTGCATATTCCATGCAATTAACAAGTTCACTAGTAGCAAGAAAATCTAACAGTTCTCTACCTCTTTTGCATGGGGGATTCCTTGGATGTACGTGTGCATTAAAATCTCCCCCTAAACATATGCCATCAAATTTCCCGTGTACCTGTCCATTCATAATTTCATTAATAAAATCAAATAAAAGAATAAAATTGGGGTTAGGTTGGGACAAAAAATCATTATTATAGAAATTGATTAAACACAGTTTTATCCTCTGGGTATACGAGAGTGCCATGAAACTAGGACAATTTGTTTGTAGTTCGTCAATTTTAACTTCAGCAGAAATTTTTATCCAAATAGACAATCCACCGCTAGGGCGACTAACCGAAGAAACCAGGGCAGTCCTGTTGTGGCAACTATATCCCTCAAACAATAGGTCCTCGACACACCAAGTTTCTTGGAACATCAATATGTCATGACAATTGACACAGTCCCTCCATGAAGAAATTCCCATCTTGGACTTCAGGCCCGCAATGTTCCAACTGAGAATTGTTAGGTTATTGTTATTATTACTCCTCAAGCAGGGAACCTGGTTAGTACTTGAGGCGGGTTTAGGTGTGACATGCCCCTGTAGGACGCATAATGGGCTGGAAGGAGAGATCTCCAGTGTTAACAGGGCCGCCTCTATGGATGGTTCCTCTAACTGAACTGCCTCAAAGCACACGGAAAGTGGTTCGGTGCTTTCAGGGGGCAGTCAGTCCAATGTATCCAGGTCCTGGAATATTCCAAACCTATTCTGTAAGGGAAAAACTGGAGGGGGTTGCATCATCTTGTGGGGAGGACGGTAAAAATATTTTAATGGTAGTGGGGTCACCACAGTAGATGGGCCGTGGCGACCGGGATTGTGGTTCAACAGGAATTTTGCAGTGCCCGGGTTTCTAAAGTTAATTACAATACAGTCCCCATTGATATTTTTGTATAGGGGACCGACCCAGGTTACTCGCCGTGTGGTTATGATTTCTTTTGAGATATCATAACCCACTCCCTTGTGCTTTGTTAACCAGTCTATACACTTATTGTGAAGTTGGACCCATGATTCTCCTTGACCTTCCTTAAGCGGAGGGATACCAGCCAGAACTAAAACATACGGACAAGCCTCAGGTGGAAGATGTAGGGCCGGGCCTTGATGTTTGATAGGCCTATTGTCCTCATGCATGATCTTTTTGTCGTGCTGGCTGGGGTTAACAGGACCCTTCTGTGCTGAGGTGGTCTGCTTCGCTGCATTACTCTTTTTAATGGAATTACTTGATGATCCGCCTACCTCATTAGCGGTGACAGAGGATTTTGACGAAGTAACATATCCGTGTGTAGGATTACATGGGAGTAAGGAAGTGTTGGTTTGACGATCAGGCAAATTACTGCCTGTTATGGCCTTACTTTTGGTGACCTTAGGTGTAACAGACTGTGCTGGGTTAATAGTGGCTTGTTGTTCCACTGTCCTGGTGTTGCCATGATCATCTGTAGTGGGGACACGGGTAGTGGATTCAAGGTCTTTTAGTAGACGTTCTACTCTCATTTTGTCCAAGTTCGCTATACCTTTTCTCTTGGCATCCTCGTTTTTAATTAAATTCTCCAATTTGTCAAGTCTTTTAAAAATATTATTAAATTGTTTGATCATTTTACCTTCCAAATTTTTAAAAATTGTATCTGCAATAGTCTCAATAAGGTTCCTCTCTGACTTGGAATAGTGACTAGATTTATCAGTTCCGTGGGGAGACTCAGTCTGGGTGGAGATAGATATATTATTTGACCCCTCGTTGTCTATAACGACTACGTCACCCAGATGCGGTTGATCCTGTGTGGGTACTGTATGTTGGACCACCTTCTGTCTCTTCCCCTTATTCCACATACTTTGTGGGGTTGGTTGGTTAACAGTCCTTAGTGGCTGCTTCCGTTTGTTGTGAGTTATTTTAGCAGGGCCCCTCTTTCTCTTGGCTACAACTTTATCAGGTACCTTGTTAGCAGTCTCTGTGGATGTTGTTACTGGGGCATGGCCAAGAGCCACTTCTGGTGCTATATACGTGACAGTGTCATCATCGTCTAAGACAATTGGTACATCAACAACGGGATGTGAGGTTTTTAAAACAATTATTTCAGGGTTTATATGGGTAATGGCATTACCGTTGAGACTGCTGGTGACATGTGATTGGTTGATGCTCATTGGACCCATTGAGAATCTCCTTTCAGTCTCAACAATCTCGTTGAATGCAGTGTCTATCAATGCCTCAAACGACGTTAGCAGTGTTACAGGGGACTCTGCGTCCTGAGTAAGGATGTCAACATTATTGCTTGTAGCGGTACATTCAGCCATTGTAGGTAACCAATTGGGAAACTAACCTTATTGAGAAGTGTTGGTGGGGTGGCCCGCCCGACCACTGTTGACCTCTGAGGGCGTTAGAGGGCCCGCCCTTTGCCCGGGCTTCGCCCCGGGCGTCCCGCTCGCGTCCCGCGACGCGGGGGCTCTCCTCCCTTTCTAGGGCTCTGGCGCCCTCTGGTGCGCGACGTCCCGCGTCACTGCACACGCGCCGCCGCGAGGCCTGCCGGGATTTGTGGTCTCCCGGAGCGGCGGCGCGGAGTCCGGTGCCCTGGGACTCTTGGCGGTGACGGCGTCGGTGTTTGCGCTCCTTCGCGCCTGCTGCTCTCTGCTCCTGTGACTCTCGAGGCGGTGGCGGCAAGTCCAGGTAAGTGTCAGGTTCCCCCCCGCTTGCCGGGGCTCTCCTCCCTTTCTAGGGCTCTGGCGCCCTCTGGTGCGCGACGTCCCGCGTCACTGCACACGCACCGCCGCGAGGCCTGCCGGGATTTGTGGTCTCCCGGAGCGGCGGCGCGGAGTCCGGTGCCCTGGGACTCTTGGCGGTGACGGCGTCGGTGTTTGCGCTCCTTCGCGCCTGCTGCTCTCTGCTCCTGTGACTCTCGAGGCGGTGGCGGCAAGTCCAGGTAAGTGTCAGGTTCCCAAAAATGTTCTAAAGAATTGGTATATCCTAAAACGGACCATTTCATCCGGAGGGGACAAGACCAAAGAACGTGCGTCCTGAGCAGAGTGAATATTACATCTGATAAATGCTGGTTTTAAAAACACTCACCTGGCACTTTGCAGCTTTGAACATACAAATAGGACATGATTTAGGTCTTGGATTTGCAACTGGCACAATTCACAAATTCTCTCCTCTATAGGTGTTTTATCCCAGATGCCAGTAACATCTCTTAAGGGCAGCAGATTGAGTCTCAGTAGGAGTATCAGCCTTCTAATCCCGTGACGGATATTCCAAGTTAAATAAGGCTGTGGTTTATTCCCCAGAGCACTCCCAATGACTGCCACATTACTGGGCCTGGATTTGCCTAAAGTAGCATCTCTCACCAAACTGATAGGGGATCTAAACTTCTTTAAGAACTGCTTCAAACCGGATTTAGACATAGGAGAAGCAGGAATTAAACTAAGACCGAAAGTATCATTTGCACATAAAAAGACCTAAAAAAACGTTGATTGTTCTTTTAGTGTGCCAAAGATTTCTATTCTCAGGGCTGCCCTAAATGTACCCTCTTCCTTCAAAAAGAGAGAGTTACCCCACCTGAGAACTGCTGCTTGGGCTAAGATGAAGGACGAGACTAATCCAAATTCAAGGCGCAGAACATGTGGGGCAGCCAAAGAGTTTAAATTGCAAATTTGGCGCATAATTCGTCCTTCCGCCTCATCAAATGAGAGCCAATAATTCATGTCCAACACTGCGGTCGCATATATTAACGAGGGTTGGATTTTGACCTTTAAAACAGATAAGACAAGGCTAAAAAGGCGTCTCCCGCAAGTTTTATAAAATCTGTTTAATGCACTTGCCTGGGAGACAGCTTCACTAACACAATGTTTAGAATGCTCCAAGTCTCGAACTGTTTTGGAAAAAACTTTCCCTAAATATATATATGAGTCAACCAGTTCCAGTTTTTCGAAACCAAGCATCCATCTTAAACATCTCTTTATTCTGAGCCCCTTCTTACGGAAAACCAAAATCTTGCTTTTTGCAATATTAATTTTCAAGAAGTGAGCCTCTGCATATTTGTTTAGAGCGTCCAGACGTCGTTGCAGGCCAATGGGTTTTAGATCAAATATTGCAACATTGTCTGCATACAATAGAGAGCTAATGGACATTGTGACAATTTTGGGGGCATCCCCTCTTACGGAGTTCAGAGCGCCAGGGAGATCAGCGATATACAAATAAAATAAAAGTGGTGCCAATAGACAACCCTGCTTAAGCCCATTATGCGTTCTAATTTTACATGTTAACCCCCGCGAAGCTCCCATCAGAACTTGGCACCAGGTGTCAGTATGCAATTCCATAATCAGACCCAGAAGATGATTTGGTATGCCAAGGGAGACTAGTTTTCTCCACAGGGTCCGGCGGTCCACCTTGTCAAACGCCGTGGAGAAATCAATAAAGGCTGTATAAACTGGCATCCTCCGAGTGAAAACATATTCCACCACAATTGTCTGAACAACTGCTATATTATCCAGGGTGCCATGGTTCTTTCTAAAGCCAGCTTGTTCCGGTGGAAAAATATCCTGATCATGAACCCATTGTTGTAAATGGCATAGTCTGGCTTCCGAGCCAACCACAGCACCGAGACCGCCCTCATCGCTGCCACCGCTGCCACCGATGACATCCGAGCCCTGATGGACAACGGAGAAACAGCGGCCCTCATCCTCCTAGACCTCTCCGCGGCATTCGACACTGTCTGCCACCGCACCCTAGTCCAGCGCCTCAGCAACATCGGAATCCAGGAGAAGGCACTGGAATGGATCATCTCCTTCCTCGACGGAAGAACACAGAGAGTCCGGCTACCACCGTACAAGTCAGAGGCCACTGAAGTCATCTGCGGCGTCCCTCAAGGATCCTCGCTGAGCCCCACCCTCTTCAACGTCTACATGAGCCCCCTCGCGGCCATCGCACGCCAACACAACCTCAACATCATCTCCTACGCCGACGACACCCAGCTGATCCTCTCCCTGACCAACGACCCCACCGCCGCCAGAGCCAACCTTCACGAAGGGATGAAAGACGTAGCCGAGTGGATGACGACCAGCCGCCTGAAACTGAACTCAGACAAGGCGGAAGTCCTCATCCTGGGCTCCTCGCCCTCCGCCTGGGACGACTCCTGGTGGCCCCCCGCCCTGGGCACCGCACCCAAACCGACAGACCACGCACGCAACCTGGGCTTCATCCTGGACTCCTCCCTCTCCATGACCAGACAAGTCAACGCCGTCTCCTCGTCGTGCTTCAACATCCTGCGCATGCTACGGAAGATCTTCCGGTGGATCCCCACCGAGACCAGGAAGACGGTCTCCCAGGCCCTCGTCACCAGCCGACTGGACTACGGCAACGCCCTCTACGCCGGAACCACCGCCAAGCTCCAGAAGACTCCAGCGGATCCAAAACACCTCAGCCAGACTCATCCTCGACATTCCACGACACAGCCACATCTCCGGACATCTGAGAGACCTGCATTGGCTCCCCGTCAACAAAAGAATCACCTTCCGTCTCCTCACCCACGCACACAAAGCCCTACACGATCAAGGCCCGAGCTATCTCAACAACCGCATCAACTTCTACGCTCCCAAACGCCACCTCCGATCAGCCAGTCACGCCCTCGCCGCCGTCCCCCGCATCCAAAGAACGACAACAGGAGGAAGGTCCTTCTCCTACCTGGCCGCCAAGACCTGGAACTCCCTCCCGACCGACCTGCGCTTGACCCAAGACCACCTCTCCTTCAGGAAGAAGCTCAAGACCTGGCTGTTCGAGCAGTAGCAGCACCCCCCCACCCCTCCTAGCGCCTTGAGACCCTCCGGGTAAGTAGAGCGCTCTATAAATGTCTTTGATTGATTGATTGATTTATTGATAGTATGCTTTTTGCAAATAAACCATGGGAGTTACATGCAACAGCCACAGTACCTCTTCTTGGGACATAGTTTTGTGTTTTGTGATGCATTGCTTCACTTGAGATTCATGACCCCACTCGGGCTAAGCAAGGTAGCCTTGGGTGGCTTCACAAATATCATATTAGAGCTGTGTAGATCATGTTCCAAGTGGCGTTGTGCAAGCGTCACATGACATGGAGTACCTTGGCTAACTTATTGCGCAGCTGTGGCAGCTCCATTGGAGTGGAGGAGCACTGCCCCCAGGAAATAAAACGATAATAACATTTGTTTTAAACCAGTTGTATTGTTATTTTCTTTAAATCCCCTGGACCCGCCCCAGGACAATGACGAGTCTTGGGGTGGGTCCAGGGGATGACTGCTGGTGGGGGAGTTTTGGACTCTCCCTTCACTGTGCATGAGGTGTTTGGCCGGCCGTCTCAGGCCGGCCAAACACCTCATGCGCAGTGAAGCTCTCTCCAGCCCCAGCTGTGTTGCCGGGGCTGGAGAGAGAAGGCACAGACTCCCAGTCTGCCTGTGAGCACAAGATGCCAGCACTCAATCCAATCCTGATGCTCCTTTCCTTCGGGTCAGGATTGGCCCCAATGAATTCAGGGAGTTTGTGCCCAGGAACAGCGCGATATGGCGAGAGATGGAGGTGAGAAGGTAAGTTTTAATTTTTTGTTCTTCTTTTTTTATCCCCTGCCCCCCACACCTCCCTATCCTCTCCTCAGGCCCAGCGCCCTGCCTCTTTGGAAGGGGCCGAGCTGCTACTGTTTATACGTTCGACATGACAGCCTGATCAAAGCATTAGAAATACTGGAATTACACCAGATGGAGTTTGACAGTACAGCAATGCTGCAAACTGGGTGGTACATACACTGGAGTTTGGGGAGCTACCCTGTCTCTGTGCATTCCTTTGCCTGATTTTCATCTGTCACACATCACAAGTAAGGGTCCCTCACATATTGCAGGAAGAGAGAGATTGCGCCGAACAGGGAATCTAATGAATTGGCCCATAGGCCACAGGATAACTCTTCACATGCACATATGACTGTTGGGGACATCCAGGTGTGTATCCTTGCAATGCTTGTGCAAACTGATGTGTGATCATACAGCTCTTGATTCCTGATTTACTGCACTGTCATTTTGTCTGCTGATCTGCCGGCTGGTTGATAAGGACTACCCATGCATTCTTTGAACCCAGACTGACTCCACAGGCATTTTGCCAAGCCTCCTGCTATGAAATCAAGGCACACAAAAGACTTCCAACCACCCTCGACACTGCCCTCTGTCACACACAGACCTGCCAAAAGGTGTCAATCCTCTCTTGGACCAATGCAAGTATTTCTAAGGCGTGTGGTGCAGCATAACCCAAGCCTCTGCAGTAAATCAAATACATCAGCCCTGTTGCATGGGTCAGAACCCGCACATCCCACCTGTTGCATGGGTCAGAATATGTGCATCACGGACATTGTTTGGAACTGACTGTTCTGCAGAAGTACTACTACACAGTGTATCTATCACACAATGCCTATCTGTATAGCAATGTGTCCACAAAATTGACGAAAATGTTGTAAAAGTTCAAGACACACCCAGCAAATGATACAATGGGTGTTGAAGGCTGCATACTAGGAAGTGTGAATGTTAGTTTCACTTTCTACTACAATCTGTTAGTCTGTGCTGGGTGTTGGAGGTGCTTAAGAGAGTGGCTGGTGTTTTGGTGAAAGTTGTTTGCCTTGCTGTGACTGATCTGTACTCATCGTGTGTGAATTGTATATCTTTTGTGCCTTTATTTAAAGATGTGCATTAGTTGTTGTCTTTGTGTTGTTGGGTGTACATTGGAGTTTTATAAATAAGGGATAGGGATAAGTTTAAGGGGTATTTGTTTGGGGTGTTCAAATGGCACAGACAAAATAAACAATGTTTAAATAGATTTAGCATAAAATGTAAATTAATATTGTGCAATGAACATACACAGACACTGTTACCAAGTGTAAACAGGACAGTATAATGAAATCAGAGGTATATAACATGTATGTCAATAAGCCACTTATATTCCTTCTTTGCAGCATACTATGTTAATACATGCTGCATACATTTGACCTCTCCTGCTAATTCCAGTGTGGTTGACCATAGGTGTGGCTAAAGATACCAGCTGCTTAACAGTTAAAAGTTATGTTGACACATACCTGTAGCTGTGTATCAAATCAAAAGTCAGATTGTTAAATCAGGTAGGACAGTGTAAGCAGGGCAGTCATCACAATCAAAATGTTTTACTATGATAGAGGCTGTGAATATTTTGGTGACAGGGCCAAATATTAACAAATCATAGATTTGACCCATGTCAGAAAGCAAAAGACAAGTTATCATGTGTTTCTGAAGGGTTGTTAGTATATTTTCATACAGAGGTAAAATCCCTAATTTACTTACCTTACCAGAGGTATGGATGTTGTAATCCAGCCTCAGGGCTACTTGAGCCTCCCTCAGAGTAGACCATGTCATCATTATTGGAAATGGTGTGACAGAGGAACATTTACACTGATGCCCTGGGGGCTGTAGGGATATACACCAGGATTTGAGGTAATGGTGTAGTACAAATAGTCACCAGAATGCCTGATTGATGCACATTGTGAATGCAAATGTATGCATGGCAGAGTTCTGGTCATCTGTCTTTGCTGGTTTTAACTGGATGTCACCCTTCATATATCTGTGCAATGTGTATATTGTAGAGCACAATGTGCTACCGTAATTGCTGTTAAACCTATGGAGCGCCTGAAGGCCCCAATGCATGGATTCAGTCTAATTTGCATGGTGTGGGCAGCTGGACAAATGCACTAATCTGCATGTGAATTGCTTTGGCATGTCAACATCATACCCCTTATATTCCTTATGTTACATTTCTGGGTTAAATTCATGCAATGCAATAAAGTAATATTGCTGTGCTGTTTAAATGTTCACATGCAGGAATGTGCTGTGTTAGCAGCATACAATCCATTACACTGCTTATCTACTGGTGGTCTAAGTTAGACTGGCTAGCACCAAATAGGTCAATCCGCATCATGGTTCAAGGGTCCCTGCATTATCACCACAAAGTTATTGTACATATGAGTACTCCAGCATGCATACACACACTACTGAGATGCGTTGTCTAATTTTAAAATGTGCGCTGACCAATGCAGGCCTGGGATAATAAGTGTGTAGAAAAATGTTTAAGTTATGGTAAACATGGTATTGCTACAAGTGCATACTAGAAGCTATAAGCCAGATTTATGTGCATTTGCCTGAAGTTAAATTGGTGAAATGTACCCCAGTAATGTTTTGAGGCAGTTAACAACTCTTCATTCATATATTGTCTCCCTGACTCTGAGCAAGTTAAATCAGCAAAATGTGCTGCCTTGTGTAACTGTAGATGGGTTCAGGCAATGCAGAGGTACACTACCTGGACTGGCTTACTGTGTCAACTTTCACTTATGTGGATGAACACATTTCAGCACACTTGCATGACGCAATACCAACACCCAAAGCTTCAAAATGGACCATGTGTCCAATTTCCAATCAACACAACATCATGAGTGTGACTCACTGTTCAGAAAGATATGGTTGTAATACCATTGTGACTACATTTCCATATTGTACACCTTCACTGACCACAATTGACTCAGTTTGCTCGTTTGAGTAGGAGGTGTCTCTACACAGAAGGTATGGTGTCCATATCTGTATCTCACAAGTTGGTGTTGGTGTAGACAGCTGCATATGATTGTATAACAATGTCAGCCTGTTTGTGCCCACATTATGTACATTTACAACTGGTATTTATTTCCTTTACCTCCCTAGATGATATGGCAGCTGACGAGGAGAAAACGTATCATTGAGGAAAGAACCCTATCGCCAGATAGCCAATGCAAACAGAAAGATGGGCGTTCTTTATGAAAGTACCAAGGCAGCGGGGTCTTGGAAGTGTGGAATGCAGCAAGGTACAACAACATCTGGTGTTAAGAAAATACAGAAGGTTGTCCAACAGCAGCAGCAGCTGCTCCAACCACTGGCCACAGCCGGAAATTCTACTGCATCCCAGCAGCCAACCAGATGGCCCAGGAGGCCGAGGCATCCAAGGGGATAACTATTCAAGCACTGCATTTTCAGGGAATTGTAAAAGATTCATAAGAGGACACTTGGCATCGAGCAAACGCAGGCCAGCCTGCGTGAACTGATGGGAAGAGTGCAGGAGGTCATGGTACACATGTCAGCACTATTATAAGACTCTTCCTCTGGACGTTCCCCTTCTCTTTTCTCTGAATGTTTTTTTTATACTGCTATTTGGCATAGTGTTGATTAGGGTTAGGTATAGGTATAGTGTAGTTCGGTGTTAACGTTATTGAGTGGGTTCATGTGAGTTCATGATTTAGTTACTGACCTGCAGTCTAAGAAGGTTTATGTATCTTTGCCAGAGGCCTATGAACAACTGTTAGTGTACCTCATATTTGAGCCAAGTCTTTTTTCCACCTTTTGTCACTGTAAGTGAGCCTCATTTGTTGATTTTACACACAGTACAACATAGTACAACAGTCTTCTATTGTAGCATTCTGTGTGAAAGTCATAGGACAGGTATATTAGGGATAGTCTTTGAGGTAATATAAATTTTATGGTCAAGTTGTGTTCCCTAGCGAGTACCCCACCGACTCCATGTACGAGTTAAAGTGCATGTAACTTCCCTCCTGTACCAGCTATGAAGACGCAAATACATTTGCGTCCAACGTTAACTTGTCCTCTTTCAGACCCACCATGAATGGGTTGGATGGTCCGTTCCTAAGTATGCTATGCCAACGTCTTTTTGTAGTGTACTCCTACGTTTTTCAGCCCTGGCTGAAGTAGGCCCTGAATCTCTGCCACCGAGCCTCTTTTCTGGCTTCTGACTCCGAGAAATCTCTGCCCAGGCAGCCCCCGTATCCGTGAACTCTGACTTACTTCTAGCGCGGCCCTCCGTGCTCAGCTCAGCCTGCTGCCTGCCAAGATTGACTATAACCTTCGAGTTATCTGTTTCCCTCCCCGAAAATACATTCCTTCCTGCTAGCTTCAGTAAACATCCTTCCTCAGCTACAGGGCTAAAGGGCCGACCTGTCTCTATGCAAGTAATTCATAGCCTCTGTTGCCATGCTTCCATGGAAGGCCCCATGCCCCACGCTTCTCATACAGACACTCAGGCGCTTATACACGCACTCACAGCAAGTATAGAATAGCTTCTGCCCTAGAGACCTTTCTGCCCCGATAGCTTAGTTCCTAAACATCAGATATCAGATATGATAGAAGCACAAGTTGATCTGACATGCCAGACTTCTGTCTCTTTCCGTCAGTGTAAATGTCAAGTCCCCTGCACCCCTCTAATTACACGTCATGCAGCTGCGCGCGCATCCAAGCTTCCGATTTCTGCTGACATTGCAACATTCTGTTAGCACCACCCCTTGGTGCCACCCACTTGTGTCACCTATCAGTGACGTTTCCAGAACACACCTCTAGTTCACGCCTCTTGATTACGCACATGTACCACGTGTAATATTGTTATCTTGTCTTCTCTCAGCTGTTACGCCTCTTGCACTATTACTTATGGAATGAAATAAGTATATAAGCTATGTACTGTTAATAAAATGTTAGCGCGCTCATCTATCCCTTCTGACACCCTGTGTGGTGGTCAGAACATGATATCCTGATTCCTTTATGAGGAATAAAACCCTTAGAAACTCTTACACCACGGACTCTGTTTTCCTTCATTCTGATTGAGTTATTATTGATTAAGTACTTACCTGCATAGAAATTAAGAGAGTAAATTAATTATTTACGTCATTTTGGCGCCCGAACAGGGACCCCTCCCCCACCTCACGCGCCGGTTGGCGCGTTGCATACTGTGTCCCCTGCCATCTGTTAGATGGAATACACGTGTACTGGCAGGATTTCCTGCATCTCCCTCTGACCCACGGAGGTGACGAAGACTGCAATCAGTGCCCAGACGAGGCGGTGAGGAGTGCGGAGGATCCCGACCAGAGCCCAGCCGAAAGAAGCAAGGTCCGAGGTGTGAAGAGGCCCACCAGTTTTCCGAAGTTTTCCGAAGTTTTCCGAAGTTTTCCGAAGTTCCGAGTCGAGTCCAGTCGAGTTTTCCGAGGCCTTCTGTTTTCCGTGCTTCCCGGTGAGTACCATTGCTGGGTCGTATCTAGACGGGTTTGGGTACGCAAGTCCGGTCTGCACTGTTTTTAGGCAGTGTATCTGTACTGTTTAGCAGTATATCTAGTATTCCGAATTTCTGAAATTCTGCACTGTTACAACAGTGTATCTGTACTGTTGAGCAGTACATCTAGTATAGAGGGGTAGCCATCTATGTTCTAAATATTTTTGTAATTAATGTCGTGGTATGAATGTGATTGTTTTTGTGCATTATTGTGTTTTCTTGTTTAAATAGTTACAGTCGAAATTAAGTATCAAGGATCGAGCATTTCAGTATCAAGTAGGCACAATGCCGTTTTTTTACAAGTTAAAGCAGATAGGAACTAGGAAAGGGATGTTAGAGGAAGAGACTCCAATCCCCCCTAGGGACACTCCAGGTAATTTCATGTATAATAAGCATGGCATAGACGCCATCCTGTATCTAGAATTATGGACCGATTATACCAAGCACTTAGAGGAAAGATACCGATGGCCAGTTAACGGAACATGGGATGCCGAGTGCATCATAAAGGTAGAAGAGGTATTACGGAAAAAGAAAGCCAGACAATCTCAGAAAGACGCCATAGAATTTTGGCGTAAGGAATCACATAAACGTGCTGAAAGAGCACTCCGTAGAGAAGACAGACTTAAAGAATCAGAAAAGGCTCAAGAAAACGAACTAGTTACTGAAGGAATTCGAGTAAAAGCAGAACAAATAGATCGCATCCGAAATAGCCAAGTGAACAACATGTATCTTTTGGCCGAAGGTACCCCTAACGCCATTTCAGAAATACCGAAAAATTTGCCGTCACCATTAGTTCCAACTAAAGTAATGCATAAGACTACTAAGGATATATTCCTAAATTCATATCTAGACGATGTAGCACCAGCTTACACCAATCTGCCTGTTCGTGCCCTGCCTATAGACAGGGACGGGGGTGGTATTCCGCCCCCAGGTCACGTTCCGCCGGTACCACAACAGACTTCTCCTGTTCCGCCAGCCCCGCCACTTCCCGTACTCAAAACTGACCTACCGAAACCACGTTTGCCTGATCCACCTAAACGACAAGTTCACGTTCAGGTACAGGCTCCCCAGGGAGGTAATGTACAAGCTTCCGCTTCAGGAGGTACGACCGCGGGTCCTCAGACCCCGCCACCAACTCACAGATTCAATACCAGAGGTATGCAGAGTCCTCTTACGTACAGATCCCCCCACTCCTCTAATTCATCCCGCCTTGACGCATTAAAAGAAAACATGTCAGTTTGCAGATATGATCCAGTACCCGGAAAGGACGATTTAATGATATTGGCATCGTTACGGTTAAGATCTGCTACTGATAACTTGTTGTGCTATGTAGGAATGAAGGAGCGTCTAGATAGAATATATGAGTTTGTTCAGACAGGGAAAGACCCCGACAGTATTAAGGATGCCATGGAGAAACAGAAAGTTGACATGCAAGCGTTGATACTACGATTTTTCATAAATTGTCTAATAAGAGAACGAGACAGGCCCGGAACAGATCAGAGTGAATTAGATGCATTGAACAAATGGGGTCAAAATATAGCTGAAGGAAAACATGACAGACAGAATTGCATAGCCTCTATGTACAAGAAGATCAGGAAAGCAGTGATAGCAGCACACCAGAAAGAGAAAGAAAAGGTTTCCTCTGAGGAGGAAGAAGAACAGGAAGAATCCGAAAGAGATATAGGCACCATAGCATATGTAGGTAAGGGAACTTACCTTAGGAAGGGTATCCGTCCAGAGAGCAAGAGAGTTTTCTTCTCTGCCTTGACAAATCCGAATTCTGCTGAGCATCAGTTCCAGGAAACTGATAAACGGCTTCGAGATCGAGTTGGGTACCATGTACTCAATTCTATGGATGAACAAGAACTAGCCCGATCAGCTGTATCATGGGCCGAAAATGCAGACATATATAATGATGACACAGTGGCGCAGACATTTCTGAACCTCTCCCCCGACGAACAGAAATTAGCAGGTGTATACATGATTCAGCACCTTCTCATTAAATACAGAAAACATTATTCCGATCCAGGTCCCTTACACGAGACACTAGAAGCACTACTGATGGATAGATGGAGAGGTCTAAGCGCTAAATTAATTCAAATAATTCTAGAACAACGGCACAGATATGATACCTTTGTAAGCTCTGAATATGTTCCCGCCCCACCTCCAGAAAGGAAAATGTACCATATGCAGTGCGGGGGTGGTATTGAAAGTCAGAACCCCTTACGAGAAGTACACCCTGTTATGGGTGAGGATAAAATTTTGAAACGCGTGTATGTGCACACGCCTCTGACTAAATTAGAACTGTTAGAAATGAAGAAACTAGTACCATGCCATGATAAAGACCCTGCAGGTTTCCATAGAGAGCTTAAAGACATGTTATTAATGGGGGACTACACATATGATGATATCATGAAAATGTTGAAAGTATTATTGCCCACGGGTATATTCGAGAAATTAAAGGAAAAGGAATGGGAGGTGGGAGACACAAAGATTGCCTGGGCAGAAATAGAGGAAGAGGAAAAGAAACGGGTCCCAGGGTTAGGCCTTGGGGACAAAACTAAAGCATTACCAGGTTTGATAGTACAGGTCCTGCCCAGATTATTGACAACTAGAAAGGAGGATTGGGATGCAATCTCGTCCTGTAAACAGAAACAAGATGAAGATACTAGTGACTTCTATTCAAGATTCGAGAAATGTTTTATTATTAATAGTGGCCTCCAGCCAAGTAGCGAGTCGTACCCACATCTTTTTGTATCAAAGTTAGTAGAGAATTCCCTACCGTTAGTTAAAAATAGAGTGTACAAGGTTGAGAGTACATGGCAAGCAAATACGCCATCTCAGATGTTACAAATGTTACAATATCACCAGAATAGAATTAGGGAAGAACAAGATCAGGAACAGAAACGTATGAAAGACACGAAGATGAAAATGTTAGTAGCTCAGACAGTCCCATCCGACGGACACAGAAAGGGTACGACCCAGACAAGTCACACTGCAGCTCCTGTTAAAGGGACATGCAATTATTGCAAGCAGCCAGGTCACTACGTACACGAATGCCCAGTTCTGAAACATAACATAGCGACAGGTAAAACTAAAGAAAGACCGCATCCGCCTAGACAAGACCATAACCAGCATCAGTCTACACAGAATACACAGCCTATGCATGCATCCGCACAGACAGCACAGACCGTAGCAGTACCACAGCCACAGCCCATTGCTGCAACTCAGCAAGTTTCACAACAGATGTACCAGTATGCCCAGTCTGCTTACCCCGAATATTCCCGATATACATGAAACAGCCTAGAGAGGGAAGGTGGCTTGCCTCTTATTGAGATTCCTGTAGATCAAGAAGGTCCTTATGTACACAGTCAAGTATTGGGAAAAGACAGAAAGTTTTTAATTGACACAGGGGCAAGTCGCACTACAATAAGTCATGACGAAGTTCCAGGGGCACCCCTCTCAGGCTCACAAAATGTTTCCCTTGGTTTTTCGGGACAGCCTATTGTAAATGAAGTGTCCGAACCAGTCCCCCTGGCTGTGGGTCCATTATCACGCGTTACAGACCTGTTACTCACGAAATCACGTCCAGAAAATCTGTTAGGAATTAAAACATTGAAGGCTCTAGGAGCCATAATCTGCTGTTCCCCGGAGGGAGTTAGACTCTTTCTGCGGGATTTCAAGGGCCATTATGTTTTGCGTGAGTTTGACGTCAGATTAAAAAATGTCCCAGATTACTTGTGGGCAAAAGGCCCAACTGATGTAGGATGTATGCACATTACACCATACCGTGTTACACTCAAGGCAGGTGTTGTATTACCCAGAATCAGACAATACAAGTTACCACCCGATGCTGTAGTGGCTTTACTGAAAATCATTGAAGAGCTCATTGCCCAAGGAGTGGTCGTCGAGACCGACTCCAATATCTGTAACTCACCCATCATTCCGATTCTTAAACGTACTGATCCCAACGCACCGCCAGTATATCGGCTGGTGATCGATCTTCGAGAATTGAATAAATGTATTGTCCCACAGTATCCTGTGGTCCCCGATATCTCCTCTCTATTGACTGCTATTGATTCAGAAGCAACGTTCTTTACTGTAATTGATCTCAAGAACGCCTTCTTCAGCGTGCCTATTGATCCAGAGAGCCAATATCTCTTCGGATTCTGTTTAAATGGACGCAGTTTCAAATTTTCGCGCGCACCTCAAGGATTCACAGAAAGCCCCAGCATCTATAGTCAAGCACTGAAGAGACAACTAGATTGTATTCAAATGCCAGTTAACACTGCTTTACTGCAATACGTCGATGATCTGCTGATCACCGCACGAAGTGAACACGAATGTGAAAAAGCATCATTGACAGTTCTACACTTTCTGGCCGACAAGGGACACAAGGTGTCTCCTTCGAAGCTACAATTCTGTGTTCAGCAAGTTCTGTACTTGGGTCACTTGCTGTCCAAAGTGGGGAGACAGCTCACTCCCGATCGCATTCAGTTAATTGCAAATATGCCACAACCCCAGACACAAAAGGAAGTGCGGGCCTTCATAGGCCTCACCTCGTACTGCAGACAATGGATTCCCCAGTATGCATTTCTAGCCAAGCCACTCATCCAGTTAACGACACAGGAGGCAGCGACTTCGACTGCCCTCCCTTGGACTCAGGAACACACACAAGCTTTTGAAGACTTAAAGAAAGCCTTATGTCAAGCACCAGTTTTAGCGACACCATGTTACAACAAACCGTTTACACTTTTTGTTACAGAACGTGATGGTACAGCGTTGTCTGTCCTCACTCAAGATCAAGCAGGTTCACATAAGCCTTGTGCTTATTTTTCTAGTACATTGGATTCAGTAGCCCAAGCACTCCCTGCGTGCTTAAAGTCAGTAGCAGCAACAGCGTTAGCAATCAGACAGAGTGATTCAATTGTTCTAGGTCATCAGTTAACAGTACAAGTTCCACATTCTGTAGAGGTTTTGCTAAACAGAACCCAGACTCAACACTTGACTATAGCACGATTGACAGGCTATGAATTAACACTATTCCAGCCACACATAGAAATCAGACGCTGCAGTATCTTAAACCCAGCAACACTGTTACCCACAAGTATGACAGATCCAGCCTCACATGATTGTATAGAAATAATTAATGCAGTAACAAAGCCTAGACGAGACTTAACAGATGTTCCGTTGACAAATCCAGACCTGACACTTTATGTGGACGGTTCATGCATGAGAACAAGTACAGGAGAATTAGTGGCCGCGTATGCCGTGACCACTGAAACTGAAGTTAAAGAAACACATCGTATTGACACACTGTCTGCTCAAGCAGCCGAGCTCATTGCTCTGACCCGAGCTTGTATTCTAGCCAAGAACAGAAATGTTAACATATATACTGATTCCCGTTATGCCTTCGGAGTTGTACACGACTTCGGAGTCCTCTGGCAAGAACGAGGTTTTCTGACTTCCCATGGGGCCAAGATACAACATGGCCCCCTCATTCAAGCACTGTTAGAAGCAATACATTTGCCCTCGGGCATATCAGTCATGAAGTGTAAGGCACATACTAAAGTCACAGATTCTGTTTCCCAGGGTAACGACCTGGCAGACCAGACAGCAAAACATACAGCACTAACTCACACCCAGATTACTGACATAACAAAAACAATAGTACCAACAAAGTGTATGGCAGTTAGAGATCCCGCCCTAGACGTAATTGATATCCAGACACATGCTACTCCAGAGGAGATAAAGAAATGGACTGAACTAGGAGGGATTCAGACAGATCAAGGTTGGGTGACGAAGGGAAAATCTATATGGTTTCTCCCTGACGCAATGGTTCAAGTCATGATAAATACAGCACATAGCCCGGCCCATCTAGGAGAGAAGGCGATGTTAGACAGTTTACAGAATCTCTGGTACAACAAACACTTACGAGCAGCAGCAAAACAGAAAGTGCGTACTTGCATGATCTGTTGTCAGTTCAATCCAGGTAAAAGCGTCCCTGTAGAGCAAGGAGGATTTCATCCTCCCGATCACCCTTTTGAAGTCCTCCAAATGGATTATATCCAGATGAATAGCTGTCGAGGTTTTAAATATGTCCTTGTAATTGTTTGTGCTCTGTCCCGTTGGACCGAAGCATACCCAGTCCCAGACTACACTGCTCCGACCACTGCCAGACAGTTGGTTCGTGAATTCTTCCCACGGTACGGTTTGCCCCGTGTCGTGTATTCAGATAACGGACAGCCGTTCTCGTCCGAGTTGATGAGACAGGTTTCCCTTTTGTTAGGATATCAGTGGAGGTTCCACTGTGTCCGACATCCCGAAGCAGCAGGCCTTGTAGAAAGGCATAATCAGACACTAAAAATCCGCCTTGCCAAGATCTGTCAGGAAAAAGGGGTCGACTGGATAGTCGCCCTGCCCGTGGCACTATTCTACATGAGAATGGTCGCCCATTCTAGATCAGGGCTATCCCCGTACGAAGTGGTCTTTGGCAGACCACCGAATATGTGGGGGACGCCCATTCCGAAAAAGATCACTGATATTGATTGTAACATGTTGACAGATTACCTTGCCTCCTTGATGTCTGCACTCCAATCATGTCGTTCACAGGTTGCCGCAGCCTTCCCTGACAACACCGACGTGAAGGCGCATGAGGTCCGTCCTGGGGACCTGGTTCTCGTCCGGAATTTCGACCGGAAAAGTCCGCTGGAGCCCCGTTGGAAATCCCCGAAGACCGTTCTGCTTACCACCAGGACCGCTGTGAAAATCGAGGGGAGAAAGGGGTGGGTCCATACGAGTCACATCAAACTTTGCAATGAACTAAAGAACGGACTGAAACAGGACTCTGACTCGTCCACCCCCACCAAAGACTGTGTTGAGACGAAGGATTTTACCGTTGCCGAACGAGAAAAGACTCCCCAAGAACTATATCGAATGAAGCTCCGATCTAGCAAGTCAGACAGTTTAATTGTTTAAGTCCTCCCCTAGGTGAATCGGTTAAATAGTTTCTGACATGTATCCCCTAGATCGAGATAGAGAGAGAGAGAGAGAAGCAAAGAAACGTACATACTGCAAATCACTGCGTAGTCACTGTATAGTGACGTTGTTAATAATGTTTTTTCTAAATATTTTAATTATTATTGCCAGCATTCTGCTATCTATATATTGGCCTATTTTCAGGCGTGAACAATCTGCTTACAATGTCTCTGCTGAACACACTTTTAGTGAACTTCCTGCACATGAACTCTCTTACAGACTTGCGCTGCGCAACAATACATTCATTAGTATGTTACACCATTCCCATCAGACAAATAATGCTACAGACTGTTGGATATGTGGCCGACTCCCTCCCTACCAGAATTACAAGGGAGCTCTGCCCCTCTTTCCGTACCCGTTCACTCACAATGGCTCCTGTGGAGCATGGTTTAAAATAATTAATTCCTTAGATCCCGATATTGCTGTTTTTGATGGGGGCTGGGTTTGGGGAAACTTGAACTTAGTCCTGCTCAACGTCTGTTACCCTGATAAAGAGGGGCTTCCCACTCGAATAGGAACTGATCTAGAAAATGAAGTATATGGATTAGGTAATTACACAATTAGCCTTATGATCCTTACTGTTGAGTCCGAAGCTGCTCCAGTTCTGCCCCATATGTTAGTATTACCAGTCACAGGTGAATTATGTGTTAGCAAGAAAGGTTCAGTACACGTAGGTCATAGTAAATGCACTACTGTGGTCGAGTTCAGTGACCATGGTAAATCGTCCTTTAAAGCTACCAGTCATTCCTACTTTGTTTGTGGTCATACCGCATACATTCGTCTACCTCCAGATTGGGATGGTACCTGTTACATTGCATTCCTTCTGCCACCTGTTTTTCTAGCTCCCCCTGATTACCATAGAAATACGAATCTAGCACCGAATAGACCCAAAAGAGATATTCCCCTTGTCGACTACACAGAAACGGCATGGGAACAGTACACTGATTTCAATAAAGGATTCTTCTTCTTCCTAGGACCTGTCCAAAACAGTAAATTGATACGCAGATTAACCAGAACGCTTGAAGCAGTAGTACATGAAACTGCCTCCGCCTTAGGTAACTTAACAGAGGAGCAATCTGCTATGCGGGTTGTTGTCCTTCAAAATCGTCTTGTAATTGACGTCATCTTGGCAGATAGAGGTGGAGCCTGTAAGGTCATCGGGTCAAGTTGCTGTGTTTTCATTCCACAAAATGCACCATCTGTCTATCAAGCTATTACCCGTCTACATAAAATTGCAAATCAGATACATCAGAATCCAGGCACCTGGACTTGGTCCGGTTGGTTCTGGACTACGTTAACAGCTTGGGGATGGAAGATCTTATCCTTCCTAGGCATTGGCCTTGTTATAGTATTCAGCTGCTGCCTGTGCTTGCAGTGTGGGCCAGCGATTTGTGGACTGTGTGCCACATCCTGCATTGAGCATTCCAGTTGTCTCTCAAACAGTCAAAGAAAGAAAGACGAACATATAATGTTACAAGAACAAACCGATCGATTTATGAGGATCGATATATCATGAAGGGTCCGTAGGGAACAAGGAGGGAATGAGGTAATATAAATTTTATGGTCAAGTTGTGTTCCCTAGCGAGTACCCCACCGACTCCATGTACGAGTTAAAGTGCATGTAACTTCCCTCCTGTACCAGCTATGAAGACGCAAATACATTTGCGTCCAACGTTAACTTGTCCTCTTTCAGACCCACCATGAATGGGTTGGATGGTCCGTTCCTAAGTATGCTATGCCAACGTCTTTTTGTAGTGTACTCCTACGTTTTTCAGCCCTGGCTGAAGTAGGCCCTGAATCTCTGCCACCGAGCCTCTTTTCTGGCTTCTGACTCCGAGAAATCTCTGCCCAGGCAGCCCCCGTATCCGTGAACTCTGACTTACTTCTAGCGCGGCCCTCCGTGCTCAGCTCAGCCTGCTGCCTGCCAAGATTGACTATAACCTTCGAGTTATCTGTTTCCCTCCCCGAAAATACATTCCTTCCTGCTAGCTTCAGTAAACATCCTTCCTCAGCTACAGGGCTAAAGGGCCGACCTGTCTCTATGCAAGTAATTCATAGCCTCTGTTGCCATGCTTCCATGGAAGGCCCCATGCCCCACGCTTCTCATACAGACACTCAGGCGCTTATACACGCACTCACAGCAAGTATAGAATAGCTTCTGCCCTAGAGACCTTTCTGCCCCGATAGCTTAGTTCCTAAACATCAGATATCAGATATGATAGAAGCACAAGTTGATCTGACATGCCAGACTTCTGTCTCTTTCCGTCAGTGTAAATGTCAAGTCCCCTGCACCCCTCTAATTACACGTCATGCAGCTGCGCGCGCATCCAAGCTTCCGATTTCTGCTGACATTGCAACATTCTGTTAGCACCACCCCTTGGTGCCACCCACTTGTGTCACCTATCAGTGACGTTTCCAGAACACACCTCTAGTTCACGCCTCTTGATTACGCACATGTACCACGTGTAATATTGTTATCTTGTCTTCTCTCAGCTGTTACGCCTCTTGCACTATTACTTATGGAATGAAATAAGTATATAAGCTATGTACTGTTAATAAAATGTTAGCGCGCTCATCTATCCCTTCTGACACCCTGTGTGGTGGTCAGAACATGATATCCTGATTCCTTTATGAGGAATAAAACCCTTAGAAACTCTTACACCACGGACTCTGTTTTCCTTCATTCTGATTGAGTTATTATTGATTAAGTACTTACCTGCATAGAAATTAAGAGAGTAAATTAATTATTTACGTCATCTTGCCAGTACATATTGCAGATCCCTGGCTGAGCTGGGACACACACTGGTGCCTTGCACTACCGCACAAACCCTTGCACCATTGTGCAAGTGGGTAATTATTGTTAGCTGGTAAAAAACATTTTGATTGTATCCACACCTGTCTGGCGACTCTCCATTATCATTGTCATTAAATACTTGCTAAGTGTGGCACTTCATGTACCTCACTTAGGTTAACTACTTTCAAAGTATCATGCCCATGAGTCTCACAAGTCCTCTTCCCCTGGGGAGTTGTTGCATTGTCTCAGGTTTAGTGTCATGGATCTCACGGAAAAATATGGGTGTACAATGTACAATAGATTTATGTGCCGTTGCACTCACACTCAATCCACATTTCCCCTACCTATCCTAGAGTGGCATTATTCACCATTTATCAGTTGACATAGGGCCCCAACAAGAAGCCCTTACATTTCTCGCTTACTGACAATCAAGGTATTGGATGGGCCTTACGCATTCTTGTGGGGAACACGTATGATGCTACTTCTTGAGGAGTATGGGTATGAGTAACTGGCTATTATTAGTACATCCAGTACTGTAGAAACTCTTTAGTGTGAGAATTGAGGTTATCATATTAGGGTGATCACATTGTCATGATCACTGGGCTAGATATACGTGGATAGACGGAACAGTGTTCTGGCCTCACATGCCTCACACATCCCATTTATATCCAGGAAGTATTTGTGTGTTAAGAAAGAGTTCCTCACTGTGTGTAATTCAAGTTACTGCACCTTGTTGTCACTCGCTGACATCCCATTGGGAGACAACACATTCCTCATTATGCCATTGCATTGGATGTACTTGTTGCTGGTGCATATCCAAAGTCAGCATGTGGAAGTGGTTTTAGCTCACTTTTCTTGAAATGTAAAGAAGTTGGTTATGAATGTACACTTTCACTATATTATATTTAGTTATTTCATCAAAAACACATACAATATCAAGTGGTTTAGGACAAATTGGTATTTAGGAGGGAGTTTTAGAGATTTTGAGATTGTAGGTCCTATATCTTGTGTATTGGGTGTTTAGATGTTTAATTGTGAGACACACCAACACTTACTGAAAGTTTAGATGACCAAACAGTCCATTTGGGAGATGTCATGCGGCATGTGGCGGTAAGGAGTATTTCAGTGAGGAGGTACAAATTGTCATTAGGGAAAGTATGGTTGTTTAAAAGTCCACAAGTGAATAAGATCAACATATGCACAACCAAAAAGACCAGTACTGGGTGACAAAGGAGGTGGCATGATGATAAATACAGGACCACTATGTAACTGGCCGGGATGCACTGGCAAATGTCACCAGACAGATCGCCGGAGAAAACTGGTAAAGTCCACATCTTCCTCCTCTCATGTGTGTTGTGCCTCCCCTGCAGTTGGTGATGGTTTTATGGGAGGAATCTGAGGTACACACACATCAGGGGCAGATGATGTGACACCCCTGTCACCACCAGCATTTCTCAATGGCAGTAAGGCAACCTGGAAATCCCTGTCAAGGATCTGGTGGCTTGCCAACAATGCAACAACTTCGCTGTACAGGGTACCCATTGTTGCCATAAAGAATTCCAACTTGCACTCCAGGGATGTCATGATGTTACAGATTGCCAACAGCTGGCTAGCAACTTCAGTTGTGTCAGATGTAGAGGGCTATTCTTGTTCCCTTTGCATCATGACACCAGCAATGTCAGCTTGGGACTCATCCATACAATGGAGCCAAATGTACATGTCGCTAATTGCCCTAGTTATATTCTTATTAGGACACAGAGAAACCTACAGATTCCTAGGATGCCAGCAAGGGTCTCCATCCCCGCCTACACCTCCTCAACCATTCACCTCTGGAATACAACTTGCGGCTCCTCAGAGTCCTCAGCTGGGATTGGACTGCAATGTCCCATAGGTAACCGTTTCTCTGGAGTCCCTGCAATGCCCTCTTTCCTTGCCAAAGCCGAATGTGGAGATTCAATGAAGTCAAGGAGTTCTTGGAAGGTGTTGTCGTTGGTAGGGGCTGGATGGCATCGCCAACAGGGTGGTCATCAAGGACAGGCTGCTGCGCAGGAGGTGTTGTTTGTCCTTCTGTAATGAGATAGACATATGTCATTAATGATCCATGATAGGTGTCGACATATGTGATTTAGGTGACATTCAGACTGTTGTTATTACTCACTGTCAAGTACAAAGAGATATGTGGAATTACTGCAAGTAAATGCAGGCACGTAACACTGTTGTTGCCTTCCACATTCCAACACCTTTACATAGTTCACACAGCCACGGTTTATTAAGGGGGCCTATTTGTGTAATGACACACAATGCAATGCAGCTAGGCAGCTAGCTGGCAAGCCCTGCCTGAAAGAGTGAGTGCAGGTAAGGGCTCCATTTCATATATTGATTTGCTGGTCTTATTCTTGACTACAGTGATGTCACATTAACTTATTGACACCAGCGCTGAGAACATTGCTGTATGTCATCAGGGCACCTGCATTTCCTATAGACATCATTTATCTCACAGCACTGACCAAGTAATGTTATTTTGTGATCTGTTACATGTAATCGAGCACTCTGCCTTTTGCACAGTACAACACACCAATCTGGTTTGCTGTACTGTCATGCATGTAAGTTGTGCTATTTTGTTGCCTTGGGATCATATTTGACCCACATCCACAGAACTGTACAAAGCAGGCAACCTTGCTAACACAGCAGGAATATGCAAGGACAAGTATTTACAATACATTACTTATTTGTGTGGAATCCAACCAGTTGTTTCATATCACACATAGTCAGAACAGTAGGCACTGAGAACTATTTCTGATGGGAATAGCCACTGTCACACTTGGAATTATGCAACAGCTCATGCACACTCCATTTCATCATAACCCAAGCTGTGCATCTGCAGAGTTACGCAAATGTCTTCATTCAGCCCCACACACTTGTACTTGTATACGACTCCTCTGGCAATCATTATTCAAACCCAGGGACTGGGGGCCCAATGTAGGTAATCCCAGATTACTGATTCTTAAATAACGAATCATACCGATTCGGTATTTAAGAACTGGGAATCGGGATGTAGGTAATTTTACCGAATCGGTATGATTCGGTAAATAATGAATCGGTATTTACCGATTCTGTAATTGCCATTGATTCCTATGGGCCTTGAGGCCAAAGGAATCAATGTCAATTACCGAATCGTTAAATACCGATTCGGTAAAATTACCGAATTTGCAAGGGGGACAGGGTGTCACTTTGACACCCTGTTGCACCCCTGATTCTGGCTTGTGTACATGCAGGGGTACATGCACAGATGTGCATGTACACAGGAATTCGTTATTTACCATGACAGTATGTCATGGTAAATACCGAATGCTTAAGGGCCGGTGGCACTGTTTTCAGTGCCACCTACATCACAAATTTGAGATTCAGTAAATTGACTGATTCCGTAATTTACAGAATCGGTAAATTTACCGATTCTGTAAAAATACCGAATCGGTAAATTTAAGGCCCCCTACATCTCAATCACCAAATACCGGTCGGTAACGGCCGAAATCGGCCGTTACCGATCGGTATTTGGTGACCTACATCTGGCCCTCAGTTTCTTCTCACACACTGATGACACAAATATCATACATTGACTCTCAGGAGTCACCAACACCATCAACATTTGTTACATTATGCAATTTTCTAACATACCTTCCCGAATGCGGTAGCTTTAGTTCATAATGTACCTCACAATGTAGCAGTGAGGATATTCTCACCCTCCAACAATCCAAGAAATGTACAAATCATCCTGGACACCTACTTCACCCTGCTTTCACATATGTTCTATAGTATGACTTTTCTTCGTATGGCTCCCTCCTCACACCTGCGACACAATCACCCAGGCCCTCAGGACATGTAGACTGTGGAACACAAATGCCCTCTACCATGGCATCTCTGCATAATTACTATAGAAGGAAGACAAACTATCATACACAGCAGTGTCTGCCTATCACTTAGCCTACTTTGCAGCACACACATCACACCTCACCTCCTTGAGATACAATGTCTGCTCATTCTTGTGACACTGCCACTACAATGTTCTCAGCCACACCTACAAGGCACTAAACTACCAGGTATTCACCCACTTCAAACACCAGCTACGCTTCCATCACACGACCATGGACCTCTGCTGCCCATCACTTGCATTTGCCCCCACCCCCAATATCCATTTGAACAAGACAGGAGGTATAATGGTCTCTTACATGGCAGGACACATATGTAAAAATTCACACCCAGCACATCAGGAAAGCAGTATATACTGTGATTTTGTGCTAGTGACTGCACACTTGGCTTTTCACATGCCCATACTTGGACAGCCTTCACATACTCAGCACCTAGATCCCCTCTCAGGCAAGTTTACCCTCTGGCACACCGCATTCCATTCTATTACACTGTTGGCTGCTTGGCACCTAGGCAAGCACACTTGCTTCATTGTGAAAGGGGGTCTGCATTGTCACTGACATATCTGCAAAGGGTCAGAGGTCCATGCATGATGTGCTGCTTTAGTACCGAGTTTTTGCTTGGTATTGTGGGACCTGTAGTCCTGGTCAATCATGTTGTACATTACCTTACAAGTCCCAGGATTTAATGGACAACTTGGAATGGGGCAGCACAAAACCATGGATTAGAGAAACTTGGCAGGGCTGGAGTGGGCTTAAAGAGTTATCACTGCCCAAGTAAATTACATTGTTGTGATGTGTGACAAAACCTGCTCCTCCAAACAGTTCCAACTCCTCCTGGAAATCAGGTCCTCCTCAGGTTATCATAGCTGTCCTCAGGTTCTTGGACAGTTTCTCTTTTGTCCTGCACTTATAAGTATGCCAGCACTTCTTGCACTGTCCTTTTTGTTTGCCTTACATTGTTGATTTTATCATCTATGGACTGCCAAATGGCTTCCTTCTTATGAATGGAAATTTCAAGGTGATAAAGATAAAGTATTCACTCTTTGTCACCTCAGATATTAATATTTGGTTCTCCTCCTCACTGAAATTCCTCTTCCCCTGGTCGACTGTCTGGTGATCTTGGCAGGGGTTAGGGTTGTTCCCCTTCTGACTGGTGGGTGTTGCTCCCTCTATTTTTTGAAGTTATGAAGTGATTATTGGTCAGCTGTTCTAACTTTTGCAACTAATCAAACAACACACTCCTAGGTGACACAATGCTGATTTACAAGTACATGACAACATGCAAATCAGCTTTGTGTCACGTAGGTGGCAATTGCCTTTACCGACATGTTGCATACTTTTTTTGGAGAATGTGCAAGAAGTTTTGACGCAACTTCGTATTGTGTCATAAATACAGCGCATCCATGTCACGAGTAAATGGAGCAATTACATTTTTTTAATGCAATGCTGCTGCATAGCAGCGTTGAGTCAAAATTCATAAATATGCCCCCTGATTTCTAAATAGCCAACAGGACATCTATTGGATAACTTGGCGACTTACAATTAAGGAAAAGATCAGTGCTCCTAATTTACACTTCTTTTGGCTAACACCATGATCCTATTGTGGTCTTATTGTACGACCACAAAGGGGCCATATCATGATGCTGTTTTCAGAACAGCGTCAGCAGACCAGTGGTCTGTGCATTTCTGTTTTGCGACTTTTCCACTTCTGCTTACTTGAAATTTCTTTGAGTAAGTGTATATGTTCCTGACAGCAAAGTTCAGAACCACATGGCGATAATTGCTTCTTTGGGTTTCTGAGCCTGCTGTCAGCAAAACATGCTCTTACTCAGAAACATTTTGGCACATTTTATCAAGACAGGCGATAAAATTATCGCCGCTTTAGTGGCAGAAATTTGCTGCTAAAATGGCGATAATGGGCTTGATAATATGCACTATGGTATTCCAATTGAAGCTCAGGTTAGATGTCCTTCACATCTAACATGGGCTTCAATTGGAATTCCTTTGAGCATATTATCAAGCCCATTATCGCTGTTTTAGCAGCAGTTTTCTGCCGCTAAAGCAGCGATAATTTTATTGCCCGTCTTCATAATATGCCCCTTTGAGTCAATGTATCCCCTTACAACACCAAAAAGAAAAAGGAACACCAGGGCATATTAGCAAGAACCTCGTTAAAATTATCGCAGTTTTAGAGGCAGGAGACTAATATGCTAATATGCGTTATAGATTTCCAATAGAAGGCCAGGTAAGATGTGCAGGACATCTAACCTGGACTTTTATTGGAATTATATAACGCATATTAGCAAGCCCATTATCGCTGTTTTAGCGGCAGTTTCTTGCCTCAAAAACAGCGATAATTGTAATGCAGTTCTTGCTAATATGCCCCACCATTCGTGCGCCGTGCAGAGCAGCACCATGATACCGTCTTTCAGGTCTACTGCGAATAGTTTAGGATCAAAATAGCACAGTACATTGTCTGTGAGACACGCTTTTTTCAGTAGAAAATCATGATGTGAACAAAAGTATCTCCTGAACCATGTTTGAGTTACAAACTGAAATGGTATGTTTTTTACTGACAGCTGTTCGAAAGAAACCACCATATTGCAGTGAAATAAAATAATTCTTCTTTTCAAATATCATCTTTTTATTACTGAGGTCTATTGAGCACTTGAAGAAAATGATCAAGGGAGAAAAGGATACCTTTTCGTTTTTTACAACACTGATGTCTGTGGACTAATTGTATTTCATGTAAACAGCTAACGGCAAACCCTGAGAGATATGAGGCTGAGTAAGAACAATGTGTTATCCAATTCAGAGATATTGTTTTTCAAATAATTTCTTCTAATAGTTTTGGGAATGTCTGGTTAACTACTCCTCTTAATCATTTTACAGAAGTAAATTTACCTGGAGCCTACAAATGGAAGCAATAGATTGCAATTGATTTCCTCACTGTGGCAGTTTCAATTATAACTCACCTGGAAAGAGAGTATCAGTTGGACATGATGTAAGCTATTGCCCACAAGAGCAGAAACCTATATTAAACCTCTCTCTTCACCTGCCACACTTCTTCACTAATGCTAGTTTTGGATAACGAATAGTCCCATTCACAAAGGACCTGCATGAAAAGATTTAAATCTAGTCTCAGGATTCTCCTACATACAGAAAAGCTTTTTGACTTATAGGGTTTACATAGTATCCCAGACGGAAATATATACATTTGTAAGAAGGAATCAAATGTACTTTTTTGTTTCTACTCTCTAAACATTAAAATACTTTCATTGCAGACAAATCACGTTCCCTTACAATTCTCCCTCAAATATGGTATTTTCTCACCCTGGTCTCATCTCATAAACAGTCATATTCAAGCTTTGAGTGACTTAAGTGTAATGCTATTCAACGTGTAGGTGTATATTGTTTCACTAATCAATGCCCACAGTACACTAATAGTGGCACAATCTAAGTACACTTTTCAAAATTAAACTTCAAATGGCCACTAAACATTTTATTTTGAACTTATCGAAAGCACAGTTTAGCAAAATGGTTTGTGATTCTTGAATATGCTTTCGCTATATGTTTACTATATTGACCAATAGAAATAAGAATGGAAATTAAGAATATCATGATTTTTTTATGAGGAAGAATGGCTAACCGCCTAAGATGGCAGCCACACCCTGTGTGAGCTCCATGCCCCAGCCTGTTATTTTTTTCTTATCCTGCTTTCTTCTGGGTTGCTACAGTGATGACTGTATGAGATCAGCAGTCTCAAGGGAAGCCCCTTGGGCAGCGGAGGCACCATAAAAGAGCACTGCCTCACATGGCTGGCTCCATTGGGACTGCAATACGAGTGCAGTCTTGTGCCTGCCCATGCCAACCTGGACAGAGACATCTTAGAGCCTTGGTGCCTGCCATCATAGGTGACAGAGATTCCAACCTCCAGGCATGCACATCCTGGACCCCAGAGCCAGGCTCTCTCGGGCCGGCACAGCGTGGACTGTGAACACCACCCATGAGGCCTCTGACTCCATTTAGGGAGTGAGTGTCTTCCCCTGCATGCTTTACATTGCTTACTTGGAGGCTTGGGGAGCAGGCCATGCAGGTAGGTGGGGTCGGATCCCGCTGAATGTGATGGACTGCACCCAACAACTGTCACCCTGATCAACCCATCACAAGTCCAACACCTTCACAATAGGGAATACTGCTTTTTCTCCCTGCCACATGGGCTGTATACCCATTTGGACCACATAGAGTGCTCCACCATCCTCATGCGCAGATGTGCAATGAGGGAGGGTGCCAACCACAGTCCTAGCATGGAAATTGCAACCCTTATGGTCGAAATTTACTGCATTCAGATTCACAATCCAGGAAGTGATTACAACCTACTGTGATGAGAACATGAACTCTGCCTCCTCCTCAGTGGTGTAGTGGGAGGCCCTGCATTCACAGAGTTGTGGTAGTATGAAGAGCTATTGACTACAAACCCTGACACATTGAGGGATCCCTGAGGGAGCTAGGGGTGAGAACAACAGTAGACATCACTCAGAAAAAAGACCTGAAAATGGAAAGGGAGATCCATGCTACACTGATGGAGCACCTCCACTGCCTAGACTGGACAACACTTACAGCCTGAACTCAGAGAGAGGCTGGTTAGTCAGGGAGATCACTCTTAAAGACTCAGGGACGCCTATACACACCATAAGGGATCAAGTGGGAGTGACCCGTACCATACAGTGGGAAATTAACACAACCTTCAGCTCATACTATTAAAGACTGTACCAGGAGGGACCCCAAGGATCTGTGAGACACAGTATCCATCACTAGAGGACATAAGCCTGCCTCAGCTACAGCATGACCACCATCCCGCCGTAAAGGGTCCAATCACAGAACAAAAAATAAAGGGAGGTAACCTAAACCCTCTCAAGATGTGTCTCACCCAAGACTGACTGGATACCTCTTGAATTATATGCTGGCAATAAGGCCTCCTTCATATTGCATATTTTGCAACTATTCTGCAGAGCTAGGGATCTTGGATTCTTCCCACGAGATCTACACCCCTCTCTTCCTCCCAAAGACTGATTTCTCTCCTTTTTTGAAATGATAAAATTCTTCGTAAAATAATCACAGATCAATATCTCTTTAAAAATACGAGGCCTGTACACAGTTAAGGAACTGGCAGCCCAAAACTGGCTCAATGTGGCCTGTCTCTCCCTTGACCTGGAACCCTCTTTTGATTTGTTAAACTGGAACAATATGTTCTGGCCTCCAAGGTTTTGTCTTCAGACCCCAAGTCCTTGGATAGACCCATCTCCTTTATACTAACTCCACTGCCAGAGTCAGGATGGGCCACAACATTTCTGAGGCTTACCCGGTACCTAGGGGCATCTGACATGGATGCTCTCCATTACTATTTGTTTTGGTGAAAGAACCACTTGCAACGCAACTCTGAATCAAAAGCTGGGCTGGGGCAAACCTCTGGGCACCAGGTACACATCATCTCCCTATCACAGATGCAACATTTATGGAGACCTGACCCTGCTTATTTATATTCTATATTTTTGATGCGATCTCTGGTATCAGGGTAAGGTTTGCCAAATCTCTTCCACAAAAATCCTGTTCAATAGAGCAACACGAGTCTAAGGCCCATGGATGTTTAAATATCTGGGGATTACAAAATACCATAAAGAGGAAGGCCTCCTGGAGGATAAGGATAACCTTGGCGGAGCAGTACATTCTCTGAGATCTCAGATATCTTTTTGGATGACCCTGCCACTGATCATGGTAGGTAGCGTCGCCCTGTCCAAAATGGTGATGTTACCTCGACTCCTCTGCTACTTCACAAACTTTCCGGTCATGATTCCTTTGTGCACTCTCCTTCACTTATATTCCCTGATTTGGGTAATAGACAGAAAGAAAGTGGCCACGAATGCTACAATTCCCTCACTTCAATGCCAGTATAGGCGCCCTACGTTTCTTGCATTATTACTTAGCAGCACAGCTTCAGTGGGTGGCCCTGTGGTTGGTGGGCCACCACACAGATGGGACAGGGCTCAACCAAATTAATATTCACAAAGGTCATGTTCTTACCATGCTACTCACAGGCCATCAGAAAACGCTTCTTCTATGAATGGCTCCAGAGTGCTAACAGTGGGATTTCCACAGGCCAGAAACATCTGACCCTACTTTCTGCTTCTACCACTCTGAGGACTCCCCTTAGTGGACTTTTTTTCAATCAGACATACGCTGAAGTTTTGAGAGGAAGCCAGCATTATCCTGCTTGGCGGCCTCTTTGCTGACGGGAACGCTAATGAATTTACAAGAATCCCAAGGTCTATATGGCTTACACAGTGGGACTTTCCTGGCCTATGGGGAACCTAAAGCGGTACTACACTGACACTGTGACATCCAGGGCCAGGAACCAGACCAGGATAGGTTAACACAAGCCCTACACTCTGTAGGACACGGAAGGTCTCTAATTACCTAGTTATTCCAGGCTTTTACATGGGACCCCCATACCGCACTGACATGTATGTGGACCAAATGGGAGGGCTCCCTGGGCAACCTTTACATAGGCTCAAGACCCCAGAGTACCCCAGTAAGATCCCCAGGCATGCCTGATTTAAAGATATGCAATGCAGCATTCTACAAAGGGCCAACTTAACCCTTACACACCTGCATCTCATATACCCCTCTGTTGTGGGTGGGTGGACCCGCTGTGGGTCAGATTCAGCAGACCTGATCCACATGTGATAGGGTTGTGGTGCATTTAAGCTTAGTGGGACACCGTATTGTCAGACATCTCTCGGATCACATGCCGGGACCAACTTGACTAGTGTGTCACTGCCTGCTCAACCTATTCCCCGACTCAAAACAAAAATGGTAAGGATTCACTTCAAAGATCTTGCTCCTGGCTAAATGGGTGGTAACGAAATGGAAATCTGATATGCTTCATCTGATCTTGCAAAGGAAGCAGAAGTCACTTCATCAGTGCAGGCAGAGAGTACGTCCCTTTGTAGGGAAGAGAAGTGAGGTGTACCAAAATAACCCCTAGATCGACTTGGACATGATCTTGCAAGACTTTATGTCACTCATCAGAGATGACACCCAGCCCCCCTAGCTTCCTCAGGACATCTATGCCTTTTGGCCTCCACACCCATACTCCCACCAAACACCTGAGTAACTTCCCCTATTGCTCTACTGAATTACCAATGCCCTTGACACTCAGGCTTCTTTATACAATCCCTACCCCAAAGGTTGCCTGATCAGAAATTCCCTTAGTGGTGAGTCTCGAGGGGTGAGAGTGAGGTTAGTTTCATCTCTTTTTTCCTACTGTTTTGGGAACTTATAACAGGTTATACATAACAAAATTACCTATCTGCAGGTAGTCAGTTACCCTTGCCCATGGCTTCCGGTCCTACCAGAACCAGCAACTCACTTGGGTCTGTGTCACCTTACGTATGGTTCATTTACCTCTTACCATAACCTTGATACCTGATGCATATGAACAACTGCTATCAGTTTACTGTATGAAGATGCACTTTGAAAATGTCAATAAAAATATGTTTATAAAAATCAGGATTTTTTTATATTTACTACAAGACTTCAGATTTTCCTCTGACGTAAAATTTGACATAGTACACAAAGTGGTGATCCGGGACGCCGCCACGAGACTGAATACGAAAATTGAGCACCCGACTACAGGTGCTCGGTGGTTATTACCATGAACACCGCGTTATACTACGGACCGGTGTCCTCTACAGCTTCAATTTATGCCCGTACCGGGGTTGGATATTAGAAAGAGAAGAAAGAAATTTTCCTTGCGAAAATTAGACTCCCTGGCGAACGTTCGCACCACCTTGAATAATCATTATACCTAGTCCTCTAATATTCTGAACACTGCTGGATTTAGCATTGGAATTCCTACTGGGCTTACCCACTCGTATCCAGTTTGAACACCATCTCTGAATATACGAAGGTTACATGCCTTTGAAGACCTAGTGCCAGTTGCTGTCTGATCCACACGGTGGGTCTGAATAGATTGACAAACTTCAAAATTGAATCAATTCGCCCTGACGAAGTTCCACAAGGCTAATGGAACGAAACGCGTTGGCTGTGCCTGTATTTGAAAAAAGCTGTTAAATAAAGAAGAAGATATACAATACACTATCCTTCCTTTGGACTCTAATTGTGTGCACCTTCCATCTTATGTTTTTGTATTTCCTGTAATTATACCCCTTTCCTTTCTCTAGCTGTTCCCAGGAATTCTCTCTTTTTTCAGATTTAAATTCTGAATGTGCACATTGCAACCTATTTAGAACTATTGGACAGATTTGAAAGTTTGAGTTTAAAAAAAACGTTTTATTTTAAAATGTGAACTTTAACCAGGGGCAGGTCCTCCATAAGGTGGCAGAGAATCATCCTAATGCTCTGTGAGCAGGTAAAAAGGAAAGATAAAATGATAATAACTAATTATTATTTTAATTTTATTTTTCCGACCTTGCTCAGCTGGTTAGGTGTGGGTGGGGCTGCCCTGTGTCAGAGGAGCAGGTGGAGGAGTGGTGCCACTGGGCTGTGTTGCACAGCCTGGGTGGAGAACATTCCCAGGCTCCCAGTCCCTCTCTAAGCGCCAAACCACAGTGTTCAGACCAATCCCAGGCTCCCAGTCCCTCTCTAAGCGCCGAACCACAGTGTTCAGACCAAAGCACAGTGCTGCTATCAGCAGCATCATGATTGGATAGGGGAGACTGGAAGCCTGGGTGCTTCCTGTTTGTGCTTCCTGCCCCTGGTGTCTTGTAAGCGGGTGAAGAGGACTGAGAGGTGGCGGCACACAGGTAGGTGAATTTTTTTGCATTCCCTCTCTTTCCCAGCATCCCTTCCACCATTAAGTAGCAGCCGCTATTGATTTTGAACCATAAATGTCAAATGGGTTTCACACTTCAGTGCTAAGATCTTTTTTGAGGTTTGGGAATGTTGACGCTATAAGAATGTTGATGTTTGTTTTTGTGTAGATACCTAGTCTAATTGTGTATTGTGATTGTCACTTGTCCAGTTTTGCAAATAGCCAAAATATCAACAACAAAAATTAAAAACTTCCTATGTCATTTTTGTGTGTTTTTCCCATAACACTACCAAAAGCAAGATTACATTTTAAAAAAATGCTATGGCCTACGCTTTTCAAAACAAAACAACTTGAGATAAAACTTTTTTGCTATGATCTTTGTAATAGTTGACCAGTGTTTAGTATTTACCATTTTGATATTTTTCCAATAATTTTTCATTGTGGACAAGATTGCGTCCATCTGTCTGACTAAAACTGAGGTTTTCATCAAAGCTGTGCAACTGAGTTCCAATTTGGGGAAATCTCTATTATGGTTTAATTTACGATCCTGGTTCTGAACTCATAATTAAAATTGCTAAGAATGTAATCACAATTTACATGTCAATGCTGCTGAGTACACACATTTTACTAGTTACAAATGAAACTTTTGCTCCAGCCTTCCAACACTGGGGAGAATAGCAATGCCCAAAATTTCCCACATTGGGAATCCAAGGTAATCAGTAGCGGTGACCTACTTTAATCATTAGGTAGTGTTTGAATCTCTCCAAAAATAAAAATTATTGTTGAAGGAAAGAAGTGTAGTCACTTATGTTCCTCATAACACCAACCTTTTTCAAAGGCATCTTTCTTTAGGCTGCCCCAGCTGGAAGGTGCTAGATTTCATCCTCAAAAAGTACATAATTTATTATCTAACTTATTATGAAGCTAGAATTCAACTAAAGAGTGCCTGCCTAGCTTATAAAGCCCTCCACTTCAAAACCCCCAACTATCTAGCGCAAAATCTAGAACTATCCGGATGGGGTAGACCGTCTAGGAGGGCTAATTCCCTCCTCCTGAAACCTCAGATCTTTCATAAAAAGAGAACATGCCAACGAGCCTTCTCTGGCTCTGCACCAACAATTTGGAACTCTCTTCCACCGGAAACTCATAGAATCTCTTCCAAGGTTGCTTTCAAACTGGAAGTAAAAAGATTCCTAATGAATAAGTTCTTACCTTAACAAGATGTGCAACTGTCAGCTCTAATCACATCGGACATACTCCAGAATTTGTTGTTAATCTTCTATATTATTATTGTATGAGCTCCCCTTATGTCATTATGTTTCAACGACTAGCCCATTCTTCGCTTACCCACGTTTGTAAACTGTCTGTTATGTGAGCCCTATTTGATTCAATGCCTATTTAAATTCCCAATTTGACTCATGTACTGAACTGTTACCTTCCTTTCCTTCAAATTGTAAAGCGTTCTGATATCCTTCAAGAGCAAGTTCGCGCTATATGTAATTTTATAAATAAATCTATGCAACCCCTTATTCTCAGTAGTCCTTCTTGTAGTAGGACGAGGAGCGGCTAAGGTCTTTGGAGGAAGGGCTATTGGAAACTGAAAAGCCTCAAACACTAGACCACTAATCTGATATTCATCTGCAGGTTGCACTCACTTCGTGGCTAAAGGGCTTCTGAGGTAGAAGGGGTCGAATCAGTATTTAAGGGCAGTGATGTATCATACCTCCTTTAGTGAATTCTCGAGTATTCCTACTTACCTGTGTTCAATCCATCCAGAAAGGAAACTCCAGTCCAGTGTTTCTCTCTCACTCCTTTCCCTACATGTTGCAAGTTGCTATTGACAGGAAACTGCCAATTACATGGAGCTGACTGAAAGCTCAGTGCAAGCAATGGTGCAGGCCATTGCCAAGACCTATAAGAAACATGAACAAGATTGGTAAATTTAATAAACCTGCTTTCTCCTACTCTCCATAACTAGCACCTCTTCTTTCCAAACGGTGGAGGCGCTAGCCTTAAGAAATAACAACACCTCTGAAAAATCTAGTTGCTCAGGAATGGGCATTGACAAAAGTCCTACCCTAGGAAATATGTTAAATCGTGTCCCACTAGAGAATTCTGGAGGTAATCCTTATCAATTCCCCTCATTTTTATCATAATGTCAGCTTCACTTCTGAGCATGTCATCACCAGTTTAGAAAATAAATAATCAACTTCTCCACATTGCCTGCATGTTTTCATAATTAAAGCTAATGAGGAGTATAGGACTTATGTTGATTATAGAGAATAGAAAGCCATCAAAATTAGGACCCAGTATCCCTTTCTCCTTATTTTGTTTTGTTAGATAACGTAAAAACTGTCAAGATATTTACTATAGTTTAAATGCATGGAGTATATAATTGGTGAGCATTTAGGAAATTGAGAAATGAAAGATGACCTTTCACGCACATTATGGTCACCTTGAATTTTTAACCTTTGCAATGCCCAATTCCCCAGTGTGATAACAAAACTGAGTCAATTACATCTTCTGTGAGGGACCTGTTGGGCGTTTAAATAGTGGTGTAGTTGGGCAACATCCTAATCAATGGTAGAACACCTTTATGGTCAAGTTAGAGGGATACTGACCTGACTGGAAAAGCATTCCAAGCTGGAGAAGTGACTGTTTGAGGTCCCCACAATAATTGTTTTGGGCTTTGACATTTCCTGGAAAGGTATCAATATGGACTCTTGCAAGGGAAAATCAGGGCTGCATTGTTCATTTCTGCAAAAATGGTGAAAGAAGTGCAACAATTAATTGGATGTGTAACCTTTACTGTTAGTTTACACAGGATTTGTTCTCCATCATCCAGCCAATCATTCAACTGACAAAAAAAGTTCATGTATCCATTGGAAACAAAAAGATGATAAAGCATTTGATATGGTAACGCCTGCATTCACATTAGTACCCATAGTGAGATACCCAAAGAAGCTTCTACACTTGATGGTAGAAACTGCTGCATCACCCCTTGCCACTCGAAGATTATTATCACAATGTGATCCTAAGACCCAAGTTCTGCATCAGCATCCTAAGACCCAAGTTCTGCATATCTGAAACTGCAAAGAACTACACTATCATTGACAGAAAATTACTGGCTATAAATGAAGCTTTCTCACATTGCAGAACTATTTTGAAGGATCTCATGACAGGAATACTGTATTGAATGATCACAAAAATGTACTGTACCTCACACCTGTGAAGTGTACCGATGTCAGAAATTCCCAATGGATTTTTTTGTTCTCTGGTTTCAACTACTTAATCACTTATTGACCAGGATATCATCATGGAAAAGTGGGCATTCGTTTTCATCAGATAGAGAAGGAAACCCTTGACTTTACAAGTTTTATAGCAGCAACCACACCTACATCTGAACATTGTGGAATCCTTTTCGTGTTATAAAAAAAAACAGCAAGACATTGAGGATGCATTGTGGATACAACAATGACCTGAAAGAGATGTAGTAAAGGAAATGTATTGTATTGAGGAAAAGCATTTTATATACCATTTAGTGAAATACAACAGATGGTCTTGGAATGGTGTCATGACTCCCACATTGCAGCTGATCTAGGTCAAAGAAAAATATGAGAAATGGTGCATATTTTTGGTAGCCCTAGGCACATAATATTATTACAGGAATTTGTCAAAATGCATGCAGAACGTGCTCAAGCTAAAACCCTTTTTAACCTGGGCTGGTTTGATGCAACCTCTTGCTTCCTCCAGTCATCTTAGCTATGATAGCAACATATTTTTGTATTTGTATTTGTGAGGTACATCCTGGAAATGGATATACAACATTACTACTAGTGATCAGTTATTTTACCAAGGCACATCATTTCATTCTACTTAAGAAATTGATTATGACTATAGAACTTGCTGGGATATTTTTGTCCTGATTTTCAACCTACATGGCTTACTAAAGGTCTGTGTTATAGAGTATCACAGTCCACAGCTTTTTTCCGGAAATAACTAATATAATTAATAATAAAATATAAACATGGTAAATCCACCATCCTTAAATTGCTGAACACAAGGAGTGATTAGGCCATGATCACAATTTTGATGGTAAGGGAACCATTTTCGAACTGGCATCGGATTCCCCGCCGCACAGTTGACAGTCTGCCCACCCAATTACAATAGACCACTTGAGTCTCGCTGACATCACCAGCCATTTGCAGACTGCCTTGATGGCAAAATTGGGAAAGTAGCTTTTAGAGGGTAGTACAGACAAATCCACCGCCATGTGAATTACGAGTTGGCTTTAACACTACCCTGAAACGTAGAAAAGCTGAATTACAGCAAGAGGCCTGGGATAACCTCACCCTAGCGGCAGACACGAACAATTGTACCCTGTTCTGGTCCACGGTTAATAGCCCATTCCTAAAAGATGATAGGGTTCCTGAACTCACTTCTAACGTGAGCATGGACTCATGGATCCAACATTTTTCTAAAATCTTTGATTCTGGTAATTTAATAGATACCAATGGGGATAGGTGGCCCATCCTTGCCCTAGATATAACCATCAGTGAAACTATGGCTAGTATTAGAGCTAGCAAAAGAGGCAAGGCCCAGGGGCCAGATGGCATTCCCATAGACGTGTACAAGACCGCCCCAGATATATGGGGGCCTTTGCTCACCAAAATCTTTAATACAGCTATTAGCGGTAATATACCGTCTACTTGGGAAGAGTCAATAATCATCCCTATTTTCAAGAAAGGAGACCGTGGGGATGCAAAAAACTATAGACCTATATCCTTATTGGATTCATCAGTTAAAATTATGAGTAGGGTCCTCCTTGTAAGATTAGAAGAGTGGGCTGAATCTAATGAGATTTTAAGTAACTGCCAGTTTGGCTTTAGAAAAGGCCGTGGTACTATAGAACAGTGTCTGAATTTAGAGCTATTGGTGGGAAAATATACCAAGGCAAAAAACGGGTCGCTCTATCTCTGTTTCGCCGACCTTAGTAGTGCCTTTGATCTGGTAGACCACGCAATACTATGGGCCAAATTATTGGAGATGGGTGCCCCAGAGGGAATTATCTACTTCTTAGCCCGTTTGTATGAAAAACTTCGCACCAGTGTTCGCTATGGACCCAATGGGGAGTGTACCACTAAGTTCGGGATAGGAAGGGGCATCAGACAGGGGTGCGTTCTTGCGCCCCTGCTTTTTACCCTTTTTATTAATGAGGTTGAATCTGCCCTGCAGGCAGTCGCTGCAGATGCCCCTAGAGTTAATAACTTTAACATACCAGTACTACTCTATGCGGATGACGCAGTGTTACTGTCTAGGACACCCTTGGGCCTTCAACGCTTAATGGATTGTTTTGTATCCTTCATTAAGAATAGGAAACTGGTGATTAATAAGGCTAAGACCTATGTAATGGAATGCAGCTCTGGAAAAGTTAAAAGAAATGGGAAAACCCACTATTTTATTGATGGCGAACCAGTGAAAAAAGTTGACAACTTTTGCTATTTGGGAATTACCTTTTCTCATAATGGGAGCTGGGCCACTGAACATAAGGTGGTCAGAACTACGATGACTAGGAGTGCCAACGGGGTCTTTCTGTTTGCCAAGAAACTGGGGAATAGACGTATTAAAGATATGTTAAACATCTATAAATCAAAATGTCTTTCTGCTGCCCTTTACGGGGCAGGAGTCTGGGGGGTGTCATCTGCAAAGAGCTTACAGGTAGAGGAGAACCTCTTCCTGAAAAAGCTCCTATGCTTACCCAGGTCTACTTCCAACTCCTTGGTTTACAATGAAACAGGGATTCAAGCCCTAAATGATATGATCATGTTAAGGCCCATTCTACTGTGGCGCTCGATCTGGCTCAGTGATGGTACCACACTGAACAGAGCAATTATTAAGGACTGCCTTTCATTGGACCAACACTTGAAGATCCCTTGGATCGGTTACATTATTGATCGTGTACAAAATCTATTTGGAATCAATGTTTTAATGGACCCCTACAGGCTTTCGGAAATCCCCAAATCTGATGTGAAAACAATATTTTTAAATCATTGTAATGAAAGGCATCACTTAGAGGACTCTACATTAACAACTTGTGTACTATACAATAGCATGAATGAATTTACTGGTTTCAGACCATATTTATCACAGGTGACTAGAACCTCACACCAGTTTGTACTGACTAGAATGAGGATGGGTATAGCACATCATCTGGTCGCGTGGCCTAACATTAAATCGCGCCCTGTTGGTCCCTATAAATGTGACAATAAGTCTGAACAATGCACTAAGCACTTTCTGTTAACATGTGACTTGTACACTGAGTTAAGGAAATTCTACTTGAAGCCACTATTCATTAGATTTGGAGTGAGAGACACTACAGAGGCTATGAAATTGATTTTTAATCTGAATCATGCGGACATTTGTTTTTTTACTGCATCTTTTTTATATAAAGCGATTAGCGCCAGGAAAAGTATGTGTTTTTAAACAAAATTTCTGTACATTTTAAATATTTATTCCATCCCCCTCTGGATATTTTGCAATATGTGTTTCTTTTTTTCTTTGATCGATAGTGTATATATATTGTATATTATGTTTGCCTCTAAGAAATTGTATGAATTGTCTTTTTTATTTGTGCTTTTATGGACATGTTTCTTAAATGTTCCGAATAAAGCTTTATGAAATGAATGAGTTGGCTTTCTATTGAGCAAGACCAGAGCGGGAACTCCACCTACTTTGAATTGGCAGACTCGAAGGAATTTGTGTGCATTCAGTCTCCAACGTGGATCCCTTCCTCCAGGCTCACCCTTCACATTAGCATCTTGACCCTGGAGAAAACAAACCTGTTGGTGACGAAAACCAGGTAAGTCGATGTTGCACAATTTACTCATTAACTGGACTGTGTACATATGGTCCGGACTCCAGCAATGAGAAAGTATTTGTAGTAGGTATTTTTTTAATGGTGTAATACCTATGCATACATTTAACACTTTTGCAAATATACACACCAGCATCAACACATATGAAAAAATATTCCCTGCTTTCAGAAACAGGCCCGCTGACCCAGCGGAGACATTGTAACAGTACAGGCAGGAGATCGGCATCTCATCGGTCTTCTTGCGATTGCTGATGCGGTGGTATGGTGGTAAGACCACCAAACTCATAATAAGGCACTAAATCAATCCATAAAAGAATACTTAAGGTGTCTCCTGATGCACCATTAAAATACTTGAAATAGGTGGATAGCTATCGCCATACTCCTAACCATATTGGTTTCATCCACTGCTATGGTCATCAAGGATGTAGGCTTAAACAATTCCTGCAGTAACAAAATTGCAACTATGAAGGGCAGCATCCAAATGGCCACTCAACAACATCTGCTGTCAGCTAAAGTACGGTATAAACATTTCACAAATCACCTCAGGAGCAAAACACCAAGGGCCTAATTAAGAGTCTGGCGCAGCAGTGGCAGTCCGGCCACCACTGCACTGGTGGTCCCACTGCGCCATTATAACTTGGGTGGTGAGACCACCCTGAACCGCCACCACCAGAGATCCGCCATTCGCTGGCGGTGGCGTCGTGGTCAGAAGCCGCAATATGCTTGGCATGACCGCCATGGTCCCGTAAATCAAATAACAAGTTTCCTTTCTGCCAGAGTTTACATGGTGGTTCCGCGGTTTGTGTATGCACACAGAGGGGCACAACATGTGTGCATGAGCACCAGTTCCTGAATGATATAGATGTTACAGTTCATTCCATGCAGGAACCTTGCATGAACTTCCCATTGCGGTACATTTTCCAAAGGCACGGCTGCCTTTGAAAGGGCACTACTGGGGGAACCACCACGCCAGCCGCCCGTGAGACTACGAAAAACTTGTAATCTGGCGGGTGGGCAGCAGTGACTCTTAGTGGTGCGGGGGCATGACAGTGTTGACTAGGCCTGCTCGCGGGATTTGCGGAATTTGGGTAATTTCATGTTCCGCGGAGAACGTGAAATTGCCCAACCGCGACTTTGGGAAATTCTTTGCGTGTTCGCGTTCTCAAATGCGTGTTCGCGAGATATTTCCCCCTGAGCACGCAAACAGCAAATGCGAACTGTAAAAAGCATCGCGAACAAGCAGTTCCGCGTGTTTGTGCAATTTCTGCGTGTTTGCAGAGATTTTTTACCATTTCGCCGAGATTTGCGTAACGCGACTAAGAAAATTCCGCTCACCCCTAGTTTTGACAGGATGTGATTATTCACAAAACATCTATCAATCCAGGGATACCATCCCAAATTTTCACTTTATTTTATAGGTCCCTTTCCAGTAATTGGAATGATGGCATCTTTCACTGGCACATTCACACTGTGTTCCAGGTTAAGATCACTCTGATGTCTGGACAAAATATTGATTTAAAAAAATTGGGAGACAGAAAAATTGGAAATTAAATATTGTGACACACAAATATTGAGATGAATTAATGAATGATGATCTTGTAAAACGGCGAACTTTGCCCAAAGTTTTTGAGGCACTAGGAATAGAACAAATGGTCATGAGTAGTAAGGATAAAGCTTCAGATATTAAAGTGCAAAGAGGCATGTTTTTAAAGATTTGTGAAATGGTAGATGCGACTCTTGACAAGAGATTGTTAGAGGGAGAGTGTTCCAGAGTTTGGAGGAGGTGACGGCAAAGACTCTTCCACCCAACCTGGCCCTCCTAAACCTGGGGACTACCAGATATTTTTTATTGACAGACTGCAGCTATTTGTTGGAGATGTCCCATTGGAAGAGTCTTTCGATTCCTTCAAGACCGGAATTATGAAGAGCCCTATGGACAATGCACAGGGCCTTAAACAGAATTCTCTTTTGTAGAAGAAGCCAATGTAATTTGCGAATTGCTGCGAAGACCGAGTGTAATTTAGGAAGATCCATCAAGAGTCTTGCTGCTGCATTCTCTACAAGTCGCAGTTTATGAATGGATCCCTTGTTAATGTCCAGGTAGAGAGCATTGCAATAATCCAACCTGGACAGGATCAGGGCAACAGCTGCCTGCTTTCGAAAAGAGAGAAAAAGACATGGAAAAATCTTTCTCACATTCCTGAAAACCTCGAAACAGGTTGAAGCAGTTCTATTTACCTGGGGGTCAAAAGAGAGTGAACTGTCGAGTATAACACCCTGATTCTTTGCTGATACAGCAGGGCAGGGGCATAGTCCAAGCATTTCAGGAACCAGGAGTGTGACCATATCGACCAGGACATCAGTTTTGTCTGCATTGAGTTGTAAATAGTTGTTTACCATTCAGTAGGCCATGGCCCGCAAGCAGCTTTTAAAATTTGCTGGGGATGCTTTAATGCTTTACTAATATACACTATTATGTGTGTGTCATCAGCATAAGACAGAGCCTCGAGCCTGAAAGATCTGATTACCTTAGCCAGCGGAGAAACATAAATGTTAAATAATTCGACAGAACATGGAAATAAAATTGGCCAATCTTTACTTTTTGTGACTTGTCAATGAGAAATTAGGACAAAAGCTCCAGAGCGGAGCGTGATACCACAATTTCTTGAAGACGGTTAATCAACCTTATTGGTGAGATGTTACCAAAGGCAGCATATAAGTCCAAAAGTATTTGTAGAGAGGGATGCCAGCATCTACCTGGGTATATATGTTGTTTACTGCAGATGTTAAGGCAGTCTCAGAGCTGTGGCCACTCCTGAGCCCATATTGGGAGATGTCAAGCAGGAGATGTTGCTCCAGGTCGGTGCTTAGTTGGGTATTTAGATGCTTCTCTATAATCTTGGTAGGGACTGGAAGCCATGAAATGGGCCAATGATTTTGAGGTTCTAAAGAGTCCAGGTGGTTTTCCTTAGTAGAAGCTTAACAAGTCAAGTCAAGTCAAGTCAGAGAATTTATATAGCGCACTACATACCCAGAGGGTCTCAAGGCGCTTAGGGAGGAGAGGACGCTTACTTGTCAAATATCCAAGTTTTAAGTTGTTTTCTAAAAGCTAGGTGGTTCTGGGTAAGGCGAAGGTAGGTGGGGAGTGAGTTCCATGTTTTAGCTGCCAGGTATGAGAAGGATCTGCCTCCCATGGTGTTCTTGTTGATGCGGGGAACAGTGGCGAGGGCTTGGCTGGAAGAACGTAGTTGGCGGGAGGGTGTGTAGAAGGACAGTCGTGAGTTGAGGCATTCTGGGCCGATGTCGTAGAGTGATTTGTGTGCGTGGGTTAGCAGTCGGAAAGTGATCCTCTTATTGACGGGTAGCCAGTGGAGGTCTTTCAGGTGGCCAGAGATGTGTTCGTTACGTGGGATGTCTAATATGATCCTGGCTGAGGCGTTTTGGATTCGTTGGAGTTTCTTCTGGAGTTTAGCGGTAGTACCTGCGTAGAGAGTGTTTCCGTAGTCCAGTCGGCTCGTGACCAGAGCATGGGTGACTGTTTTTCTGGTTTCGGTGGGGATCCAGCGAAATGTTTTTTTGAGCATGCGAAGAATGTTGAAGCAGGATGAGGATACGGCGTTGACTTGTCTGTTCATTGAGAGTGAAGAGTCCAGGATAACGCCTAGGTTCCGTGCTTGGTCTGTCGGGATGGGTGCTTTTCCAAGGGCTTCCGGCCACCAAGAGTCGTCCCAAGCAGAGGGGGATGTACCTAAGATGAGGACTTCTGTTTTATCTGAGTTCAGTTTCAGACGGCTTTGTTTCATCCATTCGGCAACTTCTTTCATTCCTTCGTGTAGGTTTGTTTTGGCGGTGCTGGGGTCATTGGTGAGAGAAAGGATCAGTTGAGTGTCATCCACGTAGGAGATGATGTTGAGGTTGTGTTGGCGAGCGATGGCCGCAAGGGGGCTCATGTATACGTTGAAGAGGGTGGGGCTGAGTGAGGATCCTTGTGGTACGCCACAGATGACTTCAGTGGCTTCGGATTTGAATGGTGGAAGGCGGACTCTCTAGGTTCTTCCGGTGAGGAACGAGGTGATCCATTCGAGTGCTTTTCCTTGTATTCCGATGTTTCTGAGGCGTTGTAAGTGGGTGCTGTGGCAGACTGTGTCGAAGGCTGCAGAGAGGTCGAGGAGGATGAGGGCGACTGTGTCTCCATTGTCCAGTAGAGTTCGAATGTCGTCTGTTGCTGCGATGAGGGCGGTCTCCGTGCTGTGTTTTGCTCGGAAGCCAGATTGTGAGGAATCGAGGGATTTGTTGGCTTCGAGGAAGGCGGCGAGTTGGTTGTTGACAGCTTTCTCAATGACTTTGGCTGGGAATGGAAGAAGCGATAGGGGCGGTAATTTTTGAGTTCGGTGGGGTCCGCTGTGGGTTTTTTCAGAAGGGCGGTGAGTTCAGCGTGTTTCCAGCTTTCCGGGAAGGTGGCGGAGTTGAAGGAGCAGTTGATGACGTCTCGGAGGTGCGGTGCTATGACGGAGTCTGCTTTGTTGAAGATGTGGTGAGGACATGGGTCTGTGGGGGATCCTGAGTGGATAGAGTTCATCAGGCGGATGGTGTCCTCAGTGGAGATTGGGTTCCAGTCGTTAAGAGCGTTCAAGGGGGGAGAATGTTCAGCATATGGTTGGGTGGATTGGTCTCCGGGTTGGTTGTCGAAGCTGTTGTGGATGTTTGCAATTTTGTTGTGGAAGAATAAAGCCAGGGAGTCGCAGAGGGCTTGGGAAGGGGTGATGTCGTTGGAGTTGGCCGAGGGGTTGGTAAATTCCTTGACGATGTTGAAAAGTTCCTTGCTGTTGTGGGCGTTGTTGTCTAGTCGATCCTTGAATGCTGTTTTCTTGGTCTTTCAGATTAGTTGGTGGTGTGTGCGGGTGGCGTTTTTGAAGGCGTCCTTGGTGCTAGTGGTTGGGTCTTTTTTCCAGGCCTTTTCAAGGGAGCGGCAGAGTTTCTTGGACTTCTTAAGATCATCGTTGAACCATGAGGCCTTCTTGCTGCTAGGTTTGCGTTGACGTTTTGGAGGTGGTTGGTGGGTTTCGGCTTGTTGTAGGTGAAGTGAACGCAGCTGTGGTCAGTCCAGAGGAGATCCGTAGTGTGGCTGAAGGAGACATGATTGCTGGAGGTGAAGATGGGGTCGAGAGTGTGACCTGCGATGTGGGTGGGGGAAGTGACCAGTTGTTTAAGTCCGAGGTTGGCGAGGTTGTCCAAGAGGGTGGTGGTGTTGCGGTCATTGTTCTTTTCAAGGTGAAAGTTGAGGTCTCCCAGAAGGATGTAATCTTTGGAGGGGAGCGCGTGTGGAGTGATGAAGTCCGTGATGTCTTCACTGAATTTTGCGCGAGGTCCTGGTGGTCTGTAAAGGAGGGTGCCTCTGAGTGTGGTCTTGGGGTCGATGTGGATCTGGAAGTGAAGGTGTTCAGAGTTGGCGAGGTTGACGTCAGAGCTGGTTGAGATGTGGATTGATTTTTTATGGACGATAGCGATTCCTCCTCCTGTGTGTCCGGTACGGTCCTTGCGTATGATCTTATAGTCTTCAGGGATGGCAATGGTGATGTCTGGGGCGGAGGAAGCGTTCATCCATGTTTCTGTTAGGAAGGCGATGTCTGGAGAGATGGTGTCTAGTAGATTCCATAGGTCAATGGCGTGCCTGTGGACTGAGCGGGTGTTGAGCAGGATGCATTGTAGGTGGTTGGGGTCGGGAATCTGTGGTGTGGTTGTAGCGGAGATGGTGTCGGTGCCGATGAATTTGCAGGAGTAGCAAGAGAAAGGTCCATGGGTGTGTCCGGGAGCGGCTTGGACGCAGGTGGGGGCGCGACCGGGGTTAAGGGCTAGGAGGGTGGCGGCATCGTAGGTAATGCGAGTGGGCTGGGCAGCGCGAGAGGCAGGGGGTCTGGCGCTGGGCGCGGTCCAGGCGCGGACGGGCGTAGACGGGCTTACCTTTGGCGCACCTTCGGCGCGGATTGGGCGCGGTCGCTGCGCGTGAACGCTGCGCGCGGGAGCAACTGTCATTAATACACTCCGGGGGGTGGAGGGGCGTGGGAGGGGCAGCAGGGAGGCGGGATCGGTGCGAGGAGGAAGGGCTCAGGGCAACAATAACAAACAAAATGGAGGGAGGGACAAGTCGAGTGAGGCTGGGGCACAGAAAAAGGTCACTGGCGCTTTAAACGTGCAGAATGAGATAGAAGTAGACAGGTAGAGCGCAGCTCCGTTTCCGTCGCGTTAATTAGATTGCCTGATTAATGTAGCTCTGCAGACTGCCTGAAACGTGCCACGAACTGAGCGGACTGGCAAGTGAAGCACTAGCGCTGAGACACGATTACAATTACAAGTGCTAAGGCACACAAATAAAACACCAATCCCAAACCACAAGCGCTAATGCAGGAGAACAAACACAAATTGCAAGCGCTAATATAGATGCGCAGGAACACAGAAGGTTTGAGGTAAGGTAACGATACCGTCAGGAGCCAGGGAGCGTGGGAGCGACCCCCACTTCCAGTTAAGTGTAAAAAAGCCCTGATGAGATGGGCAGATTAAGTGTGGACGTTCGGTGATGGACAATCATCTCCCTTCCTAATATCATAATCTTCCAGGGGCAAGGTTCCAAAAGGTACCCGTATACAATTCCCCCTAAAAGATGATCCTTTTGCTCATCGGACAGGGGATGAAATGCGGACAATATGACTTTCCTCTCGTCTGATTTAGGAGGGTTATAAGAGTCAGGGACAGTTATAAGAGCCGTGTTAGAGAGCTCAGGGTTGAGATTGTCCAGGAAAGAATAGATTTCTAAGATTTTTGATTGAAAATATTTGGCCATCTTGTCACAGAAATCCTGCCAACTGTCATTGTATAGTGGAACAGGAGAAGAAGAGAGAAGGTTGATCACATTAAATAGTTCCCCAGGGGATTTGAGCGATTCTGTCTTTTGAGAGTAAAATAATGACTTTTCTTCTTTGATGGCTATTTTGTATTCTGCTAACTTCCTTGTGTGCTTATCTCTTTCAATTGGGTCAAGATATTACCGCCAGATCATTTCTTGGTGTTAACAAGTTTGTCTAAGTTTCCTCAACTTCTCTGAAAACCAGGGAGCAGTGGGCTTTTTTTCTGCCTACATAATGTTCTTTGAGGGGTGTGAGGGAGTTGATAGCTGTTGTCAGCAAGTTAGAATACTCTGTAGATGCCAAATTGGCAACATTATGATTGGACCAGTGATGATTGCTATGGGCCCTGAAAAGAGATCCCTTGTTGATACAGCTTTAGTTTTTTTGAGGTACTTTTTTATTCCCTTTGTTCAAAGTTTTGTGTAATAGTGGAAAGCGGAAAGGAAAAAGGAACACAAAATGATCTGACCAGGAAATCTGAAAAGGCTTCATCACCGTGAGACAGGGATCATTAGAGAATATGCCACTCAGGATATGTCCCACCTCAAGGGTTGTAGATTTCACCTATTGTGGTAGACCACAGCATACCAGGGCTTCTATAAACGTCTGTGAAGCTTTACATAAAGTATATTCCAAGCGAATATTAAAATCTCCCAAGAGAGTCAAATTTTGTTTTCCCAGGTAAGGTTCCATGCGATTTGTAATCCTGGGTAAAGAAAGATATAAGCCCAGGAGGATGATAAGTTAGAAGTCCAGTGAAGCTTTCTGTTTAGAGTATTTTTAGTGAAAAGAATATCGCTTGATAGGAGTCAGTGGGGTTGGTTAGTGGTTCAATAAAACAGGTGTAGGAATCCTTGTGCAAGATGCCTAACCCACCCCCAACTTTGCCTATTCTATCAAATCGGGACAGAGCATATCCATGTGGAACTGCTGTAATATATACAACAGCGATTTAGGTGAAGGGGAGGGGAAATGAAGTGGCCAGTTATGCAAATTGCTTTCAGTTCGGTCCAGCTGTATCAAAGTAAAGCTCCAAACCTTGGCAGCAAAAGTTGCTCCCTCCAAATGTGCAGTGAGACTGACGGTCAGCGACACAATCCTGAGAATCTTCGACTAAGGGAGTCTGATAAAGACCCGCGCTGATGCTTCAAGAGCGCTGTTTCAGGGTTGAAATGTCAACAGTTAAATTTTGTGGACCGGTGATAAGGATTCTGCAACTAGGCCGACTAATGTGGTCTGCAGAACTCTCTTAAGGACTTTGCATAACTGGCCACTTCATTTCCCCTCCCCTTCACCTAAATCGCTGTTGTATATATTACACGTGCACAAAACCTCACTGAGCACTAAATGTCACCAATGTTCACTTTATGCGCCACCATGTACTGAAAACAGCCTTGTGAATATTTAACAAGGGTTTTTATAAATTAATACAATTTATAAAATATTTGGTGATAACCTAGATGGTTTGGATTCATTTTTAATTTTCCTTTTCCTTGATTTGTTTAATTTAAAAAGGATTGAATATGTTTAGAAGAATGTCCAGAAATAATTAAGAAATATTGTGCACCCTAAGGAAACAATTGTATATGTATTTCATTACTGCCCAGGTTCTGAGGGATACTGGGTTACCACATTGTAACCAGAGGCACACCCGCTGCTTGCATCCGCTGTGCGTCGGGCCCAGCTTGCTCCTAGACCGCTAAACCCCACCCGGAGAGAGTCACCGCACCATGAAATGAAGGAAGTGCAAGAAAAGGACTGACTTCCCTCCGCAACAATTGGCAAACTGCTGCTGCGGACTGGGGAAGTAAGGTAGGAGGGCAGGGGGATCTTAAGACAGAAAACCATAATAAAAAAAGTTAAAAAGAATTTAAAAGTAAATGCTCACATTAAAAGATTCTTTCACAGCGGAAACCACCGACAGCCTACCACTGTCTATCCCACAACGATGCACAAAGATTGCTGACAAGAATATTACTTTTTGCGGTATGTGATCTCTTTGAAATAATATAGATGTTAATAACTTTTTCATTAATATAGTAGTGAAGAATATCGTTTTTTACCTATATTAAGGTGCGTTAATTGATATATTGATTTTATATCACTATTGTTTATATAAATGTTATTTATTGTTTTTAAAATATAGTTGTAATTTTAAGCGATTTCGAATTTTTTATGTTTTTGAACAGTAATATATAGTATCGTAGAGGATTGTTGGATTTGTAGGGGGATAGGATGGGAAGTTAATTGGAAATATTTAATTAGGAAATAATTGATACATTTCATATAATTACATGATTGATATTTATGAAATGTAGATTTATTTTTGGTATATGTTATTTGCGGTCTGTTAGTTTTATTGAGGTAGAGGGTGGGACGTTAATTAAATAATAATTAATCGACAGTTAATCATTCAAATAAATGAAATGGTTAATTGATTTTTAATTATGTAAATAATGGAAGACTTATTTATTTTACTTATATTTTATATGAGGGATGCTAGGTATGTATGAGTGTAGGAAGGTAAGTTAATTAAGTAATAATACATTCACTATTAATTATATGTTAATTATTTAATTGAATTTTAAAAGTGAAAATTGTTAAGCACTCGTTTAATTTGAGTTTTTTTTTGTTGCAGGATGCTAGGTTTGTAGGGGTCCAGAGTAGGAAGTTCATTGAGCAATAATCAATTATTAAATAATTTCTTTTTTTTTCAATATATAAGTTATGGAACAGTTATATTTTTAGTTATTTTTAGGTGCTTCCCGCTAGGTTTGTATCGCTATAGTCTGTATTGCGTATCTTCTGAGAGGGGCAGTGCTTGCTGTAGTGAATCTATTTCCTCGTTAATCACTGTGTATAGAAAACGGATAAAATAAGATAGGGTTTTTTGCACAATTTTAGGAACTATGTGTCCTTCAAGCTTGATTAACCAACAGCCAATAAATATGATGTTTGCCTACTCAGCTGTGGCACAGTTTAACCTATCCACTCCAGACGTTTCTGGTGTTTTGTGAATAGGGATTTCTGAGAATAGCACGACTGAACTATTAAGATTCTACTGTTAAATAAGTAGCCAACCAATATTGGCAATGCCATGTCGTGTAGTTCCTATAGAATATATACAGGATCTGCGGGTTTAGACAACATACACACTATAATCTCCTCTTAACAAGGAGAGAATAATTCTTGGCAACCATCGCACATGACAACCCTGATCCCTCAGACCCGTGGAAACAATGTACTACCTTTCGCTCAGTCACTCATGCTTACTTAGTTTGTCTCAGAGAGATACACTGAATAAAACAAGCTGGGCGTTTTCAATAATGATTTATTGAACAGTTGTTATTCTGGTGTAAAATAGATGTGCTGCAAAAACCATTAGACAATATAGGATATAAATGATTAACAGTACTATGAAAGTAAAAGGATGGTAGAGTTCTATCATCTTACTAAAATCATGAATACATTCAAGTATATAAAACACTTGATAAAAGATGCGTACTCCTACGATGCCTCCCTATCTAAATGTATGTAGCATGGGTGTATGTGTTAAGCCAAGAATTCCTCTAGGATCTAGTCAACCCCATTACCTTAAGTGAGACTGGTCTTGAGTCAGACAGCCCGCGAGGGATGTTAGACCACTGTGAGCTGGAATGTCTGCATGCAAAAACCTCAGCGTCTCTGGTCAGTGTGCCGGCCGGGAAGTCTCGATCTCCTCTAGCTCTCTTAGCAAGATGTGTTGTATATATACCCATAGGTCTCCCCAGGGGTCCTACTTTGCTGTGTTACAGTGTCGGCATAAGGATAAAGAACAGGAGAAAGGCCACTCAGGGGGTAGCTTTGGAAGAAATTTATTCAGTCTCAGCTGCGCATAATGCATAATGCATTTCGGCTCCATTGCCTTCTTCAGATGCTGCTGCCTGAGCAAAGAGTGACTCCACCCTCACCTTTCAATAGTTCAGGAACACTGCCATAGGCGGAAATCCGCTGACCCAAGGTCACATGGTGTACCTCGGCTGCTGTTCTCTCACAACTACAGCTCCCAGAGTGCTGTTCAACTGGGTAAGTGTTGTAGGCAGTTCATTAATCAAACAATCCTCATATTGGTTTGGAGGCTTTGAATTCTGGAAAGGTGCAGAGTACAATGAGGAGTTTTTGCGTCAGATGAAGGGTCATCTTCCTCCGGTCTCCTTCGACGTTGCAACCTCGGGTGTGTGTGCGCCTGCTGAAACTCGAGGCAGTGACATAGTGAGTCCGTCTCCTTGCTGGTTGCAAGCTGCTTCACGCAGTCATTTCAGATTGCTGGCGTGCACCTCGGGGTGAGCTGGAAATGATTCAATCCCTTGAACACGTGTGGCGCTGCAAGCAGCGAAAGTCAGTAAAATTTCCAGACTCTTGTAGCAACGGGACCTCTCACGAGCCTCTGACTGGTCCGTACAATATCCGAATTGGTCCCACTCCGTGAAGAACAGGAGAAAGGCCACTCAGGGGGTAGCTTTGGAAGAAATTTATTCAGTTACAGCTGCGCATAATGCATTTCGGCTCCATTGCCTTCTTCAGATGCTGCTGCCTGAGCAAAGAGTGACTCCACCCTCACCTTTCAATAGTTCAGGAACACTGCCATAGGCGGAAATCCGCTGACCCAAGGTCACATGTATATATATATATATTCTTTTACCAAAGCGATCCTCAGGCTCCAGGCGCTCAACTGTGGGTGCTCTGCAAAGGGGCCGGATCAGGGCCCAATGACAATTTTCTCCCCAAGGATGCGGCACTCAGCGTTTGTAAGGTTTAAACAGCATATACTTTATTTCTCCAGCTCGGACCAACGCGTTTCAGCCATCACAGGCTTTGTTCACTAGGCAAAAACCTGCGTTCTGAATGCAGTGTAATATATAGGTAAAAGGAAATTCCATGTAAACCATGACAAGTGTAATGTAGGTAGAGAATATAGGTGAAGGGTAATGCGTTCAAAAAAAACCCCAAAAAACATATATATATATATATATATATATATATATATATATATATATATATATATATATATATATATATATATATATAATTAGTTTGTCTACAGTCATGGGGTTACTCATATATGTAATCTGTCTGAAGTGAAGCATTTTCCTTACTCTTGCTTTTATTGTAGTGGGAATAGTAAAATTAACCACTTCGCAGTTAACACTTTCCCAACCGTTGCATTGTTTGGAGTGGAAAAGTAAATTTCAACCCTCCAAACAATGGCGGCTGGTGACATTTGGAAGTGGTGAGCGAGCAAGCCGACGGTCAAAAGAGGAGGGTTCAGGGGGGGTCCTGTAGTTAGGACATCATTAGAGCACACAAGAATTTAAGCCTGTAATGAGTGGTAGAGGCTGCTAATACTTTGCATATTATGGAGCCTCTGGTGGTGTTTTAATAAAAACACCTTTGTAGTCCTTGGTCTTATTGTAAGGCAGGAATCAAAACCAATGTAAATGTAAGTATAACAGAAACACACCAGGGCAGCTTTGACTCTATAACTGTTAAAACGTTCTTCCTGACATCCAGCCATCAGCTCACTGCGCCATCATTTCAGTCACAACACTACTGTATATTTTTTCTCTATACTTAGGCAACATTGTTAATTGGATGAGGTACACATCGAAAATCAGAAACAAAATATTATAACATTAACAAAAATAAACATTAAAGCCTCATTAAGATGATTCGTATGTCGATAAGGCATGCAGATGCTGACAGAAAGTGTTGCTTCATGCTCAATCTTTCAGCTTCTCTCCTGCACTCTTTGAAACGCTGACTCTGTAAATGTTCATTCCCTGTATTCAATAAAAGCGGAAATGCCAAACACTGGAAAATCCACATGGAGTGTTTGCAAATTAGATTTTCTCCTCCTGTATTGAGACTAAGACCCAGGCCGCACAACTTTATTGAATGTTCATTAACCAGTGCTACTAAAGACGTTGCCTTGCTCTCCAAGGAAGCCGGAATGGGTGTATATTTAAATAAGAGTGCTCTGGCCCTATTAAAATAGCATGTTTGGCACTAAAAACAAAAGAAGAAAGGACTTTTGCTGGCAGCAGATTAGCCAGATGTTAATTTCAGATCAATAGATGTGCTCATCTCTCTCAGTCTACCTCCGCTTTTGGAGCATGCCTGCATTAAGATTTTGAACTCACAAAACCACCTGGATAACTTAATTGGTGGTGCACACAAAATGACCTTTTTTATTACATATGTTCTGCTTTTCTCTCTAGTAGAAGAGCTACTGTCAACTGCCTCAGCTATCTCCTACTGTTAGTCAAATTAAGCGCTCAACTAGTTATTTTTCATCAATTATCACACCTGTGTAACACTGCACATGCAACATAATATATGTTCACACTCACACATAAAATACTTGTGCATATTTATATGATGAATATACCTAGAAGCTATTTACGTACATCATCATGCATATGTGTGTTTATCTACTGACATCCCATAGTCGTGTAGGTTTGCTACTGACAGAAAGGGGTTAAATGGGAGAGGTAGGGATGCAGGTCCTCAGGGATATTGATAAACGGATGTCGGCATCAGGCTCACAACTTTATTTTTCTGCTACAGGCTTGCAGCCTTTCATGATGCTGCTGCTAACCTTGTACTTGTCTTCGATGGCTCCACCGTCTGCAAGTAAAGTCTCAACAGCGGTGCCTGGTGTTTCATTAAACATAGATCCTGCCCACCGCACCACCCCTCCACGCCTTCCCCTTTTTTAGGTCGAAGGCCTAAAAGGCTGCGCTTGCGCAGTCTTAGGCCGGAGATTTAATGAGTCTGAGTAGCGCCGAAGGTCCCGCCTCCGTGCCCCATCTCTCCTTCATTGGCTGGCTTCCTAAACGGAGGCCAGCCATTGGAGGAGAGATCAGTCACTCCAATGTAGCCCCATCCTTTTCGGATTTGGGGGCGTCATTTTTGATGTTCTTTAGACAGTGACGTTGTCCGTCACTCAGAACATCAAAACCACGCCCCCAATTCCGAAAAATTTCAGGAGCGCCGGCCGCCATTAAGCTGTTTGTTGTACATGAGGTAGGTCGCATGCTCCCGCTGTCCTCGTTCCCGCCCCGAATCCGAAAGTCGTTGTGGCCGCCGTTTTGTTTTTGCCGTTTTATTTTTCTTTCCATGTTTTGTTTTTGCCGTTTTATTTTTCTTCCCCCCCCCGCCCGAGGCTCTCCCGTCCCCCGAGGCTCTCCCGAGGCTCTCCCGTCCCCCGAGGCTCTCCCGAGGCTCTCCCGAGGCTCTCCCGTCCCCCGAGGCTCTCCCGTCCCCCGAGGCTCTCCCGAGGCTCTCCCGTCCCCCGAGGCTCTCCCGTCCCCCGAGGCTCCCGTCCCCCGAGGCTCTCCTGTCTCCCGAGGCTCTCCCGAGGCTCTCCCGTCCCCCGAGGCTCTCCCGAGGCTCTCCAGTCCCCCGAGGCTCTCCCGAGGCTCTCCCGTCCCCCGAGGCTCTCCCGAGGCTCTCCCGTCCCCCGAGGCTCTCCCGAGGCTCTCCCGTCCCCCGAGGCTCTCCCGTCCCCCGAGGCTCTCCCGTCCCCCGAGGCTCTCGTCCCCCGAGGCTCTCCCGTCCTCCCTCCGCAGCTGCCTGCCCCCTATCTCTATCACGGATCCCACGGTCAGCTGATAAGACTTCCCCAGCCAGTGGTAGGGCGTCATGCCAGACACTGTCCAATGAATCATAGATGCTGCCTCGGCGATAGTTATTCTCACAGTCTGAGTACTAAGAATTCCAGACTCACAGAGAACTATAAAATATTTCTGCCTTCTGTGCCCATGACCTTCCAAAGAGATCTGTACACCTAAGCACCATTCTAAAGGAGCACAGTACACGAAAAAATCACCAGGTCAGCGTACACGAAATAGCTCTAAGAGTACTGACCCCACTGAGCTCTGAACACCAGAGCGTCTATAGGGATCCGTGCACCCATGTATCTACAGGGCTCTGTGCGTCTAAAACACACACGCATATTTATAGGGCTTCTCAACCTGCAGGGCCCTGTACACGACCATGCAGCACCGGAAAACATGTACAAAACACACACACGTACATACATATCTAAAAGGCTGTCTACACCAACGCATCTATTGGGCTCTGTACACCAAAGTAACTACAATCCGCTAGTCGCCTGAACAAAGAAACAACTATAGAGCTCTGTACGCCTAGAATCTATAGGGATCTGCACACTTGAAACAATCATTCACAAATCTCAGTAAAAACACACACACACATCTGTACGCCGAAATATCTCTGGGGCACTATGCAAAAAATATCTATAGCGGTCTTGTCTTCTATGCCGTTTTATTTTTCTTTCCATGTTTTGTTTTTGCCGTTTTATTTTTCTTCCCCCCCCCGCCCGAGGCTCTCCCGTCCCCCGAGGCTCTCCCGAGGCTCTCCCGTCCCCCGAGGCTCTCCCGTCCCCCGAGGCTCTCCCGAGGCTCTCCCATCCCCCGAGGCTCTCCCGAGGCTCTCCCGAGGCTCTCCCGTCCCCCGAGGCTCTCCCGAGGCTCTCCCGTCCCCCGAGGCTCTCCCGTCCCCCGAGGCTCTCCCGTCCCCTGAGGCTCTCCCGTCCCCCGAGGCTCCCATCCCCCGAGGCTCTCCCGTCCCCCGAGGCTCTCCCGTCCCCCGCGCCTCGTCCCCCGAGGCTCTCCCGTCCCCCCCCGCGAGTCTCTCCCCCCCCCGAGTCTCTCCCCCCCCCCGCGAGTCTCTCCCGTCCCCCCCCGCGAGTCTCTCCCCCCCCCCCCGCGAGTCTCTCCCGTCCCCCCCTTGGCTGGGAAGAGCTGACTCCATTGGGCTCTCTGATTGGGTGTTGCCCTGTAGCTCTTTTCTTTACAGGGTCACAGTGCTCCTTGAAGACGGTTTGAGAATATTCAGCAGGCAAGATATTGAGCAGTCTCGATGAACTTTAAAGTTTAAATCTGCCGCTGCTTTCAATGCATTTCTGTAATCTGTTTTCCTACCCTTCTTTCTGATCAAGTCTAGAACCAATTTTACCCTTTAGTGGCCTTAAGCTTCTATTCAGCGTTAGCATATACCTGTTATATTGTCTAGTGCTTTCTTCTTCAGGACTCGTAATGTTTGTAGATAAAGGAAGAAAGGCAGTGGGAGATGAAGTGATTAAAGAAAGATCGCACAATTCGCCAAGTGGGTAAAGAAAATACACCAGGCGAAGGGCAGTTTGTTGGGGCAGAAACCAGTAACATGGCACCTAGACAACATATCTGCTAGTATTCTATGGCAAGAAGTGGCTTCACATTGCTGACATCTTCAACACTATAATACTGTCAGAGCTCCTTAGAATGGAAACTGCTTCCTCTTTGAAAGCAGGCGGTAAAGTTGTGAGTGCAGAGTTGTGAGTGCACAGAGTTGTGAGTGCGCAGAGTTGTGAGTGCGCAGAGTTGTGAGTGTGCAGAGTTGTGAGTGCGCAGAGTTGTGAGTGCGCAGAGTTGTGAGTGTGCAGAGTTGTGAGTGCGCAGAGTTGTGAGTGCAGGTGCAGAGTAGTGAGTGCTGTTGAGTGCAGAGTAGTGAGTGCTGTTGAGTGCAGAGTGCTGTGTATTGGCAATGTAAATGACAATGCCATTTATTTATGATTAAAAGAAATGTCATGAGCAATGCCAATAGCTCTACCTTTAATGATGCCGAGACCATTGCATTGTAAATGCTTGTTTGTCTGGTGTCTTTGCTCTCTCTTTTACAAAGTGGAATTGACACCATAAAGGTTGAATAAATTAAGTTTATTGGTACAGAAAGACCCCCAAGATCCGCTCACCAGCAACACCTACTTCAACTCCTCACAAAGTTCTCCCCACGAGCTGACCATTCCAAATACAGTGTTCCACACATTAAAGATACAGGTCATAATATAAACTTATTACTTACATAGATGTAACACATCCCCCTTTCTACAAATAATAAAAAACCAAACAGATAACACAAAAAAAACCATAATGAAATATACATTTGTGATAGATCAAATAATGTAAATAAATATACAATAATAGAAATTCATTTACAAATTCAACACATAGTCATTCAACCTAATAGGTGGCATCACAATACGTCCTGATAACCTCCTTGTACCAGGAGTACTAGGTGTAACACGTACATTAGGTGTCGTAGACTTAAAAGAACCATTGTCAGAACTAGATTGAACCTTTCCCTTAGGTACATATACATCATCAGCCTTATTCAACCATATATTCCGTTCCAAATCATTGCACAAAGTCAAACTATTAAAATTCCACTTGCGCCCATCATCCAACAATGCACAATTTCCCATAACATCCACAATTTTCTTCGGACTGGACCATTTAGAGGAACCATCCTTTGACAAACCAACACGCACAGATCTCACCCAATCACCCACATTAAATTCCTGAACACGTTTCTTAATCTTATAATTGTGTCTGCTAACATACTTCTTTTGATACATATTCACTCTATCACCAAGACTTTCACTAGAGACATGCTTCAAAGAAGATCTAAACATCCAAGCCGGTGTTACCTTGTTACACGCAGAACGGCCTTTTAAAAGATTAAATGGAGTCACTAACGTAGCTGAATGTGGAGTATTACGATAACTCCAAATCATTTTCTTAATAGCCACTTTACAATCTACACCTTCTACCATAGCTAACTGAATACAATCCTTCAAAACCCGGTTGAATCTCTCTACCATACCATTTTCCCTTGGACAATATACAGTAGTAGAAAAATATTTCACACCACATGACTGTAAATAATCCTGGAATTCACTAGCAATAAATTGTGGGCCATTATCCATCGTGATGGACTCAGGAAAACCTTCCCTGTGGAACAATTCCTCATGCAAACTGATTATATTAGATGCCTTGATCTCCTTGACAAATGCAACTTCAGGCCATTTGCTATGATCATCCATTAAAGCAATGGCAAACTTTCCAGCAATGTTACCTATACTGAAAGGACCACAAATATCCGTAGCTAACTTCTGCCTTGGCCTATCTGAAAATGGAACAGAAGATATAGTGTATTCTTGAGAAAATGGGATTTATCACTACAAGTGCAAGCCACACAGTTCCTAACACACCTTTCGATATCCTTGTCCATGTCAGCATTGCCAGGCCACCAGAAATCACATCTGCACCTTCTCTTCATGCCCGACATACCTGAACGCCCTTTGTGAATTAGTTCTAACAATTTATTACGCAAACTCGATGGTACCACAAGTTTATCAGCTCTTTTGGAATGGAATCATAAGAGAGTTCTGACCAAACCGTTTTGAACTCAGATAATTCACCATCATTCCATGAATGTCGATTACACACTGACATTAAACGTGCAATCACAACTTTTAAAATAGTATACTCTTGAACAGCTTGTTTCCACTCATCAAGACTAATGGCACCCTTGCACGCCTCATCAACACTAGCAACTGACCAATCCTCATCACTATCCAATACTGTACACCCATCACTAATAGGAAGGCGAGATAAACAATCAGCATTCACATTCTTGATGCCTGGAACATATTCCATATGAAAGTCATATTCTTGTCGTTTGTAAATCCATTTGGCAATTCTAGGAGTGCCCTTACCAGCCCCTTTTGTTGAAAATATATCCACAAGTGGCTTATGATCCGTTCTTAACTCAAAGTTCGTGCCCCACACATAGGTCCTAAAGTAATTAACACCCCAAAAGCAAGCCAACGCCTCCTTTTCAATGACCGAATAAGAAGGTTCAGCCCCCTTCAAGGTCTGTGACGCAAATGTAATTGGCCACTCATAATTGTCCTTTCTTTGCATTAGGACAGCACCTAACCCATAGGCACTAGCATCCACCACAATGACCGATTTTTTATTAGGGTAAAAAGGTCTAAGAGTAACAGCTCCAATGATATCCTTCTTATTATTGTCATAAACTGACTGGCATTCAGCACTCCACAGGAAATTGGTCCCTTTTTTCATCAACAACCTCAAACAAAAAACTTTTGACGCAAAATGATCCAGAAATTTGGAGTAGTACTCCGTTAAACCAAGAAAAGAACGCAATTGTTCTTTGTCTGAAGGTGGTGGTGCATTCTTAATGGCATCTAACAAATTCTTCTTAGGTCTGACACCATCCGCTGACAAAGTATGCCCTAGATACTCAATCTCACTCTTAGCAAACTTGCATTTCTCCGCTGCAACTGTTAAACCAGCACACTGTAATTTTGATAGAACCTCATTCAAAACCCTATCATGGTCTGATTCATTCTTTCCCCATACAAGCACATCATCTTGAAACACTAACATGTTGGATGTACCCTCCAAGACTCTACACATAATTCTTTGAAAAAACAGCAGATGCTGAAGACAAACCAAACGGCATTCTTAAAAACTGGAATGCACCCTCAGGAGTTATGAAAGACGTTAAATGGCGAGACTCTGGGTGTAGCTTTATCTGATGGTATGCATTTGACAAATCAATCGATGAAAAATACCTGGCATCTGTAACAGAAGCCACCATCTCATTGATACGGGGCAAGGGATACGGGTCTACCCAAATGTTCTTGTTTAAATCCCTTAAATCAACGCACATGCGTAATTTGCCGTTCGGTTTCCGTGCTAAAACCACAGGACTAAGCCAGTCTGACGCTTCTATAGGTTCTTTAATGCCATGTTGACACAGTCTATCCAATTCTACCTTCAATTGTGACCTTAACACTAGAGGAACATTGCGTACCTTGTGTACCACCGGCACACAATTAGATTTAAGTACTATGCGATGTTCAAATTTTTTAAGACACCCCAATTCAGGACTAAACAAATTTGGAAATTTTTCTCGCCACTTGGCCCCTGCATCCACATCAATTCGAGTCAAAAGAACTTGATCAGGATGATTGGGATCAAGTTTTATTCCCTAACTTTTCTGCTACTACCACCCCAACAAAGCTCTCCCTTTTTCAACCACATACACCATTCCCTGTGCATTCCTGCCTTTAAACCATATGTCACCCACAAAACATCCAATTACCGGTAACTTGACCCCACAGTATCCAACAGGAGTTGACCTAGCATGAATGAGATCACACTTACCAGCAGAAACCCACATTTCCTTGTTAATTATGGTAATGGTGAACATAAAGTAAAATCAGGTTCTCCGGCCGATATCTGTCCGGCCCGCATCCTCCAACGGATCTATTCCTTCTGCACTCAGCCCCCGATCACCTTCCTCAACAGTTCCCTTGTGCAAGGGGTTGTGATTCCAGCTCTCAAATCTGCCACAATTGTGCCTATTTTAAAGAAACCTGGTGCCGACCCGTCCGCCCCAGTTAACTACCGGCCCATCTCCTTGCTGCCCTATCTGGGCAAGGTGCTTGAGCGCCATGTTACCTCGGTACTTAGCGCCCATGTGGAAGCAACCGGGGGTTTGGCGCCTTGTCAAGCGGGCTTTCGGCCTAGGCACTCTACCGAGTCCGTCGTGGTGTCGGTCCTGGACAACCTCAGGGAGGGCATGGACCAAAGCAAACATCAGGCACTGGTGCTCCTCGATCTCTCCACCGCTTTTGATACGGTGGACCACTCCATCTTGCTTTCACGTATCAAAGCGGCGGGAATCGGGGGCTCAGCCCTGGTCTGGCTTTCGTCCTTCCTGTGGGATCGCACCCAGGCGGTCCGGCTGGGGGATTTCACGGCAACTCCACTCAAGATCACTTGTGGTGTTCCCCAGGGTTCCTCTCTCTCTCCTCTTCTGTTCAACCTTTATATCTACCCTCTAATTTTCGCACTCCAGCAGCTGGAGGTCACTGTATATAATTATGCAGATGACCTCCAGCTCGTCTTCAATCTTTCCTCTTCTTCCCATTCTATCTTTAACTTTCAAACTATTATGATTTTCATCAGGGACTGGATGAGCCACAACCACCTGAAGTTGAACCCGGATAAAACCGAGCTGGTCCTCACTGGTGGCTCCTCCAGTCCCTGGAACTCCTCATTCTGGCCCTCTTCCTTAGGTTCCCCTCCCACTCCCTCTCCTACAGTCAAGACCTTAGGTATTTAAATGTCAGTCAGTCAGTCAAAGAAACTTTATTCGGTTATTTAAAACCATAAAAGCAAGACATGGTATACAAAACAAGTTTAAAATTCAATTAAACATATATGAAAAGACATTATTACACCTTCATAAAAAGTACAAAGAACCGAATTTTGTTAAAAATAAGTGACTGTAAGAGCAAGTTTACATGGTGTCCAACAAAAGTTATACAAGTGTCAAATTTTGGTTATTAGAAGTAGCAGCCATTCTTAGTTTATTTTGTCTGGCAGCTGCTGCCAGGAAACAGGCTATCCCATATGTTGTCTGTACTGAGTTCAGCATCTGTAGATGTAATAATGCTGGCCGTACCTGGACAAAATTCAATTTTTTCAGAATAGGTACCAGAAATTTTTTTCGAGCCACCAAATAATGTTCACAAAGCATAACTAAGTGGAGGGTGTCCTGTATGGAAAAACAGTCGCAGGTACAGGGGGGTAAGTTCTCTGGTAAGCCCCACTTTGATTGTGAGCCAAGCACTAGGTGTATTAAATTAAACCTGAACCTTATGAGTAGAAAGCGATGGTAAGGCTTGGTAACATATTTCAAATAAGGTTCCATGGCTAAAGTTGAGGAGAGTTGAAAAAGTGATCGTACCATTGGTTTACCTAATTCAACCGTTTCCCTTTCAGACTCCAGCAAGTTTTGGAAATGCAGCTTGACCCACTTTACATCCTCTTTTTTTAAATTGTGTGGTAAAGAGTACATTTCTGGACGCCCTAGTCTCGCGCATGCCGCTCTAACATACACCAGCCACGGGATGTTATTGGCTTTATCCAGAGACAAACAATCTTTGAGGATACAATGATTTAAACTGATTTCCTCGTTTGTCCACGTTTTAACCCAATATATCACTGGGGCCATTTTTAGGAGGTCAGTAACGTGACCCAAGCCTAATTCATTATGAATTGTGTGTATTGGGGAAGATTTAGGTAGTGATAGTAAGGCTCGTAAAAAATTATTTTCTGCAATCTGAATGCCTGGGCATGAGACATAGCCCCATATGGCAGCCCCATAAGAGGCAATTGCCAAACATTTAGCTTTATAGATACGGGTCATGGCTTCCATAGGTTTTGATCCCAGTTTTTTAGAGAAGTGCAGAAGGGCTGTAGTGGATCTAGTAACTCCATTCTGTTTTAATCTCATTTGTGCGCCCCATGTTCCTTTCTCATCGAAGGTGACGCCCAGATAGCAAAAGAAAGGGACCCTGGAAATTGGTGAACTATTACAGCTAAAAGATCTGATCTTCGTATGTTTTTTCCGTGAACCTGTAACCATAACATGGGATTTGGTCGAGTTAATTTTAAGATCAAGAGCTTCCATAAAAAGGCCAAAGTGATCTAAGAGTTTTTGGAGGCCTGTGCCAGTCCGAGCTAAGAGGACGGCGTCGTCCGCGTATAGGAGGACCGGAATAGGTACCCCCCCCCATACGCGGAATGTCTGGGGTGACTGAGTTCAGTGAATTACCCAGGGAGTTGATGTACAGTGTGAAAAGGAGAGGTGCCAGAATGCAGCCTTGTCTGACACCTCTTCCAGACTTGAACTTTGCTGTGCACCTTCCATCCCTGTTCACCCTAACAGATGCAAATAAATTTAAATGAAGATCGTGCAGAAAATTAACCAAAGTTGTGTCCAAACCCATATTGCCCAAAATAGTCCACAGTTTAGAATGATTGACCAAATCAAAAGCGGATGATAAGTCCATAAAACCCAAATAAAGGAGTCCCCCCTTCGCCACTGTGTACTTGCTGATAGTTAGGTGGAGGTTGAGACATTGGTCCATGGTCCCTCTGTGTGCTCTGAAGCCATACTGTAACTCCGAGAGGATCCTGCTCTCTCCAAGCCAGTCCTCAAGCCTCTGCAAAATGACCCTGCCCAAGATCTTAACGGCAGAGTCCAGCAAGGAGATTGGCCTGTAGCAAGCCGGGTCCCCCCTGTTCCCTTTCTTGAATATGGGCACAATGATAGAGGTGGACCAAGAGGAAGGAAAACCAGCTGAGGGTATTGCGTTAAAAACGTTCATTAATATCGTCGACCAAAATTGGGGGTATTGGATGTAGAGGTCTGCAGGGACCCCGTCAGGGCCCGGGGCTTTGTGTTTACTTGTGTCTCTAATCGCCCTTTCAACCTCCGAACTACTAAATTCCATAACCATGTTAGGGGATTTATGGACATTATCGGTTAGACCAGGTGCTGTGGATTCGTAGATCTTTTCGAAGTGGGCTACCCATCTATCATCTTCTATCACACAGTCCATGTCGGTCTTCCCTTCATTGGAGAAGAAGGGCTGGTTCACAATGGCCCAAAACTTTTTGCTGTCTCTCAATACATCCGTAGATAAAAGGCTCTCCCAAGCTTCTTCCTTGATTCCAGATTTGCGTTTAAGAACTGCAGTTTTGTAATCCTTCCTTAAATTGGCCACCAACGTTCTGTCCCTAGGTTTTTGTTTTAGAGCTTTCATCAGAGCACTATGTTTCTGGGAACATTCTTTATTGAACCATTTCTGGGGTTTCTTAATCCCTTGCCCGGTAGACCTTAGCTCCAAATTCTTAGCAATCCTTCCGCATATCTCCTCGTATGCGACTACTACATCCGGGCCTCGAGCAGTTGGGTCCAGACATACTGCCATATCTGCCTCTGACTCTTGGGCAAGTGAATGGAAAAAGTGTTCAGGTACTATTTGTTCCCATTTTAGGCGCCTTCCCTGGTCTTTAGTTATCAAGTCCCTTGGGGCTGCCACATCTGTTGGATTATGGGTCCGGAAACAGTCTAGGTCCAGCATCAGGAGGACAGGATTGTGATCACTGAAACTAGCAGTGACCACCATGTACTCGCGTGCCTTAGCTAGTACCCCAGATGAAACAAAAATGAAGTCTATAATAGTATTAGCGTCTTTCCCCACGAAGGTTGGGGCTCTGGGATCGTTCCTACTTTGGGCAAATTCAAATAGATTTAAAGTCGCCAGGAAAAACTCAAGACACTCACCCTCAATTGTATGCACAAAATGGGGGATGGCCTCCGTCGGTGAACCCCCATAGCTATCATTAAGGCAATCACCCTCACAGGGATGAATATTAAAATCACCCAAGATGATCATCTCTAGGGAAGAGGGGCAGTCGCTTCTATAGGCTGACAAAAATTGTAGTAAGGAAGTCAAATGTTCATTCACAAATAAAGACTCCCTGGAATTATAAAAATTAACCACTAGAAAAGGTTGGAAGCCAGGTAAGGTCCACTCCACGACTAGCGTGTTTGCAGGTACAGATTCCAATTGTTTGAATGCCCCTACCAGGTCCAGGGAACACAGTGTAAGTAGGCCACCTTTTGCCCTACCTCTTGCACTAGAGGCTGCAGGGGTAAAAAAGCTACGAAAGCCATCTAGTGCAAAATTAGTTGTGGTATCCCAGGTTTCTTGCAAACCCACTATGTCGTATTGTTTTACAAACTCTTGCCATATGGGGTCCAACGCCTTTGCATTTAGACCCGCCACATTCCAAGTAAGGAATTTACAAAGTGGGGGAGGTGTGGCTGGGAGAAAAGATGGTGTGCCCCGTTCCTGCGCCTCCAACGAACTATCAGAGGGAGTAAAAGAGGGTTTGTCCGTAATCAAGACTGATGTTGCCACTTCCTTATGAGGAGGAATTAAATTGGTCTGAGGTCCCCTTCCCTTTGGAGAGCCCCGCATATGTCAGTCCACCCAGTCTGTATTTGAGAAGCATTCAAAACGATTCGCCATTGGGAAGTACAGAGCATTGGGAGGTCCATTTCGCTGTTGGGGGAAATGATGTAGTTGAGAAGAATGCGGACCAAAGAAAGGGCCACCTTGAGGTGGTCTGCCTCCTCTGTTCCCAACCAGGTTCCAACCCCCACCCCATTCCTCCTCCCATCCAGGGGTTTGTGGCATCCAGGGAAGATTGGATCTCTGTCTGGGTTTACGATCGTGAGGGCCCTTAAGCCAACTCCATCGATTGTCGGCTTGATTGTGTGGGAGATAAAAATAGGAGAGAGGTCTAGCGGTTACTGTGCTCGCCTGGTATCTCGGGGCCCTTCTGCTACAAATAAATTCTACGACCTCAGTATTCTCAAAAGTAATCACTACACAATCCCCTGGAAGATTTTTCCTATTATGTCCTACCCATGGAGCTCTCTCTATCATCAAGATATTACAGGGAATATTTGGAGGGAGAGGATAATTATTGGCTAACCAGTGGCATACTTTATTTTTTAGGGTCTGATATGACTCTTGTTCAGTTGCGGGTATTTCAGTGACCCCAGTAAGTATAACAACATAGGGACAGGCATCTGGAGGCAGATGGATATTTTTCCGGACCTTACATTTAACATTATCAAGTGCTTCAGGGATTGTCGGTTTAGATAGACCATCCCTAGAAGAAGCCTGTGGAGTTAAATTTGAGTTGTTTTTGGAGGGTGTATGGCCGGAGTCAGTTTTCTTAGTTCCCTCTGCTGAAGGGGGCTTATTGTTAGAGATAGTCTGAATCGGAGTATTACTATGATTCTTAGGCACCCCTTTAGCGGACTCCAATGTTTTTTTAGAAATCACCTGGGGTTTTAGTGGTTTAGGCTGATTAGAAATCTGGACAGTTTTATTATTTAAGGAGAAACTAGGAGCACTTATGTCCTTATGTATGTTTTTAAGGACAGTTTCAAGACAACGTAGTCTTACCTCTATGGGTTCTAGCAGTGATTTCAACATATTGAAAATCACAGAGTTGTTGATAGTTAAACCATCCTCCTCCTGTGATGGCGCTATAGGAGGAGGATTACCAGTGTCTACACTAAACTGTAAAATTTCCTCCAGACTTTGATCAATTAAGGTGTCGTCTGGTAGATTTAGGGGTAAACCGACCTTGTTTGGGAGTGTCCCCCCTGTTGAGCTAGTTTGAACCTCAGACAGCTTCTCGCAGTTAGGGGGATTGGGGTTGGGGTGTGTCTGGCCCTTCTTTCGTTTAGAAGTAGTTTGTTTATTACCCTTCTGTTTCTGTTTAGGAATAGCCCCTTCAATCCTACCCCTCTCACTTCTAGTGTTAACATCGATGGTATCACAGGTGTGTGACTCTTGCGGTTGTGTTCCGCTCAGAGTTAGAATATTAAGATTAGGTGAAGCCTCCAAGTCCTGAACGGTATCAGTGTTACTATTAGAGCCATCCATAGCCCCAATATCTTCGTGGCTATGTATTAGAGCCTGGGTTTCTGGACGGCAAACAGTGATAGGGGTTTGGGCCATCGCAATCAGGCCCAATGATGAACGTTTGGCCATGGCCAGGTCTTGTGATACTCTCCTGTCCATTAATACGATTCCTTCGTCAATTAATGCGTGTGTGCGGGTAATAAAGTCATCCAGTGTCCCAGTAAGTTTTTTAGCACTAGCAACTGCCATACTTCTAGTTTTCCGTGTGGACATAACCCGTATGCCCTAGGGGTACAAAGTGCGAGCAAGATAGTTACAAACGACCAGGGTCAGTGGCCCAGCCCGGCCTCCTCTGGCCTCTGAGGGCCACAGAGGGCCCGCCCTTTGCCCGGGCTTAGCCCCGGGCGCTCCCGCGCAGCGGGGTTCGTCACTACTTATGGGCGTGGATAGGGGAGGGGGGATTGCAGGGCGGGGCGGTCAGGGAGAGCGGGCCAGGTGACTTGGCCTCTGGGAAGCCGGGACTCCTGGGAAAGCGAGTCCCGGACCCAGCGCTCGCAGCCCTGTCTCTCACTCTCTCACCCAGCAGGGGCCAACAAACGGATGTGCAGCCTCGACGCAGCGGGACCCGCGCAGCAGGTTCCGCAAGCTGCTGGTCAGTCCTTCCCTCGACGATGTCAAACTCCTTCCTTCCTCCACAGGGCAAAAGTCAGTGTGGCGTTCCCGGGATCCTAAACAGGCAGAATCCTTTTCAGCTGTTCTGCTGGGCGGGGCGGTCAGGGAGAGCGGGCCAGGTGACTTGGCCTCTGGGAAGCCAGGACTCCTGGGAAAGCGAGTCCCGGACCCAGCGCTCATAGCCCTGTCTCTCACTCTCTCACCCAGCAGGGGCCAACAAACGGATGTGCAGCCTCGACGCAGCGGGACCCGCGCAGCGGGTTCCGCAAGCTGCTGGTCAGTCCTTCCCTCGACGATGTCAAACTCCTTCCTTCCTCCACAGGGCAAAAGTCAGTGTGGCGTTCCCGGGATCCTAAACAGGCAGAATCCTTTTCAGCTGTTCTGCTGGGCGGGGCGGTCAGGGAGAGCGGGCCAGGTGACTTGGCCTCTGGGAAGCCGGGACTCCTGGGAAAGTGAGTCCCGGACCCAGCGCTCGCAGCCCTGTCTCTCACTCTCTCACCCAGCAGGGGCCAACAAACGGATGTGCAGCCTCGACGCAGCGGGACCCGCGCAGCGGGTTCCGCAAGCTGCTGGTCAGTCCTTACCTCGACGATGTCAAACTCCTTCCTTCCTCCACAGGGCAAAAGTCAGTGTGGCGTTCCCGGGATCCTAAACAGGCAGAATCCTTTTCAGCTGTTCTGCTGGGCGGGGCGGTCAGGGAGAGCGGGCCAGGTGACTTGGCCTCTGGGAAGCCGGGACTCCTGGGAAAGCGAGTCCCGGACCCAGCGCTCGCAGCCCTGTCTCTCACTCTCTCACCCAGCAGGGGCCAACAAACGGATGTGCAGCCTCGACGCAGCGGGACCCGCGCAGCGGGTTCCGCAAGCTGCTGGTCAGTCCTTCCCTCGACAATGTCAAACTCCTTCCTTCCTCCACAGGGCAAAAGTCAGTGTGGCGTTTAAATGAATAATCACCTCACCCTTCACTCACAAATCAGTTCTGTCATCTCTTCCTGCTTTCTCACTCTTCGCACTATTCGCACTGTCTCCCGTTTCTTTTCCCCCTTGGCACTAAAGCTGAATTTGTCTGCCCTTGTGATCTCCCGGCTGGATTATGCCAATGGCTTGTACAACGGCATTCCAGCCTATAGTTTACGAAAACTCCAGCTTGTGCAAAATCAGGCGGCTCGGTTAGTGTACGGCCTTCCCCGCTCCCATCATTCAACGCCGTTACTGAAGGCGCTACATTGGTTGCCTGTTCGGCAACGTTCCCTCTTTAAAACCGGTTGCATGGTTTCCCAGGCACGCCAGGGATCAGCCCCGGCCTTTAACTCCTCCCTGATAAAGGAATATGTCCCCACCAGAGAGCTCCGATCATCTTCCCAATCCCTCCTACAGGTACCCCGCTTTAAAAGGAAAAAGTGGGGTGGGTCCAATTTCTCATTTCTGGCACCCACCTTTTGGAACTCCCTGCCCGACCATCTACGGTCGGCCAAACACTACTCCCTCTTCCGCAAGGGCTTGAAAACCTTTTTGTTCAGTCAAGCTTTCCCGCAGTAAATCCTTCCTCCTTTCATTGCTCTACTCCTGCTTATTATGCCTCCTAAGCGCCAAGAAACCATTTGGTGTACGCTGCGCTATACAAATATTTTAAATTCAAATTCATGAGTCCACCCACAAAACCATACTGAATTTGTTAATCAAAACAATGCACTTTGGAGGTTGACTTTCTCCAGATAGTTCATTCACTACACAATCCCAAATTGCCATCACCTCCACTTCACTATCACTACACTGACAAATAGACTGACTCACTAAAGTCACCGACTTATTCCATGCACTGGGATTGTCAGATCTACACATTTTTGCAAAATGTCCAGTTTTGTTACACTTAGAGCAAGTAACATTAGATGCACGACACCAAGAACTTTCAGCAACATGTCTACCGTTCCCACACCTAAAACAAAAACATCTGTTGCTACTTGGTGTTTTACTATTGAGTGGTTTATCTAGCGGTACAGCATATTTGCCATTTGTTTGAAACCCTCGAGGTTTAGGTTTACTAATGGCACGTTTACCTGTATATTTATTGTTAAAATGTTTAGGTTTGTTGTTATCCACAACACACACATCACTTCAATCCTTACTGCTTACATCATTACGATCCTTGTTATAATCGCCACTGTGTAACTCTTTTACATAACGAGTATTATTTTCTATCCTTCTAGCAATAGTATTAGTTTTATGCAACGATGGATCTTTTAAATCCAATAATTTCTCTCGAATTTTAGAATTGATGGTCCTATTGATCAATTGATCTCTTAGAATCTCTTCATGCAAATCTCAAAACTTGCATGTAACAGCCAATCTTCTTAGAACAGCTACATACTGTTCCACAATCTCACCAGGCAACTGAGATCTTGAAAAAAATGTGTGTCTTTCAACAACTATACTCGTTTTCTTTCCGTAATTTTCCTCCAATGCCTTTAAGGTATCTAAGTATTCATCAGAACTAATTTGTTCCGTTTTCGTACTATCAAAAATAATCTCTTCATCACTGGCATCATTTTACCACCTTCATTAACCCTTAAAACAGAGCAATTTGCTCCCGACGAGTATATGGGCAAAGTTTTTAATACTTTTCTTCCTTCAACACCCAAACTGTGCTTTAATAAGGCTAATTTGCGTGAAGGTAAAAAAACTTCCCCCCCAATTGCTTCCAAATACGTTTCAAAAGAATCCTGCCAATCCTCCCATATCATTGGAGGAACACCTGGATCTTGCAAAAATTTTGGGGGAGCCAGAATGGTGTTTGTTTCCATATTGAACCTAAAAGATTAGCACAAATAGAATAGCACCACAATATTATAATAAATCATTGGGCATAAAGACAATCATGTCCAAAACAATCATCACCCCAAAACAATAAATCAAAAATAATAAAAGTAGTCACCATTGTCATAAAAGTAGACACCGAAGCCAAATTATATTTTCTTTCCTTAGTAAACGACTTCTCCTTGTAGACAACATTTAAATATGTGACAAATTGAATGATTAGGAATGTAGTTAAGCTAGGTGTTAATACAGGTCTTTGTTTTAAAATAGCACCAAAAGTATACCACAGTTTGGATGCAACGCACCGATTATCTGCACAGCACAACACTCAATGTCTTGCAGATACACAATGCTGCAATATACACTTTGAAAGTTGAAAACGAAAGAGAAAAAAAAACAAATTTACCAAATACCAAAATAGTAGTAAGCTTAGGATTGAGTCTTAAGTTCATTCTGTGAATCGGGCCCATAATCTTTAGTTACAATTGTTTCACTTTTCCCAGTTTTAAATTTTTTTTTAAATAAAATATAATAGTTTAATATAAGAAGCCTTTTTATTGCCATTAACATAAGTTTTATTTCTAAATAAGCATTTTTTAGGTTTGTAATAAGACAAAAAACATTATTTGCACATATTTGTTATCAATGTATTCAAAGAAATGTATATACATACTATTGTTAACATTTTTAGCATAATGCTTTTACATTTTTCCAATTTATATGATTATATTTTTATTCTTTTTTTACATTAAGGAATATTGAAAAAAATCCTTTCACCTATTTACCATATTTACAGCTTTTCAACATTTTGTACGTTTAAAAAAAATGCATTCTTTGAAGTTATTTACTGCATTTGTTTGTAAAGTAAGAATGTTTTTTATTTAATTTTTTTCTGTCAATATTTTTATAAATTATTTTGTTTTGTAATTTGTTTTTGTCAGTTTTGGAACCTGCTAATTCTGCAGGTTTGCAAATCCTCATTTCTGTTTTTCTGTCAAGGTAAATTTAGTTTTTATCTATTTTCTACTCAATGTGTCTGGGGATGCATTAGATTGTTAGTAATGTTAGTATTTTATATAATTATTTTAAGGTATAGGTCTTGGGTTTGTTGCCCTAGTTGTTAGCGGTGCATGCTTTTGGCATAATTCCATTTTACTATACATGTATTTTTAGTCTTAGGAAATACTTTATATTTTAACTATTATTAGATATTTTGCCTTCTGTGTTAATATTTGCATGCTTGATTTAAAGGTGGGGTTTTTCTGTGTTTGCTTTTACAGGTTTTAATTCTGGAAGTCAAACTTCAATTTTTTTTATTGTAGAGTGCCTATTGTCTTTTTTGCAATGAAAAGTGACTGGTGTGTTTGTTAACCAATTGTTTATTTTAGGCTTCTTTTGTCATTGCAAACATTCTTATGAAGGAAAAATGTGGTTAGTATGTGTTATCTTCAATTCAGATGTATAGTCCATCATATGTCTGGGTCCTCTTTGTAATTCTCTATAGATTGGTTTTGTTCTTCAGGAACTTGTGTGATTATATTTGTTTAGCATAGTTACTGTGGGCTCACTTCTCTTAAGTCCTATAGGATGTTCTTAACTTGAATTTCAGTGATGTTTGGAGAGGGATGGGGCATCTTAAACTTTCAACGATATTTTGGCTGGTGGTGGCTCTCCAATAACAAGCACTGAAATAATATTTAGTGCATTTTCAATGCGTCCTTTGAAAAGAAGTGCTTTATTTGCTATAGGTGTATCACCTATGACCTGATTGTGGGTTTTGCCTTTTGTGAATTGATGTATGTTACAGTTTTCTGCATGATAGCTATGAATGACAGAATTATTAAAATGTATGCTATTTATATGTATACTGTATGTTATTACAAAAATACTGTTGCATTTTTACATAACACTTTAAATTATGTACTTATTTTTAATGTATCTTGGTGTGGGACATGTGTGTTTACTTTATACATGTCCAGATAAAAAAAGGCTCCTAAAGCTGTAGTAAGAGTATCAATCAGCCTTATAAACTAATACTGGGTTATCTTTACACACTTAAGAGCAAACTTCAGGTCGGGAAACAAGAAGAAATGCTTCTTCCACCTATTGAATTGTAATTTAGAATCCTCTTTAATATTAAAGTTGGATTTAAGGTTATTATTCTCAAAATACCACTTTTAGAAAGTTAGCATTTTTCTGCCTAAGCCAAACGTACCTTTCTGCCACCGTCCGGTGACCATGACTGTGACCAGCTCCCCTGTATTGAGTCGCGTATTGCTTCTAACATGGGGACAAAAGGTCCTTTGGTGTGGGGATGTGTGTTCCTGTCCTGAACAGGATGTCATGGGGGTTGTCCTCAGACTTCTTGAACTTTAAGAGGTAGCTTAAAGGTTATGCCCACCAACTTCCTGTTTTCTGAGGTTGCAAGCCCTGCCAGTGATAAATGCAGCTCACACCTGGACCTTCCTGCACTTTAATACATTAAAAAATGAGGAGCCAAACCCAAGAAAACAGGGAGGGTAGACAAATGGGGCATTAGTCACCCATAGACTAGCACTGGAAATAAAAATGGCACCCTCAGAAGCTCTCATCAGAACAGTCCTGGAGCTTTGGCAGATTCAGAAGAAGGACTGTCCTGCTGTCTGAGGAAGGAAGACCGCACCTGTTTCCCTTGAATTCAGGCTCCCTCCAAGAGTCAGTTGTCTGACCTATTGAGCGCACAGACTCAAGCTTCAAGAGGACTCTTCCAACTGCCCAGCTGACCAGAGCAACTTGAACCTGCCTGAGCCCTGCTGCTGGTCTCTGCTGGAGTAGGGTCTGATTCCCAAGAGGTGCCCTCCCAGGTCCTGGACCCTTGGCAAGCATTGGAGTGTACTCCTCATGCCTGTAAACAGAACTCCAAGGGAACATCCAGAAATTTGGGGCACCTCGTACCCGCAAGCAGACTCTTTGTGCCAAGAAATGACTGCCCTTGACACCCTCTAACACAAAGCTCCAGCTAGGACCACTTGCATTAGCAACAACTGCAGCGTCTACCACTAATGTGACACTTTATATATTTATTTATTTTGAAAGTTTTATATAGCGCGAACAAGATCTTTGCAGATATCAGAGCGCTTTACAAAGTGGGGAATACAAACATGAGGTGCATAACAGGCCATTCGGTATAGCGCAATAGTAGATAATAAGTGGGGTGGGGTAGGTACATGAGGTAGGTACATGAGGATGCATGGTAAAGCCGATACATTAATAATGCAAATAGTACATAAGTGTGAGCATAGACAGTCAGGTAAGTAAATACAACAAGTAATACGAATCATCGAAGGGATCGAGCAAATAATACAGATCGGTGCAGAGACTTTAAGAATCCACGTTAATGGATCAGGTGTATTTGGCTATGAGTATAGCTTTTACTTCTTTCTTAAAGAGTGCGATGGAGGAGATGAGTCTGGTTTCAGGGGGGAGTGAGTTCCATATCCTGGGTGCCATTCCTGAGAAGGAGCGTTTGTAAGTTTTTTCCTTCCGGAATCTTCGAGGTTTTAGCAGAAGATTGTTTGTGCCTCTAGTGTTTCTAGAACCACCAGAGATTGTCAGCTTCTGGGTGAGGTATCCGGATGAGCTCAGGTGTACAGCCTTGTGTGTCATGCAGGCGATTTTCAAATGTATTCTGGCTTCAAAAGGCAGCCAGTTCAGAGATTTCAAGTCAGGGGAGATATGCGAGTGCTTTTTTGATCCAGTGATGAGTCTCGCTGCAGCATTTAGAGAAGCTCTTAGGGGTGCAGTAGAAGTTAGAGGGAGCCCGCAGAGGGCTATGCTGCCAAATTGTATTCGAGGGAGGACTAGTGCTTGTACTGCAGTCTGGAAGTCTTTGGCTGGGAGGAAGGGTTTAAGTTTCCTCAGGGTATTGATTTGGTAGTTCGCTCCTTTAGTTGCCTTGCTGATATGTTGCTGCATGTTGAGGTTGGTGTCGAGTGTTATGCCTAAAGATTTTGCTGAGTCCACGATGGTGGGTTTGACATTGAGTGCAGTTAGGTGTTTAAGCCAAGTTTGAGTGGTGGAGATCTTCGCGGGGGTGAAATCAGAAGGAACTCTGTTTTCAGAGCATTGAGTTTGAGATGATTATCTGCAAGCCAGGATTGGGTGTTTCTGATCGTTGAATTCAGGAGAACAATGTCTTTGGGGGATTGTAATTTGAGATATAGTTGGGTGTCATCGGCGTACATGTGAAAGAGTACATTGGATGCTTGTAGCAAGGTGGTGAGAGGTTCCATGACTCGGTTGAACAAAGTTGAGGATAGGGAGGATCCTTGGGGGACGCCTAACGATACAGGTATTGGCGAGGACATCAGGTTGTTGTTCATGAATTTCTGCGTCCTGTTGTGTAGAAAGGAAGTGAACCACTTGAGAACAGTCCCAGATAGACCCATTCTTGTGTTTAAAAGTTCAAGTAGCTTCTCATGTTTAACGGTGTCAAATGCTGAGGAGAGATCAAGAAGGATGAGGAGGCAGGTGTCATTTTGATCTAGGATTTGAAGGGCGTCGTCAATAATGTGAGTCATAGCAGTTTCTGTACTGTGCCCTGCTCTGAAGCCTGATTGATGGGGGTTGAGGAGATCAAACTGATCAATGTGTTTAGTCAATTGTAGCTGTACGCATTTTTCCAGGAGTTTGGTTAGAGTGGGAATATTGGTAATGGGACAGTAGTTGTTTGGATCAGATGGGTCGGCTGTAGGTTTCTTTAGTAAAGGAGTGACTTGTCCAACTTTGAGGGAGTCCGGGATGGATCCTTGTTGAAGTGAGCTGTTGATAATTTTAGTCCAGAGTGGAAGGAGCAATGAAGTGAAGTCTTTGACAGCGTTAGCAGGGAGGGGGTCCGTGAGGTGATTGGATGGTTTCAGGGTGCTGAGCAATTTGCCAATTTCTTCTTCAGAATAGGTGTCAAAGGATGACCACGTAGCATTGTGACCTGCTCTTTGCAGTGACAATGTACTCCTTGCATACCCTGCCAAAGCAAAACTCCTGTTGAGGATCCCCACATGGACCTGGACTTTGAGAATGTTAAACCTTCACTGTGACAATTCTGGTCCCTGTGTCCTACCCATGCTCCATCGTAGTCGTCTTGAACTTGTGACTTTGACCTAGTCCAGTACAACCAGATACCCGTGAGTGGTGCTTTGTTTTCTTTTGCAGCTATTTTCACCTAAAACTTTAGAAACCCATATCTCTGGTTTTGTTTATTGGATTTTTGTCATTTTGGTGTAATTGTATTTAGTAAATTCTACTCTACTTTTCTAAATTGGTACTGGATTTATTTTTTATTATGTTGTCTCTGTATTACTGTTTGAGTGCTGCATGACTACTTTATGCATTGCCTCTTGGTTAATTTAAGTATGACTCCTGATGAGCCAAGACATCAGTAGGTGATGCACAGGTTTATTTAGTGACTTTCGTGATTCACCCTGTCAAGAAATATATGTATTACCTGTGTGAAGCTCTCACCCACCCCTCAAGTACTGTCCCACTTTCTTAAAATATATATTTTTAATTATTTGTATGATATTTTGGTTGATAATATTTTTGCTGACTATATTTGTGTTTTCGAGGTTTTTCTTATGTTTCTTTTGATTTATTGTAATGATGACATTTAGCATTTCTATATTTTCGTTTTCGATATTTTAGTATTTTAGATATGTTTAATGGCAATAATTTTGTAGTCAAAACATGTTTTTGTGTTTTATTCATCGGGTGGTGATATTTGTGCTCTAAATATTTTGCACTTATTTTTTTCTTTGTCAATAATATTTATGTCAATATTATGTCACAGAAGCACAAGATTTATATATCCCTCCCTTAACTAGTGGTGATTAAGTAACTGCTGTTCTCCAATCCATAAAACTATATTCATGTTCTCATAGTCTTACTTCTACTTGACTTACTTCAAAATGTATCAGTCATATTTTACCAATTACTGTTGGGGCTGTTTCTTGTTTCACAGCTGTTTGGTAAAATACAAATTAACCACTCCTACAAATGACATTACCATATTAAAGAAGTGGGTAATTGTATTACAACTTGCAATATTCAACAATTATGCAGTATCATATATTGGACGTGTAAAAGTAGTCGATTCCAGAACTTTCTGGATCCGAATTATGTCAACCTGGTCGTCATTTAGCTCTACCTCTACTGGGTGATTGGAACATCAATATACCTATGACTATGAGACAACAATTGTGGGTTAGGTAATTGACCCCTTTTTAAAATGTCTTCATAGAGTTGCAGGTGGCCTTTTCATATGTTGGAAAATGATCTCAGGAAGATATCCAACATCAAACATTCACTTTTGCACCTATGTAAAGTATGCAATTAGTTTGAAGTCTTGCAGATGTGTGTGTTCAGTGGAAATAGGGGTGTGCGAAGCAGTGCAATAGTTCCTTGGGAACTTTCCACATTGCCTTTTCAATATCACAATTTGTGAAGTTGTCTCCATGATAGTTTCACATTAAAACAGGAATAACATTTTCTTACTTCAATTCACTTTTAAAGTCGAGAGAAAACGGTCTTTAAGTAAACAAAACATTCACTTTAGGTGGTAAATATCACCCACCCACAAATAAATATTGCCCGATTGTGGCATGACACTTGTCTAGGGAGTAAGCGAAAGAAAAAACTCCACTAACTATGGGCAAGGCAATTATGGGACCATCTGCGAGTCTTTTCACTTCACTTAATATAGATTTTGCGTACACTTAATTAGGACTTTGTGATCCGTCCAAGAAGATACTATGCCGAGCTGGATTTCAGTGATAGGAATTAAATTTAGCAGCCCTGTTTTGACTCAGTCCATGCATATTTATAATGCAGGGCCACAAACAAGTGTTTAAAACAGCTCTGCCTAGACTTAAGTATAAACCCTGCTGACTTTGATTGTTCAGATTAACTATGATAATTTTTCACATTTGTTCACATTCATTTCGAGGACCTGAAATGAATTGCACATTCTATACTTTCTTATCATATTGAAACATTGGCATTGTTGTGATCACTCAATCATTCCTTGCACTTCTATAAGAAAAAATATGTATGAAATAATATCTCTAAGCTTCCTCTGTACCTACACTACTCACCAGCCTCAAATCCCAAATCCTAAATCCTGGTTTTAAGAAAATTCTTCTTCTAAAAAAAACCTTTCTTGCTTATCCATTTCTCTTTAAAAATGGAATGTAGGAATCTTCTATTTTGTAAAATCTTCAATTCTATAATGTCTGTATTTTGAGCCTCTGATTTTAGGGCTTGTTATTTTGAAGATGCAAGACAGTTTCCAGTCATTTCAACTTTATAAAATCTTTTATTTGTACTTACAGCAGCCATATCCACTTCTTGTAATTGAGTATATTGCTGCCTTTTCGAAAAGACTGATCACTGTATTTGAACTTTCGTATTTTTTCTTTGCTGCCAAAGAGCAAACCAATAATAAAGCAACATATACGAACTATAAATTTAACCGGTTTATGTTCGATACAGTTCATACGAAATGGGCACAGATGTCAGTGTAATTGGTAATTCTTTTAGGATCCCCTGTTGGTAGCATTGCAGGCCCACAATTGCAGGCATTAAATCTAAACATTTATGGAGTTTGCAGCAAGCTTTGTGCTTCAGGATCAGATTCAATAGACAAGTTTCCAAGGCGAAGCATTACAAAGAAAAAAAGCACAATACCAACCACCACTAGCTCTTTCTATTCCCCAATTGCCTGCTTGATTTATTTCCTGTCCCATTCTCATTATCTAGGTGACACAGGCGAGAAGACTCACAGAAAAAAAGAGCCGGCGACCTGCTGCACAACAATGTTATCAGTGTCCTAGTGAGCCTAAGCAGAAAAGGTATTGAAACAGAAAAACATTATCTTTGATGTCTTCGACGCGGCCATTTTTGGGCCCTTCGCCAACATCAGGTAATGGGTTAGTTCGCTTTGCTTTAAATTAAAGTTTTAAATATGAGAACAGATAAAAACTTTGTGGAACAATAAGTTAAAATGAGACAAGCGAAATTAGATGTTTCAGTGTTTGATCACAGCAAGACTCGTGTACTATTATCTCTCTTAATTTTCCAGTTCATTAACACTCCAGACATGAACGTACTGCTGCTGAGTTTACAGAATTATAATTCCTTTGTCGGTGAACGTTTTTGAAAGTCATTAGTTCCTTTATAAACGGTGAAGTTCTAAGCCCAGGTTTGATTTTTCATGATGCCACAGGGTGACACGATTGTTAAAGGATGTGGGAAACAGGTGCTGTTACAGTCTAACTGAGCATCCTTTTAGATCATTAGCAAGCTACAGGCCAGGCAACATGTTTGAAAATTGAGTTATTCGTAATGAAACACAAAACGTGTTGGCACTCACACAGACGGATTTAATGCACGCAGGATAATTTTGTCATTTAAAGTAAGATAGGTTTGCACATGTTGTCGCTTGTACCAGGGGCCCAGTTTCGCCTAGGCAGTAGAAGTGCCTGAATTCTATGCATTGTGAGGTTCAGTAAACTTAGTGGGCAAAATGGTAAGGGAACAAAACGGTAAAAGTTCATCAACTTCTTAGCATTCTGAGGAAAATTTGCGGATAGATGACGGGGATTTAGGGGCATATTATCAAGGGGGTTTATCTCCGCTTTTTTGGCTTTAAAAGCCAAGAAGGCGGAGATAAAATTATCTCCCTATTACCTAGCTTTCGCTAACACCAGTTTTTTTCGCATTTGCTTTAAACCTTGGTAATACCAAGGTTTATTTGCGGTAAAAATTGCTGCAGCTCAGCGGTAATTTCTTGTCCCTAACCAAGCAATATCGATAATTATCGCTATTGCTTGGTAATATGCCCCTGTATTCCTTCAAGAATGTATGGAAGAGAGCAGTGAAGCACTTTGTGGTGAGAAAACGCAATTTATTTAACAACATGTTTTTTCAGCGTCATTTAGGGTAAATCAGTAATGAGCTCAAGTGAAAAAGGTGGATGTTCCAACATCCCTACGATTATTTGCTCCATTACATTTTGGCCATGTGAAGTGAGTGTACCTTGCTTTAGTGATCGTAGCTGAACAGGCCTTTTCTACTCGTTCAGAGATATACGCATTGTGTCTACAGGCATTTGCAAGCAATTTTACACGATAGTGTCATGAAGAGACCCTGCATTGACATCCCGTCATGTATATCAAGTGCATGTAAGTGAATGTGTATGATAGTAGGACTCCATTTTGTTTGGGAAACTGTACATCTGCTGTTACCAGTGGGATGGAAACTGGGTTGGCCCTGACCTGACATGGCACAAGCTGGAGGTTCTGAAAACAGCACTCAGACAGTGGAATTGTCTTGCCTGCATTCTTACGGAGGAGTTTGTAGCTCTAGAGAAGTATGGAAGGATGTAGACACAACTGCCTTTAGAAATTGTCCATGAACTATTTAGCTACGGTTTGGTAAATACACCTTCCTGAGCACTTCCATTTGGTTAAAAAGAGAAGTTTCTGGTGGAACCTGGGTACTTGTTTTTACCTTAATTGGCACTTCTTGGAAGGCCAGTCACAACCCAGGCGCAGAACTTCACACATATTGTGCTTATTGTAAGAAATTGGGCTGATACCTAAGGTGGTGATTACCCACCTTAAGCACCCAACACAATCCGTGTCACTAAGTACCTGAATACCTGTAGCTCAACACTCTGGTAGCTATGGTATAGAGCAGACAGGCTTAGCTTAGTGACAATGTGTGAAGTATTGTTGCTGTACCAAAACAGTAATTAAGTTAAAACACAATAAAAAAAATCAAAACCAATTTAGAGAAAAATAGAGCACATTTTAATAAATAAAATGACAAGTAAAATGACAAAGATGCAATAAGGAGACCAGATATATGTATTTTTAAAGCCTTAAATTAAAGTAGCACCACAAAGTAAGAAACATTAAAATTTCACACTTACAAAAGCCCCATTGCTGGCTGTTTACTTTTGGCATATTTTCCCATTCAGGAATTTCTTTTTCACACGTAGTCACTTTTTTGGAGCTCAGATTCTTCCACTGGGAGAAAGGCTGCAGGCTGTCTTCGCAAAGTTCCACTGAATTAGATTTGCTACTGTTGGAAAGGTCACAGTGGGAGAAACCTCAATCTTCAGCCGAACAGCAACACACCTTGGCTTGGCGGGTTTCTCCCAGTGGTGGGGAAGTACAGCCAGATGAACAGGCTTCCTAGGCTTAAGCAATAGTACTTGAGGGTCAGGACTCACTCTATAATTGGCCAACAGCAGGGTCAAGGACAGATCCAGTTTGAACAGGTCACATGGGAAGGTGCAGGAAAGGTCTCTTCCAACTTGTCTTGTCCCTATAGCTTGAACAGAAGGTCAGCCTTATGAACCATGGAGTGCACAAGAGTCTACTTTAGGCCCCTGGGTACTAGAGAGAGGTTTTGTTCTTTGGGGCTCTTCTCAGGTCTCAGACAGCAGGTGCAGTCCTCTTCTGATCCACTATTGGTCTGAGGAGGTTACTGGGGATGGCACATTTATGCGTGCACCACCTTGGGGGTTGTGGTGACTCTTGGCTCCTCCTAATCAATGGGGTAAAAATTTCTAGGGATTATCCGACCCACTGATGGAGCATTTGTTGTGCACCCTACTGTAAACAACCCTACAGTCCCACTCTTTGTCTCAAACTGGAGAAACCCTTCTCCCTTTCTGTTGAGGCTGTGTACCCACTTAAAAGTGTGGCCAGGGAAAGGAGAAACCCTTCCTCTGTGATCACTTCAAACCACTTCTGAGGAAGTCTACACTGAGATTCACGCCTTGATGACGAAGGGAACAATGAAGGACCCTGTCCATGTTGCATCTGACATATGCCTGTGCAGGGGAGGCCCCTTTCAAGTAAATTAAGTTGCTGGGCACAGTGCAAATGGTCATTGTGCCAAAGGAACAGAAACAATTCCCCACCCTCAAGCCTTTGCTTCTGCACTAGAAGTGCTTTTTATACCTCACCACGACTTGAGTGCTCAGAGAGCTGCAGCTGGAGGGTAATGCAAATTTGCCTCTGAGGTTTTAGACAGGGAAAAGGTAACTTTCTAAACACAACTTTTCCTTTATATTCATTACAAATGTGACTTCATTAGTGAATTCGGCATGTTGTAAATATTACAAAAAGTTCAAGAATAACATTTCTAGTGTTTCCTAGCCAATTATAGCATTATTACATTTAGTATTGCATTCCAGTTATTCTCTGTCAAACAGCCAGCCTTGCAACTTTTAAAAAAATATTTAGGTGCTACATAGTGTAACATTAACTTTCTTCTTGTCCTACTTTTAAATACCATGCATTCTGCCTTATATACTATAAGGTGTACTTAGTGGTGACTGACTATTATTTGAAATAAAGGTTTAACGTTGTCAAAAGGGTAAATTACTTTTGTCCTGGAGTAACTATTACTCTCGCCTCAGCCATGGACAGTAGTTCATCAATGTTGTCATTTCAGCTGTAGAAGTGATTTTATCAATGATGTCAAAGAACGTATCATGAGTTTTACAATATGTGATGTAATTAGCAGTGCATGATGAGTGTGAATGCTATTGTAATTGCATGGCACAAGTTACAGTTAGTTGATAAAATCATAGGTGGTGAATCTCAGTGGTTTTATTTATTTAAAGTGACATGTTTTAAATTACATTTCCACTAAAACATCTCTTTAACCTTTGTTTTTTTCAGTGAATTTCTAAGGTTTTTCTTTAAATGTAAAGTAGTATATTATAGCAGTCCCTAACTATAACACCATTTTAACCTTTGTTTTTTCTAGTGAATTCCTATTGCTTTTTTAGCATAAAATAGGATGTCTATTGCCATTTGCAGCCAGGGGTTGGGTGCAGGGCCTGGTGCCTGGCGTTGGGTTGGAAGCAGAACCTGGCCTGTGTCAAGGCCATGTGCCCAACCACCTGCTGGTGCACAACCTTCCACTGTGCACAGCCTTTGGCCTTGCATGACCTGGGTTGGGCACAGTGCCCCAAATCCCTAATCACCCACAGCTGATTATGTAATGTTACAATATAAAATGCACCACTTAAAGTAAGGTGGGGGCATGGACTGGCAACATAGCCGACCATACAGCTTAGGCACAGCTCTTGCAACCTCTCATGAAATCAGACAAAATCATGGTACAAATAGACACCTCAAACCCTGGCAAGCTGTTGTACTTGTGCTATGGGGACCTCGGTTGGAAGCACAGTGCCTGAAAGTCCCCTGGGTGCCCTTTTACCCTTGTAGATCTGATGTGCTGACCCATGCCTGACTGTGCAATATTATGGATGGTGAGGGAGATGGCACCATTGTCTTTGGAACGCTGGCAACACAGAAGACCACTAGCGTGCAGATCCTGGCCTCTATATAACTGACTGGTCACACACTGGGGCATAGGATAGACACCTTAGCGTGTGAAATAAGTTTGACACAGACAGATCTGCATATGGTTAAGTGGCTGACTGCAGAGGTGGTGGACTTAAAGACTATTGTGCTTGCCACTGTGGATTGGGCCCTCAACTTAGAAGACAGGCTGGAGGACCTAGAGAGTAGATCTAGATTGTGCCATTTCGTACAGTAGCCCTTCAAACATGTCTCAGACCTGCCATTGCGGAGCCTGTGGGTGCAGTTGTGAGCTGCCATGTCAGCCTCGCAAGTTAACCCTCTTGCCAGGCCCAAACCTTCTTTTTTAATACATGTAAGTCACCCCTAGGGTGAGCTCTGGACAGCCCAAGGCCATGGGTGCAGTGTATTTAAAAATTAGGAAATGTACTTTTTTAAAATGTTTCATATGTCCTGGTAGTTAAAAAACTCTCAAAGTTGTTTTTCAGTACAGCAAGGCCTAGTTCTCCCATCAGATAACATTGGGGTTACCTTATTACATTTAACAAGTGTAATTTCCAATTGGTACCAGAGGAACCCCCAGGTTTGGTGTCCAGAATCAAAATTGAAAATCACAACTCATGGTGTAGATGGATAAAAAATTGTAATTCTGAAAATGCCACATTTAGAAGGTTAACATGAAGAGATGATGGATGGAGCAGTGACACTTTTCAAACACTCCCCCCCAGTCACAGATCTGGGTTGAATCCATCATCGGTCTTTAGCTCACTTTGCCACCTCACTTCCGACCCAGCCATATGCAAATCAGGAACCATCCAGCCCGAACTCCCAAGCCAGGTCTTCCCGGAACCAGAAACAAGCATCCTGGAACTGGTTTCGGGGCAACACCCCTCATCAGCTAGGCTAGCTTGAATCCAGTGGCAAAGTGAGCAAGGGACCCATGTCTGGAAATACCCTGACAAATTAGGGTGGACAAAGCAAACACAAGAAGATGATGGATGGAGCACTGAAATGTTTCAGACACTCACCCCATGTCACAGATTTGGGTCATATCTATCATTGTTCTTTAGCTCACTTTGCCACCGCAGTTCAGACCTAGCCACAGGCAAATCAGTCTTGACTCTGTGCCTCGTTGGAACCGTCCAGCCCGAACTGCCAAGCCAGGTCTTCCCTGAACTTGAAACAAGCATCCTGGGACCTGTTTCGGGCTAACATCACTCATCAGCAAGGCTAGCTTGAATCCAGACCGAAAGTGAGCAGGGGACCCACAGCTGGGCATACCCTGCCAACTTAGGGTCAACAAAGCAACCACAAGGAGATGATGGACGGAGCAGTTAAACTTTTCAGACACTCACCCCCAGTCACAGATCTGGGTTGAATCCATCATTGTTCTTTAGCTCACTTTTCCACCTTAGTTTGGACCCAGTCATATGCAAATCAGTGTTGACCCTTCGCCTCATGGAAACAGTCCAACCCAAACTGCCAAGCCAGGTCTTCCCTGAACCCAACCGAGCATCCTGGGACCGGTTTCGGGGTAACATCCCTCATCATCCAGGCTAGTTAGAATCCAGTGGCAAAGTGAGCAAGGGACTCATGTCTGGGCATACCCAGCCAACTTAGGGTAAACAAAGCAAACACAAGAAGATGATGGACTGAGCACTGAAACTTCTCAGACACTCACCCCCCAGTCACAGATCTGGGTTGTAATCAATCATTGTTCTTTAGTTCACTTTGCCACCTGAGTTCAGACCCAGCCATATGCAAATCAGTTTTGACCCTGTGTCTCATGGGAACAATCCAGCCCGAACTGCCAAGACAGGTCTTTCATTAAACAGAAACATGCATCCTGGGACCGGTTTCGGGGTAACATCACTTATCAGCAAGGCTAGCTTGAATCCAGTGGCAAAGTGAGCAAGGGCGCCACAGCTGGGCATACCCTGCCAACTTAGGGTCAACAAAGCAACCACAAGGAGATGATGGACGGAGCAGTTAAACTTTTCAGACACTCACCCCCAGTCACAGATCTGGGTTGAATCCATCATTGTTCTTTAGCTCACTTTTCCACCTTAGTTTGGACCCAGTCATATGCAAATCAGTCTAGACCCTTTGCCTCATGGGAACAGTTCAACCCAAACTGCCAAGCCAGGTCTTCCCTGAACCAAACCGAGCATCCTGGGACTGGTTTCGGGGTAACATCCCTCATCATCCAGGCTAGTTAGAATCCAGTGGCAAAGTGAACAAGGGACTCATGTCTGGGCATACCCAGCCAACTTAGGGCAAACAAAGCAAACACAAGAAGATGATGTACTGAGCACTGAAACTTCTCAGACACTCACCCCCCAGTCACAGATATGGGTTGTAATCAATCATTGTTCTTTAGTTCACTTTGCCACCTCAGTTAGACCCAGCCATATGCAAATCAGTTTTGACCCTGTGTCTCATGGGAACAATCCAGCCCGAACTGCCAAGACAGGTCTTTCATTAACCAGAAACATGCATCCTGGGACCGGTTTTGGGGTAACATCACTCATCAGCAAGGCTAGCTTGAATCTAGTGGCAAAGTGAGCAAGGGACCCACTTCTGGGCATACCCTGCCAATTTAGGGCGAACAAAGCAAACACAAGGAGATGATGGACGGAGCACTGAAACTTTTTAGACACTCAGCCCCAGTCACAAATCTGGGTTGAATCTATCATTGTTCTTTAGTTCACTTTGCCACCTCAGTACAGACCCAGCCATTTGCAAACCAGTCTTGACCCTGTGCCCAATGGGAACAGACTAGCCCGAACTCCCAAGCTAGGTCTTCCCTGAACCAGAAACAAGCATCCTGGGATGGGTTTCGGGGTAACACCTCTCATCAGCAAGACTAGCTTGAATCCAGTTGCAAAGTGAGCAAGGGACCTACATCTGGACATACACTGCAAAATTAGGGCAAACAAAGCATATACAAGGAGATGATGGACAGAGCACTGATACTTTTCAGTCACTCATCCCCAGTCACAGATCTGGGTTGAATCCATCATTGTTCTTTCGCTCACTGTGCCACCTCAGTTCAGACCCAGCCATATGCAAATCAGTCTTGACCCTGTGCCTCATGGGAACAGTCCAGCCTGAACTTCCAAGCCAATTTCAGCGCTCCGTCCATCATCTCCTTGTGTGTGCTTTGCTCACCCTAAGTTGCCAGGGTATGCCTAGACGTGGGTTTCTTGCTCACTTTGGCACTGGAATCAACCTATCCTGGCTGAAGAGGGGTAAAACCCTGAAACCAGTCCTGGGATGCTTGTTTTTGGTCCAGGGAGGACCTGGCTTGGCAGTTCTGGCTGGACCGTTACCATGAGGCACATGGTCAAGACTGATTTGCATAGCCAGGTCTAAACTGGGGTGGCATGGTGAGCAAAAGAATTATGGATTTAACCCTGATCTCTTGACTGGGAGTGAAGGGGTGAATGTTTTTATTTGTTCTTCATTCGGTTCATCAATTGTGTGTCTTTTGCTTTCTCACCCTAGTAGTAATTGAACCACAACAACAAATGCAATATTTCTCTGATGTTCCTCTGGCTTATTTGCTTTCAGGTGCACAAAAGACTGAGGAGGAGGTGTCATCATCACCCGTTGTACTGCCAGGCAGAAGTCCTGCTGCGCATGACGTCACGTGATGTGTGACCACAGACATCTCTGCAACTTGTGCAACTGCATCCTGCTGAAATCTGAAGAAGATTGCCTCAAAGAAAAATACCAGGTCCTCCAGTACCAAGAAAGTTGCCAGTGAGAAGAAGGAACAGAAGAAGGAAGTGGCACTTACCAAGACTGGTGTGCTGGCCAAGATGTTTTTTGTAAAACAAAGATGTATGCCTGCAGCAGCGGCTAGGAGCAGTACCTCCATATCAGTGGGCCCACCCCATCAACCTAGGCCCAAACCCATGAATGTCGCAAAGGCAGCCAGTCTAATTGCGCAAACGCAAACGCAAACGAGCAGTGATGTTGAAATTGACTTTTCGTTATCGCAAAGTAGTACCCAATCAACGCAGGAGGAAACTCAGCTGAAAAGTGGGCAACAACAGCCGCAACAACAGCCATAAGAACAGCTGCAAGCACCGCCCACAATAGTAGTAGTTCCTCCCACTTAGTAGGGGCAGTTCAGGAAATCGAGCTTCCTGCAGAGGAATAAGAACAAGCCACTCTTTCAGAAGATCCATTGTCTTCCAGATCCCCAGCAAGGAAAAGGAGGGTTAGTCCATCAACTTATTCTTCAAGCCCAGGGGCGGCTGGTGACATTTGAAAGTGGTGCGGCGTAAACTAATTTGCATATTGGACCGCAGCGAGCGAGCCCGAACCTCCTTGCATCCATCCATACATCATTCATGACCTGGCTGTTCGAGCAGTAGCGGCCCCCATCCCCCAAGCGCCTTGAGACCCTTCCTGGTGAGTAGCGCGCTATACAAGTGTCTTGATTGATTGATACATCATTCATGCATCCACCCATCCATCCACCCACCCACCCATCCTGCATCCATACATCATTCATTCATGCATCCACCCATCCATCCATCATGCATACACCCATCATGCATGCATCCATGCATCCATCCATACATCATTCATGCATCCACCCATCCATCCACCCACCCACCCATCCTGCATCCATACATCATTCATTCATGCATCCACCCATCATGCATCCACCCATCATCCATGCATCCATCCATACATCATTCATGCATCCACCCATCCATCCACCCACCCATCCTGCATCCATACATCATTCATTCATGCATCCACCCATCCATCCATCATGCATCCACCCATCATCCATGCATCCATCCATACATCATTCATGCATCCACCCATCCATCCATCCACCCACCCACCCATCCTGCATCCATACATCATTCATTCATGCATCCACCCATCCATCCATCATGCATCCACCCATCATCCATGCATCCATCCATACATCATTCATGCATCCACCCATCCATCCACCCACCCACCCACCCATCCTGCATCCATACATCATTCATTCATGCATCCACCCATCAATCCATCATGCATCCACCCATCATGCATGCATCCATCCATACATCATTCATGCATCCACCCATCCATCCACCCACCCATCCATCCTGCATCCATACATCATTCATTCATGCATCCACCCATCATGCATGCATCCATGCATCCATCCATACATCATTCATGCATCCAACCATCCACCCACCCACCCATCCTGCATCCATACATCATTTATTCAGGCATCCACCCATCCATCCACCCACCCATCTAACCTGCATCCATCATTCATGCATCCATCCATGCACTCATCCACCCACCCATCCAAAGTTCATTCACACTCAGCTGGTATATTATGGTCTCTGGCAGGTTTCCCTTAGACACAGATAAAGCACAAGAGTTGCTACACAAAACAGACACACATAGTCATACATGTGCACACAGTACACACATAACACACAGCACAGGCAGCAGCAATGCACAAACTAGAATATGTATAGTATAGGCAACTGCACTACAAGCTTTCCTCATACAGACACAATAATGTCAAACCCCTGGTCAGTCTTAAACTAACAGCTAACCTGGTTTTGCAAGGAGGACCCCCCGACCTGCATTTTAGTAGAGAAAATAGAAAAAAGTTGAGGAATATCAGCTGTTTAGGGAAAAATCACCAATTTCTCTACTAAAGAGACATCTGACATTTATAACTAAAAGTGAAAAAATGGGCGGAAGGCACAAAGTGAAAGTAAGTAGGCATGTCGTGAGAGAAGTGATGTATGCAGACAATTGTCAGTGAGACGTGCATCTCGTGAGGAGAAGGCACAAAGTGAGGAGGGAAAGATTTGGAGGTAGTACCTGAGAGCAGTGCTTGAAGTAAGTGACTCAAATGTGCTGACAGACTGTTGTTACCGTGAGAAATGGCAGGCTGTAGGCAGACAGTTCCCTCCGGAGAGACGGTGCTCGGGTGCTCACATTAGATGCAGACTGCCGTCGGTGACTCTGGCTACCTAAGGGGGTACGGGGTGAGTAGGGTAGGGTTGCGCTGAGGCTGGGGGAGTCGGGTGGGGGCCGACAGGAGTTTAAAAAGAAATAAAAAACTTACCGGTTCCGCGCTGCCTCTGACTGCTCCGGGGTCCGGACTCCCGTTGGCGCCTACAGGAACAGCGTCAGCCGTGTCTCTGTCACTACTATTGGCAACACCTCAGACCAATCCGATTGATCCGATTGATTTAGGGCAGTGTTACGCTCTGCCCATTAGGAGACCGAGGTGCTCAGCCCTCGCTCTCCTAATGGGCCTAGTGCTCATGCGTGGGCATGGAGGAAAATTCGACCTCCGTCCCAACTCATGCGCACTTGTGCTCAGTGATGTTGTGCTCCTTCCTGCTGCCCCTGGTGACAATCATGTCATTCAACATGACGTCGAACCGCCCACCCCTTCAGACTTCAGACTTTGAAGGGGTGGGCAGTCCGACGTCATGTTGACTGACATGATTGTCAGTTCAACCTCGGCGTCTTTGAACTTGAGTAACCTGAGAGTTACTTAACTTCAAAGACGCTGAGGGAGCTGCGTGTGCAGGCGGCTTGTGGGGCAACGCCCCAGCGCCCTTAATGGATGCACCGCCACTGTTCAAGCCCCCCCTTCTGATGATCTAGATGCCACTTGGAAGTCACCAGCTAAGTCTGAGAGCGAGGCACACCACGCAGCAAGGCTAAAGAAAAGGAAGGTTCCAGAAGGCCTTATAGTTATGGAGGTAGATGCAGAAGCGGAGAATGATGATGAGCCAGTCATTATGAACAGCACTCCCGCCCCAATGGATATGGAGACTGACATTATTACACCATCCCAAGTTCCTGTGAGGGATGCGGCAGGGATACCACTAACACAGGTAACACCAACACGATCTCCAGCTTCCATATTTGCATTTGCACAGACCCGGCAGGGACCTACATCCAGCACAACCACCACCTCAGTAGGTAGTGTTACTGGCACTTAACAAGTGTCAAATTCCAGGCACACCCTCCAGTTCCTCCGGCATTGCAAGTGGCACCTCCAGCAGCGTAAGAAAGTTCACCACCCCAGTTTGGGACTTCTTTTCGGTTAGCAGTAAGGAGGAGAACGTTACTATATTCTCAATTTGTCGACAATTTGTTAGTCGGGGTAAGTTTGGTACAAACTATGGTACCGGGGGTCTAACAACCCATCTGAAAAAATACCACTTGATCCAGTGGGAGGCATGCCTTAGTGGCAAAAAATAAACTGCACCAATTGCTGTTCGTGGGGATGAAGAAGTAGAAGAAGATATGATCGAGGTGGAAGGTGAACAAGAGGGAGACACTTTCTCTGGTACACAAAGTAGCCCTGATCCCAGCAGTGCAGTTGTCCCAGCCACTTCCACATCAGCCTCAGCAACATCTCAGTAACACTGTAATGAGTCAGAGTGAGCCTGAGACACCAAGGCAACAGAGTACCACAATGAAAAAAAGTGCCTCAATGAGCCTAACTGGATTCTAGAAGTCACCTTTATCAGCGGCACCAGAAAGGAAAACAATCCAACCTACCATGGTCAGCATCTTTAGGTCGGAGGGCCAGCATGAACACAACCACCCAAAGGCATGTTTTGTACAATGCGAAGCTGGTGAAAATGTTTGCACTGGACCTTCTCCCTTTTTCTTTTGTGGAAGGGTGGGTTTTCTGGAATTTTTGACAGCCATCTGCCCAAAATGGAAGGTTCCAAGCCATTCATATTTCACCAGAGTTGCTGTTTCAGCACTATATCACAACATGCTGAAATTGCTTAGACAAACTTTGCAGCAGAGTGTGTGGTATTGGGTTCTCCAGGCCTACATATTCCACAAAAACCCGCTACACCATAAAACAGCAGTTGGCACGGAAACTGAAAATGCAAAAGACAAGTTTATTAAGACCCCATGGGGTGGTGGTACATTCCTACAGCACCCTTCGGCAATGCAAGAAGTATCACCCCGAACATTGATGTGAGACCTCTTTTATACAGTTTTACAGTAATAAAAAGAGTAGGCGGAACACATTTGCTCAGTTTAGGTACATATAAGGTCATTTTTGGAACCCAGCCAACTCATGGAAGGAGTTACAACACCACTGGTCAGTTTAAGAGAACATTCCTAAGTGATGACTGTCCACTAGTACAGAGGGTTTGACTACGCATGTGCGAGCTTGACCAGTACTAAAAATAGCCTGTTGCTGGGAAAGTTACGTGGTCAGTGGTACAGAGAAAGGACAAAAGGGCATGCTGACCATGAGGCAGTACATTCATTTAAAATGGACGCCAGTGTTTCTCAAAATGGCCTCCAAACACCATGGTCAAGATAAGGGGAAATTTGTGTAGCAAAGATTAACGCTAACCCGATCACTGTCAAATTACGACAGACGACCCTTTTAGCGTTTAGCTGAAGCTACCTCATAGTGGACATAATCAGGATATTCGTCATCAATTTTTATCAACATAATGTTTGCTACTTCTCTATGAATCATTTGATCATTTTTAACAATAGCTCGTTTGGAGGGAATACAAGCAGAAAGGCACATGGAACATAACATAGGGCCACACTGGATACACAAACATAGGAAGAATAGTATTCCAATAATTACACATAGGATAGTTAACAGTTTCCAGCCCCAAGTGCTAAGCAGTGTCCAAAACCATTATCAGGATGTATCTCAGCAGCTATTTTGTGTAATTTAGACATAGCATCATATACAGTGGGTGAATTATCTGGCACGTACATGCAGCAACTACTTCCGATAATGCGGCATGCACCCCCACGATCAGCTAACACTACGTCTAAAACCATTCGATTCTGGAGCGTTACAAGTCTGGTAATTTGAAGTTCCTCAGTCAAGTTCCCTAAAGCAAAAACTGTCTCATTAGCAACAGATTCTACAACACGTGTCAATCGTCTAATTTTTCTGCTATTTAGGGCAGCGCCAACAAATGAGAAGAGACCTAAATTAAAATCAACATACTGCTGCAGAGAGGTATCGGTCTGGTCAATATCGTCGAGGACTAATGTTCTCTTCACTCTATTCAATATAAAATCATGATAAAGCATGAAATCATTATGGTACATAGGCGGGGAGATAAAGACAGGAGGTAATACAAAGGATATATAACATGTTCCTAACCATCCTATAGGGAGTCTGCCCTGTTCCCATGATGCACTGGGCCAGGGACAGACTGATTTGCATATAGCCAGGTTCTGAGCTGGGATGGTGCAGTGAGATAAATAACGGTGATGGATCAAGCCCTGATCTTTGGACTGGGTAAGAGTGGTCTGCTTAATTCAGACACTCTGTTCATCACCACCCCTTTTCTGAATCGTTTTTGGCCACTATAGGTGTGGCAGGGTATACTCAGACATGAGTCCCTTTCTCACTACACCATCAGGATTCAAGCAAGCCGGGCCGAAGAAGGCTGAAATGCCAGAAACCGGTCCCCGGTAGATTGTCTCCTTTCTGGTGAAGAATTGGCTTGGTAGTTTAGTCTGCCCTGTTCCCATGATGCACTGGGCCAGGGACAGACTGATTTGCATATAGCCAGGTTCTGAGCTGGGATGGTGCAGTGAGGTAAATAACGGTGATGGATCAAGCCCTGATCTTTGGACTGGGTAAGAGTGGTCTGCTTAATTCAGACACTCTGTTCATCACCACCCCCTTTTCTGAATCGTTTTTGGCCACTATAGGTGTGGCAGGGTATACTCAGACATGAGTCCCTTTCTCACTGCACCATCAGGATTCAAGCAAGCCGGGCCGAAGAAGGCTGAAATGCCAGAAACCGGTCCCCGGTAGCTTGTCTCCTTTCTGGTGAAGAATTGGCTTGGTAGTTTAGTCTGCCCTGTTCCCATGATGCACTGGGCCAGGGACAGACTGATTTGCATATAGCCAGGTTCTGAGCTGGGATGGTGCAGTGAGATAAATAACGGTGATGGATCAAGCCCTGATCTTTGGACTGGGTAAGAGTGGTCTGCTTAATTCAGACACTCTGTTCATCACCACCCCCTTTTCTGAATCGTTTTTGGCCACTATAGGTGTGGCAGGGTATACTCAGACATGAGTCCCTTTCTCACTGCACCATCAGGATTCAAGCAAGCCGGGCCGAAGAAGGCTGAAATGCCAGAAACCGGTCCCCGGTAGCTTGTCTCCTTTCTGGTGAAGAATTGGCTTTGTAGTTTAGTCTGCCCTGTTCCCATGATGCACTGGGCCAGGGACAGACTGATTTGCATATAGCCAGGTTCTGTGCTGGGATGGTGCAGTGAGATAAATAACGGTGATGGATCAAGCCCTGATCTTTGGACTGGGTAAGAGTGGTCTGCTTAATTCAGACACTCTGTTCATCACCACCCCCTTTTCTGAATCGTTTTTGGCCACTATAGGTGTGGCAGGGTATACTCAGACATGAGTCCCTTTCTCACTGTACCATCAGGATTCAAGCAAGCCGGACCGAAGAAGGCTGAAATGCCAGAAACCGGTCCCCGGTAGCTTGTCTCCTTTCTGGTGAAGAATTGGCTTGGTAGTTTAGTCTGCCCTGTTCCCATGATGCACTGGGCCAGGGACAGACTGATTTGCATATAGCCAGGTTCTGAGCTGGGATGGTGCAGTGAGATAAATAACGGTGATGGATCAAGCCCTGATCTTTGGACTGGGTAAGAGTGGTCTGCTTAATTCAGACACTCTGTTCATCACCACCCCCTTTTCTGAATCGTTTTTGGCCACTATAGGTGTGGCAGGGTATACTCAGACATGAGTCCCTTTCTCACTGCACCATCAGGATTCAAGCAAGCCGGGCCGAAGAAGGCTGAAATGCCAGAAACCGGTCCCCGGTAGCTTGTCTCCTTTCTGGTGAAGAATTGGCTTGGTAGTTTAGTCTGCCCTGTTCCCATGATGCACTGGGCCAGGGACAGACTGATTTGCATATAGCCAGGTTCTGAGCTGGGATGGTGCAGTGAGATAAATAACGGTGATGGATCAAGCCCTGATCTTTGGACTGGGTAAGAGTGGTCTGCTTAATTCAGACACTCTGTTCATCACCACCCCCTTTTCTGAATCATGCGGATGAAATACAGCATGGAATTTTTGCTGAATTCCAAATCCCTTCATGACGTATTCCACAATTTTCCCAACAAAATGAGGACCATTATCGCTCCACAAAAATTTACAAACACCATAGCGCGGGAAGTACTCTTTAAGCAACGCCTTGGCTGTTGTCAGTGCTGTATTATCCTTCGTGGGGAAGGCCTCGATCCATTTACTGAAAGCACACACCACCACTAAGACATACTTAAGGGTATTGCAACGCTCAAGCTGGATGTAATCCATTTGTAGCACTTCGAATGGTGCAGTAGGTGGAACAAAACCTCCTTTCGGAGTATACGTCCCTTTAGCAGGATTGTGCTGCAAGCATATCAGACAGGTCTGCACTACTCTTTTGGCCGTATTGGCAATCTCAGGATGCTCCCAGACTCGCGTAAGCAATCTAGTAATTGCGAGAGCTCCAACATGTGCCAATCCATGTGCCATTTGAACCATTGCTTGCAAGTAAGCTGCAGGCAATTTCCATCTCTCCATATCTTTGCTTCTCCAACAACCCTCATCATCCAACACTCCCTCCGTTGCCCAGGTTGCGAGTTCTGCTTCAGACGCTGATTTCTGAATGTCTAGTATCTCCTCTCTAGCATCATGCCATCGCTCAGCCTGCGATTTCACTACATACATTGGCGAGGCATTTCGAGACATAGCAGTTTCCCTTGCTATGTGATCTGCAAAGGCATTTCCTTGTCCTACTTTGTCTGTCACTTTCTTATGTGCACTACATTTAATTATCGCCACTTTTTTAGGACATAGTAACGCATTCAGGAGATCACGCACTAGCTCTCCGTGCATGATGTGCACTCCATGTGAAGTCAAAAACCCTCGCTCTCTCCAGAGTAGGCCAAAATCATGCGCTACTCCAAAGGCGTACCGGCTATCAGTGTAGATGTTCACACATAGACCAGCGCTTAATTCACATGCTCTTGTTAGGGCTATCAATTCCGCTGCTTGGGCCGATTTCTGTGGTATTCGTGCTGTTTCTACCACTGTCTTAAGTGTTGTGATCGCATATGCTGCGGAAGTTGTACCATCTGGCAGCCTCAAACACGATCCATCAACCCACAGTTCCCCATCCACATCTAGAAGTGGCGTATCCTGTAAGTCGACACGACCCTTTGTTTGTTTTTCAGTCAGGAAAACACAATCATGGTGTTCTTCCTCCTGGCCCTCAGCAACTGGATACGGCAATAAAGTAGCAGGGTTCAGAGTAGCACATCTCTTTAGTGTGATATGCGGCGCCAACAGTGTTAGCTCATATCCTGTTAAACGTGCACTCGTAAGGTACTGAGTTTTTGTTTGGTTTAACAAAGCATCTACCGCATGGGGAACTAACACCAACAATTTGTGTGACAAAACTATTCCCTCACTCTGTCGTATGGCCACTGCTGTTGCTGCAACTGCTCGGAAACACCCAGGTAATCCTCGTGCTACGGGGTCAAGTACTGCTGAAAAATACGCGCAAGGTCTCTGTTTATCCCCGTGTGTCTGCACTAAGACTGACAATGCACACCCATCCTTCTCGTGCACATATAGTGTAAAAATCTTCGTATAATCTGGTGTACCTAACACTGGTGCAGAACAAAGGGCTTGTCTCAATTGTTCAAAAGCGTTCTGACATTCATCTGTCCATTCAATGGGCATTGGTGTAGTCTTGGACATTAATGCTAACAAAGGTTTTATAATGTGTGAAAACCCCATTATCCACTGCCTACAAAAGGACGTCAGGCCTATAAAAGCATGCACATCTCTCTGAGTGCGAGGGACTGGTGTATCTAAAATCGCTTGGATTCGATCAGATGTCAATGCACGGCCCTCCTTAGACAAAAGATGACCGAGGTAGGTCACCTTTGGTCTACAATATTGAAGCTTTTTCCTCGAAACCTTGTGATTATTCTCAGCAAGAAAGGAAAGCAAAGCAAGACTATTCTCTTCACACTGTTCCTGCGTATCTGCTGCCAGTAAAATGTCATCAACATATTGAATAAGAGCAACTCCAGACTGTAGATCGAAAGAATCAAGCTGTCTTTTTAGAGCCTGGCTATAAATGCTAGGACTTTTTGTATAGCCTTGAGGGACTCAACAAAATCTATACGATTTATTATTTAATGCGAAGCCAAGTAAATATCGGCTATCAGGATGGATGGGAATGGAAAAGAAGGCATTTTTCAGGTCAATCACGATAAACGTGGTGGCAGTAGGCGGAATCAAAGTAAGTAAAGTAGTAATATCAGACACCACTGGGTATTGGGGCACTACTATCTTGTTAATTTCTCTCAGATCAATAATGAATCGATAGATTTTGTCATCAGTATCTTTCTTTAGAATCGGAAGAATAGGGCTGTTACAGACATTATAGGGAACTTCCTCCACTACGCCTGCAATAATCAAATCGTGTACAATATGCGTTACGGCAACTTCACCTTCCCTGGAGATTTTATACTGGGGTACACGAGGCAGAGACGCTCCCTTCTTTACAGTTATTCGAATAGGGGGAATAAGCATCTGTCCCACATCCGTGTCTGAAGTAGCCCATAACGTTTGCGGGAGAGAGGCCAACGCTTCAATTTCTTGCATAGTGCACAATCTCTCTACATTTGGGTAATTGTCATTCAAGATAACCCACAGTCCTTCAGGAGCGCAGCGTATTGTTGTTCGAAAATATTTAAGCATATCTATTCCCATAATATTGTCTGGGGTATTTGGTGACAATAAGAATGGGCACGGACCAAAGAATCTGTCAATGTAAAATGTAAGGGGTTGTGACAATGGGCTAAGAGAGGGGTTTCCATCGAACCCTATCGATGTAATCATTTCGCCAGACAGGGGAGCCCTTGGAACCAAGTTTTTAGACAGAGCACTACGAGTAGCTCCTGTATCAACCAGGAATGGATCAGTAGAGCGCAAAACGCCCGCTGATACACATGGACCTCTTTGATCTACTGGTACTTCAACCGATTCCACACCCCATCCTACGCAATCCTATGCATGTACATAGTCCTGAGACTCTACATTCTCACCCTCTGCTATCTGATACTGATTCCGTCGATCAAAAGTATTATTATCAGCCTGACCACGACCCCTCGCTTCAAACCTGCCACGATCACTCCCTCCACCTCTCGCTCCTGAATAACTATTCCGTGTCCTTCCACCTCCTCGACCACGCTGATTACGCTGTTCTCGAAGCACCGGACAGTCTGAGGCCCAATGTCCAAACTCCTTGCAGTATGCACAATGATCCTCAGCAATGTCGGTACGAACGGAAGACGTACCATATGATCCACGCCTACCTCTATCATTCCCTCTCGGTTGTGCAGCATAAACCTGAGCCAACATCACCTCCGTATTTAATTCCTCCGCTTTCTTATCAGTACTTTCTTTAGCCTCCAATTCCTGTCGCTCATAATACTGAGCCATAGTCAATAAAGAAGCAGGGATCGCAGTGGTCCAAGAACTTTCACTAGTCTTTAAGCGTTTTGAAATCTCCGGTAGGAGATTCGCTACATACTTATCCACAAACAAATGCCTACCCGTATCTTCTGTTAGTAATTGCCCACTATAGTCATGAAATGCTTCCTCAAAACGTGAGAAGAAATCAGAAACCGACTCATCCGCCTTCTGCTTACAAGAGGCTAACATGGTCCAATCAATCTTTTTAGGGGGAACAAGCGTTTTCAACTTATTTAATATAGCCGTCTGGAGATCTAAAATTAATTGACATGGCTTACATGCAGGCTCCCTGTCTATATCGGCTTGGGATAAAGTTTTCCAATCCGCCCCCAGGATCGCTCGATCATCGAACTTACAAATCGCCCTCCACATATCAGGAGGCAATATTGACCCAAAGAAAAGGTCGATATCAACTAACGTCATACCACATGAAAAAATAGCCCCTTCTACTCCTTCATAGAAAGCTGCCGGATTCTTACGGGGGTCAGGCAAAGCATTTTTTAATGCCATAACATCTGCTCTATTCCACGGTGTATAAACCCAATTATATATAAAATAACCCTTTGCATCCCCAGACATTTTGTCATCGCTTGTACCTTGCCCTTTAGGAGGGACATACAAGGGTGCAGCTTCATGCATAGGCATAACATGAACTGTAGAACTCTTATCTGCTCCAAAGATAGAACACTCTTTGGACTTCTCCGTCGATCCCGGCGCAGGCGCATCTGATGCTTTGCTCGCTTCCCGTAATCTTGACGCCTCATCCCGTAGCTGGACCAACCGTTGGAAAAACCGATCCGCATCTGCAATAACAAAAAGACCTTTACGCATATCCTCACGCCCAACTGATACATCCTTAGGCTCCAAATCATCCGAATACTTTCTAAATCGTTCTACGACTTCATCTCCAAACTGGCTCAAAAAATACAACCGTTCTCGCTCGGGCCACTTATGCATTTGGTCATTAATCTCTGCAATAGTTATTGCGTTCAAATTGAGTTTGCGAGCAAAACTGCGCAATTCCGCAGCTTCACTGGCAGTTAACCTAATACGACTACCTCCTTGATCATCTCCGTCCGAATCCTCAGCGGGGGCCGTCGGTGGAACATACGGAGGCGGGCAACGATCTAATAATGAAAAATCATCAATTTCATTAGTAAGGACAGGATAAAGAGGACGTCGAATAGGAAATTGACCATTCGTTTGCAAAATATGTTCCCGTGCCTCCCTCTCTTTCTTTTCCTGCAACTCTTTCTCCTCCAGCTGTAAAGCCTTATCCAGAGCAGCCTTCCGTTGCTCTTTGTCCGCCAAGGCTAATTCACGCTTCATTCGTTCACGCACCGCTTTCTCCCACATACGTACGCAATCAAACATATCTTGTCTAGACCTGCGCTGAAACAAACATTGCTCCACATACTGAACCTTTCGTAAATCAAACGACCCATGTAGTGGCCATTGCAATTCAGGATCAGACTTGGTGTATCTGTGCCACAATGTACTGCATAGAATAGGGGGAATGCCAAATTTAACGTACATTTCGCGATTAGGGGTCCCCTCTGGGGGAGCCGGTTGAGACTCATTTAATCGATAATTGGTACCTTTTCCAAGACAGCACATCCCTCAGAGTGTGCTTAAAACAGGCATGTCAAAATATCACAAAAACGCGATATCACAAAATGGCACTTAATATACTTCACACAAGGTGTGCCGTTCAAACAAATACAAAATTAGAGAAATATCTCCACATGCCCGCCTATGTAAAGTGCACTACACATATAACTCAAGTCATAGAACCAAATGTTAGCTAACTCAAAACATATTCAAAGAGCCACAGTAAGCGTCCATAGACTATCTTACCAATCACAAGCTTACCAAATTCTCAAATATCCAGATTCCAACTGCCAAGTTCTTTAATCGAATCAGCCAAACCGGCACTGTACGATAACTCGAACGAGCAGGATCTCAGTCGAGGACCGGCGCCACCTGGAAGGTCAGATCAGAAGGAAAGGAAGAAAACACCGTGGGTGCCAAGATTCGGGTCACTCAGTGGCAGCGTACGCGTCCATGGCGAGTTTCCAATCCTTCGTCATGACCTCTCCTTCGGGCATCCGAGTCGCCGATGAGTCCCTTCGTGGTCGGCAATTTGTGGTATTGGGTTCTCCAGCCCTACATATTCCGCAAAAACCCGCTACACCATAAAACAGCAGTTGGCACGGAAACTGAAAATGCAAAAGACAAGTTTATTAAGACCCCCATGGGGTGGTGGTACATTCCTACAGCACCCTTCGGCAATGCAAGAAGTATCACCCCGAACATCAATGTGAGACCTCTTTTATACAGCTTTACAGTAATAAAAAGAGTAGGCGGAACACATTTGCTCAGTTTAGGTACATATAAGGTCATTTTTGGAACACAGCCAACTCATGGGAGGAGTTACAACACCACTGGTCAGTTTAAGAGAACATTCCTAAGTGATGACTGTCCACTAGTACAGAGGCTTTGACTACGCATGTGCGAGCTTGACCAGTACTAAAAATAGCCTGTTGCTGGGCAAGTTACGTGGTCAGTGGTACAGAGAAAGGACAAAAGGGCATGCTGACCATGAGGCAGCACGTTCATTTAAAATGGACGCCAGTGTTTCTCAAAATGGCCTCCAAACACCATGGTCAAGATAAGGGGAAATTCGTGTAGCAAAGCTTAACGCTAACCCGTTCACTGTCAAATTACTACAAGTGCTGTTCACAATATCCACCTGACACCGACATAAGGACCAGTTGCCAAGCCACTGATTACATGTGTATCACTACAGACTGGATCTCTTTTCTGGGGGTTAGAGAAAAGATATCTACAGCAGGTGCTGTTGACACTGCTCAGATTTTTAATGCCACTTGTCAGAATGTCAACATGCAACTATAGCCACTTTCGCCATGGAGAAATCTCATACTGCTGCAGACATTTTGGAACGGTTTAACAGCAAGATCTTTGAATAGTTGCACCCAAGAGGGCTTAACATTGGTTTTGTTGCCACGGACAATGGCAGTAATATAGTTAAGGTCATGCGCAATGGTGGCTATCACAGGGTCCTGCATTTGGCTCACTACATTACCATCATTCTTCAAGACTTTCTGAAAAAAGAAGACCGAGTAATCAACTTACTGACCACCTGCAGAAGAATATGCACACATTTCAGCCATTATTTCAAAGCCCGGAAGCAGCTGAGGATCATTCAAAGGTATCTACAGCAAGTGCTTGTTAGGTCCAGTGCAGATGCAAAGGCAAAAGAGGCCCAGCACAGTAGATCACCCCTGAGAATTGAGCAGATGGTCCAGGCCTATCTGGATGACCAAACAGAGGTCTTCATTGATCAAAACCCATTGGTGTTTTGGTATGGGAAAATGCCCCACTGACCCGTGCTCATCAGGCTGGCAATAAACTATCTGGCTTGCCCTGTCGCAAGTGCCTCTCGTGAGTGTATTTTCAGTGCTGCTACTGCCATTATATCAGTATAAAGGACTAGTCTCTCACGCAAAAACATGGAGGCGTTAACCATGATCAAAATGAATCAGCACTTTATACCACCAAATTACAAAATACGTGAATCACAGCAGGAAGATGAGGACAGTGACTTAGGTGACGGAAGTACTGTGTTTGATGATTACCTACTTCTAGTTGAACCACCAGAGTTTGAGGACGAGCTATACTTCCCTGACAACTTGTTACTTACTTACTTCCTTCTTTACTTTTATTATTTGTGTGTTTCTCTGTCTTTCTGGTTCGAATCACAACAAATCCGTCACCACTGTCTTCTCTTTTTATTGCCATATTGGAGTTGCAGCTGTGTGCATTTAAGTCCACTCCTCCGAGTCCTGCTCCATCCTCCTCCTGACTCGCCCTAAAGCCATTTCCCTCAAGCGATATTATTGGATGGAGAATAGTACAAAAAATGTTGCCTCGTCGAGTCCCTCCAAAAGAAGTAGAACATGATGACTATAGCTATCCTCCTTTTTGAGCCGAGAGAGACTGCCCCTTAACGTAAGATGAGAAAGAACAGATAATGAATGGCATGCATTGGACGCTGACTCTGAGTGATTGGTGTTTGTGTTGTTGTTGTTTGTTGTGCATGAAGTGAAGTCAAAGTGTACTAGTATTTAATCTATGCACTAAAAGTGACTCTTCTTGTTGTTAACAACATTGTACTTCTACTGCAGGCTGATCAATTACATTTTAAAATATGGAATCTGGACTCACTCGGTACACTGCAAACTGAGTAGGACAACACCATCATGATGACCACAGTGACATAGTCTCTTCGCAGTCAGTCAGTAGGATTGGAGATGATTGATGGAAAACCTTAGGGTGATTTTCATTGGTGGCATAAAAGGAAAACAAGTCAAGAACAAGCACAGCAGACCTACATGTCTGTGTAGTGGTGGAGTTGAGTCACGAATCTCACGGCTGTAGTAGTGGTGTGACTGAAAGTTGTGCATTGATTTAGTTACTTACTTTGGAAAATGCTATGTTGCTGTATATGTGTGCGCTGTCTGGCTCACTCAAAATGTAAGCTAAGTGGGGGTTGGGTGGGCACCGTGGGCCTGCTTTGTCCTGTTGCTGTTGTCGGTTAATGCTGGAAACAGACAACAGAGTAGACATTTACATCATATGTAAGTTTAAGTATAAATATAATTTAATCCCCTAACAAAAATAAACTATGTAAAAAATCCACACCTGACCCACCCCTCTCCCTGACCCCAACCAATGTCCAAAAAAGAATAGTTCAACCAATTGTCCATATAACCTCAAACGTTACCCAATTTGCGCCCAACGCCCACCCACCCAAAAAAAAAATCAAAAAGAGGCAATCCAATGGGATCTCTCGATTGGCGGGCTCGCAGTCACCGGTTAACTGCCAGGACCTCTTGCTTTAGTTCCGTAACCTGCTCCTCTAGGCACGCTATTCGAAGGACCATACAACACTTAAAAGATTGACAATTCCATCCATAGGGGGGAGCAGTTTTCCATGAACTACGGCGGGCAGCGGGTGGCTGCCAGACCACAGTGCTGTACCATTGGAGGGGCCTGGCTGGGGCCCAGGACATTGGAGGAGGCTGTAGCTGCTGCCCCCTCCTCCTCCGCCAGAACCACAAGCTGCCGGTATTCTGTACAGAAGGACTCCAACTTCCAGTGCCAGGACATAGCTGCCAACTCTCTCCTGTCCAGTTTAGATTATTTTGGTTCGGAAGGAGTAGCTATATCAAGAAGAAAAATATTATTGTAACCATTATACTATTAACAAAACAGTAAGTCAAATTAATTCTAAACATAGTGGCACAGTAGCACTAGCAAGCACTGTACATAACATTTGTGGCATCTATCCTCCCTGACCCATGAAACACCCCGGAGGATTCTTGTTATCCACCCGTACAGTTTTACCCACCAAGGCAGGCATCTTTTCTTTCACCTTCCACCCATCCTTCAACCACTCATGCTTCTGATTCCTATCAGCCAACCACCAATGCATGCATCCCACACATCCTTCTCTGCCAATCATATATATTAGATCTCACCTGTCCTTCCTCCTTCCATCCTTCTCATTCAACCCATCCATCAAGGTCACCTGATCTGACTCTTAATCTTCTCTATAAAACTTTCACAGCTGAGTTGAAGTCAGATAGAAGAGGCCATTAGTTACTCAACTACTCCTGCCGCTAATGGTATTGTTTTGATGCTTAGTAAAGGGTGTCTTCTTCAACCGTTGTTCACAACAACTTAGTCTCTCTCAACTTACACAACACCCTTGCAGCGAGTTTGTGACTATTGTCAATAAGTAAGGAATATAAGTATAACTTACTACCGTCCGCCACTGCTGCTGGCTCCAGCCCTGTGGCAGCTGCTGCATCCACTGCTCCCTCCTGACTAGCGTCGCCTGCCCCGCCGCTGGCCCCGGCACTGGTGGTCATGGTTGGTATGCCTAGATAAAACATTACACATTTTTTAGATGCCATATCCACCTCCCCCTATTTTTCACTAGAAAATAACTTACAATTCATACATATACCACATACATCACTACAAATCGAGTACTAGAGTAGAGTAGACACTACTAGTAGCAGTATGTCCTATCCTATCTTACAAATAGTTAAATATCTTGTTGGGCATTTCGTTGGTGGGAATTGTCGAAAAGCCTCTCATGATTAAGAGGACTAGAAGAGGCCAACCCAAAGGACTGGACTCAGTGGCTAGAGCTATTGATGAATCTGAGTCTTAATAAAAACCTTTTAAATAAAGAGTGGCCAACTGGACAAGCTTAGCTACAAACAGACTAATAATAGTTGTTTTACAGAGAGTCATAGCAGAGGCAGTTAGAGGCAGGGATAACAAGAATTTTCGAAACAGATAGTCTAGATCGAAGAAGATTTGGTAAAAAATACAATTAGGAAACAGAAATAATAGTTCTGAAAAAATAAGGTGCATTAAAAGTTAGGGAAATAGAATTATTAATATTACCAACTAGAAGACTTACTGGGGCCAGCAGCAGAGCCCTCGGTAGAGGAGCAGTCCTGGTCCTGGCCCTGGCATTCTCCAGTTGCTCCCGCCGACTCCGACCCCGTCTTCTTGCCCCTGGATACCGATCATGTTAGATATAATAAAGAAAGAGACAAACATTGATGATTGGTGTGAAACAAATACAATCTTTTGAAAAACGCTAACAGAAACAATTTTGGAAACAACAATTGCAATCAATTTGACCTATCTAATCTGATTGACTGGTAATATCGTGAGATTCGCGGACCGTCTAGTTATTATTTCTGAACACTAATCCAGTGATACATTCTGATTCCAGAATACTATGCCTAAGTACCACCTGACCTAGACCTGACCTAGTACACCTATTCTGACGGGCCAATTGTTCACTAAGTCTGCATTTCCATTTATTTTAGTATTAAAAAATTCATAGATGGAGGACACATGCAAACATTTTTGCACATACCAAATTGTTGGTTGGTTGCTGCTGATATTCTGCTAAGCCTCTTACTCCCTTACTAAACAAACTACAAAAGCTTCTACTAAGGATTGGAGTAAGCAGCACTCAACAGCATGTGACGTGATGGAGGATGCGTCACGCAGACCGCTTAATAATTACCAACTAATACTAAGTAACTAAACTACCTATCCACCACTATATTAGTAACAGGAGGACAAAGGAAGGACTATAGTCTCTCTAACATTACCTAACTTAAGTTCTCTAAAGTAAACTCTTACATAATAATCCCAAGCGAGCGCAAAGCTGCAAACAACAAGTAAAATTAGTAGCGCCGAGGACCTGTGTCTAGAAGAATAACAATCACAAAAGATTTTTATATTTAATTTACCTACAATGTAAGCAGCAGCATTCTTGCTATTTAGAAAAAATTATATTCGCAATAACAGTAACACAGTCTAGAGAGCACACAATACTACTAGTATTAGCTACTCAACAAGCCCCATGACCTCAACACCTAGCAGGTCCAGCAGGTCCTGCTCCCGGTCCAAGACGTCTCACCTCCGGTATATCAGCTGGTACTGGGTGTGCCGGACCCCAGAGCAGCAAAACAGTGCCTGGCACACCCTTGCCCACCAGCCGTGACGCTCCTGGGTAGCGTACCCGGAGCCTGCTGCAAAAGGTCAAGGGGAAAACCAAGGGCGGCCACCTCCGCCTCGTCAAAAAGAGACGGGGCCTTCGCCCCTGGCGGGTGCAGTCTGCCACAAGGCAGGCGGCGGCTCTTGGGCACAGGCACCTTGCCCTTGTAGCCGGTACCCTTTCCCTTAGCCATGGTTCTGGGTTGGGCGGGGGCGGTAAAGAAAATTTTGCAGTAATAAATAAAGTTAGGGGAAGAAGTAGGGGAGTAAAGAAGGAAGTAATGTAAAACCGTAGAAAAGTAAAAAACGCAGTAAAAGTTGAAATAAAATGCAAAATATATACTTAGGGTCAGAGAGGGATAGATAAGAAATAAAGAAGATCAGAAAAACAGTGTTAAAAACAAAGGATTGAAAAGATTGGAGAAGGACTGAAAAACAGGCCCCAGAACAATGCAAAAGATAGGAAAACAAGATGGCCGCGCCCATTGGCGACTGCATATTGAAGTTTGTGCGATATTTCCCCCAAACACGTCATCCGCGTTGCCGAAAGTCAAAAACATCTCGTGATCATACGCGAGCACACGCAAGCATGTGGAAACAAGCAACTCCGCATCCTTGCGTAGCAATGCGTAGTGTTGCAGAATTTTTCTGCAGCTTCGCGTAGCCTCGCATAGGGCGGCTATGAGAACTTCGCCCGGGTTACTTTCAAGCAGTACATTTCAGTTTCTTCTTTGGAACATTCATTACTCAGGTTATACTTTTGGATTTTTTACGTTTTGGTCACATTTTGTTCATTAAAATAAGTTCTATTTATCTAACCAGGTGGGGTATCTTTTGCGAAGTGTTTTCACTGTTTTACTGTTTGAAGTGTGACACAAATAGTTAACCATTGCCACTTAAGTTAAGCCTGCCAGAAACCCAATTTCTAGCATAAACTATTTAAATACTAACTCCTCTTTGCTCAGAAGTTACTTCTTTAATATCAGGTCTTCTTTGAGAAATGGTGATAGTCTGGTCTCAGTTTTAGATAAGTCATAATATAAACAACCCATTAACTCTGTGTTTTCTTTCAATGTAGTTATCTATGGTGTATAATCCTGCAGATGAATCCTACAGTTGGAGTTTACCTAGGTGGGAGGGGGACCTCACTTGTGATATCTCCTGTGTTAGTGCACTAGCCTGCTACTACTATGACAGCAATTAAGAAGGTAGCTTGGGAACCCTGTCTTCGCGGAATGTGGAGCAAGCAAATCTCCGCACACTCCACGTGCGAAGCAGAGGTATCCGCCCGGGGTTATTGTACAGTTTATATAAACTATTTGTATTATGAAGTTTAATAAACTATGCACACAGTTAAAAATATGCTCTGTGGCAATATATCAGTCGACTGTTGTATGTTTTGCTTGGTGTCAGGCAACCAGCATTTCCCAAGGCACCCAATTCCAGCCATTAGAAAAAACTATGGATTTTGATAACAGAATGGGGGACATCTGAAGATGTGTTAATTCTGCAAAAACAATGAATTTGACAACAATCCACATGTATTGCTAGCTCTACTGTGGGGTTTGGGATTTGGCTAATACATTCTAGGAAATATTTATTTCTAGAGTTGTTTCTCAAAAACATGAAAATGTAAGAAAAAGTTGTATCTCTTTGATTATATATTAAAGACTCTGTTAAGATACATTGAACAAATATGGATGTGAGACATTTAAGTGTTAACAACAATGTGGATTTTCATAAATATGGAATATCTGGAAGGTCCTCTAGAATATATATATGTGTACTACAGTGTTATGCAATTAAATACATGTTTTTGAAGTCATTTTTAGATTTAATTATAAATTCATATCTCTAGGGCTATAGATGAGAGCTTTCACTATGCCTTAGGAAAGTTTTTTTTGGGACAAATGATTAGAAACCTTGGAGCAGATTTACAAATTCATCACACAACGCAGGACAGAAAACAAAGTTGCTTTGTCCCATTTTTGAGAGCAGGGAAGCACCATATCTAATATGTAATGGCACTGTCCTCCTCTCTCCCTAGCACTGGAGCACAATCATGCTTCCTAACGCCAACCACACACATTTGCAGCATTTTGCAAGGGTGGGTGTGTGTTTGTGTGATTTCTAACATAGGTTTTTAATGGAACGGTACTCTTCCAGTACAATAATACTAAACTTAAGAATAACTTTAACAGATTTGTCACTTTGCAGTTTTCCTCTAGGGTAGAGCACACATGCAAAGTGAGAAAAGTCAGGAGAAATAAAAGCATTTCTCTTTTTTAACATATGCTTCAAAGAGGAGTTTTGGTGCAAAGTACTGTCTACTATTGTTTGTAGAAAGGGCTTTGTGTCATACCCCAAGGGCGGTTGCATAGGAGAGCCAATGCACAGCTCATAAAATGCTCTCCTGCCACAAAGTAATAAATCCGTGCAAAGTGCTGCTTTTTTACACTTTCAGGCAACTTTCTAGCTCAAAACGTGTCCAGCTGCTGCATGTAAAGAATATTAGAAATTGTGAGAGCTAGTCTTTATGTCCCTCCCACAGTTAGAGAGTAGCACATGTGCAAATGTCACTCTGCTTCTTTATCTCCATGAACAAAATGTAACAAACGTTTACCTCCTGATCAGAATGATGTGAGCAATGCGTTTTGGCAGGCAGGCTGAAATAGAAATGATTTTCTGAGTGAATTCCTCCAATGTGACATTTGTCTTGGAAGAGCAGCAGAGGTCCTGGCTGTTACCTCTAATGAACCGTGTGCTTTCCTGTGCAGAATACATTAGAGAGTATTGAAGTAGGATTCATTTATACATGGCACACGTTTCACTTGCTCAGAAACTCACACATAAAACATAGGTTCTCATGTTCTCTTGACATTGTGCTTTTCTAGAGCATCAAATACATTCATTCATTCACAGTAAAAAATATTTCAGAAACATGGACAAATCTGATTTGATGTCCTAGTGAATAATTTGAAAAGAAAACTGCAATTTCTCCCTTAAAGCTTGTCAGCATTCCATTTCCACAATGTAATATATCAAGTAACAATATGAAGCTTTTCCATGGCCATATACACATCTTTTACAACTGAATATTACAAAATAAATTCAACACAAGCCACAAATGCTACACAGAAGAAAACAGAACAACAAAAAGACATCATTAGCAGGCTAAAAGTATCATGTCTCATGATAGTGTCACCCCAGAATATGTCCTCTAATAGTGGGTAACCGATACAATGCTTGGTGATTTCTGTTTTACTAAGGCAGAAGCCAACACATAACAAATGCCATGGAGCAATCATCAAGTAATATCCATCAGCTCAGAAAGACCGAGGTGTTCAAATCATAAAATAATACCCTTTTCAACATAGCAACAAGCAAGGATTGTAAATCTGTTTTGGTTTGCAGCCTGTTGGATGAGAGTTTGAAAACCAAGCAAAGCAAATCCAGCTTTCTGTTTCTGCTATTGAGGTTGGTGAACCACTCAGACATTTAAAAAAAAAATCCACGGTAATGGGACAGCAAACTCACTGGTGTCATATACTGGGTTTATCTTTCAGATGTCTCATCATTAAAAAAAGAGCATACAAACAGTAATCCCAATTTCTATCCTAAATTCAGTCAACAATGAGAGGTAATTAAATCTGTCACGGTTTTAATATTCAGAGTTTAGTAAATAATCTTCACTCAAAGTCATGTTGTATGTGTTTTAGTTTCAATAATCAATCATTTACACAAATTGATCAAAGCAATGGTTAAATGAAATTTTATTAAAATGCTTTAAGTGTGTCCCATAAAGCTGGAATCCCTATTTTACGAATGGGCAAAAATGTGTTAGAAAGTACCCATAAAGAGTTCAAGTTCGAAGAGAGAGAGATCTAGCATGAAGCGCAACATATATTCAACAAGTCAATATTCGATCAAAGCAGAACTTCCCATAAAGAGAGTTTTGCATAGCTGAGTAGATTCTTAAAGCAATAAGGAAAAATTCAGGGTAAGTGAGCAGTAGCAACCTCAATTAGCAATAGGACCAGGGAAGTGGCAAATAGTAGGGGTTAAAAAGTTGGTCTGGGAAAGTCATGAAAACAGGTGGTGTGCTGGGAGTAACCTACTTTAGGAACACTTACTATTAACCACAATCAAAAATTATGTAGCTGTTCACGTTTCAGCTTCTGCTCCTTTCATTTAATCATCTTTCAGGGCTCTTCCTGGGAACAGGATCACTCCCCTTCTTCTGACATCAATACAATGGTTCACAGACAGTAATCTCCAAGTGTGCATCTTTTTTGTATTAGTCTAAAGTACACTTTTTACATTCAGGACATCTTTTCTGATGAATGAGACTACATCTCTGACCTTCTAATGAAGCATATTTTATGTTAGCTAACAATGGGTGTTGTAGAAATCTTAACTTCTGCAGTAAAAAAAATTAAGTTATTTTGCATGTCATCCCTTGGAAGTGAAACAAGTATGTTAAAGAGGTCTAGGTCAGGGTATCTACTGTATCTTTTGTATGGTTATTCTTCATAATTCTACTAAACTATGAATTCTAAACAAGTATTTCACATATTCTTTGGTTTGAGTAGAAACATTTTGCTGACTTATGTGAAACATTTATTTAGTAAAACATAATCATAGGAAGGTCAAGAATTAAACATTTTATGCGTGCTTCAGCACATCTTGTCAAACTAAATTTTAAGCAATGCTGCTTTAAACATTTTGGGACCTAGTACGAGTAAGTTTAGCTACCTACTACAATTTTACATATTTTGAAATGCCTTTTGGTAATGTAAGTCTGCGAATTAATGTTGCACATACATTTTTACAATATTATTTTGTGTTTTGCTAAAAACGCTTCGTCAGTGTCACTTAAATGCAGCATCTCATTTGAAGTGCTAAGGCCTAATTTTTATACCTAAGGTAATCCCAACCGATGCTGAAACCGGAGTTTGCACCTCAAAGTGGGTTATAAATTGTACATGGAAACATACAAATGATGCAAAGTAAAGCCTGGGGAATTTGTGTATGGAAATTACTCCTCATCAAGCGTTTTGTAACGTGTGGTATACTGCATTAGTCAGTGGCGGCTGGTGACATTTCAAAGTGGTGAGATGCAAAAGTTGGGAATTAATTTTACGTAGCAAGTGAGTAAGGCCAACATAAGGGTGTTTCTGCCCAGGCATCATTCACCCAATCATCCCTCATTCATTGTTTAGATCATCCACTGTATTCATCTGAGCATGCGTACATCCATCCTTCTTGAGACTCCCCATTCTCTCATCCACCCACCCATCCATCCATATATCCATTCACAAGAAAAGCATTCATTTATCCATCATATGGAGCATTCATCCATTCATTCTTATATCTATCCACTCATGCTTCTGGACACACTCTCCTGTACCTCTTCCTCCTACCCATCCTTCTATCCATCTATGTATATATCCTTTCATCAATGGTGAATCACAAAAGCATCCAGCCGTCCCCATACAATCTCCTATCCATCCATCCATATATCCATCCATGAATCCATTCATCCATCCATCCATTCATCCATTTTTGTAGAGAATATATCCCTTCTGTTCCACATTATGCTGGGATTTCACTCCAGGATTTCATTTCAGTTCAACCCAATATCCTCCTTATTGGCCACATTTTGTTCCCTATTTATGCTTTCCTTAGTACCCCTTCACAAAAAACTAAAGAAGTGATGGAGCACGGCATTACCCTTATTGGCTTAACGCTTTGTTCTGCGGCTTCTGCAATGCAGGATTGCACTGTATCTACAATACGGTGCAGCCCTGCATTTCCCCTTGTGCTGGTGCTAATTTAGCTGCCTATCGACAGCGCAGGCACTCTTGACCCATAGTGTAAGAGTGTCTGCATTGTGGTGAATGCTTGTTTATGTGCAGGAAGGTGTTGCTTCCTGAAAATAAGCAATTTTAAATGATGATTGTTAACTTCTAGTGTGCTGCTTTGTTCAGCTCACATAGAAGTTACAACTCGTCATCTTCAAAATTATTTTTTATGTGCATGAAGGGCCACCTTCCTGCACATAAACAATCATGCATGGCATTTTGCTGTTTCTATGTGTGCTGCACAACGCAGCACATATAAAAACAGCAAAAAAGAGGAGAAATTATGTATTTCTCCTCGTTGCACACTGTTTAGACCCGGTTTTCCCTGGTCTTAATTTTGGCACTGACCCAGATTAAACCACCCTTGTAAATTTGGGGCATCATCAAAATCTGTGTGTGTTGCCCACCCCTTTCACACTAAGTATAGCGTGAAAGGGGGCCTTATTTACAAGGCAGCGCTAAGTCATGTTAAGTGGCACAATACTGCCTTGTAAATGAGGCGAAGCCGTATCGCCACCACAACATCGAAAAAAAGTGACATTTTGGAGGTGGGAGGGGCTTATAAATCTGCCCCTTAATTCCTCTATGAGAATCCCAATCGCAAGTGACTCAGCTCAGCCCCACCTCCAAATGTCTGAGACTCATTCACTTCAAAGAACCAAAGAACATAGGGCCAGATGTGCAACCCTAAATTGCATGAGCAACCTGATTTGCGGATGCAAAATTTTACAGGTCCATCTATAATTCCTAATTAGCAAGTCGCAATTTATTTGCGACTCGCTAATTAGGAATTGCGAGTCGCTATTAAGAAGTGGTGTGCCAATGGCGTCTCTTCCTCATAGTGAGTCTCGACCTTCTGTAAGAATTTTTTGCGACCACAATTGCGGTTGCAAAACACTTGCAAATTACAGCCCTCTTCAAGAGGGTGGTAATGGAGTCGCAAATGGGACCCCTACAACCCTTAAAATGAAACAAAAATATTTCATTCTTTCTTTTTTAAATGCATCCCGTTTTCCTTTAAGGAAAACGGCCTGCATTTAAAAAAAACTGCTTCATTGAAAAGCAGTCCCAGCCACGGAGGTCTGCAGAGCCCAGCAGGCCACCATCCCTGGGAGGGCCAGCCATTCCTAATGGGGTCGCAAATTGCGAGTGGCTCATTAATATTCATGAGCCTCGCATTTTGTGACCCATTGGGAATCCCTAACAGTGTCTCTGAAACTTTTGTACATTTGCTTTTGCGACTCGCAAATTGCGACTTGCATTTTTACACAATCTGCAAGTCACAAAAGCAAATGGTCGTACATTTGGCCCCTAGACTCTTACGGCAGTAAGTGTGCAAATGTGTAATAGAAGCCAAATATGAAAGAATTTGTCCCCCTCTGCTACAACTTCAAGGATCCCACATAATTTTATTGCAAAAGGGAGATGGACTGGAGGCAAGGCAACACTGCTAAGAGCCACACAGATTAAATTGCATATGCACGGCAGAGTCGGGGACACCCACTTAACCCGTGCCTGGCTGAATGAAGCTTTCAGTATACTCGCCTTCACTTTCACTCGCTTCTCTCTCTCTCTCTCTCCCTTTCTGACTCTCTCTTTTCACTATGATCTGCCATACCATCGTCAGGCACCCTTGAGTTGTATTACATGTACCACTCCTGCTTTGGAACCCTTGCTGTTAGCTGGCTATGAAAAGGCTGTCCTGTCTGTGCACAGAGGGGGCGATGTCAGGCGGATCGTTTTGTAAATGGGTCCAACCGTCCTCTGGTATGCAATCCCAGCAGCCTCATTAGGATGCGTCGGAACACTATTCGGTCACATTCGGATATTTCCCTATGAAAGCATGTATTACGGCCATAAACCGGCCGTAATACATGCTCCCATAGGTAATTTGGGAGGAGTTGTTCACCCCTGCACCCAGTGGCAGGCACCTAAAAGTACCTGCCACGGGGTGGAGAGATCAACAGGGGGTATGGTCCGCAAAAAGGAGGCCGCACACACAAAGGGGCCCTGCTGGAGGCCCTCAAACACGCTTTCTGTCATGGTTTCCATGTCGAACAGTCCAGTATGGAAACAATGCCGGAAACCGTGCATCATATTCCCAAGGGCGGAATGGCCCAACCTTTGGTAATACGAGCCGGTTCCGACTGGCCGGTGGTCTCCATTGGCCCATCAGAGCCCAGCCGGAATGAACAAACTATGTTTACTGTCACTTTATGTACTAACTGTACTGACTGGATGTGTCCCTTTTAGGTACTCCAAGGCATAACCCTTAACTGGATCTTTGTTTCAATGCAATTAATTCAAACAATCTTGTCCGCATTACAGTTGTATCTGATATACATTGTAGAGTACATTTGCTTGCCTGTATTTCAGCTCCCCAGAGATGCGGTTGCAGCAGCACTGCAGATTCCTCTTGCCTCAGCCCAGGCCAGTCTGGTGTGAGGCTTCTCCCTGCCCCAGCCCTACCTATGGCTCTCAGGGGCAACAGTCTGTGACTTAGAGCAGTCTGCCATTGCCATCCATGGAAGGCAGTAGGGTGTGGTAAAGGAGGTGGGGTTTCTCTTGGTGTAGCTCCCAGGGCCTGTCAGCACATCTGTGACCTGGCCTGGGAAATGATGGTCCCGAGTCTGGGAAGTGACTGCAGGAGTTGCCCTTGCAGGTAAGGGGTGGGGAGGTTGTTGACAGATGACGATGAGTTCAAATTAAATTTAAAATAACACTTACCTTGTGCTCGCAGCATTATCGGTGAAACGTGAGCGCATGGTAAGTGGTTTTCTGTTTTTTTTTTTTTACATCTTAACTCATCGTTGGTTGACTCCCTCCCCACCCTGCCCACCGCCCTTACTTGTATGGGCCGCTCCTGAGTGACCGAGGAGCAAGGGCTGTACAGTGCTGTGGCAAGGGACAGTAACAAATAGCCAGGGGTGATGGGGCAGAGAGAGTGAGAGTAGAAAAGCAAGAGAGAGAGAGTAGAGTAAAGAGAGAGGGGTGGGGGAGATAGAACTGAAAATCCAATTGAGGCAATGCTCTCATATTGTTTTTGAGGCTGTGCCTGTGTTCCCCAGGCTCCCTTATACAGCATGAATTTGGAAATTAAAAGAGTCGGAGCATCTTGGAGGCAGGCAGTGGGTCACCACCCCCACGCCCTAAGAGAGAAACCACCCCTGGTATTAGTGTGTTATATCCCTTTCTCAAAAAAAAAAACTATGAATGGGGTGGAAATACTGCTTCTGGTAAATAAGGCACTCACGGGTGTCTTATATACCTGGGTCCCAGGTGCACTATTGGTTCCCAATATGAGATGGCACTCTGATTGAAATACATAATGACATGTTTGAATGATCAGTAGAATGTTTTAATGATTCTGAGATGATGTCTCACTTCCACTGTCCAAATTGGCTTTAAAGTATTATGCAGGTCGATTTTCATAGCAATGTATTTGTGTTCTATTAATGAGTTAGAAAGTATTGTTTAAAAGTGATTATTATGAACAACACTACATTTTTGTGTTGCACTTAACCAGCACCAAACATAACAGATTGTCACACTACTTATTATGATGGTACAATGTATTGCCTCTAAACGTTGAAATGTCAGGTTGATCCTACCAGTTTGCATACTCCTAATCTTATGCTAACACCTTATCAGATGTTTGCATTTAGGACAATATTTCTCATTTTTCCATGCAGTGCATCGCAGCAAGACACCTTGCTGCATTGTGTGAAAGGGCAGGAATGCACCTTGTTTAACATTATATGGTGCATTCCTGTTCTGTCCTAACTTTGGTGTACTTTTGGCTGCCTAGCACCAACACAGGCACCCTTGCAGCATGGTGCAAGGATGCATGCATTAGAGGCAAGATTGCTTTTGTGCAGGAAGGGACACCTTCCTGCACAAAAACAGTTCTCAGAGGCCTTTTTCACTATCTGCGTGTGCTGCAGAATGCAGCAAATGTAGAAAATGGAAAAAACATGACGAGCAATAAAAATATTTCTTCTCGTTATGCCTTACCTGGGGAGACGTAGCATTTTGACGCATTCACTGGAGTGCCACTAATGTACATCTGGGAGTGCGGCAAAATCCAAGTGTGGATGCTTGGGAGCACCCATGATCCACCCATGGAATGCCTCTCTGGGGCACAGCAACGCAAGGCACCGATCTGCAATGCCTTGCGTTACTCTACATTTACCAAGCCATGCAAGGTGGCCTTGCGTGGCTTGATAAATCTCACTTCGGTTTTGCATTGCCCTTGTGCCCCAATGCCTTGCTAAATCTTGACCCTTAGTATTTACAATATTGAGTGCTATAGAGTGGGGTGCAACAATCAATTGGGGATCAAAGCAATCAGCTGAGGCTAAACAATATTTGCCTAGGTAGAATGCATGTATTATCCTTTTGTTCTACTGCCATCTAGATAACATTTTCCATCAACCTGGATGTATGATCTCCATTTGTTCTAGTAATAAGTTACTTGCAAAACATTTCATCACAATTGTCAAATAGCTTTTGCGCATATCATGTGGCCCTGTACAGATCATCCTGTCATAACAGGGATTACTTCCAAATGGATAATACCCTTATTTTATTGTGTATAAAGCTCCCAGCAGCTAAAGATACAAAAATAGTATTAAGCAGTAAGAAATTATATTTTTTCATTTCTACTCCCTAAAGAGCCTGACATTCGCATAATAATGACAGAACAGTCCTACTGTGCCTTTCATTACAAAATCTAATAAAGTTTTCATTAAAATTCAGTGCAACTGAGCAGACTCGTTTTAAGAAATGTTTCGGTTCGATGTAATAAGGCTTTTACTCAAGAATTCCATTTGTACCTGCATTAAAGCAATTAGCGTGCCACTGAAAACCAGTTTACCCAAAATATATGGAAATCGCCCAAAAGATTATTCATCTGTTGATAAGACTAGGCGCACACAATCACATACTTTGAAATGCCGAGGGAAGGCAATTGTACTAAGAAATGTGTGGCGGTAATTGGGCTTATGCACAGAGGGCACCTGCTGCTGAGGAGCATAAATGGCAAATTAGCACAGGAATCACAAGCTGTAGGACACACATCCTTAGCAGCTCTCCCTGATTCATCAAGCAATGTTGGTTATATTATCCGACGAATATGAAAAGGCAGGTGCTGCCAGACAAAAATGTGTAAAATACAGATTTCCCCTATGTTAAATATGAGTTGAGCTCACACTTTTATGTATTGAATCTTTGTACGTCTTATTTATTTTTTGGTTTAGTTGGAAATTATTTCTATACACTTATTTATCTTGAACACGTGTACTTTAATTACACTTGTGAAATGTTAAAAAAATATCAATTTCGCATTATTGCTCCAAGTAAAAGATTGACAGAACTTAGGGCCATATTTACAAGCCCAGTTGCCTCACTCTTGCACCATGCAATGTGGTGCAAGAGCACTGCAACTCAAAAATGCGAGTTATGATGCCATGCAAAACCGCCTTGTGTGACCCTAAGTGACTTTATAAATCTGAAGTAAAGCAATGCAACGCAAATTGCTGCATTGCATTACTCTCCCTTGTGAAGGTGTTCCATGGGTGTAGCATGGGTGTTCCCACGCAATGCCCATGGTTTTTGATGCATTCCCAGATTTACCAAAAGTGTTAGACCTGGCAATGCAGCAAAAAGATACACCTTGTAGGGAGGGGAAATATCTTTATTTCTCCTCGTTATCCCACTTTCTATGTGTGCTGCATTATGCAGCACACCACATAGAAAGAGGAATATGACTCTCACTTTTCTTTTTGTACAGGAAGGTGTTCCCTTCTGCACAAAAACAATACTGCATGCAATGCAGCCATCCTTGCACCATGGTGCAAGGGTACCTACATTGGCGTTAGACAGCCCATTGGGCAGCAGAGCTGGGGAAAGGACAGGAATGCGTTGTATTGGAATACATTTGGCGTATTCTGGCCCTTTCTCTGTAATGCAGTGCAGCGCAGTAAGGTGAATTCCTGTGCGGTATTGCGTCACAATCCCATAAATATGCCCCTTAGTATTTTGCAATTTTAGGTAATTTTTTTCTTGCTAGAATCTTTCACCCATTATGTACCCTAGCATGAAAATGTCATGCATGTTTCCTTTAAATCACATGCATGACATTTTTGTGAAACTGTGTTAAATAATTGACACAGTTTCGCACACCACTAGTTTTGAGATCTATCAAGAAGCCATATATTATACATTTTTATTAAGGATTTGTTAAATCACATGTTATGTTTATTTTTGACAAACAAACAGAATTCAATCAATTGTAATAGAGCATATTTCTGATACTGGGCGATGTTGTCAGTAAGACCAAAATCTCAAACTTTTTCATCATGTATCTGCACAGCCATTAGCCTGGAAGGCATTTTGACTAAGGGTGGGTGGAGCTCGTGGAGTTGCAATACGCAGAATACTGAGGAGTTGGAAAAGTGGAATTTTGCGGAGCTCAGCTCCTCCTCACCACCAAATATGAGACGGTGCCACCATCTTTAAAATGTGACTGCATGTGAAATAGCATTTCCAAGTGACTCAGGGAGTTAAACTGTGGACTCATGAAGTGCAGTGTTAAAGCATTTCATTAAGGGGGGCGTGGCTTATGTGCCGAAGGGGAATGGCGGCTCTCCCGTGAACTCCGTAGAGCTACGAGACTCCTGGCTATTTAAGGACCTCTCTATGTACCCCGAGGAGCCTACTTTTCGGATTCCCTGCAAGCGAAACATGGTCCACGACCGCTGACGGCTGAATTTGGGTGTTTTCTGCCATTTTTACGGCTTACTTGAACTTCGGTGCTTCTCTACAAATACGGGACGCGGGCGGCCGCCATTTTGTGCCACTGAGCCCGCGTCCTTTTCCACACGTGAAAGCACCTCTTGTTGCCGGTATGCAGACATTTCCTGCGCGTTGCCACCCTCCTTCCATCAACTATCAAGGTATGGCACAATTTGCGATGTTTCAGCAGCTCTGACCCGGCATGTTTCCTCTCAGTTGCCTCTATTTCAGTATTCCTCTCAGACACCAGCCGCCATTTTAGTTACCGGCACTGAGGTTTCCCTTACACCGAGTGATTTTACTACCATGTTCTTCTTTCTCCTCATTGGCGCAACCTATTTGTATTGGAATGACTGTTTGCCTTTTTGTGATTGCTTTTACTCTATGAGGCTTTTCCTATTCAACCTTGCTGCAGAGACTAGTCTTCTCTATTGTGCCTACATTGCCAAACGAGTTAGTGGATAATGCCCTCATTCTATTTTGGACCTATCATCCTGTGGCTTCCACTGTAAATTCTTAATAGAGCCTCTTTGTAGGTACTTTTTTGGACATATTTTTCACCTTTTTGAGCCTTGCCTGATTTCGTTGCCTCAGTGGTTTTTGTGAGTGGTTTGCACCTCTTCTGAACTCAAGTTCTTCCCTCGATTTTGGCGTGCCCTCAAGTTGTCACAATGGCTCACGAGGCAACCAATGTTAAGTCTTCTCACACCGGAACAAAGCCTAAGCGTCTTCCAAATGATCCGCCCTCCCCTATTCATACCTCTCCAAATCCGGTTTTGGACTCCATCTTAGAGGAGGTGAGGGGACTTCAACCATTCATGTCTGCTACTAATGAAAAACTGGAAGGCAAGGTTTTAAATTCTTAATAGAGCCTCTTTGTAGGTACATGTTTTTGCAGGATCACACATGATGGCCATACCGCTCATTTGACGATCCCCAGAAGCTCCACGCATATCTCCAAAGTGTCTCCTCATCTAGCATGGACACTAATAATTGATATTTTTCATCCTCTTGAATGTACTAGTGTTGCTGCTCTGTTTTACTATGGTTCTGCTAACTTTTTCCTTTCTGCATCATTCTTTTCTTGAGGTTCTGTCTTTTCATCCTTTTTTCAAATTCTTTCTCTCCCCTTTCTGCTCTTCTGCTGCTCTCTGGAGTCCTTGTCCTTTTTGGCGTCTCTTCGCTCCCGATGTCTTGTTTTTTTCTTCCTTCTCAGACCAGGCATTTTATCTCTTTTCTCTCCTTTTCCTAATTCGCTTTTTCCCTTTCCGTATTCCTTTCTTGGCTTGTTTACTATTCTACTATCCTCTCCTTATACACTCTCTATTTTTCTTTGGCCTCTATTTTCCGTGTTGTTGTATACTATGTATTTGGGTGCATTTCATCTAGTCGTTCTGAATGTGTTGGATATTTTATTCATATGTCATGTTTTTGTTTGCTGTGTTTTTTTTGTAGCTGTTCTCCTGCAGTGTGTCCACTCCAAGTGTATCCCCTCTTCCTTGCCTTCCGTCATGTGTAAGTTTGTCACGTGAACGTTCGAGATCTTGGACATCCTGTCAAGCGTCAAAAGGTATTGTGCCATTTATCCAAACTTAATTCGCAATTTTTTTTTCTCCAAGAGACCCACTGTACTGATGTGGAATCAGCAAAGCTAAAAAGACAATCGGTCGGTCAAGTTGTATTTTCTCCTGCCGTCAACAAAAAAGGGGGTGTTGCTATCTTATTTCATAATGGGTTGTCTGTTCAAATTATCTCTTCTCAACATGATGATGAGGGTCATTGGGTAATGGCTGAGGTTGTGATCCAGAATAAGACATTGGTATTATTTAAGATTTATGGTCCGGTTTGCCCTGACCCGAAATTTTGGAATGATTTAAATTTCTTATCTCCTCAATAGATTGTCCAAATATTGTACTTGCTGGTGATTTTAACCAGTGGTTAGATCCATTTTCCGATAGACTCCCCTTGAGCAAATTCCATCCTGATAGATCCCATAAATGTTTCCAATCTGCCATTGCCTCTCGTCCCCTCTATGATGTATGGAAAACGTGTAACCCTGACTCCCTTTTTTTCAATTGTCCACCGGGCCCGCTCCAGGGTTGACTACATTTTGGTCAGAAAATCTTTACTCCACTCCATTAAAACATCCGAAATTGGTTCCATTTTTATTTCTGACCATGCCCCTGTTCATGCAGTCCTTGACCTGACCCTTACCTCTTCCAAATTTAGTCACTGGAAATTCAATACTTTTCTTTTGTCTGATACTGTTTTTGTAAAAGAAGTTACTGTTTTTAATAACGGGTTTTTCACGCTTAATAACCCAATGGACACCTCTATCCCTAATACTTGGGATGCTTTTAAGGCAGCCCTATGTGCCTTCATTATATCCTATGTCTCTCAAAAGAAGAAACTTAATAGAACTAAATATGAAGACCAACTTAAGAATATCAAACGTCTTGAACACTCGTATTTCTCCTCCAAATCTCCTGATGCCCTTCAGAACCTAATAAAAGCAAAAACTGAGTTAAATAAAATCGCTACAATTGAAGTTTGTAATACTTTACTAAAAATTCAATCTAAATTCCATGGGGGTCAAAACAAGGCTGGTAAAATGTTAGCGAATTATCTAAAAATAAAATCTGAGCGTAAAAATGTAGGCCCTATTTTTAAAGAATCTGTCAATAAACTGGTTACGTCCGATGAAGATATTGCAGAAGTTTTTCATAATTATTATCAAGCCCTTTATACCGATGATACACGTCCTTCTGCACATAATTTAACTTCTTTCTTTGATGGCTTACCCTCACCTTCGTCACTTCCTGATGAATTTGACCAGTTAGAAAAAGCTATTACCTCTCAGGAAGTTCTTCGGGCTATTAATTCCCTCAAAAAATTAAAGGCTCCAGGGCCTGATGGACTGCCTGTTGAGTTTTATTCTACATTTCATGCAATTTTTATACCAAAATTACTACAACTTTTTAATTCCTTCATTGCTGAAGCTAAGGCTTCTAGGTCCTTCGTGGATGCTCTAAATATTATAATTCCCAAACCTGACAAAGATCACTCCCAATGTAAAAATGATCGGCCTATATCCCTGATTAATTATGATTGTAAAATGTTTGCTAAAATTCTAGCTTCCCGTCTAGATTCTCTTATTCCACTTTTGATTAAAACTGACCACGTTGGTTTTGTGAAGGGCAGACTGGCCGCAGATAATGCTCGTATGTTTTCTAATGTTATCTCTCACAGTAAAAATTTCAAGGACCCACTAGCAGCCTTATCTTTGGACGCTGAGAAAGCCTTCGACCGTATTAATTGGCAATTTATGTTTCGTACATTACATTGGTTTGGTTTTGGTCCCACTTTTATTTCCCTGGTAAAACTCCTATACTCCTCCCCCAGAGCCAGTGTTTTTGTTAATAACCAATTTTCTACATTAGGGGGAAAAGACAAGGCTGTCCTCTTCCCCGTTATTGTTCATCCTTTGTCTTGAACCTTTTTTGGAACGAATCCGAACCAACCCTAACATTAATGGTTTTAAACTGACCTCTTTTGAAACAAAAATATCTGCATATGCTGATGACATTTTAGTTAATATGGCTAACCCTGTCATCTCTCTCCCTCCCTTTTTGGATGAAGTTCGCTTATATTCTTCCATTTCAGGCTCCAAACTTAACCTATCTAAAACAGAAGTTTTACCGTTAAATTCTGTCTGTTATCAATACATGATCAATTTACGGATTTCACGTGGTGCCCTTCCCAAATCAAATACCTTGGAATTTTGTTTTCTTCTTCACTTACTGACACTCTCAAACTTACCTTTGCCTCCCTCACACAGAAAATCCAATCCCTCCTCCATCTCTGGTCTCCTTTATTTTTGTCCTGGTGGGGTAGACTTGATACTATTAAAATGATGATCACACCTCATGCACTTTATACTGTCTCTATGCTTCCTATAAAAATACCTCATTCCTATTTCACTCGCATAAATTCTATTTGTTCTAAATTCTTGTGGAATAATAAACACCCTTGCATTGCCTTACACAAACTCATCCGTCCTAAGAATGAAGGTGGTGTCCGTTTCCTCAATTTTAAAACTTACCACTCTGCTTTCCTGATTAAACAATCCTTTTCTTTAGCCTATGACTTTGTGGATGCTCCGATACCCAGGTGGGTTGCTTTTCAACGATCACTGTTAAAGGATTTCTCGTTTCGAAACATTATTTTGATGTCAAATTGTTCTTTTTTGTCCAAGCACCCGGGGCCTCATTTATGAAAAGTGACGCATCGCTGCGTGAAAACAGCGATGCGTCACTTTTCACTGCGCACTCCTTGCGACATTCCCAATGCGTCATATTTAATGTATGACCCATCATGTCGCAAGGAGTTACAGACACGTCAGTATTTCTGACGTATCTGTAAGCGCAAAAGTGACGCATTGCTGGAGTGTGTCACAAAAGTGACGCAACTCCAGCAATGCGTCCTTTCACATGGGGAAAGCCCCATGTGAAAGGGCTTGCGTCAGTCTTACGCCTGCTGTGAGGCAGGCGCAAGATTTTGACGCAACAGCATCCTAAAAGTGACACAGTGAAATCTCATAGATTTCACTGCGTCACTATTACGAGGCTTTTTGCGGGGGAACGCCCCTTCTGCATACATTATACCTGACGCAGGTATAATGTGGCGCAGGGGTTTAAAAAGTGACGCATCTACCTAGATGCGTCACTTTTTAAATATGGCGCAACAAGGCGAATTTTTTACACCGCCGATGCGTCACAAAAAGTGACGCACCGGCGGCACAAAACTGACGTAAGGCCTTCATAAATAAGGCCCCCGGTTCTTAAGTATTCCCAAACACTACTTCACAACACATTCTCTAAGGATCTATCCCTTCTTCAATGTTTTTTGTCATCTATTGTGTGGTATAATAAATTCTTCAAATATAAGGGCAAGTCCTTCTATTATAAATATTGGAAAGAGAAGAATATTTTATTTGTCCATCAATTTTTTTCCAATAATTCTATTATTCCTTTTCATGAATTGCAAACTTTATATCACTTACCCATAACTTGTCTTCCAGAATATACCATTATTACTGCCGCCATACAATCTCAATTGTCCACTCTCTCTACACCTGATACCTTACCGTCTTTCTCTCCCTCTACTCCCCTATATCCCTTATTTTCATTACACCAACCTAAAGCTGCCCTTGTATATAAAATTTTGTTATCAAATGTTATTGATAGATCTAAATCACCTATTGAGAGTGCCTGGGAAACTGATGTATCAGTTTCTTTATCTGTTGATGTTTGGGATCCTTTATGGTCCAAATTGTTTAAAGTTTTTTTTGCTGCACGCATTATTCAATCACTATTTTTATCTATCATAGAGCTGGTATTACGCCTGTTAGTATTTCTAGGTTTTCGGTGGAAAGTGAAGCCCTGTGGTTTCTATTTCAATGAAAGTCAAAAATATTGTCTATTGATAAAACAGTGTGGAGGACTATTGGGGGAGTGACTGTTTTTATGTTTATTTGCATTGTTTTTTTATGATGAAATTAATCCTTTTTATAAATAAATGTTTTTAATTTAGAGTGTAACCCTAACAGGGAGGTACCTTAATAAATTGTGATATTTTTTTTATAACATTCTAGTTCAATTGTTTCTTGAATTTAAGTGTGACACTCAATGGGATTAATGTTTAATGTTTAATGTATAATGTATTCCAGTTAGCACTCCCCCCAATAGTCCTTCACACTGTTTTAGCAATAGTCAATATTTTTGACTTTCATTGAAATAGAAACCACAGGGCTTCACTTTCCACTGCATCTGCTCCCCTCCCTGTGTATAGAGCCAGGGGAACCTTCCAAATATATATTTTTGATTTCTAGGTTTTCACCATCAGCTTCTTCATTATGTTGGTCATGTTCTTTAGAAACAGGCCCACTTAAACATCTTTTACATGAGTGTTCTTCTGGTTTATCCTTTTGGAATTCTGTTTGGAATATTTGCATGCGAATGTTTCATTGTTCATTCTCTTTATCATTATTGAACGTGTTTCTAGGTTCTGTTTCAACTGATATCGATATTGTACCAACTAATGCTAGATTGCTTGATCTTTTTATTGCTGTTGCTTTTAAAGTGATTTTATCTTGTTGGAAAGATAACTCCAAATTATCTGTAATTTCCTGGTGGAATTTCATTTGTGACGATCATAGGATTGTTGTCGCTTCCTCCTCTTCTGTATCTCTAAAAATTAAATCGGATCTTCTTAAGCTCTCCTTTACTACCTATCTCTCGTCCAAATCTCCCAATTGATGACTTTGTTCTCTTTTCTTTCCTTGCATATATTCCCCTTATTCCTGTCATGGATCCCTCTTTTTCTTCTATTAGCCTCTTTTCCTCCTCTTCTTTTATTCTCTTTCTTCTTCTTTCATTCTTTACTTTAATTTTCTTCTGCTCATTCTCTGTTTAACTTTTTTTATTTTTCATTCCACATATGGCTTATGTTATATCTTATTCTGGTTTACTAGTACCACTATAAAGCTTTGTATTGTGTTTGTTAAAACCTAATAAAACATTTTTAACTGAAAAAAAGCATTTCATTAAAAAAAGCAGAACACTGTACCTTAGAGACCTTTCAGTTCACCTTGAGACCGACCTCAAAGGCTTCCCCTGCAGCTGTGTTTGCACAGTTGCCCTTGCCGATGGTTCATTCCAGCCCACACCTGATCCGGGCTGGATGTGTCCCATGAGGTGGGTGTGCAGGAGGGAGTCACCGCCATGCCTGTCAGTATGGGTGTCAGTGTAGGGGGTCTCGCAACAGTTATCTAGAGCTGCGGTGTAGGCTCGAGCACTCGAGCAGAGCAGGCTGCACGGTGATCGAGGGCATGGCACACAGGAATTACATCAACATAGACATTCAGAAAAGCCTGAGCAGCAGAGCGGCACATCAAATAATTTGAGTTTGCTCATCTGCAAGTAGGGAGCCCACAGAACACCTTCAGTCAGGTGCAACACCACCACCACCTATTTTACTGAGTACCTCAGCGGATTGATCCTAAAAATGACACAATCTATTAGAAGGGTATCAGGGAAGATGAGTGGGCCATGGCATAAGTGTCATGCAGATGCAGAGAACCCTCTTAAATGTATGCAACCAAAGTGAAACCACCGGCAGCCAGTGTGCACTGAAGAATGGAACACTGGCAAGCCAACTCTGTGGCACTGTGAGGTGTGTGATGAATGGCCATGTAGTCGGAAAGCATGCGTACGCCAGGGGCATTCCTTGCTTTCTTAGACTAGTAATACCAGGGATGTCATGACTGCTCTGCAATCATTTTAATAGACAGGAAGGCAAGTAACCCTAAATCTATTTGCATTTATAAACAGGTAAAAATTGTATTAGTTTGGTTGTCTACAGGTCTCAAACACGTGAACAGTCTGTAAATGTGTAAATGCTTTATTAATGGAGGAAACAACGTTTATTCTGACTTTTTGTTCTAACCTACATGTTTTAGGGCAAAAAGGGACGTGCAGGCGATAATGGGCTTTCTGGTACAGTGCTTGGGGTGAGCCAGCGCTAAGAAACTCACTGCCCACGCAAAATTTTGATACTAAGATAGCTGATCAAAGCACATAAGTTTACTATTTTGTGTGGTTTCATTAGTAAAAAAGAAACCTGGAAAATACAGTGTTTAACAAGTGTCATTATGTGCAGAAAGACCGAAATGTGGGAGTCTTCAATATAATTCTTCAAAGAGAAAACGAAAATGTAAAAATGTGATTTAAAAAACCTGAAACATGCCATCTTTTCATATTTCCAAATTATGTACTTGAGATGATCCATGATGAGGGCTGACAAAAGGGAAAGCCTACTTAAGGCGTTGTAACCTTAACTTAAGGAGACCTCAGTGATATCACTAGAACACCTTGAACGTACTTGGTCTCTGTTGTGCACCAAATTATTATATTGACGTCCAATCTGTGTCCTGGCTGGTTATAGTGCAAGGCAACTCAATGCCACTACCAAGGGAAACAGTAGCAGGAGAGCAACCAAAGAACTGCAACAAGTAGCAAATGATGTCATATTGCTTCAGTAGGACATAGTACTTGATTATAAAGCTTTAAAATTGTGGTTCAAAGATATTGCAGCCAGAATATTAACTACAAAAATATTATAAAAGTAAGTATAAGAAAATAAGTGTGGATTTTTCATGATTAGTGTCTTATCTAAGTACTTTGAAGTTATGTATCTGCAAAGTATGTTTAAGAAATTGGGTTATTAGCTCTGCAGGATGTGAGGCCTGCACAAGTAAAAGGTCCAGTCATGTCTCCTTACTGTAAACCAAGTACCCCATTGTAGCACTTGACTCTCTTGGGGTAGTGAAACGGAGCAGTCCAAGACCTACTCAGGGAAGGTGGTGTGGGATATAATTGAACATTTGCTGTCACACAAAAATAGCATTTTATAAAAAAACTTTCCAGTTACTGCTTTTTTCAGTGAAAAAGAAAAAGTATCATTATTGCACACACTGCTAAATATTACTTAATTAAATTGCAAATAAATATTTAAGGTGTATTGAAAATGCCTTTGGTGAAATTCTTGCACCACATTGGGCCCCTAGTGGCTCAGGAACCCCATGCTCACAATACTCCTTACCTACATCAGATACAGGATCACAAAATAAGGTGGTGCCACTTTAAATAGAGCAGGCCTATCAGTGTTGTCACTAGGTAACCATATTAGGAAACAAGGCTTGCCTATTTGGTTTGTCAAGGAATTCTCTTATCATAAGAACAATAATCAAATTTTATGAAATCAATAATCCTTGTTTAAATGCATTCACTATCGATAAGCATTGCATTGATCATCAACAAACATTGGCACTAAGTCATTGGTATTCTAAACAAAGTAAAACATGGGTTAGAGTCTTCCTTTTATAAACTCTGGCCACATAAAAACCACAGGGTCACCCGCTCTGCACGCAAACACGCTGTTGAGCTCTGAGACCTACTCGACACCGCATCACCAGATGTCGCCTTCCTGACCAAGACCTGGATGAATGAAGCCTCCTCTCCAGACATCACCATAGCCATCCTCGATGGACACAAGATCGCCTGCAGAGACCGCACCAACGGAGTCAAAGGAGGAATCGCCATCATCCACAAGAAGACCATTAGGGTCTCTACAAACACCAAAAACACTCTCAGCACCACCAAACACATGCACTTCCAGATCCACATGGACCCCAAGACCACCCTAAGAGGCACCCTCATCTACAGACCAACCGGACCCCGACCACAATTCTGCAACGCCATCGCCGACTTCATCAGCACGCACGCACTGACCTCCACCGACTACATCCTCCTCGGAGACCTGAACTTCCATCTGGAGAACAACAACGACAGCAACTCCTCCACCCTGATAGACAACCTCGCCAGCCTTGGACTGGAACAGCTCGTCACGACGCCGACCCATATCGCCGGACACATGCTGGACGCCATCTTCTCCTCAAGCCCCGTCTCCTTCAGCCACGTCTCCGAACTCATCTGGACCGACCACCACTGCATTCACTTCACCTTCTGGAAACCCGTCGCACATCACTGCACCCTACAGACTCCCCATCACTGCTGGGGCAAAATCACCAAAGTACAACTACAGACAAACCTCGCACTCAACCCACCGATCAACCCCTCCAACCCCGACGATGGTGCGCGCACCCTCAGGCAATGGATGGACGACTGCGCCAAAACTTTAGCCCCCGTTGAAAAGCAAACCCTCAAAGATACCAGCAAGAGAGACAACTGGGTCACCCCGGAACTCCTAGCATCAAAGTGCACCTGCCAGAGGTTGGGGAACATATAGCACAGCGAGAAGTTGCCGGTCAGCCGTGCATCCTACAAAGACGCCATCCGCAACCACCACCACCTCATCAGGACCGCCAAGAGGACCTCCTTCAAAGACCGCCTCAACAACAACGCACACAACAGCAAAGAGCTCTTCAACGTCGTGAAGGAACTCTCCAACCCCAACACCAACGTCGACATCCCGCCATCGCAAGCCCTGTGTGACTCCCTCGACACCTTCTTCCACCGCAAGATTGCCGACATCCACAACAGCTTCAACCCCCAGACGACCCTAACAGGCCCCAACATGTCAGAGCCACCACACCCCACCGACCACGACCCCCTGACAACCTGAGCCAACGTGAGCATCGAAGACACAATGAAGACCATGGGCACAATCCACTCCGGCTCGCCTTCTGACCCTCTTCCACACCACATCTTCAACAAAGCTGGCAGCTCCATCGCACCCCACCTACGCAACATCATCAACCTCCCCTTCGAGACCGCAACCTTCCCTGCGAGCTGGAAACACGCAGAGATCAATGCCCTACTGAAGAAACCAAAGGCTGACCCAGGCAAACTCCAAAACTTCCGACCCATCTCACTGCTTCCGTTCCCAGCTAAGGTAATCGAGAAGCTAGCTAACATCCAGCTCACCCGCTACCTCGAAGACAACAGCATCCTGGACCCCTCCCAGAGAGGAATCCGCAGCAATCACAGCACCGAGGCCGCCCTCATCGCCGCCACAGACAACATCAGGATCCTTCTGGACAACGGCGAGACAGCGGCCCTCTTCCTTCTGGACCTCTCCGCCGCCTTCAACACCGTCTGCCACTGCACACTAGGCACACGACACCAGCGCTGCGAGGCCTCCGGGTAGTTATGAGCTATACAAGTGTAATTTTTCATTTCATTTCATTTCACCACGCAGGGATCCGGGACAAGGCCCTGGACTGGACCTCCTCCTTTCTCTCAAGCAGAACCCAGAGTGTCCGCCTCCCCCCATTCCGATCCGAAGCCTCCAAGATCATCTGCAGCTTCCCGCAAGGATCCTCCCTCAGCCCGATGCTGTTCAACGTCTACTCTCGCACGCGTCGCCGGACATCGCGCCCTTAACATAATCTCCTAAAATACGACGACACGCAACTGATCTGATCCCCCACCAAGGACCCCCTCACCACCAAATCCAACCTCCTCCAGGGAATGAAGGCCGTCGCCGACTGGATGGAGGATAGCTGCCTTAAGCTGAACACAGAATAGACAGAGATCCTAATACTCGGGCCCAACCCCTCAGCATGGGACGAATCCTGGTGGCCCGCATCGCTGGGGACATCCCCCGCACCCACCAACCATGCACGCAACCTGGGAGTCATCCTCAACTCGAAACTCACCATGACCAAACAAGTCAACGTTGTCTCCTCTACCTGCTTCAACACCCTCCGTATGCTCCGAAAGATCTACAGATGGATCCAGACAGACACAAGGAAAACAGTCACCCAGGCCCTAGTCAGCAGCAAACCTGACTACGGAAATGCCCTCTATGCCTGAGCCCCGACCAAGCTCACCAACAGACTGCAAAGAATCCAGAATTTCTCTGCACACCTGATCCTTGATGTCCCGTGCCACAACCACATCACCCCCCACCTGAGGAACCTGCATTGGCTCCCCATCAACCAAAGAATCTCCTTCAAGCTCCTGATCCACGCACACAAGGCACTCCACAAGATCGTCCCAGACTATCTCAACAGTCGACTCTCCTTCTACGTACCCAACACCAATCTCCGCTTCGAAGACCTCTCCCTGGCCATCGTCCCACGCATCCGAAGAACCACAGCCGTAGGCAGATCCTTCTCCCACTGTGCCGCCAAGACCTGGAACAGCCTCCCCCTCAACCTACAACAAACTGAAAATCTTCGAACCTTCAGGAGACGACTCAAGACCAGGCTGTTTGACCAGTAGCAACTGCACCCCCCCCCCCACTCCCCACACTCAGCACCTTGGAACCCTTGCGGGTAAGTAGTGCGGTTTACAAATTATTTGATTGATTGATTGATTGATCGTATAGTAGCTAGGGTAGCCGCATCGGGTGCTTTCTCATACTGCCGTTCCAGCCTCATCAATTCACGCTATATTTTTCCCATAGAGTCATGCAACGATTTAAGCACCCCTTCCTGCAGGTCTATAAAAGCCCCTCGAATTGCCACTTTAAATGCTTCCCAGATGGTGGCCATACTTTGCACCGATCCGAGATTATCAGCGAAATAATTTTCACTAGCCTCTCTTAGACCGTCCTTAAAAACTGGATCTAATAAAGCAGATGGCTGCAGCTTCCATCTAAACGAGACCGGAGCATAAGTAGGCAGTTGCACCTCAAGCAGTACAGGCGCATGGTCCAACAACGTGCGGGGACGATGTGACACCCGAGACACCCAAGCGTTGACATCGTGCGTCACCAGCCAATAGTCCTACCGAGACCATGAGTTATGTGCACATGAGTAGCACCTTCCCTTCCCTTCTGCAACCCATGATGTTGCAACCTCCAAACATCATTAAGCCCAAGCCGCATATACCATCATTGACAGCCTGGGCAGCCTTTTTAATAGTAGTACTTATTGTCGAATGCCGATCCATGTCGTGATTCAGAACCACATTAAAATCCCCTCCACGTATAGCAGACGCCGGTAGCTTATAAACTTTGTACCACAACAGTGTATAAAACTCTGGATCATCTTTGTTCGGGCCATAGACATTCACCACCATGATCAAGGTGCCACAGAGCATCCCCTGCACTATAATATACAGGCCATCCGCATCAATCTCCTCATGCGTGCTAACAAATGGGATACCTTTTTTAATTAGTACCATCACCCCCCTCGCATATAACGAACACCAGCCCATTTTTGGCTACAGAAGATGCAGTACGTTCAATAAGATGTGTCTCCTGTAGAAGCGCAACTTGAACATTGTGACGGTCCAAATACGCCAGCACCTGCCTAGTTTTTTTCGGGTTATTTAACCCCCTGATGTTCCATGTGATCCACTAAAGTTTACCTGCCCCCGCCATCATTCACCAAAACTGAGGCAACACCCAATGCAACGGACCACCAGTTGTTCTGTCAGATGTATGAGACCCTAGAGTTCCAACACATTTCGCACAGTTGTAGAAAAAGAACAACATCATAACAGTCACCCCCGCCCACCCCAGCCCCACAACCTTACCAAAGCCCTCCCTAACCTCCTCGCCAACCCCCCTCCTGAACACTCTAGAATACTTCACAAAAGGTTGCGTATTGACTAAGGCTAGACATCTTTTGCTGCCAAACAGTCCAATTATGTGTCTCGACAAATCCCAAGAAAAGTCCCCCATCCCCTTCACAATCACCCAATCCCCCTCCCACTTCAGCACCCCAACCATGCCAAACCCATCCCAACACCCAACCAAACATCTCCCCAACCCTAGCATAGCAAATCATATTTGGGGTATACCCATATGGGAAGGGGGGAAAGCCAAGACACTCCCACATAGTAGGAGCTGACCGAGCACTAATATTATATCAAGGCATCGCAAAACCATTATCACATTTACATCAATAATATGGTGCCTATCCTGCTGTAAGACTAGCTCACAGTCCTAAGTGTAGTAGCAGAAAGGTGCAGCACAAATCCAGAATAAGAACAGAGCCCTGCACATAAAAGTTAACAGTATGGACAGCCTCATTGAAAACATCAGGTCAATCAAAATGGTTAGAAGTCTACATAACTAATTGGCGACAACTCTTCAGGTGAACAGTCAAATTGGGTGGGCATCTTAAATGCTAACAGTAAGAGAGCGTTATACCAATGTGACCGTTCAGGTATCACTTAATGAGTACATAGTTGAAAAAGAGAGTATAAAAGTGCCAACAAACATTATAACATTACTGAGTCCCCATTACTCAACATCCTCAGACCCTGCCATAGAGTCCCGTTTCCTGCGATTCAATGCTTTAGCATGGTCCATTGCAGCCTTCGGTGAGCGGAAAACCTTGCCATCACCCATCGCACCCACTCGAAGTCTGGCAGGGTATAGCATAGCGTAGGGAACACCCTCTGCCCTCAAGAACTGTTGCACAGCACTAAATTCCCTTCTAGCAGCTTGGACAGCAACTGTAAAGTCAGGAAAAAAGGAAAAAGTGTTACCCTGATGTGTGATGTTGCCCTTCTCCCTAGCCAGGCACAAGATAGTATCCCAGTCCCTAGAATTCAAAATCTTGGCAATGATGGGACGCGGGGAGCCCCCGGTACGGCCGCCCAGCCAGGGATCGATGGGCACGCTCTCCGATAAACACACTGGATAAGTGTTCTGCACCCAAAATTTCTGTAATCAGGCGCTCAATAAAAGTCTCCATCCGGCCCACATTTGTTGATTCTGGCAGCCCGGTAATTCGTATATTGTTGCACCGGGACCGCGCTTCTAAGTCTTTGTTTCTATACTGGATTACTGAGAGGACCTTCTTCATGCTTAAGGCGCTGTCTGAAACAGTTGTCAATCCATCTGCAGTCACAGAGATCCTTTGTTCCACCTCCCCCACACAAGCTTTCTGTTTTTCTAATTGAGATGACATGCGATCAAGCTGATGATTTTCAGCAGCCATTCCTCCCTCAATAGACTGTAAAGTGCTCTGCATAGCTACTAATGTAGATTCCAGCGTGGGAGGATTGTCAGTGAGCGCCTCGGCTTCAGAGTCAGAGGCGGCTTTCTGTGTCAAAGGTAAGACGTGGTTGGGACTTATCCGTCGGTCCCATGACAGCAATGACAACTCAGTATAACAGGAGAGAAATATGCCACGGGTAGAACTATACCCACAGCCCCACAACCAGGCAAAAGCGTGATGGGGGTCACCCAAAAGTTCCAGACTTCCCGGGCGCAGGGTTCAGTTCCGTGCCAAATGGCGCTCCAGAGGCACCTCACAGGTCAACCAGCCAGCATGCCCCACAGACCCCCGGGACAACTCAAGAACACAACAGTGCCTAGACAGTGTACCACAACCAGAGGCAATAGGATAACACTCCATTCAGTCCATCGCAATATCCATAAACCAATAGCAGAAGGCCTGTAGCATGAGTTTGGGGTAAGGCCCAAGATATTTCCAGGATGCGCAGAAATAAAGATGGATTCCAGGACCCACCTTAGTGGCCAGCGCACCTCATGCAACAGGACTCCAGGGAAACAATGCCATAGACAGTATCAGTGGCCCAACCGCTCTTTCTCCTCAAGAGCTGTGCAGGGCCCCACTTATCTAGCCAGCAGTAGGCCTCACTATGCCCCTCTCCTGTCGAAATCACAACCTCTGTCCAGGAGGGCCTCACAGGAGCAGCTCTCGCCCTTAGAGAATCGTTACCCACTTCAGGGCTGGCAGCAACAGTATGCGGAGCCCTCTGCACACTCCCCACTTGCTGGATGTCATCAGCAGGCCTGGCACTCCACCACCGGCCACACACGTCACCTAGGGCCTGCCCCAGCCACAGAAAGCAGGACATGGCCCCAGCCCACGCCCGATCCCGCCTCCCCAGCCCGAACTGCAGTCAGACTGCAACCCCACCTACCGCAGCCAGTGCCGACGGGCGCCAGCACTCCAGGCAGTTCTTCCAGGGAAGCACCACACAGGACCGCCTCCGCTGCCGCCAGTGCCCCTCTCCAACTCCGCACAGGCTTGGCTGCACACGGGGCGGCTCACCGGTCTGCGGGTCTCCTTTCTTCCAAAAACCTTCCGACAGCCGTCCCGCAGATCAAAGCAGGGCATGCTGCATCCGCCGCACAGAGCTGCCCTCGAAACACAAAGGGGGCCGCGCAGGATGTTGACCCAGGCTCCCAGTCCACACTGCACAGGGGAGGCCTACCATGCCTTCACAGCCGCCATTTGCCACAGCACAGCTCCGGGGCAGTTAAGGATGTCTCTCCCGCTGATTCGGATCCGACTCGATCCCCAGCACCACAAATGGACTCAGTAAGTAAGTGGGAAGCTGCTCAGGGTTACTGTAGGCACAAAGAAAGCATGATGCAGCGGATATTTGGCGGATTGTAGCTCAGTCAGGCAGAGCCTCACATCGGTGCGGCCATCTTGCCGTGCAACCTCTAGCGCCCCCCCAGTTTCTATATATTTGATACAACTCAGTTTCTGTTGGAGTGCTGAAATTCCTAGAAACTATAGCGGATTCATTCATGACAAAGGAAATGTTCTTATTAGACTTAGGCATAGCTATATCAAAACAGATCAGTGCCTCGTCTGACCAAATGTAAGGAGTTAGAAATTTATTTCTGGGCTGCAAATTGAATTCTAAATGCAAACCTAATATGTGACCATTTTTATGAGACAAATCATCTGAATGCCATTGAAATCCAATAGTGTCCAACCACTCCAAACATTCATTTGCTATTGAATCATCTGTCGCACCGAAGTCAAGCCAAAGTCCAGCTCGTCTGCGCCAGTCCGCGCTGAGGACGGGCCACGGTCCAGATACGCTACTCAGGTAATTAACAACAATCAAATGTCCAGGGACTTTATATTATCTTTAAATAAACAGCCTAATCGCTGTCATCAAGCTCTTAATGTTGACACCTGGGTAACTTGGCCCTATTAGTTGCTATGGTTGTAAACAAGTATTGGTACACCATCAAAAATCGAGAGGGAAAGGGACACCCAAGACTATAAAGGGAGGTCTCATAAATGCACGATCTATGTGTAAGAATGCACTACATGTATATGACCTTATAGTAGAAGGGGACCTGGACTGTCTGTTTGTCACCGAGACGTGGTTAAGAGAATGGTCTTATCCCGACATTGTGTAAAAATAAAACAATTGATAATATAACCAGGGAAGAAACAGTATGAAAAGCACAACAACCAATTAAAAAGTACAAAATTTAGATTTATTCTTAAATGTACATCTTCATATTAAAAAACAATCAATGCAAAATCATGTAAACCAAATGTTTATAAAAAACAATCAATCATATATAAATAATATATTCGTAACACATTTACACAAAAAGTATATATAATAAAATAGTGGCGAACAATATAAAACATCGACAGAATAAATCTAAATTTTTTACTTTTTAATTGGTTGTTGTGCTTTTCATACTGTTTTTTCCCTGGTTATATTATCAATTGTTTTATTTTTACACAATGTTTATTTCCCTGTATTACAAATCCAGTTTTTGAACAGGGGGTCCTTGTTATTCACATTTACTTATCCCGACATTGTACATGCCCTGCCACTAGATTTCCAAATTTAGAGGTTGGACAGACAAGTACAGCGGAGTGGAGGCTTAGTGATTATTTACCGAGAACATTTAACATGCACAACTACGGAGCTGGTGGACATTAAAGGAGCCGAAAGTCTCGGCTTCTGAATCCAGGCTCACAATTCTTTCACTTTTTCTGTAGGATTAGTATACCGCCCACCGGGTCAACCTACTCAATTCTTGGAAAGTGTGGGGGAAGTACTGAGCAACCTGACACTCAGGTTCTCCAATTTCACCCTATTGGGAGACCTGAATCTTCATTTGGACAACATTACCGATCCGAGTGTCACTTGTTTCTGTGAGATAATGCAGGTCCTTGGACTAACCATGCAAATTTTAGACCCCACCCATAAAGCGGGGCATATTTTAGACTGCATTAGTTCCAACTTAGACACGATGATGGTAGAGCCCCCCCTGACTCAACCTGGTCAGATCACAAATCTATTGCATTCAGCCTTAGGGTAGATATTAATAGGGCAACAAAGAATGGGGCACAAAGCAAGGGGAGGCCCACTCCATGCTGGGGTAAAATCATAGATCACCCTGATTTTTGTAGTTGGGTGAAGGAGAGTAAACCCACCCTGTCAGGGAATACCACCCCAGATAACCAGAGGTTTGAGAGATGGATCAATGCAATAGGGAACAAGATGAAACCCTTAGGTGCTAGGCCTAGACCCTATCAGGGGAGGAAATCTGCACCCTGGTTCTCGAGAACATTAAAAGAAACATTAGGGGAAGTCAGAACTCTAGAACACAGATGGCGGCGCTATTACGATAGCAATGAACATGAGGTGTACAAGACGGCTAGGAGGCACTAGTATGCTTTGATCAAACGTGCGAAAGTCGACTTTTACACGACCGCAATCGATGCCACAAAAAACAAGCAGAAGGAAATCTTTAAAATTGTCATTAGCTTCAGAAACCCTAAATTCCTGTTACAGAAAATCCCCCCATCTCAGATCCTCTGTGACAATATAGCTAACTATTTTGAACAAAAATTATCAATCTTACAAAATATTTCCCTCAGGTTGAGCCGGCTGACCTAGAGTCAAGGGGTACAACCGATTCTAGCACGGCATGTTTAAAAACCTTCTCCCCGATTATCCTGAAGGACACCCACCAGGCCATATCTCTAATGAAGTCAGGATCCCCATTTGATCCATGCCCCCGGTTCTGTTAAAAGCTATAATTGTAGAGGCCAATCCTGCAATAAACTCCATTATCAATTCATCACTTCGGTCGGGTGAAATTCCATCTCAATGGAAAGTTGCAGCCGTAAGACCGCTTCAGAAGAAGATATTACAGGATCCCACGACCCGATCTAATTTGCGCCCTTTTTCGCTCCTTCCAGCCCTTTGCAAACTGGCAGAAACTTGTGTGAACAAGCAGCTCACAGCATTCCTAGAAGAGAATAACATTCTTCACACCAACCAAGCGGGCTTTAGAGCCCAACATTTGACTGATTCTGCCCTGCTGTTTGCAACAGAGACCATACGAGCTGCTTTGGATCAGGGCAAGAAGGCTGTCCTGATCCTTTTAGATCTATCTGCGGCGTTCAATACGGTGTCCCATGCTATCCTTTTAGGCCATTACAGGCATAGCAGGCACCATATTAGAGTGGCTTAAAAACTTCCTGACACATAGGCGTCAAGCAATTACGTTGGGGCAGTTTTGTTCAGAGGAAAAGGTACTGAAGTCAGGGGTACCGCAGGGCTCAAGTTTGAGCCCAACACTTTTTAATTTCTACATGGTTCCCCTGATTAAATTAATCTCTTCATTTGACATTAGCACAATTGCTTATGCTGACGATACGCAGCTAGTCCTGGTTCTCGATAAGGACAAGGCTAATGCGGAACAGACCTTGAAAGACTGCCTATCTGCGACATTCGCTTGGATGACCAATAATCATCTAAAGTGTAACTTTGCTAAAACAGAAATGTTGCCGTTCGGACTAAACAACTCCTCCTCTCCCCAAAAGTGGTGGCCAGAGGAAGTGGAAGCCCCGCCGAACACAATTGGTGCAGCACGAAATTTAGGGATCAAATTTGATGACACCCTATCGTTTAAAAAGCAAGCAGGGGCGGTAGCAGGCGCCTGCTTTACCGTCATAAAGGGCCTAAGGACATTTTTTGATCTGCTCCCCCTGGCAGCCAGACGCATGGTCACAGTAGGGTTAATTACATCAAGACTGGACTACTGTAACAGCCTGTATGCAGGGTCAAACAAAGCGGCCCTGCACATACTTCTGATGGTCCAGCATGCGGCCGCTAGACTGGTACTTAGATGGCCTAGAAAGTCCTCGGCCTCGGCCGCATTGGATGCCCTTCACTGGCTCCCTATCCACAAACGCATTTTGTTTAAGATCCTAACTATTACCTATAGGGCCTTTCACATGCAGGGCCCGATGTACCTCCGGAAAAGTTTTGCACGATACCACCCTTCTCGAAATCTCAGGTCCGCTACTGCCAACCTGATTATTGTCCCTAAATTTAGACTTTCAACAAAGGGAGGTAAATCCCTTGCAGTGATTGGCGCAAGGGCATGGAATAAACTACCTTACCAGCTACGTGAGATCACATCCAAACGAGGGTTCAGGAAATCTCTAAAGACCTGGATATATAGTCTGTTGGATTCAGCATGCAAATTATTGATGTGAATTTTCTTTCTCTGGAGACAGTATAGCTGGGGACTTCCTCATCAGCTTAGTTGAGTCATAGCGCCAAGATGCTCCTTGTAGTGATAGTACGCTATACAAATCCCGTATCATCATCATCATCTACATCTAGCATACATTAATATCTCATAGAAGTGCAATTAGAGACCTTTGCAGATGTCTGAATCATATGATGCATGATCACAGTTATGGTAAGACCCATCCTATAAGAATGCATTGTGAGAGCCCTGTAGCAGAAATTCCAGGAAAGATTGCATACACCAATGTTTCCAAACCTCAAACACTTTAATGTAAGCATGCATTTTATAGATCATCACAGTGCTAGAAGTGAATTTCCTTATGCTAACACAGTGCCTGACAGAGACCATCTAACATAAATCGGAGGAACGTAAAATGGTTCAAAGCTTTTGTATAAGGGATATTTTATTACTTGTGAGTGTTCAAGCTTGAGCCTGCAGTAGGGTTTGGCAGAACTGAATTTTTTGCCCATGCATAATATGCATATTTTCACATTAATTCCATGTAATCACAAGAAATATGCTTTGGTGGTTGTCTGAATGAAAAATGTGTGTGACAAATGCTTTTGTGTACAAAAAGTCACAGGAGACACACATTCAATATATTTTTCAAATATGCTCTTAATGTGATTGCTTATAGTGCAACTCCTGTCGCCACTGCACAAATTCAGTATTACAGTTCCCACTGCACATTTTCAGCTTGTCCCGTCTGCAGTGGCGGCTGGTGACATTTGAAAGTGGCGGGCGTAAAAGTTCTCGATGTTGACCTGCAGTGAGCGAGTGAGTCCGACCGCCATAAGTGAGATTCCGAGGGTTCTCCGATGGGAAATGTTTGAAAAAATAATGTGCAAATTGTGCAATTTCCAGCAAATTTGACAAAACAAGACAGTAAGGCAATTCTGAAAGTGTAGTTAGGACATCAATAATGAGATTTCATATGATAATGATGTAGGTTCCTTCTTATTCAGTATAGCCACAGAACTAGATCCTAGATAAGCTATATGAACATACCTCCCTTGAGGGGACCAGGCTCTCCCACATAAAATTAGATTGCTGTATGAACACCTGTCCAACTGGAGTGAGAATCTTTGCCAGGCCTAGATCCTAGACTGCTTTACCACTATATTTCTGAGGAGGGCAAAAACACCTTTGCGCTCAGGTCATAAACTGATTGCTACATCTCCAAATGGAAGTACAACCTTCCTCTACACGTTCATCTTGACTCCTTTATGAACACATCTCCCAGGGGACTAAAAATCTTCCTTTTAATCAAAGACCACTTTGTTATCGCATCTGTTGTCTCACACCTAGAACCTTGGTTGTTCTGTCGCTACAGCTCTGACTAGCAGCAAGGCCTCCCTCGAACTCAGACTTAGGGCCCCAGATTTATTTATGACAGGAGCGTGCCCTCCGAGCCAATACTCGTTCAAAAGAATTGCAATAATCATTTCTTTTTTGCATTGTAACTGCTTGCCCAAACCAATTTCAGAATCTTTCCCCCCATACACACCCTTGGCAATAACTATACTCTTGTCCCTGAACTACTGCCACCTTAGCTTTGTAGGCGTGTTCATCCCATTGAAAAAGTCGGAGTACAAGTCCCAGAATTGAAAGAGAAACCAGGACTGGAGCATTACATCAATCTAATTGCAAAACTTTGGGTTTATATAAGATGACAACAATATTGTCCCCCAGCAAAGGTTTTTCACTCACATGTGTGTTCCCAGTTTCATTTAGGTCTACTGTGAACGGAAGCCTCAGCTTTTAATATCACAGTTATAAAAAAACAATCATTACATTTACAAAATTAAAAAATGTTTTCCATCCTGGAGTTCAAGCCATGTGTTTCAAAAACGGTCTGTCCAACCCAAAGCTTTGCATTCTGGTACTTGTAGTTCTGTTGTTCTACCTAGTGCAAAAGCTAGGAGTAGCAACAACATAATGCATCGTGAAGTTAGCGCGTGTGGGTGCCAGCATAACCCTGATCCCCTGCTCCTGGGTGAGTGTGAAACACTCGACAAATCCATATAAAGAGAAACAACATGAGTACCATAAATCCTCTTGAAAACGGAGCTGGGTAATCACCACGAGAACAATCAGTTGGAGCAGAGCAGATTTTCTGATTGGATCACACAGCAGCAGGGCATAAATTTACCCTCAGAACGTACAGTGCCATTTCTTACTTTGTAATCTCTCAGAGGTGGGCCATCTTTTACCGTCGTTACTCTAAGAAATGAATATAATAAACTTGAAACGCTCACTACGTTTAGAACTCAATTAGGATGCTTTTTTACCTCAGCATTGGGAGTCTGCATGCTACTAACGCAGGTCCGAATCACACCTGCACCATCTTTCCTACACGCCTCCACCCGGTCCAGGAATCGGCTCCTGGCTGCCAGACAGTGCATGGCTATGTCGTGTTATACACGTGTAATGCACCTACGATCACTTGGCGCTAATAGTGTCCCTTGCAAAGTGCAGCATGGGAAGCAGAAACCTTGAATCTGCACAGCAGTGTGTCTTCATGAATAGTGTTAAATCACTGCACAGACTCAATTTGTCTGCTTCCCGCCTGCCTGCAGCCTCTCCCCCACCCTTTGCCAACTTGTCACAGGGTGGGACCAACCCCTTCTGACGAGCTGGAAATGGGTGCAGTAGCCTGCTCTCCACTCCCTGATTGACGTGAAGCCCCAGCACTGCAGGGCTTTAGCCTGAAGCGCCCGGGGCAGGGGGTGGAGACTGTAACTTTGGGCTATGCATTTGCCGAGCTGATGACCTCACACACCTCAGGTCGGTGAGCTCGTCAGCCCGGCAAATAGTTTTCCCACTGTCACTCAGCTATTTCAAGAAACAAAGGTCCTGAGCACATTGACAAGTGTAAGCAAATGTAATATAGAACAAAATGGTAACTATATAGTTCTCCTGTCCAGCCGGAACAGGGATTTATTTTGATAGAGGAATAAAGTTGAATGCAAAAACAAAAAATTTTTGGAAGTAGGGCACACTCCTGTACTGTACTTGTGAGGAAGACAGAGTAGTAGAAAGAGTTCAAGAGTAAGAGTTTACAGGCGAGGAAACAGAGCAGCAACCTGGACACCTTTTAAATCAGTGTAGGTAGTGTTCTCCAGCGTAGACTATACACAATGATACACAATAGTTACATGTATGTCCACTTAAAAAAGTCAACGATCCATTGCTCTAATAAAAAGGATCATCATCAGGACTAAAACATTAAATTATTTTGCCTGGTTTGAATAGTGCGCCTGTTGAAAAATTTGAAACAGGGAGGAAACATAAACAGAAAGTTTTTCAGGAAAATCAGCATTTAGGAGCAGTATTACCACATTTTAGCATTTTTAGGAAACACAGTGAGCCCACTGGTGTTGCGCCATTGGTAAAGTCACATGAGGGGTGAGTTGAGAAATGGGAACATCAAAATCAATACCTGCACGGCATGGACTGCTGCAGTCCATGCAGGTACTGGGGTGCATGCAGACAGGGGGGCACAACACATGCCCCCTGCATGAACCTGATGGTCCTGAGGCAAAAAGGGTCCCTGTAGGGCTCACTGCCATGAATTCCAGGGCAGAGAGGAAACTTGTAATATTTTTGGTGGGACCACAGCAGTCCCAAATTGCATATTGTAGCCTCAACACTGCCTCTCCACCACCAGGGACCTCTGATCCCTGGTGGTTGTGGGGATCCCAGGGCGTCCCGACATCCCTGGATGTAATAGAGTGGTCAGAAGGATGACCCCAACGGGCCACAGTTAGTCTGGCTGGCCGGGAACCACCAGACTCATAATGAGGACCTTAGGCTAGATTTATAGCAGCTGTTTGTATAACGGTAAATCCTTGCCTCCTTGTTTTTCTTCATCAAACCTTAGCTCATTTTCATTGGTATACCAGTGGGGAAGCATAAAGAACTGTTGGCAGTTGACTCATTAATCTACATCCCCACTACCTCCTATTGCCCATTGATGCATGAGCTCAGTGCCAGAAGACTGTTTCTCAGTTCCATGACCTGAGACTGTATGACTGTCCCTTGCTCTTTTACTGTTTCACTTGTGCCAACTCTAAATAAAGTAATACAAAGCACAAGCTAGCCATATTTATAGCTAACACAACCATATTGTTTGGATATTTGCTTCCAGTTAGCTGATACAATTTAATTTTGCCCATCTCAAGACATCTTCTCACATGGATGAAGAGTACGTCTAGTCAATATTTTTAACATAGTACACCAGCTCAGGTGAATCTCAATTATTGGGTTTTGTGTATTTCTTTTTTCGTTTGCTTTTCTTCAAACTTTTTCATGGAATTTTCAAGCAGACGGACAGTAGCGGTTTCTCTTGCAGGTTGGTGGGGCTCCGCTCCCTTTACTTTCGCCCCCCCATCACCAAATTCCAAAATAAAACCAAACAAGGTTGCTGAAATACATGCACTCATGCACAGGTAAACACTTCATCTTTTTTCTGTGTTGGGGCCAGAAGTGCTGCAAACTGCAAGGCTGACACCTGAGTTATTTCCGCTGAGTGACACTGATTATAAGAAAACAAGGGGGACCCAATAGGGAGCTAAGGACCAAGGGTATATGCTATTTCAAGAAACAAAGGTCCTGAGCACATTGACAATTGTAAGCAAATGTAATATAGAACACAATGGTAACTATATAGTTCTCCTGTCCAGCCGGAACAGGGATTTATTTTGATAGAGGAATAAAGTTGAATGCAAAAACAAAAAATTTTTGGAAGTAGGGCACACTCCTGTACTGTACTTGTGAGGAAGACAGAGTAGTAGAAAGAGTTCAAGAGTTAGAGTTTACAGGCGAGGAAACAGAGCAACCTGGACACTTTTTAAATCAGTGTAGGTAGTGTTCTCCAGCGTAGACTATACACAATGATACACAATAGTTACATGTATGTCCACTTAAAAAAGTCAACGACGTTTCGATCCATTGCTCTAATAAAAAGGATCATCATCAGGACTAAACATGAAATAATTTTGCATGGTTTGAATAGTGCGCCTGTTGAAAAAATTGAAACAGGGAGGAAACATAAACAGAAAGTTTTTCAGGAAAATCAGCATTTTGGAGCGGTATTACCACATGCGGAAACGCAGTGAGCACACTGGTGTTGCGCCATTGGTGAAGTCACATGAGGGGTGAGTTGAGGGAGTGCGATCTGTACTGTGAAGGTCGTGAGTGACCATGCTACGCAGTGAGTACAAACCACGGTGAGACATCATATTGATGCCCGGCGTATAATTCCTGTTAAGTGACTGGTATCAAATGTGCTTAGCGAGTCGAAGTGAGCGGCTCCAGCACAGCTGGTTTCAGGGTTTATATAGGGTGGAGGTCATTTCCAGAGTTACAGCGTGGGGCCCATGATTAGAATAGGCACCGAGGCGAGAATTGTCAGGTCCGAGGAAATTAAGCCCAAGACCCGTGAAGGCGGGAATTGAATCCTGGTCCCGGGCCACAGCTCTGCATCAGGGTCTGCCGCTCTAACCATTGGCTAACCATTGAGCCACACTCCTCCACTATCAGAGATTAGCTGGGAATCCTACTAATGGAAAGGGGCGACCATTCGGTCCCCCCGAACGTATGGTGGAGTACCACGATCCCCCCGGGAAGCCATCTTGGGCGGGAGGCGAGTCTCGGCTGGTATGCCCGAAGCGGCGTAGCCGGGGCGCGCCCTTTTCCCGCCCTAGAATGGGCTGTCCTAGACACTGACGCGGCCGGCCACGCCCTCAGAGGCGGCGGGGGCGGGTTTACGCCCGCCCTGAAGACGGATAAAAGGAGCGGAAGCCAAGAAAGCATCCTCTTGTTCCTGTGCTCTGAAGCTGCACCTCCCCGCTGCACGTGAGCTCGAGACGGAACGAAGAGCCAATTTTGAGCGTTGTAATCTTTCTTTTGTCTTACAGATATCCCGTCTGAGAATGCCCAAGAAAGTCGGAAAGCGGGTCGGTACCGAGCAGATGCTCCGCATGCTCATGAAGGAGATAGCCGATTTGAAGACAAAGGTGGAGGCTAAGGACGGGGAGGGAGGACCGAAACGGCCTTTGCAGGGAGCAGTCCCCGGTGGAAGAAGCAAGAGGCCCAGAAGGGGGGCACTTGGGGGGGACACCCCGGTTCCCGATACCCCACGTGAGGAGCCAATCCCGGTGCCGAAAGAGGGGAATCCAATCCCTGTGGTGGTCACCCCCGTGAACAGGGAGGATATGCCCCCCGAGTTAGCGGCACAATTGGCAGCGTGGTTGGGAAAAGATAGTGAGGGCGCCACGGCTGACGACGCCCGGGCAGTAATGAGGCAACTGTGGGAATCTAGGGAGGCTGCGAAGGCGCCATCTTCTGTTCCCCCACAGGTTCCGGCGGCTGAAGGTGCAGCGGGCCCAAGTTCGGCGGCAAGTGCAGGGTCTACTTCAGGTAAGCGGCCATTGCCGATTGCGGGGGAGGGGTCTGTACCTTCTCGAAGGGAGAAGATTGCCCAGCATGTTCCACTAGAAATTAAGGAATTGATTTGGGCGGATAAGTATGTAAACATGTTTTCATTGCTTACCGACCATTACGAGATAGAGCATGTGAAGAGCCAAAAGGAGCTCATGCATCCGAGTGTTTGGCGCGCAAAAATGGCCGCCTTTAAGGTTGACGAGAACATTGGTACCTGGGGCAGAGCGTGGGGCATATTTACCTCCATCATGGGCGAGCGCAGGCCCAAGTTGCTGACCGAGTTACCTATTTATCAGTCACGTAATATGGAGTATTCTGTAGCATATGGGGGCAATCAGTGGTTCTGCTATGACAATCTTTTTAGAAAAGCTAAGGAACACGACCCATTGTTGACTTGGGATTGTTACGACTCCGTGTCATGGCAAAAAATGGAGAGTACAGGAATGTTGAAGGTACCATTGGTAGGGAGTAACGGAGGGGAATCTTCCCGCCAAAACTCTGGGACACCCTTTCGGACGGGTTCAGGTAACGAGTACCACTCGAAGCCGAGTGGCAACACAGGGAAAAGGGGGATCTGTTGGAATTTTAACAGAGGGAAATGTACGAGGCCCCAGGGGTCATGCAAATTCAGACATGAGTGTGGGGGGTGTGGGCAGCCATCCCATCCTGAGTCCTTGTGCAGAGCCAAAACGGGTGATAACGGTGGTAAGGGAGGCACCAAACAGGTCTGATATAGTCCGAGGGGCGCCTTTACCTACCCCGATTGATACCATGGCAATGATTCCTTGGCTCAACGAATACCCGGATCATGCTTCTGCTGGGGTGTTGCGAAACGGGTTCTCATATGGTTTCCGCATCCCAGTGGGGGATTTTCAGGGTGTAGCAAACTGTAAGAATCAACTGTCGGTCTTGCAGCACGCGGCGGTGGTACAGGTAAAGATTGGGAAGGAGGTGACTCGAGGTCGTGTCGCCGGTCCATTCGATTTGCCACCGGTTGCTAACTTTGTTTGTTCCCCTCTAGGGGTGGTCCCCAAGAAGGACCCGGGTGAGTTATGTGCAGAAAGACGGAAATGTGGGAGTCTTCAATATAATTCTTCAAAGAGAAAACGAAAATGTAAAAATGTGATTTAAAAAACCTGAAACATGCCATCTTTTCATATTTCCAAATTATGTACTTGAGATGATCCATGATGAGGGCTGACAAAAGGGAAAGCCTACTTAAGGCGTTGTAACCTTAACTTAAGGAGACCTCAGTGATATCACTAGAACACCTTGAACGTACTTGGTCTCTGTTGTGCACCAAATTATTATATTGACGTCCAATCTGTGTCCTGGCTGGTTATAGTGCAAGGCAACTCAATGCCACTACCAAGGGAAACAGTAGCAGGAGAGCAACCAAAGAACTGCAACAAGTAGCAAATGATGTCATATTGCTTCAGTAGGACATAGTACTTGATTATAAAGCTTTAAAATTGTGGTTCAAAGATATTGCAGCCAGAATATTAACTACAAAAATATTATAAAAGTAAGTATAAGAAAATAAGTGTGGATTTTTCATGATTAGTGTCTTATCTAAGTACTTTGAAGTTATGTATCTGCAAAGTATGTTTAAGAAATTGGGTTATTAGCTCTGCAGGATGTGAGGCCTGCACAAGTAAAAGGTCCAGTCATGTCTCCTTACTGTAAACCAAGTACCCCATTGTAGCACTTGACTCTCTTGGGGTAGTGAAACGGAGCAGTCCAAGACCTACTCAGGGAAGGTGGTGTGGGATATAATTGAACATTTGCTGTCACACAAAAATAGCATTTTATAAAAAAACTTTCCAGTTACTGCTTTTTTCAGTGAAAAAGAAAAAGTATCATTATTGCACACACTGCTAAATATTACTTAATTAAATTGCAAATAAATATTTAAGGTGTATTGAAAATGCCTTTGGTGAAATTCTTGCACCACATTGGGCCCCTAGTGGCTCAGGAACCCCATGCTCACAATACTCCTTACCTACATCAGATACAGGATCACAAAATAAGGTGGTGCCACTTTAAATAGAGCAGGCCTATCAGTGTTGTCACTAGGTAACCATATTAGGAAACAAGGCTTGCCTATTTGGTTTGTCAAGGAATTCTCTTATCATAAGAACAATAATCAAATTTTATGAAATCAATAATCCTTGTTTAAATGCATTCACTATCGATAAGCATTGCATTGATCATCAACAAACATTGGCACTAAGTCATTGGTATTCTAAACAAAGTAAAACATGGGTTAGAGTCTTCCTTTTATAAACTCTGGCCACATAAAAACCACAGGGTCACCCGCTCTGCACGCAAACACGCTGTTGAGCTCTGAGACCTACTCGACACCGCATCACCAGATGTCGCCTTCCTGACCAAGACCTGGATGAATGAAGCCTCCTCTCCAGACATCACCATAGCCATCCTCGATGGACACAAGATCGCCTGCAGAGACCGCACCAACGGAGTCAAAGGAGGAATCGCCATCATCCACAAGAAGACCATTAGGGTCTCTACAAACACCAAAAACACTCTCAGCACCACCAAACACATGCACTTCCAGATCCACATGGACCCCAAGACCACCCTAAGAGGCACCCTCATCTACAGACCAACCGGACCCCGACCACAATTCTGCAACGCCATCGCCGACTTCATCAGCACGCACGCACTGACCTCCACCGACTACATCCTCCTCGGAGACCTGAACTTCCATCTGGAGAACAACAACGACAGCAACTCCTCCACCCTGATAGACAACCTCGCCAGCCTTGGACTGGAACAGCTCGTCACGACGCCGACCCATATCGCCGGACACATGCTGGACGCCATCTTCTCCTCAAGCCCCGTCTCCTTCAGCCACGTCTCCGAACTCATCTGGACCGACCACCACTGCATTCACTTCACCTTCTGGAAACCCGTCGCACATCACTGCACCCTACAGACTCCCCATCACTGCTGGGGCAAAATCACCAAAGTACAACTACAGACAAACCTCGCACTCAACCCACCGATCAACCCCTCCAACCCCGACGATGGTGCGCGCACCCTCAGGCAATGGATGGACGACTGCGCCAAAACTTTAGCCCCCGTTGAAAAGCAAACCCTCAAAGATACCAGCAAGAGAGACAACTGGGTCACCCCGGAACTCCTAGCATCAAAGTGCACCTGCCAGAGGTTGGGGAACATATAGCACAGCGAGAAGTTGCCGGTCAGCCGTGCATCCTACAAAGACGCCATCCGCAACCACCACCACCTCATCAGGACCGCCAAGAGGACCTCCTTCAAAGACCGCCTCAACAACAACGCACACAACAGCAAAGAGCTCTTCAACGTCGTGAAGGAACTCTCCAACCCCAACACCAACGTCGACATCCCGCCATCGCAAGCCCTGTGTGACTCCCTCGACACCTTCTTCCACCGCAAGATTGCCGACATCCACAACAGCTTCAACCCCCAGACGACCCTAACAGGCCCCAACATGTCAGAGCCACCACACCCCACCGACCACGACCCCCTGACAACCTGAGCCAACGTGAGCATCGAAGACACAATGAAGACCATGGGCACAATCCACTCCGGCTCGCCTTCTGACCCTCTTCCACACCACATCTTCAACAAAGCTGGCAGCTCCATCGCACCCCACCTACGCAACATCATCAACCTCCCCTTCGAGACCGCAACCTTCCCTGCGAGCTGGAAACACGCAGAGATCAATGCCCTACTGAAGAAACCAAAGGCTGACCCAGGCAAACTCCAAAACTTCCGACCCATCTCACTGCTTCCGTTCCCAGCTAAGGTAATCGAGAAGCTAGCTAACATCCAGCTCACCCGCTACCTCGAAGACAACAGCATCCTGGACCCCTCCCAGAGAGGAATCCGCAGCAATCACAGCACCGAGGCCGCCCTCATCGCCGCCACAGACAACATCAGGATCCTTCTGGACAACGGCGAGACAGCGGCCCTCTTCCTTCTGGACCTCTCCGCCGCCTTCAACACCGTCTGCCACTGCACACTAGGCACACGACACCAGCGCTGCGAGGCCTCCGGGTAGTTATGAGCTATACAAGTGTAATTTTTCATTTCATTTCATTTCACCACGCAGGGATCCGGGACAAGGCCCTGGACTGGACCTCCTCCTTTCTCTCAAGCAGAACCCAGAGTGTCCGCCTCCCCCCATTCCGATCCGAAGCCTCCAAGATCATCTGCAGCTTCCCGCAAGGATCCTCCCTCAGCCCAATGCTGTTCAACGTCTACTCTCGCACGCGTCGCCGGACATCGCGCCCTTAACATAATCTCCTAAAATACGACGACACGCAACTGATCTGATCCCCCACCAAGGACCCCCTCACCACCAAATCCAACCTCCTCCAGGGAATGAAGGCCGTCGCCGACTGGATGGAGGATAGCTGCCTTAAGCTGAACACAGAATAGACAGAGATCCTAATACTCTGGCCCAACCCCTCAGCATGGGACGAATCCTGGTGGCCCGCATCGCTGGGGACATCCCCCGCACCCACCAACCATGCACGCAACCTGGGAGTCATCCTCAACTCGAAACTCACCATGACCAAACAAGTCAACGTTGTCTCCTCTACCTGCTTCAACACCCTCCGTATGCTCCGAAAGATCTACAGATGGATCCAGACAGACACAAGGAAAACAGTCACCCAGGCCCTAGTCAGCAGCAAACCTGACTACGGAAATGCCCTCTATGCCTGAGCCCCGACCAAGCTCACCAACAGACTGCAAAGAATCCAGAATTTCTCTGCACACCTGATCCTTGATGTCCCGTGCCACAACCACATCACCCCCCACCTGAGGAACCTGCACTGGCTCCCCATCAACCAAAGAATCTCCTTCAAGCTCCTGATCCACGCACACAAGGCACTCCACAAGATCGTCCCAGACTATCTCAACAGTCGACTCTCCTTCTACGTACCCAACACCAATCTCCGCTTCGAAGACCTCTCCCTGGCCATCGTCCCACGCATCCGAAGAACCACAGCCGTAGGCAGATCCTTCTCCCACTGTGCCGCCAAGACCTGGAACAGCCTCCCCCTCAACCTACAACAAACTGAAAATCTTCGAACCTTCAGGAGACGACTCAAGACCAGGCTGTTTGACCAGTAGCAACTGCACCCCCCCCCCACTCCCCACCCTCAGCACCTTGGAACCCTTGCGGGTAAGTAGTGCGGTTTACAAATTATTTGATTGATTGATTGATTGATCGTATAGTAGCTAGGGTAGCCGCATCGGGTGCTTTCTCATACTGCCGTTCCAGCCTCATCAATTCACGCTATATTTTTCCCATAGAGTCATGCAACGATTTAAGCACCCCTTCCTGCAGGTCTATAAAAGCCCCTCGAATTGCCACTTTAAATGCTTCCCAGATGGTGGCCATACTTTGCACCGATCCGAGATTATCAGCGAAATAATTTTCACTAGCCTCTCTTAGACCGTCCTTAAAAACTGGATCTAATAAAGCAGATGGCTGCAGCTTCCATCTAAACGAGACCGGAGCATAAGTAGGCAGTTGCACCTCAAGCAGTACAGGCGCATGGTCCAACAACGTGCGGGGACGATGTGACACCCGAGACACCCAAGCGTTGACATCGTGCGTCACCAGCCAATAGTCCTACCGAGACCATGAGTTATGTGCACATGAGTAGCACGTTCCCTTCCCTTCTGCAACCCATGATGTTGCAACCTCCAAACATCATTAAGCCCAAGCCGCATATACCATCATTGACAGCCTGGGCAGCCTTTTTAATAGTAGTACTTATTGTCGAATGCCGATCCATGTCGTGATTCAGAACCACATTAAAATCCCCTCCACGTATAGCAGACGCCGGTAGCTTATAAACTTTGTACCACAACAGTGTATAAAACTCTGGATCATCTTTGTTCGGGCCATAGACATTCACCACCATGATCAAGGTGCCACAGAGCATCCCCTGCACTATAATATACAGGCCATCCGCATCAATCTCCTCATGCGTGCTAACAAATGGGATACCTTTTTTAATTAGTACCATCACCCCCCTCGCATATAACGAACACCAGCCCATTTTTGGCTACAGAAGATGCAGTACGTTCAATAAGATGTGTCTCCTGTAGAAGCGCAACTTGAACATTGTGACGGTCCAAATACGCCAGCACCTGCCTAGTTTTTTTCGGGTTATTTAACCCCCTGATGTTCCATGTGATCCACTAAAGTTTACCTGCCCCCGCCATCATTCACCAAAACTGAGGCAACACCCAATGCAACGGACCACCAGTTGTTCTGTCAGATGTATGAGACCCTAGAGTTCCAACACATTTCGCACAGTTGTAGAAAAAGAACAACATCATAACAGTCACCCCCGCCCACCCCAGCCCCACAACCTTACCAAAGCCCTCCCTAACCTCCTCGCCACCCCCCCTCCTGAACACTCTAGAATACTTCACAAAAGGTTGCGTATTGACTAAGGCTAGACATCTTTTGCTGCCAAACAGTCCAATTATGTGTCTCGACAAATCCCAAGAAAAGTCCCCCATCCCCTTCACAATCACCCAATCCCCCTCCCACTTCAGCACCCCAACCATGCCAAACCCATCCCAACACCCAACCAAACATCTCCCCAACCCTAGCATAGCAAATCATATTTGGGGTATACCCATATGGGAAGGGGGGAAAGCCAAGACACTCCCACATAGTAGGAGCTGACCGAGCACTAATATTATAACAAGGCATCGCAAAACCATTATCACATTTACATCAATAATATGGTGCCTATCCTGCTGTAAGACTAGCTCACAGTCCTAAGTGTAGTAGCAGAAAGGTGCAGCACAAATCCAGAATAAGAACCGAGCCCTGCACATAAAAGTTAACAGTATGGACAGCCTCATTGAAAACATCAGGTCAATCAAAATGGTTAGAAGTCTACATAACTAATTGGCGACAACTCTTCAGGTGAACAGTCAAATTGGGTGGGCATCTTAAATGCTAACAGTAAGAGAGCGTTATACCAATGTGACCGTTCAGGTATCACTTAATGAGTACATAGTTGAAAAAGAGAGTATAAAAGTGCCAACAAACATTATAACATTACTGAGTCCCCATTACTCAACATCCTCAGACCCTGCCATAGAGTCCCGTTTCCTGCGATTCAATGCTTTAGCATGGTCCATTGCAGCCTTCGGTGAGCGGAAAACCTTGCCATCACCCATCGCACCCACTCGAAGTCTGGCAGGGTATAGCATAGCGTAGGGAACACCCTCTGCCCTCAAGAACTGTTGCACAGCACTAAATTCCCTTCTAGCAGCTTGGACAGCAACTGTAAAGTCAGGAAAAAAGGAAAAAGTGTTACCCTGATGTGTGATGTTGCCCTTCTCCCTAGCCAGGCACAAGATAGTATCCCAGTCCCTAGAATTCAAAATCTTGGCAATGATGGGACGCGGGGAGCCCCCGGTACGGCCGCCCAGCCAGGGATCGATGGGCACGCTCTCCGATAAACACACTGGATAAGTGTTCTGCACCCAAAATTTCTGTAATCAGGCGCTCAATAAAAGTCTCCATCCGGCCCACATTTGTTGATTCTGGCAGCCCGGTAATTCGTATATTGTTGCACCGGGACCGCGCTTCTAAGTCTTTGTTTCTATACTGGATTACTGAGAGGACCTTCTTCATGCTTAAGGCGCTGTCTGAAACAGTTGTCAATCCATCTGCAGTCACAGAGATCCTTTGTTCCACCTCCCCCACACAAGCTTTCTGTTTTTCTAATTGAGATGACATGCGATCAAGCTGATGATTTTCAGCAGCCATTCCTCCCTCAATAGACTGTAAAGTGCTCTGCATAGCTACTAATGTAGATTCCAGCGTGGGAGGATTGTCAGTAAGCGCCTCGGCTTCAGAGTCAGAGGCGGCTTTCTGTGGCGTCTTGGGGGCCCTCCTCGACTCAAAGGTAAGACGTGGTTGGGACTTATCCGTCGGTCCCATGACAGCAATGACAACTCAGTATAACAGGAGAGAAATATGCCACGGGTAGAACTATACCCACAGCCCCACAACCAGACAAAAGCGTGATGGGGGTCACCCAAAAGTTCCAGACTTCCCGGGCGCAGGGTTCAGTTCCGTGCCAAATGGCGCTCCAGAGGCACCTCACAGGTCAACCAGCCAGCATGCCCCACAGACCCCCGGGACAACTCAAGAACACAACAGTGCCTAGACAGTGTACCACAACCAGAGGCAATAGGATAACACTCCATTCAGTCCATCGCAATATCCATAAACCAATAGCAGAAGGCCTGTAGCATGAGTTTGGGGTAAGGCCCAAGATATTTCCAGGATGCGCAGAAATAAAGATGGATTCCAGGACCCACCTTAGTGGCCAGCGCACCTCATGCAACAGGACTCCAGGGAAACAATGCCATAGACAGTATCAGTGGCCTAACCGCTCTTTCTCCTCAAGAGCTGTGCAGGGCCCCACTTATCTAGCCAGCAGTAGGCCTCACTATGCCCCTCTCCTGTCGAAATCACAACCTCTGTCCAGGAGGGCCTCACAGGAGCAGCTCTCGCCCTTAGAGAATCGTTACCCACTTCAGGGCTGGCAGCAACAGTATGCGGAGCCCTCTGCACACTCCCCACTTGCTGTATGTCATCAGCAGGCCTGGCACTCCACCACCGGCCACACACGTCACCTAGGGCCTGCCCCAGCCACAGAAAGCAGGACATGGCCCCAGCCCACGCCCGATCCCGCCTCCCCAGCCCGAACTGCAGTCAGACTGCAACCCCACCTACCGCAGCCAGTGCCGACGGGCGCCAGCACTCCAGGCAGTTCTTCCAGGGAAGCACCACACAGGACCGCCTCCGCTGCCGCCAGTGCCCCTCTCCAACTCCGCACAGGCTTGGCTGCACACGGGGCGGCTCACCGGTCTGCCGGTCTCCTTTCTTCCAAAAACCTTCCGACAGCCGTCCCGCAGATCAAAGCAGGGCATGCTGCATCCGCCGCACAGAGCTGCCCTCGAAACACAAAGGGGGCCGCGCAGGATGTTGACCCAGGCTCCCAGTCCACACTGCACAGGGGAGGCCTACCATGCCTTCACAGCCGCCATTTGCCACAGCACAGCTCCGGGGCAGTTAAGGATGTCTCTCCCGCTGATTCGGATCCGACTCGATCCCCAGCACCACAAATGGACTCAGTAAGTAAGTGGGAAGCTGCTCAGGGTTACTGTAGGCACAAAGAAAGCATGATGCAGCGGATATTTGGCGGATTGTAGCTCAGTCAGGCAGAGCCTCACATCGGTGCGGCCATCTTGCCGTGCAACCTCTAGCGCCCCCCCAGTTTCTATATATTTGATACAACTCAGTTTCTGTTGGAGTGCTGAAATTCCTAGAAACTATAGCGGATTCATTCATGACAAAGGAAATGTTCTTATTAGACTTAGGCATAGCTATATCAAAACAGATCAGTGCCTCGTCTGACCAAATGTAAGGAGTTAGAAATTTATTTCTGGGCTGCAAATTGAATTCTAAATGCAAACCTAATATGTGACCATTTTTATGAGACAAATCATCTGAATGCCATTGAAATCCAATAGTGTCCAACCACTCCAAACATTCATTTGCTATTGAATCATCTGTCGCACTGAAGTCAAGCCAAAGTCCAGCTCGTCTGCGCCAGTCCGCGCTGAGGACGGGCCACGGTCCAGATACGCTACTCAGGTAATTAACAACAATCAAATGTCCAGGGACTTTATATTATCTTTAAATAAACAGCCTAATCGCTGTCATCAAGCTCTTAATGTTGACACCTGGGTAACTTGGCCCTATTAGTTGCTATGGTTGTAAACAAGTATTGGTACACCATCAAAAATCGAGAGGGAAAGGGACACCCAAGACTATAAAGGGAGGTCTCATAAATGCACGATCTATGTGTAAGAATGCACTACATGTATATGACCTTATAGTAGAAGGGGACCTGGACTGTCTGTTTGTCACCGAGACGTGGTTAAGAGAATGGTCTTATCCCGACATTGTGTAAAAATAAAACAATTGATAATATAACCAGGGAAGAAACAGTATGAAAAGCACAACAACCAATTAAAAAGTACAAAATTTAGATTTATTCTTAAATGTACATCTTCATATTAAAAAACAATCAATGCAAAATCATGTAAACCAAATGTTTATAAAAAACAATCAATCATATATAAATAATATATTCGTAACACATTTACACAAAAAGTATATATAATAAAATAGTGGCGAACAATATAAAACATCGACAGAATAAATCTAAATTTTGTACTTTTTAATTGGTTGTTGTGCTTTTCATACTGTTTTTTCCCTGGTTATATTATCAATTGTTTTATTTTTACACAATGTTTATTTCCCTGTATTACAAATCCAGTTTTTGAACAGGGGGTCCTTGTTATTCACATTTACTTATCCCGACATTGTACATGCCCTGCCACTAGATTTCCAAATTTAGAGGTTGGACAGACAAGTACAGCGGAGTGGAGGCTTAGTGATTATTTACCGAGAACATTTAACATGCACAACTACGGAGCTGGTGGACATTAAAGGAGCCGAAAGTCTCGGCTTCTGAATCCAGGCTCACAATTCTTTCACTTTTTCTGTAGGATTAGTATACCGCCCACCGGGTCAACCTACTCAATTCTTGGAAAGTGTGGGGGAAGTACTGAGCAACCTGACACTCAGGTTCTCCAATTTCACCCTATTGGGAGACCTGAATCTTCATTTGGACAACATTACCGATCCGAGTGTCACTTGTTTCTGTGAGATAATGCAGGTCCTTGGACTAACCATGCGAATTTTAGACCCCACCCATAAAGCGGGGCATATTTTAGACTGCATTAGTTCCAACTTAGACACGATGATGGTAGAGCCCCCCCTGACTCAACCTGGTCAGATCACAAATCTATTGCATTCAGCCTTAGGGTAGATATTAATAGGGCAACAAAGAATGGGGCACAAAGCAAGGGGAGGCCCACTCCATGCTGGGGTAAAATCATAGATCACCCTGATTTTTGTAGTTGGGTGAAGGAGAGTAAACCCACCCTGTCAGGGAATACCACCCCAGATAACCAGAGGTTTGAGAGATGGATCAATGCAATAGGGAACAAGATGAAACCCTTAGGTGCTAGGCCTAGACCCTATCAGGGGAGGAAATCTGCACCCTGGTTCTCGAGAACATTAAAAGAAACATTAGGGGAAGTCAGAACTCTAGAACACAGATGGCGGCGCTATTACGATAGCAATGAACATGAGGTGTACAAGACGGCTAGGAGGCACTAGTATGCTTTGATCAAACGTGCGAAAGTCGACTTTTACACGACCGCAATCGATGCCACAAAAAACAAGCAGAAGGAAATCTTTAAAATTGTCATTAGCTTCAGAAACCCTAAATTCCTGTTACAGAAAATCCCCCCATCTCAGATCCTCTGTGACAATATAGCTAACTATTTTGAACAAAAATTATCAATCTTACAAAATATTTCCCTCAGGTTGAGCCGGCTGACCTAGAGTCAAGGGGTACAACCGATTCTAGCACGGCATGTTTAAAAACCTTCTCCCCGATTATCCTGAAGGACACCCACCAAGCCATATCTCTAATGAAGTCAGGATCCCCATTTGATCCATGCCCCCGGTTCTGTTAAAAGCTATAATTGTAGAGGCCAATCCTGCAATAAACTCCATTATCAATTCATCACTTCGGTCGGGTGAAATTCCATCTCAATGGAAAGTTGCAGCCGTAAGACCGCTTCAGAAGAAGATATTACAGGATCCCACGACCCGATCTAATTTGCGCCCTTTTTCGCTCCTTCCAGCCCTTTGCAAACTGGCAGAAACTTGTGTGAACAAGCAGCTCACAGCATTCCTAGAAGAGAATAACATTCTTCACACCAACCAAGCGGGCTTTAGAGCCCAACATTTGACTGATTCTGCCCTGCTGTTTGCAACAGAGACCATACGAGCTGCTTTGGATCAGGGCAAGAAGGCTGTCCTGATCCTTTTAGATCTATCTGCGGCGTTCAATACGGTGTCCCATGCTATCCTTTTAGGCCATTACAGGCATAGCAGGCACCATATTAGAGTGGCTTAAAAACTTCCTGACACATAGGCGTCAAGCAATTACGTTGGGGCAGTTTTGTTCAGAGGAAAAGGTACTGAAGTCAGGGGTACCGCAGGGCTCAAGTTTGAGCCCAACACTTTTTAATTTCTACATGGTTCCCCTGATTAAATTAATCTCTTCATTTGACATTAGCACAATTGCTTATGCTGACGATACGCAGCTAGTCCTGGTTCTCGATAAGGACAAGGCTAATGCGGAACAGACCTTGAAAGACTGCCTATCTGCGACATTCACTTGGATGACCAATAATCATCTAAAGTGTAACTTTGCTAAAACAGAAATTTTGCCGTTCGGACTAAACAACTCCTCCTCTCCCCAAAAGTGGTGGCCAGAGGACGTGGAAGCCCCGCCGAACACAATTGGTGCAGCACGAAATTTAGGGATCAAATTTGATGACACCCTATCGTTTAAAAAGCAAGCAGGGGCGGTAGCAGGCGCCTGCTTTACCGTCATAAAGGGCCTAAGGACATTTTTTGATCTGCTCCCCCTGGCAGCCAGACGCATGGTCACAGTAGGGTTAATTACATCAAGACTGGACTACTGTAACAGCCTGTATGCAGGGTCAAACAAAGCGGCCCTGCACATACTTCTGATGGTCCAGCATGCGGCCGCTAGACTGGTACTTAGATGGCCTAGAAAGTCCTCGGCCTCGGCCGCATTGGATGCCCTTCACTGGCTCCCTATCCACAAACGCATTTTGTTTAAGATCCTAACTATTACCTATAGGGCCTTTCACATGCAGGGCCCGATGTTTTGCACGATACCACCCTTCTCGAAATCTCAGGTCCGCTACTGCCAACCTGATTATTGTCCCTAAATTTAGACTTTCAACAAAGGGAGGTAAATCCCTTGCAGTGATTGGCGCAAGGGCATGGAATAAACTACCTTACCAGCTACGTGAGATCACATCCAAACGAGGGTTCAGGAAATCTCTAAAGACCTGGATATATAGTCTGTTGGATTCAGCATGCAAATTATTGATGTGAATTTTCTTTCTCTGGAGACAGTATAGCTGGGGACTTCCTCATCAGCTTAGTTGAGTCATAGCGCCAAGATGCTCCTTGTAGTGATAGTACGCTATACAAATCCCGTACCATCATCATCATCTACATCTAGCATACATTAATATCTCATAGAAGTGCAATTAGAGACCTTTGCAGATGTCTGAATCATATGATGCATGATCACAGTTATGGTAAGACCCATCCTATAAGAATGCATTGTGAGAGTCCTGTAGCAGAAATTCCAGGAAAGATTGCATACACCAATGTTTCCAAACCTCAAACACTGTAATGTAAGCATGCATTTTATAGATCATCACAGTGCTAGAAGTGAACCTCCTTGTGCTAACACAGTGCCTGACAGAGACCATCTAACATAAATCGGAGGAACGTAAAATGGTTCAAAGCTTTTGTATAAGGGATATTTTATTACTTGTGAGTGTTCAAGCTTGAGCCTGCAGTAGGGTTTGGCAGAACTGAATTTTTTGCCCATGCATAATATGCATATTTTCACATTAATTCCATGTAATCACAAGAAATATGCTTTGGTGGTTGTCTGAATGAAAAATGTGTGTGACAAATGCTTTTGTGTACAAAAAGTCACAGGAGACACACATTCAATATATTTTTCAAATATGCTCTTAATGTGATTGCTTATAGTGCAACTCCTGTCGCCACTGCACAAATTCAGTATTACAGTTCCCACTGCACATTTTCAGCTTGTCCCGTCTGCAGTGGCGGCTGGTGACATTTGAAAGTGGCGGGCGTAAAAGTTCTCGATGTTGACCTGCAGTGAGCGAGTGAGTCCGACCGCCATAAGTGAGATTCCGAGGGTTCTCCGATGGGAAATGTTTGAAAAAATAATGTGCAAATTGTGCAATTTCCAGCAAATTTGACAAAACAAGACAGTAAGGCAATTCTGAAAGTGTAGTTAGGACATCAATAATGAGATTTCATATGATAATGATGTAGGTTCCTTCTTATTCAGTATAGCCACAGAACTAGATCCTAGATAAGCTATATGAACATACCTCCCTTGAGGGGACCAGGCTCTCCCACATAAAATTAGATCGCTGTATGAACACCTGTCCAACTGGAGTGAGAATCTTTGCCAGGCCTAGATCCTAGACTGCTTTACCACTATATTTCTGAGGAGGGCAAAAACACCTTTGCGCTCAGGTCATAAACTGATTGCTACATCTCCAAATGGAAGTACAACCTTCCTCTACACGTTCATCTTGACTCCTTTATGAACACATCTCCCAGGGGACTAAAAATCTTCCTTTTAATCAAAGACCACTTTGTTATCGCATCTGTTGTCTCACACCTAGAACCTTGGTTGTTCTGTCGCTACAGCTCTGACTAGCAGCAAGGCCTCCCTCGAACTCAGACTTAGGGCCCCAGATTTATTTATGACAGGAGCGTGCCCTCCGAGCCAATACTCGTTCAAAAGAATTGCAATAATCATTTCTTTTTTGCATTGTAACTGCTTGCCCAAACCAATTTCAGAATCTTTCCCCCCATACACACCCTTGGCAATAACTATACTCTTGTCCCTGAACTACTGCCACCTTAGCTTTGTAGGCGTGTTCATCCCATTGAAAAAGTCGGAGTACAAGTCCCAGAATTGAAAGAGAAACCAGGACTGGAGCATTACATCAATCTAATTGCAAAACTTTGGGTTTATATAAGATGACAACAATATTGTCCCCCAGCAAAGGTTTTTCACTCACATGTGTGTTCCCAGTTTCATTTAGGTCTACTGTGAACGGAAGCCTCAGCTTTTAATATCACAGTTATAAAAAAACAATCATTACATTTACAAAATTAAAAAATGTTTTCCATCCTGGAGTTCAAGCCATGTGTTTCAAAAACGGTCTGTCCAACCCAAAGCTTTGCATTCTGGTACTTGTAGTTCTGTTGTTCTACCTAGTGCAAAAGCTAGGAGTAGCAACAACATAATGCATCGTGAAGTTAGCGCGTGTGGGTGCCAGCATAACCCTGATCCCCTGCTCCTGGGTGAGTGTGAAACACTCGACAAATCCATATAAAGAGAAACAACATGAGTACCATAAATCCTCTTGAAAACGGAGCTGGGTAATCACCACGAGAACAATCAGTTGGAGCAGAGCAGATTTTCTGATTGGATCACACAGCAGCAGGGCATAAATTTACCCTCAGAACGTACAGTGCCATTTCTTACTTTGTAATCTCTCAGAGGTGGGCCATCTTTTACCGTCGTTACTCTAAGAAATGAATATAAAAAACTTGAAACGCTCACTACGTTTAGAACTCAATTAGGATGCTTTTTTACCTCAGCATTGGGAGTCTGCATGCTACTAACGCAGGTCCGAATCACACCTGCACCATCTTTCCTACACGCCTCCACCCGGTCCAGGAATCGGCTCCTGGCTGCCAGACAGTGCATGGCTATGTCGTGTTATACACGTGTAATGCACCTACGATCACTTGGCGCTAATAGTGTCCCTTGCAAAGTGCAGCATGGGAAGCAGAAACCTTGAATCTGCACAGCAGTGTGTCTTCATGAATAGTGTTAAATCACTGCACAGACTCAATTTGTCTGCTTCCCTCCTGCCTGCAGCCTCTCCCCCACCCTTTGCCAACTTGTCACAGGGTGGGACCAACCCCTTCTGACGAGCTGGAAATGGGTGCAGTAGCCTGCTCTCCACTCCCTGATTGACGTGAAGCCACAGCACTGCAGGGCTTTAGCCTGAAGCGCCCGGGGCAGGGGGTGGAGACTGGAACTTTGGGCTATGCATTTGCCGAGCTGATGACCTCACACACCTCAGGTCGGTGAGCTCGTCAGCCCGGCAAATAGTTTTCCCACTGTCACTCAGCTATTTCAAGAAACAAAGGTCCTGAGCACATTGACAAGTGTAAGCAAATGTAATATAGAACAAAATGGTAACTATATAGTTCTCCTGTCCAGCCGGAACAGGGATTTATTTTGATAGAGGAATAAAGTTGAATGCAAAAACAAAAAATTTTTGGAAGTAGGGCACACTCCTGTACTGTACTTGTGAGGAAGACAGAGTAGTAGAAAGAGTTCAAGAGTAAGAGTTTACAGGCGAGGAAACAGAGCAGCAACCTGGACACTTTTTAAATCAGTGTAGGTAGTGTTCTCCAGCGTAGACTATACACAATGATACACAATAGTTACATGTATGTCCACTTAAAAAAGTCAACGATCCATTGCTCTAATAAAAAGGATCATCATCAGGACTAAAACATTAAATTATTTTGCCTGGTTTGAATAGTGCGCCTGTTGAAAAATTTGAAACAGGGAGGAAACATAAACAGAAAGTTTTTCAGGAAAATCAGCATTTAGGAGCAGTATTACCACATTTTAGCATTTTTAGGAAACACAGTGAGCCCACTGGTGTTGCGCCATTGGTAAAGTCACATGAGGGGTGAGTTGAGAAATGGGAACATCAAAATCAATACCTGCACGGCATGGACTGCTGCAGTCCATGCAGGTACTGGGGTGCATGCAGACAGGGGGGCACAACACATGCCCCCTGCATGAACCTGATGGTCCTGAGGCAAAAAGGGTCCCTGTAGGGCTCACTGCCATGAATTCCAGGGCAGAGAGGAAACTTGTAATATTTTTGGTGGGACCACAGCAGTCCCAAAATGCATATTGTAGCCTCAACACTGCCTCTCCACCACCAGGGACCTCTGATCCCTGGTGGTTGTGGGGATCCCAGGGCGTCCCGACATCCCTGGATGTAATAGAGTGGTCAGAAGGATGACCCCAACGGGCCACAGTTAGTCTGGCTGGCCGGGAACCACCAGACTCATAATGAGGACCTTAGGCTAGATTTATAGCAGCTGTTTGTATAACGGTAAATCCTTGCCTCCTTGTTTTTCTTCATCAAACCTTAGCTCATTTTCATTGGTATACCAGTGGGGAAGCATAAAGAACTGTTGGCAGTTGACTCATTAATCTACATCCCCACTACCTCCTATTGCCCATTGATGCATGAGCTCAGTGCCAGAAGACTGTTTCTCAGTTCCATGACCTGAGACTGTATGACTGTCCCTTGCTCTTTTACTGTTTCACTTGTGCCAACTCTAAATAAAGTAATACAAAGCACAAGCTAGCCATATTTATAGCTAACACAACCATATTGTTTGGATATTTGCTTCCAGTTAGCTGATACAATTTAATTTTGCCCATCTCAAGACATCTTCTCACATGGATGAAGAGTACGTCTAGTCAATATTTTTAACATAGTACACCAGCTCAGGTGAATCTCAATTATTGGGTTTTGTGTATTTCTTTTTTCGTTTGCTTTTCTTCAAACTTTTTCATGGAATTTTCAAGCAGACGGACAGTAGCGGTTTCTCTTGCAGGTTGGTGGGGCTCCGCTCCCTTTACTTTCGCCCCCCCATCACCAAATTCCAAAATAAAACCAAACAAGGTTGCTGAAATACATGCACTCATGCACAGGTAAACACTTCATCTTTTTTCTGTGTTGGGGCCAGAAGTGCTGCAAACTGCAAGGCTGACACCTGAGTTATTTCCGCTGAGTGACACTGATTATAAGAAAACAAGGGGGACCCAATAGGGAGCTAAGGACCAAGGGTATATGCTATTTCAAGAAACAAAGGTCCTGAGCACATTGACAATTGTAAGCAAATGTAATATAGAACACAATGGTAACTATATAGTTCTCCTGTCCAGCCGGAACAGGGATTTATTTTGATAGAGGAATAAAGTTGAATGCAAAAACAAAAAATTTTTGGAAGTAGGGCACACTCCTGTACTGTACTTGTGAGGAAGACAGAGTAGTAGAAAGAGTTCAAGAGTTAGAGTTTACAGGCGAGGAAACAGAGCAACCTGGACACTTTTTAAATCAGTGTAGGTAGTGTTCTCCAGCGTAGACTATACACAATGATACACAATAGTTACATGTATGTCCACTTAAAAAAGTCAACGACGTTTCGATCCATTGCTCTAATAAAAAGGATCATCATCAGGACTAAACATGAAATAATTTTGCATGGTTTGAATAGTGCGCCTGTTGAAAAAATTGAAACAGGGAGGAAACATAAACAGAAAGTTTTTCAGGAAAATCAGCATTTTGGAGCGGTATTACCACATGCGGAAACGCAGTGAGCACACTGGTGTTGCGCCATTGGTGAAGTCACATGAGGGGTGAGTTGAGGGAGTGCGATCTGTATTGTGAAGGTCGTGAGTGACCATGCTACGCAGTGAGTACAAACCACGGTGAGACATCATATTGATGCCCGGCGTATAATTCCTGTTAAGTGACTGGTATCAAATGTGCTTAGCGAGTCGAAGTGAGCGGCTCCGGCACAGCTGGTTTCAGGGTTTATATAGGGTGGAGGTCATTTCCAGAGTTACAGCGTGGGGCCCATGATTAGAATAGGCACCGAGGCGAGAATTGTCAGGTCCGAGGAAATTAAGCCCAAGACCCGTGAAGGCGGGAATTGAATCCTGGTCCCGGGCCACAGCTCTGCATCAGGGTCTGCCGCTCTAACCATTGGCTAACCATTGAGCCACACTCCTCCACTATCAGAGATTAGCTGGGAATCCTACTAATGGAAAGGGGCGACCATTCGGTCCCCCCGAACGTATGGTGGAGTACCACGATCCCCCCGGGAAGCCATCTTGGGCGGGAGGCGAGTCTCGGCTGGTATGCCCGAAGCGGCGTAGCCGGGGCGCGCCCTTTTCCCGCCCTAGAATGGGCTGTCCTAGACACTGACGCGGCCGGCCACGCCCTCGGAGGCAGGCGGGGGCGGGTTTACGCCCGCCCTGAAGACGGATAAAAGGAGCGGAAGCCAAGAAAGCATCCTCTTGTTCCTGTGCTCTGAAGCTGCACCTCCCCGCTGCACGTGAGCTCGAGACGGAACGAAGAGCCAATTTTGAGCGTTGTAATCTTTCTTTTGTCTTACAGATATCCCGTCTGAGAATGCCCAAGAAAGTCGGAAAGCGGGTCGGTACCGAGCAGATGCTCCGCATGCTCATGAAGGAGATAGCCGATTTGAAGAAAAAGGTGGAGGCTAAGGACGGGGAGGGAGGACCGAAACGGCCTTTGCAGGGAGCAGTCCCCGGTGGAAGAAGCAAGAGGCCCAGAAGGGGGGCACTTGGGGGGGACACCCCGGTTCCCGATACCCCACGTGAGGAGCCAATCCCGGTGCCGAAAGAGGGGAATCCAATCCCTGTGGTGGTCACCCCCGTGAACAGGGAGGATATGCCCCCCGAGTTAGCGGCACAATTGGCAGCGTGGTTGGGAAAAGATAGCGAGGGCGCCACGGCTGACGACGCCCGGGCAGTAATGAGGCAACTGTGGGAATCTAGGGAGGCTGCGAAGGCGCCATCTTCTGTTCCCCCACAGGTTCCGGCGGCTGAAGGTGCAGCGGGCCCAAGTTCGGCGGCAAGTGCAGGGTCTACTTCAGGTAAGCGGCCATTGCCGATTGCGGGGGAGGGGTCTGTACCTTCTCGAAGGGAGAAGATTGCCCAGCATGTTCCACTAGAAATTAAGGAATTGATTTGGGCGGATAAGTATGTAAACATGTTTTCATTGCTTACCGACCATTACGAGATAGAGCATGTGAAGAGCCAAAAGGAGCTCATGCATCCGAGTGTTTGGCGCGCAAAAATGGCCGCCTTTAAGGTTGACGAGAACATTGGTACCTGGGGCAGAGCGTGGGGCATATTTACCTCCATCATGGGCGAGCGCAGGCCCAAGTTGCTGACCGAGTTACCTATTTATCAGTCACGTAATATGGAGTATTCTGTAGCATATGGGGGCAATCAGTGGTTCTGCTATGACAATCTTTTTAGAAAAGCTAAGGAACACGACCCATTGTTGACTTGGGATTGTTACGACTCCGTGTCATGGCAAAAAATGGAGAGTACAGGAATGTTGAAGGTACCATTGGTAGGGAGTAACGGAGGGGAATCTTCCCGCCAAAACTCTGGGACACCCTTTCGGACGGGTTCAGGTAACGAGTACCACTCGAAGCCGAGTGGCAACACAGGGAAAAGGGGGATCTGTTGGAATTTTAACAGAGGGAAATGTACGAGGCCCCAGGGGTCATGCAAATTCAGACATGAGTGTGGGGGGTGTGGGCAGCCATCCCATCCTGAGTCCTTGTGCAGAGCCAAAACAGGTGATAACGGTGGTAAGGGAGGCACCAAACAGGTCTGATATAGTCCGAGGGGCGCCTTTACCTACCCCGATTGATACCATGGCAATGATTCCTTGGCTCAACGAATACCCGGATCATGCTTCTGCTGGGGTGTTGCGAAACGGGTTCTCATATGGTTTCCGCATCCCAGTGGGGGATTTTCAGGGTGTAGCAAACTGTAAGAATCAACTGTCGGTCTTGCAGCACGCGGCGGTGGTACAGGTAAAGATTGGGAAGGAGGTGACTCGAGGTCGTGTCGCCGGTCCATTCGATTTGCCACCGGTTGCTAACTTTGTTTGTTCCCCTCTAGGGGTGGTCCCCAAGAAGGACCCGGGTGAGTTTCGGCTGATACATAACTTGTCAGCCCCACGTGGTCTTTCCGTGAATGACGCGATAGACCCGGAAGTGTGTTCAGTGCGGTACGCATCTTTCGATGAGGCCGTAGCCATGTTGAATCGTCTGGGGCCCGGGGCGCTGATGGCAAAATCAGACATCGAGTCAGCGTTCCGGTTGCTCCCGGTACACCCAGACGATCAGCGTCTTCTTGGTTTCATGTTTCAGGGTCGCTATTACATGGATAGATGTATGCCAATGGGGTGCTCGATTTCATGTGCCTATTTCGAGAAGTTCAGTTGTTTTCTGCAGTGGGTATTCACAAGGAAGACAGGTTTTCAACATGTTATGCACTATCTCGATGACTTTCTGTTTTTGGGGGCAGCCGGGGATCCTGAGTGTGGACAGGCTTTACATGAATTTTGTGTCTTAATGAATCAATTTGGTGTGCCATTGGCGCCAGGTAAGACTGTGGGTCCCTCGACGTTGATCGAGTTTCTGGGGATCGAGCTCGACTCAGTAGAAGGTTGTTTTCGATTACCCAAGGAAAAAGTGTTGAAATTCAGGTTATCCCTTGAGACATGTATTCGTGCAACAAAAGTAAACCTGCATCAATTGCAACAGGTGGTGGGTCAGTTGAATTTTGCCCTAAGAGTGATACCAATGGCGCGTCCCTTTTCCCGCTCGATTGCACAAGCCATGGTCGGCCTGAAGGAAGGACATCACCGCACGAGACTCTCGGCAGAGGTTTGCCAGGACATGCGCATTTGGTTGGCATTTCTGGCGGATTTCAATGGTCGAATTGTCTGGAACAAACCAGCGGTGTCCTCCGAGGAGCTGGGGCTTTGGACAGATTCGGCGGGGAGTATAGGTTTTGGTGCCATATTTGGTACACAATGGTCGGCTCAAAAATGGCCGTCATGGTGGCATGAGTGCGGGTTGACGAGTAACATTGCTTTTCTCGAACTTTTTCCTATTTTGGTGGCCCTGAAAACGTGGCCCGGGGGTTTCCGTGATCACTCTGTGGTGTTCTGGTCTGATAACATGACCGTGGTTGAGTGTATCAATAGTCAGGCAGCACGATGCATATTGATTCTGAGACTGCTCAAGGAAATTGTGTTGTTATGCATGCAACTGAATGTACTGTTTAGGGCAAGACATGTGCCGGGGGTGATGAACCAAGCGGCTGATGCGCTTTCTCGTTTCCGTATGAAGGCCTTCTGGGGTTTTCTGCCCACAGCGGACCCGGTGGCGGCACCCTTTCCCGAAGCTCTCTGGTCTCTCGGTGCTCCGAACTACAAAACCTCGTGGGAGAGAGTTTAGCACCCAGGACGAGGAAGGCATATGAAGGGGCGTTCCGTTCCTATTGGGCCTTTTTGGGTACTGCTAGGGGGGAGCTTTGGGGTCAGGAAGAGTTTGTAGTGAAATTTCTGCTCTCTTTACACCAGGCAGGCAAATCAGTAGCTACGGCCCAGAGGCATCGGGCCGCCATTTCCTTTATGGCAAAGGCTCATGGGATCCAGGACCCGACAGCGTCTTTCATTGTGCAGAAAGCGCTACGTGGGTGGCAACGCCTTGAGGGTCGCAGAGTAGATGAGAGGCACCCGATAGGTTTGGACAGGCTGACCCGGTTATTGTCTATGCTCCCGGCAACGTGTTCATCCCAGTATGAAGCAGTGTTGTTCCGAGCCGCATTTGCACTAGAATTCCATGGGGCTATGCGGGTAAGCGAATTAGTGGCAAAGAACAAGCGGGATACGATGGGGGGATTGTGCCGGGAGCACATTCAGGTCAGGGGGGAGACGATGACGGTCTCATTTGTTAGGTCCAAATCCGATCAAGGAGCAATCGGGGACTGCGTAATCATTCAGAGGATCCCCGGGTCTTCCATGTGCCCTGTGGTGTGCGTAGAGGAATATTTGGCACAGAGGGTTGCAGCATGGGGGGGGACCTTCTTGAGACACGCTGACGCCACCCCACTGACGAGGTTTCAGTTCCAGAGGGTGCTTGCGATGTCGATTTCGGCCGCGGGCTTGAACCCCGGCGATTTCGGGACCCATTCCTTTCGGATAGGGGCTGCTACTGAGGCTACAGCCAGGGGTCTGAGTGTGGAACAAGTAAAACGTGTGGGGCGTTAGCCCTCGAACTGTTATAAAAGGTATGTGCGGTTGCACATGTTGTGAAGCTGTAATGATATACTCACGCTTCTTGTTTCGGTTTGATTTTCAGTTACGCAAGCTTACGAAGCGGGGCGGACTGTACAGTCGACCCGACTCCTGGGGACCAGCGGTCAGAAATCACCGTCTGCGAATAAGGAGGTGTGGGTCGTGGGCCACTCATATGTGAGGCGTGCCGCGGACGTATTCAAAGCAGGTGATATGATTCACGTGGCTGGGGAATACGGGTACAGGGTGTCCTTCTACGGAAAGGGCGGGCTCTGTATTGACCAGTTTCAATTCTTTTTTGAGGGTTTGTTAGAGCGGACAAGGTCACCGCCGTCTATAATCATAGTCCATCTTGGGGGTAACGATCTGGTGGCCACTGGTAGACGACTTCTTCTTGAGGCAATGCTTTCCACAGTAAGTTGGTTGGCAAGAAGAGTTCCAGGGTGCACAATTGCATGGTCCCATATGATCCCACGGAAAGTGTGGCGGGGGGCTATTTCGGTTACTGCTCTGAATCATTCAGTAAAGAAAATAAATAACAAAGTGAGTAGATTGTTTCGTTCAAATACACTACATTCTGTTTCGCATGGTTGTATCAAAGGGGACAGTATGTATTTGGGGGACGGGGTTCATTTGTCCCGGGTGGGGAATGAGTTACTCATAGGAGACTTCGTAGCCTGGTTAAGGAGTTTACAGCATGACCTTTAGGTAGGAGTTTTGTGGGGGGTCCGGATAGCCGGTCAACTATCCGGCCTGTGGCGGTAAGGTCATGATTGGTGAGCAGTAATTGGAAGATCCCTATGAGGGGGCGTCACCCATTACGGATGGGAGCGCTCGGGGGAGGTGGCCAATTGGCCCCTCAACGGGGAGGCGGTCCCGTCTAAGGAGAGGCCGCCGGAAGGAAAGGAAAGGTGGTCAAGGCCCCTTCCTGGATAGGAGGGGCTACGGCCCCTCCTGGGGAATTTCCCGGGGCCAGGACATCTGCGACGGCAGATGGGTAAGTTGTGTGGGGTGCCCGAGGGGGTTTACGCTACCTTTTAGACACCTCACACGAGTCCTCGAACGACCGTTAAATGGCGTCGAGTTTATTGGGGCCCCCGTCAAGTACAAAGGGAAATTGGTAGATGCACTTGAGGTACGCCTCTGTGCGGTCGCTCCTCTCACAAGTGAGGGGGGTATTTCTGGTTTAGGGATCTGACACCGGTTACGACCTTGCCGTTGGCCCTTAACGTTAGGATGTACAATTTCAAGTCAAATGTTTTGTAGGATGTTAGTTCGGCTAGGAGAACCTTTGTATTAGAGATCTGTTAAGGTTAGCCAAACAACGTAATGTGGAAATGAAATTGTACATAATATGAAACTGTTATTTTAATGTTTTATTTTGTTTCATATTTTAATAAATACGGCCGGGAAGGGTAACTCCCTTCCCGCCTTCCAAAAGTTCAAGAACTGTTTCCGGTTTCCCAATTCTTGGGGATTGTGTTGAGAGGGGGTGGCGGGTATCTCAGCCATATGGAAAGGGGCGACCATTCGGTCCCCCCGAACGTATGGTGGAGTACCACGATCCCCCCGGGAAGCCATCTTGGGCGGGAGGCGAGTCTCGGCTGGTATGCCCGAAGCGGCGTAGCCGGGGCGCGCCTTTTTCCCGCCCTAGAATGGGCTGTCCTAGACACTGACGCGGCCGGCCACGCCCTCGGAGGCAGGCGGGGGCGGGTTTACGCCCGCCCTGAAGACGGATAAAAGGAGCGGAAGCCAAGAAAGCATCCTCTTGTTCCTGTGCTCTGAAGCTGCACCTCCCCGCTGCACGTGAGCTCGAGACGGAACGAAGAGCCAATTTTGACCCACCCACCAGCCCCTGAGGACAGCGAGTCGTTGTGAATACAGTTTTGATATAGTATCTCTTTTGTTTTTCTCTGTTTTCTTACAGGTTGTGATGATTGTCGTGAAGTTTTTAAGATGCAATAAAGAATGGTTATTTTCAGTATGTTTTGCAAATAAAGTAATTTTTGAACGAGGATTGATCAGTATTTACACTTGGTAATAAGTTATGTTTGCTTTGTGATCTTAGTGAGTTAGGTAGAATTGTCGTATTTATTTTGGTCGGGCGGTAAGGTCATGATCGGTGAGCAGTAATTGGAAGATCCCTATGAGGGGGCGTCACCCATTACGGATGGGAGCGCTCGGGGGAGGTGGCCAATTGGCCCCTCAACGGGGAGGCGGTCCCGTCTAAGGAGAGGCCGCCGGAAGGAAAGGAAAGGTGGTCAAGGCCCCTTCCTGGATAGGAGGGGCTACGGCCCCTCCTGGGGAATTTCCCGGGGCCAGGACATCTGCGACGGCAGATGGGTAAGTTGTGTGGGGTGCGGGAGGGGGTTTACGCTACCTTTTAGACACCTCACACGAGTCCTCGAACGACCGTTAAATGGCGTCGAGTTTATTGGGGCCCCCGTCAAGTACAAAGGGAAATTGGTAGATGCACTTGAGGTACGCCTCTGTGCGGTCGCTCCTCTCACAAGTGAGGGGGGTATTTCTGGTTTAAGGATCTGACACCGGTTACGACAATGCCGTTGGCCCTTAACGTTAGGATGTACAATTTCAAGTCAAATGTTTTGTAGGATGTTAGTTCGGCTAGGAGAACCTTTGTATTAGAGATCTGTTAAGGTTAGCCAAACAACGTAATGTGGAAATGAAATTGTACATAATATGAAACTGTTATTTTAATGTTTTATTTTGTTTCATATTTTAATAAATACGGCCGGGAAGGGTAACTCCCTTCCCGCCTTCCAAAAGTTCAAGAACTGTTTCCGGTTTCCCAATTCTTGGGGATTGTGTTGAGAGGGGGTGGCGGGTATCTCAGCCATAAGACATCCAACAAACTATACTCAGACTCACTTCTGATGCCTGCGCAGAGAGGTATCTGAGCAAGAAGGAGTTTAAATTCCTCAATGTAAAAACTCCTCGGCTACCAGTCATATACACTCTCCCTAAAGTGCACAAAAGCATAGACAATCCCCCAGGTAGACCAATTGTTTCTGCCTGTGGATCAGTTCTTGAACCATTAGGCGCCTTTGTTGATTTTTTCATAAAGGACTTTGTGCCAGGAACCATCTGTTATGTTAGGGACACTATGTCAATGGTCAACACTGTCCCTTTGACCCTCTTGTCAATACCCTATGCACACTGGATGTAGAGTTGTTGTATACGAACATCCCAAAGACAGCGGCTCTACTTGTCATCCAGAGAAAACTTGACTCCCGTCCACACCCACACAAGGTACCAACTCTCTTCATTCTTCAACTGAGTTGTGCTTAACTAAGAATTTCTTTACCTTTGATAATGTGTTTTATCAACAGATAAAGGGGACTTCCATGGGGGCAATTTTTGCCCCCAACCTGCCAATTCTTTTCATGGATGTACTGGAAACCAGCTCAATCTTGAGTGATACTAACCCTTTTCATTCAGGTATTGGGCTATGGAGCCGATATATTGATGATATTTTCCTCATATGGAATCTTGACATTAACACGCTAGATCAGTCCCTGCATTGGTTGAATAACAATTGCGCTGACCTCAAATTCACACTCTCGCATGACAAATCACAGATTGCATTCCTGGACTTGACAATCTACCACAAAGATGGTGAATTACTTACACGTCTGTGACTATTTCATAGGCACCCCGTGGGTACATTAGTGAACCACACTTCAGGCAGGGAAAAACTCCTAATCTGGCAGGTGGTTCAACCACGGGTTTGGCAGTGCTGGAGCAGGGTGGTCCTGCTCCTGCATCATCAAACTCATAATAAGGCCCTAAGGCTTTTCTGAAGGGAGAGTGTAATCTAATACCGGTCAAATGACTTGGCAGGGAGATCCACAGTCTTGCTGCTGTGACTGAGGATGATCTGCCTCTCCATCTCTTCTTAAGAACTCTAGGAACTGTCATCAAGTTAATGGTGGCTGACCAAACATTTCTCCCTGGGGTATACCTGTGAAACAATTGGCTTGGGTGCTATTGTTGGTCTCTAAATAAAGAGCATTACAATAGTCACTTTTTGACATGAATAATGCCAGGGCCACTTGTTTCCCTGTTGAGAGGGGTATGAAAGGAAACATTTCTCTCAACATTTTAATCATCCAGAAACACATTGGTGCAAGGCAGTTGGCCTGGCAATCTAAAGAGAGCTTGCAGTCCAAGATCACCCCTAAATTCTTAACCTTCTTTATTGGTATAGGCAAGGTAGCTAATGTCTCAGGCCACCAGTTATTGTTCCAGATAGAGGTTTGTATTCCAAAGAGCAACACCTAAGACTTTTCCCCATTACCCTTCAGGTAGTTCTTTTTCTCCACTCAGCTACTGCTGTCATGCAATGGTTGAAAATGAAATGAGCCACAGTAGTTTTCATAATCGACGTGATGATCTGGGTGTTATTGGCATAAGAGACCTCTGTAGCCCAAAAGTGCACATGATCTTGGCAAGGGGGGAATTGTACATGTTAAAAGTGTTATGCTAAAGAAGAGCCCTGCAGCACCCCACATGGCAGGGGAAATGGGTCTGAAAGAAATTGGTTCACCGCCATCCTGTGGGATCTGTCCTTGAGGAAGGAAGGCAGTAGTTTCAAGGCCCTAACTGAGACACCCAATTCCTGTAGGCAATAGACCAGCAGAGATGGGGCAATGGTGTCAAAGGCCATGGACAAATATAGCAGGATCAGTGTTTTGCCCTGCCCCGCATCCACTAGCTGCCTAAATCAAGAAGTGTGGCTCAATGATTAGAGCGGCAGACCCTGATGCAGAGGTCTAGCCCGGGACCAGGGTTCAATTCCCCGCCTCAGCGGGTCTTGGGCTCAAAATTCCACGGACCTGATAATTCTCGCCTCGGTGCCTATTCCAATCATGGAGTCCCACACTGCAACTCTGGGCAATAGCTTGCTTAATCTCCAAAACGGCCCCCACAACGCTAAGGTGCCTGGCCTCCACCTTGGGGGTGCCCAGGAGTGGACGCCTCACAGGGAAAGCCAGGATTGGTTCCACAGCGGTATTCGTACAAGCGACTTGAGACCCTTGCGGGTGAGTAGTGCGCTATACACGTATCAATTTACAATTTACATTTACACCTGTATTACTATGAAAGCCACTCTTTCCTAAAGAAACTAATAAGCAAATTTAGATCTATTACAGAGCACTTGTAAAAAATTGACTAAGCAACTGCAAAATCATCTGAACAAGAGCAACAGTGTAATAAGAGAGAGAAAGGAATCACAAAGTAATTGTGAAGGTACAATGTGAAGAATGACTAGTGTCTTCCATCATATAACATCAATAATTTCCATTACTTGTGAAATCAAGGAGTGCTGAACAGAATTTGCTGCTGCAGATAATAATGTAGCGAGAGATGCTGTAAAGTCAGACTAACCACTTATGCACCTTGGGCGGATAGACAAGTAGGTTGGTCCCGGTCTCCTCTTGGTTCTCAGATAGTTTTTAGCAAAACATGTCTAAGTCTCAAGTTTGGGATTTTGGCAATCTAGGCACCTTTAGCACCACAATGGTTTAGGACTGGAGGGACACTACTTGGGGGGTGGAGGGTTAAGACTCACTTAGGCTGGATCCAGGTTTGGGTTCAAGATGGTGGGAGCCTATTATATACCTGAGGCTCTGATCAGGAGGCAGGCAACTAGTCCTTGAAGTCAACCTGGTAGTCCTGGGTTCAAGCAGTGGAACATTGCTCAAGCAATGGGGCATGACTCTGAGGGTTCCAGACAGGCTCAAGGCACAAGAATAATCCTCCCAGGCATAGAAAAGCGGTCTTGTGGAGTACACAGTAGGCCACAGCAGCAGGCAGTCTTCTGTGAGTCCTTCCACAGGTCCAGAAAGTGAACTGAAGAGTGGGTCTGAGGGTGCTATTTTTATACCTGCGCCTTCTTTGAAGTAGGAGAAGTTGCTTGAGAATTCCCTTTGAAGTGCTAGATGTTTCCTGACTCCCCTGACCTGCACCCAAGCTGGCTGCATGAGCAATGCAGAGGTGTCAAGTCCTTTGTGTGAAGACAAGAGCAGCCTAAGTGGGGCCATCCTGTAAGTTCGTTGCCCATCCAGGCACATCTAATCTCTATTTTATATTGGCTATCTGGGAGGAATAAACAAAACCCAACTGCCAACTACACCCAGTCATTTTAACCAGGAACAGACTGCAGTCACCAAATATTGCAGAAAAATGCTAACTTTCTAAAGTGACATTTTCAAAATTGTAACTTAAAATTCAATATTCCCATTAAATAGGTTGTTTAATTAAAATTTCTGAAACACCAAACACAAAATGCTTGTCTGTTCCTAATAAAAATTTGGCACTTATTATATGAATTAAGCAATTCAATGCTATCCTTGAGGAGAGGTAGGCCTCACGGTAGTGAAAAAACAAATTTAGGACACATAAAACGTATAAGTACATGTCCTGCCTTTTAATTTCAATCCGCCCTGCCTGGGACATGTTTATGGGGCTATTTAAGTGGGTGGCCCAATAAGTGATGCAGGCCTACTTGTAGCATTTAATTTACAGGACCTGGGTACATGGTATACACTCCACAAGAGACTTATAAGTAAATTAAATTTGCCAATCAGGTGTTAGACAATGTTGCCATGTAGCATTGCTTATTAATGTACAGAGTTCTAGAGCCAATGATAGCAAATTTCAGAAAATAATGTAGAGCAAAGGCAAAAGGTTTGGTAGAAGACCAACATAAGGCTGACAGGTCTAAAAACTTGTATATTTATTTATGTTAATGAATTATGAAGGACCAATGAAGGTTGGAAGCGACATCACTGTACATAAGGCAAATTGATGGATATTGTGAGCAAGAAGTAGGGGAGCTAGAGATAAGGGGCGGCAATTAGGAGGGGAACCAAAAGGATTAAAGCAATTAAAGCTGCACTGCAATGCTACAGAAGAGTGAGTGATTGCTGTGTTTCTATTTGTTTAAATTCATGCCAAGTAAAACAGTGTCTGCTGTTTCTTAATCACATGTCCCCAGTACGTATCCCTCATCATTCACTATAGTCATCGTCAGAACGTAGAATTCAGAAACAAAACATATAGGGCATGATGTCCAAAGACTTTTTAATGAATTAGTGTGATTTAATCCTGTAGTACTACTGGAGGAGTTATCCAAGGGTATTCCTGACTTACTTTTGGCTTAGTCCTGGATTCTGGAGTATGCCAGGATTTTCTGCCAGAGTAAGTAACTGCAAAATGATTTTCTATGGCACTGTATTAATTTCAGTTAAACTCTGACCAACACTGCAGTGGTACATTAACAATATTGTCTAACTTTTCCCAAAAGCAACTTGTAAGGTGTGCAGGAGTGAATCATTGAATAGAGAATAATTAAAATAAATGTATTTCATTTAAACGCAATTACTTCTATTGATAACTGTTATGTAGGATGTGATTACTATAAATTGAGTTTGATAATATTACAGGTTCATAATATAAATGATACCCCTTCTTGAGTATGTATGCACTGGTTTTTCCAATAAGGCTTGCTTTGCTGTTTGTCACTAAAATGAATACACCCATTGCATTAAATAAGTAGTTTACATCCTCAAGACTATTTGTAATTGCTTGTTAAGTATGTTCTCAATAGGACAGTTGTTAATGAAATTTACTGATGCAATGCCTAAAATGCAGTATACAAAAGCACCTGCTAGTATTTATATGATAATTAATCGAGGAAATGATATCAAAAAGCAATTCTGCTCTTGTCAAGGCAAATGCAATTTTGGGTACTTCAACACCCGAGACACATCATATTCTGCAAAGAAGCTGTCTAATGTTGCACATTCATTGAATTATAGTGTAAGTTGATTGCAGAACAAAAAGTAATGTTTGAGACATTACATATTCTGTCACCGTGCGTCATGATCGCGACATTACGGGACTACAATTCCCGGCATGCCCTGGGCCAGAACTACAGTTCCCGTGATCCTTCGCGGCGGAGCGCGATATCACGAGAGAACACTTAAGGAAGTCGGAGGCAGCGGACCGGTGTCGGGAATTCCTTTGGAGTACTGGATTGCTGTGTTTGGGTGCTTGAATTACTTCGGTGGTTAAGGGTGCTTCGCACCACTGTGCTTTTCAGCGGGATCGCTGATTTCTTTGAGTCTGTGTGTTATGGGCTACTCGGTAACAGCTGTTACCGTGGTACCGGTTTCTTGACCATTTGGACATTTGGATTTGGCTCGGTTGGCATTTTCGGCCGACGGAGGAAAATACTGCTACTGGCTAGTGGTGTTTAGGGTGCACATCTACGAGGTCTATTTTTCCTTTTCAGGTATAATTCATAGACGATATTTTCATATGTAAATGTTCGTTCTCATTAGCGCAAACATAGTCTTATGCGTGTGCTCTGTTTATGTCTTTCAGATCTCCCTCCCTGCTATCCCCTTCCTTTCCTTCCCTGATCAGTTCATTTTCCCCTCGCTTGATCTTCCCAATGCTCTGTGCCATTACAGCAATTCAGGCGTTGGTGCGATCTAGAGGTGGGAATACTAATCAACAAACCGATCCCGAGGACGTTATCATAACAGAATTCCCGACCTACATATTATAGTCCTCCCGGTCGGGTTGTAGTAGTATGGCCACATTGGAAGATGTGATAGAGGTACTGGCTAACCTACAGTTGGAGGTAGCCGCATCCAGATTAGAGACCGCTGAGCTGAGGGCCCGTTTGAATGGCGTACACCGCAATCCTTTTGATGTGGGGGCCGCTCCTCCGCCGCAGCCGGTGGTTGTGGAGATGCCTGTGTCTATTCCATTAGCGTCACCTGAGCGTTTTCATGGGGATTCAGACAAGGTACAGGTGTTCCTCACTCAGGTCGCTTTACATTATTCATGTAAACCTAAATCGTTTCCAACAAATCAGGCCAAGGTGGCCTTTCTGATTTCCTACTTAACTGGCAACGCTGCGCAATGGGCGGTCCCGTTGGTTAATCGCAATGATCCTTTATTGCATGATTGGGAAGCCTTTAAAACGGAATTTCTTAGAGTGTTCGATAGAAGGGCAGATTCATATACAGCCAATAGAGAATTACTGGAATTACGGCAGGGTAAGAAAGACTTGGTTGTGTATTTAAATGCCTTCAGGCGTTTAGTGGTAGAAACCACCTGGCCAGAAAACAAACAGGCTTCTTTGTTCCATCAAGGGTTGAATGATGAACTTAAGGATGTCATAGGACATATTGATCCTCAACCCGCTACATGTGAAGAGTTGATTAATTTGGCCCTGCGGCTAGATCATATACTGGGTGAAAGGAAAGGTGAGAGTCGTAGGAAGCCAGTGGTTGAGACTCATGTTACCAAGGAAGGGAATCAGGCCGCCTCCTCCGAACCTATGGAGATAGGAGCCGTGAGAACGGCTTTGACACCTGCCAAGAGAGAATCAAGGCGTAAATAGGGACTTGTTTATATTGTGGAAAAAAGGGCCACTATGTGAGAGAATGCCCAGTAAAGCCAAAAACAAATCGTTTTCGAGGTAACAGAGTGGCTTCCGCAGATACAGAAAAGGTGGCGGAAAACTGATTGACTCTGGGAAACTGGAAGGGGTTTCTTGGAGTCCTATGTATGTCCCTTCTTTATGTGGTGGAATGAATAGGGTAACAAATCATCTTTTCATATCCATTGTGTTAATGTTTGCCGGAGAATCTGTGGTCACATCGGCTATGGTTGATTCGGGGGCAGCGGGTATGTTTATTGATATGCAGGAAGCCCAACGTATGGGAGTTACTCTAGTACAGAATGAGAGGCCCGAAGAAGTGTACGCTGTGGATGGGAGGAGGCTCAGTATGGGTCCTATAGGCTATGATACGGAAGAAAATGTGGTGTTACTAGGGGACACACACTCTGAGTTTATCACATTCAGTGTTATCAGGGCTCCTCAATATGGTATTATCTTTGGTTTACCTTGGTTGGACAAACACAACCCTAGTATAAATTGAGACACCAGAACCGTTCAAATGGGGTCTGAGTATTGCAGGAGACAATGTCATAAGTGGGTTATAAATCCTGCTCAAGCCTTATCTGGTGGGTCATGTATTCCCACAGCAGCAGAAAAATGTGTTCAACTTCCTGCCGTGTATCAGTCCTTTGGTAAGGTATTCAACGAAGTACAGGATGAGGAGCTCCCTCCTCATAGGCAGTATGACTGCCAGATCGATCTGGTCCCTGGTGCTGCGATACCATGTGGGCAGATTTATGCTCTAACTGAGCCTGAGAACATACACCTTCGTGAGTATTTGGACAAACTGTTGGGCTTGGGTTTTATACCTCCATCTAAATCTCGAGCCGCCTCGCCACTTTTCGAATGGCGAGCTACGCGCATGTGTGGACTTTATGGCGCTAAATGCCACTACTGTGAAGAACAGGTATCCTCTACCCTTGATCAGTGTTTTGTTGGAGCAGGTGAAAAAGGCTACTGTGTTCACAAAACTAGATTTGAAAGGGGCATACCATTTGGTCCGCATGCGTAGCGGGGATGTATGGAAGACCGCATTCAAGACTCGATATGGGCTATTCGAGTACAGAGTGATGCCCTTCGGACTCTGTAATGCCCCTGCGACCTTTCAATTCTTTTTAAATGACGTGTTTCATGATATCTTGGACCGGTATGTGATCGTCTACATAGACGATATCCTGGTTTACTCAGACTCGGAAGATCTGCACAGTCAGCATATGGCAAACGTGCTTAACATTTTGCAGCCAAACAATCTTTACTGCAAACTCAGTAAATGTGACTTTCACGTTCGTACTGTTGAATTTCTGGGGGTAATGCTGAGTCCTGAGGTCCAAGAGATGGCGGAACGGAAGGTAGCGGCTGTCAGGAATTGGCCTGTTTCATGTAATGTCCGTGATGTACAATGTTTCATCGGATTTGCCAATTTTTATAGGCGTTTCATCAATCAGTTTTCCCGTTTAGTGGCGCCTATCACTCAGCTGCTGAGGAAAGCAAGCGTGTTTGTATAGTCCGAGGACGCTCAAGCTGCTTTCACGGCTCTCAAAGACGCTTTTGTGTCAGCCCCGGTGTTGGCCCACCCGGATCCAGATAAACCATATGTTGTGGAGGCGGATGCCTCGGATGTGGCAATCGGGGCTATCCTGTCACAATGCCATGCAGATACGGGTTAGCTTCACCCGGTGGCATACATGTCACGTAAACTGAATACAGCAGAGAAAAACTACCACATTGCAGAAAAAGAGCTTCTGGCCATTCAGGACTCTTTTCAGGAATAGCGGCATTTCCTAATGGGAGCCCGTCATGTGGTCACGGTCTACTCCGACCACAGAAATTTACAGTTCATGTCTGCCGCTCGTCATCTCCCGACTTGGCAGCTCAGGTGGATGATGTTTTTCTCTGGCATCAATTTTGTCATCACTTTCCGCCCAGGTACGAATAATCGGAAGGCGGATGCACTCACTCGCCAGTCGACGGTTACTCTGTGTGGGGAGAGGGCCGAGGCTAGCATTCTGAATCCGGACAGAGTGGTGTGTGCTATGCAGCCTGATACATTCCTGAGGGATGTCAAGAAGGGGGTGGACTCCTTTGTTTGGAAGACCTGGCTTGGGGGTCAACCGGAATGGAGGTTGCATGGGGGCCTACCGATGTTTCACAACAGGTTGCTGGTGCCTACGTTGGCCTTGAGGAAACGGGTCTCTGTGTGGTGCCATGAGTCACCATGTGCTGGTCACCTTGGTTTTGCCAAGACCCTGGAGCGTGTACTGCAGCAGTTTTGGTGGCCTTCTGTGAGACCTGATGTTGGGCGATGGGTGTCCGCCTGTGCTCAATGTGGAAGGATGAAGTCCGACCACTCTCGTCCGCAAGGCTTGCTACAGCCTCTCCCTACTCCTTCGATTCCTAGGGATCGTATATCAGTGGATTTTATCTTGGGTCTTCCTGCTGACCGGGGATGTACAGCAATAATGGTGGTGGTCGATTACCTGTCTAAGATGGGGCATTTTGCGGCCTGCAAACAGGTGCCTTCGGCGGGTCAGTTGGCTGTCCTGCTCATGGCCAATGTGGTTCGGGTATACATGGATTGCCGAGTGTTATAGTCTCCGACCGAGGCCCACAGTTTGCTGCCCAGTTCTGGAAGAAATGGTGTTCTTCGCTACATATCAACACTGCCCTTTCCACAAGTTTCCACCCGCAAACCGATGGACAGACTGAGCGGTTAAATCAGACTCTTAAGCAGTATTTGAGATGCTACGTGGATAGTAGCAAAGAAAACTGGGTGGACTACTTGTGGTTGGCTGAAGTGGCTTATAACAACGCCACTCACAGGTCCACCAAGAACACACCTTTCTATTGTTTGTATGGCAGGCACCCCCGGTTTCTCCCTTTTGTGCATCCAAAAGCAGATTCGCTCCTTCCAGCGGTCGCACAAAGAGTGGCGCATATCAGAGAGATGTTGTTCAAAGCACAGGACCAGCTGCAGGCTGTGAAACTTAAGTACAAGGCTGCTCCAGATAAGCACCGGAGACAAGGTCCGTTGTACTGCAGGGGTGATGAGGTGTGGTTATCCACGAGGAACCTGCGTTTCAGGAAACACAGTGTTTTCAACCCTAGGTATATTGGGCCGTATACTGTATTGAAATGCAGAAACCTTTGGCGGTGAAGCTAAAGCTCCCTTCCCATCTACACATCCATCCGGTGTTTCATGTCTCATTGTTGAAACCTTCATTATCAAAGGGCAAGCATCGTCCACCTCCCTTGATGGTACAGGGAGAACTGGAGTATGAGGTCGGACAAATATTGGATTCCAAGTATCGGAGGAGTAAGGTGTGGTATCTGGTGTCATGGAAGGGGTATGGGCCCGAGAAAACTCGTGGGAACCTGTTCTGGGGATTCATGCCCCGGCTTTGGTGTCTGCCTTCCATCGGAGATGCCCCTCTAAGCCAGGTCTGTGATCTCCTCTGGTTGAAGGGGGGGATGTACTGTCATGATCGCGACATTACGGGACTACAATTCCCGGCATGCCTTGGGCCAGAACTACAGTTCCCGTGATCCTTCGCAGCGGAGCGCGATATCACGAGAGAACACTTAAGGAAGTCGGCGGCAGAGGACCGGTGTCAATCATAACACTCAATCATAACACTTGTATAGCGCGCTACTCACCAGGCAGGGTCTCAAAGCGCTTGGGGGAAGGGGTCTGCTATTGCTCAAACAGCCAGGTCTTGAGTTGTCTCCTGAAGGCGAGATGGTCCTGGGTCAGCCGAAGATGGATGGGGAGGGAGTTCCATGTCTTGGCCGCCAGGTAGGAGAAGAATCTGCCGCCAGCGGTGGCTCTTCGGATGCGTGGTATGGCGGCGAAGGCGAGGCTTGTCGAACGTAGCTGGCGGGTGGGCGTGTAGAAGGTTAGGCGATCGTTGAGGTACTTGGGTCCCAGGTTGTGGAGAGATTTGTGTGTTGGGAATTCCTTTGGAGTACTGGATTGCTGTGTTTGGGTGCTTGAATTACTACTGTGCTGTAGGGGTGCTTCGCACCACTGTGCTTTTCAGCGGGATCGCTGATTTCTTCGAGTCTGTGTGTTTTGGGCTACTCGGTAACGGCTGTTACTGTGGTACCGGTTTCTTGACCATTTGGACATATGGATTTGGCTCGGTTGGCATTTTCGGCCAACGGAGGAAAACACTGCTACTGGCTAGTGGTTTTTAGGGTGCACATCTACAAGGTTTATTTTTCCTTTTCAGGTATAACTCATAGACAATGGTTTCATATGTAAATGTTCGTTCTGATTAGCGCAAACATAGTCTTATGCGTGTGCTCTGTTTATGTCTTTCAGATCTCATTCCCTGCTATACCCTTCCTTTCCTTCCCTGATCAGTTCATTTTTCCCCTCGCTTGATCTTCCCAATGCTCTGTGCCATTACGGCAATTCAGGCGTTGGTTCGATCTAGAGGTGGGCATACTAATCAACAAACCGATCCCGAGGACGTTATCATAACACCGTGTGCCAATTTATAATGGCCAGCTTGAATAGTTCAAAAACTACAGCCGTAGCTTTCCTTTCACCTTTGGAGCCAGGTTTGCTGAGACATCTTGTAGTACACCTTGCTTACTCCTAAATTCCAGAGTGAGGCAACAGTAGATCAAGATTGCCCTTAGCGTACACCTTAACTTTCAGAAGAAAAGTATGAGCATTGCAACAATAAGCCAAATATATGCACAGCAAAATCTTCGTTAATCAAATATTTGAAGGAGATTTTGGACTATTGTGGAATTGACAAAGAATGCAAGGTGTAATCCTGGAAAAATGCGCCAGTCACAGCGTGCATGATTATTGCCAACTCCTGAAATGTACATATCCAAATATATTAAAGGGAAGAAAATATGCATGATTAAATTACTTTCTTTTTCTTTTCTCCAAATATTTTCCCTTGCAGAGAAAACATTTGCAATATGCCCAGGTTAAATCTTGTGGGAAAGGTCCCAATCTTTTTTTGGTGTAGATTTTGACACTAAAGACGTGAACATCAGTGTAAAAAATATTGCAGAAGAAATATTTAATATTGAACAAAAAAAATGAAAAAATATCAAATATTGCTATCTACATTAATGTAAGAAAACATAACAACAATCATGTAAACATGTAAACATTAGTCAAAATAAAATTAATATCCTTAAAATATTTAATGAAAATACCACTTGCTGTTTACCATAAATGGTACAAAAAATACAAACCAGTCTCCAACCAACCTATCAATTTAAACTTAAAACAGTTTTCAAATAGAAATGATTTGCCAATTAAAGAACTTTATAAAGAGGTCACAAAATGGTCAACAAAATGCTTCCTTCAAAAAGAGTTGTCTGCCAGATTGCAAATCTCTAAAAGAAGACCTCAACACTTCAACAAACAATGAAATACTACAAACAAAGTAAGTTTGACAACAAATGAAAGCAAAAAAAAATAATTATTAATTAAAACTATGTCACGGTAATTCAAAATTAAAACTATGAAACATATTTATATCTCTAAATTATAGGTGCATCCCCTACAAAAAAAAGGAAAAATGCTAAGAGGAAAATGAAATAAAAACACTGACACTATATTATGCAAAATACAAAAAAGTAATTATTGTAATCAACAAACAATATTACATTTTAGAGAAATACACTATTTTAACCTATAAAATAACTCCTAAATAAATTGTACATCAAAAAATAAAACAACACAACTTTCATTTGTTTTCCCTCAACATACAGCAACAAAGAAACTGTGTCAAAAACAACACTAAACAGTAAACATATTAAAATAACTACATATTGCTTTTTTCATAATATATATTTTCTATACTCTAAAATGCAAGGTAAAACGCTGAAACAAGATTAATATATCAAATCCCCCTAAGGGAAGCTGTTTTTACATTAAAGAGGATATTCCAATTTTAAAAAGAGCACCACTAGCAAATAAACACACTAGACATGTATCAAATATTTTTAAAACATAAATTAGTTGAAAGCATTAGGAAACATACCTATCATCCTATTATTACCTAAGTCAGACATATTTTATAGGACCTAGAAGATGCTAGTTCAGGCTCACAAAAGCCAATAGGAACAATACTTAAATAGATTATACCAATCATTCCTGAACAAGCAAAAGGACAACTACCTGGCACACTGACTCCAAAAAGATGATTTGCTAAAACAGAAAACATATAGAACAAACAGGGAAACAAAAGTAGCACCTAATAAACATGCTGATAAAGATATATACCGCAACTTACTACTAACAGATAAAAAAGAAACCTTTTAATTATATGACAATCACAATAACGATAGATGAATTATAACTTATGCTAATAATAACAAACCATGAAACTTCACACAACTAAACACATCGATGATGGATGGCACTTTTGTGCTGTGCCCTTCATCATTCAGTCAAAAACACACATCACTTAGTCAAAGTCAAATTACAAATATCTCATTTGTGCATCCATCGCTACTTAAAAAACTGTGCAGCTACAGTGAAATGCTAGCACATATAAAACAGCAAACAAACAACTATAACCCATAAGAAATGATCATATAGTTTGAACTGGCAATGATTTCGGCCATGCAACAATTCTACCCAAACACTGCTTTTCAGGGGTGCTACTATCACATTAGCCAGAGCATATTGAAGTAACTTCAAAGACCTGCCTAATACAGAGTATATAGCTAGCCTGGAAGTTGAATAAAAAAAGCTAGAAGTTTTAGCATATGTCCCTGGAAGAGGCATCACTAAACATTATGCATCCCCCAATTTGAATCCAATTTGAATCCACCTATTACCAACACCATGAATTAAATCTACAATCCCCTAAAGGATAATTTTGAAGATATTTGGTCACTCACAACCGTTAGGCCACAGACGCCAACCCGGCTACCACATTCCATAGTGGAATGTGTACGACAGAAGTATTTATCAAGAAACAGAGACAAATAAAGCAGTAAAAGTATGACACAATTCCTTCCAAGGAGCACCTGCAATTACCCACCCAACACTAAAGAAATTCCTAGAAATATCAAAAAAGAGAACAAAGCTACCATGAGCTAAGAATGGAGCAATCCCTAACCCACCTCAAACAAAAACTATCTGAATAACCTAGAACCTTACTTTGAAAGCACCACACTAAAAACAACAACCACACAATTTAGCTTCAATAAAACACAAAAAATCAGACTTTATACATATTTATCTATAGATATTATTAAAGGACATGAAAAATATTGATGTTAAAAAAAGAATTCAAAATACAAAAACACAGGTTCTTACAATTTACTAGCAAAAAAATTAAAAATAAATAAATACATAATGCAAAATACCCAGCATTAGTTTAAACAAACAAAAGCTTTTATGTCTTCTATAAAATATGGTAAAATCATAAAAATATTATATGTAAACAATTAATAAACAAACATCAATTAATAATATGAATGAATAAAATAAGATAACACTTACAATTTCACAGCTAAAGTACTTGTCAGTAAAATGAGGATTCAAAAACTAGATCCACAAAAAATGTCAATAAAAATTAGCCTAAACATTTAAAATAATCCAGAGAAAAATAGAACATCCAATAAGACTCCAATTATCCAGTGTGCCCATCCAACACCTGCATATTCTGGAACAAATAAATAAACACACCAGGAAAATCTTAAAGTCAAGGAAAAAGTCAAAACTATTTCTCTTTGAAAAAGAACTTACACATAAAATGCAAATGAACATTACATTTTACAATAAGTACTACCGCAACACTGTAAACTAACACATAGTACACACAAAATACACAAAAAAAATATTCAGTTGCACAGGCTAGCTTGTCTAAATACATCCCCTACTGTTAAACCCTCACAAGATAAGTTTAAACTTGACTTACCAGAGACCTGCACTGAGAATTCGCAATTGCAAACTATAAGAACAGCCAGAAATGATGAAAAAAGACTGCAAATTCAAAATAAATGGGGACCAATTGAGAAAGTTTTAAATTAAATAATTATTCCATCCCATCTTAATCACTGTTGAAAGATGTATTTTCTTTCATAATATTTCTATAATATTATATATAAAATGTTATAAATGTCAAAAGATAATATTGAAAAAACACATAACTAATTATGTATAAATAAATATTACAAAATACTGGGAAAAATCTAAAGAAGATCACTACTTATTGATATAATGAAATATAATGCACAGTAAAAATATGTATTAAAAGAGTTGTTTAAAAATGTCTATCATAATAAAATGTAAAAAATAATATTTTCAAAAAACAATATTAATAACTAAGCAAATGTGGGAGGGCAGGCTTGATAAACAGGCGAGGAGGCTGAAGAATAGGTTTAAAGGAAGGTTTATTAATAAGTGGTAAAGAAGTTGAAGGTTGTTGAGTTATTGGTTTTGGATGTTTTACAGCGTCATCCGAGTCCGACGAGGATGACGCTGTAACGATGTCTTCGGTTTGTCCTTGATTGTGGTGTGTTCCCCGGAGGCTCATAGAAAAACAAAGAAATGAAAGGAGCCATTAGAATACTGTATTGCTGTTTCAAAAAGTCATAACGCTATAACATCATAGCATACAAGTGTACCTAAGCGTTTGGATACCAGTCCCACAACATAAAATAAAGGTTGGGAAAATGGACAAGAATAGGTGTTTCTACCACACCCAAAAAGGTATCCTAACTGTTATCAGCTAGTGTTCGATTAGAAAAGAAGGGTTTAGGAGCGGACCGTTCCTACGGTAACATGGGATTTAAACTAAGGCAACGTTTTATTCACAAAGACTCAGAGATATCACTTTGTTGAATGCTACCCACACCCGTTCGTTTACCACCCTCTCCCGTCTATTCCCAGTTTACAATCACTAACCTGACTCCGCCGTAACTCTCCTGAGTCATGGCCGCTCTCCAGCCACCTCCGGACACCACCAATCTTCGGACCACATTTCGTCTTCGTCCTCGGTGGTTCCTGATGTCCAGGTCTTCTTTTGGTCGAGTTCTGCGTCTTTTTCCTGCTTTAAACCGGGTCCCGCGTTTTCCTGCTTGCACTCGGGTCCCGCGTCTTCCTGCTTGAAACCGGGTCCCGCGTCTTCCTGCTTGTGTTCAGGTCCCGCGTCTTCCCGCTTGAAACCGGGTCCCGCGTCTTCCTGCTTGTGTTCGGGTCCCGCGTCTTCCCGCTTGAAACCGGGTCCCGCGTCTTCCTGCTTGTGTTCGGGTCCCGCGTCTTCCTTCCACGCTGTCCTGGTTCCACCGGCCTTCCTCCCGTAACTTTTCCTCCTCTCTTATTGGCCCTGGGTAACTGCTTCTGGTGTTCGAGGGAGGGACTTCCGGGTTGTGTCCTCGTTCGTATCCCTGCGAAGACATATGAGAGGAGCCTGGATACCGTAGTTGAAGGGGTCTGGTAGGCAATCTCTCACATCCCCTTTCCCTTGCTGTCTTTCTTTTAAGGGGAAACCTTTCTTGGGGATATCTGGACAAATAGTCTGCATTTCCTTGCTCTTGTCCTTTCCTATGTCGAGTCTGAAATCTGTATGGTTGCAAAGAGAGAAACCACCTCAGCACTCTCTCGTTGTGTCCTTTGTTTCGAGCTTACCATTCTAATGGTGCGTGGTCTGTGAACAGAGTGAATTCTCTTCCTTCTAGATAATACCACAATGTCTCGATAGCCCATTTGATTGCGAGGGCTTCTTTTTCGATTGTGGCATAGTTCTTTTCTCGAGGAAAAAGCTTGCGGCTAATATATAAAATAGGCTTCTCTCCTTGTGGTGTTTCTTGCGATAGTACTGCACCTAGTCCTTGATCAGAAGCGTCCGTTTGTAATATAAACGGTCGTGAGTAGTCGGGACTAATCAGAACAGTGCCTGACGTTAAAGATTGTTTTAGAGCTTCAAAGGACTGTTGGACAGGCCTAGGGGGGCATTGCAGAACTTGTTCGGTGTTACACTGTTTTTGTAACAAATCAGTCAGTGGAGCTGCCAACTGTGAAAATCGTGGAATTAATCTTCTATAATAACCTAGTAAACCCAAGAACGCTCGTAAATCTTTCTTTGTCTTGGGGAAAGGAATGTGGGAAATGGCCGACAATTTTGAGGGTTGTGGTCGTATGACCCCTTCTCCCAACAGATAACCCAAATACTTAACAGTTTGAGCTGCCAAGTGACTTTTGGCCAGGTTGATCTTTAAACCTTGTGACCCTAGGGTTCGCACAACTGTAGCGAGATGTTCTAAATGCTGTTCCCACGTATCACTATATATGATGATGTCATCAATATATGCTCCAGCAAATCCATCATATGGTCTTAGAATTCTGTTCCTAGCCCGCTGAAACGTGGCAGGGGCCCCATGTAAGCCAAAAGGTAACATCCTAAATTGGTACAACCCATCAGGTGTGGAAAAGGCTGTTTTTTCCCTGTCTTCTCTTTTCAACGGTATCTGCCAATACCCTTTGCACAAGTCCAAAGTGCTGATGTATTTAGCTCTTCCTATTCTTTCGACCATTTCATCCACTCGAGGAAGTGGGTAGGTATCGAATTCGGAGATTTTATTCACTTCTCTAAAGTCAATGCAAAAACTAATGGAACCATCAGGTTTTGGCACAAGTACAATGGGAGAATTCCATTCACTTTTGGATGGCTCTATAATTCCCATTTGCAACATCTTTTGTACCTCCTCTCTTATCGTCTGTCTCCTTGCTTCAGGTATCCGATAGGGTTGTAACCTAACTTTCTTGCCTGGGGGTGTTCTTATGGCATGTTCAATTAGATTGGTCACGCCTGGAGTATTGGAAAAGACGGATTCATGAGACTGCAACGCCTCCACTAACTCCTTGGATAAAGATCTTGGTAAGTCTGGATCGATACACTGTTTGAAAAGAGGCTTTTGAATATCAACGGAATGAACTGCTACCGGTGCTGGACCTTCCCATTTCTTAAGCAAGTTCACATGATATATCTGAGAGATTTTTTGTTACTGTCTACCTCTATACGATATGTTACGGGTGTAACCTGTTGTAATACAGGATAGGGACCCTGCCATTGTCCTAATAATTTCTGATTGGAGGAGGACATCATGAGTAATACCAGGTCTCCAACCTGGAAAGTTCTTAGTTTGGCTTTTTTGTCATATTGTGTCTTTTGCGCGTTCTGTGCCTCCTCTAAATTGTTTCGGACAATTTCTCGCATTTGACTCAAATGTGTTGTTAGGTTCGCTACATATTCGGGTAAAGGCTTAGTATTGTCGTGTTCAGTCTCCCATTGCTCTCGAGCCATATCCAAGAAAGTGCGAGGTTTATGGCCGTAGAGTAACTCAAAGGGAGAGTACCCAGTACTCTTTTGTTCCTTACACCTGATGGCAAAAAGAGCCAAAGGAAGTATGTCTTCCCATTTTCTGCTTTCTAGGTCTAACAGCTTCTTCAGAGTTGTTTTAATAGTAGCATTATATCTTTCCACCAAACCGTCCGTCTGTGGATGGTAGGCAGATGTTCGGATTTGATGTATCCCTAACTGTTTGCATACATCTTTCATCAATTTGGAAACAAAAGGAGTTCCCTGATCCATTAGGATCTCTTTGGGAAACCCTACTCGGGAAAAAACTCCAATCATGGCTTTAGCTACATTAGTCGTGTCAGGACGACGGAGAGGTATAGCCTCAGGGAATCTAGTGGCATAGTCAACAATCACTAGTACATATCTGTAACCACTTCGGGAAGGTAATAGAGGTCCAATTATATCCATGCCCACCCGACTGAATGGATCATTGATAATGGGCAGTGGTAATAATGGTGCCCGAGGAGGATGATATTGACTATGTTGTTGACAAATGGGACATTCTCTACAGTATTTTTTTACATGTTGATAAATTCCTGGCCAGTAAAAATTGTCCAAAATGGTTTTCTCTGTCTTATCTGCCCCAAAATGACCTCCCAATAAGTGACTATGGGCTAAGTATAACACTTTTTCTCGAAAAGGTTCTGGTACTAACAACTGCGATCTTTGTTCATGACCCTTCCTATATAACAATCCCTTTTTAATAAAAATATAAGGACCTACATGTGTCGGATCCTCTTCATCGAGGGCGTTCTTCCATGCTTCTTGCAGTACAGGATCCTCTCGTTGTGCAGCATGAAAATTGCGATCTGTTTCCCAGGGATTTTCCACGGGAATGGTTGGCATTACCAGGGGTGGCTTTCCTTTTTCCGCCCTTCTCTGATTTCGGCTTTTCCGGGGTTTGGAAGATGGCCATTCTTTTTCAGCATCTGTGGAAAAAGGAGCTGTAGCCAGCCACTCTCTTGTTTCTTCCGCACCTGTTTCTTGTAATAACTGGGGTAGTTTTTCGTAATCGTTGCCAAGAATAGCCTGTTCTGGAAGTCTTGGTATTAAACCCACGGTCAAAGACGTACCCTGATCTTGGGGATGCTGAATTAAGACCTTGGCAGTCGTATACGGTTTGGTGTCTCCATGTACACACTTGATAGCCACCATGCCGTCAATGGGTCCTATGCGGTCTCCCAAGTCTTGTGGTCGTACCACGCTATGTAAGCAGCCTGTATCAGCTAAAGCGGTAAGGGGTTGTCCGTTAACTGAGACTGTACATTTGTATGGAGGCAATTTCTTATGGGGAGGGGAACAATAATAATTGCGTGCTAACCCGATTTCCATGGGTTCTTCCCTTTGAGGACAAAACCGGGCTATATGGCCCATTCCCCCACATTGGAAACATTGAGGCCCAGTCTGAGGAGGTCTGTTGAGAGGAGTACTGGGTATGGGTATTGTAGGCGTACCTGGAACAAGTGCAAGAGGTTCAGGTTTCTTGGGTAAAAGGGGTCTGGCCGGTCTATGAAGTGAGTGTCCCACCGGTTTCCCTGCGTCCTCTTTCCCTTTCTGAAAGTCCTGAGCCCTACTATACGCACTGGCTATTTCAACTGCGGTTTCTAGAGTGAGGTTTGCCTGTTGCCGAACCCATCGTTGGATGGGAGGATGCAGAGAAGTCAAGTATTGTTCTAAATATATCTTGGCCATAATCCCATCCTTATCTGTAGTAGTTGGTTTCAACCAACGATCTGCCATGTCCTTCACCCTAAAATAGAGTGCACGAGGCGTTTCTTGTGGACCCTCTTTCATTTGCCGTAGCTTGATTCGATATGTTTCGTCATCAATTCCCAGTCTTTCCAAAATACATTTTTTTATATCTGCATAGGGAACCGTTCCCTGAAGTGTGGCAGCTTGATAAGCGGCCTGTAAATCACCTGACAGCAGGGGACCCAAATATTGTCCCCATTTATCCGGGGGCCATGAGGCTGCGTTGGCCGTGCGCTCGAAGTTACTAAAGAAGAAATCTGGGTCCTCTCCTGCTACATACCGCTGGAGTACTACCGAGGGTAAGGTTGTAGGACCTCTTTGTTGACTAAGTGCCGCGGTCAACTTATCCACAACGGTTCCCTGTGTTTGTTCCTGGTCAGTGAGTACTTTTTGTAACTTCCCTCGGTCTTCCTCTACGACCGTTAGGAATCGTTCCATTACTTTTCCCAAATGTTCTTGGTTTTCAGCCATTTTGGCTAAGGCGGCCTCCATTTTGCCTTCAAATCCCACTTCTGACACCACTTGTGGGAGGGCAGGCTTGATAAACAGGCGAGGAGGCTGAAGAATAGGTTTAAAGGAAGGTTTATTAATAAGTGGTAAAGAAGTTGAAGGTTGTTGAGTTATTGGTTTTGGATGTTTTACAGCGTCATCCGAGTCCGACGAGGATGTTGAAGTCCGGTCTTCGGTTTGTCCTTGATTGTGGTGTGTTCCCCGGAGGCTCATAGAAAAACAAAGAAATGAAAGGAGCCGTTAGAATACTGTATTGCTGTTTCAAAAAGTCATAACGCTATAACATCATAGCATACAAGTGTACCTAAGCGTTTGGATACCAGTCCCACCACATAAAATAAAGGTTGGGAAAAGGGACAAGAATAGGTGTTTCTACCACACCCAAAATGGTATCCTAACTGTTATCAGCTAGTGTTCGATTAGAAAAGAAGGGTATAGGAGCGGACCGTTCCTACGGTAACATCGGATTTAAACTAAGGCAACGTTTTATTCACAAAGACTCAGAGATATCACTTTGTTGAATGCTACCCACACCCGTTCGTTTACCACCCTCTCCCGTCTATTCCCAGTTTACAATCACTAACCTGACTCCGCCGTAACTCTCCTGAGTCATGGCCGCTCTCCAGCCACCTCCGGACACCACCAATCTTCGGACCACATTTCGTCTTCGTCCTCGGTGGTTCCTGATGTCCAGGTCTTCTTTTGGTCGAGTTCTGCGTCTTTTTCCTGCTTTAAACCGGGTCCCGCGTTTTCCTGCTTGCACTCGGGTCCCGCGTTTTCCTGCTTGAAACCGGGTCCCGCGTCTTCCTGCTTGTGTTCGGGTCCCGCGTCTTCCCGCTTGAAACCGGGTCCCGCGTCTTCCTGCTTGTGTTCGGGTCCCGCGTCTTCCCGCTTGAAACCGGGTCCCGCGTCTTCCTGCTTGTGTTCGGGTCCCGCGTCTTCCTTCCACGCTGTCCTGGTTCCACCGGCCTTCCTCCCGTAACGGTTATTCCACTCCTCTCTTATTGGCCCTGGGTAACTGCTTCCAGGGTTCGAGGGAGGGACTTCCGGGTTGTGTCCCCGTTCGTATCCCTGCGAAGACATATGAGAGGAGCCTGGATACCGTAGTTGAAGGGGTCTGGTAGGCAAACTCTCACAGCAAACAACCATATAAGGACTGATTACGTTATGGCCCGTAAAGGCTCCAACCAAAGGTCAGAGCCTTTAGAGCTGCATTGTAATGGGCCGGTTGGTTTCCTTTCTGACACCCTTATTTTAATGGAGGCGGTCGTAACGGTACTGGACGGTTATTTTGGCTGGCTTTCGAAAGGCTGGGAAAGCCTGTTTGCCAGTCAGAAAGCGACCTGTAATGTTAAATTCATCTCTTTCTGCCCTTCAGATTAGAATGCAGGCTTTCTGACATGGTTTCCAAGCCAGTCTGACCGACATGTAAACCATGTTGGAAAGAGTGTTAGGGGGCACCCAGCAGGGCCGCCTTTGGTGCACGGCCTCCGTTTGAATGCCAATGGGGCACCTATGATGCCCCCTGTTGAGCCCTGCACCTTCTGGCAGGCACCTTAGGGTGCCTGCCACGCGGTGCAGGGATGAACCCCACCTCCCATTTCACTCCGGAAACATGCATTACGGCCGGGTTGCGGCCGTAATGCATACTCCCATTGTGAACTATAGGAATGCGACCGAACAGTGTTCAGTTGCATCCTAATGGGACGGTCCGGAACACCGACCGGGTGTTGATCGGTCCCATGACCGAGTCGGTGTTGGGTGGAAGTGATTCCACCAAACATCGTAATGGGAGCCTTTGCACTATAAATTAATTTAACGTTTTAATGTGCAAAATAAATAGTGCACACACATGCTATTGGACATCACATTATCCATTCTCAATACAATTGTAACTACTTTATAGAAAGTTCTGGTAAACTCTAATTTACTACTCCTATTGCAAGCAAAACCACGTTAGGGAAATAAACTTTAAGGGGTGGTGGGGCTGCAAATTCCTATTCTAACCCCAAACCTAACCATATTGAAAAAGTATTGAAATTGGGGGTGAGGGGAGGTTCAGATGTATTATTCCAACTTCAAACTTAGCCACATTGAGGAAAGTGTTGTGCTTTGGCGGAGGGCATTTACTATTTCAACTTCAAATTTAAACACATTGGAGAAACTGTTAGCAATGGAAGAGGAGGCAGATTTATGATCCTAACTCCAGGGTTAACTATATTTGGGCTAGTTTTGGACTTTGTAGTGAGGGGGTCAGAATTATTAATCACACTCTTAACCTACCCACTTTGGGGAAAATACTGCACTTTTGCATTTCAAAATTGATCAGTGTGGATAATGCACTAAAAATAATAAGATACAGAAAAGCATTTTAAATATCATCCCCACAAAAAAGCACATAACATGAATAAGGTAAATTGGGAGTACTACCATATAATACAAACACAATAATGATATGATTTAAAATTGATAAATATTATTAAAAATAAATAATTATAAAATAACTGCATTTTAACTTTTAAAATATAAGGAGATAAATCTTAAAATCCCAAAGACAATAATGCACAAATTTAAAAATACTCCTTTATTTAAATCCCACAAATATATCAAAATATATTGAATACCTCTAAATTCATTTTAAAAAGAAGCACAAAACAAATCAAAATTTTAAGTAACAAAAATATTTTAGAAAATGATATACAGAAAAGCATACTTATTACAAATTATTAATTACAAATAAATTAATATTTAAAAGGATAATTTTATCACATTACAATATTTACATAATTATAAAACAAAATTACAAATAAAGGAAACTTTCCTAAAAATTATTTATTATAAAAAAACATAATTATAAAACTTAACATGTGTATTGTAATAAAAAATTATTTTTCACTGCTCACTTTAATCCACTGTAAACCCATTGTCTCACTCCTAAAATTATTATGCAAACAATTGCAATCATTTTAAAATCAAATTCAATATATTTATAAAAACCTCAAAATGCACATAAAAAATATATCAATTACACAATGATATAACACACAATGATATTTTCAACAATATTAAAAATATTTTAAAAAAATGATCATCTTACCTGCAATATTAGGACCCACAATATTTTTGACAACCATACTTCAGACACAATATTTGTGTCTCACGATATTCTCTCAGTCTTATTGACACTCACCTCACTTTCTGCAAGGCCTTAAAAAGTCATGTTTTCACATCCTTTTGTTAAGCCCCAGATCAGTTCAAGGTCAGTTATCTGTTTTGCATCAAAATGTGTTTATTGGCTGATAGCTTGCTCTATAAAATGCATGATTATACTCATGAATAAACCAGGTGTAATACATGAATAAGTCACACCTAATCTTAAACAACTATTAGTTCATCAGACTGTAAGGGGGATATATTTATGAAAATTGTGACACAGTGCAACACTGCAAGTCACCTTGCTATGGTGCCCTGCATCACCGGGAAAGGGCAGGGATGTGCTGCACTTATCCAATACCGCGCATTCCTGTCCACTTCCCTTGTGCTGGTGCCGTTTTGGCAGCCTAACCCCAACACAAAATGCAAGGATGCCTGTGTTGGAGGCAGGATTGTTTTTGGGCAGAAAGGGACACCTTCCTGCACAAAACAATCCTGAGACACTTTTTCCTTTTTCTATGTGTTGCTGCACAATGTAGCTCACACAGAAAGAGGGAGTAATGAGGAGAAATAAAGATAGTTCTCCTTGTTACAATGTTCGCATCTTTTTCATGCATTACCAGATTTACCAGGTTTGGTAAATCTGGGAATGCGCCAAAAACCATTGGAGTTGTGTGGGAAAACTAATGCAATGCCCATGGAATGCCTCCCTAGGGCAGAGTAATGCAATGCAGTGATTTGCGCTCTGTTATTACATTACTCCATATTTTTTAAACGATTCACAGCCATGCAAAAAAGCTTTGCGTGGCTTCAAATGTATGACTTAAGGTTTTGCTTGGTGCAAGAGTGATGCAAACCGGGTTATAAATATGGCTTTAAGTGTCTACTGCTTTTTACAAGGTCATCTGTCCTCATAACACCCACCTGACAATCTTTAACCCTAAACTATTGGCACTGGAAGTTCCACCACTACATTCCTGTGGCTCGATTCACAGAGCTTTTACTATACGTAGGCAGTGGAGGCCCTTGCAGAGAAGCACAGTGGGGGGTGGACGGGATGGCGTGGAGTGGGGATTGTGGTAGTGGAAGTGACAAACGATGGAATAGTCGAGTCATCGATGTGGCGAGCGCAAGGTAAGTGTTTTTATTTATTATTTATTTTCCTTACTCCATCATTTGTCACTTCCAGCCTCCCTCCCCCGCCTGCACCACCGCCCCAGTGCCTTCACGTCACAGGCCATCACTGGTCATTTACTCTGGTAAGACTCCTACCTTATTCCTGAATTCTAGGAGTAATTCCAGAGTACTACAAGTGTAAGTCACAGCGACATCTTTGAGAATGTGGCCCTAGGTTAGCACAATAACGCTTGCACGACGAACAGCACCAATTCTTAAATATTTAGCTATAGTCGTTATTAATTTACTCTATTTTAGATCATCATAATCTGCCCTCTGATGGATGAAGGAAGATAGGAAGCTGTTATTCTTTTTCAAAAAGATGACGCTTGAGTTTTTTATTTAACTGAAAACAAGATGTGCGTAGACAGGTAGTTCCAGATTCTATTTAAATATTTGGAGAAGGTTTGCCTGGGGACTTCTTCGTTTTTCGTATCAACGCTGGTAATGTCAAGCTAATAGCTACATATATTATAATTCTCGGAAAAACAAAAAAAAAGGCAGTCCTGGGGATCTGTATATTCTGCAAGTAACCAAAGTTTGTGGATCTATTATATTAACTACAGGTGAAAATGTTTTTTAAAAGAAAAAAACTAACAGAGCTGAACCTTCATCATTTGCATTCATCTGTTGCCCTTATGTCCCCCTGCATTTCTTACAATTTGCCTGGAAATAAAATTCGAACATGCTTTCAAATCAACTTAAAATCTTGTAGCATAAAATAAGCTTTTTGTGTCAAGCAGTTTTTCATTAGCAGTGAGACTATACATGAACATGTTTAAGTGGCTCTGCAAAGATCAAGCCAATATGCCTAATGAAATTAACAAAGAAATAGTTGCATTCTAAAAAATAGGGGACCATCCCTGGGGCCTCACGTAGAATGCCTGTGTGAAAGAACACATCTCGGCATGATTAAGCCGACGCAAATAATGCTTTTGTAATCCTCAAACCGTGCCAGTTTTCGTGTTATCCTCTAGTCACTTTGGGATTAGGCACAAATCACTTTACTCATTTCCTTTAGTACCTCGGGGCAGATTGGAGATCAGTCCTCATAATTACGCCACCACTGATCCATTAAGCCAGCAAGGTCACAAGGCCTATTCGGCTTAGGACCTTCAAACACGGATGAGGAAAGATGTGATTGCTGCGCAGAATCAGTCTTTATCTCATATTTTCTCAGTCTGAAATCACGCGTACAGGCTCAAAAGCTTCAGTGACATTTTATACAAGAAATGCATAGACACATACAAAACGATAGATTCCTATTCTTTTTTTTTTTTTTTATTCTATAAAATGTACTTATAAAAATGCATCTATTTATTTCTATTGTTCGTTTGTGATAGAAATGAATCATCGTGGGCCTGCATACGCTGTAAATTATGGACCTGAAGTATATATTCTCAGAAAGGGACCTTGGGATAACCAGGATGACACGAAATTGGGAACTCACTCTAGACATCTCACTAAAATGTCATGTTTTAGGGGTCATTAGAAGTGTGTGAAATTATAAATCCGTTTCGAAAAAAGTAACACAATTCAAGACTTGCGAAATACGTCAACTTCATACCTGCAGCAGAGATTTGCTGATAAAGAATTTTGACATATTTGACAGGGCAATCTTTGCACCAAATTAGATTAAGAAGGTTTGTTTGGGGTGGGGCCCGGTGCGACAGCCTTTTTCGGTGCCAACTCCCTATGACCTCTTCCTCAGATTCTCTGACTACCACCCAGCATAAGTGCACCTTATTTCTCCATAGCCCCTCATTCACGAGCATTTCCCTTGTTTTAAAAGTACTGGTACAGGTTGGCTGTACTATTCCACTCAGCTATCCACATAAAATACAGATCTGTTCTTTGCAGCAGGCACATTAAACCTCTACCTTATTTTATGGTGAGTCAAACCTGCCACTAAGAAAACTCCATCTCTTTCTCTAGCAGAAACATTAATCACAAGAGTTATCTTGACATTTTTATTCCTGTCTGAAAACTGGCTGCACAAGGAACTCTGCAGCTTGTGCTTTTCAATTGCAAGTTACTGCTAAACACAGCGCCCCACCTTAGGTATGTGCTCCCCTACCTGGTCAACGACCATTGCGGCTGCATCAGTCGGATTTCTAAAGCCGGCCTTGTAGTGGAGCAAGCATTTCACTTTTTGCCAGCTTTGCTTATTTCACACATTCCTTCTGCACAAGGCATTATGGCCGAGATACCCGCCACCCCCTCTCAACACAATCCCCAAGAATTGGGAAACCGGAAACAGTTCTTGAACTTTTGGAAGGCGGGAAGGGAGTCACCCTTCCCGGCCGTATTTATTAAAATATGAAACAAAAGAAAACATTAAAATAACAGTTTCATATAATGTACAATTTCATTTCCACCTTACGATGTTTGGCTAACCTTAACAGATCTCTAATACAAAGGTTCTCCTAGCCGAACTAACATCCTACAAAACATTTGACTTGAAATTGTACATCCTAACGTTAAGGGCCAACGGCAAGGTCGTAACCGGTGTCAGATCCCTAAACCAGAAATACCCCCCTCACTTGTGAGAGGAGCGACCGCACAGAGGCGTACCTCAAGTGCATCTACCAATTTCCCTTTGTACTTGACGGGGGCCCCAATAAACTCGACGCCATTTAACGGTCGTTCGAGGACTCGTGTGAGGTGTCTAAAAAGGTAGCGTAAACCCCCTCCCGCACCCCACACAACTTACCCATCTGCCGTCGCAGATGTCCTGGCCCCGGGAAATTCCCCAGGAGGGGCCGTAGCCCCTCCTATCCAGGAAGGGGCCTTGACCACCTTTCCTTTCCTTCCGGCGGCCTCTCCTTAGACAGGACCGCCTCCCCGTTGAGGGGCCAATTGGCCACCTCCCCCGCGCGCTCCCATCCGTAATGGGTGACGCCCCCTCATAGGGATCTTCGAATTACTGCTCACCGATCATGACCATACCGCCCGACCAAAATAAATACGACAGTTCTACCTAAGTTACTAAGATTTACAAAGCAAAACAACATTTATTATCAAGCGTAAATACTGATCAATCCTTGTTCAAAATTACTTTATTTGCAAAACATACTGAAAATAACCAATCTTTATTGCATCTTTAAGAAATTTCACGACAATCATCACAACCTGTAAGAAAACAGAGAAAACAAAAAAGATACTATATCAACTGTATTCACAACGAATCGCTGTCCTCAGGGGCTGGTGGGTGGGTCAAAATTGCTCTTCGTTCCGTCTCGAGCTCACGTGCAGCGGGGAGGTGCAGCTTCAGAGCACAGGAACAAGAGGATGCTTTCTTGGCTTCCGCTCCTTTTATCCGTCTTCAGGGTGGGCGTGAACCCGCCCCCGCCTGCCTCCGAGGGCGTGGCCGGCCGCGTCGGTGTCTAGGCCAGCCCACTCTAGGGCGGGAAAAAGGCGCGCCCCGGCTACGCCGCTTCGGGCATACCAGCCGAGACTCGCCTCCCGCCCAAGATGGCTTCCCGGGGGGATCGTGGTACTCCACCATACGTTCGGGGGGACCGATTGGTCGCCCCTTTCCATATGGCCGAGATACCCGCCACCCCCTCTCAACACAATCCCCAAGAATTGGGAAACCGGAAACAGTTCTTGAACTTTTGGAAGGCGGGAAGGGAGTCACCCTTCCCGGCCGTATTTATTAAAATATGAAACAAAAGAAAACATTAAAATAACAGTTTCATATAATGTACAATTTCATTTCCACCTTACGATGTTTGGCTAACCTTAACAGATCTCTAATACAAAGGTTCTCCTAGCCGAACTAACATCCTACAAAACATTTGACTTGAAATTGTACATCCTAACGTTAAGGGCCAACGGCAAGGTCGTAACCGGTGTCAGATCCCTAAACCAGAAATACCCCCCTCACTTGTGAGAGGAGCGACCGCACAGAGGCGTACCTCAAGTGCATCTACCAATTTCCCTTTGTACTTGACGGGGGCCCCAATAAACTCGACGCCATTTAACGGTCGTTCGAGGACTTGTGTGAGGTGTCTAAAAAGGTAGCGTAAACCCCCTCCCGCACCCCACACAACTTACCCATCTGCCGTCGCAGATGTCCTGGCCCCGGGAAATTCCCCAGGAGGGGCCGTAGCCCCTCCTATCCAGGAAGGGGCCTTGACCACCTTTCCTTTCCTTCCGGCGGCCTCTCCTTAGACAGGACCGCCTCCCCGTTGAGGGGCCAATTGGCCACCTCCCCCGCACGCTCCCATCCGTAATGGGTGACGCCCCCTCATAGGGATCTTCGAATTACTGCTCACCGATCATGACCTTACCGCCACAGGCCGGATAGTTGACCGGCTATCCGGTCCCCCCACAACACTCCTGCCTAAAGGTCATGTCATAAAGTCTTTAGCCAGGCTATCAGGTCTCCTATGAGTAACTCGTTCCCCATCCGGGACAAATGAACACCATCCCCCGAATACATACTGTCCCCTTTCATACAACCATGCGAAATAGAATGCAGTGTACTTGAACGGAACAGTCTACTCACTTTATTATTAATTTTCCTTACTGAATGATTCAGAGCAGAAACAGAAATAGCCCCCCGCCACACTTTCCGTGGGATCATATGGGACCATGCAATTGTGCACCCTGGAACTCTTCTCGCCAACCAACTTACCGTGGAAAGCATCGCCTCAAGAAGAAGTCGTCTACCAGTGGTCACCAAATCATTGCCCCCAAGATGTACTATGACTACAGACGGCGGTGACCTCGTCCGCCCTAACAAACCCTCGAAAAATGATCGAAACTGGTCAATACAGAGCCCGCCCTTTCCGTAGAAGGACACACTGTACCCGTATTCCCCAGCCACGTGAATCATGTCACCTGCTTTGAATACGTCCGCGGCACGCCTCACGTATGAGTGGCCCACGACCCACACCTCCTTTTTCACAGCCGGTAATGTCTGACCGCTGGCCCCCCGGTGTCGGGTCGACTGGACAGTCCGCCCCGCCTCGTAGGCTTGCGCAACTGAAAACCAAACAAAAACAAGAAGCGTGAGTACATCATTACAGCTTCACAACATGTGCAACCGCACATACCTCTTATAACAGTTCGAGGACCAACGCCCCACACGTTTTACTTGTTCAACATTCAGACCCCTGGCTGTAGCTTCCGTAGCAGCCCCTATCCGAAAGGAATGGGTCCCAAAGTCGCCGGGGTTCAAGCCCGCGGCAGAAATCGACATCGCAAGCACCCGCTGAAACTGAAACCTCGTCAGTGGGGTGGCGTCAGCGTGTCTTAACAAGGTCCCCCCCCATGCTGCCACCCTCTGCGCTAAAAATTCCTCTACGCACCCAACAGGGCACATGGCAGACCCGGGAATCCTCTGTATGATTACGCAGTCCCCGATTGCATCCTGATCGGATTTGGACCTGACAAACGAGACCGTCATTGTCTCCTCCCTGACCTGAATGTGTTCCCGGCACAGTCCCCCCATCGTATCCTGCTTGTTCCTTGCCACTAATTCGCTTACCCGCATAGCCCCATGGAATGCTAATGCAAATGCGGCTCGGAACAACACTGCTTCGTACTGGGATGAACATGTTACCGGTAGCACGGATAATAACAGGGCCAACCTATCCAGACCTATCGGGTGCCTATCGTCTACTCTGCGACCCTCAAGGCGTTGCCACCCACGTAGCGCTTTCTGCACAACGAAAGACGCTGTCGGGTCTTGGATCCCATGAGCCCTTGCCATGAAGGAAATGGCGGCCCGATGCCTCTGGGCCGTAGCTACTGACTTGCCTGCGTGACGTAAAGAGAGCAGGAATCTCACTACACACTCTTCCAGACCCCAAAGCTCCCTCCCGGCAGTACCCAAAAAGGCCCAATAGGAACGGAACGCCCCTTCATATGCCTTCCTCGTCCTGGGTGCTAAACTCTCTCCCACGAGGTCTTGTAGTTCGGGGCACCGAGAGACCAGAGAGCTTCGGGAAAGGGTGCCGCCACCGGGTCCGCTGTGGGCAGAAAACCCCAGAAGGCCTGCATACGGAAACGAGAGAGCGCATCAGCCGCTTGGTTCATCACCCCCGGCACATGTCTTGCCCTAAACAGTACATTCAGTTGCATGCACAACAACACAATTTCCTTGAGCAGTCTCAGAATCAATTTGCAACGTGCTGCCTGACTATTGATACACTCAACCACGGTCATGTTATCAGACCAGAACACCACAGAGTGATCCCTAAACCCTTCTGGCCATGTTTTCAAAGCCACCAGAATAGGGAACAGTTCGAGAAAAGCAATGTTACTCGTCAACCCGCACTCATGCCACCATGACGGCCATTTTTGAGCCGACCATTGTGTACCCAATATGGCGCCAAAACCCATACTCCCCGCCGAGTCTGTCCATAGCCCCAACTCCTCGGAAGACACTGCTGATTTATTCCAGACAATTCGACCATTGAAATCCGCCAGGAATGCAATCCAAATGCGCATGTCCTGGCGAACCTCTGCCGAGAGTCTCGTACGATGATGTCCTTCCTTCAAGCCGACCATGGACTGTGCAATCGAGCGGGAAAAGGGGCGCGCCATTGGCATTACTCTTAGGGCAAAATTCAACTGACCCACCACCTGTTGCAATTGATGCAGGTTCACTTTCGTTGCACGAATACATGTCTCAAGGGATAACCTAAATTTTAACACTTTTTCCTTAGGTAATCGAAAACAACCTTCCACCGAGTCGAGCTCGATCCCCAGAAACTCGATCAAGGTCGAGGGACCCACTGTCTTACCTGGCGCCAGTGGCACACCAAATTGATTCATTAGGACACAAAATTCATGTAAGGCCTGTCCACACTCAGAATCCCCGGCTGCCCCCAGAAACAGAAAGTCATCGAGATAGTGCATAACATGTTGAAAACCTGTCTTCCTCGTGAATACCCACTGCAGAAAACAACTGAATTTCTCGAAATAGGCACATGAAATCGAGCATCCCATTGGCATACATCTATCCATGTAATAGCGACCCTGAAACTGAAAACCAAGGAGACGCTGATCGTCTGGGTGTACCGGGAGCAACCGGAACGCTGACTCGATGTCCGATTTGGCCATCAGCGTCCCGGGCCCCAGGCGATTCAACATGGCAACGGCCTCATCGAAAGATGCGTACCGCACCGAACATACTTCCGGGTTTATCGCGTCATTCACGGAAAGACCACGTGGGGCTGACAAATTATGTATCAGCCGAAACTCACCCGGGTCCTTCTTGGGGACCACCCCTAGAGGAGAACACACAAAATTAGCAACTGGTGGCAGATCGAATGGACCGGCGACACGACCTCGAGTCACCTCTTTCCCAATCTTTACCTGCACCACCGCCGTGTGCTGTAAGACCGACATTTGATTCTTACAGTCCGGTACCCCCTGAAAATCCCCCACTGGGATGCGGAAACCATATGAAAACCCGTTCCGTAACACCCCAGCGGAAGCATGATCTGGGTATTCGCTGAGCCAAGGAATCATTGCCATGGTATCAATCGGGGTCGGTAAAGGCGCCCCTCGGACTATATTAGACCTGTTTGGCGCCTCCCTTACCACCGTTATCACCCGTTTTGGCTCTGCACATGGACTCAGGATGGGATGGCTGCCCGCACCCCCCACACTCATGTCTGAATTTGCATGACCCCTGGGGCCTGGTACATTTGCCCCTGTTAAAATTCCAACAGATCCCCCTTTTACCTGTGTTGCCACTCGGCTTCGAGTGGAACTCGTTACCTGCACCTGTCCGAAAGGGCGTCCCAGAGTTTTGGCGGGAGGATTCCCCCCCATTACTCCCTACTAATGGCACCTTCAACATCCCTGTACTCTCCATTTTTTGCCAAGACACAGAGTCGTAACAATCCCAAGACAACAACGGGTTGTGTTCTTTAGCTTTTCTAAACAGATTATCATAGCAGAACCACTGATTGCCCCCATATGCCACAGAATACTCCATAATACGTGACTGATAAATGGGTAACTCGGTCAACAACTCAGGCCTGCGCTCCCCCATGATGGAAGTAAAAATTCCCCACGCTCTGCCCCAAGTACCAATGGTCTCGTCGACCTTAAAGGCGGCCATTTTTGCGCGCCAAACACTCGGATGCATGAGCTCCTTTTGACTCTTCACATGCTCGATCTCGTAATGGTCGGTAAGCAATGAAAACATATTTACATATTTATCCGCCCAAATCAATTCCTTGATTTCTAGTGGGACGTGCTGGGCAATCTTCTCCTTTCGAGAAGGTGCAGACTCCCCCCACGCAATCGGCAATGGCCGCTTACCTGAAGTAGACCCCACGCTTGTCGCCGAACTTGGGCCTGCTGTACTTCCAACCGCCGGGACCTGTGGGGGAACAGAAGATGGCGTCTTTGCAGCCTCCCTAGATTCCCGCAGTTGCCTCATCACTGCCCGGGCGTCGTCAGCCGTGGCGCCCTCGCTATCGTTTCCCAACCACGCTGCCAATTGTGCCGCTAACTCGGGGGGCATATCCTCCCTGTTGTTCGCAGGGGTGACCACCACAGGGATTGGATTCCCCTCCTTCGGCGCCGGGGTTGGCTCCTCTCGTAGGGCTTCGGGAACCGGGGTCTCCCCCCCAAGTGCTCCCCTTCTGGGCCTCTTGCTTTTTCCACCGGGAATTGTTCCCTGTAAAGGCCGTTTCGGTCCTCCCTCCCCGTCCTTAGCCTCAACCTTTCTCTTCAGATCGGCTATCTCCTTCATGAGTATGCGGAGCATCTCCTCGGTACCGACCCGCTTTCCGACCTTCTTGGGCATTCTTAGACGGGATATCTGTAAGACAAAAAGAGAGATTACAACGCTCAAAATTGCTCTTCGTTCCGTCTCGAGCTCACGTGCAGCGGGGAGGTGCAGCTTCAGAGCACAGGAACAAGAGGATGCTTTCTTGGCTTCCGCTCCTTTTATCCGTCTTCAGGGTGGGCGTGAACCCGCCCTCGCCTGCCTCCGAGGGCGTGGCCGGCCGCGTTGGTGTCTAGGCCAGCCCACTCTAGGGCGGGAAAAAGGCGCGCCCCGGCTACGCCGCTTCGGGCATACCAGCCGAGACTCGCCTCCCGCCCAAGATGGCTTCCCGGGGGGATCGTGGTACTCCACCATACGTTCGGGGGGACCGATTGGTCGCCCCTTTCCAATATTGCTGCTCTCTCATCTCATCAGTAAATTATCTTTGTTGCTAAAGTTTTATACATTATATATTTAGTTGGTACTGCAATATAGAATGCTTTTGCAAGTAGAACCGAAAAGAGTCACTATAAAACTGCATATGCACAAATACAAAACTCCTTTGGAAAATCCATTCAAAAGAGCTAGTCATCAAGTTTTCTGTTGTTTACTGATAGAACTGGCATCTGTGGAGTGGGTTCATCTGACTTTTTTGCCTTCTGGCCTCCTGTTTTGCTGACTTCATTTTTGCTTGCTTACTATTCTGACCACTTTACAACTGCTAATTAGTGCTAAAGTGCATGTGCTCCTTTGCTACAGCATGGTAACATTGGCATATCCACAATTGACATATTTAATTTACTTACAAGTCCCTGGAATAGTGCACTATAGGTGCCCAGGTTCTGAAAATGAAATGCTACTAGTGGGCCTGCAGCACTGATTGTGCCACCCACTCACGTAGCCCTTTAAACCGGGCCTGCCATTGCAGAGCTTGTGTCTGCAGTTATAAACTGCCATTTCGACCTGGCAAGTAAATCCTCTTGCGAGGCCCAGACCTTCCATTTTAATGCATATAAGTTACCAATAAGGAAGGCCCTGGACGGCCCCCAACTCCAGGGTGCAGTTTACTTAAAAATTTGGGCATGAACTTTTGAGTTGTACATGCCCAGGTAGCAAAAAACCTTTGAAATTGTTTTTCACTAATGGAAGCCTAGCTCTCCCATAGGTTTACATTGAATTACTTTATTGCATTTATAAGTGCAATTTCCAATTGAAAAAAAGAGATATGTTGAGTTTGGTGTCTCTGGACTCAAAACTTAAAGTCACAACTGATGGTAAAATTGGATTTTAAGTTGCCTGTCTGAAAATGGCACGTTTAGAAAGTGGGTATTGTCTTTCTTCAACCACTCTGTGCCATCTGCCAGCCTCTGAACACACATCTGAAGTAGGTGACAGCTGAACTTTGTGCATTCCATCTAGCCAGCCACACACAAAGAGAGTGTAGGTGTGCTTGATGGGCCATTCATATCCTGAAGGGTTATCACCAGGCTGATGGGCAATCCTGGGCAGGCTGGGAGGGAGAAGCCGAAACTTGCAACTAAATAGGTATTTGCCGGTCCCCATACGAAGAGCTGAATACTCCTCTTAGTGAGTCTGGAGACAGAGCAGGAAGGCGAGGGACCTTTTGCACTTCAAAGGTCTCTCTTTGAAGTCTCTGCCACATCAAAGACACAACTATAAGTACTGGACCCATGACACCACTACCTCAGAACATTTTTGGACCTGAGGACTTTCTACAAGGAAGAAAGACTGCTGGACTTTTCTGGATTCCTTCTTTTCTATGCCTAGCATGCTGCCTGCTGCCCTCCTTGTCTGGGAGTGAAAAGGACTGGACCTGCATCCCTGCATCCCCAGAATCAATGTGACGCCAAGGGTTGCTTGCTTGCCACCTGTGTTGGAAGTTTTGTGAACATCAAAGACTTCCAACAACCTTGCAATAGCCTCTGGACTCTGCCAATGTGAGTACAGCCCTGCCAAGTGGTTCCAATACAGTCCTGGGCACTTGGAAGTGGTTTTTCTAGCTGTCTTCTGCTAAAATCCTTGCATCACTGTCATAGAGCCGGCCAGATCAAATACATCTCACCATGACACCAACGCATCGCTGCCATCACTGAAGATGAAGCCATTGTACCGCCGGCTGCGTGGCTCGATGATGATGAATCTCCTTCATTGAGAGGGGTTCAATGATCACGCAACTCTGACTGCGCTGATTGGAACCAATGCATTTCCTGCATCCCAAGGGATAAATGCCGACACCTCGCCTCTTCTACTCCTCACATCGGGTCTTCTACGTCAATGCATTTCCCCCATCCAAGGTTCTTTTTTAGCGGGACAAGGTTGATCTCTGTATCAGACCCATGCTCCATCACGGTTGTCCTGAACATTTGGATTTGCCCTGGTCCAGTGCAACCTGATGCCCCTGGTTGGAGCTTTATGCATATAAGCACTATATTTGTAGATATTCTTTAAAAAATCATGAATCCAGCTCTACTTATTGATTTTTGTCCTTTTGGTCTTGCTTTCTACAATAAATGATGCTCCATCCTGTCCAGGTGGGGTACATTTTTATTTGGTGTTGTTATTGTTTTACTGTTTTAATTGTTGCACAAATACTTTACAAATTGCCTCCTAAGTTAATCCTACCTGATCTGTGCCAAACACTAGAGGGTGATCACAAGTTAATGTATGGTGTGTAACTGACCTATAGTGTGCACACCTCAGCCAAACAGAGACCCACTCTCTAACATTTACGTAAACCTGCAGATTTCAGCTCTGCCGACACTGCATGAACATTCATGCCAATGTTCCAGAGTCCTCAAATCTCAGTATTTGTAAAATGGACATTCCTCCTTTAAGGCATCTTGGTACTGAATTGCAGATGTCTAATCTTACCTAACTCAATTTTAGCACCCTCCGAAGGATGAAAGGCTCAAAGTCCACACAAGGTCCCAGATTTACAAAGACTTTGGGTGTCATTATGATGATGGATGGACTTTAGTCTGCCATCGTATTGATTTTGGAACCACACATCTACAAGGCGGCAGTCCCACAGGGCAAATTGGGATCTGACCACTATTGTGGCAGTTGCATTGCCCATGTTTTGTATATGCGGCGGGTACCAACAACCCACACATACCCCTGCACTACGAGGCAGGAGGTGTTCCATGAGGCATGCATGGATATTCCCATGCAACTACCCATAACTTTTTATACAAATCCCTATCGCCAAAGAATTGTTAGGAGGGATTCTTACCAAAATCCTGCGTCTCCTTGAGGCAGGTGCAATATGGAGAAATACATTATTTTCTACTAGTTGTTCCCCTTTGCATGGTTCAGCATTTAACAGCACATATATCAAGTAGAGAATGATCTAAGTCTATGTTTTCGTAATAGAAGGGACCCCTTCCTGTACAAAAACTATGCTTACTCCGGTAAATTACAATTTTGGTGCAGTTTTCCCTAGGTTTTTGCTTTTACAACACTATTTTGATTTGCTGAACCTGTTTTTGTTGGCTTTAGGACTCTGCACACTTTACTCCTGCTAACTAGTAGTATGGTGCTTGTGCTCTGCATTTTAAAAATGGTAACACTGGTATACCCCTAATTTCACATTTAATTTGCTTAGAAGTCCCTAGTAAATGGTATTACATGTACCCAGATCCAGTACATTAAATGCTACAAGTGGCCTGCAGCACTCATTGTGCCATCCACTAAAGTAGCACTGTAAAACATGTCACAAGTCTGTCACTGCAGCTGGTAGGGCAGTTTTAAACTGCCATTTCAACCTGGCAAAATAAACATTTTGCCAAACCTATACCTTCCTTGTTAATACATATGTCGCCACTAAGGTAGGCCCTAACAGCTCATAGACCAGGGCGAATGGTATTTAAAACCTAGGACATGGATAGTTTATGTTTTACATGTCCTGTCAGTGAATAAGAAACAAAGTTGTTTTTCACTGTAGCAAGGCTAGCTAACCCATAGACTAACACTAGTTCAGCCTATTATGTTTAATACGTGCTAAGGTTAGATTGGGAACAGCTAGAGAGATGATTATTCGACTAATTTAAATCATCATTTTATATTCTCTTTAGTGTTAAGGTAGAATTTAAAATTCTTATTTTGGAAATGGCACTTTTAGAAAGTTGGTATTTTCCTGCCTAAACCAAAGATGTACATTTGTCAGTGTACAGGGTCTCCGGTAGTGTGATGCGTATTCTTTTGAGATATTGGAAAAATGCCATAGGTGAGGAGAAGGATATTCCTCTCCCGAGCAGAATGCCCTGGGGGTTTTTACCCAGCTTCTCCTGAGTTTCAAATGTAGCCCCAAGGATGTGCCTAGCCCTTTCCTGACTTCATAAGATGCCTGCCCTGTCACTGATAAATGCAGCTCACACATGGACCTGCTTGGTCTTTGTTTCCTTAGGCAGGCTGGAGCCAGACCTATGGGAAAGGGAAGAACTGACAAGAATCAATTTAGGGGTAGACAAAAGGGATATCCCCCACTCCCAGGCTGGTATTGGGCATACAAGTGGCAACACCAGTACCTCTCCTCAGAACATTCCAGGATTTGAGATGATTCAGAAGAAAGTCTGCCATGCTGTCTAAACAAGGTATTTTGGACCTGCTTGCCTTGAACCGAGAGCCCCAGAAGTGACTCCAAGTGTCAGCTGGCTCCAGGTTAAGCTGTGAGGACACAACTAGCTTCCTTTCCTTTTTCCCTGCTTTATAACTGACTAGTTGAAACTGGACCAGATCTGCTCCCCTCTACTCGCATCTTTGTGAGTGAATCCTGACCCTCCATGTATTGTCTTAAGTTCCTGTACCCTGGGCTGGAGTCGGAGTGCACCTCTCACTGCTCAAATGAAGGTTTCACTGGATTCAAGTCAATGTAGAGCAAAATGACACAGAGCCTCCCATTGCATTACCTCACAACTCCTGTTTGGTAATTTAACTAAACCGGACGTAGGTGGTGCATTTCCTGATCAGTGACTCAATTGACACGAGGCACTGCAATGCAGAGCCTCACATCATATCACTGCACAGCCCAGCACAAAGGAGAAAAGGTACACCTCTCAAAAGGCCGCACCTGGCCCGCACCCAACCTATGCTCCATCGCAGTCAGCCTGAACTTGTCACTTTGTCCAGGTCTGGTGTGACAAAACACTTACAGTTGGTACTTTGCATACCTTGTATACCGAAAAATTGTAGGAACTCATAACTCCTTTTCTACTGAATCTGTTGTTGCTGTGTTGTCATTTTGTTTATTAAAATATCCTCTATTTTTCTAAATTGGTTTGAGATTCTTATTGTGTTGTGTTTTTACTTTATTGCATTAACATGAGCATGAGTACTGCATAAACATTTTACACATTGGCTCTAAGATAGGGCTGACTGCTTTTGTGCAAAGCTACCAGAGGATTAAACACAAGTTTATTTGCACATTTTGTGGTTCACCCTGACAAGGATTGTGGTTGTGACTTGAGTAGAGCTCTCAACCCTTCTAATTAATAACCCAGTTTCTTATATTTACCAGATCGTGCCCATCTTTGCACTGTGGTGCAAGAGTGTCTGAATTGTTCATGATAGGCAAAAGTGTGTCAACAAAGGGAGAAAGCAGAACAGTGCCACATCTTAGTAAATCTTGCACTGTTCTCCTCTCTCCCATTCACACAACTTAGCAACTTTTACTTGCTGCACTGCAATGCATGATTTGTTTAGTAAATCTGGGCCCAAATTCAAACCAACTACCATGACATTAATTTTACCCTCATGGAGTATACTCAACTGAGTTACTGGACCTGACTAGAATCCTACATGCAAGAACTGATGTGCTTAAAGCACATTCTGTACAAAGGGATTTCAGTATGTTCTATTGCAAAAGGCAGTTGGACCTTCCCAAGTGATTTCTTTATGCAAATGGTTTTGTAGATTGGTCTGATGAGTCTCGAGAGCATTCTGCATCTCTGTGTCTTTAACTGTATGTGATAACTACAAGTCACTTTACAGCTCTATACCTGTACACAATGTACAAAGGTTCTTAGTGTAGGTCTATCTCTATCTTCTTCCTCCAGCACTAACTCAATCTTCATCTCAATGATTAACTCTTTTACCTCATCACAGGTACTGCTGATTGCATAGTTTAAAAACACTTGGTTGTGTTTTTTGGAATCATTTTGGATTTTTCTCCTACATTACTGCCCTAGACAGATGTATATTGAAAGCACAAAGCTAAAGTTTTGCATTGACCTTTAATTCACCTTTAATTCCCATGTTATGATTAACCAAAAATTACATTTGCTGCATAGTTCTGATGCTTTTCATTTTATAAAATAAAAATCTGTATATACTATATGGTGACAAAATCTTATATTTTGAAATATGAATTTAGTTTGTTCATACAGAAACATAGATATTGAACATATTAACATACATAATACATAAATGTTTATACGTCATGTTGCATGTGTTCATTCACAGAGGGGCTTATTACGAGTATGGCAGTCCTGGGACCGCTGGACTTGTGGTGGCGGTCCGACCACCATGCGCCGACCGCTGTATTCCTAGTGCAGTGGTCAGACCGCAACCAGCCTGCTACAACATCCCCAGCACTGCCAGGATTCTGGATGCCACGGTATGTCAAGTGGGGAGGAATGGAGGAGGTCCTGATCCCAGCACCACCATCCAAATTATGAATTGCCCTTCCATAAGCCTTTTCATGGCAGTGATCCTGAAATGAAATAGCTGCCATAAAGGAAAGGAGGGGCCCCCTAACAGGGCCCTGGGCAAATCTGCCCATGGGGTTGGGGGCAGGAGGGCACATTTTGTGCCCCCCTACAATTGCACTTTTGTGCAAGCATAATGTGGCACATACAACATGGTGCATGCCACACAGTGCACGTACATGCACGTACATGCAGCAGGCTCTCTCACGACAGCTGTCTGCTTGTTAGACTCTCCCTATGAGCCTAACAGGCCATTGCCATGAGCCCGCTACCTCACCGACCACCCTGGATTCAGCTCGGAATCTGGCAAGGATGCAACATGGGCTTGATGGTCTTCCTGGGATGGCGGCAGTGGCATTCCCAGCCCGAAGACAACCAACCTCGGAATAAGGCTGTACATATTGAATCTGATGGAATATTGAATCTAATAGAAGCTACATAAAATGTCACATGACTTAAAGGGCAGCCGGCTACATTAGGTAACTTTGGTTCTGCACCTGTAGTTACTTATAATTGGGGGTGGGTGGAACTCACAGAATTACATAAATTCTGCGAACGGGCAGAATTCAGCACATCACCCTGCTCGTGCTGATTTCTAGCACCACAAGCTTGTTTTGCACTATAAAATCATTGTGAATTTCACCACACAATGCACCAGAGGGTCCTGCTTCTTTCTGCCACTCGAGTAGATTTTGTACTTGAGTGGCAGCTTCCTGAACACAAAAGGTCATAATCTGCTGTGACCTACCCCTCCCCTGCCCCCGCATTGAGAAATCTCACCGGGAGGTGTTCTAGTGACAGAAACAACGCTTGGGGATGCAAGTTTTCATTTGGCAACTTTCTGTTGTAGAGTTGCATGCGAGAAAAACTCAACCAAGCAGAATTCAAAGTGGGCAAAGCTCTGAGAACTCTGCTGGTGGATTGGCACTGTTCATCGACTTTGACTTCTAATGCTGTCTTCATGCCAATAAATCAGTGTACTTGGTTGGGATATAAAATAATATTCTTGACATTTAAAGGTGCTACACTCCACGTTGTAATACCAGTGAGTGGCATGTTTGATTACAACCAAGAGTTATCTGGTGTGGAAGCAGGGCGTGAAGCAGAGGGAAAAGAAAAGAGTGAAAAGAGGTTCTTTAAGTAATGCTACAAAAGAATTGACTAATAGTAAAACTATCAGTCACCTGTTTAAAGGCTGAATCATAATCTCTGAATCTCCCACTTTCCAGTTTACTCTAATGTTGACTTTGTATGTTCAGTCCTTCATTGATTTTTTAATTGATTGCCATTGGGTGAACACAAAGAACAGTGCAATGAGACAAAATAGTAAGAAATGAACAGTTATCAGCTGATTTCACATTTTGGATCAAGAATCAGTGGATTTATTGATGTAACACTTAACACAAAAGAGATTATTTGAAATAGAACATCCATAACATACTTGAACATTGTTAACATGCCACATATAAATAATGCAGTGCATATCCCTAAAGCTTCACTGGTCGTGCAATGTTAAAAGAGTTTTTCAGGGTTTTTCAGAGTTATTCAGGTGCTCTGAGATATTCAGGACCTCTCATTAAATCCAGTACTTGCCAAGTGCAATCTGTGTTACAAATTATATGCCAAGTCAGATCACTGACGCAATATTGTGATTAACAATCTTATTGACAAAAATATTGTGAAAAAATATTGTTTAGCACTATAATGTGCTCCTACACTTTTAATGGTAAGTACAAAATGATCAGAAAAAAATAATATCACACTGACATCGTCCAAAATTGAAAAAAAAATTTTTTATAATATAAATAGTGTTTAAAGTAGTAAATGTTAATTATTCCAATGTATAAATTTAATATGATGTAAATAATATATTCCACTAATATTTAATACTATATATATATTACCCCGATTGTTACCCGGCTTTGTATAGTGCACAGCTGCCCCAGCGAATAGGTGTCCCGGCACTGCCAGCATCAGAATATCAGACCTAGACACCAGGACAGTAGGAGGCAGAGAATAGAAGAGAAGTCCAAAAGAAACTAAACGAAAGGAAAGAGGAAAGTTTTATTTGCTTTCCTAAAGTCCAGCAGACTTTCCATTATGTGGATCTGAAAAGGCAGGGAGTTCCATAACTTGGCTGCCAAGCAGCAAAAATAGTGACCCCCAGTGCAAAGCTATTTCACACAGGGAACAATAACCAGGTATATGAATATATATAATTATATAAACATACAAAGACATATGTGTTTGTATGTGTATATATTGTAATCAAGGCCTCTGGGTAGGCCGAAACGTCATGCTGGCAGGCTGTATGATTATCGAATAAAATTCACTCACCTGCATCCTTGGTCGGCTCTCGCTCCTTTTCTCCTGGTAAACCCCGATCACAAGGGGATCTGGTGGTCGAGAACGAGTTCTTATGCATATATAGATAGTAGGTAGTTATAGTTAGGACCTACTTTCCATAGGAAATCCACAACATTCTATTTGGAATAACTTTGGCACCGGTGGACAAATCTTCGCGAATTGCTCCAAGAAAATGGCCTGCTTGGCTCCGCTCCTTCCCTGAAATTTTGGGGGTGATTTGTGAAGTGGGGGCAGAGAAAAAAGGGGGTCCCAAAACGTGTTTTCCCAATGCAATTTTTTCTATAGGGACCTTTGCCTGGGCTACAGCCCGAACGGCTGAACGGAATTACACCAAATTTGGCGAGAGGCAGAAGTAGAGTTCAGTTCACAGATTGTGCTTTTTGTTAAATGGTGTAAGTCCGTTCAGTAGTTTCTGAGAAAATCAAAAATCATAGCGATATCTAGAGACGAAGTACAGCACGCGTACCGAAATCCGTACAATTACGAGCACGAGCTGCTTGCTGATTGGATGCCAACTGTCTGCCAACCATCTGTACAACAAATTTGAAAAAATAGGAAAGGGGGCAGTGTAGAAAGATCCCGACCTTCTAGGCCTGATCAGGGGGTTCCACATGGATCTTTAGACTCCCAATGAAAAAGAAATAATAAAATAAGAAATCACAGGGTACGCGTATAGGTAAAAAAAACTTAGAAATACGTTTATTCTTAATTGGCCTCCCGGGTGGCCAAATCTCGGGGGCAATTTTTATCCATAAAGGGGGGCTTGTAAGTCCCCCCGCAACACTGGGATCGCCACCCCCTCAGGGTTTTTTAAAAAAAAAAGTATGTTTTCAGCTCCCCCTCCCCCTGTAGACGCCCCGGGGACCGCTACCTTCCTGGGGCAGTAAAATTTCCTTTCAGTCATTTTCAGGGGACCTGGACCGCCCAGGGCTTTTTTTTTTTTAACTCTTTTCATTGATAACCAAACAAACAAACAAAGATAACACTCAGGTGGAAGCCAGCAATAATTACATACATTTGGTCCATTTGGTACAGGAGTATTAACATTACAATAATTGTTGGGAATCAAGGGGACCCCGGAGCGTCCAAATCTAGACTCGGTGCAGGTGCCTCACAAATATCCCCGCGATGAGCATTCCATGCTCCCCAAATCTTCCCCCATTACGCAGGTAGCCCCTAGCCCTGTACACTGCTTGTTCTCTAAACATACACCAATCAAGATCATCCGCCCACTTCCCAATCTGGGGTGGCTGACGCGCCCCCCACAACTGTGCGATATTACGTTTGGCTACCATACACGCTAGCGTGACCCACTGCTTCTGACATTCAATAAGGTCTGTCGGTTCCCACACATTCAGCAAACATCTCCGTGCCTCAAGGCCCACCTCCAGTCCCAGTACCGCCCTCATTTCCTCGTGTACAGCCCTCCAGTAGGATTGCACATAAGAGCAATCCCAAATGATGTGCATCCGGGTACCGTCCGCGCCGCACTCTCTTCTATACTCTCCACTATCAGCCCGTCCCATTCGCACCAGACGTGGGCCTGTCACATAAGCCCTATGTAGTATTTTCAGCTGAACCAGGCGTAATCTCATTTGTATCGCCACGACTTTGGGAGAGGACAAAGCCTCAGTCCAGTTCTCATCATCAAGTTCCAACCCGTCTGCAGTCCATGGCGCCCTAAGCTTCACGAGGGGGTCCCCAATATTAGTAATCAGCTTTCGATAGATAAGGGATATGGACTTCCCAGGCAGGTGACCGTCTAGAACCCAGTCCTCAAGGGGGGAAGCCTCAGGGAGTTCAGTACCCTTCGGGACATGCGTAACCAAGGCGTGTCTAACTTGCAGGTACCGAAAGTACTCGTGTTGATGCAGACTATACCGGGCCACCAAGGTCTCGAACGGCAATATAGATTCTTTCCTCCAGACGTCTTTGATCTGGGAGATGCCAAGAAGGTCCCATTTATCGAAGCCTTTCGACTTCCACAAGCTCCCCAGCTTCTCCGATTTAAACAAAGGGGTGGAAAGCGTGAGCCTCCCAGCCCATCCGAGACTCCTAGTGGCCACATGCCAGACCCTCACCACATGAGCGGTCGGGCCGATCAATGGATATTTGCCCATCCTCGCATACAGTGCCCTCCCAATCTCCCCACCGGGGGAAAGGTTCCGATCGATGGCGTAACCGGGGTCACACAATGTGATTGATGGCGGCCAGATGTGAGGCCCAATAATATTTACGCAGATCAGGGAGACCGATGCCACCATTTTACCACGCCAAGGTTAGTTTGTTAAAGGCTATGTGAGCTCCACCATTCCACAGGAGGTGCCTCTGCAATGACTTCATTCCCTTGAAATAGGAAGCGGGCACCTGGTCCATCGAGTTTTGCAAGGCGTAAAGGAATCTCGGCAAGGCCATCATCTTGAAGAGAATGGCCCAACCGACCAAGGATAATGGGAGGGCGCACCAGCGCTCCACGTCCGTCTTACACCGAGCCAGTGGTATGGCCAGATTACGATAGAAGCGTAGCTTTGGATCAAGTGTGACAAAAATCCCTAGATATTTAAAGCCCTTTGCCTCTACTTTAACCCCTCCGCTGCTAGGCCTTTTCCCCTCCTGTGCTAAGCCCTTTTTTGGCGATTTGGGGTAGTGCGCGCTTAGGCCCTTGTAACTTTTTGACCACATAAGGTATCCACGCCAAATTTGCGTCCTTTTCTACCAACATCATGTGGATTCTAAAGGCGCCCAGGGTTTGTGGATTCCCTTGGAGGGGTCCCGGAAATTAACCAAAATATAGTGTTTTTTTTGTTTTTTTCAGAAAAATTGGAAAAACGGGCTGCAAATGAAAGCCTCTGGGTTTTTCCCTGAAAATGTTATCAAAAAAGGGTTTGTGGGGCTGAAATCTCCATTTTCTCAGCTTTTAGTAAATGACAGTATTTTGTCAGAGAACCGACATTTTTTACACAGTTTTGGCATTTTTCTGGGACATTGCCTATTTTTGCTATTTTTAGAGCTTTCCACCTCCTTCCAGTTAATGGTAGAAATGAGTTTGAAAGCAATAATGGATCCTAGAAAGCTGTACATTTTCGAAAAGTAGACAAAAGTCTGAATTCAGAAAGGGGTCATTTGTCTAAATCCATGAAGGTTTCTTTATAGAAACTAACAGTTAAATATTGGAATAATTGAACATTTGTTGAAAAAAATAGCCTTTTGTCTCAACGTTTTCACCTATAACTTTTTCTAATTTTGACAGCTCTTGGAAAGCAATATACCGTTACATCCGTTAGACCTTCCTGGTTGTGGGGATATATAGGACTTGTAGTTTTACCAAGAACCCGACGAACCCAGATCCAAAAACTGAGCAGCAACTTGCAATGGTATTTTTTCATTTACTGGGTATAGAGCACTTTGTCTTGGAAAATGTATACATGGAAAAATCTGTATGAAAGACACCTATGTATTTCTGAATTGGGTACAAATTATAGAGTTCAGAAACAGTATATAATTGCTAATTTTCAAAATTGGGAATACTCATACTAGCATGAGAATTATTGGTCATTTTTCAAAATTTATTTTTTTACACAATGTCTTTCATTGAAAGGGAGAAATGCGCGAAAGCTCAATTGGTAATAACAGTTGAATTACAAATATGAATTACCCCAAGTCTCCCAATAAAAACGGTACCTCACTTGTGTGGGTCGGCCTTGTGCCTGCGACAGGACACGGCGCAAAATGCAACGTGGTGACACCTAAATTTTGCAGTTACAAATTGACCCTTTTTTAGCAAAGTGCCTACCTGTAGTTTTTGCACCCTAGCTCTGCCGACACCTAGGGAAACCTAGCAAACCTATACATTTTTGAAAAGTAGACACGCAGGGGAATTCAGGATGGGGTGACTCGACTGCCTACCACCAGGTCTTGTTACCCAGAATCCCTTGCAAAGCTAAGAATTTGACAAAAAAACACAATTTCCTCACATTTCTGTGGAGCAAAGTTCTGGAATCTGCGTGGATCAACAAATTTCCACCCACCCAGTGTTTCCCCAGGTCTCCCGAAAAAAATGGTACCTCACTTGCCTGGGTAGGCATAGTGGCTGCGACACGAAACAGCGCAAAACGCAATGTGGTTGCACCTCAATTTCCCAGTGAAATCTTGCGCTCTTTGGACAAAGAGACTACCTTTTGTTTTTGTGCCCTAGCTCTGCCAGCACCTAGGGAAACCTAGCAAACCTATACATTTTTGAAAGCTAGACACACAGGGGAATTCAGGATGGGGTGACTCGTCTGCCTACCCCCAGGTTTTGTTACCAAGAATCCCTTGCAAAGCTAAGATTTTGACAAAAAAAACACATTTTCCTCACATTTCTGTGGAGGAAAGTTCTGGAATCTGCGTGGATCAACAAATTTCCACCCACCCAGTGTTTCCCCAGGTCTCCTGAAACAAATGGTACCTCACTTGCCTGGGTAGGCATAGTGGCTGCGACACGAAACAGCGCAAAACGCAACATGGTCGCACCTCAATTTCCCAGTGAAATCTTGCGCTCTTTGGACAAAGAGACTACCTTTTGTTTTTGCGCCCTACCTCTGCCAGCACCTAGGGAAACCTAGCAAACCTATACATTTTTGAAAACTAGACACACAGGGAAATTCAGTATGGGGTGACTCGTCTGCCTACCCCCAGGTTTTGTTACCCAGAATCCCTTGCAAAGCTAAGATTTTGACAAAAAAAACACATTTTCCTAACATTTCTGTGGTGGAAAGTTCTGGAATCTGCGTGGATCAACAAATTTCCACCCACCCAGCGTTCCCCCTGGTCTCCCAAAAAAAATGGTACCTCACTTGCATGGGTAGGCATAGTGGCTGCGACATGAAACAGCGCAAAACGCAACATGGTCGCACCTCAATTTCCCAGTAAAATTTTGCACTTTTTGGACAAAAAGACTACCTTTTGTTTTTGCGCCCTAGCTCTGACAGCACCTAAGGAAACGTAGCAAACTTATACATTTTTGAAAACTAGACACACAGGGGAATTCAGGATGGGATGACTCCTCTGCCTACCCTCAGGTTTTGTTACCCAGAATCCCTTGCAAAGCTAAGATTTTGACAAAAAAAACACATTTTCCTAACATTTCTGTGGTGGAAAGTTCTGGAATCTGCTTGGATCAACAAATTTTCACCCACCCAGCGTTCCCCCAGGTCTCTCGGAAAAAATGGTACCTCACTTGCGTGGGTAGGCATAGTTGCTGCGACATGAAACAGTGCAAAATACAACATGGTCGCACCTCAATTTCCCTGTAAAATTTTGCACTTTTTGGACAAAAAGACTACCTTTTGTTTTTGCGCCCTAGCTCTGCCAGCACCTAAGGAAACCTAGCAAACCTATACCTTTTTGAAAAGTAGACACCCAGGGGTATTCAGGATGGGGTGACTTCTCTGCCTACCCTCAGGTTTTATTACCCAGAATCCCTTGCAAAGCTAAGATTTTGACAAAAATAACACATTTTCCTAACATTTCTGTGGTGGAAAGTTCTGGAATCTGCGTGGATCAACAAATTTCCACCCACCCAGCGTTCCCCCAGGTCTCCCGGAAAAAATGGTACCTCACTTGCGTGGGTAGGCATAGTGGCTGCGACATGAAACAGCGTAAAACACAACATGGTCGTACCTCAATTTCCCAGTAAAATGTTGCACTTTTTGTACAAAAAGACTACCTTTGTTTTTGCGCCCTAGCTCTGCCAGCACCTAAGGAAACCTAGCAAACCTATACCTTTTTGAAAAGTAGACACCCAGGGGAATTCAGGATGGGGTGACTCCTCTGGCTACCCTCAGGTTTTGTTACCCAGAATCCCTTGCAAAGCTAAGATTTTGACAAAAATAACACATTTTCCTAACATTTCTGTGGTGGAAAGTTCTGGAATCTGCGTGGATCAACAAATTTCCACCCACCCAGCGTTCCCCCAGGTCTCCCGGAAAAAATGGTACCTCACTTGCGTGGGTAGGCATAGTGGCTGCGACATGAAACAGCGCAAAACACAACATGTTCGCAACTCAATTTCCCAGTAAAATTTTGCACTTTTTGGACAAAAAGACTACCTTTTGTTTTTGCGCCCTAGCTCTGCCAGCACCTAAGGAAACCTAGCAAACCTATACATTTTTGAAAAGTAAACACCCAGGGGAATTCAGGATGGGGTGACTCCTCTGCCTACTCTCAGGTTTTGTTACCCAGAATCCCTTGCAAATCTAAGATTTTGACAAAAAAAACACATTTTCCTAACATTTCTGTGGTGGAAAGTTCTGGAATCTGCGTGGATCAACAAATTTACACCCACCCAGCGTTCCCCTAGGTCTCCCGAAAAAAATGGTACCTCACTTGCGTGGGTAGGCATAGTGGCTGCGACATGAAACAGCGCAAAACGCAACATGGTCGCACCTCAATTTCCCAGTAAAATTTTGCACTTTTTGGACAAAAAGACTACCTTTTGTTTTTGCGCCCTACCTCTGCCAGCACCTAAGGAAAACTAGCAAACCTATACATTTTTTAAAAGTAGACACCCAGGGGAATTCAGGATGGGGTGACTCCTCTGCCTACCCTCAGGTTTGGTACCCAGAATCCCTTGCAAAGCTAAGATTTTGACAAAAAAAACACATTTTCCTAACATTTCTGTGGTGGAAAGTTCTTGAATCTGCGTGGATCAACAAATGTCCACCCACCCAGCGTTCCCCCAGGTCTCCCAAAAAAAATGGTACCTCACTTGCGTGGGTAGGCATAGTGGCTGCGACATGAAACAGCGCAAAACGCAACATGGTTGCACCTCAATTTCCCAGTAAAATTTTGCACTTTTTGGACAAAAAGACTACCTTTTGTTTTTGCGCCCTAGCTCTGCCAGCACCTAAGGAAACCTAGCAAACCTATACATTTTTGAAAACTAGACACCCAGGGGAATTCAGGATGGGGTGACTCCTCTGCCTACCCTCAGGTTTTGTTACCCAGAATCTCTTGCAAAGCTAAGATTTTGACAAAAAAACACATTTCCCTAACATTTCTGTGGTGGAAAGTTCTGGAATCTGCGTGGATCAACAAATTTCCTCCCACCCAGCGTTCCCCCAGGTCTCCAGATAAAAATGGTACCTCACTTGCGTGGGTAGGCATAGTGGCTGCAACAGGAAAAGTTCCAAATCGTACGGTGGAGAAATTTAAATAACCAATAGCATCATTACCTTCTTTTGGGGGGGGGACTGAGTTTTTTGACCGGAGCTCGGCGGGCATCTTTGGAAACTATCAAACCCAAACAGTTCTGAAAACTAGATACCCAGGGGAGTCCAGGGAGGTATGGCATGCATGAGTCCCCCAACGTTTTCCTACCCAGAACACCTTGCAAACCTTACAATTAGGTAAAAAAATCACTTTTCCAAACTTTTTTGCTTGGGATCTCCGTACCGGCAAAAATGTCCTACCACCCAGCGTTCCCCTTGTTCTCCTGAGTAAAATGAAACCTCACTTGTGTGGGTGCCCCAAAGCAGAACAGGCTAAAAATGAATTTTTAAAAATGTACTATTTAGGTTCGTCATATTAAGCACACCACCCCAGTCACAGGCCTTTGGCCCACCCACACAAGTGAGGTATCATTTTACTCGGGAGATCAAGGGGAACGCTGGGTGGTAGGACATTTTTGCCGGCACGGAGATCCCACGCAAAAAAGTTTGGAAAAATGATTTTTTTACCTAATTGTAAGGTTTGCAAGGTGTTCTGGGTAGGAAAAAGTTGGGGGACCCACGCATGCCATACCTCCCTGGACTCCCCCGGGTGTATAGTTTTCAGAACTGTTTGGGTTTGGTAGTTTCCAAAGATGCCCGCCGAGCCCCGGTCCAAAAACTCAGTCCCCCCCCAAAAAAAGAAGGTAATGTTGCTATTAGTTATTTACATTTCTCCACCGTACGATTTGGACCTTTTCCTGTTGCAGCCACTATGCCTACCCATGCAAGTGAGGTACCATTTTTATCAGGAGACCTGGGGGTGGCTGGGTGGGAGGAAATTTGTGTGAGCCCAGTGATGCCACGCTTTCCCACACAAAAAAGTGTGAAAAAAATGATTTTTTTTAGCTATAATTGAGGTTTGCAAGGGATTCTGGGTAAAGGAACGTTGGAGGATCCACGCAAGCCATACCTCCTTGGAAGCACCCGGGTGTGTACTTTTCAAAAATGTGTGGGTTTGGGAGGTTTCCCTAGATGGCCGCCTAGCACGGGGCCATACCACCAGCTTTTGCAAGAGGGGTTACCTGGGTTTTTGGCCCCGTGCTAGACGGCCATCTAGGGAAACCTACCAAACCCACACATTTCTGAAAAGTAGACACCCGGGGGCTTCCAAGGAGGTATGGCTTGCGTGGATACTCCAACGTTCCTTTACCCAGAATCCCTTGCAAATCTCGATTATAGCTGAAAAAAATCCCATTTTTCACACATTTTTGTGTGGGAAAGTGTGGCATCACTGGGCTGACACAAATTTCCTCCCACCCAGCGTTCCCCAAGGTCTCCCAATAAAAATGGTACCTCACTTGCGTTGGTAGGCATAGTGGCTGCAACAGGAAACGGTTCAAATCGTACGGTGGAGAATTAAGTTTTCAATTTGAGAGCATGCGAATCAAGGGACAATATTACATGGAAATTGTGACAGACAATTTCAAGTTTGCAGGAGATTGTGGATAAAAATCAACAATAGAATTCACCAGAAAGACATGACCATATACTTCCATGGTTTAACAATAATATCTAAATTTAGTAAGTTATTTATAGCTATAATGTACACCTCAACAGTTACTCAAAAGTCAAACATTCAAGCACGGCTATCTATTCCTCAAAGACACACACATACAGGTTGGATTTGGCACAAGGGCGAGTGATGGTTCAGTACATAAAATTTTATTAACAAGATATTTCAAAAAATGAAATGCTCTGTCAATAAATAAATGCATAAAAACCGAACCAGTGACTCGCAACTCGTGAGCTGTAAAGCCACGACAAGGCACCAACCGTTTTACAGGCCATTCACGCACCTTTCATACCTGACACAAACCAGACCATTGAAACCATCCGGAAGGAACAGCAACACATTACAACAATCACAATAAGGGACAAGGTACACCCTATTTCAGAAAGAGATAAAAGACAAACATTTCTGCACAGCCATCTAATCCGCAAGCACACACACATTCTGGTTGGATTTGGAATGAGGGTGAGTGATGATTCAGTACATACAATTGTATTCGCAAGTAATTTCACAAAAATTAAATGCACTGCGTATAATTGAAAGTATGATAAACTGAACCACTGACTCACAGCTCTTGAGCTGTAAAGCCACGTCAAGGCACCAACCTCTTTACAGGCCATTCATACACCTTTCATACGTGTGACACATACAAAACATTCACACCGCCAGCCGCGGTCCCATCACATTTCAACACTCACACCAGCAGACAGCGCCATTCAAGGGCCCATCACTTTCACACGCCCACAATTCTGACATTGCAACAACACAAAATGATGGACTGCGTGGAGTGTCACTCACCTAGCAGTGTGTGTAGTGACCAACAGAAAGTAACTACTCACACACCGCCAGCCGAGCGCCAGTCCACCGACACCACCATCCAAGCACCAGACCATGCACACCACTAGCCAAACACTACTCAGCGCACACCGACAGCCAAGTACCACTCCACACACACCACCAGCCAAGCAACACTCCACACACACTGCAAGCCAAGCGGCACTCCACACACAATGCCATCCAAGCACCACTCCGTGCACAGACAGCCAAGTACCACTCCACACGCACCGCCAGCCAAGCACCACTCCACGCGCACCACCATCCAAGCACCGGTCCATGCACACCGCCAGCCAAACACCACTCCACACACACCACCAGCCAAGCACCACTCCACGCACACCCCAAGCCAAGTGCCACTCCACAAACACCGCCAGGCAAGCACCACTCCGTGCACAGACAGCCAAGTAGCACTCCACGCACACCACCAGCCAAGCGCCACTCCACACACACCACCAGCCAAGCGCCACTCCACACACACCACCAGCCAAGCGCAACTCCACACACACCGCCAGCCAAGCACCACTTCGTGCACAGACAGCCAAGTATCACTCCACGCACACCACCAGCCAAGCGCCACTCCATGCACACCACCAGCCAAGCGCCACTCCACGCACACCACCAGCCAAGGACAAATCCAAACATAACACCAGGCAAGCGCAAGAGCGCGCACACGGCCAACAAAACACCAGACCACGCACACCGCCAGCCAAGCACCAGTCCACAGACACCGCCAGACAAGCACCAGTCCACAGACACCGGCAGCCAAGCGCCAAACCATGCACACCGTCAGACAATGGACACTACACGCAAACCAACATCATACTTTAGTTTTTTTTTTAAATAAAAGAAAAACAAAAACAAATTGCAAATTGATACAAATCTACTAACTCAAAAACTAAACTAAAAAGACTACACAAATGCAAACTCTGAAACTGAACAATAAGACCAACCAGTTCACTTTACCACTCATTGATACTCCCAAAAATTATTTTGCGTGTGGTACAATCTAAAACAAGCAGGTACACACAGCCCGGGGTTTGAAGGGCAGTCAGGGCAGTACATACGAACCTCCTTCCGCAAACCTCTTCGCCAACAGACTCTACATCTCCGACTGGAAAAGTCTTTTGAGGTTGTAGGAGGAATTGTATCAGGAAAGTGGCGATCTTTCAATCTGGCAATATCCTCCACCACTCCAACTCTAGGAACACTTGCCTGTTGCACTAAAACAAGGCTGCCTATTACAGACTCCTGAAACGTTTCAAAAGACAACTTTGACTGGGGACAAGATTTCTGGAACACAACAAAAGCATTAAAGGTTGCCAAGTGGAAAAGATGGATAGCCAACTTCTTGTACCAAATGTAAGCCTTACGAAGAGCAGCATACGGTTCCAACCTCTGATCTACTCTGTCAACACCACCCATGTACTTATTGTAGTGCATTATGCACACAGGTTTGCGCACTTCTGCAACCTGACCCCAAATAGTCACCGGTTCAGTGCTTTCATCATGTATTGTAGTCAACATGTAGACATCTCTCCTGTCTGAAAACTTCACAGCTAGAAGCTCCTCACAACGCAATGCACTACACTGTCCCCGAGCAAGCTTCTGACACACAAGTTCTTTTGGGAAACCTTTACGGTTTGAGCGGATTGTGCCACAAGCAACAGTGTCCACTTTGCCCAATTCCCTGAACAACCGCACACCAGTGTAGAAGTTATCGACATACAAATGATGGCCTTTGTTAAAAAATCCACGACCAAGTTCCCACACAATTTTCTCAGTCACTCCAAAAGTCGACGGACAACCAGGGGGGTTAATCTTGGATTCCTTACCAGTATACACCCTGAAATTAGAGACATATCCAGTCTCACTGTCACACAGCCTATACAGTTTGATTCCATAGCGTGCCCTCTTACTAGGAATGTATTGCCGAAATACCAAGCGGCCTTTGAACAACAGCAAAGACTCGTCCACTGCAATTTCTTTTCCAGGATAAAAGATCTCAGAAAATCGATCAACGAAATGATCAATGACAGGCCGAATCTTGAAAAGACGGTCACAATCAGGGTGATCTTGTGGCAAAGCAAGACTATTGTCAACAAAATGCATCATGCGAAGCAGAAGCAAATACCGATCACGACTCATGACTGCCGGAAATATAGCTGTTGCCATCAAGGGACTAGTAGACCAATATGAAGCCATTGATGGTTTCCTAAGCAAGCCCATCAAAAAAGTTAAACCCAAAAACTTTTTCATCTCCTCCAAATTTGTGGGAGTCCACCGGGTAGCTCTAGCGTGGGGCTTAAGGCTGGCACTGTTCACCCTCAAAAAAATTTCAGCATACAAATTAGTCTGCTCTACAATCTCTGCCAAAAACACATCATCCACAAACAACTTGAAAAAATGAATAGGCAAAAAGTTTTCAGTGTTCACCCTACACCCTGGAACACCAGTAAATTCAGGCAATGCCGGCTGCACCATGCCTGGTGCAACCCAGAGGTCAGAACTTTCAACATCAAGTCTTGCAGCCGCAGGCTGCCGCCCAGCTGCCTCTCGTCTCACTGCACCAACTGGAAGTCTAGCAACCCCAGGCTGCAGCCCAGATGTCTCTTGCCGCACTATTGGCACAGGAATGTCCTCCGCAACCACAGGCACAACAATGCCCTCTGCAACCACAGGCGCAGCAATGTCCTCCGCAACCACAGGCACATCATCCACACCAAAAGTAGCTTCATCAGCACTCAGAGTGTCTTCATCATCAGATGAAGCCATGTGTAGAGAAAACTCACTACCTGAATCTTCACCTCCCACCTCTGGATCAGAATCAGAGTCAGACTCTGGACCATGGTCAGAGGAAGAATCAAAAAGCAATCCAACAACTTGCTGAGCAGTAATCCGGCGGCTAGCCATTATCCTTACAAATAAAGGAGTCTGCACAAACAACTCAACAACCCCAACACTGCGCAAAGTAAGATAAAAAATGTAAGCCTTTTTAAAAAAAAACTAATTTTGAAAATATATACAATTCACTTACAAGACACAACTACACTCACCAGCACCTACTCTGCAAAGACACAACAAAGAGGCAACGATATCCCACTAGAAAGAAGAAGAAAAAAAACTTACATCTACAGAAGGACACATCAAAAACAAATGCAAAACATGTTTTACAATCACAACAAACAGAAACCAAACATACTCATATTTTACTACACACTTTGCAAAAAAATACAATCACAGTACAATTGAACAAAAAAGAGGTGTCTTACCAAACACATACAACTACAGAAACAGCAGAACAACAGAACCACCAGTAACGGAACCGTACACTGCAACACTCTAAAGAGAAAAAAAAACAATACACATTAGAAGAAACAAAAACAACACACATTACAACAGACTATGTCACAAATGGGGGGTCTGTCCCCAAGGGGGGGAGATTATAAATCATTATAAACGTGGGCCCCCTGGAAGCAACCCTCCGGAGGGCAGAGAGCCCAAATAAAGACACAGCAGAACATACTTCTGAAATGGGCACAAGGAAGCAACCCTTGGCCAAGGGGTCGCTCCCTATAAAAAAAAAACCCTGAAGTCTAGTGGGCTTTTCTATCCCCCCCTGGGTCCAGAAACGGTAAAAAAAAGTTGAGGGGGGGCAGAACAGTCTACAATATTTATAACGCCCCCTGGAAACGACCCTTCCCCAAGGGGTCGCTTCCTTTTCAAAATACAAACAAATCCCTGGTGACTAGTGGGCTTTTCTGCCCCCCCCCCCTGGGTGCAGATCGGCCAAAAAATGGCCAATCTGCCCCAGGGGGGGCAGAAAAGTCTGAAAAAATATGTTATCCCCCTAAGGAAGCGACCCTTGCCCAAGGGGTCGCTTCCTTTATAAATATAACCCAATCCCTGGTGTCTAGTGGGCTTTTCTGCCCCCCCCCCTGGGTCCAGATGCGGCCCAAAAAACGGCCAATCTGCCCCCAGGGGGGGCAGAAAAGTCTAAAAAATATATTATGGCCACTAGGAAGCGACCCTTCCCCAAGGGGTCGCTTCCTTTTCAAATAAAAACAAATCCCTGGTGACTAGTGGGCTTTTCTGCTCCCCCTGGGTGCAGATCGGCCGAAAAAACGGCCGATCTGCCCCAGGGGGGGCAGGAAGTCTGAAAAATATTGTATGCCCCTAAGGAAGCGACCCTTGCCCAAGGGGTCGCTTCCTTTATAAATAAAAATCAATCCCTGGTGTCTAGTGGGCTTTTCTGCCCCCCCGGGTCCAGATGCGGCCCAAAAAATGGCCGATCTGCCCCAGGGGGGGGCAGAAAAGTCTGAGAAATTATTTGCCCCCAAAAGGAAGCGACCCTTGCCCAAGGGGTCGCTTCCGATTTAAAAAAAAAAGTAATCCCTGGCTCTAGTGGGCTTTTCTGCCCGCCCTGGGTGTAGATCGGCCCAAAAAACGGCCGATCTGCCCCAGGGGGGGCAGAAAAGTCTAAACATTATTTGGCCCCAAAAAGGAAGTGACCCTTGCCCAAGGGGTCGCTTCCTGCACAGTTTTTTTAGCCGAAAAACACTCCCTGGTGTCTAGTTGGGCATTCCTGGTGCACGATCGCGACGCTGTGCGCAATCGTGCACCAGGAATGCCCTGCATTGGGACATCAGGGGAGAGGAAACACAGTTTCCTCCCCCCCGATGCCTCAAGGCACCGAAAACCGGCCCCCCGCCCCACCGGAGCACCAAACACGCACCTTGCTCCTGGACTCGCTGGAAACAAATGGCTTCCAGCGCGTCCAGCGCTTCCTGATTACGTCGGCGTGCGCTGTGCGCGCTGACGTCACCAGGAAGCGTGGGGGGCCAGGGGGTGGCAGCGGAAGGTCTTCCGCTGCCACCCCTGCAAAAACAACGAAGATCCCTGCACAAGGGGGGGAGCGCCAGCGCTCCCCCCCAGGGCTGTACTGATGACGGAACGGTTCCGTCATCAGCACAGCCCAACCGATGCTGATGACGGAACCGCTCCGTCATCAGCATCGAAGGGGTTAATGGGACAGGACCGCGGAAGATCGGGGTGGCCACCGGCTAATGTAAATATCACTGATTTGTCCCAGTAAATCACGAGTCCTGAGTACCTACCAAAAATCTCAAGCAGATCTAGGAAATATCGGAGAGGTCCTAGGTTTCGTGAGGTAAAGCAGGACATCGTCCGCATAGAGGGAGATTTTGTCTTCCCACTCAGGTGTCCACCTTATGCCCTGTATTGAGGGGTCCCATCTCACCCAAGGCGCCAAATGGTTCCATGGCTAGTGCGAAAAGCAGAGGGGACAATGGACACCCCTGTCTGGTACCCCTACTGAGGGCGAAGTCCTCCGACTTGGAGTTATTGACCACCACTCTAGCCAGGGGGATGCATAAAGCAGCCGCACCCAATCTATGAAGTTCACGCCAAATCCTATCTTTGCCAACACCGCAAATAGGTAGGGCCACTCCACTCTGCCGAAAGCCATAGAGGCCACTAGGGAGACCATGATCGCCTCCTCCTGCAGATGGCCTGCAGACCCCAATATGCTATGGAGTCTGCGCAGATTAAGCGCGGTGCTGCGTCGCAGCATGAACCCTGACTGGTCCAGGTGCACCAGTGAGGAGATCACTTTCACCAGCCTAGTGGCCAACCACTTGGCCAGGATCTTGGGTTCGGCATTTAGGAGAGAAATGGGTCTGTAAGAAGAGCATGTTTCCGCAGGTTTGCCAGGTTTGTGAATAAGCACAATATTAGCCACCCGCTGGTCGTATGGGAGTATACCCCTGTCTCTACTGTCGTTGAACATAGCCCTCATATAGAGAGTTACTTTATTAGCACTGAGTTTGTATAGTTCAACCGGAATGTGGTATGGACGAGTGGCTTTGCCAGATTTAACCTGACGGATAGCCTGTGCGACTTCGTCATCCGTGAACGCCGAATCAAGAAAATCACGGTCTTCTTCGGATAAGCTTGCCATAATTATATCTCTGATCATTTCCTCATTATCGGCTTCAGTGAATCTATCTCCTGCAGTATGGACCTCTTGAAAGTATTTTGTAAATTCATCTGCCACAGTCTGTGGGTTCGTAAGTCTACCCGAGGACTGACTCTCTAAATCATGGCACTAGTCGGGACGGTTGTTCTCCCCGCTCAAGCCAGACAATGAGTTTGCCCCCATTGTCTCCATGCTCATACACGCGACTCTGTGTTGCATTGTGGTACACTAAGGCCCCCTCCCTGGCATGGTTCCTATATTCCTCCTCACTGAGTCTCATGAGGTGGAGGCCTGCCTCCGACGGAGACTCAGCCACCTGCCTCTCCTGGGATAGGACCTCCTCCTCCTTTCGGAGCAGCACAGCCAACCCTTCTTTCTTCTTCTTTGAGACAATGGATAACACCTCCCCTCTAGCCACCGTCTTAAAAGCTTCCCATAGCTAGCAGGGAGAATAAACCGAGCCGAAATTCTCAGAGAAATACCGATCAGTCATGTGTCTCACCTCTTTAGCAATGACTGGGTCTTTCAGCCGCCATGCTCCTATAGGAGCTATCCTGCCCACAGCCGGAAGCTCCAGTGCAAGGCACAACCAGAGCGGGGAGTGATCAGACACACCCCTCCCCAGATGTCTGACCTCTGACACATACAGTACCATCGCCGCTGGGAGGAGGACATAGTCTAAGCGTGAGAGAGTGCCGTGTGCAACCGAAACATGAGTGTAATGTGTCGTGTTAGGATTACGGACACACCAACAATCAATCAGTCCCAACTTACTCATAAAATCAGACAGCCATCTCTGCGCCTGTGGTAGCACCCGTTAGGGGGGGGCCCGATCTATCACACCATCAACCACTGAATTAAAATCGCCTCCCAACACCAGATGACCAAGGGATAGGGTAAGGAGAATGGCCCCCAAGTCCCGGAACGTCTCAGCCTGAAGAGCAGGGGGTACATAAATCGATAAAAATGTGACTGTATGGCCCCCAACAAGTCCAGACACTCCAGCATATCGGCCTCTCTGATCCACCCAGGTTGCTTGCACAGAGAAGGGGAAGGAGTTTTTGAACAGTATCCCAACACCCCTAGAACCAGTCGTGTAGCCAGCATGTACCACTAGTTTGTAACCTCCACTATGCATGGCCTTACATTTGTTCCCCACTGAATGTGTCTCTTGGAGCAAAACTACATCGGGGGAGTTCCTTTGGATTAACTGACTGACCATCCCCCTCTTGAATTTATCACCCAACCTGTTAACGTTCCAGCTTAGCACCTTGATCCCGATCCCCTGAACTCATGTCCCCCCGGACCCTTGTACAGCAAATAGCCAAACTACGTTTCCACCTGAGCAAAAAATAACGCCTGAACCAACACAAATACAAACTCTACATACACCCATCCCCCTCCCCCAACCATGCACCCCTGCATTTGGCTACTGCCCCCCAACTCGCAGTGTGCCTGTTGCCCCATAATGAAACTAAGATCTATCTAAAAATAGATCGGAGGAGGATAACGGTGCCCTGCTTCCCCGCCTACCCTTAAATCTGAAGCCATCCATGGGATATGCAACTATAACAATGGGAGTGAACTGAAAGCCTTTCCTGCCCCGCCACTAACTCCATGTCTGAATAAAGTTCTGTATCAACCGGAACCATCACAGAACTTCTTCTGCTCCACCGTCCTGATCCCGGGGGGTCTTGCGGGCCAAACTCTCAACCCAGTCAGATGCTATCTCAGGATTGTCAAAGAACCAAACCTTCTGATCTACCTCGACTCGTAGCTTGGCCGGATACAGCATGGCCTATTTAATGTCCAAGTCTCGAAGTGTCCGCTTGACCCCCCAAAGCTCTTTCTCTGCCTCTGCACCATTTGCGTGAAATCGGGAAAGAAATTCACAGTTGAGTTCTCAAACTTAAGGGGTCCGCCGGTCCTCGACGTCTGCAGGATAGCGTCTCTGTCTCTGAAGTTTAGAACCCTGAAGATCATAGGCCGAGGTGGAGCCCCCGTTCATGGTCTACCTCCGGGGATCCTGTGGGCCCTCTCCACCGTGAAGAAGTTGCTGAGTCCTTTCGGCTTCAAGTTATTCATGATTAGATCCTCCATAAAGAAATCCGAGGCCTGCTCCTCGGCTTTCTCCGGTATCCCAATAACTCGCACGTTGTTCCGTCGGGCCTGTCCTTCATAATCATCCAGCTTGCAAGCCGCCATCTCGCCAGAGACCTTGAGGTCCCTCACTTCCCTCTGAAGCTCGGCCACATCCTTAGTCAAGCTCGCCGTCTTGATATCAAGTGATTTGACCTTCTCTCTGGTCTTAGTGAGATCAGTTCTGATGAAGTTGACCTTGATGGTCAAGGTATCTAGTTTGTGATCCAGTGACTCCATACGTTTACCCAAAGAGGTTTCGACCCCTCGAATAGCCGCCATTAGGTCGGAGAGTGTCGGTTCCGTAACCTGGCCGGATGACTCCCTTCCACAGTCCTGCGACCTCCTGAGGGTGGCGGGGGAGCTCCTTGGCTGCGCATAACGGTCCATCTTGATTGCCTGGACAGTTCGGGAACCTCTGGTGCTCTTCGATTGTTGTTTATCGAGGTCCGGTTTAGTCGCTATTTCGAGATGAACGTAGACCACAAGGGCGCACGCTACTCAGATATGTCCCAGTACTCCAGTGCCAGTGAAAATGGCTCGAGCTTCGGCCACGACCCGATCTCAGTCACTTCATCCCACTGCAGATGCTCGTGGTCCGAGCGAGGCGTCTCAGGTCAAGGCACGAGGTGTACGATCAAACCAGGAGAGATGATAGTCTATGTTAATGAACGGGCATGTCCCACTCCACTGGCAAGGGAAGTGC